>NC_060213.1:107032500-108280000 GCF_021130785.1 Homalodisca vitripennis
ATGTTAACTTAAATGAGATTTTGCATGTAACAATAAATGGGTTTGCAATTAATTATGAGCATACTGTTGTTAACCTAGGTGTTAGAGTGTGTAATACGCTGTCATGGTCGGAACATGTTAATTATATTCATAAGAGAGTATACCAAAGTTTGTATAGGCTTAAGAGGCTCTGTTTCAATCCAAATGTACATATAAAAAAAACGCTTGTATCTACCCTTATTTTTCCATATTTTGACTATTCCAATGCCGTATTTTGTGATATAAACAATGAACAACTGCAAAGGCTACAAAGAGCACAAAATGCATGTATTCGTTATATTTTCAATTTACCAATAGATGCGCATATTACTGCTTATTTTAAAGAGCTATATTGGCTAAAGATCAATGAAAGAATTGAGTACAGTGTTCTATTACAGATGTATAAAATTTTGATGTTTGAGAAACCAGACTATTTATTCCATCAATATATAATGATGAACCGTGTGCATGGTAGGGAAACAAGATTTGGTAACATTACTTTACAGTTTCCAATTCATAGAACTGTAACATATAATAAATCTTATCATGTGAGGAGTATAAGATTATTAAACAACTTGGATGACAGTATTAAATATGCTCCTAGTATTTCTTTGTTTAAAAAAGGCTAAATAATCATTTGTTGGCTAGATATGAGTAATTACTACATCACTGCTGTAAACATAATATATGTGATTAATTAAATTAAATTTAGATTACCATGTAAATAATTGTTCTGTGTTGTTTTCTTTTCGTTGTGTATAAATTATAATGAATATTTATTAAACTCTGCATGTAAATAATTGTTCTGTGTTGTTTTTATTTTTGTTTTGTATACATTATAATGAATATTTATTAAACTCTTTATTATGCATGTTTAAATGCATGTGATTTATTAAAGTGTTTGCGGTGTCTAGGTTAGTTTGAGAGGAATAGTTATATTTATTGCATGTAATACTTGCACTTTATCTCTAATATGTATTGTTGAGTGTGCAATGCTAAAAAATAAAATAGAATAAAAATAGATATATATATATTTATTATTTAATATTTAGAATTTATAATATCACTGTGTATTGCAGGAATAACCTTGTTACAAGCATGTAATGTACAGACATGTATACAATGGAATGTAAAAATGCTTGTGTATAAGTAAGACATGTTTTTCCACAACAACTGTAATAATTAATGATAAAATTGTAAAATGTTTGGGGCCTGTCCTGGCGGAAGAGTGGACCTTTGGTCTAAGCCAGGGCAGGTTAAATAAAGAAATTGTCAAATTGTCTCTCTCTCTCTCTCTCTCTCTCTCTCTCTCTCTCTCTCTCCCTCTCTCTCTCTCTCTCTCTCTCTCTCTCTCCTCCTCTCTCTCTCTCTCCTCTCTCTCTCTCTCTCTCTCTCTCTCTCTCTCTCCCTCTCTCTCTCTCTGTGTTAGAAATGTGTCAAATAAAAGGAATCCATGCCCATGGCTAAATGATAGAATAAAAAATTTGATGAAAGAAAGGAATGTAATTTATAAAAGATATGTACAAACTAAAGATTATCAAATATGGGAAAATTATAAAATTATTAGAAATAGAGTAAAGACTGTAATGAGAGATGCTAGAAATCAATATTTCTCAAGTGTGTTGGGGCCAGATAAGAGTAGTAAAAAAGTGTGGGGTGCCTTAAAAAACTTTGGAAGTAGCAAAGAACCAAAAAGTAATCCAAGTCCTGTAGTTGATTTAAATAGCCTTAATGAGTATTTCTGTGGTATAAACAATGACATTGATATTGATCTAATAGATTATTACAAATCAGAAAGAAATAGTGCTAATTATGGTAGTTTTAAGTTTGACCAAGTTAATAGTGAAGTTATACACAAAGCTTTAATGGATATATCATCTAATGCCGTTGGTAATGATGGTATTCAAGTAAGGTTTATTAAATTAATTTTGAAGAGATAAAACTTGTATTGTGTCATATTTTTAATTATTCATTGGAGAAATGTGTATATCCTAGTCAGTGGAAATATTCCTTAGTCCTACCACTTCTTAAAATAAAAAATCCAGTAGAGTGTAAGCATTATAGACCAATAAACTTATTATGTGTTTTAGGTAAAGTATTAGATAAGTTAGTGTATCAACAAGTATATAAGTTTTTAAATGATAATAATATTTTATACAAATATCAGTCTGGATATAGAGCCTCATTTAGCACACAAACAGCTTTGATTAGAGTAACCGATGACATAAGAAGAGCAATGGATCAAAGGCAATTGACTGTGTTAATGTTACTTGATTTTTCTAGAGCCTTTGATACTGTAAATCATGAACTTTTACTGTCAATATTAGAGTCATATAATTTTAGTTTTGATGCAATAAAGTGGTTTGGTGCTTATCTTTGTGACAGATACCAAAGGGTCAAAACAGCTGAAGGCAATTTTTTCGGATTGGAAATTGAATAGTGTTGGTGTACCCCAAGGGTCTACTTTATCAGCAATGTTGTTTTCCATTTATATTAATAGAATAGGAGATTCAGTAGTGTTTAGTAAAACCATGTTGTACGCTGATGATATGCAGCTTTATATTCATAGTAATTGTGACAATATTAATAATGCTGTTGAATTAATTAACGAAGATTTAAAAGTTTTGTATAGATGGTGTATGAATCATGGTTTACATCTTAATGTATCAAAATGTAAACCTATAATTATTGGATATTCACGAATTTTAAATAACATTGATTTTAATAATATAGTGTCAGTAAAAATTAATGAGGAATCATTAAATTATGAGAAATGTGTTGTTAATTTAGGTTTAAGATTAAGTAATAATTTTAAGTGGTCTGATCAAGTTAATTATATAGTTAAAACAGTTTTCCAATGTATATACCAATTTAAAAAGATGTGTTTCAAGCCGTCAATTGAAATAAAAAAGCGGCTGATTTCTACATTGGTTTTTCCATTTATAGATTATGTTTGTGCAGCCATGTGCGATCTAAAGAATAATGAAATAAACGAACTTCAAAGAGCACAAAATGCGTGCATACGGTATATTTTTAATTTAAAAATAGATGAACATGTTACACCATATTATAAATTGTTTAGGATGGTTAAAAATAAATGAAAGGTTAGAATACAGTGTCTTGTCTTTAATATATAAATTATTAGCTAAAAGAAAACCTGAATATCTGTTTGAAAAAATACATAACCATGCAAAATGTACATTCTAGGCAGACTAGACTTGGAAATATAACTTTACAATATCCTATACATAGAACTGTGTTTTATACGAATTCTTTTCATGTTAAGTCAATTAGATTAATGAATACCCTAGATAATGATATTAAACAAGCATCTGGTGAAGGTGTCTTTCACAAAAGACTTAAACAAAAATTTTTATTAAGGTATAACTAAAACAGCCTGAACCAAGATCTTATAATATTATTATAGTTGATAATATATAATTTATAAGTAAATGATAAATTTATATAATTGATATATTAAATACAATTCTTTTATAACTATATTGAAAAATTTTAGTTGTGTGGTGTTTTTATTGCAGTTTTTTGTGCAGTTTTGTGTGCTTTGTTATATTTTGTATTTAACACATTTATATTTAGTGTATTAAATATAAATCTTTTATTACTATATTGTAAAATTTTAGTTGTGTGGTATTTTTATTTATATTAGTATTTTTTGTGTGCAGTGTTATATTTAGTATTTAACATATTTATATAATTAATATATTGAATATAATTCTTTTATTACTATATTGTAAAATTTTAGTTGTGTAGTATTTTTATTAGTATTAGTTTTTTTTTTTTGTGCAGTGTTTTGTTTGAACTCTGTTTAGCCTTAGCCACTGCTCAATTTGTAAATGAGTTGTAAATGTTGTGCCTGTCCTGATGGAAGAGCGGAACAATGGACCGAATCAGGGCAGGGTAAATAAAGAAATTGTCAAATTGTCTCTCTCTCTCTCTCTCTCTCTCCTCTCTCTCTCTCTCTCTCTCTCTCTCTCTCTCTCTCTCTCTCTCTCTCTCTCTCTCTCTCTCTAATTTTCGAGTTCTGTTGAAACTTCCGCTCCATATGCCAACTTTGTGTATTAATTTACCTGAAGAATACAACGGATTGTATGACTCAAAATGTAGTGCTTATCTTATGTTACTCTTAACAATAGTAAGTGTTGATAACAATCCTTATCTCCAACATCATTAAAACAAAACTCAAGTTTGCGTGAAGCAATCGCCCATCTTGTATTATTGTTGTTTTGTTGCATAGAAAGGCATTTGTTGTTTTGTAATTTGTACTTTATAAGTTTACACTGTTTATTGCCTAGGGTTGCCATTGTAGTGTTGCTAAAAAGGAGGTTTTAGCTGAAGATTTGCTATCGTGAAAGAGGGGGTTTGAGGAAACTGCATAGAAATATTTTGAAAACTAAGCATTTCAAAACAATTTTTAATGCATTTTAACTAAAAAATAAAATAATTTTTAGCATTATACTTATTATACTATACATGCTTATACTTCCAAAAATTTTGTAAGAAATATTATTATTATTTTTTTTAATATTTAAATATTGTAAATCACACATAAACTGTATAAAAAAAGTAAAAACTGAAATGTACTCAAAAATTATATATTATTAATTTAAAAGGATGTAGAAACTATTAGACAAAATAAATGAATCCTACTGTCCATCCTTCGTATACTCTGATTTCTCCTGATTTTTAGTTTCAACACATTTCTTCCCTGTTTGTTGTCTCGTGGCATTTTGGTAGGAGCTAGAAACTCTGCTGGCTGTTGTGGTTGTCAATGAAGAATGGATGAAGAGGTTACCCTTTGTACCGCTGTCCACTGTCCCCACCCCTACACCAAGGTTGTCATCCATTGTCTGGTCCCTTGTCCGTTAGTAAGGTCTCTTCCTTTGTTAACGGAGGATTTGAGTTTTTGTTAGCTGAGGTTGCTTACTCGGGTACATTTTTGCTGGTGTTTCAGGTACATTGAATTCCCCAACGTTGAGATGATCTGCTTGTCCAGTCATAAGTTGTCTCATGTAATAGGCTCTAGTACCTCTGTTCATCCTTCGTATATTCTAATTTCTCCTGATTTCAGGTTTTATTACTTTTCTTCCCTGTTTGTTGTCACGTGGCATTTTGGTAGGAGCTAGAAACTCTGCTTGCTTTTGTGGTTGTCAATGAAGAATGGATGAAGAGGTTACCCTTTGTACCGCTGTCCACTGTCCCCACCCCTACACCAAGGTTGTCCCCCGTTGTCTGGTCCCTTGTCCGTTAGTAAGGTCTCTTCCTTTGTTAACGGAGAATCTGAGTTTTTGTTAGCTGAGGTTGCTTACTCGGGTACATTTTTGCTGGTGTTTCAGGTACATTGAATTCCCAACGTTGAGATGATCTGCTGGTCCATTGATAAGTTGTCACATGTGATCGGCACTAGTACTTCTGTTCATCATTCGTATATTCTGATTTCTCCTAATTTTAGGTTTCATCGCTTTTCTTCCCTGTTTGTTGTCTCGTGGCATATTGGTAGGAGCTAGTTATTCTGCTGGCTATCATGGTTGTCAATGAAGAATGTATGAAGAGGCTGCCCTTTGTACCGCTGTACACTGTCCACCCCCACACCAAGGTTGTCCCCCCTTGTCTGGTCCCTTGTCCGTTAGTAAGGTCTCTTCCTTTGTTGACGGAGAATTTGAGTTTTGGTTAGCTGAGGTAGCTTACTCGGGAACACTTTTGCTGGTGTTACAGGTACATTGTATTCCCCAATGTTGAGATGATCTGCTGGTCCAGACTATTATATAATAATGACTATTAGTTGTACATGTGATCGGCTCTAGTACTTCTGTTCATCCTTCGTATATTCTGATTTCTCCTGATTTCAGGTTTTATTACTTTTCTTCCCTGTTTGTTGTCTCGTGGCATTTTGGTAGGAGCTAGAAACTCTGCTGGCTGTTGTGGTTGTTAATGAAAAATGGATGAAGAGGGCTGTCCACTGTCCCCACCCCTACACCAAGGTTGTCCTCAATTGTCGGGTCCCTTGTCCGTTTGTAAGGTCTCTTCCTTTGTTAACGAAGAATTTGAGTTTTGGTTAGCTGAGGTCGCTTACCTTGGTACATTTTTGCTGGTGTTTCATGTACATTGCATTCCCCAATGTTGAGATGATCTGCTTGTCCAGACTATTATATAATAATGACTATTAGTTGTACATGTGATCGGCTCTAGGACTTCTGTTCATCCGTCGTATAATCTGATTTCTCCTGATTTTTGGTTTCATCACTTTTCTTCCCTGTTTGTAGTCTCGTGGCATTTTGGTTGGAACGAGAAATTCTGCTGGCTGTCATAGTTGGCAATGAAGAACGGATAAAGAGGCTGTCCAATGTCCCGCCCCTACACCAAGGTTTTCCGCCATTGTCTGGTCCTTTGTTCGTTTGTATGGTCTCTTCCTTTGTTGACAGAGAATTTGAGTCTTGGTTAGCTGAGGTAGCTTACTCGGGTACATTTTTGCAGGTACATTTTATTCCCCAATGTTGAGATGATCTGCTAATCCAGTCATAAGTTGTCTCATGTGATCGGCTCTAGGACTTCTGTTCATCCTTCGTATAATCTGATTTCTCCTGATTTTTTGTTTCATCACTTTTCTTCCCTGTTTGTTGTCTCGTGGTTTTTTGGTAGAAGCTAGAAATTCTGCTGCCTGTCGTGGTTGTCATTGAAGAATGGATGAAGAGGCTGTCCACTGTCCCACCCCTATACCAAGGTTGTCCTCTATTGTCTGGTCCTTTGTTCGTTTGTATGGTCTCTTGCTTTGTTGACGGAGAATTTGAGTTGAAAGTGAAGCAGAACAACAATGGAGCACAACCTCCGATAATCTTGAGAATTCATCTTCATCAGCACTGTTGTCAGGCAGGTTAACTTCCTCGAGTGATGGATTTGCCCCTTTATTCATCTGTTGAATATATTCATCATCTATGAATGTGTGTATTTCATCTTCAGGAGCTTATTCAGGGGAACCTCTTCAACTGACAGTGTTGCCACTTCACTAGTACTGTGGTCCCTTGTCCGTTTGTATGGTCTCGTTGATGGAGAATTTGAACTTTGGTTAGCTGAGTATGCTTGCTCAGGTACATTTTTGCTGGTGTTTCAGGTTCACTCTGGTCCCTTGTCCGTTTCTATGGTTTCTTCTTTGTTGACGGAGAATTTAACTTTTTGTTAGCTGAGGTAGCTTACTCGGGTACATTTTTGCTGGTGTTTCAGGTACATTGAATTCCCCAATGTTGAGATGATCTGCTGGTCCAGACTATTATATAATAATTACTATTAGTTGTCTCATGTGATCGGCTCTAGGACTTCTGTTCATCCTTCGTATAATCTGATTTCTCCTGATTTTTGGTTTCATCACTTTTCTTCCCTGTTTGTTGTCTCGTGGCATTTTGGTAGAAGCTAGAAATTCTGCTGCCTGTCGTGGTTGTCATTGAAGAATGGATGAAGAGGCTGTCCACTGTCCCACCCCTACACCAAGGTTGTCCTCTATTGTCTGGTCCTTTGTTCGTTTGTATGGTCTCTTCCTTTGTTGACGGAGAATTTGAGTTGAAAGTGAAGCAGAACAACAATGGAGCACAACCTCCGATAATCTTGAGAATTCATCTTCATCAGCACTGTTGTCAGGCAGGTTAACTTCCTCGAGTGATGGATTTGCCCCTTTATTCATCTGTTGAATATATTCATCATCTATGAATGTGTCTATTTCATCTTCAGGAGCTTATTCAGGGGAACCTCTTCAACTGACAGTGTTGCCACTTCACTAGTACTGTGGTCCCTTGTCCGTTTGTATGGTCTCGTTGATGGAGAATTTGAACTTTGGTTAGCTGAGTATGCTTGCTCAGGTACATTTTTGCTGGTGTTTCAGGTTCACTCTGGTCCCTTGTCCGTTTCTATGGTTTCTTCTTTGTTGACGGAGAATTTAACTTTTTTTTAGCTGAGGTAGCTTACTCGGGTACATTTTTGCTGGTGTTTCAGGTACATTGAATTCCCCAATGTTGAGATGATGTGCTGGTCCAGACTATTATATAATAATGACTATTAGTTGTACATGTGATCGGCTCTAGGACTTCTGTTCATCCTTCGTATAATCTGATTTCTCCTGATTTTTGGTTTCATCACTTTTCTTCCCTGTTTGTTGTCTCGTGGCATTTTGGTAGAAGCTAGAAATTCTGCTGCCTGTCGTGGTTGTCATTGAAGAATGGATGAAGAGGCTGTCCACTGTCCCCCCCTACACCAAGGTTGTCCTCTATTGTCTGGTCCTTTGTTCGTTTGTATGGTCTCTTCCTTTGTTGACAGAGAATTTGAGTTGAAAGTGAAGCAGAACAACAATGGAGCACAACCTCCGATAATCTTGAGAATTTATCTTCATCAGCACTGTTGTCAGGCAGGTTAACTTCCTCGAGTGATGGATTTGCCCCTTTATTCATCTGTTGAATATATTCATCATCTATGAATGTGTCTATTTCATCTTCAGGAGCTTTTTCAGGGGAACCTTTTCAACTGACAGTGTTGCCATTTCACTAGTACTGTGGTCCCTTGTCCGTTTGTATGGTCTCGTTGATGGAGAATTTGAACTTTGGTTAGCTGAGTATGCTTGTTTAGGTACATTTTTGCTGGTGTTTCAGGTTTACTCTGGTCATTTGTCCGTTTCTATGGTTTCTTCCTTTGTTGACGGAGAATTTAACTTTTTGTTAGCTGAGGTAGCTTACTCGGGTACATTTTTGCTGGTGTTTCAGGTACATTGAATTTCCCCAATGTTGAGATGATCTGCTGGTCCAGACTATTATATAATAATTACTATAAGTTGTACATGTGATCGGCTCTAGGACTTCTGTTCATCCTTCGTATAATCTGATTTCTCCTGATTTTTGGTTTCATCACTTTTCTTCCCTGTTTTTTGTCTCGTGGCATTTTGGTTGGAACGAGAAATTCTGCTGGCTGTCATGGTTGGCATTGAAGAACGGATAAAGAGGCTGTCCAATGTCCCGCCCCTACACCAAGGTTTTCCGCCATTGTCTGGTCCTTTGTTCGTTTGTATGGTCTCTTGCTTTGTTGACGGAGAATTTGAGTTGAAAGTGAAGCAGAACAACAATGGAGCACAACCTCCGATAATCTTGAGAATTCATCTTCATCAGCACTGTTGTCAGGCAGGTTAACTTCCTCGAGTGATGGATTTGCCCCTTTATTCATCTGTTGAATATATTCATCATCTATGAATGTCTATTTCATCTTCAGGAGCTTATTCAGGGGAACCTCTTCAACTGACAGTGTTGCCACTTCACTAGTACTGTGGTCCCTTGTCCGTTTGTATGGTCTCGTTGATGGAGAATTTGAACTTTGGTTAGCTGAGTATGCTTGCTCAGGTACATTTTTGCTGGTGTTTCAGGTTCACTCTGGTCCCTTGTCCGTTTCTATGGTTTCTTCTTTGTTGACGGAGAATTTAACTTTTTGTTAGCTGAGGTAGCTTACTCGGGTACATTTTTGCTGGTGTTTCAGGTACATTGAATTCCCCAATGTTGAGATGATGTGCTGGTCCAGACTATTATATAATAATGACTATTAGTTGTACATGTGATCGGCTCTAGGACTTCTGTTCATCCTTCGTATAATCTGATTTCTCCTGATTTTTGGTTTCATCACTTTTCTTCCCTGTTTGTTGTCTCGTGGCATTTTGGTTGGAACGAGAAATTCTGCTGCCTGTCGTGGTTGTCATTGAAGAATGGATGAAGAGGCTGTCCACTGTCCCGCCCCTACACCAAGGTTGTCCTCTATTGTCTGGTCCTTTGTTCGTTTGTATGGTCTCTTCCTTTGTTGACAGAGAATTTGAGTTGAAAGTGAAGCAGAACAACAATGGAGCACAACCTCCGATAATCTTGAGAATTCATCTTCATCAGCACTGTTGTCAGGCAGGTTAACTTCCTCGAGTGATGGATTTGCCCCTTTATTCATCTGTTGAATATATTCATCATCTATGAATGTGTCTATTTCATCTTCAGGAGCTTATTCAGGGGAACCTCTTCAACTGACAGTGTTGCCACTTCACTAGTACTGTGGTCCCTTGTCCGTTTGTATGGTCTCGTTGATGGAGAATTTGAACTTTGGTTAGCTGAGTATGCTTGCTCGGGTACATTTTTGCTGGTGTTTCAGGTACACTCTGGTCCCTTGTCCGTTTCTATGGTTTCTTTCTTTGTTGACGGAGAATTTAACTTTTTTTTAGCTGAGGTAGCTTACTCGGGTACATTTTTGCTGGTGTTTCAGGTACATTGAATTCCCCAATGTTGAGATGATGTGCTGGTCCAGACTATTATATAATAATGACTATTAGTTGTACATGTGATCGGCTCTAGGACTTCTGTTCATCCTTCGTATAATCTGATTTCTCCTGATTTTTTGTTTCATCACTTTTCTTCCCTGTTTGTTGTCTCGTGGCATTTTGGTAGAAGCTAGAAATTCTGCTGCCTGTCGTGGTTGTCATTGAAGAATGGATGAAGAGGCTGTCCACTGTCCCCCCCTTCATCAAAGGTTGTCCTCTATAGTCTGGTCCTTTGTTCGTTTGTATGGTCTCTTCCTTTGTTGACAGAGAATTTGAGATGAAACTGAACCAGAACAACAATGGAGCACAACCTCCGATAATCTTAAGAATTCATCTTCATCAGCACTGTTGTCAGGCAGGTTAACTCCCTCGAGTGATGGATTTGCCCCTTTATAATTCTGTTGAATATGATCATCATCTATGAATGTGTGTATTTCATCTTCAGGAGCTTATTCAGGGGAACCTCTTCAACTGACAGTGTTGCCACTTCACTAGTACTGTGGTCCCTTGTCCGTTTGTATGGTCTCGTTGATGGAGAATTTGAACTTTGGTTAGCTGAGTATGCTTGCTCAGGTACATTTTTGCTGGTGTTTCAGGTTCACTCTGGTCCCTTGTCCGTTTCTATGGTTTCTTCTTTGTTGACGGAGAATTTAACTTTTTGTTAGCTGAGGTAGCTTACTCGGGTACATTTTTGCTGGTGTTTCAGGTACATTGAATTCCCCAATGTTGAGATGATCTGCTGGTCCAGACTATTATATAATAATGACTATTAGTTGTACATGTGATCGGCTCTAGGACTTCTGTTCATCCTTCGTATAATCTGATTTCTCCTGATTTTTTGTTTCATCACTTTTCTTCCCTGTTTGTTGTCTCGTGGCATTTTGGTAGAAGCTAGAAATTCTGCTGCCTGTCGTGGTTGTCATTGAAGAATGGATGAAGAGGCTGTCCACTGTCCCGCCCCTATACCAAGGTTGTCCTCTATTGTCTGGTCCTTTGTTCGTTTGTATGGTCTCTTCCTTTGTTGACGGAGAATTTGAGTTGAAAGTGAAGCAGAACAACAATGGAGCACAACCTCCGATAATCTTGAGAATTCCTCTTCATCAGCACTCTTGTCAGGCAGGTTAACATCCTCGAGTGATGGATTTGCGCCTTTATTAATCTGTTGAATATGATCATCATCTATGAATGTGTTTATTTCATCTTCAGGAGCTTATTCAGGGGAACCTCTTCAACTGACAGTGTTGCCACTTCACTAGTACTGTGGTCCCTTGTTCGTTTGTATGGTCTCGTTGATAGAAAAATTGAGTTTTGGTTAGCTAAGGTTGCTTGCTCGGGTACATTTTTCTGGTGTTTCAGGTACACTGTGATCCCCTGTCCATTTGTATGGTCTCTTGCTTTGTTGACGGAGAATTTGAGTTGAAAGTGAAGCAGAACAATAATGGAGCACAACCTCCGATAATCTTGAGAATTCATCTTCATCAGCACTGTTGTCAGGCAGGTTAACTTCCTCCAATAATGGATTTGCCCCTTTATTCATCTGTTGAATATATTCATCATCTATGAATGTCTATTTCATCTTCAGGAGCTTATTCAGGGGAACCTCTTCAACTGACAGTGTTGCCACTTCACTAGTACTGTGGTCCCTTGTCCGTTTGTATGGTCTCGTTGATGGAGAATTTGAACTTTGGTTAGCTGAGTATGCTTGCTCAGGTACATTTTTGCTGGAGTTTCAGGTTCACTCTGGTCATTTGTCCGTTTCTATAGTTTTCTTCCTTTGTTGACGGAGAATTTAACTTTTTGTTAGCTGAGGTAGCTTACTCGGGTACATTTTTGCTGGTGTTTCAGGTACATTGAATTCCCCAATGTTGAGATGATCTGCTGGTCCAGACTATTATATAATAATTACTATTAGTTGTACATGTGATCGGCTCTAGGACTTCTGTTCATCCTTCGTATAATCTGATTTCTCCTGATTTTTGGTTTCATCACTTTTCTTCCCTGTTTGTTGTCTCGTGGCATTTTGGTAGAAGCTAGAAATTCTGCTGCCTGTCGTGGTTGTCATTGAAGAATGGATGAAGAGGCTGTCCACTGTCCCCCCCTACACCAAGGTTGTCCTCTATACTCTGGTCCTTTGTTCGTTTGTATGGTCTCTTCCTTTGTTGACGGAGAATTTGAGTTTTGGTTAGCTGAGGTCGCTTACTTGGGTACATTTTTGCTGGTGTTTCATGTACATTGCATTCCCCAATGTTGAGATGATCTGCTTGTCCAGACTATTATATAATAATGACTATTAGTTGTCTCATGTGATCGGCTCTAGGACTTCTGTTCATCCGTCGTATAATCTGTTTTCTCCTGATTTTTTGTTTCATCACTTTTCTTCCCTGTTTTTTGTCTCGTGGCTTTTTGGTAGAAGCGAGAAATTCTGCTGGCTGTCATGGTTGGCAATGAAGAACGGATAAAGAGGCTGTCCAATGTCCCGCCCCTACACCAAGGTTGTCCGCCATTGTCTGGTCCTTTGTTCGTTTGTATGGTCTCTTCCTTTGTTGACAGAGAATTTGAGATGAAACTGAACCAGAACAACAATGGAGCACAACCTCCGATAATCTTGAGAATTCCTCTTCATCAGCTTTCTTGTCAGGCAGGTTAACATCCTCGAGTGATGGATTTGCCCCTTTATTCATCTGTTGAATATATTCATCATCTATGAATGTGTGTATTTCATCTTCAGGAGCTTATTCAGGGGAACCTCTTCAACTGACAGTGTTGCCACTTCACTAGTACTTTGGTCCCTTGTCCGTTTGTATGGTCTCGTTGATGGAGAATTTGAACTTTGGTTAGCTGAGTATGCTTGCTCAGGTACATTTTTGCTGGTGTTTCAGGTTCACTCTGGTCATTTGTCCATTTCTATGGTTTCTTTCTTTTGTTGACGGAGAATTTGAACTTTTTGTTAGTGAGGTAGCTTACAATGGGTACATTTTTGCTGGTGTTTCAGGTACATTGAATTTCCCAATGTTGAGATGATGTGCTGGTCCAGACTATTATATAATAATTACTATAATGTGTGTATTTCATGTGATCGGCTCTAGTACTTCTGTTCATCCTTCGTATAATCTGATTTCTCCTGATATTTGGTTTCATCACTTTTCTTCCCGTTTGTATAGTCTCGTTGGCATTTTGGTAGAAGCTAGAATTTCTGCTGCCTGTCGTGGTTGTCATTGAAGAATGGATGAAGAGGCTGTCCACTGTTTCAGGTTGTCCTCTATACTCTGGTCATTTGTCCGTTTCTATGGTTTCTTCCTTTTTGTTGACGGAGAATTTAACTTTTTGTTAGCTGAGGTAGCTTACTCGGGTACATTTTTGCTGGTGTTTCAGGTACATTGAATTCCCCAATGTTGAGATGATGTGCTGTTCCAGACTATTATATAATAATGACTATTAGTTGTACATGTGATCGGCTCTAAGACTTCTGTTCATCCTTCGTATAATCTGATTTCTCCTGATTTTTTGTTTCATCACTTTTCTTCCCTGTTTGTTGTCTCGTGGCATTTTGGTTGGAAGCGAGAAATTCTGCTGCCTGTCGTGGTTGTCATTGAAGAATGGATGAAGAGGCTGTCCACTGTCCCGCTCCTTCACCAAGGTTTTCCGCCATTGTCTGGTCCTTTGTTCGTTTGTATGGTCTCTTCCTTTGTTGACGGAGAATTTGAGTTGAAACTGAAGCAGAACAACAATGGAGCACAACCTCCGATAATCTTGAGAATTCCTCTTCATCAGCACTCTTGTCAGGCAGGTTAACATCCTCGAGTGATGGATTTGCCCCTTTATTAATCTGTTGAATATGATCATCATCTATGAATGTGTGTATTTCATCTTCAGGAGCTTATTCAGGGGAACCTCTTCAACTGACAGTGTTGCCACTTCACTAGTACTGTGGTCCCTTGTCCGTTTGTATGGTCTCGTTGATGGAGAATTTGAACTTTGGTTAGCTGGGTATGCTTGCTCACGTACATTTTTGCTGGTGTTTCAGGTTCACTCTGGTCATTTGTCCGTTTCTATGGTTTCTTTCTTTTGTTGACGGAGAATTTAACTTTTTGTTAGCTGAGGTAGCTTACTCGGGTACATTTTTGCTGGTGTTTCAGGTACATTGAATTTCCCAATGTTGAGATGATGTGCTGTTCCAGACTATTATATAATAATGACTATTAGTTGTACATGTGATCGGCTCTAGGACTTCTGTTCATCCTTCGTATAATCTGATTTCTCCTGATTTTTGGTTTCATCACTTTTCTTCCCTGTTTGTTGTCTCGTGGCATTTTGGTTGGAACGAGAAATTCTGCTGGCTGTCGTGGTTGTCATTGAAGAACGGATAAAGAGGCTGTCCAATGTCCCGCTCCTACACCAAGGTTTTCCGCCATTGTCTGGTCCTTTGTTCGTTTGTATGGTCTCTTCCTTTGTTGACAGAGAATTTGAGATGAAACTGAACCAGAACAACAATGGAGCACAACCTCCGATAATCTTGAGAATTCCTCTTCATCAGCTTTCTTGTCAGGCAGGTTAACATCCTCGAGTGATGGATTTGCCCCTTTATTAATCTGTTGAATATGATCATCATCTATGAATGTGTGTATTTCATCTTCAGGAGCTTATTCAGGGGAACCTCTTCAACTGACAGTGTTGCCACTTCACTAGTACTGTGGTCCCTTGTCCGTTTGTATGGTCTCGTTGATGGAGAATTTGAACTTTGGTTAGCTGAGTATGCTTGCTCAGGTACATTTTTGCTGGTGTTTCAGGTTCACTCTGGTCATTTGTCCGTTTCTATGGTTTCTTCCTTTGTTGACGGAGAATTTAACTTTTTGTTAGCTGAGGTAGCTTATGTACTCGGGTACATTTTTGCTGGTGTTTCAGGTACATTGAATTCCCCAATGTTGAGATGATCTGCTGGTCCAGACTATTATATAATAATGACTATTAGTTGTACATGTGATCGGCTCTAGGACTTCTGTTCATCCTTCGTATAATCTGATTTCTCCTGATTTTTGGTTTCATCACTTTTCTTCCCTGTTTGTTGTCTCGTGGCATTTTGGTAGAAGCTAGTAATTCTGCTGCCTGTCGTGGTTGTCATTGAAGAATGGATGAAGAGGCTGTCCACTGTCCCCCCTTCACTAAAGGTTGTCCTCTATAGTCTGGTCCTTTGTTCGTTTGTATGGTCTCTTCCTTTGTTGACGGAGAATTTGAGTTTTGGTTAGCTGTGGTCGCTTACTTGGGTACATTTTTGCTGGTGTTTCATGTACATTGTATTCCCCAATGTTGAGATGATCTGCTTGTCCAGCCATAAGTTGTCTCATGTGATCGGCTCTAGGACTTCTGTTCATCCGTCGTATAATCTGTTTTCTCCTGATTTTTTGTTTCATCACTTTTCTTCCCCGTTTTTTGTCTCGTGGTATTTTGGTTGGAACGAGAAATTCTGCTGGCTCTCATGGTTGGCAGTGAAGAACGGATAAAGAGGCTGTCCAATGTCCCGCCCCTACACCAAGGTTTTCCGCAATTGTCTGGTCCTTTGTTCGTTTGTATGGTCTTTTCCTTTGTTGACAGAGAATTTGAGATGAAACTGAACCAGGACAACAATGGAGCACAAACTCCGATAATCTTGAGAATTCCTCTTCATCAGTACTCTTGTCAGGCAGGTTAACATCCTCGAGTGATGGATTTGCAACTTTATTAATCTGTTGAATATGATCATCATCTATGAATGTGTTCATTTCATCTTCAGGAGCTTATTCAAGGGAACCTCTTCAACTGACAGTGTTGCCACTTCACTAGTACTGTGGTCCCTTGTCCGTTTGTATGGTCTCGTCGATGGAGAAATTGAATTTTGGTTAGCTAAGGTTGCTTGCTCGGGTACATTTTTCTGGTGTTTCAGGTACACTCTGATCCCCTGTCCATTTGTATGGTCTCTTGCTTTGTTGAAGGAGAATTTGAGTTGAAAGTGAAGCAGAACAACAATGGAGCACAACCTCCGATAATCTTGAGAATTCATCTTCATCATCACTGTTGTCAGGTAGGTTAACTTCCTCGAGTGATGGATTTGCCCCTTTACTCATGTGTTGAATATATTCATCATCTATGAAATGTGTTGTATTTCATATTCAGGAGCTTATTCAGGGGAACCTCTTCAACTGACAGTGTTGCCACTTTACTAGTACTTTGGTCCCTTGTCCGTTTGTATAGTCTCGTTGATGGAGAATTTGAACTTTGGTTAGCTAAGTATGCTTGCTCAGGTACATTTTTGCTGGAGTTTCAGGTTCACTCTGGTCATTTGTCCGTTTCTATGGTTTCTTCCTTTGTTGACGGAGAATTTAACTTTTTGTTAGCTGAGGTAGCTTACTCGGGTACATTTTTGCTGGTGTTTCAGGTACATTGAATTCCCCAATGTTGAGATGATGTGCTGTTCCAGACTATTATATAATAATGACTATTAGTTGTACATGTGATCGGCTCTAAGACTTCTGTTCATCCTTCGTATAATCTGATTTCTCTTGATTTTTGGTTTCATCACTTTTCTTCCCTGTTTGTTGTCTCGTGGCATTTTGGTAGAAGCTAGAAATTCTGCTGCCTGTCGTGGTTGTCATTGAAGAATGGATGAAGAGGCTGTCCAATGTCCTCCCCTACACCAAGGTTTTCCGCCATTGTCTGGTCCTTTGTTCGTTTGTATGGTCTCTTCCTTTGTTGACAGAGAATTTGAGTTGAAACTGAAGGAGAACAACAATGGAGCACAACCTCCGATAATCTTGAGAATTCCTCTTCATCAGCACTGTTGTCAGGCAGGTTAACATCCTCGAGTGATGGATTTGCCCCTTTATTCATCTGTTGAATATGATCATCATCTATGAATGTGTCTATTTCATCTTCAGGAGCTTATTCTGGGGAAACTCTTCAACTGACAGTGTTGCCACTTCACTAGTACTGTGGTCCCTTGTCCGTTTGTATGGTCTCGTTGATGGAGAATTTGAACTTTGGTTAGTTGAGTATGCTTGCTCAAGTACATTTTTGCTGGTGTTTCAGGTTCACTCTGGTCATTTGTCCGTTTCTATGGTTTCTTCCTTTGTTGACGGAGAATTTAACTTTTTGTTAGCTGAGGTAGCTTACTCGGGTACATTTTTGCTGGTGTTTCAGGTACATTGAATTCCCCAATGTTGAGATGATCTGCTGGTCCAGTCATTATATAATAATGACTATTAGTTGTACATGTGATCGGCTCTAGGACTTCTGTTTATCCTTCGTATAATCTGATTTCTCCTGATTTTTGGTTTCGTCACTTTTCTTCCCTATTTGTTGTCAAGTGGCATTTTGGTAGAAGCTAGAAATTCTGCTGCCTGTCGTGGTTGTCACTGAAAAATGGATGAAAAGGCTGTCCACTGTCCCCCTCTACACCAAGGTTGTCCTCGATTGTCTAGTCCTTTATTCGTTTCTATCGTCTCTTCCTTCGTTGACGGAGAATTTGAGTTTTGGTTAGCTGAGGTCGCTTACTTGGGTACATTTTTTCTGGTGTTTCATGTACATTGCATTCCCCAATGTTGAGAGGATACGCTTGTCCAGCTATAAGTTGTCTCATGTGATCGGCTCTAGGACATCTGTTCATTCGTCGTATAATCTGTTTTCTCCTGATTTTTTGTTTCATTACTTATCTTCCCTGTTTGTTGTCTCGTGGCATTTTGGTAGAAGCTAGAAATTCTGCTGCCTGTCGTGGTTGTCATTGAAGAATGGATGAAGAGGCTGTCCACTGTCCCCCCCCTTCACCAAAGGTTGTCCTCTATGGTCTGGTCCTTTGTTCGTTTGTATGGTCTCTTCCTTTGTTGACGGAGAATTTGAGTTGAAAGTGAAGCAGAACAACAATGGAGAACAACCTCCGATAATCTTGAGAATTCATCTTCATCAGCACTGTTGTCAGGCAGGTTAACTTCCTCGAGTGATAGATTTGCCCCTTTATTCATCTGTTGAATATATTCATCATCTATGAATGTCTATTTCATCTTCAGGAGCTTATTCAAGGGAACCTCTTCAACTGACAGTGTTGCCACTTCACTAGTACTGTGGTCCCTTGTCCGTTTGTATGGTCTCGTCGATGGAGAAAATGAATTTTGGTTAGCTAAGGTTGCTTGCTCGGGTACATTTTTCTGGTGTTTCAGGTACACTCTGATCCCCTGTCCATTTGTATGGTCTCTTGCTTTGTTGAAGGAGAATTTGAGTTGAAAGTGAAGCAGAACAACAATGGAGCACAACCTCCGATAATCTTGAGAATTCATCTTCATCATCACTGTTGTCAGGTAGGTTAACTTCCTCGAGTGATGGATTTGCCCCTTTACTCATGTGTTGAATATATTCATCATCTATGAATGTGTGTATTTCATATTCAGGAGCTTATTCAGGGGAACCTCTTCAACTGACAGTGTTGCCACTTTACTAGTACTTTGGTCCCTTGTCCGTTTGTATAGTCTCGTTGATGGAGAATTTGAACTTTGGTTAGCTGAGTATGCTTGCTCAGGTACATTTTTGCTGGAGTTTCAGGTTCACTCTGGTCATTTGTCCGTTTCTATGGTTTCTTCCTTTGTTGACGGAGAATTTAACTTTTTGTTAGCTGAGGTAGCTTACTCGGGTACATTTTTGCTGGTGTTTCAGGTACATTGAATTCCCCAATGTTGAGATGATCTGCTGGTCCAGACTATTATATAATAATGACTATTAGTTGTACATGTGATCGGCTCTAGGACTTCTGTTCATCCTTCGTATAATCTGATTTCTCCTGATTTTTGGTTTCATCACTTTTCTTCCCTGTTTGTTGTCTCGTGGCATTTTGGTAGAAGCTAGAAATTCTGCTGCCTGTCGTGGTTGTCATTGAAGAATGGATGAAGAGGCTGTCCACTGTCCCCCCCCCTTCACTAAAGGTTGTCCTCTATAGTCTGGTCCTTTGTTCGTTTGTATGGTCTCTTCCTTTGTTGACGGAGAATTTGAGTTTTGGTTAGCTGAGGTCGCTTACTTGGGTACATTTTTGCTGGTGTTTCATGTACATTGTATTCCCCAATGTTGAGATGATCTGCTTGTCCAGCCATAAGTTGTCTCATGTGATCGGCTCTAGGACTTCTGTTCATCCGTCGTATAATCTGTTTTCTCCTGATTTTTTGTTTCATCACTTTTCTTCCCCGTTTTTTGTCTCGTGGTATTTTGGTTGGAACGAGAAATTCTGCTGGCTCTCATGGTTGGCAGTGAAGAACGGATAAAGAGGCTGTCCAATGTCCCGCCCCTACACCAAGGTTTTCCGCAATTGTCTGGTCCTTTGTTCGTTTGTATGGTCTCTTCCTTTGTTGACAGAGAATTTGAGATGAAACTGAACCAGAACAACAATGGAGCACAAACTCCGATAATCTTGAGAATTCCTCTTCATCAGCACTCTTGTCAGGCAGGTTAACATCCTCGAGTGATGGATTTGCCCCTTTATTAATCTGTTGAATATGATCATCATCTATGAATGTGTTCATTTCATCTTCAGGAGCTTATTCAAGGGAACCTCTTCAACTGACAGTGTTGCCACTTCACTAGTACTGTGGTCCCTTGTCCGTTTGTATGGTCTCGTTGATGGAGAAATTGAATTTTGGTTAGCTAAGGTTGCTTGCTCGGGTACATTTTTCTGGTGTTTCAGGTACACTCTGATCCCCTGTCCATTTGTATGGTCTCTTGCTTTGTTGAAGGAGAATTTGAGTTGAAAGTGAAGCAGAACAACAATGGAGCACAACCTCCGATAATCTTGAGAATTCATCTTCATCATCACTGTTGTCAGGCAGGTTAACTTCCTCGAGTGATGGATTTGCCCCTTTATTCATCTGTTGAATATATTCATCATCTATGAATGTGTGTATTTCATATTCAGGAGCTTATTCAGGGGAACCTCTTCAACTGACAGTGTTGCCACTTCACTAGTACTTTGGTCCCTTGTCCGTTTGTATAGTCTCGTTGATGGAGAATTTGAACTTTGGTTAGCTAAGTATGCTTGCTCAGGTACATTTTTGCTGGAGTTTCAGGTTCACTCTGGTCATTTGTCCGTTTCTATGGTTTCTTCCTTTGTTGACGGAGAATTTAACTTTTTGTTAGCTGAGGTAGCTTACTCGGGTACATTTTTGCTGGTGTTTCAGGTACATTGAATTCCCCAATGTTGAGATGATGTGCTGTTCCAGACTATTATATAATAATGACTATTAGTTGTACATGTGATCGGCTCTAAGACTTCTGTTCATCCTTCGTATAATCTGATTTCTCTTGATTTTTGGTTTCATCACTTTTCTTCCCTGTTTGTTGTCTCGTGGCATTTTGGTAGAAGCTAGAAATTCTGCTGCCTGTCGTGGTTGTCATTGAAGAATGGATGAAGAGGCTGTCCACTGTCCCCCCCTACACCAAGGTTGTCCTCGATTGTCTGGTCCTTTGTTCGTTTGTATGGTCTCTTCCTTTGTTGACGGAGAATTTGAGTTTTGGTTAGCTGAGGTCGCTTACTTGGGTACATTTTTGCTGGTGTTTCATGTACATTGAATTCCCCAATGTTGAGATGATCTGCTTGTCCAGTCATAATAGTTGTCTCATGTGATCGGCTCTAGGACTTCTGTTCATCCTTCGTATAATCTGATTTCTCCTGATTTTTTGTTTCATCACTTATCTTCCCTGTTTGTTGTCTCGTGGCATTTTGGTAGAAGCTAGAAATTCTGCTGCCTGTCGTGGTTGTCATTGAAGAATGGATGAAGAGGCTGTCCACTGTCCCCCCCTACACCAAAGGTTGTCCTCTATTGTCTGGTCCTTTGTTCGTTTGTATGGTCTCTTCCTTTGTTGACGGAGAATTTGAGTTGAAAGTGAAGCAGAACAACAATGGAGCACAACCTCCGATAATCTTGAGAATTCATCTTCATCAGCACTGTTGTCAGGCAGGTTAACTTCCTCGAGTGATGGATTTGCCCCTTTATTCATCTGTTGAATATATTCATCATCTATGAATGTGTCTATTTCATCTTCAGGAGCTTATTCAGGGGAACCTCTTCAACTGACAGTGTTGCCACTTCACTAGTACTGTGGTCCCTTGTCCGTTTGTATGGTCTCGTTAATGGAGAATTTGAGTTTTGGTTAGCTGAGAATGCTTGTTCGGGTACATTTTTCTTGTGTTTCAGGTACACTCTGGTCCCTTGTCCGTTTCTATGGTTTCTTTCTTTGTTGACGGAGAATTTAACTTTTTGTTAGCTGAGGTAGCTTACTCAGGTACATTTTTGCTGGTGTTTCAGGTACATTGAATTCCCCAATGTTGAGATGATCTGCTGGTCCAGTCATTGGTTGGCTCATGTGATCGGCTCTAGGACTTCTGTTCATCCTTCGTATAATCTGATTTCTCCTGATTTTTGGTTTCATCACTTTTCTTCCCTGTTTGTTGTCTCGTGGCATTTTGGTTGGAACGAGAAATTCTGCTGGCTGTCGTGGTTGTCATTGAAGAATGGATGAAGAGGCTGTCCACTGTCCCCCCCCTACACCAAGGTTGTCCTCTATTGTCTGGTCCTTTGTTCGTTTGTATGGTCTCTTCCTTTGTTGACGGAGAATTTGAGTTGAAACTGAAGCAGAACAACAATGGAGCACAACCTCCGATAATCTTGAGAATTCATCTTCATCAGCACTGTTGTCAGGCAGGTTAACTTCCTCGAGTGATGGATTTGCCCCTTTATTCATCTGTTGAATATATTCATCATCTATGAATGTGTCTATTTCATCTTCAGGAGCTTATTCAGGGGAACCTCTTCAACTGACAGTGTTGCCACTTCACTAGTACTGTGGTTCATTGTCCGTTTGTATGGTCTCGTTGATGGAGAATTTGAGTTTTGGTTAGCTGAGAATGCTTGCTCGGGTACATTTTTCTGGTGTTTCAGGTACACTCTGGTCCCTTGTCCGTTTCTATGGTTTCTTCCTTTGTTGACGGAGAATTTAACTTTTTGTTAGCTGAGGTAGCTTACTCGGGTACATTTTTGCTGGTGTTTAAGGTACATTGAATTCCCCAATGTTGAGATGATCTTCTGGTCCAGTCATTAGTTGTTTCATGTGATCGGCACTAGGACTTCTGTTCATCCTTCGTATAATCTGATTTCTCCACATTTTTGGTTGCATCACTTTTCTTCCCTGTTTGTTGTCTCGTGGCATTTTGGTAGAAGCTAGACATTCTGCTGGCTGTCGTGGTTGTCAATGAAGAATGGATGAAGAGGCTTTCCACTGTCCCCCCCTTACACTCAAGGTTGTGCTCCATTGTCATGTCCCTTGTCCATTTTTATGGTCTCTTCCTTTGTTGATTGAGAATTTGAGTTTTGGTTAGCTGAGGTTGCTTGCTCAGGTACATTTTTGCTGGTGTTTTATGTACATTGAATTCCCCAATGTTGAGATGTTCTGCTGGTCCAGTCATAAGTTGCCTCATCCGATCGGCTCTAGGACTTCTGTTCATCCTTCATATATTCTGATTTTTTCTTTCTTTTTTGGTTTCATTACTTTTCTTCCCCGTTTGTTGTATCATGGCACTTTGGTAGGTGCTAGAAATTCTGCTGGATGTCGTGGTTGTCAATGAAGAAAGGATGAAAGGCTTTCCACTGTCTCCCCCCCCCTACACCCAAGGTTGTGCTCCATTTTCATGTCCCTTTTCTGTTTTTATGGTCTCTTCCTTTGTTGATTGAGAATTGAGTTTTGGTTAGCTGAGGTTGCTTGCTCAGGTACATTTTTGCTGGTGTTTTATGTACATTGAATTCCCCAATGTTGAGATGATCTGCTGGTCCAGTCATAAGTTGCCTCATCCGATCGGCTCTAGGACTTCTATTCATCCTTCATATATTCTAATTTCGCCTTTCTTTTTTGGTTTCATTACTTTTCTTCCCTGTTTGTTGTCTCATGGCATTTTGGTAGTTGCTAGAAATTCTGCTGGATTTCGTGGTTGTCAATGAAGAATGGATGAAGAGGCTGCCCTTTGTTCCGCTTGTCACTGCCCCTCCTCCCAACTCCAAGGTTGTCCTCCATTGTCTGTTAGGAAGGTTTCTTCCTTTGTTGACGGAGAATTTGAGTTTTGGTTAGCTGTGGTTGCTCACTCGGGTACATTTTTGCTGGTGTTACAGGTACACTCTGGTCCCTTGTCCGTCCATTCTTTGTTGATTCCTGTATGGTTTCTTCCTTTGTTGACGGAGAATTTGACTATTGGTTAGCTGAGGTTGCTTACTCGGGTACATTTTTGCCAGAAGAAGAGATT
This sequence comes from Homalodisca vitripennis, assembly GCF_021130785.1. Taxonomy (NCBI): domain Eukaryota; kingdom Metazoa; phylum Arthropoda; class Insecta; order Hemiptera; family Cicadellidae; genus Homalodisca; species Homalodisca vitripennis. Next base: position 107,056,149 of record NC_060213.1, read on the forward strand.
AGATTGCAGATCTCGAAACTGAATCTCTGATTTCTTGTTTTACTGAACGATGGCAAATGTCCGGAAAAATCCTGTTTCTTTCACATACAAATTCTGTATCTACAAACTGTCAATAAACACCTATTAGGTGGATCAATTTAGTAAGTAGTTTGATCAATTTTATATCAAATTTTACTTCAACCTTAATGTCTTTGCGTAGTCACGGAATTGCACTTCGCAAACTCGAGAACAAAATTATTTCTGTTACCGAGTATGACGGACAAAGCAAAACAGAAGACAACTGACATCTAGCGGCTATTTATATAAACTAAACTATGTATTCGTTTCTCCAATAGCCGAACCAGAGTGCTGCGATCGACAGTTTGGACAAAATAATACTTGGTAAATTATATCATTTTTTTTTAATAAATACCCTTTATAGGACGTTGTTTTCATAAACTCGGACTCTTAGGCACATTTAGGACGTTGGCATTGAGTATAAACTCAAACATCTTATACTTACGGGTCTAGTATTTTCATTGAAAAGCTTTACGTCCTATTAGGACTTTGAGTTGTAAGGTTTAATGAGAAACTAGTTAAAAACAACACAAAAATTCAATTTTCAAAAAAAAATTTTGAAATTGAATTTTTTTTAAAATTCCTAATTGGTTTATTATATATTACAGTATACTGTTGCGTTATAACAGTATAAATAATATAGTAGGCACTGTTACTACACGAGTACTGTCTCAAGAACTGATTCAAATTCCAGATTAAATCAGATTGTCTTGGCAAGAAGGTATACAAAATGGACAACATTTTAACCAATCAATTATAGATGTAATTGTTTTTGAACTTACGCTCTACAGTGCAAATGTCTTATTTCGTAGCAGCACCGGTTATGGCTCTCATTATTCAAGTTAGCATTCAGCGACAAGGAACGTTGCCAGCACGAAGGGGAGAGAAGAGAATGGTCTGTTTGCGCACACGCGCCCATTGTTCACAACCAGGATGTTACGCATGTTTAGCCAATTTGGTCACGCTCTTTGGTAGTTGTGTAGTGATCTGTGTGTAATCTACTACTCTTACACCAGCTAAGCGTCCTTTCTACCTCACATTTTCTGAGGGAATAACCTTATTCTCCTCTATCTAATTTGGTGGATACTTTCTTAATCTCTGTTTTATTAATGTTTATTATTGATAGATCCTGTATTAATAAAGGCTATTTCTCAACAAAAAAGAAGTAAACAGTAAATTATTTCTACAGCGCGTGCAAAACCTACTCTAGCAAATATCAGTTCCGCATTTCTGTTCGTTTGTTATTGTTTTATAAAATTATGATGTGAATAAAATCCAAACTCCACAAAATTGTTAATTAATCAAAACTTCAGTATATTGCGCACATTAAAATGTTTAAACTTTAATATCTTGTAATTCTGTATGTTAAAAACATTATCAACTCAGAGATAACGTTACCACGTCCTATACATATGCTGTCTTAAGTTATGTAAAACTACCAATGTCCTACATGTAGGGCATGTAATTTTAAGCTAACTACAAAATCCTAAATGCAGGACATCTGAGTGTATACCAACTACTGTACAGAACTGCTTGCACAATCCTTCATCTACTTACGCAAAACGATACATCATAGAAGAGTTTTCCGAGTAAACCAAGATTGGTCATATAGTGCTTATTGATAAGAGTAGCTTGACCAGTGACATCAGAAATTACAGGCCCATCACAATTTTGTCAATCTTAGCCCGAGTATTTGACACGATTGTACTGAATAAAATTACTTTCAAGGTCAGAAATATGATGCCCTCAAATTACCACAGCTTATTATCAAATAAAACTACTACCACTAATCGTATGCTGTTTCAAACCTATATTATTTCAAACTTTTGCACAAAGATAGCAATTAAATTTGACTTTTCAATTACTTTTGGCTTGGTGTAGCATTCCATACTGATCCGAAAAATTGACACGTTTTATGGGATAATTTCTCAATTGGATCACAAGTTGCATGCGAGGACTTGAAGTTGGTCTCGGACGCCACCTGAAGCCTTAACTTTCTTTACTTCTCTTTCTCTAATTTTTTATTTGCTAAATCGTTCTGTTTTGTTAGAGTGAGATATGCATTCAAAATTGCATTTTTACCTGTTGTTGCTGTTAATTTTTGTTCTTAGAATACTTCTGCTGATCTACAATTAATTGATTACACTCATTTTAACCTGTTTTTATCCATCAGCAGCACCATCCCTACATGTTTGTTATTTTAAACTTATTAAATATTATATGCACTTAAGCTTTTTTATGGTTGTTATAGTTTACTTTGTTGGAAATGCGTTTAATTTATTGTTGTTAAGATTGAACCTGTTTTTGTTTTAGTTTAGTTTATGCGTATAATACTGCACATGATGGTATCAAGTCTGTGTAATAGGAAACCGTTGTAATAAATAAATAAAGTCTAATATATGAATATTTTGTTCTATTGGGCATCCCACAGGGTCTAAGCTTTTGTCCTGTTTAATTTCTACATAAGTGATGCAGTACCAACCTCAAATGCAAATATTTGCTCACTGTTGTTGACATAAAGCTTTTTACCATCCATGACGATGCTTTTCTGCAAGCGGATATCAAATTTGTTGTACGTTGGTATCTCTGATTCTCAAGAACTGCACTTCTATCACTTCTCACAACACCAAGGACCTAACCACATTCGACTCGTCTATTATGGACTCATTAATGATCAGATCCAGAAAAACTAAGGACCTTGATGTGGCTTTTAAAACTTGTCTGAGTTCAGAGCACCAAGTTCTGAACATGTACCAAAGTAGTAATGCACAAGTGTGAGAATTGCCACTCTGATACAATCTATCATGGCGATTGATGCAGTATAATTTTTAACCTTACCTCTTAACTATTATTTTATTTTATTTTAACACAAGGTTGTTTAATTGATAAGCTCTTGCTTAAGTTTTCTTACTCACATGATATTCTAACATTCAGAAATGTCCAATTCTGGCATATAACTTTCAATGAGTGGTTCTTTATTGTGATATTACGTTAGATTTAAAGTTGTTATGTGACTGCCTATTGCATCTCATATTTAATGGTAATTTAGAATGTCTGTCTAATCAATTGGAACCTTTTTATTGCGAGAACCATTCGAGTGGTAAATCTATACTTGAAACGCTGAAATGAATGCATGTTATTTAGTTATCATCTACCCAATTTGTTAAATACAGCTCCTGGATTAATTCATCTAGAAATAAATTAAACACAATGATTTAATTGGAAAAGTAAGAAATGTAGGGTCATTCAATAAGTAACGGGACAAATGTCTACTACTCAAAAACGGCTGAATTGATTCATATGAAACTTTCAGAATATAAAGTTGGCAACCTTGAAATGACATCTGATTAGGTTTTCAATCATATATTGTTAACATAGCCTTAAATTTACTCAGTTAACAATGGCGAGTCCGCTCGAGAATTGCACTGTGGACGAGCAACATGTTGTGATCAGAGTTTTAGTGGCGCATAGTGAGAAAGATTGTAAAATCCACGAAAGAATGTTATAAGTGAACAGAGACACTTGTTTGAATCGATCGAACGAAACGTTTACAAGTGGGTAGATCAGTTTCAAAGTGGCCATACAAAATTTTTTTTCGAACAACGCAATGGACAACCAGTTGAAGTTGGGACTTCTTCTCTCGAATTGATATGGGACAATAGGCGTATCACTGTTGAACTAATATGTAAAAATAAACACGAGTTTTTAAACTGTCAATAAAATTATTCACAACAAGCTGCAGTATAAGAAAGTCAGTGCAACATGGGTGCCCAGATAACTTGTAAACCGGGTTTCAAATAAGTCAACAGTTCAAAAATCGATATTCGACTAAAGGAAAAGGTTTTTTGAAAAGAATTGTAAAGTGTGATGAAACATGGATCTACCATTATGAGCCATAGTCAGATGACAGAGCCTTGGGTGGAAGCATATAAATTCTCCCCTCTTGCAAAAAATTCAGGACTCTGCCGGTAAATTATACTTCTGGTATTTTCAGGAGCAAATTTATTTTGATTTTCTTGAAGGCCATAGAACGATCAACAGACAGTATTTCAGTGACATGCTGGAAATCAAGACAAGAGACATGCCATTCAAACGAAATGCCGCAAGCTCTTAAATGAAGGTGTGATTTTGCGTCATGACAACATCTGTCCACATACAGCACAGCTGACAAAAAAAAGAGGGGTGGGATATCCTTCCACAACCCCCATCAGACTTCACACTGTTTGGACCTTTTAAAGAGGGTCTACGAGGGTTCACATTTTCAATTAAATGAAGAGATCAAACATCAGGTGCAAAAATGGCTTCGAAAACAACCTAAAGAATGTCATGTCGTGGCCATTTACAAATTAGCAAAAATGAGGGAAAAGTCTATAATTGGCACTGGGGACTAGGTTAAAAAGTAACCAAAGTTTTGTACTGATTGAATAAATAGTTTTTAAGCAGTAGTAATTTGTTTTGTTACTTATTAAATGACCCTTAGACAAATTATAAAACTGATTTCTTATACTAAAAATATAAGATTTTAATTTAAATTTAAATAAGTCTTTTATAGGGATCTTTATAAAGAAGAAAAATACGCCTTGTTTTTGCTTGCTGTCCCTAATTAATGGTAAATGGTGCAAGTAAATAAAAGGCTAATATTTTAAAAATTTGTTTATTTCCTTAAAATGTTATGTAATACAGAATATACACAACCAACAATATCAACAAAGTTTTAATATCTATCAATTAGCATAATACTTCTGCTACTAAACTCGAAGGCAAGATATTTTACAACATGATGGACATAAAGAATATTCATGAAGATTATTTTCATCTTACACAAATCAATACGAAGTTTAATGAAACTTCTAACATCATTTCATGTACAAGTAAATCTAGTGATCTTTCCAGAGAAACTTCCCAGGCCATGGGTGCTAGTTGGGTACCATATAGAAAGTAACACCAGAGCAGCCTGCATCAAAATAGTCCATTGGTGGCCCCTCTACACCCCACGCCCAACACTGTTGCCAGTTTTACACGTACAAAAAAGAATGACTGTTTATTACATGTTACCATAAAAAATACACATATTCTTGATTTCATTCGTCTGTTTTCCACACAATATATCAATCATATAGACAGTATTGACAAATAGGCACGTCATAGCAGGAACAGCTGATGGTCAGCAGCGACATGGCAACACTGCTTCAAATAGGACTACTTTCATGCAGGCTACTCTAGCCAAGATATCTTGTTGCTGACTAGCTGTACTAATCTCAAACTAACGGATTTTATAAATAAGTTGCCATGGATACTTATTATTTAAGTTTTACATTTCTTGTTGATGAACAATTATCAGCACAACATATACTTATTGCCATCTTTGTTTATTAGATTTGCAAGTTACACATTGAACATTATATTTTATTTGCTACACAAATACTGCAACTGCATCATTTATATCGCAAGGAATGTATATAAAATACAATAAACAATATGTATACCAGAATATAAAACTGCAAAATCATTAACCCTATGAATACCGTTGATGCATCAGGTGTTGATGCGCATGCCTCTACGTTTTACGTATTTATTTCACCAGCTGTTGAATAAAATCCGTTTTTTTTACGTTCGATGTAGCTGAACACATTTACTTCGATTTAATACTGTATGGAAATAACTAAAATTAAGCAGATGCTTTTAACATTTTTTGGTGTAAAAAGGTGCGTGTAATTTTGTGGGCATAACTTTATATGCCTTTGTCAATGTCAAGAAGTAAACAAAGCAAACTAAAAAGTAAGTAAAAACTTTGTAATAAGCATGGTAGACTACAGATAAATTATTAAAATATTTCATTGCTTAGATGTAAAGAAAAACTATATTTGAACACAGGTAAGACAATTCTAAGTATAAGCATTTCAAAAAACAAAAAAGATATGATTCCAAACACTAAAATTTATATAAATTATTTGTTGGTTGCCATGGAAATACAATTTTAGTATTGACTTCAAGGGGCATACACAACATGTTTACTTTTTTAGTTTTTAGTTTATTTTTACTATGTACACATTAAATAGCTCAAAATCAGTTAGATACAACTTTATAATTATTTAGTATTTAATACTGAAGAAATTGATGTATAACATTGTATAGTTATGCAAGTAAACTTATTATTAAACAAATTTATTCTTAAGACTTGCAAATTCAGACAAATCTATCACATATTCTATGCAAACTGGGGAGTTTTTGTAGGGTTAAGTTTAAAGCAGAATCAAAATAAAAACTGTGCTAGAAATTATAACCTATTGTTTCTAGTGAGCTAGAGAAGGTACTACATCATGAGGGTATATAGCAGTCAAATTCTTACATTAATTTTACCATGGACTTTCGATGCTGTCATTATCACCACATCTATTGAGTTGTCCTGTCCTGGAACCGTTGCCCTCTTCAAGAAGAGAAGGCAGCCATGTTTGGTATTACCTCACCATAACCAACAGTGGTGTAGGGGGGGGGAAGGACAGTGAACAATAAATCAAAGAGCAGCCTCTTCATCCATTCATTCTTCATTGACAACCACGAGAGCCGGCGGAATTTCTAGCTCCTACCAAAATGCCACGAGACAACAAACAGGGAAAAAAAGTGATAAAACAAAAAATCAGGAGAAATCAGATTATACGATGGATGAACAGAAGTCCTAGAGCCGATCACACGAGACAACTAATGACTGGACCAGAAGATCCTCTCGACATTGGGGAATTCAATGTACCTGACACACCAGCAAAAATGTACCCAAGCAAGCAACCTCAGCTAACCAAAACTCAAATTCTCTGTCGTCAAAGGAAGAGACCATACAAACGGACAGGGGGTCAGAGTGTACCTGAAACACCAGCAAAAATGTATCCTGTAAGCAGCCTCAGCTATCCAAAACTCAAATTCTCCATCAACGAGACCATATAAACGAACATGGGACCAGAGTACTAGTGAAGTGGCAACACTGTCAGTTGAAGAGGTTCCCCTGAATGAGCTCCTGAAGATATAATACACACATTCATATATGATGATCATATTCAACAGATGAATAAAAGGGCAAATCCGTCACTCGAGGAAGTTCACCTGCCTGACAACAGTGCCGATGAAGATGAATTCTCAAGATTATCAGAGGTTGTGCTCCATTGTTTTTCCGTCACTCGAGGAAGTTCACCTGCCTGACAAGAGTACTGATGAATATGAATTCTCAAGATTATCGGAGGTTGTGCTCCATTGTTGTTCCGTCACTTGAGGAAGTTCACGTGCTTGACAACAGTGCTGATGAAGATGAATTCTCAAGATTATCGGAGGTTGTGCTCCATTGTTGTTCCGTCACTTGAGGAAGTTCACGTGCCTGACAAGAGTGCTGATGAAGATGAATTCTCAAGATTGAGGTTGTGCTCCATTGTTGTTCCGTCACTTGAGGAAGTTCACGTGCCTGACAAGAGTGCTGATGAAGATGAATTCTCAAGATTGAGGTTGTGCTCCATTGTTATTCCGTCACTTGAGGAAGTTCACGTGCCTGACAAGACAGATGATGAAGATGAATTCTCAAGATTATCGGAGGTTAGGCTCCATTGTTGTTCCGTCACTTGAGGACATTCACGTGCTTGACAACAGTGCTGATGAAGAGGTTCCCCTGAATAAACTCCTGAAGATAAAATGGACACATTCATAGATGATGATCATATTCAACAGATGAATAAATAGGCAAATCCGTCACTCGAGGAAGTTCACCTGCCTGACAACAGTGCTGATGAAGATGAATTCTCAAGATTATCAGAGGTTGTGCTCCATTGTTGTTCCGTCACTCGAGGAAGTTCACCTGCCTGACAAGAGTGCTGATGATGATGAATTCTCAAGATTATCGGAGGTTGTGCTCCATTGTTGTTCCGCCACTTAAGGAAGTTCACGTGCTTGACAACAGAGTTGATTAAGAGGTTCCCATGAATAAGCTCCTGAAGATGAAATACACACATTAATAGATGATGATCATATTCAACAGATGAATAAATAGGCAAATCCGTCACTCAAGGAAGTTCACCTGCCTGACAACAGTGCTGAAGATGAATTCTCAAGATTATCAGAGGTTGTGCTCCATTGTTGTTCCGTCACTCGAGGAAGTTCACCTGCCTGACAAGAGTGCTGATGAAGATGAATTCTCAAGATTATCGGAGTTTGTGGCTCCATTGTTGTTCCGTCACTTGAGGAAGTTCACGTGCTTGACAACAGTGCTGATAAAGATCCCAAGAATTCTCTGAATATGAAATTATTCATAGAGGTTGATGCTCAACATTGAATAAATAGGCAAATCCGTCACTTGATGAAGTTCACGTGCTTGACAACAGTGCTGATGAAGATGAATTCTCAAGATTATCAGAGGTTGTGCTCCATTGTTGTTCCGTCACTCGAGGAAGTTCACCTGCCTGACAAGAGTGCTGATGAAGATGAATTCTCAAGATTATCGGAGGTTGTGCTCCATTGTTGTTCCGTCACTTGAGGAAGTTCACGTGCCTGACAAGACAGTGCTGATGAAGATGAATTCTCAAGATTATCGGAGGTTGTGCTCCATTGTTGTTCCGTCACTTGAGGACAGTTCACGTGCCTGACAAGAGTGCAGCTGCAGATGATGAAGATGATCAAGATTATCGGAGGTTAGGCTCCCCTGATGAATTCACGTGCTTGACGTGCTGAAGATGAAATGCACACATTCATAGATGATGATCATATTCAACAGATGAATAAATAGGCAAATCCGTCACTCGAGGAAGTTCACCTGCCTGACAACAGTGCTGATGAAGATGAATTCTCAAGATTATCAGAGGTTGTGCTCCATTGTTGTTCCGTCACTCGAGGAAGTTCACCTGCCTGACAAGAGTGCTGATGATGATGAATTCTCAAGATTATCGGAGGTTGTGCTCCATTGTTGTTCCGCCACTTAAGGAAGTTCACGTGCTTGACAACAGAGTTGATTAAGAGGTTCCCATGAATAAGCTCCTGAAGATGAAATACACACATTAATAGATGATGATCATATTCAACAGATGAATAAATAGGCAAATCCGTCACTCAAGGAAGTTCACCTGCCTGACAACAGTGCTGATGAAGATGAATTATCAAGATTATCAGAGGTTGTGCTCCATTGTTGTTCCGTCACTCGAGGAAGTTCACCTGCCTGACAAGAGTGCTGATGAAGATGAATTCTCAAGATTATCGGAGGTTGTGCTCCATTGTTGTTCCGTCACTTGAGGAAGTTCACGTGCTTGACAACAGTGCTGATGAAGATGAATTCTCAAGATTATCGGAGGTTGTGCTCCATTGTTGTTCCGTCACTTGAGGAAGTTCACGTGCCTGACAACAGTGCTGATGAAGATGAATTCTCAAGATTGAGGTTGTGCTCCATTGTTGTTCCGTCACTTGAGGAAGTTCACGTGCCTGACAAGAGTGCTGATGAAGATGAATTCTCAAGATTGAGGTTGTGCTCCATTGTTGTTCCGTCACTTGAGGAAGTTCACGTGCCTGACAAGACAGATGATGAAGATGAATTCTCAAGATTATCGGAGGTTAGGCTCCATTGTTGTTCCGTCACTTGAGGACATTCACGTGCTTGACGTGCTTGACAACAGTGCTGATGAAGAGGTTCCCCTGAATAAACTCCTGAAGATAAAATGGACACATTCATAGATGATGATCATATTCAACAGATGAATAAATAGGCAAATCCGTCACTCGAGGAAGTTCACCTGCCTGACAACAGTGCTGATGAAGATGAATTCTCAAGATTATCAGAGGTTGTGCTCCATTGTTGTTCCGTCACTCGAGGAAGTTCACCTGCCTGACAAGAGTGCTGATGATGATGAATTCTCAAGATTATCGGAGGTTGTGCTCCATTGTTGTTCCGCCACTTAAGGAAGTTCACGTGCTTGACAACAGAGTTGATTAAGAGGTTCCCATGAATAAGCTCCTGAAGATGAAATACACACATTAATAGATGATGATCATATTCAACAGATGAATAAATAGGCAAATCCGTCACTCAAGGAAGTTCACCTGCCTGACAACAGTGCTGAAGATGAATTATCAAGATTATCAGAGGTTGTGCTCCATTGTTGTTCCGTCACTCGAGGAAGTTCACCTGCCTGACAAGAGTGCTGATGAAGATGAATTCTCAAGATTATCGGAGTTTGTGGTCCATTGTTGTTCCGTCACTTGAAGAAGTTCACGTGCTTGACAACAGTGCTGATAAAGAGGTTCCCAAGAATAAGCTCCTGAATATGAAATACACACATTCATAGATGATGATCATATTCAACAGATGAATAAATAGGCAAATCCGTCACTCAAGGAAGTTCACCTGCCTGACAACAGTGCTGATGAAGATGAATTATCAAGATTATCAGAGGTTGTGCTCCATTGTTTTTCCGTCACTCGAGGAAGTTCACCTGCCTGACAAGAGTGCTGATGAAGATGAATTCTCAAGATTATCGGAGGTTGTGCTCCATTGTTGTTCCGTCACTCGAGGAAGTTCACCTGCCTGACAACAGTGCTGATGAAGATGAATTCTCAAGATTATCGGAGGTTGTGCTCCATTGTTTTTCCGTCACTCGAGGAAGTTCACCTGCCTGACAAGAGTGCTGATGAAGATGAATTCTCAAGATTATCGGAGGTTGTGCTCCATTGTTGTTCCGTCACTTGAGGAAGTTCACGTGCTTGACAACAGTGCTGATGAAGATGAATTCTCAAGATTATCGGAGGTTGTGCTCCATTGTTGTTCCGTCACTTGAGGAAGTTCACGTGCCTGACAAGAGTGCTGATGAAGATGAATTCTCAAGATTATCGGAGGTTGTGCTCCATTGTTGTTCCGTCACTTGAGGACATTCACGTGCTTGACAACAGTGCTGATGAAGAGGTTCCCCTGAATAAGCTCCTGAAGATGAAATACACACATTCATAGATGATGATCATATTCAACAGATGAATAAATAGGCAAATCCGTCACTCGAGGAAGTTCACCTGCCTGACAACAGTGCTGATGAAGATGAATTCTCAAGATTATCAGAGGTTGTGCTCCATTGTTGTTCCGTCACTCGAGGAAGTTCACCTGCCTGACAAGAGTGCTGATGAAGATGAATTCTCAAGATTATCGGAGGTTGTGCTCCATTGTTGTTCCGTCACTTGAGGAAGTTCACGTGCCTGACAAGAGTGCTGATGAAGATGAATTCTCAAGATTGAGGTTGTGCTCCATTGTTGTTCCGTCACTTGAGGAAGTTCACGTGCCTGACAAGAGTGCTGATGAAGATGAATTCTCAAGATTGAGGTTGTGTGCTCCATTGTTGTTCCGTCACTTGAGGAAGTTCACGTGCCTGACAAGACAGATGATGAAGATGAATTCTCAAGATTATCGGAGGTTAGGCTCCATTGTTGTTCCGTCACTTGAGGACATTCACGTGCTTGACGTGCTTGACAACAGTGCTGATGAAGAGGTTCCCCTGAATAAACTCCTGAAGATAAAATGGACACATTCATAGATGATGATCATATTCAACAGATGAATAAATAGGCAAATCCGTCACTCGAGGAAGTTCACCTGCCTGACAACAGTGCTGATGAAGATGAATTCTCAAGATTATCAGAGGTTGTGCTCCATTGTTGTTCCGTCACTCGAGGAAGTTCACCTGCCTGACAAGAGTGCTGATGATGATGAATTCTCAAGATTATCGGAGGTTGTGCTCCATTGTTGTTCCGCCACTTAAGGAAGTTCACGTGCTTGACAACAGAGTTGATTAAGAGGTTCCCATGAATAAGCTCCTGAAGATGAAATACACACATTAATAGATGATGATCATATTCAACAGATGAATAAATAGGCAAATCCGTCACTCAAGGAAGTTCACCTGCCTGACAACAGTGCTGAAGATGAATTATCAAGATTATCAGAGGTTGTGCTCCATTGTTGTTCCGTCACTCGAGGAAGTTCACCTGCCTGACAAGAGTGCTGATGAAGATGAATTCTCAAGATTATCGGAGTTTGTGGTCCATTGTTGTTCCGTCACTTGAAGAAGTTCACGTGCTTGACAACAGTGCTGATAAAGAGGTTCCCAAGAATAAGCTCCTGAATATGAAATACACACATTCATAGATGATGATCATATTCAACAGATGAATAAATAGGCAAATCCGTCACTCAAGGAAGTTCACCTGCCTGACAACAGTGCTGAAGATGAATTATCAAGATTATCAGAGGTTGTGCTCCATTGTTGTTCCGTCACTCGAGGATGTTCACCTGCCTGACAAGAGTGCTGATGAAGATGAATTCTCAAGATTATCGGAGTTTGTGCTCCATTGTTGTTCCGTCACTTGAGGAAGTTCTTGTGCTTGACAACAGTGCTGATGAAGATGAATTCTCAAGATTATCGGAGGTTGTGCTCCATTGTTGTTCCGTCACTTGAGGACGTTCACGTGCTTGACAACAGTGCTGATGAAGAGGTTCCCCTGAATAAGCTCCTGAAGATAAAATACACACATTCATAGATGATGATCATATTCAACAGATGAATAAAGGGGCAAATCCGTCACTCAAGGAAGTTCACGTGCCTGACAAGAGTGCTAATGAAGATGAATTCTCAAGATTGAGGTTGTGCTCCATTGTTGTTCCATCACTTGAGGACGTTCACCTGCCTGACAACAGTGCTGATGAAGATGAATTCTCAAGATTATCAGAGGTTGTGCTCCATTGTTGTTCCGTCACTCGAGGAAGTTCATCTGCCTGACAAGAGTGCTGATGATGATGAATTCTCAAGATTATCGGAGGTTGTGCTCCATTGTTGTTCCGTCACTTGAGGATGTTCACGTGCTTGACAAGAGTGCTGATGAAGATGATTTCTCAAGATTATCGGAGGTTGTGCTCCATTGTTGTTCCGTCACTTAAGGAAGTTCACGTACTTGACAACAATGCTGATGAAGATGAATTCTCAAGATTATCGGAGGTTGTGCTCCATTGTTGTTCCGTCACTCGAGGAAGTTCACCTGCCTGACAAGAGTGCTGATGAAGATGAATTCTCAAGATTATCGGAGGTTGTGCTCCATTGTTGTTCCGTCACTCGAGGAAGTTCATCTGCCTGACAAGAGTGCTGATGATGATGAATTCTCAAGATTATCGGAGGTTGTGCTCCATTGTTGTTACGTCACTTGAGGATGTTCACGTGCTTGACAAGAGTGCTGATGAAGATGATTTCTCAAGATTATCGGAGGTTGTGCTCCATTGTTGATCCGTCACTCGAGGAAGTTCACCTGCCTGACAAGAGTGCTGATGATGATGAATTCTCAAGATTATTGAAGGTTGTGCTCCATTGTTGTTCCGTCACTTGAGGAAGTTCACGTGCCTGACAAGAGTGCTGATGAAGATGTATTCTCAAGATTGAGGTTGTGCTCCATTGTTGTTCCGTCACTTTAGGACGTTCACGTGCTTGACAACAGTGCTGATGAAGAGGTTCCCCTGAATAAGCTCCTGAAGATGAAATGCACACATTCATAGATGAAGATCATATTCAACAGATGAATAAATAGGCAAATCCGTCACTCAAGGAAGTTCACCTGCCTGACAACAGTGCTGATGAAGATGAATTCTCAAGATTATCAGAGGTTGTGCTCCATTGTTGTTCCGTCACTCGAGGAATTTCACCTGCCTGAAAAGAGTGCTGATGAAGATGAATTCTCAAGATTATCGGAGGTTGTGCTCCATTGTTGTTCCGTCACTTGAGGAAGTTCACGTACTTGACAACAGTGCTGATGAAGATGAATTCTCAAGATCATCGGAGGTTGTGTTCCATTGTTGTTCCGTCACTCGAAATTCACCTGCCTGACAACAGTGCTGATGAAGATGAATTCTCATGATTATCGGAGGTTGTGCTCCATTGTTGTTCTGCTTCAGTTTCAACTCAAATTCTCTGTCATCAAAGGAAGAGACCATACAAACGGACAGGGGATCAGAGTGTACCTGAAACACCAGAAAAACTGTATCCCAGGAAGCGACCTCAGCTAACCAAAACTCAAATTCTCCGTAAACAAAGGAAGAGACCTTACTAATGGACAAAGGACCAGACAATGGAGGACAACTATGGTGTAGGGGTGGGGACAGTGGACAGCGGAACAAAGGGCAGCCTCTTCATCCATTCTTCATTGATAACCACGACAGCCAGCAGAATAACTAGCTCCTACCAAAATGCCACGAGACCACAAACAGTGAAGAAAAGTGATGAAACCAAAAATCAGGAGAAATCAGATTATACGAAGGATGAACAGAAGTCCTAGAGGCGATCACATGAGACAACTAATGACTGGACCAGCAGATCATCTCGACATTGGGGATTCAATGTACCTGAAACACCAGCAAATATGTACCCGAGCAAGCAACCTCAGCTAACCAAAACTTAAATTCTCTGTCGTCAAAGGAAGAGACCATACAAATGGACAGGAGACCAGAGTGTACCTGAAACACCAGCAAAAATGTACCCGAGTAAGCAGCCTCAGCTAACCAAAACTCAAATTCTCCATCAACGAGACCATACAAATGGACATAGGACCAGAGTACTAGTGAAGTGGCAACACTGTCAGTTAAAGAGGTTCCTCTGAATAAGCTTCAGTTTCAACTCAAATTCTCTGTCAACAAAGGAAGAGACCATACAAACGGACAGGGGATTAGAGTGCACCTGAAACACCAGAAAAATGTACCTGAGCAATCAACATCAGCTAACCAAAACTCAAATTCTCCGTCAACAAAAGAAGAGACCAAACAAAGGAACAAAGGACCAGACAATAGAGGACAAACTTGGTATGGGGGGGACAGTGGACAGCCTTTTCATCCATTCTTCATTGACAACAACAACAGCCAGCAGAATTTCTAGCTCCTACCAAAATGCCACGAGACCACAAACATTGAAGAAAAGTGATGAAACCAAAAATCAGGAGAAATCAGATTATACAAAAGATGAACAGAAGTCCTAGAGCCGATCACATGAGACAACTTATGACTGGACCAGCAGATCATCTTAACATTGGAGAATTCAATGTACCTGAAACACCAGCAAAAATGTACCCGAGCAAGCAACCTCAGCTAACCAAAATTCAAATTCTCTGACATCAAAGGCAGAGACCATACAAACAGACAGGGGACCAGAGTGTACCTGAAACACCAGAAAAATGTACCTGAGCAAGCAACATCAGCTAACCAAAACTCAAATTCTCCATCAACGAGACCATACAAACGGACATGGGACCAGAGTACTAGTGAAGTGGCAACACTGTCAGTTACAGAGGTTCCCCTAAATAAGTTCCTGAAGATGAAATACACACATTCATAGATGATGATCATATTCAACAGATGAATAAAGGGGCAAATCCGTCACTCAAGGAAGTTCACCTGCCTGACAACAGTGCTGATGAAATTGAATTCTCAAGATTATCGGAGGTTGTGCTCCATTGTTGTTCCATCACTTGAGGACGTTCACGTGCCTGACAAGAGTGCTGATGAAGATGAATTCTCAAGATTGAGGTTGTGCTCATTTTTGTTCCGTCACTTGAGGAAGTTCACGTGCCTGACAAGAGTGCTGATGAAGATGAATTCTCAAGATTGGGGTTGTGCTCCATTGTTGTTCCGTCACTTGAGGAAGTCCACGAGCCTGACAAGAGGGCTGATGAAGATGAATTCTCAAGATTCTCGGAGGTTATGCTCCATTGTTGTTCCGTCACTTGAGGACATTCACGTTCTTGACGTGCTTGACAACAGTGCTGATGAAGAGGTTCCCCTGAATAAACTCCTGAAGATGAAATACACACATTCATAGATGATGATCATATTCAACAGATGAATAAAAGGGCAAATCCGTCACTCGAGGAAGTTCACCTGCCTGACAACAGTGCTGATGAAGATGAATTCTCAAGATTATCAGAGGTTGTGCTCCATTGTTTTTCCGTCACTCGAGGAAGTTCACCTGCCTGACAAGAGTGCTGATGAATATGAATTCTCAAGATTATCGGAGGTTGTGCTCCATTGTTGTTCCGTCACTTGAGGAAGTTCACGTGCTTGACAACAGTGCTGATGAAGATGAATTCTCAAGATTATCGGAGGTTGTGCTCCATTGTTGTTCCGTCACTTGAGGAAGTTCACGTGCCTGAGAAGAGTGCTGATGAAGATGAATTCTCAAGATTGAGGTTGTGCTCCATTGTTGTTCCGTCACTTGAGGAAGTTCACGTGCCTGACAAGAGTGCTGATGAAGATGAATTCTCAAGATTGAGGTTGTGCTCCATTGTTATTCCGTCACTTGAGGAAGTTCACGTGCCTGACAAGACAGATGATGAAGATGAATTCTCAAGATTATCGGAGGTTGTGCTCCATTGTTGTTCCGTCACTTGAGGAAGTTCACGTGCTTGACAACAGTGCTGATGAAGAGGTTCCCCTGAATAAACTCCTGAAGATAATGGACACATTCATAGATGATGATCATATTCAACAGATGTTGTTCCGTCACTTGAGGAAGTTCACCTGCTTGACAACAGTGCTGATGAAGATGAATTCTCAAGATTATCAGAGGTTGTGCTCCATTGTTGTTCCGTCACTTGAGGAAGTTCACCTGCCTGACAAGAGTGCTGATGAAGATGAATTCTCAAGATTATCAGAGGTTGTGCTCCATTGTTGTTCCGTCACTTGAGGAAGTTCACTGCCTGACAAGAGTGCTGATGATGATGAATTCTCAAGATTATCGGAGGTTGTGCTCCATTGTTGTTCCGTCACAGGAAGTTCACGTATGACAACAATGCTGATGAAGATGAATTCTCAAGATTGAGGTTGTGCTCCATTGTTGTTCCGTCACTTGAGGAAGTTCACGTGCCTGACAAGACAGATGATGAAGATGAATTCTCAAGATTATCGGAGGTTAGGCTCCATTGTTGTTCCGTCACTTGAGGACATTCACGTTCACGTGCTTGACAACAGTGCTGATGAAGAGGTTCCCCTGAATAAACTCCTGAAGATGAAATACACACATTCATAGATGATGATCATATTCAACAGATGAATAAATAGGCAAATCCGTCACTCAAGGAAGTTCACCTGCCTAACAACAGTGCTGAAGATGAATTATCAAGATTATCAGAGGTTGTGCTCCATTGTTGTTCCGTCACTCGAGGAAGTTCACCTGCCTGACAACAGTGCTGATGAAGATGAATTCTCAAGATTATCAGAGGTTGTGCTCCATTGTTGTTCCGTCACTCGAGGAAGTTCACCTGCCTGACAAGAGTGCTGATGATGATGAATTCTCAAGATTATCGGAGGTTGTGCTCCATTGTTGTTCCGCCACTTAAGGAAGTTCACGTGCTTGACAACAGAGTTGATTAAGAGGTTCCCATGAATAAGCTCCTGAAGATGAAATACACACATTAATAGATGATGATCATATTCAACAGATGAATAAATAGGCAAATCCGTCACTCAAGGAAGTTCACCTGCCTGACAACAGTGCTGATGAAGATGAATTATCAAGATTATCAGAGGTTGTGCTCCATTGTTGTTCCGTCACTCGAGGAAGTTCACCTGCCTGACAAGAGTGCTGATGAAGATGAATTCTCAAGATTATCGGAGGTTGTGCTCCATTGTTGTTCCGTCACTTGAGGAAGTTCACGTGCTTGACAACAGTGCTGATTAAGAGGTTCCCAAGAATAAGCTCCTGAAGATGAAATACACACATTCATAGATGATGATCATATTCAACAGATGAATAAATAGGCAAATCCGTCACTCAAGGAAGTTCACCTGCCTGACAACAGTGCTGATGAAGATGAATTATCAAGATTATCAGAGGTTGTGCTCCATTGTTGTTCCGTCACTCGAGGAAGTTCACCTGCCTGACAAGAGTGCTGATGAAGATGAATTCTCAAGATTATCGGAGTTTGTGCTCCATTGTTGTTCCGTCACTTGAAGAAGTTCACGTGCTTGACAACAGTGCTGATAAAGAGGTTCCCAAGAATAAGCTCCTGAATATGAAATACACACATTCATAGATGATGATCATATTCAACAGATGAATAAATAGGCAAATCCGTCACTCAAGGAAGTTCACCTGCCTGACAACAGTGCTGAAGATGAATTCTCAAGATTATCAGAGGTTGTGCTCCATTGTTGTTCCGTCACTCGAGGAAGTTCACCTGCCTGACAACAGTGCTGATGAAGATGAATTCTCAAGATTATCGGAGGTTGTGCTCCATTGTTGTTCCGTCACTCGAGGAAGTTCACCTGCCTGACAAGAGTGCTGATGAAGATGAATTCTCAAGATTATCGGAGGTTGTGCTCCATTGTTGTTCCGTCACTTGAGGAAGTTCACGTGCTTGACAACAGTGCTGATGAAGATGAATTCTCAAGATTGAATCGGAGGTTGTGCTCCATTGTTGTTCCGTCACTTGAGGAAGTTCACGTGCCTGACAAGAGTGCTGATGAAGATGAATTCTCAAGATTATCGGAGGTTGTGCTCCATTGTTGTTCCGTCACTTGAGGAAGTTCACGTGCCTGACAACAGTGCTGATGAAGATGAATTCTCAAGATTATCGGAATTGTTGTTCCGTCACTTAGGACATTCACGTGCTTGACAACAGTGCTGATGAAGAGGTTCCCCTGAATAAACTCCTGAAGATAAAATACACACATTCATAGATGATGATCATATTCAACAGATGAATAAATAGGCAAATCCGTCACTCAAGGAAGTTCACCTGCCTGACAACAGTGCTGATGAAGATGAATTCTCAAGATTATCAGAGGTTGTGCTCCATTGTTGTTCCGTCACTCGAGGAAGTTCACCTGCCTGACAAGAGTGCTGATGAAGATGAATTCTCAAGATTATCGGAGGTTGTGCTCCATTGTTGTTCCGTCACTTGAGGAAGTTCACGTGCCTGACAAGAGTGCTGATGAAGATGAATTCTCAAGATTATCGGAGGTTGTGCTCCATTGTTGTTCCGTCACTTGAGGAAGTTCACGTGCCTGACAAGAGTGCTGATGAAGATGAATTCTCAAGATTGAGGTTGTGCTCCATTGTTGTTCCGTCACTTGAGGAAGTTCACGTGCCTGACAAGACAGATGATGAAGATGAATTCTCAAGATTATCGGAGGTTATGCTCCATTGTTGTTCCGTCACTTGAGGACATTCACGTGCTTGACGTGCTTGACAACAGTGCTGATGAAGAGGTTCCCCTGAATAAACTCCTGAAGATAAAATGCACACATTCATAGATGATGATCATATTCAACAGATGAATAAATAGGCAAATCCGTCACTCGAGGAAGTTCACCTGCCTGACAACAGTGCTGATGAAGATGAATTCTCAAGATTATCAGAGGTTGTGCTCCATTGTTGTTCCGTCACTCGAGGAAGTTCACCTGCCTGACAAGAGTGCTGATGATGATGAATTCTCAAGATTATCGGAGGTTGTGCTCCATTGTTGTTCCGCCACTTAAGGAAGTTCACGTGCTTGACAACAGAGTTGATTAAGAGGTTCCCATGAATAAGCTCCTGAAGATGAAATACACACATTAATAGATGATGATCATATTCAACAGATGAATAAATAGGCAAATCCGTCACTCAAGGAAGTTCACCTGCCTGACAACAGTGCTGAAGATGAATTATCAAGATTATCAGAGGTTGTGCTCCATTGTTGTTCCGTCACTCGAGGAAGTTCACCTGCCTGACAAGAGTGCTGATGAAGATGAATTCTCAAGATTATCGGAGTTTGTGGTCCATTGTTGTTCCGTCACTTGAAGAAGTTCACGTGCTTGACAACAGTGCTGATAAAGAGGTTCCCAAGAATAAGCTCCTGAATATGAAATACACACATTCATAGATGATGATCATATTCAACAGATGAATAAATAGGCAAATCCGTCACTCAAGGAAGTTCACCTGCCTGACAACAGTGCTGAAGATGAATTATCAAGATTATCAGAGGTTGTGCTCCATTGTTGTTCCGTCACTCGAGGATGTTCACCTGCCTGACAAGAGTGCTGATGAAGATGAATTCTCAAGATTATCGGAGTTTGTGCTCCATTGTTGTTCCGTCACTTGAGGAAGTTCTTGTGCTTGACAACAGTGCTGATGAAGATGAATTCTCAAGATTATCGGAGGTTGTGCTCCATTGTTGTTCCGTCACTTGAGGACGTTCACGTGCTTGACAACAGTGCTGATGAAGAGGTTCCCCTGAATAAGCTCCTGAAGATAAAATACACACATTCATAGATGATGATCATATTCAACAGATGAATAAAGGGGCAAATCCGTCACTCAAGGAAGTTCACGTGCCTGACAAGAGTGCTAATGAAGATGAATTCTCAAGATTGAGGTTGTGCTCCATTGTTGTTCCATCACTTGAGGACGTTCACCTGCCTGACAACAGTGCTGATGAAGATGAATTCTCAAGATTATCAGAGGTTGTGCTCCATTGTTGTTCCGTCACTCGAGGAAGTTCATCTGCCTGACAAGAGTGCTGATGATGATGAATTCTCAAGATTATCGGAGGTTGTGCTCCATTGTTGTTCCGTCACTTGAGGATGTTCACGTGCTTGACAAGAGTGCTGATGAAGATGATTTCTCAAGATTATCGGAGGTTGTGCTCCATTGTTGTTCCGTCACTTAAGGAAGTTCACGTACTTGACAACAATCAAATCAAATCAAATCAAATCAAATTTCTTTATTGCCAAGACATGGTTACATGTATAGCATGCGTCAAATAACGTTATTTTAACTAAAATTTTTCCATCCGGTCTACATCAAAATCCTCAATCAAACATACAATTTCACCTTCATTCATTTCCTTTTATTCGCCAATCATCCCACCACCAGCGACGGGGCGACATACCTATTGGCTGGTCTCCCAGTTTTTTTGCCAAATTACTCGTCGACATTATAAAATGCCTGTGTCGCTAAAAAAGCGTTTTAGACGAATTTTGAACGCCTTGGGCGTTGGGGCATTTTTTATTCGGTGTGTGGCAGCTTGTTGATGAAATGAACTCCTGCTTGTGATGGCAGGCGTTCATAAATCACCGTTCTGTGTTGGCCAATTCGGTAGTTTCCCCTGGCTCTGGTCTCATATGAATGTATGTCTTGGCCACTTGTCTTGACGCATTTTGACATACAATACTGTGTTGTTTCGAAAATGTAGAGACTCGGCAGGGTCAACAGCTGCAAACTTTTGAAAGATTCTCTGCATGACTCTCTGAATTTCAAATGTGCGATTATTCGAATCGCTTGCTTTTGCAATCTGAAGACCCTCATCAAACTGATTGTTTGCACAAGCACCCCACAATGCCACTCCGTAGGTAAGGTGGGGGTAAATCAAGCCATAATACGCCGTCATCAGTACCTGAGTGGGGCAATATTTGGCTAGATTCCTCAAAACAAAATTTCCTGAGGATATTTTGGCGCAAACGTGATCAATTTGATTATTCCATGTCAACCCTCGATCAAGGTGTATTCCAAGGAATCTCGAACTATAGACCTCTTCTAGTATGGAGTCTGCCAACATAGTGGCAGGACCACACCGAGAATCCACAGGCCGAAGAGCAAAGTTGATGACATTGGTCTTCGTTGTGTTTTGTTTGGAGATTGAGGCTGTTGAAGTGTTGAACGCAATTTTGTTGACATCAACAAAAGAGCGTTCTTCCAAGAGAGATGTTGATTTTTCACTGAAAAAGAGAGTCGTGTCATCAGCATTACTGCACGGCCTTTCCGTGCATTAGTGATGACTCAATGTCATTGACATATAGCAGAAACAGAATTGGGCTAAGAATAGATCCCTGAGGAACCATAGTCCAGTCGGATTTTGTTTGAAAGTTGATTTGAGATTTGGACAACTTGAGTTCTGTCGCTTAGAAATGATCTAAGCCACAAGTGTGGGCACGCCTCGGATGCCGTGTGTTTCCAAAATGTCGAGCAGATGTTCGTGGTCAACACAATCGAATGCCTTAGATAGGTCGAGAAAGACACCTAAGGTGGCATTTCGATTTTCTATACCCTCAACAAACCATTTCAATTAGATTCGCCACAGCGTCGGTAGTTGATTTTCCTTTCTGAATCCGAATTGGTATTCAGAGAATTGGTTGTTTTGATTTAAAAACTTCAGCATTCTGATCAAAAAAGATTTTTCAAAAATTTTGCTCAAAACTGGCAAAAATGGAGACAGGCCGATAATTATTTGTGGAAACAGGGATCGCCCTTTTTATAAATTGGACTTACTTTCGCGGATTGTAGGAGTGAGGGAAATACTCCTTGTTCAAAAGACAAATTAATTAAATGTGTTAGTGGGCTCAGGAATATGTTTGTAAACATTTTTTTATGAGCCACATAGACGTCAATTCAATATCGTTCGATTTTTTGGACGGGAGCTGTCTAAAGATTCGATCAAGCTCTTCTTCTAAAACCGGTACCAGTGCCAGTGACGTTACTGGACTATGTATTCGCCTAAGATTCACTTGAAGGCTGCAATGGCCGGGGGTTTAGCTCGCAAGCCACAGACGCGAAAAAATCTGTTTAAACTCGTTCGCCACCTCCCCAGCCTCACATAAAAGTTCATCTCCAATTTTAAGTTTGATTTTGATCACCCTGTCTTTTGTTATTTTTTGATGATGCCCCAAATTGTTTTTTGAAACATTTTTTGAAGATATAATTGATTTTGAGACATCCATAGCTTTCGCTGCTTGGATCACTTTTCTTATATGTTTTTTTGTATCGATGAAAAAGAGTTTGAATTCAGCGTTCGAAGTGTTTTTATTGATTTCGGAGAAAAATTTTTTAATTTCTCTCTCGACACCAATATTACCTTTTGTGATCCAATTGCTGTTTGTCTTTTTTTGACAAACTTTGATTGTTTTCGTAGGACAGCACAAATTTAGATGATAATTTAGGACCTCGTTAAACGTTTGAAACTGCTGTTCTACTGATTGCGTTAAATTTAGAAAAGTTCCACGTTTCTTTGGACAGGGAAAGTGTTCAGAAGAGCAATGTTTCCAGGCCTCATGTCTCTTACTGTTTTTGTGATTTTGAGCTCCCTTTCGAAGTGTTTTCCACTGATTACAGCCTCTTGGCCACAGTGATCCGAGATTGCTGTGTTGACCACGGACACCGCGACACCTGGAATGTTGGAAATGATGTTGTCTATAGCTGATTGAGTAGTTGCCGTTACTCGCGTTGGAGACTTTGACAAGCAACTCAAGGCCAAAAGACCTCAACAAATCCACACATTTCTTTTGGTGATTGGATTCTGGTTGTCCATTGCGTTAATATTGAAGTCACCCATGAGGATGAAGTCTTTTCTGTGATTGGTCAAGTCTGTAAGTAAGTGTTCAAATTTAGAAAAAAAAATTTCTTCACTTCCACTGGGAGACCTGTAAATTCCAATGACCAACAATGTTGTGTCACTGCCTTGAAGTTTGATACCAACTGCTTCAAAGTCGCGATCAACTTTTCCTTGAATTGAAAAATTGGGAAAAGGTGAAATTATTTTTCACAAAAATTAGCCAACTCCCCCTCCTTTGGAGTGGTGTCGACAGTAAACGTCTGACAATTTGTAATTTGGAATGTGGCCAAAGATGTATGTTTTTGTTGTTGAAACCGTTTTCGGTTACAACAAGTACATCTGTTTCAAATCTTCACACATGAGTTGAATTTCCTCAAGTTTGTTGGTTGCCGATTGAGAATTTTGGTGAAGCAGTCGTATCGTATTGTTGAATGTGAAATTTTGAATTTTTTGTTTGTTTTTTCTACACCGGCGGTCACACCTCCCCGTCGCTTGAAGGTTGCGGTCCCTAAAAAAAGAGAGCCTCCCTTGAGGCCGTCACCGTCCGGAGTACACGGTCCCCTCGCCGCTTCGGCATAGGTGACATGCTGGTGTCTTGGGGGATGCTGAGGGGTGTCGGCCGTCTCCCCGTTGGCAGCCACAGGCGCCGGCACGATGGCAGGAGGGGCGGCGGCCGTCGGAGCAGTGACGTGCGGCGGCCGCGCAGGCTTCCTCGGTCCGCAGACAACGCTGATGAAGATGAATTCTCAAGATTATCGGAGGTTGTGCTCCATTGTTGTTCCGTCACTCGAGGAAGTTCACCTGCCTGACAAGAGAGCTGATGAAGATGAATTCTCAAGATTATCGGAGGAGTGCTGATGATGATGAATTCTCAAGATTATCGGAGGTTGTGCTCCATTGTTGTTACGTCACTTGAGGATGTTCACGTGCTTGACAAAAGTGCTGATGAAGATGATTTCTCAAGATTATCGGAGGTTGTGCTCCATTGTTGTTCCGTCACTTAAGGAAGTTTCACGTACTTGACAACAGTGCTGATGAAGATGAATTCTCAAGATTATCGGAGGTTGTGCTCCATTGTTGATCCGTCACTCGAGGAAGTTCACCTGCCTGACAAGAGTGCTGATGAAGATGAATTCTCAAGATTATTGAAGGTTGTGCTCCATTGTTGTTCCGTCACTTGAGGAAGTTCACGTGCCTGACAAGAGTGCTGATGAAGATGTATTCTCAAGATTATCGGAGGTTGTGCTCCATTGTTGTTCCGTCACTTTAGGACGTTCACGTGCTTGACAACAGTGCTGATGAAGAGGTTCCCCTGAATAAGCTCCTGAAGATGAAATGCACACATTCATAGATGAAGATCATATTCAACAGATGAATAAATAGGCAAATCCGTCACTCAAGGAAGTTCACCTGCCTGACAACAGTGCTGATGAAGATGAATTCTCAAGATTATCGGAGGTTGTGCTCCATTGTTGTTCCGCCACTTAAGGAAGTTCACGTGCTTGACAACAGAGTTGATTAAGAGGTTCCCATGAATAAGCTCCTGAAGATGAAATACACACATTAATAGATGATGATCATATTCAACAGATGAATAAATAGGCAAATCCGTCACTCAAGGAAGTTCACCTGCCTGACAACAGTGCTGATGAAGATGAATTATCAAGATTATCAGAGGTTGTGCTCCATTGTTGTTCCGTCACTCGAGGAAGTTCACCTGCCTGACAAGAGTGCTGATGAAGATGAATTCTCAAGATTATCGGAGTTTGTGCTCCATTGTTGTTCCGTCACTTGAGGAAGTTCACGTGCTTGACAACAGTGCTGATGAAGATGAATTCTCAAGATTATCGGAGGTTGTGCTCCATTTTTGTTCCGTCACTTGAGGAAGTTCACGTGCCTGACAAGAGTGCTGATGAAGATGAATTCTCAAGATTATCGGAGGTTGTGCTCCATTGTTGTTCCGTCACTTGAGGAAGTCCACGTGCCTGACAAGACGGCTGATGAAGATGAATTCTCAAGATTATCGGAGGTTATGCTCCATTGTTGTTCCGTCACTTGAGGACATTCACGTTCTTGACGTGCTTGACAACAGTGCTGATGAAGAGGTTCCCCTGAATAAACTCCTGAAGATGAAATGCACACATTCATAGATGATGATCATATTCAACAGATGAATAAATAGGCAAATCCGTCACTCGAGGAAGTTCACCTGCCTGACAACAGTGCTGATGAAGATGAATTCTCAAGATTATCAGAGGTTGTGCTCCATTGTTGTTCCGTCACTCGAGGAAGTTCACCTGCCTGACAAGAGTGCTGATGATGATGAATTCTCAAGATTATCGGAGGTTGTGCTCCATTGTTGTTCCGCCACTTAAGGAAGTTCACGTGCTTGACAACAGAGTTGATTAAGAGGTTCCCATGAATAAGCTCCTGAAGATGAAATACACACATTAATAGATGATGATCATATTCAACAGATGAATAAATAGGCAAATCCGTCACTCAAGGAAGTTCACCTGCCTGACAACAGTGCTGAAGATGAATTATCAAGATTATCAGAGGTTGTGCTCCATTGTTGTTCCGTCACTCGAGGAAGTTCACCTGCCTGACAAGAGTGCTGATGAAGATGAATTCTCAAGATTATCGGAGTTTGTGGTCCATTGTTGTTCCGTCACTTGAGGAAGTTCACGTACTTGACAACAGTGCTGATGAAGATGAATTCTCAAGATTATCGGAGGTTGTGCTCCATTTTTGTTCCGTCACTTGAGGAAGTTCACGTGCCTGACAAGAGTGCTGATGAAGATGAATTCTCAAGATTGAGGTTGTGCTCCATTGTTGTTCCGTCACTTGAGGAAGTCCACGTGCCTGACAAGACGGCTGATGAAGATGAATTCTCAAGATTATCGGAGGTTATGCTCCATTGTTGTTCCGTCACTTGAGGACATTCACGTTCTTGACGTGCTTGACAACAGTGCTGATGAAGAGGTTCCCCTGAATAAACTCCTGAAGATGAAATGCACACATTCATAGATGATGATCATATTCAACAGATGAATAAATAGGCAAATCCGTCACTCGAGGAAGTTCACCTGCCTGACAACAGTGCTGATGAAGATGAATTCTCAAGATTATCAGAGGTTGTGCTCCATTGTTGTTCCGTCACTCGAGGAAGTTCACCTGCCTGACAAGAGTGCTGATGATGATGAATTCTCAAGATTATCGGAGGTTGTGCTTCATTGTTGTTCCGCCACTTAAGGAAGTTCACGTGCTTGACAACAGAGTTGATTAAGAGGTTCCCATGAATAAGCTCCTGAAGATGAAATACACACATTAATAGATGATGATCATATTCAACAGATGAATAAATAGGCAAATCCGTCACTCAAGGAAGTTCACCTGCCTGACAACAGTGCTGAAGATGAATTATCAAGATTATCAGAGGTTGTGCTCCATTGTTGTTCCGTCACTCGAGGAAGTTCACCTGCCTGACAAGAGTGCTGATGAAGATGAATTCTCAAGATTATCGGAGTTTGTGGTCCATTGTTGTTCCGTCACTTGAAGAAGTTCACGTGCTTGACAACAGTGCTGATAAAGAGGTTCCCAAGAATAAGCTCCTGAATATGAAATACACACATTCATAGATGATGATCATATTCAACAGATGAATAAATAGGCAAATCCGTCACTCAAGGAAGTTCACCTGCCTGACAACAGTGCTGAAGATGAATTATCAAGATTATCAGAGGTTGTGCTCCATTGTTGTTCCGTCACTCGAGGATGTTCACCTGCCTGACAAGAGTGCTGATGAAGATGAATTCTCAAGATTATCGGAGTTTGTGCTCCATTGTTGTTCCGTCACTTGAGGAAGTTCTTGTGCTTGACAACAGTGCTGATGAAGATGAATTCTCAAGATTATCGGAGGTTGTGCTCCATTGTTGTTCCGTCACTTGAGGACGTTCACGTGCTTGACAACAGTGCTGATGAAGAGGTTCCCCTGAATAAGCTCCTGAAGATAAAATACACACATTCATAGATGATGATCATATTCAACAGATGAATAAAGGGGCAAATCCGTCACTCAAGGAAGTTCACGTGCCTGACAAGAGTGCTAATGAAGATGAATTCTCAAGATTGAGGTTGTGCTCCATTGTTGTTCCATCACTTGAGGACGTTCACCTGCCTGACAACAGTGCTGATGAAGATGAATTCTCAAGATTATCAGAGGTTGTGCTCCATTGTTGTTCCGTCACTCGAGGAAGTTCATCTGCCTGACAAGAGTGCTGATGATGATGAATTCTCAAGATTATCGGAGGTTGTGCTCCATTGTTGTTCCGTCACTTGAGGATGTTCACGTGCTTGACAAGAGTGCTGATGAAGATGATTTCTCAAGATTATCGGAGGTTGTGCTCCATTGTTGTTCCGTCACTTAAGGAAGTTCACGTACTTGACAACAATGCTGATGAAGATGAATTCTCAAGATTATCGGAGGTTGTGCTCCATTGTTGTTCCGTCACTCGAGGAAGTTCACCTGCCTGACAAGAGTGCTGATGAAGATGAATTCTCAAGATTATCGGAGGTTGTGCTCCATTGTTGTTACGTCACTTGAGGATGTTCACGTGCTTGACAAGAGTGCTGATGAAGATGATTTCTCAAGATTATCGGAGGTTGTGCTCCATTGTTGTTCCGTCACTTAAGGAAGTTCACGTACTTGACAACAGTGCTGATGAAGATGAATTCTCAAGATTATCGGAGGTTGTGCTCCATTGTTGATCCGTCACTCGAGGAAGTTCACCTGCCTGACAAGAGTGCTGATGATGATGAATTCTCAAGATTATTGAAGGTTGTGCTCCATTGTTGTTCCGTCACTTGAGGAAGTTCACGTGCCTGACAAGAGTGCTGATGAAGATGTATTCTCAAGATTGAGGTTGTGCTCCATTGTTGTTCCGTCACTTTAGGACGTTCACGTGCTTGACAACAGTGCTGATGAAGAGGTTCCCCTGAATAAGCTCCTGAAGATGAAATGCACACATTCATAGATGAAGATCATATTCAACAGATGAATAAATAGGCAAATCCGTCACTCAAGGAAGTTCACCTGCCTGACAACAGTGCTGATGAAGATGAATTCTCAAGATTATCAGAGGTTGTGCTCCATTGTTGTTCCGTCACTCGAGGAATTTCACCTGCCTGAAAAGAGTGCTGATGAAGATGAATTCTCAAGATTATCGGAGGTTGTGCTCCATTGTTGTTCCGTCACTTGAGGAAGTTCACGTACTTGACAACAGTGCTGATGAAGATGAATTCTCAAGATCATCGGAGGTTGTGTTCCATTGTTGTTCCGTCACTCGAAGTTCACCTGCCTGACAACAGTGCTGATGAAGATGAATTCTCATGATTATCGGAGGTTGTGCTCCATTGTTGTTCTGCTTCAGTTTCAACTCAAATTCTCTGTCATCAAAGGAAGAGACCATACAAACGGACAGGGGATCAGAGTGTACCTGAAACACCAGAAAAAATGTATCCCAGGAAGCGACCTCAGCTAACCAAAACTCAAATTCTCCGTAAACAAAGGAAGAGACCTTACTAATGGACAAAGGACCAGACAATGGAGGACAACTATGGTGTAGGGGTGGGGACAGTGGACAGCGGAACAAAGGGCAGCCTCTTCATCCATTCTTCATTGATAACCACGACAGCCAGCAGAATAACTAGCTCCTACCAAAATGCCACGAGACCACAAACAGTGAAGAAAAGTGATGAAACCAAAAATCAGGAGAAATCAGATTATACGAAGGATGAACAGAAGTCCTAGAGGCGATCACATGAGACAACTAATGACTGGACCAGCAGATCATCTCGACATTGGGGATTCAATGTACCTGAAACACCAGCAAATATGTACCCGAGCAAGCAACCTCAGCTAACCAAAACTTAAATTCTCTGTCGTCAAAGGAAGAGACCATACAAATGGACAGGAGACCAGAGTGTACCTGAAACACCAGCAAAAATGTACCCGAGTAAGCAGCCTCAGCTAACCAAAACTCAAATTCTCCATCAACGAGACCATACAAATGGACATGGGACCAGAGTACTAGTGAAGTGGCAACACTGTCAGTTAAAGAGGTTCCTCTGAATAAGCTTCAGTTTCAACTCAAATTCTCTGTCAACAAAGGAAGAGACCATACAAACGGACAGGGGATTAGAGTGCACCTGAAACACCAGAAAAATGTACCTGAGCAATCAACATCAGCTAACCAAAACTCAAATTCTCCGTCAACAAAAGAAGAGACCAAACAAAGGAACAAAGGACCAGACAATAGAGGACAAACTTGGTATGGGGGGGGGACAGTGGACAGCCTTTTCATCCATTCTTCATTGACAACAACAACAGCCAGCAGAATTTCTAGCTCCTACCAAAATGCCACGAGACCACAAACATTGAAGAAAAGTGATGAAACCAAAAATCAGGAGAAATCAGATTATACAAAAGATGAACAGAAGTCCTAGAGCCGATCACATGAGACAACTTATGACTGGACCAGCAGATCATCTTAACATTGGAGAATTCAATGTACCTGAAACACCAGCAAAAATGTACCCGAGCAAGCAACCTCAGCTAACCAAAATTCAAATTCTCTGACATCAAAGGCAGAGACCATACAAACAGACAGGGGACCAGAGTGTACCTGAAACACCAGAAAAATGTACCTGAGCAAGCAACATCAGCTAACCAAAACTCAAATTCTCCATCAACGAAGAGACCATACAAACGGACATGGGACCAGAGTACTAGTGAAGTGGCAACACTGTCAGTTACAGAGGTTCCCCTAAATAAGTTCCTGAAGATGAAATACACACATTCATAGATGATGATCATATTCAACAGATGAATAAAGGGGCAAATCCGTCACTCAAGGAAGTTCACGTGCCTGACAACAGTGCTGATGAAATTGAATTCTCAAGATTATCGGAGGTTGTGCTCCATTGTTGTTCCATCACTTGAGGACGTTCACGTGCCTGACAAGAGTGCTGATGAAGATGAATTCTCAAGATTGAGGTTGTGCTCATTTTTGTTCCGTCACTTGAGGAAGTTCACGTGCCTGACAAGAGTGCTGATGAAGATGAATTCTCAAGATTATCGGAGGTTGTGCTCCATTGTTGTTCCGTCACTTGAGGAAGTCCACGAGCCTGACAAGAGGGCTGATGAAGATGAATTCTCAAGATTCTCGGAGGTTATGCTCCATTGTTGTTCCGTCACTTGAGGACATTCACGTTCTTGACGTGCTTGACAACAGTGCTGATGAAGAGGTTCCCCTGAATAAACTCCTGAAGATGAAATGCACACATTCATAGATGATGATCATATTCAACAGATGAATAAATAGGCAAATCCGTCACTCGAGGAAGTTCACCTGCCTGACAACAGTGCTGATGAAGATGAATTCTCAAGATTATCAGAGGTTGTGCTCCATTGTTGTTCCGTCACTCGAGGAAGTTCACCTGCCTGACAAGAGTGCTGATGATGATGAATTCTCAAGATTATCGGAGGTTGTGCTCCATTGTTGTTCCGCCACTTAAGGAAGTTCACGTGCTTGACAACAGAGTTGATTAAGAGGTTCCCATGAATAAGCTCCTGAAGATGAAATACACACATTAATAGATGATGATCATATTCAACAGATGAATAAATAGGCAAATCCGTCGCTCAAGGAAGTTCACCTGCCTGACAACAGTGCTGAAGATGAATTATCAAGATTATCAGAGGTTGTGCTCCATTGTTGTTCCGTCACTCGAGGAAGTTCACCTGCCTGACAAGAGTGCTGATGAAGATGAATTCTCAAGATTATCGGAGTTTGTGGTCCATTGTTGTTCCGTCACTTGAGGAAGTTTACGTACTTGACAACAGTGCTGATGAAGATGAATTCTCAAGATTATCGGAGGTTGTGCTCCATTTTTGTTCCGTCACTTGAGGAAGTTCACGTGCCTGACAAGAGTGCTGATGAAGATGAATTCTCAAGATTGAGGTTGTGCTCCATTGTTGTTCCGTCACTTGAGGAAGTCCACGTGCCTGACAAGACGGCTGATGAAGATGAATTCTCAAGATTATCGGAGGTTATGCTCCATTGTTGTTCCGTCACTTGAGGACATTCACGTTCTTGACGTGCTTGACAACAGTGCTGATGAAGAGGTTCCCCTGAATAAACTCCTGAAGATGAAATGCACACATTCATAGATGATGATCATATTCAACAGATGAATAAATAGGCAAATCCGTCACTCGAGGAAGTTCACCTGCCTGACAACAGTGCTGATGAAGATGAATTCTCAAGATTATCAGAGGTTGTGCTCCATTGTTGTTCCGTCACTCGAGGAAGTTCACCTGCCTGACAAGAGTGCTGATGATGATGAATTCTCAAGATTATCGGAGGTTGTGCTTCATTGTTGTTCCGCCACTTAAGGAAGTTCACGTGCTTGACAACAGAGTTGATTAAGAGGTTCCCATGAATAAGCTCCTGAAGATGAAATACACACATTAATAGATGATGATCATATTCAACAGATGAATAAATAGGCAAATCCGTCACTCAAGGAAGTTCACCTGCCTGACAACAGTGCTGAAGATGAATTATCAAGATTATCAGAGGTTGTGCTCCATTGTTGTTCCGTCACTCGAGGAAGTTCACCTGCCTGACAAGAGTGCTGATGAAAATAATTTCTCAAGATTATCGGAGTTTGTGGTCCATTGTTGTTCCGTCACTTGAAGAAGTTCACGTGCTTGACAACAGTGCTGATGAAGATGAATTCTCAAGATTATCAGAGGTTGTGCTCCATTGTTGTTCCGCCACTTAAGGAAGTTCACGTGCTTGACAACAGAGTTGATTAAGAGGTTCCCATGAATAAGCTCCTGAAGATGAAATACACACATTAATAGATGATGATCATATTTAACAGATGAATAAATAGGCAAATCCGTCACTCAAGGAAGTTCACCTGCCTGACAACAGTGCTGAAGATGAATTATCAAGATTATCAGAGGTTGTGCTCCATTGTTGTTCCGTCACTCGAGGAAGTTCACCTGCCTGACAAGAGTGCTGATGAAGATGAATTCTCAAGATTATCGGAGTTTGTGGTCCATTGTTGTTCCGTCACTTGTAGAAGTTCACGTGCTTGACAACAGTGCTGATAAAGAGGTTCCCAAGAATAAGCTCCTGAATATGAAATACACACATTCATAGATGATGATCATATTCAACAGATGAATAAATAGGCAAATCCATCACTCTAGGAAGTTCACCTGCCTGACAACAGTGCCGATGAAGATGAATTCTCAAGATTATCAGAGGTTGTGCTCCATTGTTTTTCCGTCACTCGAGGAAGTTCACCTGCCTGACAAGAGTGCTGATGAATATGAATTCTCAAGATTATCGGAGGTTGTGCTCCATTGTTGTTCCGTCACTTGAGGAAGTTCACGTGCTTGACAACAGTGCTGATGAAGATGAATTCTCAAGATTATCGGAGGTTGTGCTCCATTGTTGTTCCGTCACTTGAGGACGTTCACGTGCTTGACAACAGTGCTGATGAAGAGGTTCCCCTGAATAAGCTCCTGAAGATGAAATGCACACATTCATAGATGATGATCATATTCAACAGATGAATAAATAGGCAAATCCGTCACTCAAGGAAGTTCACCTGCCTGACAACAGTGCTGATGAAGATGAATTCTCAAGATTATCAGAGGTTGTGCTCCATTGTTGTTCCGTCACTCGAGGAATTTCACCTGCCTGACAAGAGTGCTGATGAAGATGAATTCTCAAGATTATCGGAGTTTGTGCTCCATTGTTGTTCCGTCACTTGAGGAAGTTCACGTGCTTGACAACAGTGCTGATGAAGATGAATTCTCATGATTATCGGAGGTTGTGCTCCATTGTTGTTCTGCTTCAGTTTCAACTCAAATTCTCTGTCATCAAAGGAAAGAGACCATACAAACGGACAGGGGATCAGAGTGTACCTGAAACACCAGAAAAAAATGTATCCAAGGAAGCGACCTCAGCTAACCAAAACTCAAATTCTCCGTAAACAAAGGAAGAGACCTTACTAATGGACAAAGGACCAGACAATGGAGGACAACTATGGTGTAGGGGTGGGGACAGTGGACAGCGGAACAAAGGGCAGCCTCTTCATTCATTCTTCATTGATAACCACGACAGCCAGCAGAATATCTAGCATAGCTCCTACCAAAATGCCACGAGACCACAAACAGTGAAGAAAAGTGATGAAACCAAAAATCAGGAAGAAATCAGATTATCAACGAAGGAATGAACAGAAGTCCTAGAGGCGATCACATGAGACAACTAATGACTGGACCAGCAGATCATCTCGGACATTGGGGATTCAATGTAAACCTGAAAACACCAGCAAATATGTACCCGAGCAAGCAAAACCTCAGCTAACCAAAACTTATATTCTCTGTCGTCAAAGGAAGAGACCATACAAATGGACAGGAGACCAGAGTGTACCTGAAACACCAGCAAAAATGTACCCGAGTAAGCAGCCTCAGCTAACCAAAACTCAAATACTCCATCAACGAGACCATACAAATGGACATAGGACCAGAGTACTGAGTGAATGTGCAACACTGTCAGTTAAAGAGGTTTGTGGTCTCGTGGCATTTTGGTAGGAGCTAGAAATTCTGCTGGCTGGTTGTTGTTGTCAATGAAGAATGGATGAAAAGGCTGTCCACTGTCCCCCCCCATACCAAGTTTGTCCTCTATTGTCTGGTCCTTTGTTCCTTTGTTTGGTCTCTTCTTTCTTTCTCGAGGGAAGTTCACCTGCGTGACAACAGTGCTGATGAAAATGAATAAAGAATTCTCAAGATTATCAGAGGTTGTGCTCCATATGTTTTTTCCGTCACTTCGAGGAAGTTTCACCTGCCTGACAAGAGTGCTGATGAAATATGAATTCTCAAGATTATCGGAGGTTGTGCTCCATTGTTGTTCCGTCACTTGAGGAAGTTCACGTGCTTGACAACAGTGCTGATGAAGATGAATTCTCAAGATTATCGGAGGATTGTGCTCCATTGTTGTTCCGTCACTTGAGGACGTTCACGTGCTTGACAACAGTGCTGATGAAGAGGTTCCCCTGAATAAGCTCCTGAAGATGAAATGCAACACATTCATAGATGATGATCATATTCTACAGAAATGAATAAATAGGCAAATCCGTGACTCTAGGAAATTCACCTGCCTGACAACAGTGCTGATGAAGATGAATTCTCAAGATTATCAGAGGTTGTGCTCCATTGTTTTTTCCGTCACTCGAGGAAGTTCACCTGCCTGACAAGAGTGCTGATGAATTATGAATTCTCAAGATTATCGGAGGTTGTGCTCCAATTGTTGTTCCGCCACTTAAGGAAGTTCACGTGCTTGACAACAGAGTTGATTAAGAGGTTCCCATGAATAAGCTCCTGAAGATGAAATACACACATTAATAGATGATGATCATATTCAACAGATGAATAAATAGGCAAATCCGTCACTCAAGGAAGTTCACCTGCCAGACAACAGTGCTGAAGATGAATTATCAAGATTATCAGAGGTTGTGCTCCATTGTTGTTCCGTCACTCGAGGAAGTGTCACCTGCCTGACAAGAGTGCTGATGAAGATGAATTCTCAAGATTATCGGAGTTTTGTGGTCCATTGTTGTTCCGTCACTTGAGGAAGTTTACCGTACTTGACAACAGTGCCTGATGAAGATGAATTCTCGAGATTGAGGTTGTGCTCCATTTTTTGTTCCGTCACTTGAGGAAGTTCACGTGCCTGACAAGAGTGCTGATGAAGATGAATTCTCAAGATTGGGGTTGTGCTCCATGTTGTTCCCGTCACTTGAGGAAGTCCACGATGCCTGACAAGACGGCTGATGATGATGAATTCTCAAGATTATCGGCAGGTTATGCTCCATTGTTGTTCCGTCACTTGAGGACATTCACGTCTTGACGTGCTTGACAACAGTGCTGATGAAGAGGTTCCCCTGAATAAACTCCTGAAGATGAAAATGCACACATTCATAGATGATGATCAATATTCAACAGATGAATAAATAGGCAAATCCGTCACTCGAGGAAGTTCACCTGCCTGCCAACAGTGCTGATGAAGATGAATTCTCAAGATTATCAGAGGTTTGTGCTCCATTGTTGTTCCGCCACTTAAGGAAGTTCACGTGCTTGACAACAGAGTTTGATTAAGAGGTTCCCATGAATAAGCTCCTGAAGATGAAATACACACATTAATAGATGATGATCATATTTAACAGATGAATAAATAGGCAAATCCGTCACTCAAGGAAGTTCACCTGCCTGACAACAGTGCTGAAGATGAATTATCAAGATTATCAGTAGGTTGTGCTCCATTGTTGTTCCGTCACTCGAGAGAAGTTCACCTGCCTGACAAGAGTGCTGATGAAGATGAATTCTCAAGAATATCGGAGTTTGTGGTCCATTGTTGTTCCGTCACTTGTAGAAGGGGGGTGGGGGGGAAGTTCACGTGCTTGACAACAGTGCTGATAAAAAGAGGTTCCCAAGAATAAGCTCCTGAATATGAAATACACACATTCATAGATGATGATCATATTCAACAGATGAATAAATAGGCAAAGTCCATCACTCTAGGAAGTTCACCTGCCTGACAACAGTGCCGATGAAGATGAATTCTCAAGATTATCAGAGGTTGTGCTCCATTGTTTTTCCGTCACTCGAGGAAGTTCACCTGCCTGACAAGAGTGCTGATGAATATGAATTCTCAAGATTATCGGAGGTTGTGCTCCATTGTTGTTCCGTCACTTGAGGAAGTTCACGTGCTTGACAACAGTGCTGATGAAGATGAATTCTCAAGATTATCGGAGGTTGTGCTCCATTGTTGTTCCGTCACTTGAGGACGTTCACGTGCTTGACAACAGTGCTGATGAAGAGGTTCCCCTGAATAAGCTCCTGAAGATGAAATGCACACATTCATAGATGATGATCATATTCAACAGATGAATAAATAGGCAAATCCGTGACTCTAGGAAGTTCACCTGCCTGACAACAGTGCTGATGAAGATGAATTCTCAAGATTATCAGAGGTTGTGCTCCATTGTTGTTCCGTCACTCGAGGAATTTCACCTGCCTGAAAAGAGTGCTGATGAAGATGAATTCTCAAGATTATCGGAGGTTGTGCTCCATTGTTGTTCCGTCACTTGAGGAAGTTCACGTACTTGACAACAGTGCTGATGAAGATGAATTCTCAAGATTATCGGAGGTTGTGCTCCATTGTTGTTCTGCTTCAGTCAACTCTCTGACAAGGAAGAGACCATACAAATGGACATGGGACAGAGTACTAGTGAAGTGGCAACACTGTCAGTTAAAGAGGTTCCTCTGAATAAGCTTCAGTTTCAACTCAAATTCTCTGTCAACAAAGGAAGAGACCATACAAACGGACAGTGGGATTAGAGTGCACCTGAAACACCAGAAAAATGTACCTGAGGCAATCAACATCAGCTAACCAAAACTCAAATTCTCCGTCAACAAAGGAAGAGACAAAACAAAGGAACAAAGGACCAGACAATAGAGGATAAACTTGGTATAGGGGGGGGGGGACAGTGGACAGTGGACAGCCTTTTAATCCATTCTTCATTGACAACAACAACAGCCAGCAGAATTTTCTAGCTCCTACCAAAATGCCACGAGATCACAAACATTGAAGAAAAGTGATGAAACCGAAAATCAGGAGAAATCAGATTATACAAAAGATGAACAGAAGTCCTAGAGCCGATCACATGAGACAACTTATGACTGGACCAGCAGATCATCTTAACATTGGAGAATTCAATGTACCTGAAACACCAGCAAAAATGTACCCGAGCAAGCAACCTCAGCTAACCAAAATTCAAATTCTCTGACAATCAAAGGCAGAGACCATACAAACGGACAGGGGACCAGAGTGTACCTGAAACACCAGAAAAATGTACCTGAGCAAGCAACATCAGCTAACCAAAACTCAAATTCTCCATCAACGAGACCATACAAACGGACATGGGACCAGAGTACTAGTGAAGTGGCAACACTGTCAGTTACAGAGGTTCCCCTAAATAAGTTCCTGAAGATGAATACATACATTCATAGATGATGATCATATTTAACAGATGAATAAAGGGGCAAATCCGTCACTCGAGGAAGTTCACCTGCCTGACAACAGTGCTGATGAAGATGAATTCTCAAGATTATCGGAGGTTGTGCTCCATTGTTGTTCCATCACTTCGAGGACGTTCACGTGCCTGACAACAGTGCTGATGAAGATGAATTCTCAAGATTATCGGAGGTTGTGCTCCATTGCTGTTCTGCTTCAGTTTCAACTCAAATTCTTTGTCAACAAAGGAAGAGACCATACAAACGGACAGGGGATCAGAGTGTACCTGAAACACCAGAAAAATGTATCCAAGGAAGCGACCTCAGCTAACCAAAACTCAAATTCTCCGTAAACAAAGGAAGAGACCTTACTAATGGACAAAGGACCAGACAATGGAGGACAACTATGGTGTAGGGGTGGGGACAGTGGACAGCGGAACAAAGGGCAGCCTCTTCATTCATTCTTCATTGATAACCACGACAGCCAGCAGAATAACTAGCTCCTACCAAAATGCCACGAGACCACAAACAGTGAAGAAAAGTGATGAAACCAAAAATCAGGAGAAATCAGATTATACGAAGGATGAACAGAAGTCCTAGAGGCGATCACATGAGACAACTAATGACTGGACCAGCAGATCATCTCGACATTGGGGATTCAATGTACCTGAAACACCAGCAAATATGTACCCGAGCAAGCAACCTCAGCTAACCAAAACTTAAATTCTCTGTCGTCAAAGGAAGAGACCATACAAATGGACAGGAGACCAGAGTGTACCTGAAACACCAGCAAAAATGTACCCGAGTAAGCAGCCTCAGCTAACCAAAACTCAAATTCTCCATCAACGAGACCATACAAATGGACATGGGACCAGAGTACTAGTGAAGTGGCAACACTGTCAGTTAAAGAGGTTCCTCTGAATAAGCTTCAGTTTCAACTCAAATTCTCTGTCAACAAAGGAAGAGACCATACAAACGGACAGGGGATTAGAGTGCACCTGAAACACCAGAAAAATGTACCTGAGCAATCAACATCAGCTAACCAAAACTCAAATTCTCCGTCAACAAAGGAAGAGACAAAACAAAGGAACAAAGGACCAGACAATAGAGGATAAACTTGGTATAGGGGGGGGGGACAGTGGACAGCCTTTTCATCCATTCTTCATTGACAACAACAACAGCCAGCAGAATTTCTAGCTCCTACCAAAATGCCACGAGATCACAAACATTGAAGAAAAGTGATGAAACCGAAAATCAGGAGAAATCAGATTATACAAAAGATGAACAGAAGTCCTAGAGCCGATCACATGAGACAACTTATGACTGGACCAGCAGATCATCTTAACATTGGAGAATTCAATGTACCTGAAACACCAGCAAAAATGTACCCGAGCAAGCAACCTCAGCTAACCAAAATTCAAATTCTCTGACATCAAAGGCAGAGACCATACAAACGGACAGGGGACCAGAGTGTACCTGAAACACCAGAAAAATGTACCTGAGCAAGCAACATCAGCTAACCAAAACTCAAATTCTCCATCAACGAGACCATACAAACGGACATGGGACCAGAGTACTAGTGAAGTGGCAACACTGTCAGTTACAGAGGTTCCCCTAAATAAGTTCCTGAAGATGAAATACATACATTCATAGATGATGATCATATTTAACAGATGAATAAAGGGGCAAATCCGTCACTCGAGGAAGTTCACCTGCCTGACAACAGTGCTGATGAAGATGAATTCTCAAGATTATCGGAGGTTGTGCTCCATTGTTGTTCCATCACTTGAGGACGTTCACGTGCCTGACAACAGTGCTGATGAAGATGAATTCTCAAGATTATCGGAGGTTGTGCTCCATTGCTGTTCTGCTTCAGTTTCAACTCAAATTCTTTGTCAACAAAGGAAGAGACCATACAAACGGACAGGGGATCAGAGTGTACCTGAAACACCAGAAAAATGTACCTGAGCAAGCAACATCAGCTAACCAAAACTCAAATTCTCCGTCAACAAAGGAAGAGACCATACAAACGAACAAAGGACCAGACAATGGAGGAAAACCTTGGTGAAGGGGGGGGACAGTGGACAGCCTCTGAAGATGAAATACACACATTCATAGATGATGATCATATTCAAGAGATGAATAAAGAGGCAAATCCGTCACTCGAGGAAGTTCACCTGCGTGACAACAGTGCTGATGAAGATGAATTCTCAAGATTATCCGAGGTTGTGCTCCATTGTTGTTCTGCTTCAGTTTCAACTCAAAAACTGTCCAACATACAAACAGACAAGATCTGCACCAAGGCAAAGTTGCAGCCCCAGGAAGAAAATTAGAAATAAGTTGAAAAAAATTTAGTTTTAATTTGTTTGATTGTATTTTTTATGAAATTATATTGGTAATAGATTATTATTTAAAATATTACTACATTTCTATTTTATAAGGTTATATAATAAATTTTCATATTTCAATAACAAGCACTTACGTTATAATGATCTATCAAGGGGTGAAACTGGAAGCAAAATTATACTTAGTAACTAAAGAATTCGTACAGAAACGTAGAAATGTAGTACTATTTTAGTTGTAGTACTGGCTGAACATTCCACGATTCCTTTTATCTAAGTGAAGCATGCAAGTTGGAAATAGCTGACAGATGATTATATTTTGATAAATCAAATGAGTCTGATTCTTTTTATTTTTAAATTTAAAGACAAAAACTGTTTCTATTTTTCTAAATAATTCCAAATTCTATTCAAGTGCATTTTGGTGCTCCGACTATCTTGTGTCATAAAAATTTGACACTAATCCTATCAGGAATTGATTAAACTCTTATTTTGTTCATAGCCAAGCCTCAAAGTATGGCAACTCATGCGATCCTTTAATTTTAGAAACTAGGTGCAGATTGGCGTTGGGCATGCCAGTCCAGCTAAATTCTGTCATTAGTTTCTGGGTTTGATAAGAGATACAGGTTATAGCATTATTGTGTAGATGTTGACCCACCATTGGCCACTCTTCCTTCCTGCTGTTCTAAATACTTTAAATTTCTTTGGCTTTTGTGGCCCGTAATCATGGAATCCAAGAAACCTTCCTGTCCACTTCACATTGTTGAAGAAACTGCTCAGCACATTCAACACACTTCTGCTTGTGATCTGCTGTAAGCATTCACACCATTTAACAAGTTGCACACCTTCAGAAAACCCAGTTTTACGGTCAAACTAAAATTTTTCCAATTGTAGTACGAAAAATTTCAGAAACTCAAAGAATGAGTTCACAAAGAGGGATCCCTTTGATTTTCAAACTGAAAGCTCTTGACTTTTTCTGAAACTGACAGCCTTTTGCTCTGCTCCACATCCTGAATTTTTATGCAACCTGCAGTGAAATCCCCACACTAGTATGAACATGAAAAACTATTCACTTTTCTCCAACTTTGATCGGTTGACGATGAAAGTTGATTGGTGAACCTATTTTGTGTTTAAAAGATGTATCAGAGTGCAAAACTTGTAATAGCAATCAGAAGTTTCATCTCAGATCGTTGTTTGGCCATTACTGGGTGGTGACCAGGAGTGATAGGGATAGTGAGAGAAAGTGCATGACCCTATTGTCAGATTTTACCTCACAGGCTTCATGCTGTCTTACATGCTGCACTACAGCTTTGAGAATCAAATTTTACAACTGTCCCTCATATTTTTAATGCAGTGCTGCTACTTATAAAAAACTAGTGTTACTACACTACAGGCTATAGAAAAATAGTGTGCTATTGTATATAATACAGTCTACTTAAGTCATATGGAACACAGCCTATACACAGCCACCCTCGATCTTCTATACTCTGCCTCCTACTTGTCCTCACTCCCATTTAATAAATTCTGACTTCATGTTAACCCACCATCTGCATTTAAGTCTTCCTATTAGTATTTCCTGTCGGCTATTGGTTGCTAACCAATTTTAACACAAATCCACAAGTATCAAGTTCCCTGGTCATACATCTTTCCTTAAAAAATGTGCCAAAGGAATTTATCATCCAATAGGAAAATATGAAATGCTGTGTATACAATAGATACTTATTATATACTAATACATACAGAAAGAAGTAAATTTACCAAAAATGTAATGGTGTTTTGATAGGCCAATATAAAATATTGCTTTACATACAAACAAAACAAATGTCATTAAAAAAAGAAATCATAAAAAAATGAACTTCAAAAATAAAAAAGTCTGTAAAAACTATTTTTTTACATAGTTTATAATTTAATCTTTTTATCGATATGTAATAAATACAAAACGAAAATTCCCTGTGGTATGATATTTGGAAATATACAGTTTTTTTTAACGCTTCTCGCAACTTAGCAGCAGGTGCTAATTTAATTAATCAACTACTTTATAAGTGGCTATTTCAATTCATCAGATTTATCCGAAACTTCGATATCTATTTGGGATATTTTAGTTTATTGGAAACACACAGATATCATATTTTTTGGGGTTAAAGCTGTGTTTTATGGTTGAATGTGCCATAGAAGGGGAGATTACACAGCGACTAAATATGAGTTGCTTCCTATAACAAAGTGAACCTAGAGGAACTCAAAATGGGTCGCTGGCTCTAAGGGGGTTAAATTTAAATACTGTCAATGAAAGTAAACATTAATGCTGACAAAAAATAAGTAGACTTGACTCTTAATTAAAGTCCATTTCACAGATCTTTAAAGTAAGATTTGCATAAAAAATTGGCAGAACATTCTGGGAATAAGTTATTATAATTCAAGGAGACTATTTTGAATATAATTTAATAACTAATAAAATAATATAATTTAATTTAATTTAATATAAAGCTCAAATATTAAGCTTTTTAAAAATAAAAATATATCAACTTCTTAAACAGATTTTGTATGTGTGTGTGTGTGTGTGTGTATATATATATGTATATATAAATAAATTTTATTTTTTTCAATTAAGATTGAATCACAAAAATTACTTGCCCCGTCGGGACTCTCACTTGTGGGGTGATTGTGATACAGCACAGAGCACTTACTTCGTACAATTCAATTACTTTGTATTTGGTTGCTTCTACCACATATATGTTTAAATAACCAAGCTAACATATTATTGAAAACCGCATTCCTGTCAAATGAATTTTAAGATCATTAAATTTGTAGAAACGATAATAGCCCAATTTAGTTTCAATAAAGATTGAATCTCAAAAAGTACTTGCTCTGCCGGGACTCAAACCTGGATCGAAGTAAGTGAAAATAAAACATAAAGAATGGTTTTGGTGCTACAAGAAAAATTATTGTGGTGTGAATTTATAAATCAAAAAAATGAAGAATGTACATTCAAAAACAAATTCTAAGCAAAATATTATTTCCTCTCTTTTGAACATAGTAGAATACCACCAAACAGAACCATACTAATCCAAAAATTCAGTCAATACGTAAACCTTCAGTGACAAAATATACCACATCATATTGCCAAACCGGAGATATATAACGTTTTGAGTTGAACTTGGTAAAGTTAAATGTGAATAAAAACAATATTTTACGTAAAAACTGTAATTTCTAAACAGATTTAATAATAATGTTCGAATGACCATTGCTTAAAGAAAATTGACACACACCAAAGTAAAAAAATTTATATTGCTACAATAAGGTTGGTTAAATAAAAATCTAATATTGTTGCAAATTTTTGTTATTTTTTATAATTAAATTTTTTATTTGCAGTGCTCAATAACTAGACAGGGCTATAACCTCCTGAATGGATGTGTGGAGTATGGAATCGTCCCAAGAATAATGAAATTTGGGAGTTCTCTCCTTGAAAATATTGAAAATATGAGGTCTCAAAAAGTGTTTTAATGCATTACGTATGATTGATACAAAAATTTAGCAAACCAAATAGATTTTGTCTTAATTAATTTGGATTTTGAAATAGTGCTTTGCTTTTAATGCAAATAATGTTTAATGTAAAGTTAGAATTACATTAATAATAGAGTAAAATACTGATAACTTCATAAATATTTACTGAATGAAGCATTATAAAATACAAGGCAAAGAATGTCAATGTTTTAAAAACAAGACATTTTTTATATATAGGGTCCATTTTATTGATCCTTAAACCTTAAAGTGTCATTTTACAGGCTATATAACACAAGTTCTTTAAAACACTTTTGGTATTTCTGGAAGACCGTCATATACAAAAGATTATATTCAACACAATAACAATAATAAATTAATTAATATCAAAATTCAATACACTATAACGAGTTGAATGTTACGTAATACTGTCTCCATTATGTTGTGTGTTTTCGGTCATTACTTCGCTTTCCGTGCTGGACGTGTTCCCTTCTGAATTGTTTTGGCCTGTCTCCCCGTTCATTTCTGCTTCGTCTTGTTCCTTTTTCTTTTTCACCATGTCAACCAGGTATTTGTAGCGAATCATACATTCCTCCTGAAAAAGAAAGTAAATACATCATTATTTTAGCTATAGATTCAAAATTGAAGAGCACAGGGTAACTGTAAAATAAGGTGTCCTTAACCAGTTCATAAAATTGTAAAAGTAATAAGGTCATTCTGAAAGTTTTGAAATACTAGCAGACAGCGCATACTGCAATAATTTTATCATTCTTATCTGATTGTCCGAGTGCCAGTCAGCCACTGACAGCAAATTGCGTTTATCATTGTACTTGTGTTGTCTGTTTTGAAAGATTAGTTTCATGAAGTCAGTTTGTCTCAAGAGG
Organism: Homalodisca vitripennis; assembly: GCF_021130785.1. Classification (NCBI taxonomy): domain Eukaryota; kingdom Metazoa; phylum Arthropoda; class Insecta; order Hemiptera; family Cicadellidae; genus Homalodisca; species Homalodisca vitripennis. The sequence continues at coordinate 107,100,428 of NC_060213.1, forward strand.
AGTCCTACAACATCTTAAAATTGCTTTTGATTCTGAAGTACAATTCAGAATTTTGAAGCGGCCATAATTTATGTCTAGACGATGAACCTTCGGAATGCCTGTATTTCACTGTTCCTCAAGAAAACGTACATCAGATGCACGCTATGATCCAAGAAGACTGCACTTATTTAATAATTGAGGCTTCTCTAGGGATCCGCAGCAGTGCGAATAGTCATGCATAACATTTTAGAAAATGTCATGAAAACTTATTACAGTGGGTACTTCACAATTTTACTACACACGAGCAAAAAGCTGAGAGTGTGAGAATTAACCAGCAGACCAACCAACTGATTAATAATGGTGATCACCGGATTACCGAAACTGTCACTGGTACAAATATACCATTTCCATAGCATTCCAACTGAGGAGAGAGTTGAGTTGCATGGGTGTCTGGAGACAAGCTAGCCCCCACAATGCTCATTAAACATTGATCGATGAAGAAAGTAGTATAGGCCTTTGCTGTTTTCTTCAGGAGTATGGAACTAGTAGAAGGTTTTTAAGCTGGAGAGTAAAGGACTATCACAAGTTGGTCCATTGAAGAATGCTTACCAGAAGTTCTTAATGACTTGGAACATTGAGGGGTTTAATTTTACACCATAACAATGCCTCTTTACACCTCCTGTAAAAACTTTTGGCCAAAAATAGCAGCAAAATAATAAACCACCCCTCCCCACCCCTATTCATCTAATCTCGCTATGTAAGACCTAATTATTTTTCAATCTTAAGAAACATTCGTGTGGTCATCCCTTTTTTGGAATCTGAAATTTATTATAAGATTCATAATTATTTTGATTCCAACCCAAAAAATTGTGAATCAATGTGAAAAGTCTAACTTCAAAAGTGCATTGATGCTGGAGGGGAATACTTTGAACATGCCTAACGATAGGTAAGTTTAGCCCAAAAACTTTATTTATCTCAAAAGTATCAGAGTGACCCTCGTTCAGAGATATTATATCGCTTCTGAGTTGACCTTGATGTCAACAGTATGTAATTGATGTGTATCAACTTTTTCAACGAAAAATTTACTAAAACCATTTGTGACAGTTTGCATAGCCCAAAGAAGTCCATCACTTGATGTAGTTTGGTGTGCCTTTGAACACAAGAATTCAAAATGTGATTGATAAGAGTGTTTATCAATCACATAGTGATGTACTCACATAATTAAATTATAGCATTATATAGGCCAGCTGACCAATATAAATGTGTTGGTTGAATTTGCTATGACAAAGCTGAATAATATTGATAATGGTAATGCTATCTCAACAGAATCTTTTTGTGAACAACTGAATATGGTGAACTCAACAACCCAATGAAATATTTGAGTCAGCCAATCTGTTCTGTGGTAAGGTATTCTTATAAATTTTCCTGTTTATAGCAAAAAATAAACGCAAAAACTCCCGCATCCGAGAGCAATGCCTTAGACCACACAGGTATCCTGACTTAATGTTTTGTGTGTAGAGATCGCTCATTTACGATTTCACTCCTACAGCGCTCACTCCCTTGCTGAGTTATTTTTATATACAATATTAAAATGTTTAAAACACCGAACGTGTTTACCACTTCTAGGAGCATCCAATTCTTCGGTTATGATGTATATTTTTTAATTTGAAACATGATAAATAGTTTAGTTTTTATGATATGAAATCATGGTATATGATTACAGTATGATGCGGTATGCTACATGGAAATATAATGACAGTATAGAATGTAATCCCACATGAAATATAATTAAAATACATGGTGGACTTTCACATGAAATATGATTACATTATATGATAGACTCCCAAATTAAATGTGATCACAGTATAGGACATAATCTCACATTGTTTTATAAACTTACAGGAGTATAATCGAACAAGTATTCTTAGGAAATTCTTTTAAATAAGAAGTGTTATTAAAAACTTCCAACTTACTTATGTATTACATATGTTTGTTCAATGACCTATTTTTTTATGTGTCTGATTATTAAGTACTATAAAACTTTTCAACAATTTTTTTTATTTTTACCTAAATGTTATGCAAGACTTACCATATATACAAATTAGTTACATTTCAAGTACAATAATATATCCTCTAGGACAACGTTAACTTCAAAATAAGGCAGATTTCATAATTTTATTGCGTATGATTCATTCATAATATTAAAAAACAGTACAAAACCTGCCTGCATTTTATTTTCATGCATTTTAGGAAACGGCATGAAAGTGATGATGTAATGTAAAACATGAGTCCATTTTTTTATTTCATACAATTAAAAAAATTACACAAGTTTCCAATCAATTAGACAACCATACTTTTATACTAACTTAAAATTCTTTGTGGCATATAATAAATGTGAATGGCTTTTTTCATTTAACATTATAAGCAAAGTGTTCTTTCCTCCTACACATACATACAAACTATTCATATAAACTGCAACATATTAATTTTACCAACCTTTGTCTTTCCCGGTACACACTTGGCGATTTTCACCCATCGATCATTGGCAGCACCTTTTGGAAATTTAGCAAGTGCTGCTTCTAAAGCTTTCTGCTGCACCTGACTCCAGTTTCCCCCGCTGTTCTCCCCGACTTCTCCAATCTTTCCCCCTCTTGTCTTCACTTTCTTAGGTTCCTCCACCATTCTCTCGTTGTCCTCCTCATCACCACTTCCGTCTCCCTCCTTCTCTCCCCGCTGTCCCATGTTCCTGAGGACATCATCCTTCAGTTTGTGTGCCATGTGGGCGACCTCGCTCGGTGGCCGGTTCATCGCCTCCCCTATCTTGTCCCACCGCTCTGTTGTGCCGACAGGATACTTTTTCACTAGTTTGGCCAGCTCCAGTAGATCATCATCGGTCCACAGACCTCCGGATATGACTGTAGGTGTTGAAGGCTTGGTGTGATTTAAGGAATGGTTTACTTCTGCAGAAGGATCATCTTTGAGTTCTGGGAGAACAAATGTCTTCCGTTTCCTCGGCGCTCGTTGAACCACCTCAACTTCTTCTTCCGATTCTTCCCTTGAAGAATCAAAAAGTAAGATTAGAATAGCCACACAACAAACTGCCATAATCATTTCAGTTTCTAAATATCTATATGGCTACTAAAATTTTATGTTTTAAAACACTTTACAAGTTCTAATTATCCCGAGTAAACAATGGGTAATCAAAAACCAAGATTGATCTGATGACAAGTAAAATTGAACGTGAATTTGGCACAAGATAATGACCACACATTTAATGTAAAAATGTATTGTACACTTATTAGCACATTAATGATGCTTTTAAAAATAAAGGAGAGATCTTGCTCACATAATGCCTTTTTAAATGCAAAAATATACCATATTATAGTTATACAAATTTAACTAAATGATTCTTAATAATGAATTTAAAGTTCCCAATATACACTACCTATTGCTTATGATGAAAAGATTACTACAAAATAAATTTTAATTGTTTCAAAACAAGCTGAATAGGTATTGGAAGTAGAAAGTCTAAAGGTTTAGAATAGTATCCATGTATTCCAAGCTTGTATTTACTGATGTTTTAATTCAACCAATTGGTTCGATGTCAGTTGTAAAATTTGTATTTAAGTTCTCAGTGAGTTATGAAATTTGCGTCTGTCATAGTTTGCTATACAAATATTGAATATTGTTTGGTGGTAAATATTTTGCCAATCAGGGACAACTTGTTTGGATATAATAACTATTCCACCCATAAACAACTAAAATGTCAATTCTGTAAGATTACAATCTTAACTTAGAAAAATAAAATAGCATTCTACTAATTGGTACTACAGAGTTGGTACCCTTCGGGAGGATCCGCTCTGTAGACTGTGTGACGAGCAGAAGGAAACTGCTGAACACCTGCTCTTTGACTGCCCTGCAATAACAAAGGAGTGGTACACCGTCTTTGGTAGTTTGGACAAGGGCGGTGAATTTCCCCAGTAGGATCTGATCGGTTGTTTTCTGTGGTTTGTAGAATTACTGTAACCATAGACTGATCGGCCTCATGGTGTGCTTCCGGGGTGCACTATAGTCCCTTGAGGCCTAAGTGCATGGCAATAGGTTTAAAGTATATTTGCCATATACTTTATTGTAATTACTATTGTTAAAGGTGTTGACCATTGAATAAATAAATAAATAGGCCGCCCCTTAGAAGAAAAACGTTATAGATCACGTTGGGACGATCTGAGTTATGATCTTAGATCGGGATAGTACCGAACGGGAATGCCCCTGGCCCGAAGTGGTGGGTACTTTGGTCTGTTCTTTCTAATAATATTGTTTTTTAGGTCTCAGGTAAAAAAGACTTCCAAAAATAGTGGTCTCCGGGTAATACAAAAATACCACAGTTTTTTTGGTATCAAACTTAAATTGACCTATTTTGCTGACATTCCATTGTCCATGAAGGGTTAATTATAATTTATTACCAAATGAACATTTGTAACGCAGGCCCAAAGTGGGCCGGCCAATCAGTGTTTTACTATATTCATTTTAACCCCTATATTTTTACTACATGAGAATGACAACTCACTGTTGTTGTAGTTCTTGTTGCTTCCTCAGCTGACGCTGTTGCCAGTAGTCACACACCGAGTGGTACAGCAGTGGTGGACCTGACACGAACAGGAACCACAGGAACCGTGGGATCTGACATGGCAGTGTGTCCTTGATGCTGCAACATTACAACTGCTTACTCTCTACTGATCATCTAACCTGCAAATCTCAAGGCATATCTAATATTGTCATAACACTGTATCTCTGTGGAGATTACCGGATTTTGAGTGTAATAACATAACTACAGCAGGGAACTTACGTAAAAAAACTAAGAATCTTCTAATGTTTTTAGTTTTCCTTAAAAAATGCGTTACACAGCAGAAATTTTGTGTTGAAATCGTATTTGAGAACAAAAAGTATTAAATGTTGTAACTTTATTACTTCGTGTAATGAAGCGGACCCACTCTCTTTTTAAATTTCCACGTGACTTTTTTCGGCAGGATACTTTATTAGCTATCACCAACATTTAGTTATGAAGATTAAGTGTTTTCTCCTAAGAAACTTAATTTAATATAATACAAAATTCAATAATTGATCTCCATTTTGTTATTTGAATATTGTTATATTGTTACCAATTTTATTGTTTGATTTATTCATGGTTTTATTAATTTTATTGTTTTACTAATTTTATTGTTTTATTTGTTAATTGTTTTAGTAATTTATTGTTTTATTTGTTAATTATTTAACTAATTTTATTGTTTTATTTGTTAATTAGGTTAATGAATGATTGTTATTAGATTATGGTGTACTACAATTTTAATGTTATCTGACTCAGGAATGCTTTACAAAATAAATGTTTGACATAGGTTTTAATACTGTTAATTAGTTTATAGTTAATTTATTCATAGCTGAAAATATTAATACTGTTATTTATAATAGAGCTTATTTATTTGTTAGCAAATCATTTTAGCTAGAATCTTGTTAAATCTATTAGTACTAACGATGGGAGACCGAAAAAAGGGAAATTTCTGACTATGTCATCTGTCTTACCAGCATAGCTGGATCTTGTAAGATGTAATATGACAATAAACATTCATTCATTCATTCATTCATTCATTACAGTTGCTACAATCCAATGAATGAAAAAGAAGTGTAGTTTAGAATTTAATTTTTGTGGCTCAGAACGAACAAACTTATTTCTGACCATTGCATAATCATCTCCACACTCTTTCACGACTCCCCAAACCTCAAACTCGGCTAGTTTGGTTACTATTACTTTATATGGTGACCGTCTTTTTCCCATCTGAAGTAGTTTTAACCTGAGTACACAGTTTATTGTATTTTTAGATACCTTTAGTTTTTATATTTTAAAATATCATGTTTATTTGTACACCAATTTTCAAATTGATCATAACTTCCGATTTACTAAAAAAAAACCCAATATTAATTTACGATTTGTTACAAAATAGATAATTAATCACTGAGAATACAAAAATGTATGGTGCCGGCTGAAGTGACAACAGTGAACCAAATCAAACCAAGTACCAAAGGAAGCGACCTCAGAGGAGTACTTTGGTACCCATTCAATAATCTGTTTTGTAACTAAAGTAAAATACATGGTTGTGGTGTAAAGTTGTTAAAGAAACTAATTTAGCTTAGCTTATGTAGCATATGATTGTTAATATGAATTAATTGTGATTTACATAGGACACAAAGAAAAGGACCACAATAACAAATGTAAAAAAGAATACAACTATCTTTTAGTTAAATCTTGAGAAAGCATTTCCTTGTCTGCAAAATGGATAAAAATGAATAGACTAACAGTAATCAGTTAAAAGCAATCAATGTGTCAAATATAGCTTGAAATTATATTCTTGTCAAGAGACATCTACAGATATCTTTCGTCAAATAAAGATTTAATGAAAAAATAGGGTTCACAAACAAATAAGTACTTTGTCCATCATATCCTGATTCTAGTACTGGCTCAATCATCACAAATGATTGGTGTGCCCTTTCTGATGAAAGTAATGAATGAGGTAAGTTAGGCATTTTTAAACAAGTTGAACATATAAACAAAATGTGTTATGATAATTTTATTTTGAAGGCTAATTGTACTACTACTAAAATATAAAATATTAACTGCTAGCTGATAAGGTGATTAAAAATAACTGATTCAAAATTATTATTGATTTTGACATTTATTTCCACACTTGCTATTGTATTTGTTGTCAAGTTTGTACTGCAATAAGAGAATTTGTAAATAGGATTCAATTATTTTGTCTAATAGTTTCTACAACCTATTAAATTAAAATTATACAATTTTTGTGTACATTTTAGTTTCCACTCTTTTTATACAGTTTTTGTGTGATTTACAATATTTAAATATTCAAACAAATAATAATAATAATATTTCTTAAAAAATTTGGGAAGTATAAGCATAATGCTAAAAATTATTTTATATTATAGTTAAAATACAGTATATTAAAAAGTGTTTTCAAATGCTTAGTTTTCAAAATATTTCCATGCAGTTCCCTCAAACCCCCTCTTTCACGATAGCAACTAATCAGCTAAAACCTCCTTTTTAGCAACACTATAATGGCAACCCTAGGCAATAAAGTGTAAACTTATAAAGTACAAATTACAAAAAAACAAATGCCTTTCTATGCAACAAAACAACAATAATAGTTGCCATTCAAATAAAGTGTTTGTCTGGCAAAAAAAAGCAATAAGAATTATAAAAAATCTTAATGAAAGGGAATCTTGCCTGCAAGCTTTTAGGGATTTAAATATCATGACATTGCCCTGTTTGTATATATATTATTGTTTACTGGATGTGAAAGCAAATCTGCAAAGTTATACTGTTAGAGAAACCATACATACTTATAAAACTAGAAAAAAGTACATGTTAGAGCTGCCAAGGACCAGGCTTGAAAAAACAAAATGTAGTCATATCTATATGAAAATAAAACTATTTAATAAATTACCAAAAGGAGGATGGATTGTAAATATAAATAGGTTTAAACGAGTTGTAAGCAAATGGCTTAAAGAAAAGGCATTTTACTCTGTGAATGAATATTTGGCCTGTGATATTAGTTCCTTAAGTTTATAATTTTGTCTAGTCAAGTTTTAAGTTTTTTAACCTTTATTTTATAGTTTGGAGATTTTATATTTTAACCACCTGACTTACATATTTTAAATATTTATATTGTTACATTTTTCATTGGGTTTTAATTGTGTGTGTTATTTGTGTTTCTTGTCCAGTCTGTGTTTTTTATATATATTTACCCTACAATGCTTTCTTATTTCTTAAATAATTTTATACAACCACTCTCTATTTATACCAATTATTAGTTTTGTAAGTTCCTATATCTTGCAACATTCCTGTTAATTTTAAAATAAGTCTCCAATTATAAAATTGTTAATTTTTTAAGTATTACTGCCCAATAATGTGACGAAGTCTATTGTAACTAATTATGTTACTTAATGACTAATAAAGACATCTTGAATCTTGAATCTTGAATCTTGAATAATACAAGATGGGCGATTGCTTCACACAAACTTGAGTTTTGTTTTAATGATGGTGGAGATAAGGATTGTTATCAACACTTACTATTGTTAAGCGTAACATAAGATAAGCACTACATTTGAGTCATACAATCCGTTATATTCTTTAGGTAAACGAATACTCAAAGTTGGCATATAAAGTTGGAAGCGGAAGTTTCAACAGAACTCGAAAATCCTAGTGTTTCCGTTATCGGTAACAATGAATGATGGAAAAGTTTGTGTAAAAAAACTTTGATACTTTCTTTCCAGTAGAGTGTAGTAGAAATAGCACATTACTATAACAATATGCCTTGGACATTCATTATTTGTAACAGTATAGAAGATCCTGACTTTTATTTTTTGAAAGTACAGTATGTTCAACAGTACACACTTGATACTGGTGAACACATATTGTGACACAACATTGACTTGTCTTGAACTGCAGTAAAGGAAATTATTTTCCAAATTCAACGTAAGGTTTTGGGCAACATGATCTGAAGTAGTGGAGAACCTCGACAGAGGTGTAAACACGAATTTGCGATCTTGAAGATATGACCTGACTGTAGCAGTGACATTGCTTTTTCAGTTGAGTACCTTCCCAAAAAAACATGTGAAAGGCTGTATAAAGATAAAAGATATTGATATATTCTTTCTTTTTTATATTCTATCTTTATTTTTAATGTTGTTAGATTACATTTTGCTTTAAGAACAATCCAAATGTTATATATGAATAAATAACTAAAATATAATATTACCTTAACCCATTGGCTTATACATATTTTTACTATCAGCTCAACTGGAGTTATCCTATTAAAAATGCTAAAAACGTAAGAGTTTTGTTATATGTTTATAAAAAATTTATTTTTCAAGTTATTTGGTTATATTTTATATTTTTTTGGATTAACATGAAATGGGCTTTAATAATAAATAGATAGTGATATATTTGGTCATAATTTAAAAATAATAATGCTATACAAACTAAAAGTTTGGAAATTTTGAAATTAAAAAAGAATTTTTTTTACTCAAATAATATAAAATAAAATACCCCATTAAATAAGTACTACTAGGTGCTCCGTCACTGTTTCATTTGTTTTAGTATGAAAAAATCATATCAATGTGATTCAGGGGCGAATGCAAAAGGTTAGTTTCTAAGCTGTCTTCTGACGTAATTTTTGCAAAATGTAAACTTACTCAATCAATTGTTTATAAAGTTGCATATATTTAGGGCTGGCCATTTCAATGCAACAGTTGCTGTGTTGCTTAGATGTTGATAATCGTACTTATATGTGTTTCCTAATAATTAATTAGTGTTTAAGTATTTTATTTCATGTTAATGTAATGTATTGTGTTAAATTCCTGAACTATATATTCGTACTTACCACAAATAACTATTATTTTATGCTAAATCATGGGATAAAAGCCCAAAGGCTTGTCTTTAGATTTTGTGCGCATTTATAGATTTTCAGCTGTAGAATCAGTTTACTTTCTTATATTGCTCTAAAAGTATATTTTCCAAAACTACATAATATTTAGTTATGTTAGATTTTCAAATTCTATAATGAAAAGATTATCTAATCCATTTGTGTAAAATCACATTACATTGAATTTTTTACACTTAGTATACAATACATAGTTTTGTCACATTATTGTTTTGCATACAGTGCAGAAAAAATAAAATATGACTCACTATTATTGCCATAGTATCTGTTTTTTACACACACACACACACACACACACACACAATAAAAATACTTTTCAAGCGACAGCCCAAAACAGCCTGCCATTTAAATGTAAAATGACAAGTTAATTGATCTCAGAAATCAGAATAACTTCTTCCTCAGGATCTGTAATTGAGATCAAATTTATTATAGACTCTGAACACTTAGTATTGGAATGACTATACTAACCAATTGGTAACCGAAAAATAAATCACTTAACCCTTCCCGCGCTACGGCAATTTGGGACGCACCATACCCAAATGCTACATACACCTCAAAATCTTTTTTTCCATAAAGTCAACACTAATGTTGTTTTTGAGTTTGTTACCATATAATAAGACTTTTGGGGACGAAAAAAGTATAATATTTTTTAATACGTTTATTTAACTTTATAAAACAATATAAATACACAAAATTTAACGAAATGTTGAACGACATTTTACTATCGTGTATAATATTATATTATAGTATATTATATTTATAGTATAGTTAAAATAAAACATTAATAGGTATAAAAAGATCTAAAATTAGCCATCACGGTGTTCAAGGTAACGTCCACGTGTGGTACGTCTTGAAACACGTATGCAGGTGCAGGTTCGGGCGGGCGGTGCATGTCTCGCACACGTAAATGGTCTCCTTGCGTAAACCGTTGCGTGTACACACAACACATCTACTCAATATGTCAAAAATCAATTTGACAATGTACGCAGAACAGTTCCACTCGCAGTCCGTGAACGAATTAAACCGGCGAGTTAGTTCGTCAGTAGCGCTAGTGTCTGGCAAAACAGGCAGTGGCATGGGTAGTGCGCCGCCATTTTGCAGCTTGGGGAACAACCGGGAGGCGGGGACAACTATTACTGTGTTTTTCTATTGAGGGATTTATGCTCCAGCAGCTGCTGCACTCCACCAGCAAAACTGGGAACTACTTACTCACAATAATAAACACAATGTTTAAAAGCGAATATATTTGTCAACAGCGTTTTTAGCACAGTAAAAATTGGCGGTTATATTTGTCAACAGCGCGCGAAGGGTTAATTACCAATTATAGTTTAAGCCTTTATCACTGAGAGCACACATTAGGAATCTAACTAATATCAGAATGATTAAACATCATTACTAACATCCTTTCAACTATCTCATCACCATGTACCAAAGAGTCATCATATAAAACTAGTCATAAAAGTTTAATCAGATAGCAGCACTGTTGTAAAAACCCTTTCATTCTGTTATACCATTCAACCTGAATTTATAACTTTGTATCATTAATTACCTGGGTTTTACGAGAACTGCTTCAAACTCATCCACAGTGAATGCTGCCTCCGCTTTACCCTTCTTTTGTTTCTTTTGTGACTTTTTGTTCTTGGAGTTCAGAAACTCGTCCTAAAAACCACGTCAATTAGCTTAATTTACCTGGTCAAAAGATACTTTTCCCATAACACTTTCAAAACATTGTGTACACCTAATAATTTTCCTTCCTGTGATGTTTGGAAAATATAGACTATGTATTCAATTCACAAAAATAAAGAGAACAAACAATTAACTTTGTTGGTTAAATGTCTGCAGTGCATGAATTTTCAGTATGAGCCACAATTTTGCCAATACACAACATCGGTTCAGTACAACCAAAAAATACCAAATAACCATTAATGTGAACTCTACTTTTAACTCTGTTTATCCTTTTTGAAGGGGAGAGGACCAGCATAAATATATCATGCTATTTCAAAGGAATTTCCAGAGGTTCATTGAAACAAATATATTTTTAATATTACGTCTTATCCTCAACCCTCTACCTTACTTACTTACTTACTGCCGGGGCGTAACAAATCTCAGTCGATTCTTTGCCTCGTCTATGAGCCTCTTCCACGCCACCCTGTCTTCCGCCAGATCCACAGACCCTCCACACCGGGTCACATCTTCGACCACTTGATCGCACCATCTTATCTTTGGCCTACCCAAAGGGCGCCTTCCTGCCGGTACCGCCTGGTAGACCTCTTTTAACGTTGTGCCCTCCTGTCTCCGATTTACATGTCCTAGCCAGCTAATTCTCTTTGCCTTCACCAAAGCCACAACATCAGGATCTTGGTATACATTGCGTAATTCTCTATTTTTTTCTTATTCGCCACACCCCTTCATCACATATTGGTCCAAATATTTTTCGGAGAACTTTATTCTCAAAAACAATCAACCGCCCCTCATTTTTCTTCGTTAATGTCCATGTTTCACTTCCATACATTAGGACTGGTTGAATGATTGTTTTATAAATTCTTATTTTGGAGCATTGTGACAACAATCTTGACGTAAAGAGTTTTGTACACGCCCCAAGACACCTATTTGCATTAGCTAATTTGCTTTGTATCTCTATATCCTCCACGTTTTTGCTGTTTATTGTTACACCCAAATATTTAAAACTTTCTACACAGCCAATCGAGTAGTTGTCAATGCTTAAGTTTGCTCTCACATTTCCAGCATGTCTTCCAAAATGAATAATTTAAGTTTTATCTTCATTTAGCTCTAAGCCTACTGTTTGACATTCTTTAATAAAACTTTTTGTTAGTGTGGAGAGGTCATCCAAACTTTCTGACAAGATCACTACATCATCCGCAAATGCCATTACGTTCAGGTCCACTCCTAATTTAACCCCTCTTTGTAGTCTTTTAACTTTTTGTAATGCCTCTTCCACAGCCAGGTTGAAGAGAGTGGGAGAAATCCCATCTCTCTGTCTTACTCCAGTGTTGATAAGGAAGTTTTCCGACATTTCTCCATCTATTCTTATTTTGGCCTTTGAGTCACTTATACACATTTTTGACAGTCTTATCAGTTTTTGTGGGATTCCATGTTTTTCCATCTTCTTGAATAGAGATGGAAACACCTCTACCTTCCACTTTTAAATATGATTGAAATAGTAGATTAAAATGGGTTTTCAAAACATATTCCATTTATGTCAAAACATAATATTAGTTCCAATATTTGACCGAAAATTATTGACGATTACAAATATTTCAGATTAAAAAAAAAACACTTACACAAGCACGCTCACACATGCACTCACGCACACGTGGGCACTCACACTCAAGGAATCTTATGGAAGAATAATAAAGAGTAGTGTCAATACAGTGCAAGGCCTAAGGTACTGATAAAAAGTGCTTCTGTCAGAGACAAGATTTGAACTTGCATAAATGCCATTTTCTTTGTACCCTGTTTTAACCCTTTTACTGCCGGCCATTTTTTTATCGTACCAGTCAAAATTGCCAAGGGGGAAAATCGCTGTTGTGCATTCATTTACAAAAAATGCTGTATCTTTTTTATTTTTCATTAGATTTGCATGAATTTTTACTTTATTTACTCGTATTTAAATGCTGTTTTTTAAATAATAAAAAGAAATTTTAATTTGAAACAAACTCGTTATTTAATTTTAAAAATTATGTAAATAAAAAATAAATAAAAAAATAAAAATTGTGTTTGGCATCTGATAATTTATTTTTAAAATTATACTAAAATTTTGAGCATGATATCATTATAAACTAGAGCAATTGCTTAGAACATATACCAAATTTGAAGGTGCTACCTTGAAACTGGTGCCTCCTCTAGGCCTACCAGTGGAAGTTGAAGGTAAACTTATCTGTGCCACATCCCCCTCACTATCTAATAACTCCTCATTATCTGATGGTAAGATAAAGTCAGGATCGTCATCAGTGTCATCCACATCACTTTGATTGTCATCAATAGCCCTAACACTAATATCAGAATCGTTCTCGGCATCTGAATCTGACAAATTCTGAAGGAAATTGTCACTCAGTTCGTCTTGCACTTGTACACCACCATCGATTAGACTGTTAATTATTGTTCCCTCACTCACAGGAGAGTTAGATGTAACTCTTTTACTCATTTTATCCTTGATCAACAAAAGTAACACTTCAAAAAACTTTCGATAACATTGTAAACAACAACAATGAACGAAAATTTCAGTAATCTAACCCGATCATCTGGTTTTGACAGCTGTCTAGGTAGTTCGTCAATTCTAGTCAAAGACGACGAAAATAGAAATCCAAAGTTCTTCAAATGGCTTTTTTCATTATCCTTTCCTCCTAAACAACCAAAATACCGAATATTTCGGCATTTGAACATAACAGTAGCCAGTAACAATAAAAAAAACAGACGTCCGACATATCGGACGTTGGCGTTTTCGGCAAAAATGCCGACGTCCGATATGTCGGACGTCGGCAGTAAAAGGGTTAAAATGTTCTTATGTTCAACTTACGACTGTTAGTTTCTTCTCGAAATAGTTGGCCCAACCGACCAGGTACTGTCCTATTGTAATGATGACGAACAATATGACTGCCATCTCTCGCAAGCCCATCTTGCGCACACGCCGGTAGTAGTACACCGCTTGCTTCCAGTCCGGCAGTCCGTTCTCCAGCACATTGTCGTAACACTTGCGCTTGCCCGGGTCTTTCAACACATCGTATACAGCAACCAACTGTGGGATAGGTTACCACAACTTTAATCACAATATATATATATATATATATATATATATATATATATATATATATATATATATATATTCTAATATATATAAGGGTTACACAAACATTGGCTAAAAATATTCAGTACTAATACAACTGTATACAAATATTGATGTTGTTTCATTTCAATACCATTGTATTTTTACTTTGTATAAAAATTTCAACATATACAAATTTAACTTGAATTGAAATAAACAAAATTCTCAGAATCGAGTTAAACATTTGAAATAATACAGTCGTAAACAAAATTATTATCATCTAAAGTTTAAACTAATCAAACGTACATATCTAAGAATATAAAAGGATTTAAATAAGTCTAACTGTACACCTAATGTTATTAAAATTTCTTTGGTATACAGGTTTTCAGATAATGTGATACATTTATCTGTTTTCCTAAGAAGTAATAAAGTGAAGCACATAATATGTTTGAAATTAATACACAACTGTATTATAAGATGAATTTAACTCAATAAATTTTTAAATATAGAGGACCTGACATAAACATATTAGAAAATTAATTCTGGAATATCAATCTATTTATCACAGCTTGTTGGGTGAAGTACAGTAAAATATAAAGATTAATAAAAATGCCTCAATAATATGTATAAATATAAATTATGAAAAAAGGCGTGGCTGCAATTATATGCAATACTGCTTTAAAATTAGTATAAATTGCCTAAATAAAACATTAATGTGTTGAAATAAAATAAGAATGTTTAAAATTAGTTGATTTCATTCTATTGATTGATATGTAAAAATTATATATATTGTATCCTTTAATGATCTTACATTCCGGAATTGAACTTCTGCATCTGGCGCATCACTTTTGTCTGGATGTAGCACAAGTGATAACTTTCTAAACGCTTTCTTGATTGCAGCTCCATCAGCATCCTAAAATTAATGAAGATCAATAAACTTATGATAAGTATATATATATATATATATATAATATATATATATATATATATATATATATATATATATATATTAATTATTACTTGAAACTCACAACTTATTTACTATAAATTTAGAATTGGTTACATTTATTATAGTCTGAAACAAATTGTAGAACAGATCATCATCATAAAATTCTGAATTGGGGTATAAAAATGTAATTTTGTTAGTTAATACATTTTTATCAAAACCTTTTTTTGTATCCCTTTGCTGTTTCTACGGCTGACAAGACCTTCAAAATAATCTGCTGTAATGCTATTTTTTTCCGGTTAGTGGTTGTTCTTTAATTTGTTCAAATGGGTTATATCTACACTCTTTCAAGGACATCTTCAGTTAGGAAACAGAAAAAGTTCTGAGGCCAGGTTTAGTTAATTAGTACAGAAGTACATGTTGCCATTTTTCATGGAATGGTATCATGGGTAACATTTTTGTTAGTCGATGATAATCGGATCCCTGATGAAAGTTATATCCTGATGGTGCCTATCGTTCTTAAAATCTAGTATATCACTAATGTATAAAAGGAGTGAAAAGATTATCTCAAACATATCATTCAAATTTTCGATTGATCCTAAACGAGGTTAAAAATACAAACAACATTGTTCTATATAAATAAACAACGCTCAAATGGGAATAATGTAATCTTGATATCTAATGAACAAACTTAACACATATGGATCCAAATTAAAAAAACTGATTACATGTTACCTCTAATTGAGCAATCAGGAAAACATCTGTCTACCAATAAATAAATTCGGTAAATAAAAAAAAGCTGCACAAAAAATGCATAAAAGCTGTAACATAGATCAATTTTTATCTTTCAGAAAATGTGGTTCTAAGGATTTTGGATTATTCAAAATAACTTGTTCAAAAGAAACTAGTATTTCTATTTATTCTAAATAATTCTACTCCTAGTAGTTATTATTAGTAACAGTTACTTTCGATTCCTATCAATTTATATAACTTATTTTTTTTATGTAAATAAAATTATGGTGGCAATTATTTTTAACTAATATTTTTTCCAAAAGTTATATAACTTACCAAGGTCTATTTTTTCATAAATGTATTAATTGCCAAGTCCTGACAGTAGACTGTACTGGATGAATTTTATTTTATTCACTGGACTTTTTTTGATTAATATACTTAAAAAATTATGAACATTTTTAATACAATGTTTCTTACACAACTCAGAACACATAAGACATAGAGAAAACTTACCTGAGGTACACCTAACAAAGTATAAAAGTTTTGATTCACTTCTTCAACAACATCAAATACTTCCAGCTCATCGCCACCCCATCCCAGAGCTACTCCTATCAAGGACAGGAGGAGAAAACTTCTGAAGAAGGTCATCATACTTTACATTACACTCCGGAAGTAGAAAAGATAACTTCCTGAAATAAATGAAAGTATTGTAAAATTGTTGGAATCCAATAAGAAATGATTAGCCTAATTTACAAAGCCATGTAATTATAAAATCTGAATTAAATGTTAACACATTGAAAAATTTCCACAATTTTTATGTTCTGAAAAAGATGTTTTCTTTGTACATTGTACTTTTAGAAATTCAAATGAGAAATATAAATAGGTAAATGTGGTCAGCTGTTCTCATAAGAATTAAACCAAAAGTCTCACATAAACATGCAATTTGCATGAATGGCACTAGCCTAATTAAATTCAATAAACACTGAATTATCAAAAGTATTTGCTCCACCGGGACTAAGCCGGATCTCTCATTTGCCGGGCGAGTATGCTACCGCTGAGAGATTCATGATCGAGTACCGGCGGAATAAGTACCTTTTTAATTCAATCTTTATTATTATTATTTTCTATCCCTATTATTTTATACACTGTCAGAAGTGAATATTCTGTTTGGTATTCATGAAGGCTCCTACACTTAGTTCAGCATTTGTTATCTATAACAAATTCAGGTATATTCCCAAGTACAGTATTGTAGGATTGGCTTAAGTAGGCACATAAATTACCAGATGATATTGTAGGTTGATTGTGAAGGATATAGGCATAGTAATAGAAGGTGAGAAATTTCAGAGTTGAATGAGATACAATGACAGCCTATATCAGAAAATGGATAAAGGATTGAATTCACTTCTACAGCCTGTTAAATGTTATCAACTGTTATGTGTAAACATATTTTTATTACCATATGTTTAACCCATTGCGGATCGCATTGTTTTGGCATGCGGGCACGAGTTAATTTACGGTCAGCGGCCGAACAAACTGCAATGGTGCACCACATTGTATCGTTCGCTATTGTATACTCACTTCATATCTACATTGAACTGGATTCCGGTTTATAAAAATATCTGCATCTATATTTTTAAAAACAAAATAATTAAATACAATATATTGTTTATGAACTATTGTAATATTTTCTTACAATAAAATAAGAACAATAATTAATTAAGAACAACTTACAATTTGCAGCTTGTCATTGTGACTGTTGCTGGCTAGGTATATTCCAAACACTAATTGTTTATTCCAAACGTATCTAATAACTATTCACTAAAATAAGAATGGCAATATGTCTTATTTATTTACAAATATTTACACTTGAAGTTTTTTACTTTAGTGTGGAAGATTTTGAAGCACTCTTTGTCAAATACCACTTCACAACGGTCACATTGATATCTGGTCTCGGATCTGATTCCGTGTTCATAGCAAACTTGTACACTTTTTTGTTGCAAATTGCCTTTTTGGTTTTGCTGGCAATTGGATAGGAAAGTGAGCCCAATTTTTCGCCAGTGGGTTGTATCCTATCGGCATAAGTCCAGGTGATGTTCTTTCTGGGAGTCTAAATAAAGCGGCTCGGGCGAAACGATTACAACATCCGGCCATTGTTTAGACTAAACCCGCCAACATGTACGTCGGCGTAGTTTAGTTCTGTGTCACTAACCTCAAAGTCGCTTGCTTCATTCGCGCACCGACGTGGACATAAGCGCACTATATCTTCATTGTCACTGTCTAGGCCACTACTCTCACTAACATTCTCTAATAAATATCGATCAAGTTCAGACGATCGTAAGTTTTCCATTTCGATCAGCATATATTATGACACGCAAATTATACCATACAATGCGATACTAGTTACACGAGCTCCTCAGTCCTCACGCAGCATCAAATTGGAGTAATCGCAACCGGCGGAGAGAAAGAGTGGGGATGGAGGGGCCCCTCCTGCCAACTACAGATAGCCCGTGTATTAGAATAGTGGAATGAGCAGCCCGCGCGTTCTCGCTCTGTACTCCTCTGAATTTAATTTAGTTCAGTACCTGGCAAACCTATTAAAATGTATCACTGTATTTTCAAACCCCTTTCCGTAGTTTAGTACAGCATACATATATTTAAATTACACTTTCAAAGCTGGATGTTGTAGGATGCAGCACAATTAAATTGGAGGCAATTAATCTGACAAACCTCTTAAAATGTACCACTGTGTTTTTAGCTTATACTCTGAGTTAAACACCTTTCAGTAATTTGGTACAACATACATATATATTACATTTTCAAAGCTGGATGCTCCAGAATTTGGATGCAGCACAATTAAATTTATTTCATTAAACCTTGATTTTACAATGTAATTAAGGCAATTAATCTTGTCTACATACAAATAAACCAATACAAAGGAGTATCGAAAGACCCAAAAAGATGTAAGGAAGTCTAATGTAACAAAGTAACCTCGTTACATACAGTGGCGTAGCTAGAACACATTCGAGGATGGATTAAGCATCCAGGAGGATTAAAAAGAGCCCTACTCGCAAAATTTAGAAATTTGTTTGTTTACAGGTGTGAATTCTCAATCTAATTGTACTTTTTTAATTTTCTTAGTCACTAAAATGTGATTGTAAGCATTCATGCTTGCAAACATTTAAAATTTCTAAAGCACAAGAATTTTATTCAGTAAAAAAAGTTAAAGAATGCAACTGTTGTGTACTTTTGTGCCTACATTGTAATTCGTTTTCATGAATACATATGTTTGTGTATGGACAATAGTATACCAAACCAAATGTGCAAGCATATCCATTTAGTGGCTCGCTTACTCTGTACCAAACTGATGAATCACCTTTGGAAATGTATGAGACTGGGGTTTTGAAAATTGACATTGATAATAAAAGAGCAAGACGAACTTAAAAGAGCAAGTACTAAAAGAAATTTCATGTGACAAATACAACACTCCTAATGTCGTCATTAGGCTCGACTCATAATCTTTGAGACTCGCACAAAGAGAATTTACGAAAAAAATGACATCCTGATGGAATACATATAAAGAAAAACAACTACTTCAGACCAAAAAGATTATATTGATAAACATTTCACACAAATGTTAACTGCAATAGATGCAATGGCTACTATTGCGCAGATACCAGTTAAGGTAAGTCCAATCACTTAATGAGCAGTTTTAACTAAACCATTATTTATTGTTTAGTTGTAAAACTTAAATTGAATTAAATTTAAAACAAGTAATAGCAGCTCAAAACTATACCACGGAAAATTCTGTCAAATTTATCGACTTTATTTTTTAGGAAGAAGAGTGTAACAGAAGGCAACCAGGCAATACCAATGTTACTAAACAGAGACGTTTTCTTTCCACCAAAAAGAACAAAAAACTCTCGCAGAGAGGCCTCACAGAGGAGAAAAAGTTAGAAATTTATCTAGACTTAAGCCTTCTGAGTGACAATAGCAGACTTCATTCAATAAATTATATAAATGAGTGTAATTGTAATTGTATCATAAATCTGTATATTAGTAGCATTAGAGATCAGTAGGACTAAATTATTTTCATCATGTGTATTAAGACTTACATAAATATTTCTGTAATATAAGTGTAATATTTCATACATAAATATAAGTGTTTAAAGTTGTAAACCAAACATATACTCATACATGATCTTAAACTGAATTTGTCAGTTACATTACTATAATATAATTAGGAAACTTTTGTATCTATTAATGATGTCACGTGCTATGTTAGGTATTTAAGTCAGGTAGTTGTTATTGATTTTGTCATATTCAATTATGTTTTTGGTTGAATATTTACTCACAAGTTTCTTTTTTAATCCCCTTAGTTTATTACAGCTATTACATAACTCTTATTACAGCTTTTGTAGCGTAATTATTAATTTATTTACTACCAATTAAGGACTCCACGTTATAATATGTTGCTTTTGCCCTATTAATTTGAATAGCTTTCCAGTAGCACAAAAAAATATATATATTTACCGTCGTTTTAAGCCTATATGCAAAATATGATGAAATTATGACACTTTATTCATTGTGCACCATCTCACATTTTATAGTGTCTTTGGAGTTATAAATAAAGTTCAATATTAATATAATTAATTCGATATAATTTCTATGTTTTGCAGATATGTTCGGATATAAAACGACTCATTGATTCGTTAGATAGATAATAGAAATCAGAACCGTTCCGAATTGAGGTCGCTATTAGCCGCATGTTCAGGGTTTGTCGGAACTGCTTGACTCTGCCC
Organism: Homalodisca vitripennis; assembly: GCF_021130785.1. Taxonomy (NCBI): domain Eukaryota; kingdom Metazoa; phylum Arthropoda; class Insecta; order Hemiptera; family Cicadellidae; genus Homalodisca; species Homalodisca vitripennis. The sequence goes on from NC_060213.1 coordinate 107,121,176, forward strand.
CCACTCTTTCTCTCCGCCGGTTGCGATCACCCCATTTTGCTGCTGCGTGAGGAGCTCATTACTAGTTACTATTATAATAACAGCTGAGGAAAACAACCAATCACAAGTGCTAAAAAGCAGAGAGTAAACTCATAATGTTTTTTCAACTTCGTCATACAACTGCAATCTGTAGGATATTTTTGAAAACTCTGACGTAGACCGTTGTTAAACACTCTTAGTTGACAAGTGAAGACGATCACCCAATCTATCAGACATTAATAGAGCTATTTGAAGGAAAACTTAAAAGCAGACCGCTTTTGCGACCTGAGCTTGTCATCGTGCCGTTAGGCCCGGCCTCATCTGTGATCGCAATGGGTTCATTAATTTGACCAGAATTTTCAATTTGATTGTAACATCTGTAGTCATGAAAGCATAGAGTAAGCAGTAACTTCACTTCTTGTATTAACCTTTCTTACAATTGCTGTTTAGAATAAAGTAAGAATATATCACAATAAGAAAATTAAAAATATTAGTAAAAATATACTATTAATTGTACATTTTAGAAAATTTCAAGTATGCTGTGCTTTGTTGGTATTGAAATGTTGACATAAAGACAAAATTACTATACAACCTTTAGATACTTAGTGTTATAAAATCCTTCTTAGTTGTCTTTTGACGGAAGTAGATTTCTCTATCCTGTGTGTGTGTGTGTGTGTGTGTGTGTGTGTGTGTGTGTACACGTTTCTTGACTGAGAAAAAAAGTAAAACTGAACTATAGAACAAAAAACACAAAGACTAGAGTAAATTAAAATGGCGATAAATATACACTTTTTGACAGATTTTCTTGATTGTGGCAACAGGTCAAACTCAACATTGGGGACGAAAATATAATTCATTTGAACCAGAAACGCTTATACACTTGCAAAGCCTATAAAGTCGCAGGTGAAGCTGCTGGTAACTGCATGTAAATACATATAGAGAACGAGACCAAGAAAGACAACATATCAGTCGCAATTGATTACATTAGTTGTTTAATTACCAAACCACAGCAAAACGTGAGTGGATCAGCTAGTTATATCACAAGAATATCTCGTAATAGATTTAGATAATATTTCTAATTTCTTTTCAAACCATTACCGTTTCGGAAAAACAAGTTAAAAAATGAGATGGTCAGTTAGAAATTCCACGTTATTTTGGATTTTTTACAATTTTGTACTTGTACAATTGCTATAATATTTTTTGGTAGTTTATTGTGAGGTTTCTCTCAATGTAAAAATCTGTCTTTAAAATTGGTCATTAACATTGTAAGGTATTTTTGTTCATGAGGTTTTTTGTCATCTTTACTGACTCAAACCAATGATTAACCCCGGCTACATTTTAGAGCTGAAGTTGGGGATTCGGAATTTTAATGACATTACCTAAAACAATTTTAAATTACTTTATTATAATTTTTTATAAATTTATACTTATTTTTATTTCTACAAAGAAGTTTTTGGTGGTCGCAACCATGTACTGCAAGAAAAATTATTAACGCATTTGAGAATAGTTTAAACCTGATTGTAATGGAGGAATCAGAATTTCTGTGTAAGGGAGGATAACAAACTAAGAAGGAATGGACATAGGAGAGGAAGGGATAACTGGGTTGTCAACATTCACATGAAAATTTGAGCAGACTACCTAATTTTCGTCATTTTGGCAACAGTTTATACCTCCATGGAATAGTTTATTTAGTCATCGTTTTTACCTCCATGGAGAAGTTTATTCATTGTTTCTACTTCAATGGTGAAGATTATTCATTGTTTTTCTATTGTTACTTTGGTCCTGTTAGCTATTGTGCAACTTCTTTGGGCATCCTGATGTTGCTTTTTCGGTTTGACTTTTTTTCTTAGGACAAGAAGCTGAGAAATTGCACGTAGTCACAAAAGGACATTTTGGGCTACTTCCAGAGTGACAGCATATTCTGGATGGGTAAGGTTGAGGAGAGAAGCCGCCTCCTGTCAAGATCCATGATGAAGGATTTTGGGCATTAATTTCAGTCTTGTTTCCGTGGAAGAAGGGGAAGCCAGTTCTGTACCAGCTTCTCCAGTCAAAGGTGGCACTCCATTGTGTCTAGGTTAGCAACAGCCCGTAATACTTAGGGAGCCCCCCAAACTCGAGCCGTCATCTCCTGCAGTAGACCTATTTATCTATCCTAACACTCCAATATCTCGACATTTGCGATTAGAGATGTGCCACTCCTGGACATCCATAAGGTTTCCCAAATTTAAGTGACACATAGGTTTTTGCTGTACTCAAATGCAGGTTCAACTGGAAGGTATAAACTATCCAAAAGTGAACCTTACTGGTGTATTAGTTAGATTTAATGGTGTCATATTTTTAGCTCTGAAGCACGTGATCGGTCGTGTGACATTTTAATTTTACTAAACGGTACTATCTTGAGGGATGGGGTAGAGTAGAGTAAGTGGATCCGGTTTTTTATATCCATTAGTATAATTATCTAAACATAATGTTCATATATCATCGATACATAATATCCGTACATCGAATATGAGACTATCAATTGATATCATCGTATTGAGTCAAAATAAAAAAGATGTTTGAAATCGAAATAATTAATTTAATATAATATGTAATATCTTATAATAATAAAAGAACTAACGATCAAACAAACCATTAGAACGGTGAATAGGGAAAACTCATACATAATAGTGAAATGATAACATAAGAAACTATTAGAATAGAAAATAAAAATTTGCTTAACTATTTATGCATTTTCTCCTGGGTACCAATGATTTACGTAAGTGCTTTCAATAAGTCCTTGATCAATGATATAAGTTAGTTACTGTTAAAATTCTTATCAGTTGGTTATATCAATGGCTATAATTAACAAAGGTAATTGGTATCGTCCTTCTGAATAAAACAATATAAGGTTTTATGGTATAAAAATTACAAATAATAAATTTTAGAACATTCAAAGTGGAACTACTTTTCTTGCAAGATATTTTGAAGTTATGGTTTACAATATTTGTATTTTTTCAAATTGAGTTTCCTATAAAGCAGTGATGGCCGGGGGCGTTCATGATCAGACCATTTAGAATTTTATTTTTTACCTGTGCTGATGTCAACATATGAAAAAATCTCTCAAGGTAGTACCTATCAGTAAAAAATCAGTAGGTTAATAACCCAAATCTCGTTTCCGGTATGGATAAAAATAAATTTTAAAATAATGCGTACAGATTGAATCAAACTTTCAACAAACCAATAAATAGTGTAAAGAACAAACATAAGTATAGTAAATAATTAAAACTAATGTAACCATAACTTTGTATCTAGGTAATAAGTATTTACATACCACGTGGTAACTACCGATCACATAAAAAAAGATTTTCTTGATAACACCCTGTTACACAACAAACTTATACTGTCACTCTGGAAAAATATGATGACCAATTAAAAAGTAATAAATTAATTTTTAAATATTTTAACTGCTTACGTAATCCACAATAAAACACATAAAAAACTTTCAAAACTAATTGGCTGTATTAGAGTTTACGCGCCACCGTGATTGTGTAAAACAAGTAGACGCCATTGTTGAAGAGGCTGCACGGACCGGTAGATGGTATATAACTATACTGATCTGACCACACAGAACACTAAGACAACCTATTGGGAGTGGATAACGCTGAAAATATCAAAGATAACAAGAAGAACAGTAACTAAATATAACCACAAATTTACATTTCAATTATTAAAAAACAAAGTTATTTGTGATTTCTATCCCCTAAAACCATTTATATTTTTTTCAGGATGAGCAGAATACGTTAATAAAGTTGAAATTATGATTGGATATTCCTGCCATTACCCTGCTGATAACTAAAATAATATTGGGTAATTCTGAGCAATTACTTGGTCAACCCCAAACTTTTTCATATTTTACTACGATAATCTAGAGATGTAAGTGAAATTAAAAAAACATAATTTAGGCCCTGGAAAGTTAACGTAAATGAAAAATAATACTGAAATGAGCAGAATTTTGATCCAAATGAACAATATTTTTCTTAAATTTTTAGCTACAAATTAATTAGCTGTTATCGAGTTGAGACGAGTTACTCCGGCCATCAGCGCGGGCTTTGGTGCCCCGCGCTGATGTTAACAAAAGAAAAACATCCCTCGAGATAGTACCTATCAGTAAAATATCAAATTCTAGAGGGCAAACTTTGGTGCGTTGCAAAACGCTGTGTTCGTACAAAAAACGTTTTAACTTTTCCTGATTCTCACTTGAAACCGTGAAACTAAGTAACGTGTTCTCACACCCGTCACATACAAAAGGATTATCGGAGGAACCACTAGCCATAACAGTACTGTCACAACTGGCTTTCCGTTGAACTCCCGCAAGCCATTGTTATCGCGTGGACTTTGAACCTTCTTATTGCTTGGCAACCTGTAGGACGGCCTTGCGGGAGCTTGAATTATATGTTTCTTGCTTTCTGAGAACATCCTTATGACCATAATAAAATATAAAAAAGTTTGGGGTTGACCTAGTAATTGCTCAGAATTACCTAATATTGTTTGTCAATATCACTATATATAACTGGATCTGCTTATTGTACTCTACATGAGGTATGTTTTCCGTTCATCACCATCAGCACGAGTTAGCACCTAAGGTACTGCTGTAGCCCACACTGTGGTCGGAGGCATTACTGTTGGCCTCTTACTTTATAAAAAAAATGTTGGTCTTTCTAAAATTTGTTTGTCTGTTAATTTTTCAATTTTATTATAAACCATTTCCTATTTTGAATAAAAAACACAATTATTGTGAAGTGGCTAAGTAAACATGTACCAAATAACAAATATTTTTAAATGGTTAAATAAAACAATTACATCTATCTGTTAGTGTTGGGCTAAACGACTAGTCGACTGCCTGTTTATTCGAGTAGTGCCCAAAGTGGTCGACCAGTCGTAGTTGAACCACTAATTGTTAGTAATATGGGTAATTCTAAGCAATATATGGGTCAACCTCGATTTTTCTCATATTACAATATAATGTTCCAATAGTCAATTAGAATTTCTTGCCGGAAAGCAGTTATAGGGAGCAGGCAACCGCCAGACAATCATATATTGCTTAGAATTACCTATTAGTGATCAGGGGCACTGACGTGATCTGGGCTTCAAATTTGGAACTACTCGAGTTAATTTTTCTCTAAAAGAGCAAGCAGCGCGAAGCGCTGCGCAGCGGGCAGGCATCGTGCGTGATCCTTTTTTTTTATTAAAAATTACTGATAAATTGTTATTACATATTACAATATAATGTAGGTAATGTATGTAAAACAATTTTAAACACATAATTACATGCCGGAAAGCAAGGTAAAACCAACCAAAAACCAACAACTAACCTTAATAGTCGTCAACGTCGTAGTTGGAGTCTGGTTCAATGAGTTGTTGTTCACAGCGGTCACCGTACGCTGTGACACCGTTGTAGACATGTGAAATTGCCCGAAAGATGTTGTGTACTCTAGTTTTATAATCTGAATATGTTCTTTTAAACATAAACTCAGCTAAATGTCTAACAAGATGATGTTTTCTGTTGCCGTACCTTGGGATATTGCCTCTAATTTCCCGCCACAAACGTTCTATGGTTTGGGTGTGTGCACCGGTATCGGGATCAATGAAATTGTAACTGTGGTTAACAGTAAGATGTTGGTAATTGTTATATTGTAAACAATTATAGCTTTTCCAACAATCACTGATTACTGTTGTTCCCGGCAACACATACTTTTGTATTATAGGTAACAAAGTTTCTTGGCCGCGTGTTGGTACAGGAACGAAAAAAACAACGTTTTGTTTCACGCTCAATACCAGCAAAAACCCAATTCCCTTCAATAATACGGCCGCGATTATATTTACGTTTACCGATTTTTGCCTCATCAATCTCTACTGTTTTGCCCACCCCTCCAATAGGTTCTGATTTTTCAACTAGAATAATCACACAAACTTCTCTGAGATAGCTACTCCAACCTACTACAGCAACATGAGACAGGTCGAGTTCATGTCTTAACAGGTCTTGTCGTGGTGGTTTTAATAACACCCAATAAGCCACAAATCGGCACACTGTTTGCGTTATGAGATTATGGTTTTCAAAAAAGTTAATTTATACTGAGACACATACTTTTTGCACTGGACTTTCACTTTCTTCCGGTTACGATCAGTCTTTTCTATCCTGTTCCAACATCGAAACACGTGATCCGTTTCATTTACTTAAGGTCATTTGACCCCTGCAACTCGGACATGTTTTATTACGTGGTAAAACTCCGTGGTCGTACAAAAAATTTCTTAAAGTTACACTATCCTCAGAACAAACTATAAATGACGCTAACGTAAACTCGTACGAATTACACAAAAAAGGATTAACATCCGAACGGCTGCACATCACGATAGCAACTGATTAGAACCGGCCGCCAGTGACTGATAACGCCGCGCGGACTGAAATTAATTCAGTATATACCTAGATCACGCACGATGCCTACCAGCTACGCAGCGCTTCGCGCTGCTTGCTCTTTTAGAAAAAAAATTAACTCGAGTAGTTCCAAATTTGAAGCCCAGATCACGTCAGTGCCCCTGATCACTAATAGGTAATTCTAAGCAATATATGACCGTCTGGCGGTTGCCTGCTCCCTATAACTGCTTTCCGGCAAGAAATTCTAGTCATTTCCTTTTCTAATTGACTATTGGAACATTATATTGTAATATGAGAAAAATCGAGGTTGACCCATATATTGCTTTGAATTACCGTAATATGAGTTACATTGCGTTTTCAATGTACTGTAGAATTTTGCTAGAGTTTATATGTGAAACATTGACTAGTTATTTATAAATTAAAGTAAAGATGTAAATTTGTTTATTTGCTAGTAATAAAAACCTTCAGATATCACACCAGTAGACGGGAATCTTATCGACCAGTTTAATTCCAGTATAAATGCAGTCGTTAGTTTTTCTACCTACCAATGATTATAACCCTCATAATAAAGGTATAAATTGGGTGTTTGAATGAAAATACTCAGCTTGAAACACGATACTTGTATTTGTCAATATTACACAATTCCTTTGTTTTCAGCTTACAGTAGGCTACATCATTGTTCTGAATTATTTTTATTTCGTATTAGAATGTAAAAACAATATTTTATTACATTTTTTGTGATAAGTCTATTCCTTCTATTATTTACCACTTATTCGGATATTGAAAAAGTCGTTTAGGAAGGATTGAATTTGCTAGCAAACATACGTACTTTTTTGCAAGTAATAAATATCTGAAAGTACATTCTTTTAATTTCTCACAAGGGGGAGGGTTTTTTTTTATCTATCAGGTAAAGGTAGTGCCAAATCTTATAACACCAATTACGACTGACAATTAGAATTATCATTGGCAACAGAAGTCTTCTTTTTAAGTCAAGACAAGAAAAACTAGTTTTCACCTAGTCAGTGTTTGAATGTAGTCGACTAGTTATTAATTGGCTGTAAAAAGTAGCCAATAGTCCTATCATTACCATCTGTTCTCTTGTATAAATCCCCAAGTTATATTGAAATATCCACTTACCAGAAATTCTAGTACAAAAAATACATATAGTGTTATAAGAATATGTTTGATATGAACTAAAAAAGACTGGTCACTGCTTACCTTCACTGATTAAAAGTAAACCATACTTTACTTGACAATAATTATACCTACACAGCCTAGGGTTTGGTAAGATGCAGATCAGAGCTATATGGAACTATAATAGTACAACACAGTATTTTACTTTTCTAAATGAATTGCATTATAAACAATTAACAGCGGCAAATTTCATCCTAGAATAAAAGGTCTTTTGGAAATAAAAACTATTAAAAAGTTAGTTTACAGGTTATGTGTTCACGGTCTACGTTTACAAAAGCGTCATGAGCCGTAATGTATTGTATTCTGTTTCTGTATTGTCTACTTTTTGTCAGTTGAGTTGGTCGATCGTCAGCAATCTTACTTTTTTCTCTCATTGTCGGCTCTTGCTTTGACAGGCTTCGGGATATACCAAGCCGCCCAAGATGTGGTATGTTTCACTTTGGTTTAGTGATGGGAGAATCGAATACAGAATCGAATAGTATTCGAATACAGCCAGAGTATTCACATATTCGAATACATCAAGATGGATTCGAATACTTTTCAAATGAATAAAATTTATCTGGAAGAATTGAATTCAAACCTGGAGTATTCGTTTATTCTGACAAATAGTATTCAAATAAAATATCCAAGAGCTGTATTCGTATTCATATGAGGTTTAAAATGAATACATATATGGAGACTTGGAAAAGAATAATTTAGGGGAGATTCATAATTTGAAAAAATAATTACAAATTTTAATACTTGAAAAAATGTATAATTAATTGTATAATTATTCAATTTAAAAATACACATTATTTAAGAGTTACAGTTCTAAGCAATAAAGACAAATATGAATATTTATTTTATATTGTTGTTTAAAAACAAAATATTATTGAGGTTTTCTGGCTTCAGTCTATTTCTACAGTAATTAGTGACAAGACCTGCGTGGAAAATAGTCTTTCAGACGGAACTGAAGTAGCAGGTAAACAAAGATATTTCTTCTGAAGTTCGTATATCATGGGTATGACTTGTTTATACCATACGAGGCACCAAAAGCCAAAGTATTCGAATACAGTGGTGAATTCGTGACAAACAAGTGAAATAACCCAGGAACAATAGATTGCGGGAAAGAAGTAAGACAGGTCTAGACCTGTCTGTTAGAAACGCTCAGCTGAGCAAAAGTGTTCGAATACAGGGGTGAATTCGAATTCACTGTATTCGATTCTTTAAAGTATTCGATTCTCCCATCACTACTTTGGTTGCCCTAGTGTTATTTTATGCTTTCCGTTACTTTCTTATTTTCACCACTAAAAGTCTAAAATGATTAGCAGTGATAGTATACTAGTATATAAACTAGTATAATAGTATTCTGGGTAAACTTAAATTTTTCAACTATCGCACTGATCAGTGGCGGATTTAACTTTTGGGACCCATAAACCTCAAAACATTGAAAGTTTCCCCAAAAAAAATTATTGGTGAGTTTTCTGAAAAGTTCTACCTAAATATTACAAAAATTTTTGTAAAATAGGTACATTTTTTTGAATTTTAAGCACTTTAAAAAGAAAATACTTGAATTTTTGTAACAACCGAATAATGACAAACATTATTATTGAATATAAAGTTTTTGCTGTTGTCAACGAAGATTGTAGTACGCGTCCCCCAATGGACGTCATATCCCCACCAACTATGTTGGATCCTAAAGCGAAACACGATAATGACAATAAAAATACCTCCAAGTTCACAGCCCTTTGAGCCTGCATTCTGTAGTCTAAGTGGTAAATCGGGTATATTGGTAAATCTGTCAGTGATTCAGATTGAAAAACTGTTGATTGATACAGTAGACAACTTATAAAGAACACGTGGTTTTATGTTTTCAGAAAATCGTATGATTTATTATGTTTTTCGACGTTTAAATGTGGATAGAATGTCCTTCCAAATATGAGACCTTCCGAATATAAGAAGGATGTTTACCACTCATGAGCGAGAAGAATGAAACTTTCAATGTTTTAATTACAATTAATTATGGGGGTCTGGTACCTCAGGAAGGAGAGATTGAGATGGAGTGTTCACAGGACAAAACAGCGTATATGGGGTTTGAAGCAAATTCGGCCATATTGGTATGGTTCTTCTACAAGGAACTAAACTAGTACATACCTATTTGTACTCAGTATCGTAAAGTAACGATATCAGAAGTAACGGTTACACGTACGTACTAATTTAGCAATTTAGCTCACCTCTACCAGGAATGGCGGCTGTGCTGCAAAAATTTAATTTCTGCGATTCATTGACAGGATCTTTGATTGAAGTCATAGACTACATCCTGATACAACATCTGAGCGTTGATAAACTGTGCAATCTTTTAGTCAGTAAGGTTCTTGCACAACTTTGTAATCATAATCGTAGTTTGCGTCATCAGTGAATGTAGAAAAATAATACATTAATTGAATTTCAATACTTAGTATTTCATGCTTGACATAAAAATGTTACTTCGCTATCAATTTTATAAATGAGTTTCATTTGTTTTAAGTAAGAAAAGTTTGATGATTTCAAGTTTTATTTTACTGAAATAGATGTTTTTATAGCAGCTGGTTTTCAGACTCATTTGAGCTTTGGATGTAACCTTAACACGATGAGTGCCGATAATGCTTAAGGTTGCGTACCTAAAATTCGGACATATTTTTATTGATTATTCATAAAAAATTACGTCAATATTGCTAAAAAAGCCCATGCAACAATGTTGGTTAAAATCAGTGACGTAATTTCTGATACATTAAATAGTGTTTTCCGCTCGATGGGGGCTGTTTTCAATGAGGTAGATAAGTTAGTTCACACAACATCTAACTAGTATCAACGCAATATAAATTTATAGAATAACTCTATTTACAAATATTTGTAAGTAGACAGAAAATGAACAAAAATCTGTTAATGACATTTTATATTTTTTCCGCTCACAAGAGTAATAAGCTATTAATTGGCCCATGTGAGTGTTTTATTGCATCACAGGTTTTGTCCAAAATTTCAGCTGCTATCTCTTCTTTCTGATAGTTACCATTTCGTTGTCATGAATTTGTTATGAAAATTTGTTGCTTCCAATGTAGGTTGTAGTACGTGTCCCCCAATGAACGTCACATACCCACCAACTATGTTGGATCCTAAAACGAGACATGACGAATAAGAGACGGTAAACGAGACAACTTTCTCCGGCAATAACCAATGCAGTGGAGTCGCTATTGTTTTTAACTATGTCGCATCTTGTGCCGCGACCACGGTACGTTAGTTAACGCAATCCGCATTATAAACATGTTAAAGGAAGGCTCAAATTGCTGAGAACCGTGATACTTCAATTCCAAATAAAAAGCTGCTATGATGATCTTTTGCAATAATTTCTGAACATATTAATCTTGTATTAGTTTTAGGAATATCTTAATGTAATTATATATTTTACAACAATTATATAGTAAAGTCAAATCTGATCACTATAATGTTTTTCATTGCTTATGCTATATATGCGAAAACGTATAGCACTGTCATTACCCTCGGTGCTGTATATACAATCTTGTATATGAGAAAGTATTAACAATTAACAACTTTTTAATAGTTTATTAGACATAATTTCGATCAAGCATTTAATACTAAAACTAACTTTCTACCGTAATTAACGTTAATTCCAAAATGAAGGACTGTTCAATATACGGACAAGATCAAATAGCTCTGCATACAATATAAGAAGTTAGGATATTAGTTAAAACGAATAATAAATACTATGTGCTACTCCTTCTTGGTCTTTAGCAACTTAAAAAACGAGTTTTACTAATTAATTTTCTGTTTCTTTAATATTAGATTCCTTACCACTACATAAACATTTTTGGTGAGATTCCATAAGGGATCAAAAAGGCAATTTACTACATAACATTTTATGCGAAAAACCAGAAATATATCTGGTCTTGATGAACCAACCCGCGATTAAGAAACCAACAATCTGACATTTTAGACATTGTTTTTTAACGAAATAATAATGAAACAAACCTAGTGTGTACTAACTCCAGATTGTTTTACTGCAATTGTGACATTCACGATTAAACCAAATGCCATAGTGCCTTATAATGAAGTAATTGAAGTAATGGAAAATTTGTCTGGGAAGTGTTTCATTTTGAAATTGACAGTATTATTTTACCTAAGTCTTTAAATTTTCTCAGGACATTCAAAATGTGTTGATCAATCCATAAAATTAATTAATTCACAGTGCCGTTAGAAAAGTAATAATTAAAAGGACGAGAAAATCTCCTTTCATTTTCAGTCTTCCCTCAGAAAGGAGTTTAAATGTAACTAAAGAAAAATTTACGCCATGAAGGCTGTGGTAAACTGGTTATAGAGTAAATCTTGAACTTGATTAAAAAATTAATTATTATCAATAATGTCTCAGGAATATCCACCCAGAAGGTAGTTCTAGTTCAACTAACCAAAATTATCCTAAAAACATCTTTGACTATCCCATTACGTCAACAAGGTCTAGAAATTTTCATGTCATTTGTGTGTTCCAGAACAATGTAAAGTACAGTTTGCTTACTATTATGAAAATAAATTTTTCCAATTCACACTCTGTAGCTAATAAAGTCGATGAAAATAATTTACTAAATAGCGTTATTTATTCTGTAGAGCTTTTCTTTTCCTACCCCATAATCCGAGATAAAAAATATATTCCATAAACTATAATTAAAAAGTCCTCTGGGCGTGATCTTGTATATATAATATTAAAATATGTAAGTTATCATATCCCTTTTTTATTTTATTTTCTTTTTTTTTATAATCACACATTTTTAGTGAAAATAAATTCCACCCAATTTATTATTCTTGAAATACAAGCCGGCATGACTCAGGAGTCAATGTAAGGGCATATTAATTTTATGAATGTTTTCCCAGTCTCTACTCAATCCTCTGCCTCTTTATTTGTTGACGATACTACACTGATCTCTTAACACAGCGACATATAAACTGCAATTATTGACATTCTTCAACGTGACAGATCAAATAGTTGACTGGTTTACAATATGAAAATTTACGTGTAATAATCAAAAGTGTGAATCTAAAAACTTTTCGTTGAGAGAAAACTCCAAATTCCGAAAAATACCAATGATTCAAGGTGACATCATTCATTAAACTATTACACTATACAGTACTCAACATCTTGTCGATTAAATGTTGTAAATAACATGTTTCGGTATGAGTTTTTCTTGTCTTACGAATCTTTGTCATACAATTAATTCTGTTAATGTTTTTCTAGTGGGGTGAGCTCATTCATGTGAATTTTTACTGCTCCTTATACATTTTCTTTTACTGGTGTATAATTATGTACTAATTATTTTATCTATGATAAAAATGCCATTAAAATTAAACTAGGAGATTTGTAAATATTATCAAAATTATCGTTTTGATTTTTATTTCCTCTATGACAAAGGGTTGTAGTTTTAGTCTGCAGCTACAGGTGTTGGTAGTAGTGAATTGTGTCAATATGGCTGCAAGTGAAGATTCTGATTATTTTGGAAGCTGGGAAGAGATGGCTGATACAGGGGTACGTTTTTATTACACCCAAGTATTCAAAAGATTTAAATGATATTGATTGATTGAGTGAAGGAAAAGTTTACGAGACATTTTTTTGTGAAGTCCTCGTTTTAAGCAATTTAAATTTGGTGCGCAATGATAGGTTCTGTGAAGTAGTTAATTAGGTTGTGCATGTAGGCTAGATAATTTCAAAACTTGACATTACTTTCAAGGGCATTCACTATTGGAAAGTATTGAGTGTTGTACTATGTTTTAGGCAACTCACACTACTTGGTAAAATAACCCAATAATTGTAAAATAAAAATAGAGGATTAGATTAAATTGGCCAAAAAATTTACATTTTATTCCATTTCTTGACAGGCATTTGTTCTGAGTCTTTAGACAATTTTTTATGTAACAAATTTTCGATATTTATTTTGTTATTAATTATTAGCTTCATGTTAATCTTTTACTTCACAAAAACTTTTAATTTGTTTAAAAATTCCGAAGATAAATTACAATAATTTTGATTCAAGGACATTATATCTATGATACCCAAGTGCTATCCGAGAATGCTGGAGGCAGTGTAACCAAAAATTTTAGTATTTTTACAGCAAATGTCACTAACATTGAATTAAATAAATTTAATTACAACCTTTTTTATAAGTAGTTTTATAAAGCAGCCACCACCACAATCTTATCATCGATATTCATGAATACTGAAATGGAAAAAGTCAAATCAAATTATGTTATAGGTATTTAAAATTACAGTATAATTGAGCTGTTTTTAGATCTAAAAAAGTAATAATTTAATGATGAATTAAAAACTATCTAGACTGTGTGTTTTTAAAATGTAACAAACAGTGTAACTTTTTCTGAAGGATAAACTTGTCCGACAGCTTGTATCACAAATAATACATGAAAATCGTCATTGTATTTGCGGCCATCACAAAAATATCATTCAAATGATTTTACAATTAATTTGTAACAATATTGCTATTTAATACGTTAAAAAGAGGTGGCAATAATCAGTTGTAAATAACTATAATACGAATGTTTTTGTGTTTGATAGTTTAGGCATTACTAATCAATAATTTCTTTCCCTGAGTTGATTGTGGTGGTGGCCACTTACTGTGCAGTACTGCAGCCCTGATACCTCATGCTGAAAACTCTTCAAGTGTAAAGAATTAGCCTAACCCTGCAATTGATGGTTATTTTTTATAAAATGACATAAGGATTTTCTCCACTAGTGCAAGCTATTTTCAAAATTTCATTAACCCTTTCCGGGCCAGATCGTGTCTGAAAAGTGCCAGGCGGCAATATATTGCTGTCGGTGACATACGCCTTGATATTCGTCGTTTTCTTAAATAAATACAACGTCAAATGATTAAAGTTTTATGTTTTTTTATTACCTGGTATATTTGTAGATAGTTAATATGAATATAATTTTTATTTTGGAGGTCTATGGATTTTTATTTCGTAATTGTCACGTGGCATTATCAGGTGACTCGATCTATTGTTGTTAATTCTTTATGCTTTAGTGCAATCGTACTATTGTATGCTGGATTCTTCTTCATTATTTTATTTTGTGGTTGTAAATATTAGTAGTGTTGTAAGTAGCATATTTGTAAATAGAAAAAGTGTAAATAAATTTCAAATAAAATTGTGTAAATATTTCTTGGTAAATAGTGTTTTTAACTGTATTGAAACTGCTTATGGATCCTACAATCATCTGTTTACCGGTACATCCATAATGTGAATAGTTATTTTAAGGACTTTTCTTGTGCAGACGAAGTGGCTAAGTGTTCAGAATGTAAACTAGAATACCCACGCTGGTTGTTGTCGCATCAGAACCGCGGCAAAATTAGCGAGATTAATCGCAGCCAAGACTGTGTGGCGATGTGATGCGTGCGCTAGCGATGCGGTGTCTGTCAGCAGCCGTTCCGACACGGAGGACCTGTCTATCGTCGAACTACTTAAAAATATTCAGTTGGAAATGGGTAGGAATAGCAAGGCCAACAGTGAAAATTTCGCGGATCTCAAGAAAACTATGGAGAGCATTGAGAGCTCTCTTGGTGACGTCAAGGCTAGACTGGTTACTTTGGAGCAGGAAAATAATATATTGAAATGTGAGTGCACTTCAACTGAAAGAAAATAATTTGTGTTTGGAGAGCCAAATCAGCGATTTGAACAATAGTTTGGAGGATTTGAAACAGTATTCCCGGAGCCACAATTTAGAAATTCGAGGAATTCCTGTCACTACAAATGAGGATGTGTATAGTATATTGGCGTCAATTGCCAGGGCCATTGGAGTTGACTTTTTAAGGGATGGCATTTCTATCGCACATCGCCTGTCACCCGCCGAAAGATCGCCGCTTCTCACCAAATATTATAGTGCAGTTCTTGTCTCGCTCGATGAGGAACCAATGGCTTTTTGCTGCTAAGAAGAGGAGGTTGCAGACCACGGACCTGGCTTCGTCACTAAGCCCCGCACCTGTCTATATAAATGAACACTTGACGCCAAACAACCGCAAGCTCCTCGGATACGTCAAGTCAGCGGTCAAGGATGGGAGGCTGCTCGCTGCGTGGTCCAGGGATGGCAGGATCACTGGTGCGGAAGTGTGAAAATGCCGCTTCTACTAGAGTGTGGTGCCCTCGGGACGTGGACAGGATAATGGGAGACGTCAGTCAGGACATAGACTGCACTCGCAGTGAGAATTAGGGGAGACTGCTGTTCATCCTACCAAGTAGTATGTCACCTACAACTTAGTATTGTATCTGGCCAATATAAATCGACCATACAGTTTTTTCCGTCATACAATTACGTTTTAAAGAACAATATTGTTTTTTATTAACTGTAAAATTAGTCTGTTTAGTTGCTATGTCTATGTCTATTAAATGTAGTTAACCATGTAAGTATTCACCATATTATTCAATTTTTATATCAAATTTCATAAATCCAAATTGGCGGGTTTTTCTGTAGTTGCATATGTTGTTGGTATCGACACCTTGTTGTTTTAGTATTCAATTTTTGCTAGAGATAATAAAGAGTTGTGTATTGATCTAACAGAAGAATAACATAATGTTTGCCAATATATTTTTCTAAAATATAATTACATAAACATGTAATCATAAATGTGTATGGACCCAAATTTAGATTTTACTACTGTACAAGATATAATTAGGATGTTTATTATTCACTAAGTAATACGCTGATATCATACGTATTATTAAATGATAGTGTGGTATGTAAGGGTTTCGTTTATGCCCACGAAAGATATTTTTTTTAATGTGTCATTGCAGTATAACTATTTTAACTTAAACAATTTTTATTTTAAGTTTTCATTACATGTTAATACTATTCTTTACTTATATATGTATTAGTTACTATTGGCTATAACAATTGTGCTTTTAAAGATAGCCAATAGTTTCAAAATAATCTCTTTTTTAGTTATTTTGTACAATAAAATATATTGAAAAGTTTTTTGGTTTCAATTATAAATTGTTTATGTACTATCTGTGCATTGTTCTGTATGTGGTTTTAGTTTAAGTACAGGATACATCTGTTTCATTTCATTACTCTTAAAAGTGCTTTATGGTTCTAGGTATCACGTTTTTTTTGTCTTGATTATCTTGTACATTTATCCATAGTCTAATCAATTTACTCCAATGATAAGTTAATAGTTTATTTTTTAATTAATCAAAACCGGTACTTATTGCTAATAGTATTTGTTTTAATTGACCACAATTTTGACACAAATACATTTCATTGTAAATACAATTTTAAAGCTTCAGTGAAATAACAATAATGTATCTGTAATTTTTACATTTTCAGAAACCTAAATTATAAAATAAGTTAAATGAATATAAGGCACATACTTAGTGTATTATTAAATCCAGTTTTCCATATGGTTGTACTGTAACTATCACGTTTAACATCTATAATATAAGTGAACGGACTTTTAGTATTAAGTATTACTCTAAGCATTGTATGTGTGTTTTTTTTTTGCGTGGGTCGGCCATGGGTATATACTTTTTTAATGAATCCAAATCTTATCGACAGAAATTGGCTTTTTTGCGATTAATACCGAATTATTTGAGGGAATAAATTCCTTTTGTTTTTTTAAGAATGATGATGTTTACAGTGCCTCTGATAACTTAATGACAATATTTCATTGTAATATTCGTAGTTACAACAAGCATATTGATGAGCTCATGTTAATTTTAAGTAGTTATAACCAGAAATTCGATATTATAGTTCTAAACGGAGACTTGGATGGATGAAAGTAGCGTGTTTGAGCGAATGCATGGGTACGATATTTTAGTTAACAAAAAGCGTAGGAATCAGAATGATGGAGTGATTGTGTATGTAAGGGAAAATCTGAATGTGAGTAGTGAGGAAGTAAGTTTACACGGGGCAACTAGCATTAAAATAGACGTTAGTAACTGGTAGTGGCTGGCACAGTATTCTGGCTGTGTACCGCAGCCCATCACCTGATCTTGACCTTGAACTGTTTATTGATAAATCTGGAGTCGTATTGTGATAGCAGGCCGCGGGACAGGGACACACTGGCTGATAGGTGACGTGAACTGCTGTATTCTCTGCCGGATACACATAACCCAACGTCGCAACGTTACCTGGATGTGCTCTACGGCGCGGGCTATGTCTGTGGTATTAACTTACTTACCCACTCGTGTCACCACAAATACAAGTAGCTGCATTGATCATATTTTTGTCGACTCACGTACCACGAAAGATGTAAGATGCGGTGTAATTAAAGCAGAAATGACGGATCATTATTTTACAGTTGCTGCAATTAATAACAATATTACCAATTCTAAACTTAGTAAAACATATCACAACATTTTTATAGATTTCAAAAAAGTAGCACATCTCATTTCCGTAACTAATTGGGAGTCTGTAGTTGAAACAGACGACGTCAACACTTCTAGCGAGCTATTTGTTCATCAGATACAGACAATATTGAAAAACTCTCTACAGAAGATAAACACATTCCCGCGAAAGAAATGAAAATAAAACCGTGGATGACTAGAGGATTGGTTAAGTCGATCAGACACAGAGATAAGATTAGCAAACAATTAAAAAAACAACCTTTCAATCCTATTCTTATTGCTCAGTTTAAATCCTATCCGGAATGTACTTAGTAATCTTATTAAAACGGCGAAAGAAGACTATTTTTCGTAATAATATTAACGTGAACAAGAATAACGCGAAATTCCTATGGAAAAGTATTAGCGAGATTACCGGTAATACTAAACGAAAAGAAGCTTTCAAAATTGACCCATTTTTGGAAGGGAATAGGGAGCCTGATAAAAGTGACGTGATTAAGGTTGCAGACACTTTCAATGATTATTATGTCGGTGTTGGGGCAGGGCTAGCCAGTGCTGTCCCTCCAGTGACTGAGCTTGTTATTGATGATGGTGACTTCGCAGTTGATTCGGCCCTCAGGGCTGGTTCCCCTCACTCAGGATGATATTTTTCGGAGTGTCACCGAACTCAGGGGGGGGCTTCCGCTCCGGGGATTGACGGGATTCCCGCTAGGATCGTCAAAGACAATATTACCGAACTAATAAAACCACTGTTACATATTTTTAACTGTAGTATTTTAAAAGGGATTTATCCGAATGTTTTCAAAGTGAGTAAAGTTTATTCCAATTTTTAAGGGGGGTCCGAAACACAGTGTGTAAGCTATAGACCTTATTACTTTATCTAGTGTACTAGCAAAAAATCTTAGAGAAATGTGTTAAGAACCAACTTGTGAATTATTTAAAAATCAACAATATAATTTATCAAAACCAATTTGGATTTAGGAGCGATAGGAATTTGAATGATGCTTTATATTTGTTGACTAAAGAGTTACATGATGCTGTGGGCAAAAACAGGAAGGCTCTATTGGTATTTATTGATTTGGCTAAAGCGTTTGACACAATTAATCAGAACTTATTAATTAAGAAACTAAATTTCTTGGGGGCTCACGATACAACCTTGAACTGGTTTAAAGACTACTTCCGAGACAGAAGTCAGGTGGTCACAATTCAGGGGGAGCTGAGTTCGAGGAAGACCATACAGTACAGTGTAATTCAAGGAAGTACTTTAGGTCCTACATTTATTCTTGATATATATGAACAATTTAGTAAAATAAATATGGCAAATGGTAAAATATTTTTAAACGCGGATGACACAGCTCTGTGTTTCGAGGGTCCAGCTGGCCAGAGGTGTATGGGGCGGCTGAGCGTGGTCTAAACACTGTAAAGCGCTGGTTTGACCAAAATGGACTCACTATCAAACGTCAAAAAAACAAAGTGCATGGCAGTGGCACTTCGGACGGGTCATGATCCGGACAATTTACACCTGAGGCTTCACACTTGTGGCGGAGTGGCTGGCTGTATGTCATGTGAATGTGTAGAGCGTGTATCTGAGTACAAGTATTTAGGAGTATTTTTTGATAATCGGTTGAAATGGACAGCTCACATCCAATATATAAGAAGTAAGTTGAGGAAACACATTTTTATTTTTAAAAAAACTTTGTAATATATTAACATTTGATTTACTAAAAATGGTTTATTACGCATTCGTACAGTCTACTCTGCAGTACGGAATTATTGCTTGGGGTGGGACATTTAAGAGCTCGCTGTGTACCATTAGAAATCGTCCAAAAAGCAATTATTAAAGCTGCCTTGAAAAAAAATCGTCTTTATCCTTCAGATTTGTTATTTGATGAATTTAAGGTTTTTAACGTTAGACATTTATATATTAGAAATATTATAATGTACATGTTCAAAAACCACAGTAATATTTTTAATCAAGTAAGCCATAGCTACCTCGACCAGATTGGCAGTGTCCTCTGGGATTATTGCCCCAAAATTAGAGAAGTCCATCAATTGCACAAATTCACACTACATTGCAAATATAATTTTTCCTAAATTACCAGATTGTCTTAAGTTACCAAGTGTTTACAAATCCGTCACTTATAAAAAAAGAAAGTAACCTCATGGCTACTAAACATAGATAAAGTTGAGTTAGAATATTTTATAACATCTTTGTATGCACATTAGCATAATTGTTGAACCTATGTTCATTCATCGCTAGCATTGACAGTGGGTTGGTGTTGTAACTGTGTAGGATTGAGTGTTGATAGAGTGTCTTTTGATCGTGGTAAATATAGGGACAGGAAGGGGGAGATAAAAGTAAAGGGGAGCAGGGGGGGATAGAGAGGGGGGAGGGAGAGAGAGTGAGAGAGAGAGAGAGAGAGAGGAGAGAGAGAGAGAGAGAGAGAGAGAGAGAGAGAGAGAGAGAGATTATGATGGTTATGTGTGGCGTGAGTGTTAAGTGTGTGAGAGGTTCCAAGCCTCCTAATTAACCGATATCTCGTATTTTGGATAAATTCAGTTTATATTCTTGTTATCATTTATGAATCATCCATTATCATATTATCATTTCTGCGGTTGTTATCTGGTTGTAATCTTATTGTCAAACACTTGCTTTGTTGTAGCTATGAAGTATTTGTTTTTTCTTATATTACGAGCATATACAAAAGATGCATTTCATGTTGTCATTACGTTGTTTTTCCATACGAAGATTTACATTACTTTTTATGTTGATGAGTACATATTCATGCTGCTGATCGCGTCTCGATCTCCACACACAGGCTATGCCCATGTGGAGATCATTTCCTGTTTTTGCATGTATGTTGAGATCTTTGTAACTATGAGAGAGGAAATAAATTAATATTCATTCATTCAAAAGTTTCTTGCAGTGTAAGAGTCAGTTGCTTTATCACTTGTTGCGAAGTACAATTATGCGTATTTATACAAAATGTGTCATAAAAAATTTATTTATGAGAGAAATAACACAAAATTTTGTATGGTTGTTCCTTTATAAATGTACAATATAATAACATATAGCTTCCTACAGTAAAATTATTTTTCCTTTTTTAGTTATTTACAAAAAAAAATAAAAAAATAATTTTTTTAATGTAATCCATTAAAACATTATTTTTTTAAATTTTAAATTACTTAAAACTACATCTATATATTTTTTTTGTTGATAGTATATATCTATACGAGTAATTTGGTGCAACTTTTAGGTCATTCTCTAATGTTTATGAAAAGTTATAAATTTTAATCTAAGAGACTGCAAAATCGCCAATTTTAGCCTGGCACTTTTGACTAGTCACAAGGGGATATGATATGTGAAAAAATTTTGCAACATCTCATATTTGGTCCTGGCCCTGAAAGGGTTAAAATATATGTAATTTGACCTTAAAGTAGTTTTGTACAGTTAAACCTCAGTATCAGAAATAATAGGGGCTGAATATTTTTCGGATAACCCAAATTTAAACAGGGAACTTGTTTTTTCCTGCTGCTATATCATTGCTGGAACAGTCCAGATGAAAATACTCTTGCGCTTACTAGGTACCTCTTTTTTATTTTTATTTCCTTTTAAGCTTCATTCTGCCCGTCCTCACTGGCATCTTCTTGTACGAAGATCTCCAACAAGCAATAGAAGAGAGCCAATACAGCATAAAGTGTATGATATTCTTAAAAGTCCTAAGGTCACAGACAGGATTTGAACTTGCGCTTTCTCTAACTCAGATCTAAAGTCAGATGGACCCCTCAGCCAATGTCTCTCCAAGATGATGCCAAAGAGTTATGTACATTTAGATGACACTGTTATAAAACTCACAAAAAACTAAAAACCCATTTTTAATTAATACAGGAGGAACTTTTACCATGACTAAAGAGTATTTGTTCTCAAAAACTTTGTTGAAACAAATGTAGAACAAAGTATCGTTCAACCAGATGTTATAATTCAGAGGAACTCAAAATACACGCATTGTAACTTGAGTCTCTTGTGGAAGCTGCATGTACACCAGTACAGACTCGAGCAAGTATGCAACCTGGATAATCCAGATGTTCTTCTCCTGTCACACGAGCTGAAGCATTGAATGTCTTTGGTTGCTTTAGGAACCTTTCTACTCTGTAGAAAAATACGTGAAGAAGAAATACTGAAGAATACACAATTTTGTATCATTCACCATTATTGTACAGTAATTTATAAGATGACACACCACTAATGTACAACATAAATTAAAAACAATTTATATAGACTTATTATTTTTAAAACTACGGTACATAAATAATTAAGGTTTTTTGTTATTACCGTGCATTTTTGAGTCTTAGATTATTAATATATATGGAAGAAACAAATAGTGAATTGGAATTCAGATTACAGTAGAAAAACTGAATTAACCTGTAACAATTCTAGTGTAGCAATATGAACATAGATATATATTCAGTCCTCATGCAGTGTTCATTTCTCATTTTATTATCTGGGCTGATACGGGTTAAAAATTTTATCAATATAAAATACGTACTGGAAGCTGGTCACATTTACTATGAAGTAAATTAAGTTTGATAAAATTTGGAACTTTTAATAATATTAGAAATATTAATACTAGTTTTACCTCTAGGTTTTGGATGAACAGATTGCCCAGATGCAAGCAACGATAGCTTCCAATCAAGAAAATAGTACTAGGTAAGTAGAAGTAAGCGATAATTATTTGGATAACTCCTGATGGTCAAGCTTTTTGTTTCCCACTTGATAAAATAGTATTGATAAATTGTTAAGGTTAAGTTGTTTATTGTGTTCATGTCTTTAAAGCTTCTGTTAATTGTAAATGGGTCTTTCTTTGTCAAACAAACAAGACACTCAATCAGACCATTTCAGACTTGGTTGAAACTTTGTGTATTTATACTCTCTAAGATCCTGAACTAAAATATAATTTAAAAAAATTATCACTTATAATTTCAGTTAGAAATGTTCAAAAGTCACAAAATACAGTGTTGTGTATTCATTTAGAACCCTCTTCCATTTAATTTAACAGTTCTTGAATAACATAAAAATATGTAGTGTTAAAATATTTTGACAATCAACCAACTGGTTGATGTACATTACAAGTATTAAGCTTAAGAATTTCATTACAGCCTATATCCAGGGTACTTCTACCGTTGACAGGCATTCATATATATGATTTAGAAAAGTGAACATTTTTGTTAGGGAGAATGGAATCTTAGACAAAGATTAAATCAAACATGCGGTACTGTTATATAATGTAATCATGTATTTTCCATTGCAAACTTATCATTAAAGTTAAACATCTGATAAAAAATACGTCTTATTCAAGCGTAGATTGGCATGATATCCCTCGAAGATTTGTGTTTGGATTTGTGATTGGTGTGTTTTTTCACCAAGAGATGAAAAATTACTTCTTTTCCTTTTTATTGTAAATACACTGACTATAGTGTATCAAGATGTATACAAAAGTAAAAAAAAACTCTAAAAAGTTTTAAGCTAATACAGAAGGTAATGTTAAGATTGGTATAATCAAATTTTGTTCATTACTTTAGAGTTGTAATAAGTGTTTATAGACAAATTGTAATATATTTCATGTCTATCTATACTAAAAATAAGTGAGGTGTTTATTACTTTTTTGTAGATTTTTAAGTGTAGATGGTATTAAATAGGGTTACATCAAGCATGATATTGCGTCTTGGCACTTCCACAGTTTAAAATTTGTTATTTATAGATGCTCAGAGAACAAACCAGTTGTGATATTCCAAGAAGAGGAAGGCCGGACCAGGTACAACTCTTCAGAACCAACTGTCAAGATCCTGAAGAGGCCATCCAACGGTGGGGAAAACATGGTCAATGGAGATTCAAGCCGGATACCCAAAGTACCTGTCAAAACCTTACAGCAGGTAAATTATCCGGATATGCTCTATTATTATCGTACCTATAAGATACACTTAACTCTATAGAGGCCGTCAGGTCAACTGCGGTATTATCTGAATAAACTTGCAAACAAAATAGGTTATCCGATTTTCTATGAACGATTTCATGTAAATAATAAGTTGATCAAATAGCTACTCTTTGGTTTTGTTAAAAAAATCGCGGTAAACATAACTAAGAATAAATAAATATGAGCTGGAAACAACAGATTAATATTTTTTAAATATAATATTTATAAAGAGTTAATATATTTGTTATTATCACTCTAGGTAATTTTAAAGTGCTGAAATTCCATTTCTGTTGTTTCAATATAGGATTGAGTTCTTACTTATATTGAGTGTAGCATCCTTATATGTGTACATTCAAAGGCTTATTCAAACATAAATAAAATTTTTGTCCCATGGCCAACATGTTTAAACAATGTGGAAACTATGGAATTGGATAGACGCAAATATGACATTGTTTGGCTCTATGGGAAAGATAATAAAAGTAACAGCACAGCATGTTTTGGTTTTAACTGATAAACATAATTTGAGTGTTATCCATAATTAACTTACTGCACAGTGTTGGTATGGAATATTGTTGAATAGTACAATTAATTAATTATACTGGAGGTAGATTATTAGGGCTGAAAGTAGGTGCTATTTGACTGAAGTAGACTTCTTAGTCGGATATATGACTATATATTTTCTTTATAAGGCGAACAAAGCAAACTCAAGTATGGCATAAAAAAATTCATTCGAATCAGATAGAAGTGGTCTTACTCTTGTAAAACCTGAAATAAACACCAATGACAATTCTCTTGACCTCGTGAAGCCTATTACAGGCAGAATGAGTGTACTCCTAATAATTCAAAATATTAATAATTATGTGAATTTGAATTCTCGAATTAGATTTTTCTAACATAAAATAAATATTTGTACCAGGTACTTGACTCCTTAGGCAGGATGCACACTGAAGAAACCTGTTTCAGGAAATCGGTTTCATGAAACGAGAAACTTTAGTTGCTTGCAACAGATAGGTTAGATTAACGCAGGGCTGTGCACACTGCGTTTCATGAAACAGTAGTTTCATTGATTTCTTGAAACTGGTTTACATGCAACCCAAAAAACAGATTTCATAATGGCTTTAGTTTCATGTTTCAAGTGATTTTACTACCATGTATGACTTAAATAAAGTATTAAAAGTGCTTTCCACAGTATAAAAGTAATACCATAGTGTTGATACTTATTTTTTCGATTTTCGGTACCAATACCATTGATACTTATATTCATTAAAATTATGTAACGTTTTTAATGACACATCTCATGCCTTTGTACATACTTCAATACAACAACAATATGGCCTGCACCTAATCCCTGTTTTCATGTGTCAACTCCCATTGTGGCGGAATTGTTATCCCTGGAATCAAGAAATAAGTTTCAAGATAATTCCTGATATCCTTTGCTGTTTTCAAATTTTTGTCAACAATACGATGACATACATTTTCATCACTGCCCTTAAATTTTGGCAAAGAAGGTTTATATGCAACACCTTCTAATTTCCGGATGTAATTGTGCAAAACACACGCACTTGCAAGTATAGGCTTGACCACTTTCTCAGAACAACCAATAGGGCCATCAAATATACGGAACTTTGACCTTAGCATTCCAAAAGCACACTCTACTGTCTTGCGACCTAAAGTCAACCGTAAATTGCAAATTCTTTGTTCATCTGTCAAAGCAGCTCTTGGGTAATTGCAGCTCACTGTAATTGTTAATTTTTCCTCAACACTCAAAGCTAACCTCCAGTTGGTGTCTTTCCTCGTTATTAAAGGACTAACTAATTCCACCAAACGATCAAAAAGTGGCTTCGACATTCTAAAAAAATCCTTACATTTGACAGGATCACTGCACAAGTGACGAGCTACAATGTAAGTACTGTGTTGACAATCCCTGATCAACGGGTGAACCCAATACTTTCTTCTTTTCTTTTTCTTTAGCCACCAACATAAAATAACCACATCATCATCATCATCATCCGAATCCATCATGAAACTGATGGAAACCCGTTTCTGCTGTGTTCATATTTAAATTAAATGGTTTTCTTGAAACCAATTTCATGAAAACGGTTTCCTGAAACAGGTTTCTTCAGTGTGCACCCTGCCTTAGTATTATTCTATATGTTATTGAAATTAATCTCTTATCATAAGTAGGAATAAAATAGCCATTGTTGTTTTCAATGTTTAAGATTGTAGTTAGTGTGTTTGTTGTTTTCATGGTTCATTTCTAGTTGTATATAATTAATTTAAAGATACAGTGGCTTATGCTCTGACTCAGGAGTAATGTTTAGTTTATTATGATATTGAGTCACATCAACATTTTTATTACATAATCAATATGATAATATATAGTTGACGTTTTTATTTAAAAATTAGTAACAGAAATGTCCATATTTAGATTTATTTTTTTATGTTTCCAAACAATTTCATTATCATTTATTAGAATTTAGATTTTGAAAAAGATGAACTGACAGGTGTGTTATCTTGCAGATAAGATAGATTGTTAGTACTGGTAAATCTATTTTTATGTTTACTCTAATGTTTATCTGTGAATGAGTTTGATATTGAGGTAACCCTTTTATGTACATTATTTCAAACATTGAACAGATGGTAATAAATAATGTTCTTATCTTTGATGATACAATGGTTTATTGTGATGCCGTTGAAAATACATCTAATGCTACGTACTGCATTTAGAGGGTTTTTTACAGTTTTATTTTCTGTTACTCAATGTAAGATCAATTGAGTTTTTATAAAATATCAAAATTATATTACTTTTAAATAATACTTAAAATAATTATTTTAGTTGTGCTTTTGGCCAATTTATCTAACCTTAGAACTGCAGCAATGTTAACATTGTAAAATGTTGGTCCCTTTTTCCGTCTGATACAAGTTTTTTTATAATTGGTAAAAATGCCAAATATTGTTCGATATAATATTTTTCTTATTAAGATACTTAGTTTTAGCAATATTTGTTACAAATAAGATATTTTAATGTTTAGAAATCTGTTTTTATCTTTAGAGAGAGCTGGAATATGCAGAGGCTCGGTTACGAATCCTGGGAGAGGCACGAAGTCCTGAGGAGGAGTTAGCGATAGCAGTAGAAGAAAAGTGAGTAATGTATTGTTTCTACAAAGGTTGGAATTTGTTAAAACTTTCTGTAAGCGTAGCCCTTTTAGGATTAGAGATCAGATCATGTTGTGAGCCTGTACATGAACTGACATAACAGTGTTGATTTAATCTATTGGTTCCCAAAATAAATAACTGTATGTGAAATCAGAACCCTAGGAGAGTTTTGATTACTGTTTATACCTGCCTGTAGAGCGTAAACTAGGTACGACAAAAAGTTATGTGTAATATTAGGGTAAATCAGTAGATCCATAGCTCTAGTTTACTGAGGAGGATGGCTGTAGGTGTGGGTAATGCTTAGTTTTTTGCAAGCCCAAACAAATCCATATTCTTACAAGATTCTATTTTTTCTGAAAAATCATGTACTACATATCTGTTTAAAATTAATTTAAACTTTTCCAGGACTGTGACCATTAAGAAAATGCCAAAAATAGACATTCTTAAACCTCAAGACAATGAAACCATTCTGCGACACCCGCGTGGCCCTGACGGAACGAAAGGGTTCACACTGCAACGGTAGCAGCTGCTTTGCGTCTCGTCCCTACTTGTATATAACTTTTGTATTCATTTGTACCATTTTTATTATTGAACAATTTGTCAAGAGTGAAAGGCAATTACATGTGATTTTATTTAGTTTATCGCTCGCCATAATTTCATGACTGCTTTATTTTATTGATTTTATATTGTGAATTATGTGTATAATTTTGTCTGAATTTTGTACCGTAACAAGATGTGAGTCACAACATAATTTGTTGTGTTTCGTTTTATGCATATGAATAAGATTTCAGATAATATAATACTCATGTATAAGTTATAACTTTGTTTATTCGGACGATTTGGATGGCTTGTAATCTGGATAGACGAAAATGTAATTATGGTTAACATTAAAAGGATTTATTTTACTCTACTGAAATAAGCAGTAATAAAAAGTAAGGATTCAGTTTCTTCCGAGAGACATATCAGAAACGTTTCTAAGCTGTGCGATCCTGCAAACCTGTTACAAACGTAATTTTCACCAACGTACGAGACTGGGTATTGATTTTTTTCACTTTACACTGTCAAAAGAAAATTATTGATCTGTATTAACAACTTGCCTATTAGTTGTATATATTTTTACTGTCCCAACAAAATATCTTTTATATTTTTTATTAATTTTTTTGTTAAGCATGGTTTTTTAAAACAAAAATAAGTTTTTGTTGACAGTTGATAGTAAAAGTAACAGTATTATAATTAGATGTTTACACAGCATTTCTGCTGTAGGTGGAAATGCTCATGAACACTATCTAATGGCAAAACAACACAAAACGTAATAGAATTATTGTTGGCTTGTCCACAATCCGTTTGTCTGGTTAAATAATAAGAAACGGGTTAGTAATTCAGCGTAACACTGGGCAAAGGGTTCTGAATAAATAAAATTGGACTTTATTATAAAATAAATCCTCAGTTAAAATTAAGAATCTGTATTTTGTTGTTTGTTTAAAATATTGATCAATTTACGTATTGCTTGTGCTCATTCATAATCAGATTCAAATGTTACAACAAAACTATTATTTTATTACTGAATGTTCAATATAGTCGATATGTTTCATCATCCAATCCAAGAATTACAGCCAATTCAAATATCCAGTTGAAGAAATGTATTGTTAAGTGATGCAAATAGGTTTTTGTTGTATTGTATTAAAACAAATTTACAAAGTGTTCATTATGAGGTTTAGTTTGTGTTATGTGTGTACAGTTCAGGTCACGGTGTACAAGTGTAATTTAATCTAGGATTAGTGATGGGTTGTTAACAATGATGCCAGACAGATAGACAGTTAGTGTGTCGACACTTAAGCCTGCCATGCAGTGTCTAGTACGTTTTAGTGAACTAACTGTTGACAGTTGGTGAACTGGCTTTTTGCCTTTTAACGATAGAGAATGCTCTGTGATGTATAAAAATAACAAATAGTTCTTATTAGATGTACCAAGGAAAATTTATTATTTATAGAAAGTGTGGATTCAGTTGGAACTGTCCTGATAAGGAATCAATGTTCGTTTAGTGCAATAAGTTTGTAATATGTCCATATAATGAAGGAATGGGTTTCTCCAACAACGTTACAAAATTCATAATAATGAATATTGTAAAGTAAAATAAATGTGTTGATTTAAGAGACTTATTGCACCAACAATATAACAGTGCAACAGTACTGAAATAAATGGCAACAATGGTATCGGATATGCTCAAGACTGATTGGAGCATTTTGACTACTGGATTGATAATTTCTCGAAGATCGACATTGTGAATTGTTGTATCAGAGATTGAAATATCAAAACAGGATATAATACGAGCTTTTATCAAAATTTTAGTAATGCTAGGTACTATTGTCCTATCAGTGTAGAATGATATAACAGATGCAATGTCCTGATGAGAGTTAACTAAGGATGATTGTCGTTTGGCTCCTGTTCCCTCTGTGTTGCTGTCCCCTTCCTTCCCTCCTTTATTTAGAATCATATCATATTAGCATCATATTGACCTTGAGCATTATTACCTAAAAACTAGTGTTAAGCATTTCTAAACACTTCAGCATTAGACATCACCTGAATGGAAAAGTAGTTGATTTTGATTGAAACGATAAAGAGCCGTGGTTTACAGAAGTTCAATTAATAGGATTACTGCTTTATTTAGAGCTGGTGTATTTACTTATAGTAAAACGTCAAAATCAAGCAATTTTGAGGTTAGGTTTTCAATGTGATCCGTAGGCACTTTTATGCCTCATGTATGATGTAGGAAGATTATTTTGGCTAAAAAGACAAACACGAAAGTTGTTTTGTTTCTAAACCACGGCAGTTTCAAAATAGTCGACAACTGAACATTCAAACTTACAGTGTTGCAAATATCAGTCTCGTTGCAGCTTTGAGAAATGTTTTATGATTTGCAACTTTGTTGGAATGAGACCCATTAAATTTATTTTTTATTGAGTGTTGTTAAAGATGTAAAACAGTTTTATAAAACAATGACTGAATAAGTACATTATGTACTGTAGTGAATGAATGTTAGACTTGAAATTGTTTTTGCATGTATTGTAACTTGTATTACAGACGATGTGACCAATAACAGCTGGTTGACGAGCATGAAAACTGTGTGATTATTCTTGTTGTACTTTAAAATTGGTACTTCTTTGTAGTATTTATAATTTTACTGGTTAGCAACAGAGCAATAAGTAACTTTTCAATGAAAAAAAGTTTCCCTGTGAGTACTTAATTAAACAAGCCACTATCTACAGTAGTACTCCTTCAGGCTATCTTGGGTACAAGTAGTGAAAAGATCATTGTTCGATTTTATTTTGTACCACCTCCAACCTCAAATGTATATAAGATGTTAAAATGGGAGGTGTCAAACTTGGGAAAGAATGAACTGTTAGTGGTGATTTTAAGTTTTGTTTCATAAAACTCTGACAACGACTGTATGCTCTAAGTAGGTTGTTGAGTGTTACATATAGTTTATTGTCTTTGTATTGTATAATAAACAATCAAACAGAGTTTTATAACCTCAATTAATATAGTATATACGTGTTCTCAATGACTTAAATTATACCAAATTGCTATTAGTTTCAGATAAACCTCATTGCTTAAAGTAATCTGTGTACAAGTAGTTCCACAGATTCTGCCAGCCACAGTACCAAAAACACTAAGAATTCAAACTATTATACCAAAGGCACTTTATTTTAATAATGAGATTTATTCCACTGAAGAGATAAGTTTCTGAGTGCGAGTATTTTTCATTGCAAGTCTTTGGTTTATTATATTTATCAAGAAAAGAAAATTCAAAATTTTACACTACATACAAAACGTACGACGGCTATCCAGAAAGTAGATTATGTTTTGCTCTGTAGCCATTAGGTGCGATCACAGTCCATTTTGATGTCAGGACTATATTTCTTCCAGTGGCTATCCAGCTGTGCTAGTGAGGGCTTGATGTTGCTCCTTGTTGTTTTACAATAGCAGTTTAGAATGTGTGGCACAATTGAAAATTCCTTGCAGTATTGAAGTGCGGTCGATAATACGGTTTTTGTTGGCTAAGCGCAATAAATCAATTGGGATTTATTGCCAGCTCTGAAATTTATGAGAACAATGTGATTACTGAAGGTTGAGATTACTCAAATTTCAAGAAGTTTATTACACAAAATTGTTACACAGAAGTTACAATAAATTTTGCTTTTCCACATCACCGAGGTACTCCATATCCGCCTTACAGTCCAGATATTGTACCCAGCTACCACCACCTGTTTCCAGCAATGGAGACCTGGTTTGCAACGCAGTGCTTTGATGATGATGTGGAACTATGGAAGGGTGTGACTACCTGGTTGAAGTCATAACGCTAGTATTTCAAAACTAGTTCACCGATATGATAAGTGACTAAATTTGTATGGTGACTGTTTTAAAAAATAGTATTTTTAGTGTTTCAAATGTATATAATATAATTTTTTCTTGTACTTAGTTTTTTTTATATCAAAACGTTATCTACTTTCTGGATAGTCCTCATATGAGTGACACATTCTATAGGTACAGGCCACGGTAAAGGTAGGTGCTAGGTAGCTCTAGATACTTCTTAATTTTACACAATTTAGTGTTGTTAACAACCAAACATTTGCTGTCACCCTGTCAAATTTTGTTTTGTATCGTTGCTTTATAACCATTTAGTATTGTTTTCTTCTAGGGCGTGCAATTGGCCCTCTCTGGGTACATTTTTTTACATTCTCTTTTGATAAAATTTTTTTAGTCTTAACCATTTTTTTAGCAAAGATAAGCATGCGTATCCATTACAGAAGCAATGCGATTCTGTCTGACAGGAGACATGGAGGTTGTGTAGACCTCTTACCTCTACCAGTAATGGCGAAAAAGGTTGCTGGAGAAACATTTGTCAGAAAGGCAAATGGAGGGTAAAAGTAAAGTAAAGTAAAGTAAAAATGACATATTTTACCAGGCGAATTTAGGGCTAAGAAGCCCTCTCTAACACTTATCCTGGGGACCAACAGCTTAAATGTGACTTCCGAAACACCATCAATGGCTGGGCAGGCGGGTTGTTTGCAAGGTCAGGATCGCTCAGCGGTCATCCATCCAAGCAGCAGCTACGCTCGACGTTGCTTGATCTGGTTATCTTGCAATGACCATTGTAAATTGGAAGTATGGTTGGAGAAGCTCAATTGCTACAAGATGACAAATAAGTACAATTTTGAGAAAAATTATCATTTGGGATTGAGTAGCAAGAAAATATGGACATAGAACTCATATTGTACTATTACGACAGGTGGGATAAATATGGGTCAATGACCAAGAGCATACAATATTGGGCCATAAACCAAGTATTACAGTAGAATCAAATTATTTAAGAAATTATAGAACACGGGAGATTTCTCTTTTGTATGACAGTCAAGCAACAATCCATCAGCTCTGGTATGGTGTGGGATGGAAAAATATACTTCCCCTCCTCTGGGTGCCAGGACTTGAAGGAAACGAGAAGCCGGTCAACTAGACAGAAAGGAGGGTTCCACATGTCTAATAGGAGCT
Organism: Homalodisca vitripennis; assembly: GCF_021130785.1. Taxonomy (NCBI): domain Eukaryota; kingdom Metazoa; phylum Arthropoda; class Insecta; order Hemiptera; family Cicadellidae; genus Homalodisca; species Homalodisca vitripennis. The sequence goes on from NC_060213.1 coordinate 107,153,849, forward strand.
GAACTAGGATTAGGGCAAATTACCGCATTCTTTAGAGGGAAGCTCCAGAAAAGAGAAGACAGCCAAAGGCAAGGAAATATCTTTGGAAAAACGAGTAGGGGCAAAGACAAGTCAAGAAATTATGGAGATATTGTCCACAGAGAAGCTGAGAATCTTATCAAATTCACATCTAACTCAGTGCTTTGACAGGCTTCTGTAGTGCGTTGCAAACTCATTGAACACTTGAAAACGCTTGTTTTTAGTGAATGGTATGTGCAGATTCTGTAAGGATGGGCAAAAAATATGTTATATGTAGAGGCAACATTTTAGGCTGGCCTTAATTTCTATCCAAGTCGTAAGTCTTGACCTCATCCAAGTATTTTGAAGACTCCTTAAGGAGACAGGGCTTGCAGTACTAGTATAACTGGAATTTCTGCCATGAATGTATGCATTGGGAACTCAATTACCGATCTTTGCGGATCGTTGTCACCTAAGCATTTCAGAGGTGTTTGACAAATGTTTCACTATTAAATTAGAATCTAAGAGGAATCAGCATAACTGACACTAATTGTGGATTGCTCCACACAATAACGTAACCAGGAAAAACTTTTGGGGGTATCCAGATGACTGATGTTTTCCTGAAGTGGACAGAGAGTAAGGCCGCATTTTGTTCCTTAAAAAGGTTTTGGCCTGTTTCTTTCTTGAGAACGATCTTTCAGTAGTACATGTCAATAATACTGAATGATTTAAATAATAATCGTTTACTAAAAAAGTAATTGAAAATTTAGGAGGGGGGGCGGACCCCTTGGATCCCCTCACTGGCTCCCTCCACAGGTCATTATAATTAAAAACTAATTAATTATAGGTCAAAACTTCATTTATTCAATACTAATTTAATATTGTAATTCAAATTTAATTTCTACATTGATTAGCATTCATGTAATATGGAGGCTTAAACTATTTACCATCTTTAGCTATGTGTATGAAATATTTTTGTACTCTTTTTATTTAATATCGTACATTTCTGACCAAGCTGCTATCCGATTATGCATGTATGGAAATTTTAATTTCAAACTTGAATTTTCATTGATCAAATGGCTTACAACTTTAACAGTAATGCTGTAAGCTTGTAATTTATTTAATGGTACTACTAATGCTGTCAGCATTAGTGCTATAGAAGTAATAACAATTTTGAGTGAAATCCATTTTTATAATCCAAAAAGAACACATTGGATTGAAAATAGTGTTAAGAGACATTGTGAGTTTTTCCATTCTAAATTATTCAAAATATTAGATTATGAATCTGATTATTTGGCCATTTATGAATTCAAGTGGAAATTTAATATTGATTTATAAAATGTTATCTTAGTTTTTAAGGGTTATACAGCTATTGTCGAACTATCATCTCCGTTTTACCATCTGTTGTCTGAAGGTGAATTTCCACAGCAAGGCTAACGTGTTTAAATATATTAATTGTTAAGCAATTTTTTGATGCGGTGCAAACTGGAGAACTTAGATGATGGTTGTAAAATGGTACATCGTTTTATAGTGTAATAAAATATTAAATACAATATTAGTAGTTTAATTGAACTTTGTCAAAAAAAATAAACACATCTAGTTTTTTTATTAAATTGCATTATGGTCAATCAAAATTTTAAATGTCTTTGCTACTTTAATGTTTTTTACGCATTGATAAATTAAAAATTAATTCATTTTCAAATCTTTCTTAATTTATTATTGTTAATTATTTTTCTGTAACAGTAAATTAGAATCAACGATAAAAGATAACTTTTAGAATTATATATTTTTTATTACATTTTATCTACTTATTTCTGAAAAGTGAAAATGATTTAAGATTAAAATTTTTAATACTGTATGTCTTAAAGACTGAAATGTAAGCATGTATATATTTTATTTAGTACTAATATTTTAAATAGTTCTTATGAAGGGGAGTTAAAGTCATTCTAACCAAGTATTTATCAGCAAAATTTTAAAATCTTTGTTCTTGAAATTAGTTTTATTGGAAAAGGCAAAATGTTATTTTTTGTGATTTGTGTTTGTAACTGTTTTTGAACTTTATTTAAGTAAGTTTTAAATGCTATAATTTGTTCTGGTCTATGTATTTATTAACAAAACATTTTAAATAAAAAGCCCATTGTATCTTTGTTTACTTTGATCTTTCCTGTTTGTAATTTCCATTGTATATAAAATGTATAGTTTGTGTGTTGTAATTTACATATTAAGACATTAGACTCCTCGATTTTGTCACTATTACTTTTAAACTATCTCCTTTTAGGGAGGACTTTGTTTTGTTTAGTAAACCAGTTGAAAAAATTTCAGTATTTGACTTATTTTACCTAGAAATGTCCTGGAAGCTGATGTGAGCGAATTGGCACCATAATAAAGATTCATATAATGTCTTGCCATTGAAGTGTTCCTATTTTGTTTGGACAATGCCAAATTTATTAAAGTACATGTTTGACAATAATTATTATGAAGCCCAGATATTGATGTAAATGGCATGAAGGATCACATTAAATTTATAGAAAAATTGTCACCTAGGATCCAAAGGGTTGAAAATTAAAATTGTACAACAAACAACATAATGAGCTGCTACCAGAGAGACAAATGTGCACTATATTTCTGCCCAGAGCCAGAGGTAAAGTATTGCTTTTTTAAGGAGAGGCCAATCCCTTTCTAAGCCTTATTCTGTCAGCCCTCATGGGCCACTGATCTGTGCGGATATCTTATGAAACAATAAGGAGAAAAGTTGATACAGTAAAAGGTCAATGGTACTGATAGAAAGTGCTACGTCTAGGAGGATTTGAACCTGAGTTATCCCTAATGCAGATCCAAAGTCCGACGTCTTAGACCGCTCTGCCATCGGTACTCTCAAAAAACTTTTTAAGTGGAACTGATATCACCTCTCAACATTAATTTTGGTGATGGTTTTTTTGTTTAGTATTCCAGTATCCCAGAAGGATTCCTAAGGACAGGAAACATTCAAATATTTCTTCCGGTTCAGTTGGAAGATGTAGTAGATTTGTAACAACTGAAATATTAATAATTTATTTCTTATGGGATTGACATGTAATCGATATCTTGAAAACTGTTACAGTTACAACAAAATTGGTAATTATAATAAGTTTAAGAAATGCATTCAGAACAATTTATTTTTCTTTAAGTCTATAAATAACAGAGTTTTGAATTATTGAAAAGTTTACACAGCTACCTTATTAGAAGAGCTAGTAGTGAAGGTGGTTGAGATTTCTATAAAGTAAATTTAGGCAGCTTGGTATACTATTTCGCCATAGATTTACTAAAGTTTTTCCCTGTATAAGCTATCCCAAATAGTTTAGGTGCTGACAGCTAATTTGCGTTGTATAAGCCCCTAAACTAGTGTTTCTTGAATTCGATAGAGGAATTGCCCTTAAAAATACATAACTCATTATCAGCCACACTGGTTTAAAAGACAGTCGAAGTAGGAGAGCATCTAATGGTGTATCTAGTACCTATTTTCAGGAGGAACCATCCTGGTTTTTAATTTACCGTTATCTTTAGTGTAACAGGAGATTTTAAGTATGTATATAACAAATGTTTAGAAAGAAATGTATGCATATCGAAAGTTTAGTTCATTAAGTTAAGTAATTTTTATAGTTCAATTACGAGTTGATTAGTTTTTCTATAAAAATGTCTTATTCAAAATCGTGGAGGGGGTCATGGCCCTTCTCCTGGACCCTCCACTGAGAGCATCAAAGGGGTTGAAAATATTGGACATTGATTTATCCAGGCCATTAATTTTTTTCATTTTCCTACACTTTAACATCACCATTACACGCAACAAGATAAAGAGACTAAAGTCGTAATTATCAGCAAAAGCATTTGGTCTTCATTTACTTGGCTTATGCTCAGTTGACTTTTATTAACATGTCTGGTGGTTGGTGTTATGTTTACAAAGCTACGAGTAAAATACAAGAATAAGGAAAATAATATTTTGATATTTTAACCCTTTCATTAGAACATCTCTTTCAGGCAAACTACTTTTCATTTTTCGGTATAGGTGACAGTTCTAGAGAGCCAAACCTGGAGATCCACATAGATCTGAAATGCAATATTAGGCCTCTTCAATTTTGCAACCACAACTGAGGAATGTTTTTATGGTCCAGTTGCTTATGTTTTACTTGCCAACCTTTTTTTAAACAGTAAACTACAGTAAAAAAAGAAAGTAATTATCATTCCTAGACCAGCCTGCACTAAGATAGTCTGATGACATTTGAGGCAGTGTTGCCATATCGTTGCCAAAATGTATGTATAGATCATTATGTACGTATAGATAATAACGTACGTATCGTTTGTATACAATAAGAACTAATAATGTTTGTTTATTGTTTCAGATGTTGGCACAAATCAGTATTTTTTATACATGTAAAACTGGCAACAATGTTGGGTACGGAGAGTAGGGTAAGAATGGTTGAAATGTAACAGTCACCATCGTAATATCCAGCTGCTCTACTTGTACATACAATAACAAGTTCACTTGCACACGTTATTTAATATTATCTACCCTATCCATTTCCCTTATAAAGAAAGCGGGAAAATAAATAACCAACATAGGATTTACTTAGTTAAAATAACTAGTTTATATTTGTTTTATACAATCCGAAGTAAACCATTCCCAATTTGTCTTCGTAGTGATCAGGGTTTGGGGCTGAAGTGAGGCCACTCTCTAATAAGTTCCCTCAGTTTGGTACCAGGACAGTCCGTGGGCGTAGACTTCACCTGGTTGTGACCTAGAAGTTTGTAAGATGAGTCGATCTTCCCATTCTCCACTCCTGATCTGACCAGGCGGTGAACTGCCTCTAACTGCACCTTTTGTGGGCTCTCATCTGGATCATGAATAGCAAATTATGTAAGAAATGGTGAGGCACCTAATTATTTTTTAAATTTACTAACTGATGGGCTTAATGTGAATTTAATAATTCAGTTATTAATGGGATTGTATTGGAGGGTAGAACATGTTTTATACCATCTTTAATATCAGTGCTTTTGAATTATTGAATACATAGAGTTAAAAACTTTAAAAATCTCTCTACCACGCCTACCAATCAGAACTAGTCTGATTACTTGCCAAGAGCATAATTAATTATTTGATGGCTGTAGTTCCGGCAAAAGCAACAGAGAGCAGCACTGTATGGTAAGTAAACAAGTAAGAAATTACATGCTCACTTCCCTTTCGTCCAACGATTATCTCTGCAAAAAAGGCAATGATGATAACTGAAAAATATATTTTCATTAGGATTTGAGATATTATAAAACATTGTTATATATGCTTAAGAAAGTTCCTCTGAATAGGTAGTACTGTATAATCCTTTTGATGCTCACCAGTGTTTTTATTAGTTAGCTAAAAGTGCGAAGAAATACCATTCTTCAAACAGTATGAGAACCTGACGTGTTAAGTTTTGTATATATGAGTTAAATTATTATACTCTTAAGTCAAGAATTTTTTACCAAAATCTGAAACTTTGTTAAATAAATCTTTAAAAACAATCTATCAATAATTAAGAGAATATTTATTCTAATGGTAACATTGTATGAGGATATTTTTACTTTGTTATTTAAAAATTAATTTTACAGTACCGTAAACATGGGCTACTTTGGCCCACTTTTGAATAATTTCATACGATTTACCTTATAAGAAAATAATATTTTACTTAATTTAAGTCCTGGTAACCTTTTAATACAACTATAACATGTTATATTTTATATGCTGCACACTTTTTGACCTAAAAATTTGTTTTGTATTTTTAATTTATTTTTAAGATTTGGGCCAATGTTACCCTAAGGGTAGGGTAACTTTGGCCCAAGGTAGTTTTTCAATTGAAAAATAGTGGTATAAAGGCATGGGACAAAGAAGGACCTGGGTATTTAAAAACACATGTTATTTAATGACAATAGTAATATTTAACACCAATTTAAAAATACATAAATGGGTAAAAAATGTAAAAAACCGTTTAAAAAAGTTAAATTTCTTTCAAAAAAGGAATGTCTTATGTTTAAATGAAATCAACCTTAAAAAGGCCTCTTTTTACAAGCTTTGGTGGCTGAATATCTTTTAAAATGTCACACCATTTGTAAAATAACGTATCCTTTTCTTGGGGCCACTTCCAAAATTTCTTAGTCGGCGCCATGCACTCCTCTGTCGCTTCCTCCTACGCCACAGAGAGCACCAACCCTGGGAATCGGAGTCCATTCCAATGAACAACAACAAATTTGTCCTTTACTGCAAGTTCCTTCATGTCTTCATTGCTTCCTTTTAGGTCTTTAACATTTGTAGTTAGGACCTCGATTTCGTTTGATGTTAGACGAAAACTTGACTGAGGGTGTCTCTTTAAAAATGACAACCCAGTCACGGCCCGAAACATTGTTACAAAAACATTGTACAGTCTTTCATTTTCTAGTTAGGTAGGACTTTACGACGTACCTCAAATCAAGTTCATCCAGTGGAAAACCATATTAACACATTTTGGCGATATGACTAGCAAAAGCTAATTCTTCTTCTTGAGAAAATACTTTAGGATGGCCTGGGGAACTTGAAAATGAGTTCTTCAATTTGTTTTTAATAATGCTTCTGGGTATCCTGAAATTTTCTGCAGCTTGCCTCTGTCATTTCACCAGATCTGATGGTTTCTAGACAAGTTTGAAGATGTTCCTTGCTGTAGTCAGCATATTTTCGGCTCCTGGGGAGACGTTTGTAGTTGTAGGGCATCTTGAAAAAGCTGAAACCAAACACATGCAATAGAAATATATTCACTACCCAACCATTTTTCAAGCTATTTATAGAACTTTACCGCTAAAAAACAGGTTTATAACAGTACGACCTACTTTGGCCCAAAAAAAAGCTGGGCCAAAGTAGGTCGTACTTTGTAGGTTACCAGACCTGATTTAAAAATACATGAAAATGGGAAGTCACTTTGTGTTTCACGAAGGTCTAACTACAGCACAACATTATTAACTTAAAAGTGTTCTAAAAAACATACTTACATTAGTAGTTCCTGAAGAAATGCGTCTTCTGCAGGAAGAAGTTTTGAAGGTTATTTCACTTGCTTACACGAGACACACAACTTGTGGTGTTGCTGCCCAGCAACAAACTGGGGAATCAGTTAAACTATCAGGCAGTTTGATTGATACTACCACCTAACGGAACCAACCGAAACTAATTCAGATACTGCCACAAATCGCTCAAAAAAAACTTGTTTCGTTTTATTTTGCTTTTGGGCCAAAGAAGAACCCTAGGGCCAAAGTAGCCCTTGTTTACGGTACTTCTTTTATATTTATTACTAAATTCACTTCTTTTATATTTATTACCGTATGAAGAAAAATGTGCCTCTTTCAAATGGCATTCATTTGTTTCAAGTTGTTGTTTTATAATACCTGTACATGAACCATTGTGATGCATTGAAATTTGTAGGAGATATTTGGCTTTTACATGCATAAGCTTTTATGCTGCCATAATAATACACAAAATGCCAAATATTTGTGCTAAAAATATATATGTAATGTAAAATTTATTAAAATATTTTCCTCGTAGTCTAGGGGTTTCCAAACGGGTAGTTTATGGAAAAATGTTTAGTTGAACTTAATATTTTTAATATAACCAATTCTGAGAAAGTTAAATTTCCCAGTCAACATTTCAACCATGAAGACAATAAATTAAACATAATTTTTCTGTATTACAATGAGACAACTCACCAGGGGTGTATATAAGGGTAAAGGGAGGGGGCTTGAGCTCCTTTTCCCTTTTTGAAAGATAAACATTAAAATTGCACCCAATAGTTTGTTTTATGCTACAACACATTTACAAGGTCTTAAAGCTAAACAATTTCCTAAACTACCCAGTGTGTCAACCTCTCCCCCAAAATTATTTTCTATGTACACCACTGCAACTCACAATTGAAGTCTCCAATGAGGCTAATGCTGACAGCCTTGGCATTAAAGTCCTCCGCAGCAGCACCAGCCACTCCCCACCCCCTTCCCTCGTAGACCTGACCAGTCTGTGCAACCAGCCAGTTGAACCCAATGTCATCATAGTTCTGCAACCAGTAAAAAGGTGTGCAACAAATTGTTCCAAAGAACAATAAAATCCACAAATTTTTCACATATAAAAGCCTTTACCAATTCTTCAATTCAAAACCTGATCGTTTTAGTTATACCAGTAACAAGAAAGAAAATATTTCATTTCACAACCATGTAATGACAATGTCTTCTTTAATAATTAAGTGTTTACGTATTAGGTTCTATTGATTAGCATGAACATTGAGACAATAAAATTAAAAAATACTTTTCTTAGAGGACTGCTAAATAACAGTACTGCAAGTACTTAAAATATGTAAAAAATCAAATTAAATTTAGATTGAGAATGTAGGTATCCCTGTAGGCTACTCCTGTGTCCGAGTTACCTTCAAACTTATAATGTAGATAGATAAGGTACGAGGACATCATACTGTCATATAAAAGGGTTCATTGAGGTTGCCTGCACAATTTCAAATCTTAGCTCATTTTATTCTCGAGATGTCCTATAGATAGAGACAGACAATTATACAGGAAAGGAATTTTTACATCGCCCAGCAGACAAAAAATTGTGTCATCGTAGTGAGTGGCACACAGCCAAATTCTATGGTTGGACATGCAACGTCATAGAACTCATTCTTTTCAATGTAGAATTGAAGTTTCATACAAAGTGTAGTATTTATAGATGATATCTTTTCACTTGATACATTCACATTTTTGTTCAATAAGTTGGATTACATCTACACATTTTTCTTCTAACTCTGTGCTACACACGATGTCAGCAAAAGTTAATGTTGTATGTATTGAGCTACATTAGTCACATATACAAATTCCATATGCTTATATTCAGAGTGCGGACAGACCGACAGAAATGAAATTTGTCTAGCCTCTCCTTCCTTAACACTTAGTCAGTGATTAAAAAGTAAACAATTTTGAAGATTAAATAAGGCAAGTCGGTGGCACCACCATAGTGTTGCCGGGCCTTAAGGTTCAAGTTCAAGTTCAAAAATCCTTTATTCATTGTAATACAATACAGAACACAGTTTACAGTAATCATTCCCAATGCACCACGTACGGCGCGTGCGAGAATACAGTTGGAATAAAGGTGTTAAAATAATAAATATAACTGAAGTTTTAAGTTATTCTAAAGTCAAAGAGTCGGTCACCTATCTCCAGAATGTTATGTTTTTAGTTCAACAGCATGATGAATGAGTCCATCATTCAGGCCATTAAGTAGAGCAACAAGCTTTATTTTCCTCTGGAGTTTTACACCATATGAATGAGTAACCATTGACTTAGTAGTCATTATATTATTGATAGTAATTATCTTTAATACAGGTTCAGCACAGATATGATAAAGTTTTGTTAAGAAATTAACAAAATCATGATGTGTTTAATTAATTTTGTAACTCTTTATTATAAGCTTATGTAAAAATTCATATTTTAAATGCATTCATTGTGATTGTATTACATCTTATTTAACAAACAACACATCTTGATGTGATAATTAACACAGTTTCCAAATATTTATAGTTGCAAACAGGGGTTCCTCGAGGATCAGACTTAGTTTCCATATTGTTTTGCGTATGTATTAATTAAAATATCAAATCAAAGAAGTTGACATTGTATTATCTATGTATGCTTATATAATTAAACTCAAGATTTGTCTTGAAAGCTTCTGCCTTTGGAATTTTTAATAATTATATACAATTTTACAGTCAATCTTTCTTAATACAATTATTACAGATACAAAACAATGCTGTTCATATTTTTATGCAGAGAATCCTCTTGTTGTTTGTGGGTATACAATGCAGGGAATCCTTCAGATTACTAGGAATCCTAACATTTTTTAGTTTGTATTTTGAAAGAAATTCTACAACAGGTGTCAAAAAGGTAATTTTCTCTGCCTCTCCCTCCCCCAAATTCAAGCAGTACAAGTGATTTGTCCTACAGGGAAATATTTTAGTAAGGATGTGCTGAATCGGCAATAATGGTACCATACTCTTGAAATGGCCAACCTTTCTGATGCAAGCCAGTTATAATGGAGACTTCTTTTCATGTTTCCACCATTTGAGAAGTATTATTTGTTTTTTTCCAGAAAAAGTAAAACCGCAGCAAAAATTATTATGAGCATGTAATGTTTACGGCAATGAAGTGCTCTGTTCAGATGGTTTATTGTTGAAAGCTGTTTGTTGTTGGCAATGTGTATTGAAAGAAGGGGAAAATGTTCGTGATGTTGAATACAGCAGTAACCTAAGACTCTCTACTCTGAACATAACTGACACTTTATGTTATATTGTTCCTTCCTAAACTCAGAACAAACATTGAAAATCAGTTGTTCTTTACTTCACAACAGAATAGTTGTCTGACTTGGACTAGTCAAAAGCTTGTGCATGTTGGATTCCTTGTCTGTTGTTCAATGCTCATAAGGAGCAATGTATAGGGTCTGCCTGACTTATTCTTGTAATTATTTCCAGAGCTATAACATTGTCTTGGATGAAGCATTTTGTGTTGGATTGGTTTGACGTTATAGGTAAAACAGATGTTGTGCAATGTTGAGATATACCAGAAATGTTTTTATCGATATAGAAAGTAAGAAGAAATTGGTTTAAACAATTTTTATAAAGTATGAACACTTGTTTTTGCATACCCCTTGCATATGCAACATTTCCAAAAGTAAAAATATTAGATAATTTATATGATCTAACTATTTACTTATTTAAATAAATTCCAAAAACAAACTTGGCCGCATTTCTCCTGCAAATGTTTTAAATTAAATTAAGACCAACTCTGTTAAAATATCTAACAAACAACACCATTTTTAAAACCTTAGTTTAATTTGATTTAAGAATACAGCAAAAATAATATTTTATGCTGACTAGTAGATGATTTAATCATTGTAGAGCCTCAAAATGTTTAACTCATCTCAAATTCCATCAATCAATTCTAAAAGAACATCTCATTCAAGAAGAATTAGTTGCACATCTTGTTTGTGTGTAAGATGTCATTAACAAACACATCATACATAGAAATCAGTAGAAATATCTCCTGATTAACACAATGCACAATATTAATGCTTATTGTGGAATAAACATTGTGGACATACCATCTTCATCTTCACATGATCATTATTTCTTTCCAGTTGTGTGCCATTGTGTAGTCCACTGTATAATTAGTCCACTTACCCTGGCATTGATGTTAGCACACATGTAAGCACAGGTTTTCTCCATTTTCTTGGCGTAGGAAAAGACAGCTACATCTACATGTATTCATCACAAGAATTTTCGTATACCAAAAAGCTTAATGATCCAGACAGCGATCTCTCAGGATTGCTTGCAGCAATACTTCAAGACAGTGCCTACCAAATTCTCAGAGGAGTATAGTGATATGTTACATCGTCTCTGCAATACTAATAATGTATCATCACTCATCTCCTTTTTTTGTTTAAACATAATTTACGCATAAGTCTTGAAAATGTTGAATGTAATGTTTTTATATATTCTCTTCCCTTAATTTCCCTATTCTTTGTTGGTGGTTATATTATTTTCAGTCTCTTATCGTCTCAAGTACATAATGGGGTTGTATTGTATGATACAATTTGTTCTCCTTACCTCTTTAACTGATGTTGTGTGTACCTCCTCTAAGCTTGTGGTGATATTTCATATTGTATGTAATCTCTCCTTACCTTGTGGAGGAGGGGGTGGTAGTGATGTGTATTAGTGAAATATCTCCTTATCCTGTGGTAATGTTAACTTATATTGCATAAAATCTCAGGAGAGCCTTACCTTATTATATATTACATACAGTATCTTCTTACCTTCTGGTGGTAGTGTGTTTTACCTAAAATATCTCCTTATCCTGTAGTAATAATGTAAATTATATTGCATAAAATCTCAGGAGAGCCTTACCTTGTGATAAATATTATATATTACGTACAATATCTTCTTACCTTCTGGTGGTAGTGTGTATTACCTACAATATCTCCTTATCCTGTGGTAATAATGTAAATTATATTGCATAAAATCTCAGGAGAGCCTTACCTTGTGATAAATATTATATATTACGTACAATATTCTTTGTTTGAAGGTTATTTTTGACGATGGAAGGATTGTGAAGGAAACAGGATTTTTTCGGACATTTGCCATCGTTAAGTGAAACAAGAAAACAGTAACACTACGTTTCGAGATCTGCAATCTGATCTCTTCTTCAGGTAAAGAAACGTAGTGTTACTGTTTTCTTGTTTCACTTAACGATGGCAAATGTCCGAAAAAATCCTGTTTCCTTCACGTACAATATCTTCTTACCTTCTGGTGGTAGTGTGTATTACCTACAATATCTCCTTATCCTGTGGTAATAATGTAAATTATATTGCATAAAATCTCAGGAGAGCCTTACCTTGTGATAAATATTATATATTATGTACAATATCTTCTTACCTTCTGGTGGTAGTGTGTATTACCTACAATATTTCCTTATCCTGTGGTAATAATGTAAATTATATTGCATAAAATCTCAGGAGAGCCTTACCTTGTGAGTTATTATTATACGAGTATATTGTGCATTATATATTGCATACAATCTCTCTCCTTACCATGTTGTGCTGTTGTGTATTACTTACAATCTTTTTTTATTCTGTGGTGGTGATCTGTATTGTCCACAATTGTGTTACTCTGTGATGGTGTACACAATCTCTATCCTTAATTAATTACAATCTCCTTCTTTACCTTGTCCTTCATGTGATGGTGTTGAATATTGCGTACAATCTCTGCGCAAGGTTTTCCTGCACAGCAGAGACTTCCACCTGTGTGGTGAATGATGACATAGGAAACACTACCCACAATCTTCTTCTGAGGTGTTTTCGGCGGCTTTGCTCCCCACTGACTCCTCGTGATTGTGTTCATTTTCAATCTGCCAAAATTCATTGGTGTTAGAAGTCCATGAATGAAATTGCCCAAGCAAATGAATTCCATGCAAATTTTACCCATATTGTTAGTGCATGAATGACTTTGTTCATGTACAATATGCATGTGCTCCCTGACACAGTAAAATATTCTTAACATTCGTAAGTCTGTATTAGCACTGAAATATTGGAGGAAGGTTCTAAGCTGGAACTGTTAACGTTTTTGTAGCAACTTTATTAGAGGTTATATGTTTTTCTTCTAATATAAATACTAGAAATATGTAAAATGAAATTATGAAAATTAAATATTTTATATTATTATATAGCCCTCCCCTCCATAGTAAAAAGACAGTTTCTCTTGACTCAGAGAAATATCCACAAATGTTTTGCAGGTACAGTGGAGCGGTATCTGAACCATCACCAATGACCAGTTAAGTCAGTGAAGGAAGAGCATTTGTAAGGATAATATCACTTAGCACCAGTGGTGTGGCTATTACTTGGTTTTTGGGGGTGGGAGTGAGATTAAATCTTGTTGAAGCACACTGCGCTGGAGGGTATGGAATAAATTTGAATAAATCTAAATTTATATAAATTAAGTAAGCCTAATTCAAAGTAAAACATTTCACTGCCGTAGTTGAAACAAATTTTATTGCTTTTATACATGCGTTTTTTTTTAATTTTCAAAGCTTTTGGTGGCTTTCTATCCCTCTCTTAATTATGCCACTGCTTAGCAGCCATTCTCATCGTTGCTCTACTCTATTATCTTACTATAACTGCTGTACCTACTAGATTGGCAAGGGAAATAAATATATAATTTTTGTCGTTAGCTCATCTTGTCCTTATATGTTTTATACTGAACACAAATGAAGGTACTCAAATTTCCTATTGAAAGTTGAAAAATAAGTCTCTGCTGAAAAGGTTGATCAAAGTTTATACCTTGTTATTTAGACAAAATGGTCTAGTTTGTCAGAAATTAAAGATATAATTTTTTTATATTTCATTAGATAGTATAAATAATGTAAATGAAACAACGTTTTGCTGAAGTTATCGGTAAACAAAAATCCAGTAATCTAAGAAAGCTGAGTATAATTTGGCCCAAGCTGTAAGCTGGATATATATTTTAACCATACAACTTATTACTGTAAGTACTAAAGTTTTAAAGACTGCAAAAATAAAAATCATTTTCTTCAGAAAATTGTGTAAAAGTGCAGTTGGGATTTTTCAAACTTTAAAATAATTATTAAACTATTAAGCATTGTAGTTTATTTGTTTCTTGATAATACTTTTCATAAATTGGTTTGATGTGTGCTTATTGATATAATTGTCTATTGTCTATTGATAGTTTTATCAGTTTTCTTACATATCTCCAAATTAATTACCATATTTAATTTTAAATATATACTTATTTCAATAGATAAGAAGAAAGAAGTAGATCTTATCGACCCTTTTCCAGACTAAGAAACAAAGTTTGGTTGCAATGGCTGTACAAACACTCATCATCAAATTCAAGGATTTCTTCAAAATAATGAGTTTTCCTAAATCATTAATTACTAATTGTATAATTGTCTTTCAGAAGATTTATTTGAAATTTGGTGGTTTTGACATAGGTATTACCATTTATTGGCAAGACATTATTGTTAAACTATTAGACATAGTATTAGTTTTTACAATGCTAAATATATCAAAATCATCCAAGTTATTGTGTCTGTAAAGTAAAATTGTGTAATCTACATATAAAAATGAATGATTGAATTACTGTTTCCAAAACAAATATTTAATAACATTAAGAACATAACAGGCCACAGTACAGAACCGTGATACATGCTACAATTATTAATACCTATCTGCTCTTTTAGATTTGGTTTCAGTTCAATAATTTTGTACATTAACAAATTGGAATCTTCCACCTTTAGAGACAGGGTTTCAGTAAATTATGAGGTGTTCCTACTGTTCTTTAATTGTTTCATTAATTATTTTAAAATATATGATGTTTGCATTATACGCTTTTTGGAAGTAAAAAGAACTTTAAAGATAAAATTATTGATAATAACTCATAATTTATTTTATTCAGATATTTGTTTATTGCTAATCTAGTAAACTTCCTAGTGAATCCATAATGATTAGCGAATAGTACCTATAATTTTAGTCTATTAACAATTGATCAATCCATTATAAATATATTTCAATACAAAATAAAATCTAATTTTAATGATTTAAAACTACAAACTTTAATTTATCATCAATATATAACATTATTCTTTTAAATGGGGCACTTTTATTTATCATACTTGTTTCTGAAAGATGTGTGATATAAAATTTGTTATGTGGACAAAACAATTCAATGGAGGTATAAATATCTTACCTTACATCTGCTGTGGATCCTTAGTCTGTAAAAGTGCCTTATCAGGGCCAACCTCTTCCTTATCAGTTTATCAAATTGTAAACTGTTTTAAAACCTGATTGCTGTTGTTTGGATTTCACAACTTTTATCAGTTGTCTTTGATTACAGGAATATGGAAAATCAGTGTTTCTAGGAACAAGAATGTTTTAAATTAGCGAAATTAATTTTAATTTGTTATGGGTGCAGCCATATGCCCAAAGGTAGGCTTTGTGTGCCAATTTAATGAAAATCATTCCTTTGAGTATGGCACACGGGGTGAGGTAGATGTTAATTTGTTACTACCTTCCTAATTTATTGCTTATGGGTTGCCTGCCCATATTGTTTAACAACCAAATCAAAATAATTTTTTTTACAGTATCTTCAAGATTTGTAAGAGTCAAGTTACATAAGTCAATAACTATAAGGTAGGTTATTATTATTATTATTATTCTTTATTGAACATATTCTTAGAGAACAGTACAATCGTCCTTGTTACAGCAGGTTAGAAAGTTCTGTTTAAAAATTCATTCATTGTGTAAAATGGATGGTCTTGAAGCCAGAGTTTTAGTTTGTGTCCAAACTGCAGTCGGTCTCTCCTCTTCAGTTCTAGTGGGAGGGTTCAGTTCCACAGCTTTGCTCCGACATACGTTGGCTTCTTCTCCGTGGACGCTAGGCGGTGAGCTGGAAGATGGTAGTTTGCAGCATGCCGAGTGTTGTAGTCATGTTGCTGTGCTCCAGTCATCACTTCATCGGGTGATTTCAGGTGTACGTAGGTCACAGCTTCTAGGATGTAAAGGTTAACCACAGTGAGAATCTTCAGTTCTTGAATTAGAAATTATGACTATATTGAACACAGTGAAGTCATAATTTAAAGTCAAGCATAGAGAAATTCATCCAGTGAGAAGAAAGGATTTTCCTGAAGTCATACTCACAGGTGTTGGTCCTCTGTTCCCTTTACTGTTTCAGGAAGATGGTTCCAGAGTTTGGCTCCCATGTAGCCTGGTTTCTCCTCATCCTTGGTTAGTCGACGTATGTGAAGACAGTAATGTGTTGCATGTTGGGTGTTATATGTATACCTTCAATGGATGTAAGGTCTTTGTACGAGCGTATGTGACAACTTTCAGAATGAAAAGTCCAACCACAATACGGATGTTGAGTTCTTTGAA
This sequence comes from Homalodisca vitripennis, assembly GCF_021130785.1. Classification (NCBI taxonomy): domain Eukaryota; kingdom Metazoa; phylum Arthropoda; class Insecta; order Hemiptera; family Cicadellidae; genus Homalodisca; species Homalodisca vitripennis. The sequence goes on from NC_060213.1 coordinate 107,170,341, forward strand.
TTGCTCCCTACAGGATTCTTGAGGAGTTAGCTCTTCAAGGATCCTTTCAGCTCTCTTCTGCTGAATGAGCACTCGCTGCACATTTGTCTTACGTAAGTTTCCGCAGACTAATGTAAGACCATACCACAGGTGTGATTAAAAAAGAATGGTAGGCTATTTTGGCAGTGCTTAGGTCACTAATGATACTTAATGATAATGCTTAGGTCATGATTCTTCTGAGTACATAAATTGTTGTGCTTAATTTTTTTGCAGAGACAGTCTGTGTGGGGTGTCTATGTTAGATGCCTGCTTTACGAATACATTTTTAAACCCTTCCTGAGTATCAAGCTTTGCCAAGTTCTCATAATAGACCATAAAATCTGAGATGAACAATTTTGAAGATTAAAGCCAATACCACATGAAAAGAGTATCTAGCGCTCAGAGTGGCATTCTGTTTGTTACCCACTTCCTTTTTTTGTGAAGTCCAAAAAATCTGTAAAATTGACATTGAATATAAAAGTGAAACAATTAAGTAGTAAGGTAATTGAGTAGTCAAACTGAAGAATGAATTGTTCATTATAATTAAACATTTATTTTTTTAAGAATTAAAAATGAACATTATTTTTTTCATTTTGAGTTTTATTACATCTATTTTGGTTTAGAAATGTTAGAAAAAACTAACTTCTACATTAACTTAAGCATTTGTTTATTTTTTAGTAAAAATTCTGTCTACAAAATCTTCATATACAATATTAAAACAATATAAATTTGTTCTATTTTCAATATAGTTTGCCTATTAAGGGGACACACATAAAATAAAACCATTATTTAAATGTAAATTTACCAAGTTCTGAGGCTAAATCTCAAAAAAGGACTCTAGCAAACCTACTTCAAATGGCAAAGAAGAACATGACTTCCACAATTTCCTTGAGCACTAAAAGTTTAGGTGCAGCATTTTCTAAAATAAGTGAATAAATACGTTACTTATGTTCATTTATAAAAAAATAAGAGCAGTTTTCATTTAAATTGCTAAACCCAATTTTGACCTGATTTTGCACTTACCTTTAAAATGCTTTGAAATCATAAATATTTATTAAAATTAGTTGTCCGCGTTTTATTGGTAGAAACATTTACGTACTAGTAAGACTCACTAGAACAACTGTAATCCTCCACAGTGAACTAGAGTTCCTTTAGTATTCCTTTTTTTTCTTTTTTCATCATTTCCAGTTACAGTTATGCAGCTCCTGAACATCCATTAATTTGTTAAAATGTAAGTGACATCAGTTTTTGTATACCCAGTTTATGTCTATTTTACGTTTGTGAGTGTGTATATGTGTGTATATATTGTGTATACAATGTGTATACGTATGCTTTACTCGCATGCGTATGTCGTATGTCTTTCAGACCTTAACTATAAATCTGGTAATACACCCTGGCAACCTTATAGGCTTTTGGTGCCCATATACAAAAAAAAATTTTAAATAACCTGTTCTGATTTAAATTCTGTCCAATTAAATACCAATTTTTCCATAATCACTTGTATTATCCATGGGTTGAGACTCTCACATTATAAAAAAAAACTATAAGAATCATTAATTGATTAATACAAATAATTAATTATTTAATCCAAGTTAAAAAATTATATATCGAAATAGTTAATTAATAATAAGAAATTGATATAATTACTATGAAATAATTCAGCCAAAATTGTAACATTTACAAAAAAGCTGACCACTTTAAATTATTATAAAGTGAATAATTATTAGTTCATTCACATTGACTACTGTTATCTAATAGCTAAATCAAATTGTAATAGATATATTAATTTAATAGTTTGTTATTTGCATGATGGTATTCTACAGTTATTCATGGATAGTTAAGATACCAGTGGGCACAGCAAAAACCAATGTGTCACTTAAATTTGGGTAACCTTATGGATGTCCAAGAGCAGCACATCACTAACCGCAAATGTCAAGATTCTGGGGTTCAAGGACAATTCGATAGGTCTAGTCTTCTGCAGGAGATGACTGTTGAGTTGGTGGGGTTTGTTCCCTAACCTCAGAGGTTCTTGCTAGCCTCAACAAGGGTGTGCCCCCCCTGCCTACTTTGACTGGAGAGGCTGGTTCAGAGCTGGCCTGACCTTCTTCTGGGGAGACTAATTTGAGATTAGTGCCCTTATTCTTCCTCATGGATCTCGATAGGAGGCGGCCCCCTACTCCCTAACCTTACCCATCCTGAATATCCTGTCATTCTGGAAGCAGTTCTAAGGACTAAGTGCAATTTCACTAAGTTTCTTGTCCTAAGAGAACAAAAAAAGAAAGGTTTACAAGACTAAAAAGGAGACCAAATCTCCCTTAAATAAAAACATATACGCTTTACATCTTCTCTTCCGATTTACTTATCAGCAAGGTGAATTTGATATGTCTTAATAATCAATGGACAGTGAAATATACCAAGAAATAGTAAGACAATCTCACATTCTTAAAGAGTTAATAAGGTTGTATTAAAAAAAATACTTCTACAATTTAAAATATAAACCTCTATATTTTTATTAAATGTATGAGGATTCTGTAAGTAAAACAGGGAAAGTTTTTATCTTTTCCAAAGTAAACAAATATAGTTGACACTTAAATTTAATTTTGTGCAAACATTGATATTATACATTGTAAATATCTGTTTTGTTGTGGTCACTCCACTTTGCTAGTATAGTGCGGCCACTGCTCTATGATGCTGTAGAGCTTGTCTCCGGGGCAGTCAGTAGCGCGCACTTGCCGGTGACCAATCAGTTTGTACAATGTTCTGATCTTGTCCTGATTCACTCCTGAGGCAATGAGTTCTTGCGTTGCTGCCAGCTGTGCTTCCGTGGGAGACTGGTCTACAACAGTCACCATCTTTTAACAAGTTTTGACTGAGGAGGATACAATTTGAGACAAATTTTAATTTATGTTTTACTACAATACAAATTTACCAGAATGAGGTTATATTCAGATCTTAATTTTTCCTTCCAATTTTCCTAAGGAAATATCATCAAAATCAGGAATATTCTGTGATTTTTATTTCACCACACAATATCTGTATAATTCTGCAGGTCTCATTTCAATACTTTTATAAAGGGTTGACAAAAAATCTGGGAACCCTCTGTTAATATTGTAACGGCTCACACTAGAACAACTAAACTTTGCACACATTTATGTCATGTTATGAAATACTTTTGGGCAAAATTACTACCTTCGTTCACAAACCAAAAATGGGAGATTTTGGGAGCAACATCGCAAACTCTATCTTAACCTAATAAAAAAATGGCGAAGTGTCTGTCAGAAGTGAGAATTACTTACAACCTAAGCAAAATTAACCTTTGGAGCAGCTAAAAAATGTAAATTTTATGCACTACTCAGTGACTTCATTTTTAATGTATTAAAAAGGAGAAATCAATGCAAAGTATGGGTTTCAATATCAATCCTAGTAAATAACCAAAGTTAAAGGAATTACTAGAAATTTATAACTGCAGGACTACGTTCCACAAGTTATAGACTTTTCCCCATGTAATAAGGTGCTTTTACTATATTATGAGACTGTTGAAAAATATAGTAAGGTGAAAAACTAATTTTTGACAATCCAATGTACAATCGGAACAATCTCAATTCTTTATGCATATATTACAACACAGATCTCCGGCCATTTTACAGAAAGGACACAGTCTTTAGTACAAAAATTGAGCCCATCATAAGAATACTAGAGATTTGATAGCTCCCATTGGAATCATATATACTTGGATCACACTCATAACTCACAATGAGAAGAAACCAACATTATTGTAGTTGTAATTGGGTGTACGAGCCCCTACCACATTCCACCCTCTGCCTACCATCATAAGTACACTTGAACTCACTCTGAAAGCTCCCAATGAGACAGATGCCAACACTCTTACTGTTTTATTTGGTTCATTAGGCCCCCTTACCACATTCTACCCTCTGCCTACCATCATAAGTACACTTGAACTCACTCTGAAAGCTCCCAATGAGACAGATGCCAACACTCTTACTGTTTTATTTGGTTCATTAGGCCCCCTTACCACATTCTACCCTCTGCCTACCATCATAAGTACACTTGAACTCACTCTGAAAGCTCCCAATGAGACAGATGCCAACACTCTTACTGTTTTATTTGGTTCATTAGGCCCCCTTACCACATTCTACCCTCTGCCTACCATCATAAGTATACTTGAACTCACTCTGAAAACTCCCGATGAGACAGATGCCTACACTCTTGCTGTTGTACCTTGGTGTGTGACCACCTACTACTCCCCACCCTCTGCCTACCATCATAAGTACACTTGAACTCACTCTGAAAGCTCCCAATGAGACAGATGCCAACACTCTTACTGTTTTATTTGGTTCATTAGGCCCCCTTACCACATTCTACCCTCTGCCTACCATCATAAGTATACTTGAACTCACTCTGAAAACTCCCGATGAGACAGATGCCTACACTCTTGCTGTTGTACCTTGGTGTGTGACCACCTACTACTCCCCATCCTCTGCCTACTGTCATAAGTATACTTGAACTCACTCTGAAAGCTCCCGATGAGACAGATGCCTACACTCTTACTGTTTTATTTGGTTCATTAGGCCCCCTTACCACATTCTACCCTCTGCCTACCATCATAAGTACACTTGAACTCACTCTGAAAGCTCCCGATGAGACAGATGCCAACACTCTTGCTGTTGTACCTGGGTGCATGAGTCCCCTACCGCATTCTACCCTCTGCCTACCGTCATAAGTACACTTGAACTCACTCTGAAAGCTCCCGATGAGACAGATGCCAACACTCTTGCTGTTGTACCTGGGCGCGTGAGCACCTACCACTCCCCACCCTCTGCCCTCGAACACCTCCCCTGTAGGTGCCACCATGAAGTTGTATCCAATGTCTGCCCAGTAGTTCTCATACATGTGGTAGTGTTGAATGTTGCGGACAATCTCCTTGCAGGGTTTCCCAGAGCAATTGGTGTTTCCCTCACTGTGGTGGATGATCACCCAAGGGACTGGTCCGGAGATATGAGTTGGCGATACTTTCGGAGGAGTTGCTCCCCATTGACTCCGTGATGTTATTGTTATATCTAAAATAAAAAAGCAAAATATTTTGTAGAATTATTTGATCATATGTACTTGTATTATCTCTGAACAACTGAATTTAAACTAAAATTTAAAGACTATGGTTCCAAATGAGTAGTATAAATTTCAACTTGCCTGTAAATTAAGTGTAAGAAGACTGTTTATTGGTTTTGTTTAGAAAACAGCTTGCTTAAGCGATGTATAAAATTGAGGTTCTTGGCATGGATTCTTATAGCTCTAAACAAATATTATAACTTATAGATTGGGAGGATCAGTACACTCAAGGTAGTCTTATAGCATACCAAAGGTTACTACAGGTGATAATTGTTATGATGAAAGCAATGCTTAATTTAGATTTAGAGACTGTTAATTAATTGGTATACTTAAATTGAGCTTCTTAGCAGAAAATTCAATTTTTGTCAAGCTTAAAGCAGTGCATTAATTAAGCTTCTTGGAACCACGGCACTTAGGGAGTTTCACTAACAACTATAATAGGCTTGACCCTTACCTGCAAGAGTGGTAACAACGAAGAAGTACAACAGTATGGCCAAGGAGGTGGTCATGACTATCCACCAGAAGAGATTCTGTAGAAGAACTAGTTGAATAGATGCTAGATATTGCATAGATAAGGTGTCAGAGTATTTCTTGAAAACTAAACAAAGCATACTGTCAGTGGATTTATACACACACACACACACACACACACACACACACACACATATATATATATATATACAGGGTGTCAATTAAGTCTGGAACCTCTTTTTTAATTTTTGAACCACAATAGAAAGAAATACCAAAGTTCAGACGTGCTTACTGGTAATAGTAACGCACACATCTGCCCAATTACCGACCAGATAATCTCTTTGGGGGACGGTCCACAAGGAGTCAGACAAAATTCTTAAATAGCAGCATAGGTCAAGTTTGGTATCAAATTAAAGGTCTTACTTAGCAGAGTACAATGCCGCAAACCGGACTTAAAAAGGTGGATTCATTCAGTAGTTATAGCTATTTGAATTTTAAAACAATTGAACAATGTAAATTATTAAGTATTACAAGTAAACACCAATTTTTAAGTACCTGTGATCAAAGTAAGTGTTCAAAATGTTCCCCTACCATCGTCTGGTAATGTCCTAGGCAGTTGTAAAAGCCATCCACTGCATTTTGAAGGTAGTCACGAGGAATATCTTGAGCTTCTTGGACTATGAGATTTCTTAGGTGCGCCAAATCTCGAGGCTTAGTATGATAAACTTTATCTTTGAGGTATCCCCAAAGAAATAAATCCAGCGGAGATAAATCAGGGGAACGAGCAGGCCACTCTACTGCACCACGTCTTCCAATCCATCTGTGAAGGAATATTGTATCCAAGTATTTTCTAACAAGGAGAGCAAAGTGTGGTGGCGCGCCATCTTGTTGGAAATAAATTCTTTGAAATTGTCGACCAAGAGCAGCTTGTAGTGCAGGAATTATCTCATTTTGGAGCATTGCTAGATACGAGTCACCATTTAAATTACCATTGAACAATAATGGGCCCATAATTTGATTTCCTATAATACCTGCCCAAACGTTAAGTTTCTGTGGATGCTTTGTATGACTCAATCTGCCACTTTCACATTCTAACAGTAGTTGTGTTATTGGTAATAATTATTGATTCCTGGCTTCGATTACTACATTGTCAGATGGTGGGAGGGGAACATTTTGAACACTTACTTTGATCACAGGTACTTAAAAATTGGTGTTTACTTGTAATACTTAATAATTTACATTGTTCAATTGTTTTAAAATTCAAGTAGCTATAACTACTGAATGAATCCACCTTTTGAAGTCCGGTTTGCGGCATTGTACTCTGCTAACTAAGACCTTTAATTTGATACCAAACTTGACTTATGCTGCTATTTAAGAATTTTGTCTGACTCCTTGTGGACCGTCCCCCAAAGGGATTATACAGTCGGTAATTGGGCAGATGTATGCGTTACTATCACCAGTAAGCACGTGTGAACTTTGGTATTTCTTTCTATTATGGTTCAAAAATTAAAAAAGAGGTTCCAGACTTAATTGACACCCTGTATATATATAAAAATGTTTACCCTGTATATATATAAAAGTAATATTTTGAACTTATTACAATTTACGTTATGTTGTTCAGAATACATCTAGATAGTGTAATATTTAATCTTCAAACTGGTATTCGCCAGATATTTGGTACCAAGCACACATGTCAAAATCCTGGTTATTAAAAAAAGAATGGTTTGTCAGAAAAAACATTATGTGCATTGATTAAAGTTCTGATTAATTTTTTTTAATTTTTATCTTTAAGGAATGTTAAATTCATGATAATGTTTAAGTGGTAGCATCTCAGCTTAACAGGGTCATGGGTTCTAAACTAGGTTTGGGAATTAGCGAATTAGTTTGAAGTAATCTGTTTTGGACTAAAGTTCCAGATCACTCAGATAATAAAAATAATACTATTCCTTACTAAAATTTACTGAAATGTAAAATTGCATATTGGACTTCATGGTACTTAACAGGCTAGGACGTAGCCGTGGGAGGGGGGTGCTGAAACTGCTCCAGCACCTCCGAAATTCTCATCAAATTATGTTTGTGATTTTAACAATGACTAACAGAGGCTTCTTTAACCTAGATCTACTTAATAAACCTCAGTTTTGCTGCCTTGTACTACACGTGTGCATTTATTTATATATGGTACAATGTTTATTCATCTGCGGAGTGAGTGAGTTCAGTTGGCGCGGACTGTACGCAACGTGAAACCTAAACGGAAAGTCGGAGGCTGGAGCCTCCAGTTTTCTGAGGCTGGCTTTGCCTCTTTCAAAGTATTTACAGAGTGCAGATGTTGATTTAAGCTCAGTATACAGATATGTTGCTTCTGTCGTTGAGACATTGTAGCTATTGAGATATGACATTGATGATGTTTCACAAGTTGTTTGAGTCAGTTTCTAAGACTCAAACTCTATTTAGACGCTGAATTAAAAGTGACTAGTTGGAAGGCAAAATCATAGAGAAAACTATCCTTATGGTAGTGTTGAGGAATATTTCAGAAGAACTATTTTGGGCCCATCACTGGATGACTTATTTGTTCAACTCAACAGCAGATTCAGCAATGGCCAGGATGACATGTTAAATAACTAAAAGTTATAATAATTTCAAGATATGAATCTAGGAATGAAGTTGATGAAATTAAAAAAAAAAAAAAAAAAAAAAAAAAACAACTATTTATATCAAAGAAGGGGCTGCAGTTGCACCAGAATTAAAACCAGAGTACCTAATATGGTGCAACAAGTGAGAAAAAGAAGAGCTGATGACATAGAAGAAATGTCCAACTATTTCTGATTGTCTGGATAACTGTGACAAGGCATTTTTCTCACACACTCACCATTTGCTTAAAATCTTGGTAACACATCCATGTAAGCTCAGTTGATTCCTATTTACTACCAACCTTCCAACCTAACCGCCCACTGATACTATTAGTACCATTTATTACACAAATATCAATTTTTCATTTGTTATGTTTTTTAACTTGTGTTACCTTTATTGTTCGTTCGTCTTTAAATCAAGGATCTTTAAATTGTCTTGAAGGAAGACTCAAACTCTTATTGTTTAAAAAATATTAATTTTTAGAAGCCTAGCCTGTCTTTATTAGGTACTCATTCAGTTTGTTATCAATTTGAACGTGCACAGCTGAACGATCATTTTCGGCAATGAAAAGAATTCAAAGCTATCTAAGAAACAGGACGCATAATAAAAGGTTACCTGATCTTGCACTCTTGTCTGTTCACTACAGGAATGTCAATGTTTCACCAGAAGAATTACTAGATGTAATGGCGAACGTGCCTAGGAAGCTGGTTCTCTTGTAGTTAGCTTGGAAGCGATCTTAACTATAACTACAGGTATATCATTGATCAATTGTATTGTAATAAGCTTGCTATTCCACTTCCAAGCAATAATAAAACTAAAGGTTTTTTCTTTTTTCTTTTAATATTTTTCTGTCAGTTGTCCCCTCCAGAGCCAAGTCCTGGTTGTATCACTGTTCAACAGCCCCAAACATAAAATCCTGGCTATGTCCTTGGTAACAGTTTTATAAGAACCATAAAAATAAACTAAGCTGTGCCAATCATGTTACTAAATTCAATGGTTAAAACACATTTATTTTCAAAGCTCATGAAAGTTTTATTTGTATGAACTTTAAAAGTTTATTATAACATTCTACAGCAGTTTATGAAAGCAGTTTGGAAGGGTGCGTTGTAAGGCATGTTTGCATTTTTTTGGTCGAATCTGAAAGGGAACACTATGTGATGCCTACAAGGAGGCATGTCATCAATTTTCACGGAAACAAATTATTTGCGACCCCATGTGTAGTGCACAAAAATGTTTGTATTCACATCCTTTAAAATCCCTGAAAAAATGCGCACTATTATCGGAATCACCCTGTATATATGAAAGATTTATTATAAACAAAGTTTTGACATATTTATGGACAAGTTATTTTCACTGATGTAATGTTTTGTACACATTTTAGGACTTTGATGACACTAAATAAATACATTTGTTAACTTATTTAACGGATGGATGGTTTTGTATCCAAGCTTTGTTTTAAAACAAACTTTCTATTCTGTGTTGTTTCTTTTGAGTTTAGATTAATTTCTTACATTCACTTTATAACAGGTTATTTTATATTTTTATCAAATTGTACTTTTTCCATCAAAGACATCCATGTAAACTAAAATTCTCATGTCTGGAGATACACATTAACTTATACTCAGTTACCATAAAGGGAAAGTTCAGCACTGATAATAATATTTTAAAAGAACTATAAATCTACCTACCTATTGTTAGTTTAAATATTAGTGTTAAGAGGTAAAATACAATACGACCACTCAATAAATCAGTGACTTAACATATTGTAGAGATGACTGAGGTTGCAGCAAACAATGATACCCTTATTGACCTGTTATCAGCGGAGAAACCTAGAACCTTTGTATGACCTTCAATGGATATAGCTTTTGTTATTTTTAATGAAACATATCGCAAACTTAAGATCCAGTTGAGGAATTAGCAGTCATTTTGGGTTTTAATCTATAAGAGTAAACATAAACCATTTTGCTCTTTATAGTAAATTATTAGGTTTTACAAAGGGTGTAATTTAAAACTCATATTCCTGTTAGTTATTCAAAACTCTTAGCCATTTCAGTACAGCCACACATAAAATGTTAAAAGACATTTTTCATTGTATAAGTTTAAATTACATCCCCACTACATTCTTTAGGGTAAAGCATTATAATAAAATTGTGTTTATGCGTTTGTTTCTATTGACTACAGACATCTCATTATTTCCTGAAATCCAAATAGAAAACAGAGGAAGAGAACTGGAAAACGGGATGAAAGACGACTAGGAGACTGGCAAGTTCAGGATTTATCTTGATGAGGGGACGAAGACATCATTCCATATTTCACGCAGAGGGAGGAAAAGATTGACTGAATATTTAAATACTGCAAGTATAATAGACTTATAGTAGACTGAACCATAAAGGAATTGTTAAGTGGATTAAATTAAACAAACACAGATAGTTATCTTGCTAAAACCGGTCGGATAAAAAGAATAAGAATATATTGTACCTGGCTTAAAAGTGAGGCAATTCAAAAATAGTTATGTAATAGCATCAAATGCTAAAATAACAGTAAGACATGTCAAAAGAATCAGGACCTAACAAAGGTTATTTATATGTTATTATGGCAAAAAAAGAATTTTACTTAACTCGTGTATCTAGTTTTGTGATTTTTATGATTATGTATATTATTAAACAGTAAAAATTCAGTTTAACTTCAAATTATTTATTTTCAGTTTCTATATTAAATTTTACAAATTGCATCATTATTTATTAGAGAGAAGAATCACTTATTATTTAAATTGGAGATGGTGCATTCAAAATGAACAGCAAACGTCAAACTATCAAAATTGAAACTAATGATAGACAATTGGCAAATCTAAAAAAATAAAAAATGTAATAACATTTCATATTTTAAATAATCTGGGGGAGATGGAGTCTATAATGGTGGGGCCTGAGCCAGGTTGCGGGATGGCTTTCTCCAACAGCAAGGCTTTTGTAAAAGATTGGGAAAAGAGGGTAAGAAACAGTAATTGGAGTAGAGTTTCAGGATTAAGTCAATCTAAAATGTTTATCTCTCCTTATGCTAAAGCTCTCCTAGATCAGAGTAAGGAGAATATAAGACTGATATTAGGGATGTTGATAGGACATGACCCCCTAAGGAGACATGTTATAAGTGTGGGCCTTAGCCAGACTGACGAATGTAGACTCTACGGAGAAGAGGAGGAATCAGCAGAGCGTATTTAGTTAAAATGTCCTGCCTTATAAAAAAATTTGGAAAAGATTCCTGCGAGCATATTTCCTCAGCCCTAAGGACATCAGAGAACAGGAGCACTCAAATATCATCGGCTTCTATAAAAGTCTCAGATTCTGAGGACACAAATATAAGTAAGGGAGACGCAAAGGTCCTTCTTAGGACTAAGTGCGGAGACAAACCGTCTTTTTCCCTCAGGATAAAAAAAAATCTGGGGGATATTTCACATGTTTATACCTCTGTGTGGGGAAGTAACCAAGACAATTAGTCTCTCTTACTCTCTTGCCTCAGTTCCAGTTCAATGACCAATCACAGTTCTTCCACGACTCCACATTTTTATATTTTAGAGTACAGTAATTAAAGGTTCACAGATCTACCAGGAAGTGTGCGAGGTATTCTAGTGTTTGAGTAGGTTACCTTAAGTACAGTGATTTAAAACTACATTAAAGTTAATATATTTTCTTAATGAAGATCACTTTTGATCAAGAACGTAGCCTGGAAAAACATTTTGGTGGGGTCCAGACAACTGATATTTGCCTGTAGTTGACAGTGTACCTAGTTATGGAACCCAAGAGCGTGACGATTATCCAGTTCTGACTGAACTATAAAATAATAAGTGTAACCTGTTACTTGATGAAACGATCAGGAAAGGGTTACATTCATGGCTTTGAGCATTTTATGTGTCAAGATGGGAGGGAAAACTGTTAACTTTCATTTAGGAATCTGCGATAGAGCAAAACATTATTCACTCACAATATTCAACACTTGTAACATATGTGTCTCTAATTTGTGAAAAAAATTTGTTTCTTGTCCCTTAACAAATAGATTTCTTGACTACAGCTGCTCTATCAATTTAAATTTCCTTTATTTTTATGTTAAATAAATTAATAAGAAGAGGTAAACTGAAGTAATACTGACATTTCAATAAATTTAACAGGAAATACTGTTTTAATGATAGCATTGCTTTACAACCACACTCCAAATTTTATCTAACTTTTTTTATAAATAATGTACAGCATTTTAATATTGAGAATTATCCACCACGTTCCAGTTTACTTTTTCTAGATATACTTCAGAATTGTAACATATACCTGATTATTGTTCAGTCCTATAAATTGTCAGTAACATCTCTTTGATACATTACTCTTCAGAAGTCAGGAGTCAACAGTTTTAAACAGGATTTGTAGGAACAAAATATTGAGTTACAAATTTCTATAAAATATTATATTTAAAAACGTTATGTCTAAATTATTAAGGCACAAAGACAGAGTTGTTGAAGAGTTTGAACCAAATAAAATATAAAATAAATAAAATTTTATGTAAACGCTATTTACAAAAATATATTTACAAAACAATATGAAATATGGTGTGTTAAGAAATGGTCACCAAGGTCTCCACATATCTCTGGAAACTTCAGTTGATGAAGTTGAAGGTTGGTTATGACTGTCCGTTGTATGCACTCTTTCTTGCAGCGGTGGGTTTGGACCTATATGGAAAGGATTTTCTCCTTGCAAGTTTGAACTCTGATTTTGTATTTCAAATAAACTTCTTCTCTCTATAACATTATTGGTTTGGTAATGATTATCCGAGAACACTTTCGGCACTTTTAGAGGTGGTTGATATTCTGTTGATTTTATCAGCAGTTTATCAGAAGTGATCTCTTGGTGGGGTCTTTTCAGCGAAGAAGAATAAGGAACAGGAAATGAATCCTTCTTCTTAGAAAAGTCAAGGGGATCTTTATAAGTATTCTCCAGTGGATTTGAATCAAGGAATCTTTGAGGCCGTTCTTTCAACATTTCGTCAGAGGTAATTACAGTCAAAGGTGTCTGTATTGCTTTGATTGCTGCTGTTGGAAACCTGGGGAAATTTTGATTTTGTGAATCCTCTCTTAAATTTGAAAAATAAGAAGGTGTGATGCGTAAAAGATTTTGATGGTCCGTGGTCTTTTGAAGTTTCTGATTATCGATGAGATTAGAATCCAGTGGGGTTCTCGGATGCTCTGAAGTCGAAGTAACTTCGGGAGGATGAGTAGGGCTCGGGTAGGGACGATCACAAGACTCCTCTCCGAAACTAGAAGCAGTCGTAGATGTAGGGCTCGGCAGTGGGGATTTCGAGGGTAACTTGTCTTTTCCGACGGCAGTGAAAGCACTGTGACGACTGCGATCTATGGAGTTGCTGGTCACCGTGGCGTTAGGAGATTCGGTCGTGGTAGATACTTGGTTGTCAGATGGAAAAAATGGAAGATGTTGCGAGTTGGGCAGGAGCAGGGCGAGTTCTCCAGTGGGGAGACGACTGGGGATCAGCTGGAGTCCGGACAACATCTGGAGTCTGGCGGAGGCTGTGTTGTTATTGACGTCCTCTCCAGGGTTGCCTTGAGGATGCGAGGGGTTGGGCAGTGGGTACTGGCTGATCTGATGAAGACCGTTGACACAGTTGTTCAGGTGCGAGGCTAGTCTCTGCTTCACGCCCGGCTCCACCCCTTCCATGCGTCCGATGTAGCGCCCCACCTCTGCAGAGCATTCTGCAAACCCTGTGCGGAACTTGTGCACCACCGTAGGATCCGCACTGACAGCTAGCGTGAGCTGTTGTCGCTGTATCGTCTGCAGATGCTTCACTGTCATCTCCAGGATGTCAGCCTTCTCCAGCTTAGAGTGCCTGGCCGGCTGCAACATAGTCGAAACATTAGACAAAATATTACATCAATCTGTGTAAAAGGCAATCATGCCTTGCCTTGCATATTACATAAAATAATACTTCCGTGGTTAGACGTGGTTAGACAGCTGTACAGCTGTATACCAAATTACAACTCATTACAATAAGCCTGTTGTAAGTCAGAAATACAAAACGGTGGCTGTTTAAATAATTCTTGAGTTTGTGAAAGTTTGAATATATTTTTATTTATCTTTGTTCAAGGAATAATATCTAAAAAGGTTAGTAAAGAGTTCTGAGACACCCAGTATAACAAGGTCTCACAGAACAAAACGTTTGAAATGTTGGATGTGTGAATTTTGAGTGGTTACAGATTGGATTAGTGTTATATAAACATTTCTTTATTTTTAGTATTCTTGGGAGAAAGGGTGTCTACCCTCTATGGCATATCACACTCTCCTTACTGTATAGATATGCCTTTCTAGGTATAAACAAGCCCAAATAGAACCAGGTATTATTGGCGCTTATAACAAAAAAATTTGTAAAACACTTTTTATTTCGATGCCTTTAATTTTTATTATTAACTTAAAAAGTTTATCAACTTTCAATTTTAAGATAGTTTGAAATTAAATCAAATATACCTTCGACAAAACGTTTTATTTCACGCAGAACATTTGATCAACACCCTGTAGATATTGGACTACAAGAGCACTACAGCCGTGTATGGCTGTAATAGTCTACAATTTATTGAAGGCGTTTAAATGTTCAACAGGGAAAAGTTAGTATGATAACATAATAAAATAAAATAATGGTTGGTGCTGAAATTATAGCATTTAATAAAATTGTTGAACTTAATAATACAATTTTTAATTTGTTTGTAGCTTGGCAATGAATTGTAGCGTTTGTAGCCGAAAATATTTGTTTGTATTTTTATAAAACAGATTGAAGAACAATATAAAATAGCCTACTGCCAGTGGTCCCTGGGACAGTGACATTACATTTGGTAAACGTTGTATCTTTGCATTTCCTCAGTTATTGTTTATAAAATCTAACAAATGTATATTTCTTTACAGCCCCTACCAAACGGCTAGGTTCCCACAGATGTCGTGGGAAGGGGGGGGGGAAGGTCACGGGTTACTAGTTTGAATCTGGTGGTCACTGTCGTCATCCACACGACCCCAAACCAGAACTCATTAACCTGAGGGTCACCGAAGAGTGGGGTGGGGGAGCACAGCAATTACCAGTCTACTCCAGAAAAAATGTAACCTATTCCTGATCTGTCAAAGGTGATTCCTATGTGAAATTCCGTGTACGAGTCTCCGATATCCTAACCTGACTGCCCGTTCGTCCAGCTGGGTCTCGGGTGGCGGGATTCCTGGAAAGTGAAGACCGTGGAGATTGACAACGGTCTGAGAATCAAACGGCGAACATCCCTGTAGACATATAGACCAGTGACGTAACTAAGAAGGGGGATGAGGGGGTAAACTCCCCTTCCCCCCAACAAATTGAATAAATATGTTTAAAAACAATCCAACTTGTTTGAAATACAGCAGTGAAAGGGTTTGCTTTAAATTAAGTACATCTAATTTATTTATTTTATATAAATATAAATAAATGAGATGTAGTGTTCTCTTCAGTCAGTGTGCTCTTCAATCAGATTCACCCCCTCCCCAAAGAGCCACTAATGTGGACGTAGCCTAATAAACGTGGTCGTCGACGTCCTGACCTCTACTAGGTTTTGATTAAATATTTTGAAGTAAAACGTCTTTGTATTATTCCAGTAAAATAAAACGTAGCCATACTGTTGGTACCTGTACGTCCAGAGGAGTTCGGGATCGTTATTAATATCGGTCAAGAACCCAGGAAAAAACTTGAGGAGGGGAGTCAAGACGGCTGATATTTTCTCGTAGTGGACACAAATTAAGGCAAGTGCAGTCAACCGTTCATTCCCCATTTTGTTCATTAAAAAAAGTTCTTGACCCATTTCAATGTAGAGAACAATCTTTCAGCAGTACATGTCAGTAATACTGAATTATTTATTTAAATAATAATAGACTAATCGTTTGCTAAACATTAATTTTTAAAATTGGAGGGGGGTCCGGACCCATTGGACCCCCTCACTGGCTACGTCCATGGTTTGGGTAGCATAATAGTGGAGTTTTTCTTTTTCACGAAAGAATTTTTGACCGAACACCTATAATTTTTAGTACGTTGGTGCATTGTTCGATGGTTACTACAGAAGATTACCAGAAGAATCTTAATGGTGCTCAATTTATTTGAAACATCGGATTCCATTTTATCTTTAAAGACTGAATATTCCATGAAAGATCATTTTAACTTCGTTCGAATTTCGTGCTCACTCAATTAAAACCACAGATAAAGCTACATGTTTTTAGGACGTGGGCGAACGAAGCATTCAGATTATCTGCACTGTAAAAATACAGAGATAACCCGAGAACCAATTTCTGAGTCGTTCTTTAAATAACTAAACTTAAAAAAATATTGTTTTTAGTTTATATGAAAACTAATGTGTTTGATGTTTATTTATTGCGTGGATTATTAATAGAATAAATAAATGGTTGTATTCAGAAGGGTATACAGTTTGCTATTGAATTGTACAACAAATTATTACTAAAGCGTTAATAATTTTTGAATACATTTTTTTACACACAAAAGAATTAAAAGTTAAACTGTTAAGACACGTAAATTGAGAATTGCGTTGCAGTGTCGATAATCCGAAATATTGAATGTACAAGTTTAATGTACTTCAAATACTCAGTAGACCATTTTTTTTTATAAAATGAAATAACATTAAACCTCTTCCTTTTGCCATGAATTTGGATTAAGACCATCCAAGGAGAAATTTAAAAACAAGAAAGATACTGCCATTTTATAGGGCACAGGAGGTTCCAAATGACAAAAATATCTATCCAAGACCTCTCTGTCACATTACACTCACGCCTTTATCAGACTCCTACTCCCCTCTCACTCGCACCAGACCGTATCCGTATCTCTGTCTCTCTCTCTCACACACAACTGCCACTGCGGCTACGGCGAGAAGCCCAGTTTCGCCGCCTTCCCACGATCGCCTGGCCCCGTGTCTGTTTCTCCCATTCTCCTACATCCTCCATGTGTGGCCCTCCCTTTCTTTGCTGCCCGACACTCCTCGGGAAAGTGGGATTAAGTCCCTTTCCTACCCGCTGATCGATGGCTTCACAGATTTTGTGCAGAAGAACCTCCACTTGAGGTACTGGCATTTTTGGACATTTGCCGAACTTTTAAAACAGCGGTTTGCCGGCTTTTGTATTGGAACTAGTAGATTCTAGTAGGTACTTTTACCAGTTCCGTACTTTTGACGTTGTATCTTCCCGACATTAGCCAGACTTTTAAAACAGCGATTTGCCGGATGTTTAATTGGAACTGGCAGAATCACGTACGTTTGTTTACCAGTTCCATACCTTTTACAGTGTATCTTCCTTTTTAGTCGGAAATTCGACACAGTGGCTTGCTGACTTTTCAATTAGAACTGGCAGATTCTGGTACGTTTACCAGTTCCATACCTTTTACAGTGTATCTTCCTTTTTAGTCGGAAATTCGACACAGTGGCTTGCTGACTTTTCAATTAGAACTGGCAGATTCTGGTACGTTTACAAGTTCCGTACTTTTGACATTATATCTTTCCGGCTTTTAGTCGGAAATTCAATACAGTGGCTTGGTGGTTGTTCAATCTGGAATTGGCAGATTCTGGTACGTTTACCAGTTCCATACCTTTTACAGTGTATCTTCCTTTTTAGTCGGAAATTCGACACAGTGGCTTGATGACTTTTCAATTAGAACTGGCAGATTCTGGTACGTTTACAAGTTCCGTACTTTTGACATTATATCTTCCCGGCTTTTAGTCGGAAATTCAATACAGTGGCTTGGTGGTTGTTATATCTGGAATTGGCAGATTCTCGTACGTTTACCAGTTCCGTACTTTTGCCATTGTATCTTCCCGTATTTTTAGTTGGAAATTCGGCACAGTGGCTTTTTAATTGGAATTGTTAGATTCTCATACTTTTACCAGTTCCGTACTTTTGACATAATATTTAACCGACTGTTTAGTAGGAAATTCGGCACAGTGGCTTTCTGCCTTTTTAATCGCAGATTCCGGTACGTTTGCCATTTCCGTTTGCCACCTGTAGTGAGTTATGCATTCCAGTTTTGTTAATACAAAGTGAAAAATGATTTTCCTAATGGCCTCATGTAAAGTATCCCTACCTTCAGATTGAATATTGACGCCTCAACCATTTCCTTCATTGACACGTTGATTTCAAATGGAGAAAAGGGAGTTATTTATTTAGACCTCATTTTATACTCCTTAGTAGCAAGGAGTAATACTTGTCACACATTTATGTAACCTCCACAATTAACTACAACTCTCTTGCTTAGTAATTATTATAAAATAACGAATCAAGGAACAACACGTGGAGCAAGAACGTGTTCAGGCAAATATTGGGAGGGGGATCCTGACAACTGATATTTTCCTGTAGTGGACAGATAGTAAGGCTCCATTTTGTCCCTTAAAACGTTCTTGACCCGTTTCTTTGTTGAGGACGATCTTTCATCAGCACATATCAGTAATAGTGAATTATTTAATTAATAATAATCGTTTATTAAAATAGTAATTTTAAAAAATTAGGAGGGGAGGGTCCGGACCCCTTGGACCCCCTCGCTGGCTACGCCAAGAGCGTGCAGGATGGAGCAAAGGAAAAATAATTTTTATACTATTGATCAGAACAATAAACATGTTTTAAGAATAGACTATCTAGATGCGTAATTCCGTAATACATGTTTAAAAAAGATTCAATGACTTATACTATTACATATGTTAAAGCATTTCTTTCATTGTTTTTAAAAATCCATCATGTGTGTTTGCAAAAACGATCTCGGACTGACTTATGGACACTACGATGGAAGAGATTGAAATGTAATATTTGATCAGTAACATACAGGAATTATAAACTTGTACGAATCTAAAGATTACAATATTATTTCCAGAACCAGACTGATCCTTCCTCTCCTTTAGCAGTGAGCAACTTACGTCCTTGTTCATGGCGTCCAAGATGAGTGACTTCAGCTCGTCCAGGCAGTGGTTGATACGAGCCCTGCGCCTCTTCTCCATGATGGGCTTGTTGCTCTGGAACGGATGCAATCTCTCAGAGGGACAGCAAGACTTCGATATGTACAGAACAAGGGTAGGATACGTGGAGGGGGACAGAGGGGACAGCGGAGTAGAAAGTCAGTGTGAAATTGTTTGGTATTCGCTAGCAATAAATCCCAGAGATTACGAACTAAAAATTATACAAACGGGAAAAAGGATAACAAAATTTGTTAAGAAGTTTAAATTAAACAATAAAATGAATAACCGAGTGGGTAGTAATATTTATCCGTATCAACAGTGGTGAGATTTCTTTTACAAAGGTCCATTCAATAATGCATCCTGAATATTAAATTTGTGAAATAAGAGCTGGGTAAGGTAGCCTATGTCTCCCGAAAACACGGACACAGCTCCGGAAATAATTTAAAAAAATAACACTTAAAAACATGTTATAACATTATATTAAGTGCAGTATAAAAATATCAGACCCTCGGTTTCTATTTACTGTGTGATCCGCCATACTGAATGTGAAGTGCATGCATAATAATCTAAACTAAGCGGATACTCCAAAATATAAGATACTGGTAATCGAGAAAAAAATTTCCAACCAAAAATATCACCCGACTGTTTACAAAACTATCATTACTGACTGTCATAAAATTGTTTACTCCAAAAAGGCACTCCTTTCGAAGAAAACATTTAAAAAATGTTCCTATTCTGTTTTAGCCATATGCTTTACACATTTTGTAGGGGTTACGAAAAAAATCGAAGTTGCTAAAATTTAATTAACTTATTTGGTTTTTAAACATTTCCTTTTTACCCATTATAAAATTATGACCTATTAACTAAAAGAGTAGGAAATACCACTGAAATAAAAAGCGCTACATGTAAATGTGTAGTACTGCGTATACATACAAATAAATCATTATATTGTCACAATGCCATTTTCATTAGACCAAGTCAAAAACCGTCCGCAAGCATAACATAAAACTACAGAGAAGGAGCCATGGAGGGAGGGGTTGCTTTCAATTGAATACAATGCTGCACAATAAATTATTTCCAAATACCTAAGGAGGAATGCCTCCATCACAATTAACAATCACTTACACTTCACTCTCCATTGAGAGGGTAAGATCGAAGGGAGGGGGGTGGCGCGTGCCAAGACGGGCGAGGCTGCGTCTTAAGATGAATGGGGGGAGGGGGAGGGTTGAAAGCCATTCTCAATGATTCCTATTGTCTATCAGCCATGTTAAAACTATATATGCTTTGGACTTAAGAGCAAGCCATCGTTATTTAAGCTTTTCAATTTTAAATTATAATATAGTTCATTTAATGACAGCATAAATATTTAGTTAAATTTAAAACACTGATTGATCGTTGTTTGAATTATTAAAATATTGAATACGAAATAGTATTTAACTTTTTATATCTAAGAAAGGCTTGATTTCTTAGACTGGTTATACTTACACATTTAATGTGGTGGAACAGAGAATCGGTTCTCTAGCTGTCAGTTTTAACACACATAATTCTGATTAGAATTAGTAATCTACAAACCGGCTCAATGAAATAGATTTGAAGGTTTTGGCTTTCACAGTTTCCCCTATCTGATACCATAGGCGCAATGGGGTAGGGAGATAATGCAAGAGAAGCAATACTTTGAAAATATTAGTGTGATGACAACGAATCAGCTGATGTGCACACTCTTGGTGGGGGGTGGGGGCGGATGTTTTCAAACTTGCATTGCTCCTCACTCTAACAGAATTTAATACGATAAGAACTAAGCTTATTTACCAATAATTGGTTTGGAAAGAGAGAGAAGGCAGTTTGTAGTGAAAAGAAGTGTTTTTCGTAAACGTTTTTCTAATAAAAATTATAGTTTTTAAATCTGTAATCCTATTAAAGTTTGAGTTGAAGGTATCGAGTTGCTAAACTACAGTTAAATAAAATATACTCAACGTGAAAATATACAATGAAGAATAAATAAACTAATAGTTTTTTATTATGAAAATAATGCAAACCCTTATAAAAAATTAGGTTGGTAAACAAGTTTGCACTGCTTTATCGGATTCCAGTCACAATAATTATCAAATTAAAGAGGCTTCTTGTAAGAATGAAACTAGTAATATAAAAGTACAATAATGATTAATTTATAAATCTTAGGTTGAACTTTGAAATGTAGACTTAATTAAAGTAACTAATTTTTAATAAAAATTACTCATAAAGAGTTTATATCAAAATTGGCTACGCAAGTAAAAAATGTAGCCTGCTTGGTTTATAACTTTTTATACTTATTTCAGTCACTGGTATAAAAATAGCATTTATTATATTTATTTATATATACTTTTTGTAGATATAATAAATTTTCTGCACAGATTAAAATATCATAATTAAAAGGTATTGAATCGTGATGGTATCTAAATCGAGTATAAGAATACAGTAAGTAAATACAATTTACCCGTCTTTGTTCCGCTTTCGACATGCCTCCAGAATGCATCGGGGGGTTGTGGGAACCGTATCCGTATTCGATTTCATCTTCACTGATAGGCATGGCAGAATAATAAGTCTACAAAACAACACTGATAAAACCACAAATAACTATTTACGAGAAGTCATTTCACTAACGTAAACACAACACTAACAAACACATAGCCGGCGCTAGTTACACAGTTAAAAAGTGAGGTTATGTGTACAGCTGATCGGCGATAAAGAAGAAGGAAAGTAAAAATCCACTGCCTCCAAGACTTGTAGAGGTCGGAACGGTGCGGAACTGCTTCTGAAAGTGAATTCAACTTTAAAAATGCCAACACAGGAACTAAAATTCTCCCACGGTCCCCTCTCCGCTTCCTCACCCCCCTCCAGCTCAACACTGCGTGCTGTCCTTGTCGCACGACCGCGCGCGACTATATCCCTCTCTCTCTCGCACCCGTGGGGTTATCGGTTCGGTGGGAAGGGTATCCATTCAGTCGAGCTCCCGTATTTTCCCACATTGTAAATGCCTACACACTGCTCCACCGCGCGGTCGCGGTAGTGGGGGAGGGAACCTATTGTTCCCGCGCTACACTTTGACACCTTCCGTAGCGACCTCTTCAGGTACATAATTATTATACCCGTATGGTCGTAATAATGGTGAGTGGTTTATGATGTCCTGAGTATTTGATTAAGAACATCTGCGCAATACTTATAACAATGGACTGTTAGTTTTTACATCCACCGTTAAAACTGAAGTAACGTCCTGGTAAAATTTATGCAATTACCAATAATTAGGCAATAATTAACTACACATTTTGCCCGTTACATTTTTAGGCAAGGAATATGGGAATTCTTCCATGCCACTTTTTCAAAATTCACTGCCTTAATTAACTTGAGCAGTAGTAAGTATGACAAGCTGCAACCATCGTGAGTTTGCTCAAAATATCCTTTACCCGAAAATTGCAGAGTGGAACAAATAATTACGTACCAAGTAACATATTATAATAGAATAGTGGTCGTCATATGAGTTTACCTGGACTGTAGATACAATTTTGATTGTATTACCCAACTAATACAGTCAAAGATAGTACCTCGATTCCTTATTCTCTATTAAAAACATGTTTTTTTTACTTACGGTATTTTATTATGTACCGGTAATCCATTATTACCCAGTTAGGCCATAGACAAAACAGTGGCCGAGTCAGTCCGGCCACTTTGGAATTAGATGTAAACATTTATACCACGATTTAGTAACCATTTCATACCAATTATTTGTATACAAGTATCAAAATTATTAGTCTGTACGAAACAGAGGCAAAGTCTTTGGAGCCCAAGGGGATCAAGCCTCCCCCCTACCTCCTAAACCACAGTGTTTAAAGTTTGTTATTGACGATGGAAGGTTTGAAAGGATAACTTGATTTCGGACATTTTCCGTCGTTACATGTTATATAAGATAAACACAATGTTTCGAGAATTGCAATCTATGCTCTTCGTCAGGTGGGGGAGGTCTATCTACAAAGGTTATCAGCAAAATCGTAGTCGACGTGCTAGCGTCGTAAAGACGGCAATGTATGAATGAATTTTTAAATAATAAACTAAAAATGAGTTTACGTTATGTTGCAATTCAGGAATTGTTTATATTGTATTCCATTATATTATAAAATAACGAACAAAAACGTATAACAGGCCTAAGAAAATGTTATGCCAACCACTGATTAGTTAAAATGATATAAATAAATAAAAATACCTTTTACTGCAAGCGTTTCATAGTACACCTGCTTTCTAGAACAACTCACGTCATCTTGCACTATTTAAATCACAGACAAATATAAGTTACATACAAGTTAAAACCTATAGCTTAAATAAAAATTTAACAACGAGTTTTAGAAAAAAAATTAGGTACTGTGCAGTCATTGTTTGAAACTTATTCCTAAATAGAGGTACAGTACAAATTTTCAGGTTTCGGAGAAGGTCTTTATACAACTTAGGGGTAACGTAGGAGAAGTTTCTCCTTACACGTCCATGATCGACTTTGGGAAAGAGAAGTAGGTCACCATGGCGGATACTGTATTGAGAGACCTTTTCCTGGAAAACGGAGCCTCTCGTTCAAGTACTAAGGCTCCCCTTGCGCAAGCTCCTTGTGGATCATTCCACATGTCAGGATCCTGCATAGATTTTCCATTGTGGGCAAACTGACAGCATCTCCGAAGGAAGACACATGATCGAAGCGCCTCACATTAAAAATTAATCGAACTGCACAGTTTTGTCATTTTTGGATTCGACCCATATCTCCTTTAAAGATTCTGTTTCCGTAGGAAGGATACCATTAAAAAAACGAGCGAATGCGTGAGCTGGAGCTCGGCACATTCTGGCAGCAGACTTCTAAATCTGTACAGACCCCTCAGCCTTCCAAGGGCACGCTGGATAGTATGAGTGACATGATTCGGAAAGGTAAGCTCACTTCCAGTACAACTCCGTGAGTCTTGAATGAGTCAGAGTTCTTCCCACTGAGTCAAACTCCCACCCTTCTCTGACTAAGGGCCTGCTCGAGATTGTGTGGGGCAAGATGAAGGACAGAGCACTCACCTATTCAGTTTAAGGCCGTTGTTAACCGACCGTGAGTTGATGTTCACTAGAGAAATGACTACTACTACGGATTGATTTATCATTTTCTTTCATATGCAGTAGTGATTTCTTTACAGTGAAAGCACAAGTGATACAGTACAGTGATTCATTACAACCTTGAGAATAGAGCATCGAGAACCGTTTTCCGGAAAACAAAAAGTACTCTTCCTGTGGGCAACTTTTCAAGGAGGCTAAAGATTTTACATGTTACATCTAGTATTAACATGTTATAAAGTAAAAACATGTCTACATAACAATCTTAACTACCTTTTTAATACTGATAGCTAAAGGTACAGACAATTGTTTTAATTATGATAAGTTCGAAATTTTAATGGAAAGAACTCACTTTTGAAATATAAGCACGAGTGACTAATAAATGATTAAGAAATTGAGTTGTAACTAGAACTAAAAAATGTGTATACATGTTGTTTTATGTAGGTTAATGTGGATAGTTGCTAGTTAATTTAACGTTGTTCATAAATTTGTCAAAATACAAGAATTAATTTATTATGTTTGATTGCACCTATTTTCTAAACAATATAACAACTAAGATAGCTCAAAGAATATTTAACTTAACAGGCTCTGTCAGTTAGGTGAAATTATTGTTTTTTTAGTACCTTTTCAATTAATTTCTTAGTATAAACGACCAAGCTAGCATGTTTCTAACCGAAACATACTTGTTAATGGTTTTAAAGGAAACAATTTCTGACACTAATGTACAAATCTAAGTGTATTTTTCATGAAATTCCAAAATGGTTTGAATTTGAATATGAGTTAGTTGGACTAGCATGTACGCTGTGTGTAACATGTGGCCATTCCGTTTTTTAAAATAGGTAATATTTTAGTGTGAAAATAAGTTTACGTATAATTATTCTGACACAGCATGACACATTACAAATACTACATGCAATATCTAGGGTGCTGAATTGGTACAATATTTTAATTAAATATTGGTAGGCAAAAACAGTTTTGGAAGTGTTAGGCATTCATTTTATAATACAGGGTGGCCCATAAGTCAGTTGTCAGAAATGAAAATACAAAGTTACCAGAAAAGTACAAATACTTTATTTGTACAAAGTATTGTATTATTAATGTAATCATTATTATTTATTTGTAATTATTAATTTAAAGAGTATCTAACCTACAATAGGTGATCAAAGTGGCTTCTACGTTGTTCTACACAAAGATTGTCTTCAAAAATTGCAAGTGACAACTGACTTATGGGCCACCCTGTATAATGGCCTAAGGTATTATATATTTTTGAATCAATAAACTACTTTTTAGTATATTATTTTAAAAAATAATTCCTATGCTCGCAAGTCCAATGCATGCATGTCCATGCTTGCATGTCGCTGAGCCGGTTTGTAGATGACCTTTTACAGTGTTGGGTAGCCTACAGGTTCTGTGCTTTGAACAAATGAACAAATCATGGTGTAATCATTTCATGAAATTTCAACATGGCCGGCATCTCGTTGGGTAGTCCATTAAGTTTATGTTGAGAACTTTGTATTGTGTTGGGTACAAATTAGGATTTTGCTGTACGAGCTAGTACAAAATAATTCATAAAATTCTAACATGGCTCGAAAATAACATATTACTGGGCTTGCATGTGGCTAACGTGACAGCTACGAATTAGTTAATAGCCTTTCACTCTCTTGGGTATAAATGTGTTATTTCTGGACAAATTAGTTCTAAATAAGTACAAAATCGTGACATGTTTTTCATGAAATTACAACATGGCCGGACCCCTACATTTTACCTTGTTGGATATAAATGGAATCCTTCTTTTAAAAATAATACAAACTAGGTTCTACGAGGTTCTATTATAAAATTCGATCGTGGTCTGGTTATCACATGGGATTTGAGAAACGTTATCAAAATCTCTCGAAGCATATCTTGCATTGGTGCAAAATCCCAATCTAAGTACAGACAATATAATGTGCCTTAAATAGTTTGTGACCTTGGTAAAATAGTATTTTTGAGAAAATCAAAATGAAGTATTGACGCTAATTTGTCCGAGTAGCAAAAATGTCTACACTTTCTGTTTCATTACAAGCCCAACCTACCAATAAAGTGAGATAAAAAGTTTGTCTTTGTTAATAAATTTGACTTCCGCATCTTGCCGGAATTACGAAACGAAATCGAAATGTGTCGCAATGCGATCCCAGAGGGCGTAAAGAGGGGGGCCTCCCCCCACTATTGTCACACTCCCCTACACCAGTTGCTGGCTAATCTACAAACACAATCAGCTCTAGCTGTATCGACACGCAGTCAGGTGGTGAGGGGAGGGGAGGGGTGGTTTCCGGTTAGGTGCCTCCACTTCCGGGAGCGGCCAGCGCGGCTATTACACAAGAGTACAGTTATGCGGGGACGGTAGGGGGAGTTCTCACGGTGGGGTGAGAGAGGGGATGCTGGTTGTTAGCTCGTTCACCTGTGCCCTTGTTCCCAGGGTAACGTACAGTTCTCGTAGTACCTTCACTTTCAGCGGGAGGGGGTGTGTGAAGATTGGGACCCTTAAGTGAGCTGTGACAAAAAAGGCTATCTACATTCTACAGTATAATACTCAACTTGACGCGCCGTCCGAAAACGTTTTCTATCCAAACTTATTGTTGTTAAAATACATTGGCATTTGCTCCCTTAAAAAAAAAAAATAAAATGACAATAAATTAGGGTTTTTTATATCCACCAAATGAAAAAACCCAACTAATGATAACATTCAAATAAACTAATCGCTTATTTTGTAATTTAACAGAGACCAGAAAACCTAATCGATTCTGATTATTGTGTCCGGTATCTGTCCGAATAATTGCACATCTAAAACGAATTAGTCAATCGTCTAAGCACATTGCCGTAATGCCCACAATGGTGTCTACCTTTCACGGATTTTGGTTCGAATGATTTGGCTTGAACTAAAATGCCCATTCTCGAGAAGCACACAGGGTCGGACGGATCTTAGTAAAATGATCCACGAAAGCCGACCTGATCATGAAGAATCTGATCTAACCGTATACAAATACACAAATGTTATTTTCATTCTTAATGCCAACGGACGACTATTCGTGATAATGTAAAATTGGAATGAAAATAGTTTATATTAATTAAGACATTACAAAATTACGTTTCACGTTATAACGGCACGAACTTGAACGCACGAAGCATAGGCAGACTTGAGCCTATAGTATACCCAACTACGCATGGATATGAAAGGTTAAGAGTGTGACGGGTTATATTGGCATTTGCTAAACTAAAAAAAAAAAACTAAGTAATTGGATGCAATTAAATTAGGGCACGAACTTGAACGCACGAAGCATAGGCAGACTTGAGCCTATAGTATACCCAACTACTGCATGGATATGAAAGGTTAAGAGTGTGACTGACAGTCTATATTGAAGGTGGAAATTGACTAAACTAAACAGTTGAACTGAGTCAAAACTGAGTAGTTGGATGAAATTAACTGTCTGAACTGAGTAGTTGGATAAACCCGACTGTCTGAACTGAAGAGTTGGATGGAACTGACTGTCTGAACTAAAGAGTTTGATTGAACTGACAACCTGAACTGAGTAATTGAATGAAATTGACCATCTGAACTGAAGACTTGGATTGAACTGACAGTTTGACTGAGGCATTGGATAAAAATGGCTGTCTGACTGAGGAGTTGGAACAGATAATCAAAACTGAGGAGGTGCTGGAACTGACAGTTCTAAATGAACGTGAATAGGCTACGTGGCTATAGTGGCTATACCAAAAAACGATTATTGTTGTACTGACCGACTATACTACCGTAATTGGCCTTAAGATTCTAGGGAATCATACCGCAATTTTACATTTAGTTTCCATCACAGAGGTGTTAAATTCCAAATTCCGTCTATTCACCTCTAAATAATGGACAAGAGAATTCATCGAAGCGTTTTATGTCTAAGAGTCTAGCTTCAAACAGTTTCTCATATTGAATCAGCCTAGAATCATATGATGATTTGTAAGCGAGTGAAAATGTCGAATCAAAATCGGCTCTGGAACCTGGGTCTCTCGGGTGATAAACTGAGATAATAACCACCGAGCTACTAAGGCGGTCCAAGAAATTAGGCGGCAAGATTATTTTGAGGTCATGGTACCAGCAGAAGTCTGAATCTATCAAAATATATGGAGTATTTTAAGATTCAGGGAATAATGATTGCTACAGCTCAATAAAGTTTAATACAAACTCTGCAAACACGATTATTGCATGACAGGCTACTAAAACACCAGGAACTAATGGACAGTAAGTCCAGTACCTTAAAGTCCATTTTCATTTTTAGGCACACATGGATCAAAGTCATATTTACAATAACTTTAAATTTCGGTTTGATTTGATACGTATGACTGGCAATACTCTAATTTAATTTAAATTTGGATTGATTCGAAAAAGTACTTGCTCCGCCGGAAATCGAATCCGCATCAGCCACTTTCCAAACGAGTTTATTATATACTAACTTTACCGAAGAAAATTATTTGCCACACAGTCACTATATGGATGCAAGGTATACACCCGGAACAAGGATTATACTTTTTGTAATTAATATTTGTAGCATACTTCATTTAAAGCTGATGATTCATGCAAAATATAAAGTAGAAATTGGAACACAGTGTGGCATGTTGCGTTCTGTGACTCGAGTCAGCTGTAAAAAATATTGCTTATACAAAAATATTTACTATTTACAAAAATGATGATCTTTAAATTACTTTTAAAAGTACTTTTTGGTGATGTTTTAGAATGAAAATATGCCTTTGTTTTATTTTAATATCTAAATACCACCAGCTTTTGTATGCTTAAGTTTAAAACACTCAAAAACTTCACGAACTTTCGCATTTATAACCTTTAGCCTATATACGTAAGCATATATAGGGTGTAAATTAAGTCCTGATTCGCCTGGATATATTCCAAACGGATTGAGATATCGATGTACAACCTTCACCATACTTATCAAAATACTTGTTTGGATTTTTTGAATTATAAAAAATGTCCCTACCTTTTCAAAGCGGGGTACGGGGGGGGGTAACTTTAAATTTCAAATTTCAACCCCTCTCTTGTGACATGTCATTTTAAAGGTCTATTTAATAGAAACACAGTGACATGAACAAAACATCGCTACGAAGGTTCTAGCCAAAGTTATGGCCAAACAACCTCTTCCTTACATTGTAATGCCACCTAGAAAAAGACACCAAAATCAAACCATACAAGAACCAAAGAACCAAGACTATGCAAACCAGAAACATTAGTATTACGGTACGTAAAGGATGGGTACCTCAAAGTGTTACTAAAACATATCACGCACACACTCTGTTGAAATGCGTAAGACATTGGAAGTATCCCTACAGATTATTATGTTTTGTGTTATTTGCCCATAAATTTACTAGCAAACGCCGTAGAGACGTTAAAAATTTAAAGTTACCACCCGTACCCCTCTCCTTGAAAAAGGGCGGAAATTTTTTTATCTTTTAAAAAATCCAAAAAGGTATTGTAATAAATATGGTGAAGATTGTGTCGATATCTCAATCCGTTTGGAATATCTACTGGCGTATCAGGATATAATTTTACACTCTTTATAGTTTTTTACTTTGAGAATACTGTCAATGGAATTAGAGTAACATGGATCTCCTACTACTTCCCGTTATATGCTCTAAATTGGTTGTCTTGTTAACATAACCATAATTGACTTAAATAGTCGATTTAGATTTATCTGCAAGAGCGAAGCATGTCATAAATAAAATAAACCGACCTGCTCAATCGTAAAAGTGGAAATACCGATAGTCGAGCGGTCTAAGACGTCTGACGATGGGTCTGAGTTAGAGATAGCGCAGGTATAAATCCTGTCTGTGACCTTTGCACTTTTTATCAGTAGGCTACCATCGACCTAGCACTGTATCGCCCCTCGCCTTATTCTTTTTGATAAGACCCGCGCACAGGTCAGTAGCCCATGTAAACGCCCAGAATAATACATAAAGGAGGCTTGGTATTTCCTTAAAAAATAGGAAGAATTGTGTGAACTGAAATATTAATAATTTATGGGCTTGTATGAGATTCCCTATACATGCACAGTACATGTAAAATGCAAGACCTTATTCATATTATTTTGCTGTAAGAATATTTTGTAAAATCATCACTTATTTATTTACTTTTATAATAAAAATAGACAAACGTAATCGTGTTATCGTTAGTAATTCAACAAATGTATTGCGATTGTTAAAAACATATGAAAGGACGCGTGGATGCTATGATTATCGCAGTAATTGCATCTTTATTTTCTTACCATTCCTTAGTAACCTTGAAAATTAAAAAGTAATAATCGAATGCTGTGTACCAAAATCGAACTTCACCATAGAGAAATAAGGCTGCATTCCTTTCTCAGAGGTCATTGGTTCGATTCCTTGGGTTAATAAAACTTTGTAATGTGTTTAGTCCATTTAACCTTAAAAACGTTTATTGTTATTTATTAAAATGCCTTTGGTATAGAGAGAACGCCCTTAAAAATATAATATATTTAATATACCTTTATTTCGGTACTAAGGATTATTATTATAACCTAATCTCTAAAGAAATAAACCATTAAAAACAAAAATACGCCGAAATTTATTTGTTATGGAAATGTAAATTCATGTATGACAAACATTTTTTCAGCGGGGAGGTAAGTTTACAAAATACACAAGTTTTATGAAGCCTTAGACTAAACGGTATCTCTTCTCCAAATATTTCATGTTGTAATAAACTATTTTATATTATTTATAGAAGTATGAAAATATTATACAAGTCAAAGAAGTACACATGTATAAAAAATTGAGAAACAAACTAAAGTAAAAATTATCACAAATCCTTTGTCACATAATCCTTGTGCACAAAAATTACTTCTTTCGCTTCTAAAGTAATAAATGTAAATCTCAACGGTGTAAGAATTGTGTGTTATATACTGCTTGAAGATTAAAATTTGACCATCACCCTTTCAAAATGTTCACCTCTTAAAATCTAAAAATGAATAACATTTTCCGTTCTCTAAAAAGTGAGCAAACTGTAATCTGCTTCGTTAGTATATAGGGTAGTATATACTAGGCCTACTACCCTATGTACTAACCCTATATTTGATTCTTCTCCCTATTATATAGAAAGAACAATAAAATACTGCTTATACTATTTCTTTTCTTAGAAATTGTGATGACATTAATTTGTCTTTGTTTCCCCCTTTTATAAAATTGTGGGTTTAATCGAAGTAAATTGTTTTAAATGTAACCTCCATTTTATAGACGTCTTTTGCAAGGTGGAAACTGCTACATTCTGTGTGATTGCTACATTTTATTACAATTTCTTTACCATTCATTCGATTGGAATCAAAATCTGAGCGAAATATCTTTTAGTTTGTTGTTTCGGATTTTCCATATATTACAACGGGCACCATTTTATAAAAACTTTTTCATGTAATAAGATACCTTTAAAATATCACATAGCTTATCGAGTTGTCACATCTTATTTTGTGCTTTTAATGTGGTGCAATCGATTTTGTCTTGGAAAATATATATTTACGTTAAATTCATAGCCTTTTAAGAGGAATTCTCAGGACAAAGAAAAAGTATAATGTCATATTTTTAACCACGTGACGTCATATTACATACATTTAAAGTAAGATATTTAGGCAATTTAGCAATCGGGCACAAATACCAACGGTTGAATATAAATGTTACACTTTTACAGTATACATTTGAGTTGTAGTTTTAAGGCGTAACGTACTTTTATGAATAAAAAAATGGTTTCGTTTTGCCTAAATTCCTTACTTTAAAAATCTGTAATTTCACATGAAGTAATAAAAAAGTTAAACGTGTTCTACAATCAGGGAAGTTATTTTGTTAAGCATTCAACATACAGACACATTTTCCAAACCCAACATCGATTGTATAAACGCAAGGGGTTCACCCTATCTGTCTATTGAAAGCTAGTTTTCAACCAACAAGTTTTTACTAGTCCTAGACGAGACAAGATCAGAGGGGCAAAGGACCCCAGGACGAGACCTATCTCGGGCGTGTGACCGACCTCAGGCCCAGGGTGTCCTCGGCCAGCTCTCTTCGTTCCCACATAATGTCGGGGGGGGGGGGGGGGAGACAGGACTCCTGGGATGGGAACTGGGGAACTACCTGTGCTCGCGGTCGGGCGAAACGGCCCCAATTCGAAACGGACAGGAAATCGATAATAGAATTGGCCGCCTGAAGGCCCCATTTAAATGGTTCCTTTTCTTCCCATGAAGGAATGAAAGGATGGATTCTGACCTGAATATTTTTGGGGTTTATATTTTGTTTTCCAACGGTGTATAAGAGCCGTGTGAAGCTGGTGGCAACCCTTCAAAATATACTTTGAAACATATTGCAATCTTGGGTTTAATGTTTGTTAAATTTTTTTGTTTGTTTACTTTTTTGTAAAATGATAATTAATATAAATATGCCAAACCGTACAAATTGTTTTGGGGTAATTCAAACCCCGAATTAAAGATTGTAGGTCTCTAATTAGGTTACAAACCTATGAATGCTTGTTTAATATTTTTTGGCTTTTTTGACAGTAAAGAAGGGTGATGGTAGTGCACACCTTGGTTACGTCAAGCGTACCAGCGAGTGCTTCGGGTGCACATAGAGTTTTTCTTATAGTGTGATTATAGTTTTCAACTAAATGCGATCAAACCTTGCATAACTGTATCTAGACAACATAAGGAGTAACAAAAGTTGTTCCTGTATGGGTCGTTGTCATAATGTATTATTTGGCGGATTTTTTGTTCTTCAGATTTAGCTAACAGAGCAAACTGTTAACATTTTATTGTATTTTGCGATTATCAATTTTGTCTTTGTCAATTTTGTTTATTTTTATTCATGATTTTACTACGTTATTAGTTATACATATTCAAACAAAAAAAGTATCTCCTTTAAGGTCTATAAATATAAAGAATGTACAAGTTGGTTAAAAATCTGTTCGTTACTAAAACGTGTGCATTGTTATTCAAAATACAAGACATCAATTGTTAATTCCTAAGAAAACACAATAAATTGTTACATTTTATAACAATTGCTGGGCAAAATGATGAAATTGGACTAATTATCCGCGCATACCTTACAAAAACAGGTTTTGCAAGTACTCAGAAAAACTGTCTGACACTAAAACGATAGTGATCTAGTAGTACCTACATTGATTTTATTATATTTAATTGCTTTAGTAGTTTATTACAAATTCAGTGAAGCCTTGATTTCAGATAAATTACTAAAAAAATTGTAAATTATGTTATGGATTTGCCTTTATTTAAAGTTTTAATTAACTATTTTTTAATTGTAAAATAGGGAAATGCAAATTCGTGAGAGTTCCACGAATAACAAGAGTAAAAGAAAATTTGAAAGTGAGTTTTGGACCGACTTTCACGTAAAAGTTGTATTATGATCAATTTGGGAGTTCCGATAGTCGAGCGGTCGAAGACGACAGATTTTGAATCTTGTGAGATAGCGCCACTTCAAAATCCGTCTACGAACCTAGCAATTTTTATCAGTTCCATAGATCTTGTATTGTTTCAACTCCCACCCATGTTCCGTTTTCTAAGAATATATTATTCTGTTTGTAATAAGGCTAGTAGCCTACGAGATTTGGCAGAATATAACTTAAAAGAAGATCGGCCTTTCCTTGAACATATTAATACCATTGACATAGAAAGTACCCTCTTTAAAAGCTGATAAGTTTGACGTCTCCTTTAATTTAATACAGAACTGCAGTATTAGAATAATTTACTTGTACTATGAAACAAATAACCATTTGTGATTTTTAGTGGTTTGTAGAAAGTGAATGAGTCCTACTACTAGTCTGTCTACTCCACTCGTGACACCCCTATGGTGTGAACTGTCTTTATGGGTACATAGGGTTGTCTCATTTCCTTTGTTAAAAGGGTACACTTCTAAAACATTAGACCCTAAAGTGTACGCAAACACCCCAGTCGGCAATGTACGCTGTCGATACAGCAGCGTAGGACACCAATTATGGTGTCAGGTGTTAAAAAAGTTTGATTATAGGCTTAGTGAAGATTTTTCATAAAGGAGTCAGGAGAAGGAAGTGCTGATTTGGAAGCTCTGCTCAACCAGATTGTTAATTACCATATCTTAGGAATAGAAGAAGAGAATGAATGTCTGAGAAAAGAGGTTGAAGAAGGTAATGTACGCTTGAGACAAGAGACGAGTCAGATATCAAGGCCTAGAAACTTGTCAGATCAAGTTTGTCCTTCAACAACACATCAGGTTCTACTGCAAGCTTAGTGAAGGTGCTAATGTGGAAGCTCTGCTCAACAAGATTGTCAATGACCGTATCTTAGCAGTAGAAGAAGAGAATGCTGTCTGAGAAAAGAGTTTGAAGCAGAAAATGTACGTTTGAGACAAGAGATAAGTCAGATGTCAAGACCTAGAAACACGTCAGACCAAGGTGAACGTTTATCCTTCAACAACACATTAGGTTCCGCTGCTGGCAGCCAAGTGGTAAGACAAGTACCAGTATCCAGTAAGCTGAAGATTGATAGCAACATGAGGAAGAACGTTCAAGACTTTAGGAAGATGTTCAGTAACTATTCCTCAGCAACCAAGGTCTGTGAAGAAGACTACTCTGTTAAAATAGCTTAATAATGAGCATCATTGGCGATGAGGACAATGATGAGTGAGGTGCTACGTGTGCCGGAACAGAAGCTAACTCCAGAGTTGAATATTCGGTATGAGACGTACTTGTTTAATTCAGGCAGGAGACGGAAGAGACGTACCAAGAGTACTTCATGAGACTCATGACTTAGGTGAAGCTGTGTGACTTCATGCAAATGGAGGATAATGGAGGATGGAGGATGCATGTTAGATAAAATCGTTTGTTCAATGAAGGACCTAAAGCTGCGAGAAAAGTTTTGGCTGAAAAAATATGTTACTTTGGGCGATGCTGTTTAAATCTGCAGAAGCAGCAAAATGTAAGATATGAACAATGAAATCAATAAGATACATGCCAAGTCCGAGATCAAAACACAATAACACAAACAAAAGAATAGGATTTTAAATAATGCTCACATGAATTGTTATGTTGTGGAGAAGGACGGCATGATTCATTGAAAGATTATTCTGCTCGAGAATAAATATGCAGAAATTGTAGTAAAAAATTACAATTTGAAGTCGTTTGTACAAGTCCAAAACAAATCAAGCAAGTCTCTGGATGTCGAGGAAGACGACCAAACTGTTCTGAAGATAGAAAACCTCCAGGGCGAAGGAGTATTTGCCACTCTGAAAGTCATCGGAAGAGATAGTGGAGTGATGGACATCCGTTTCAGCTGGACACAGGAGCATCTTGTAACATTGTCGGTCTCAAAGCTTTGCAGAGAATTGTTGGTGTCAATTTTTTAAATCTTGGTGAGTCCAGAGCAGTACTTAGAGCATTTGGTGGATCTCAAATAAGAGTTCTAGGAACTTACACTACTCCCAGTATTCGCACACAACGCAACAAGGTTCATGATTTGGAGTTCAAAGAGGTGGAACATGACCGCTGTCCTTTTTTGTCAGCAGAAGCATGAGAACTGTTGAACCTCATCGGATATTGGAAACATATTAATGTTCAACAAAACCTTCCATCTTCAACAACTCAAATCATGAATAAATACAAGCATGTGCTTAAAGGCATGGAAAAGTCAAAGGTAAAGTTAAACTTGAAATCATAAATGGAGTCGCTCCAAATCAACAAACCCCTAGGAGAGTTCAGGTGTCTCTGAAAATGCTGCCTACTCACTCTTTTGAAAGAATCAGCATGCATGTGTTTGAGATCAAGATCTATGACAGACTTCGTCGCTTTCTGATATCAGTTGACCACTACTCGGATTTATATTAAATTGACGAATTCAATGATCACATATCAAAAACAACCATTTTGGCATGCAAAAGGAACTTCAGCCGCTATGGAATCCCTGTGACAGTGCTCACAGATAGCGCAACCAACTATTCAGCGCGGAAGTTCAAACAATTTGCTCAAGACTGGGAATTTGAACATATCACAAGCAGTCCTCACTACCCGCAGAGCAATGGCAAGGCTGAAGTGTCTGTATGACTGGCAAAGAACATGACAAAGAAGGCAATAGAAGAAAAGACTGACTTGATGTTACAAGACGTTACTCCCGCAAAGAAACACACCCAACAAAACCAACTTTAGTCCAACACAAAGAATTATGTATCGCTGGTTAAGATGTAATTGCAAAACATCAGAGCAAATCAAGAAATTGTGGATCCAGGAGACGTTCAAGAAAGTTTGGCTAAAAACAGGATCCGATTAACAGAAACATAAAACAAGAATATGGTTCAAAGAAGAAATATAACTGTTGGTGAAGAGGTTTGGTACAAGAAGAAACTTGAAGATGACTCGTGGAAAAGAGGTAAAGTGGTCAATAGTCGAAGAAATCGTCCATATGAAGCGGAGAATGGTAAACATGGAGCTGCGTGTGTCAAGAACGAGAGATTCATGAAACCCTTCTTCCAAAACCAGCTATGCCAACTGAAGCCAAATAGATGACTGAGTCAGTAACACATTCTGCTGAATCAAGTGGACAATCATCTTCTGGCCAAGTTTCTTTGCCAATACTTGATAACGTTTTCTCCCTCTGAAGATTGGGCGCAGCGGTGCCACCTCCAGGCCCCCATGGTCCCCAGACTTAACACTATGTGACTTTTCTGCGGATTTGTAAAAGATCAGGGTTCTAAATCTAAAGTGATTAACGTTCAAAGAGTGATACTAAGAATTACAGCGTCCTTAAAATGCGTCATCGAGTGTGGCCTGAGTTAGATCACCAAAGTGACGATTTTTCTGCCAGCAACGGAAAGCATGTTCAATTTTAGAAATAAATTTAATAACAAGGATAATTAAGATTATATGTGTTACTATAAATTCATACAGTCTTTTATACGTGTGCTAATAAAATATTTACAATTCGATAAAGTTGACCAGTTTCTTTGAGCACAATATATTTATGATTCATTCTACTCGTATGTAAAACTTGTACAATTAAATTGTAACAATAAATATATTAATATTATGTGAAATTAATCTTGGGACTATTTTAATTTTCAAATCGTTTCAAAATTAATATTAGATTACTTTAAAATTTTCAATGTTGTATTTGACAATTTCATGACCGTACATGAAGAATTAACGAGCTCAAGTTAGCTTTCCCAAGCCATTTTTACTTTTCGCTAAAACAATGCGAGACTTGGATAGACTCGTTATTATCCTGTCAGCTGATTATAACGATGAGGTTATGTCAGCTACAGCTGTGATGACGCGCCGCGCCAGCCGTTACGTCAATCAGCTGATATGCACTGCAGTGTGACCTTGACGGGGCACGACCGGCACGCTCCTTCACTGGGAACTTCGCGCAGGCGCAGTTCTCACAGTCCCTCCACGCGCCGCTCACACTCCACTAGCGACCTCTGACCCCCAGCGGCGCAACTAGATAAACAAATTAGCTAATAAGAGAACCGGACCAGTTCCACAGTTCCCGTCTCCACTGCGCGGCACCGCCACAGTCTCCTGCGGTCTCCTCGGCGTCTTATTGGACTCCGACCTCTGATCTCGCCTCCTTTCCCAGATACCACAGTATATACGTCAACGCAAATGAATCCTGGACCGAGACTCCGGGGTCCTTGACGTTCCATTCTTTGCATCTTGCGAAGCCGCCACTCGTTCTGTGAATGTGTCCAGATAAAATTAACTATGCCCTTTTGAAACAAATGTAGCTTACAGCAATCGTTTAGGTTGTATTATTTATTAGCATTTGTGATAAGTTTAACAAATGCAATGGCACAAATTATTATTTTCACACGAGATTTAAATATTTACTATAAAAAGTACTTAACTTAAGAGAAAATCAAAGAGATATTTGGAGACAGGAATTTGCCAACGTGAATTACTTTTCTTTCAGAATACATATATTTTTATGATTGAAGCAACTCAAATTTACAGCCCTTTTGTCGGCTTAAAATGTTTGGATACTCTAGCTTAATATGTGTGAAAAAACTAACAGTCCATTACATATAATCGAATGACAATAAAATTACATTTTCAATTTCAAAAGCACGTTATAGTCTTTTTCCCGCCAAATTTGATGGGCTCAAGGTGAACTGGTTTAACGAAAAGTCATGTGGAATAATACAAGTCCTTTTTATAGTGAGTATGCAGGACGCCTATAT
Source organism: Homalodisca vitripennis (assembly GCF_021130785.1). Classification (NCBI taxonomy): domain Eukaryota; kingdom Metazoa; phylum Arthropoda; class Insecta; order Hemiptera; family Cicadellidae; genus Homalodisca; species Homalodisca vitripennis. The sequence goes on from NC_060213.1 coordinate 107,208,925, forward strand.
ATTATATAGAAGATACATTAAACTACGTATTATTTTAAGGTCGTTATTTAATTAATACAAATAAATATTTAATAAAAGTGAAATATTAAAGTTTCTGTGTTCCGAGTAAATTTTACTAATAAGCAAATTTGGTTAGTCTGCTTTACGTAAGTCGGTCTAGTTTATATAAAAATCGCAATAAATAACCAGAGTTATGTAGAATATGTATTGAAAGAATAAAGTAATATTTTTTACTGTTTGATATAGTAAAACATACTACAAATAATAATAACAACAATAATACTAATAATAGTAATAATAATAATATCAACAACAATAATAGTAATAATAACAACAACAATATTGATATTAGTAACAATAATGATAATACTGTTGTTGTCTGATCAAGCACAAGCGAAAAACCTTTACTCACTGCGTGTTGACAAAATTCTAATTTAAGAAAAACTCGTGTTGAGAAACATACAAATTTAAGAAAAACAATAAAGATTTAGCTACTATTCAATAGGCTATGTCTAGCTATAATACATGTTATTAAACTAAGCAACTCGTGTTGACAAAATTACAATTTGAGAATTACAATACAAACGTAACTAATATAAAATAGACTACCCATTTGGCTATAATAGACGATGTTAAAATAGGCAAATCGTATTGACAAATTTCATATTTATAAAAAGGCAATAAAGATTGAACTACTATTCAATAGGCTATGTCTAGCTATAATGCTTATCAAAGTAGGCAACTCGTGTTGACAAAATTCAAATTTAGAAAAAAAATACAGATTTATTTATTGAACTACTATTCAATAAACGAAATTCATATGCAAGGAAAACAATAAATCGTGATCTATTAAGCCGTGTCCACACTATGCCGCGGTTGGCTTTTGGCAATGCCGCGTTTGGCAAAGCCAATGCAATGTAGGACGTGGCCGTTGGCATATGCCGCTGAGCAATGGTTTGCCAACGAAAATCGCTCTAGTGTCGGTCTCCATCAAAGGAAGCCGGTGAGAGACGGTAGTGGGGACGAGCCAACCGTTGGCTTCACGCGGCATGCACGTGGTTCAGTTGTGGGCTGTGGCTGAGACAGTGCCGAGTACAGTCATGGAGTGGACGAACGATAAAGTGTGTCAACTTATTGAGCTCTACCGTGATAAACCTGTTCTGTGGGACTGTCGCTTGAAAGGGTACAAAGACAGAAACAAGAAACAAGATGCTCTTCAAGAAATAGGCAGATGTTTTTGGTGTGTTGACAAAGCAGTAGTGGAAAAGAAAATTAAAAACCTAGTGTGCCATTTTTTTACGTGAAATAAAAAGGAGAGAGACTCAAGTAAGTCTGGTGCGGGAAATTCTGATGTGTACAAAGAGTAAATGGTTTTGCTATAACAACATGCTATTTCTCCAGGATCGAAAATACACCTAACGAAACGACGGACACAATCACGCAGGTAAATATATATTGACACAGTAAGTATTAGTAATTATATTTTACGTTCATATCAAACACATATTACATAGTTAGGGCTAATTATTTGTCTTGTTGAAAGGATAATTTTCCAGCCGGGGAAGCGAAGAAGTCTGCAAAATTCTTTTCTAGTGGCTTGTGCCTCATCAGTGCTTCTTCTTGAAGTTCGAGGAATGTTGACCAAAGCTTGATTTGAAGGGGATTGTCTCCAATGTCCTGGATTGATCTCACCTGTAGTTGAGCACTCAGAGTCGAATGTTCCCACGGGGTTGTGTACACTGATTTGGAATTACTTTTCCTCAAGTAGTTGTGCAGATAAAGTATGCCCAACACACCAGCGTAGCCCATTCTGGTTTTAATAGCATAGGTCTTTGTAGTATGCGGTACACAGAGGATATTATGCCGAATGCATTCTCAGAAACTCTACGTGCTCTACTTAACCGATAGTTGAACACTCTTTCTTTAGAGTCCTTTTTTTGAATACCTGGATATGGTTTCATGATGTGCTTCGATAAAGGAAAAGCATCATCGGCCACAAAAACATACGGTGTTTTATCTGTTCTTCCAGGAAGAGAAGTAGGAGGAGGAAGATGCATTGTGTTGTTCCTCAGACAATCTCTGAATGTTGTGTGACTAAACACACCTCCGTCTGATATTCTTCCTTGACAACCAACACTTGCGTAGATAAAAGTTGTAGTGCGCATCTACCACCGCAAATAGAACTATACTGAAAAACCCCTTGTAGTTGAAATATTCTGTGCCACTATGGATAGGTGCTTGCAACTCAATATGCCTTCCCATCAAAGGCCCCCACACAGTTTTGGGAAATTCCACTTATCATTGAACTCTTTTGAAATAACTTTCCACTCTGCTTTCTGTTTTTGGCATCTGAAACAAAATGACAACAATATAGCAATATTCATTATCCAATCATTAATCTTTTCCTTTTTTTTAGGACGAGCATACAAATAAAGATGGAGATACTGCAAACCAATCGCAAACTGTCAACCAGGACCAAAGTTGCTGGACCAAGTGGAGAAACGCCTCGAAAACGTGTAAGTTTGCCAAAGGAACAGTCTCTGATCGGCCAGGCGGAGGCCCACAAAAGAAAAAAAAGACTACAGCTACAGAAGAAGCTCTGTCAATTATGAGAAGTATCCAGGTCGGCATAAAGGTATGGATCAGTTCAAATCTTTTGGAGAGCAAGGAGGACTGCGTATTAAAGACCTCCCATCATCAAAATGCTCAGAAAAATTGCAAAAACACCTTATTAGTAATATTCTGTTTGAAGCAGAAAATGGGCAAGTACGACTATGGCAACCCAATCGGCGGAAGTTACTCACAGCCATTCTACCCAAACACCGAACTACGTACAACAACGATTTCTGTCCGATGCCACCAGCTTGTCCCAATCCAAACCCATGTAGTGAGCAGCTGTCTTTTCACGGAATCACACAGGCAAACTCTCCAGATTCAGTCATAAGCTCCTCGCTATCAACCCATAACGGACAATGACTCTATCGACAATATATTGATGCACCTGTAATAATAATTTTACAAATTTAAATAAAAGAGAATTTTACACCTCATCTCTTCAAAATTCAAATTTGAGTTAATACTTTTGTTCATTTTTGTTATTGTAATTACCTTAATACTCATTTTAACTAAGTAAATAAGGGTTTCATTTGTAATGGAGAGTGTTTTGTTCGGAACTTGAGACGCATGTCTACCAAATAAAAGGTTTTTTCTAATATACAATTTTTTCTTACCTTGATGTAATCCTGTAATACACTGACAATTGCTTCACAAACAGTCGGGATGATGGTTGATATTATTTGCTTTGAAATCTTGAATGTGTAACTTAACGAGTGGTAAGAGTCTCCGTTGCCAAAAACCGCAGAGTAAACTGCAAGGCGTTCATGTGGAGGAATAGCACTTCTGAAGGGACGTGTCTCGTTTCTGGATGTTACGAGCTATCTTATTTAGAAGATCTTCAAAGTCACTACTTTTCATTCGAAAAAGTTTTTGAAACCAAATCCATATCTGTACTCGAGATTTAATTCGTCTTCATCATCCAATACCAAATCCTTCATCAACTCACTAGTTCCGTATTTTCTTCTACTTTTGAAGGCTTGGACGCACCCAAAACCGTCGTTTACGCAATTTTTCGTGATTGATAATTACAAACGCGCCCTAAAGCAACTAGTACATCCTCCTCGTCAGACATTTTGCGACTGAATGCCAACTCACGTGTAGACGACAAGCCAAAATCTAGGTTTGCCGCGTTGGCTTTGCCAACGCGGCATTGCCAAAAGCCAGCCGCGGCATAGTGTGGACACGGCTTTATACAATACCTGGCTAGCGATAATAGGCTACATGTTGTGGAAGGAGGGAAAATACAACTATGAATACAAGTTCCAACCAATCACGTTCTTACTCAAATAAGTTCTTGACAACATCTATGAAGTTGTAATAAAGAAAAACACAAATGTTAAGTGCACATCACTAGTAGCTCATATTACCCACATATTTAATTTAATTTGACAAACTACGTCTTTTTTAGCAGCATATACTGGTGCACCTTGCACTGATGACGAAGAACTTTAAAAAAATCTCTGATTTCTTATCTGTTTTCTGTTAGATACTGTCTCGAGAGTTGTCAGCTGCAGACCACACAGTTGGTTGAAGGCAGTGGTGATAAAACGCGATGACATTTGATACATACGAGTATAAGTACTATCTGGACAGATGTTTACTGATGGTCCCAGCAGTATTTTAAAAGGTATAGACACTGGAAGGGCCATATTTCCCTTATTGGGACTGTCATTATTCCCGTATTTAGACATTTCTTCTTTCCATATTTAAACAAAAAGAAAACAAATCAGTGATAAATACGTTCCCGCCTAGAACAAAAACATTTTTCACTTCAATTAAATTATTCATAAAATAGATTATAAATACTTGTAATATCGGAGTAGTCGTTAAAGTCAGTATATAACTGTGTTCTAGCTCTATAGTAAAGAGTGACTTCCTTCAAAAACACTAATTAAAAACTGTGTTTATGTTTTGTTGTTTATAACAGCCAATCTATTCTTGGACGTATTAAGTTACCCTAGTCTACACAGCTTATTTTTTGCTACCTTGTATTGTTTGTAAATATTACTATGGTTTACAATGATCTATCGTGTAGTACATGGCATTACATGTGTTCTTCGTCTTCTAATACGAGTTAAATTTAATCAATTCCATGTAATCAGACCACACACAGAAAAATATATTGTTTATTTTACGTATATTTATTTTAAACATTTTATTATTCGAGAGAACAACAGTTTACTCTCTTGTACTCCAAAATATTAAAGCCTACTTAATTAGGCCAGATATATTAATACTTTAACTAGTCTTATGTAGCCATTACATGTAGCCAATTGGCTAATATAGTCTGTTCATTGTAACAATTGTCCCTTGTTGCAGCTCAAGCCCACTACTAAGGCTTAATTAACTCTTTGTTGTTTTGATGCTCACCTAATTAGGTCATACTCAGGTTGAAAACCATTTGAACTCTTCATTAGCCTACTAATTAGCCATTTACTCTTTTTATTTTATACCTCAGAACTTGCTGCATATCTCCGTTTAGTATTTTTTGGATATCTAAAGCTCATGAATGGTCTAATCAAGGTTTAAAGGAATTTTGTATTATTGTTATACTGGCCTGCATCATATAGTGTGTCAATTATTACTACTTTGGTGTATCACTGTTTAATTGCATTTTACTTCGTGGTGGTTTTCTATATTAAAGAATGATGCCTCGTGAACTTAAACTTTGGCCCCACCGTGACTTAAATAACGTAATCCAGGTGTGATTTAGGTATTCAAATTAGTAAACTTGTGTTAAAGATTGAAGCGTCTCCCTCACTCAAGGGCAACTTTGCACTCTTAAGACTTACAATGTGGAGATCTCTAAAAGCTGTACTGACTTTGAAATTATGTTTGAGTGACTGGGTCAATCTGACGACAACGCGAACATTGCAGTACTCTCTCAAGATATGGATCGAAGTATGACTTCTGTGTAGGCTACAGATCTTTAGATGCAAATTCGTGGAACATTGTGCATCTTTTAAACTTAAAAACTACCTAAGTCCTCTCCACTTTTTCCCACTTGCATAAATTTGCGGTTTTTTGTCATCTGTTGCGCTTAACACACTGGTTACATACGTAACGAGTGCGTTACTTTATTCACAGAGAGCATTATAGGGGTTGGTATGACCTTCATATTAGCAATCGTCAAAACTCACTCAACTATACAAACCCAAAGTGTATAGAACATATCGTGATCCAGGTATAAATAGGACGATTTTGGTAGTTCAATAAATGTACTACCAAAATGTTCTGGAGTAGACGTTATAAGTGTTTTCTCCGTTTTTTCCAAGATTTGTCATTACTTTTAATGAACCACTTAAAGAACTGAGAGTAAATATTATAAAGAATTGCATTCGCGTCAAAATTAACTGTATTTAAAACTCTATAACTTGAAAAGATGTAATTAATTGTATTAAAAATTAAACACATGCTGTAATAAGATAATTGTTTAATTTCACAGTTTAAATATTATTACATAATAAATTATTTCCAAAGTAAATACTAACTAGTTACTAGTAACTAAAAAGAATACTCAACTATAGTTTTTTAGGCTCTTCTATAATTATTGTCTTTCTTCTTCTAAACTTATTGAAGAGAAATCCAAAGAATATAAACTTGTCAGCGGGGTTTTGTTTGTATAAGCGTGCAATCTTTGTATAATCCATAAACAAAATAACAAAAGAAAACATAAACATGTAGAATAACATAAACTTCAGAATTATAAAAATCTTCGTGCGGATGTATTCAAGGTCAGTAGTTCTAAATAGGTTCATCGTTCTGTATTCTTGTGCTAGACTTTGGGCATCGTAAATCAAAAACAGGTTTAAGCAATAAATCAGTACATAAAGTAAAATGAAGAATAAAGTCAACAGCAGTGTCAGCCAAAATATCCAATTCATTGAAACTATAAATGTGTAGTAGTACGTTAAAACCGTTCTTCCTAAACGTAATAACATGATCAAACGGGCAATTGCTAGACAAAATAACAGTGTAAATGATATTTTTAACTCCATTAAGTAATATGTGAAGTGATCAAAATCAAAATAAGTATTGACAACGCCTTCTTTCTCGAACTCTTCCAAATAATTTTTTAGATTATAATAGTATAAAATGTAAGTTATAAAAGTAACCAAACCCATGCCAACGATTAATAACTTAATGCTATTTCCAATGCCGGAAATGTATTCAATAAGACCTTCTTGATTGATTTCGTATAGACAATTATAAAGGTGATAGCAGATGTAAAGAAAAACTAAAACGATCCAAACATTGAATATCCAATAGTGTTCCACAGTGAGAACCATCGCTCTGAGAAGGATGTTGCCAGTTTCGACGTGCTCGACAATAAGCGTGATTTGACTGATTACGTCCAAGTTGATGTTGTACAGAGTCAACTCTACAAAGACAACACGGGTCAACTTGTCTTGCCATTTGTGTTCTCTCAGCTCCACGATGACCGCGTCTGCATCACTCCTTGCCGGTCCCAGGGTCACAGAATACCCTCCTCGCTCGTACAATTTACCGGATTCACCGTATAGCCTGAACAAGAGGAATTGAGAATTGTAGTCATCTTCTGTAAAAATCCAAGGTGAATTCTTTCTCTCCGATTCAGACCAAGGCGCAAGCTTCCAACCGACCTCGTAAGTAGCGGTGTCTCGATACTTTTCTGTCAATCCGGGAATGCACTTGTCGTGTCCGTCGCCAATGAGTGTACAGTCTATGGGTATTACGCGGAATTGCCTCAATTGTGGAAGACCCAGAACTTTGTTGCTGAGATCTGCTGTCCAGTACGATCGGTCCATTTCGTGACCTCCTCTAGTATCGTTCGTAGTTCCCTCTTTTACAATTTCAAAATCGTTGTACCACCTGTTATTGTACAAAGCGGATTCCAATGAATATTCCAAATAGTTCTCCATCTCGTTGACACTGGTTATTTTAAAGAAGTCGACAGCTCCCATGAAAGGAAGATGAGATAATGTGAGTAACTTCTGCACTTGACTGTTGATGTCATAGTAAGAGACCCATAACCGAGATATGACTAAACTTATTGCAAAAACAAAACAAGTCGTGGTTATAAAGTCCAGTAGATTGAACCAATTGTGTCTTGACACTTTCTTCATAAACATTGTTAGCCTCATTTCGTAAGAAAGAGGGGTGTACATGGCTTGTTGTCTTTTGGTTATTAGGTCTATCAGGTATTTTTCATCTCTTGGAATACGTACACGACGTGCTTTTTTGTAGTCGACCGTGTGAGTATCCAAGTCGTACAATCTCTGGGAAGCCGATGCCAGTACAATGGCGACTAGGGCTATTTTGATAGGTCCGAATATAAATGCTTCCCCTAGTAAAGAGGCCAGTAATACAGAAAGCCACTCTTTACTGTCCACCATGCCTAGCTTTAACCCATAAAGTATACACAAAAAGCAAGATATAATACATAAAGTTATAGAAAGTCCCCAAGCGATAGCAAACCAATTCCACTTCAACTTTGTCTGTATTACGGGCGGAGAAAGTTGAACAGGGAGTAGTGGCTGTGTTCTCAGTTTCCTTACAACTAACTTATAAATCTTTTGATACGGAGGAAGTTTTCTACTTTCATCCAAGTTAAGACTGAAAACATCACTTCTCATAGATAGTCTAGATGGAGAATCTTGTATGTACGAGTATGTAGAACCTTGACTAGTCACACTAGATGTAGACGAGCGGCGCGATCCATAACGAGAACCACCTCTCAAGTAAAGCAAACTGTCATGTCTTCTGTGTATATACTCATTGCTCCTTCTAAAACAGGCTAACAGTATGTTAGAAACAATGATAATTACTAAAGCTGATAGCAGAATAGCGTAACACTCTCTTGTTCCAAATGTGTATTGAAATTCGTCTGTATTCAACAATCTGTCTTCAGGGAAATAGAACAAGAGGGTACATACCATGACAGAAAAAATACAACACCAAAGCACAGTCAATCTTTGGACTCTGCTTATTGGGTTTCTCGGATGCCTCAATAAGACAGCTAAAAATATATGTCCTTCTCTTAATCCGAGAAAAAAGTTATCGGCCAATATTTGTCTCTTACCTAATAGTTCTTCTTCATAGGTGGGATTGTACATTGCTTCTGGGTAATACTTCAGACTAAGAGCCATCCACTGTGCGACTATAAAAATTGTTTCAATCCCAACTTTTAAATCAAAAACGTGTATCTTATCACAATACCACTCAGGGCTAGATCCGTGGTTGTCGTGCCAAATGTGAATGCTGTCAAGAAGTCCCAGTGGTTCAGCGCAGTACAGCAGGAACCAATCATCACTATTCCTTCTTAATACCTTAGCGTTTTCTTTTGTTAGTATATGGATATGACTACTTCCTAATGTTCCAATAAGTTTCAGCCCCACGTGAGCGGTAGTGCCCGCATTGAGTCGAGAACTCGTGTATACCGCCAACAGGTAAGGATAACGGTTCCCTGGCATATTGTCATCCAACACGATGACAGTTGTAAATTTCTTGTCTCTTCGGTCCAGATACCATAGTAGAACACCAAGCAATAAATACAGTACGATCAAAAATATGATTATACAGAGAACAAGTGGATTGTTTTGAACGGTAAGAAACAAGTCAATGTCAGCGAAGTGGTCCACCTTAAGAGGTGGCACTGAGAACGCTGCAGCGAATGTTGATATGTGTTCACATTGGCAGTGGATTCCGACATCTTCACTGTGAGCTTTGGCGGTACAACCGTAAGAGTTCCACTGATTCTTTCTCCAAAACTTGCAAACTACAGAACTTACTTGAAACGAGTACGTGATGCTTTGATTGACGTCAACTTCGAGGCCTGGAAGTACTCCCATGAGGAAAATTTTGTAATCGTCATCATCATTATCTAGATAATACTTAGGGGATTGTTGAGATATATTTACAGCATATTGCATCATCATTTTATAATCAGGCCTGAACTTTGTTTTGATAAGAACTCGTAAAGTATCACTTGCAGTAGGTAAAGTGAAAGTGAAAGTTGTATGGCTCCTAGGAGCACAATCTATTCTATGGATTCTTATACTTAAATCAAGCTCCAGTTCACTGACATTGGAGTGTGGCTGAACAGTAGTGTCATTAAATGTTATTATATTAGCAGTATTGTGGAATTTGACATAAATGTCAATTGGCCATGGTAATACCGATATCATAGTTTCGCCATGATGTAAGGAAATTGAAACTAAATTTGACCGAATGTCGGAGGTACACCACCAAAATACGTTTTTACTTATTTCAACCACCTGCATGCTTAAATTGGTGTTCGTTACGTCTCCTTTAGTTGTTGGTGCCAGGTGTCTGTGTAATCTTTCGTATAAATCATTTGAAACATTTACTGGAATGTTTACATATTTTTGTAATAACGTATGCAATGGAAAGTCATCGTCATTTTTAATTCCCCATAAAACAAACGAATTATTCACTGACGAGACCTTGGTCGGGAATTGTCCCTGACTTTGAACGTAGCTTACTGCATCGCTGATGAATTGTATTACATTCTCGGAGTGTGCAGATATTCGTTTCCAATGATTTAGGACCAATAAGTTGTAATCATCCGTCGGTTTATTTTGTAAATTCGGGTCCCTGCACATCAAGATAACATCTAGACATGTTAACATACATGAAGACAACTGTCTCGCGTCACTGGGAGACATCCACAATGAAGATTCCCTTCTCAATAGATTCTTCTTGAAAATAAATGCTTGATGTTTCAGAAAAGCTACGACATTCACCATCATGTCTAGGTCGACTGATAGTTGGATGGGTTTGTTAAGAGTCATTAACACGTTGTACAAGGTTGAAATAGACAACTTTACAAGGGGTAGAGTGTCAATATGAACCTGAGTTATATAATGAAGCAGTTTCCTAAAAACTAAACTTTTGGGCGAATCAGGCAGTAAAATATCCGGGATAACTGATATCATCTGCAAAGCACTTGTAATGTCCTCAGATACAATTTCATTTTCTATATACAAATATCTTTCCTCCAAAAGTGTATCATTAATATTCCAATTAGTAAGTGTGACAGCAATAGTTTTGCTGACTTCTAGACCATGTTGGTTTATGATGTAAACAAACACATTTCCTCTTGATAACAGAACATTCTCCAACTTACCCGCGTATGAAGTTCCTAACATTCTACCACTAAACATGACATCCTTAGCAGCAGCTTCGTCTGAGTCTTTATCATAAAACTCATATATGAATGTTGATAGTGAATCGTATGTGCAGTTAATATGGAACTCTGTTTTTCCTTTTACACCAGATTCCGGAACTACAGAACAAGAACCTTGATAATCATGTTTTTCAGTATCGATTGTATACGTATTAAATGAATTTCTGAAGTTGTTTGTCCTTATTTCATATGTAATTGTGTATTTGGTTCCAGGAATCAAAGTGTCTTCCTTGATAATGAGCATCGTATGCGGAAGACCCTTTTCTGCGATAGCTCCCACGGGTCGTTCGGTTTCTCCGAATTTATTATATAACCACACAAAACCGTTCTCTTGGTTTGTCAGTCCTTCAAGTCTGACTTTTAAGAAAATAACGTTATTGGGCAAAACCTTTTCTCCGCAGTTTTTAATACATGAAAATATTATAGTGTAGGGATCGTCCGTTTCATTTTTTACAGTTACCGTCACATGCGCTAATGTATATCTGGTGACTCCAGCACAGTCATTGCATTGGTCGTAGAAATTCGTACGGACCTCCAAAGTGAATAAATATTTCCCGCCATAATTCAAAGCAGACGCAGGGATGTAGTGCTCATCGAACGGTCTCATTATCTTACGAGAGCAAAACTTATTTGTTTGTGTTGGCATTATTAAATCATCACACCTCCATGCAATATACACATGACTTTGGTCCCATGGAGGATTATTGGGGTCGTGTGATCTACGAGCGATCAATTTTATACCGTGATGTTTCCGAACTGTTCTTTGATTGCCTCCATCGATGATGGCGACTAATGGTAAACCTCTTACGTCAAAGTAACATCTTGCAATACTTCGTAATAGCTGACTTGAAGGGATATAACTTACATCAACAGTAACTCTGTACTTCCCAAATTCACGATTAAACGGTTTAAAATTTAACGATTTCATGCCAGTGAAGGATTCACGAACTATGAAATTCCCTTTAGCGTCCACATCGTTATCGACGATGTTTTTGCGTATTCTACGAATATACCAAGAAATCCTAGCGTATTTTGCACAATCAGGCTTCTTTTCATAAGTTAAGACGTTGGATCCATCGGCTATAAAGTCCAGGTTACTGTCAATCACGATGTTTGTTCTGCGGAAATATGTCACTGGGTTGTCTGCACTTCTACCACAGTTCGTCAGGTCAATCACTGGAACACACTTTGTTCTCACCGTTCTATACGGCACAAAAATGTTGAAGGTGTTTTCATAAAACTTGTAACCTTTCGTACTAACTGTAATTTTGAATTTGGCCAGGTACCCCAATACGGCGTTCTTATACGAGTATATGTATACATCTGTCTTTGTGTGAGGTTTGAACGGAAAATAAATCGGGATCTTGAATGTAGCGTGGGAGTACCAAACCATCGTTTTCAACTGCTGTTCCTCTTTATAATACCATCCACTGTCAGCTTCCAGTAATACGTAATGTTTGTGTCCAAATTTGTGTTTGATGTTCCTTGTGGACGAGTCAATACTCACCACACTGATGCCATTCACGGGGCTGTCTCTAAGGAAAGTATATTTAACCGTGGAAATTACGTCTATTTCACTGCCGTAGACGTATTTCTTATTACAACTTACGTCGTGATAAGGTAGATTGCACATACAAAATGGAACTAACCCCGAAGTACTCGGCGTACAGGTGCCCTGGCCACTGCAGTCGTCCTTGCACTTATTACTTATTTTGCAATTTCTTTTTGAGACATACATGAAAGGAAACAGTTCATCACAGAAATTTGAAGTTCCCCCTTCTGCACATACGGCACAAGTTGAATCACAAAGACCGTCTCCAGGACAGTCTTTTATTACACCATTTAATCCCTTTACAACGTAAAATATTAAAATTATCAGAATAAATAGTGAATGCGAATTAAATGTCTCTCTAAACCTGAGCATTTCAAACTTCGTTAAGTAATGATTGAAAAATGTGATGAAACTTTCTTTTTACCGGTTAAACGTTAAACGTAAATACTTACAATTATTATATTATTGCGATTTTGAATTTGTTTCACTCAGCTGTTTCGTTGAACAGGAACGTAGTTGATTAGTTCATAACAATAACAAAATACATTTAAAATAGTTATCCTCTAATTGAGAAGAAAATGAAGCAATTATTTGTGAGATAATTAGGACGAAAACTTCTTGACCGTTATACTATGTCATAAATTTAACCCCAACTTGGTGTTACAGCACACTTTTGAGACAAACAGCGGAGCAATAGGATTTAAAGCATTTTAGTAATAAAGCTAGATGCCTTGCGGTTGGATGATTAATTTTAAACAAAATTAGCAAGAACGTTGTATGTAATAAATGTGTTCCAAGGGTGGTTTTTCAGCGCTACTTTGACACATAGTACCGTGTATTGGACAATCCACAAGTTTCGGACTCATCTCTTCGATCACTTGGGGCAAGGCCGGTGTAAATTTGGTGATAGCTCTTTTCAGAGCCGCAGCTAAGGAGTGGTAGTGGCGGGGGGTCGTTTGCCCCGGGCGGCAAATTGTAGGGGCGCGGGCGGCAAAATTATAGAAAGTCGAGTCGTTGCAATGTTTACGCATAAGTTTACACATTTAGTTAGTCTACGCGCGAATCAGTTAGTTTACTGTCGGGTCAAAAATACAGATACCCGTGTTTGGACGTTAATCACAAATTAACTAGCAGAACTTCAATTTCGGGAATAAATTTAAAATTAGACTGTTAATTTCTGCATTTATACATAAAAAACAAATTATTTACGAATAACAAATTCCAGTTATGTCAGTAACAGTTTTTTGTAGTTACCAACCAAATTACTTTAAAATTGTGTAACTCAGAAACTTGAGATCTCCCAATTAAGACCAGATTTTCATACAAGATGGATTCAAATGTTTTGTTTTAGTACGTAATTTTACACGTGTATTAAAACGTTTGTTATTTAATTACGATCTTAACTTGTACTCTTGACCGAGCGGTTCAAAAAGTCTCGTTTGATCACGTTAAATGGAGCTCTTAAAGTTATTATCCTGGGATTGTAATGTTGTAAAGCGCTATTTCAAACGTTTAATTTTTAAGGTCTTGTTAATTTACCGCGGCCGGCGCGGCGCCTTGTTCGTTTTGATGGTACAAACCGCCAGACTACCGCAGCAACACCGCCCTGGGCAATAAAAACCCCTTTTAAAGTTCACTGATTCTCTATCCTGTCAAGATAAGTTTCAAAAGTTATACTCCTGTTTTCAAATTCATAGAAGTTGTTGCTAGTAAATGTAAATGCAAAATTCCAAAATGTTGATGTTTGAGGAAACTTTAAATATTTGTAGTTAAATAATAAAATTTATTAATTTTATTATTTGGATTTAACTCTTTGTGTTCCTTGATTTTTTTATCCTTAATTATATACATATTTTAAATTTCATTTAACATTCAAATTTTTTTCTTCACAAAAAGCTGAGAAACCTCTCATTACAATTAGTCCTAACAGGATGTTTACGCTTGCTTACGCAGTGACAGGATATTCGGGATATGTAAACGGAGGTATCAGACTAGGTATGTAAACGGAGCCAAAGCGAGCAGAGCTAGCACTCCCTTATGTCTAGTCCGGCTTATCACTGTATTTAACACAGTCATCTACCGCAGTAGACTAGACCTATAGATCTACCCTTGCACTCCAATATCTGGACTTTTACGGTTAATGATGTGCTGCTCCTGGACATTTACAGAGTTGTCCTTATTTAAATGGTATGTTTTACTGTACCCAGTGTGGGTTGAACCGAAAGTATAAACCAACCAGAAGTGAACTCTCCTGGACACATGTATATTTATATATTGTAGACTACTGTATACTGAAAACGTGATTTGATGGCTCAGCGTTAGTGAAGTCTCACCCGAGGGGCTGTAAAATATGTATTTCTCTTTATTTGCCTGTATATCTGTCCGCAAGATGTCTTAAAAACTAACTGATCTATACCCTTGAAATTCGCAACACTGAGTTCGATTATGGTGTCTGTCACTCCACGAGTTTTGGCTGAGCATTAGAAATTATTTTTACAATGGTCGTATACCATGATGGCAACGAGAAAATAGCAGAATAAATACATTTACAAAATAACTGTGTACAATAATTTGAGATTTTAGTAAGTGGCATTTGTATTCATAGAGTAAAACGAAAATATAATAGACTGTAATAACAAAAATCGGTAACAGAGTTTCACTTCAACGCACTCTTGCGTTCACCCAAACTGTTATTATTTGAACACTTCTGTAAAGTCTATCGTAGGCCTACTAGTAATAAATGTGAATCCATCATGTGGAAAGATATCTCGAGAAAGATTTGATCCTTTAAAATTTGAAATTACACTTTATTTCTACATACACAAGAATGGACAAGTATGACAGTGCATGTCCAACCATGGAATTTGGCTGAGCGTCTTTGAAGACTATCTCTCAGTAGGCTGTTACGATTTCTCTTTTCTCTGAAGGGGGATGGACCCAAATTTACTGTATGAATTTATGTCTATCAGTCCATAGGACATATGACGACATAATGAGCTATATAAATTAAAAGCATTATGCGGCATTAGTGAAGTATGTTATGTGAAAACATGGGGTGACGTACTCTTTACCTTGTGTTTATATAGTTTTTTGGGGTATTAACACCAGTTTTAATGCATCGAAAGATGTAAATTGTAAGTTTTCTATTTTAGTGGTTCTCAAACAGAGTCGTAGCGGGAGAATATCGGGATATATTTAAATTTAAAAATAACATTTTTTTTACAATCAAAATTCAACAGGGCGTTTGACCACTTTTCGTTTGTTTTCATCTTTTTAATCTTATAAAAATTAATCGTTAAATGTGTTTCCAAGCGCTGATCTCGAAAAAAGACTTGACCAATTCGGCT
The DNA here is from genome assembly GCF_021130785.1 of Homalodisca vitripennis. NCBI lineage: Eukaryota > Metazoa > Arthropoda > Insecta > Hemiptera > Cicadellidae > Homalodisca > Homalodisca vitripennis. The sequence continues at coordinate 107,224,628 of NC_060213.1, forward strand.
AATTTCTTTTTTAAGATGTTTGTTGGAGTCCGATAAAGGTTTTTACGGAGAGAAAATCGGAAAAAGATTTCTGGAAACTTTAGAATTTGAAATAATAATTATAATATTTATGAAAAAAACAATCACAAATTAACTAACAGTACACACCTTTAGCTGAGGCTTAACAAACAGACAGAAATTTTGTTTACACTTATATTTTAGAAAAGACTAACTGCACAGTTCTTGAATAGTAGTATTATGCAGATTGCAAAGGCAGATTTACTATATAATTTTTACTACAGATTTCACCTGTGACTAATTAAACTATCTAATATATAGGAAATACTGTTTACACTTTATTATAAATGCCACATTTATGAACAAAGTGTGAATAAATAAGCTGTGTATGTGTGCACGTAAAGTACTCCAAACTGGTTGGTTCCTTTGACTTATCTTGTTTTGTAAAAACCCTCGAGTCTAACTTTTAATAACATTACATTATTTGTTAAAACCTTTTCTCTGCAGTTTTTAATACACAAAAAATATTATACCGTAGGGATCGTCCGTTTCATTTTTTACACTTATCTTTTACCTGTGCAAGTTTAGGAGTGGTGACTCCCAAACAGTCCTTGCAATTGAGATACATATCCGCGTGGACTTCCAAAGTGAACAAATATATCGCCCATAATTAAAACCGTTTGCAGGAATGTAGTACTCGTAAGACGGCTTCATTCGCTTAGGAAGACAAATTCTATCTCTCTGTGTTTTTGATCATAAATTCTCACACTCCATACAATATAAACATGACTTTGGTCCCATGAAGGCAAATTGGATCGTGTGATCTATGAGCGATCAGATTTATACCGTGCTTTCTCCGAATTGTTCTTTCACTACCTCCGTCCAATGACAGTAACTAATGCTAAACCTTTTCACGTCAAAGTAACATCTGTCAATACTTCGTAATATCTGGTTTGAAATGACATAACTTACATCAACAGTAATTCTGTACTTCCCAAAAAGGTTTAAAAATGTAATGATTTAATGTCAGTGAAGGATACGGGAACTATGAAATTGCCCTCAGCGTCTACATCTTTATCGATTATGTCACTGCTCATTTTTAGGTATATACCAAGAAACCCTAGCGTATTTTTCACAATCAGGTTCGACAGAAGAAGATTTGTAGGATCCATCCGCTAAAAAATTCTAGGTTACTGTCAATCACGACGTTTTGCTCTACGGTAATATGTTACTGGGGTTGTCTGCACTTCTACCACAGTTTTTCAGGTCAATTACGGAACACAGTTGGTTCTCTGTTTTCCATACGGTACAAAAACGTTGAAATGGTTTTGGTAAAATTGAACTCTTTCGTGCCGACAGTAATTTTGAATTTGGCCAGATACCCCAATACAGTTTTTTATATACAAATTCGTCTGTATTTGTGTAGGGTTTGTACGGAAAATAAATTGTAAGGGTCGAACATAGCGTAAGAGTACCACATTAGTCTTTCCAGCTGTTGTTCTGCTTTATAAAACCAAACGATGGTCAGCTTCCAGTGATATATAATGTTTCTGTCCATATTTACTTTTTCCATGAGTTGTAGACGATTTAAATGTTTAATACACCTTTCACGGGGCTGTCTCTAAGGAATTGATAATCAACTGTGGAAATTATGTCTTTCTGATCGCCGGTTGTATCGCTTATTACAAGTTACGTCGTGGTAAGGTAAATTGCACGTGCAAGCTGGGACTATTCCTGCGCCATTTGGCAAACAACATTTCTTTTTGAGGACATACACGAAAGGAAACAGTTCATGACAGTTACCTCTACCCGGCGTTCCTCTATCAGAACATACGGCACAAGTTGAATCACAAAGGACCGTCTCCAGGACAGTCTTTTATTACACCATTTAATCCCTTTACAACGTAAAATATTAAAATTATCAGAAAAAAATAGTAAAGACGAATAAAATATCTCTTTAAACTTAAATCATTTCAAATTTGTTTCGGAAATAATTGATCAATGTGATGAAACACACTCTTTACCAGTTAAAAGTTTTTGAGAGTAAACACTAACCTACATGTAAATATTTACAATCGTATTATTAAGATAGTTAATTTGTTTCGCTCAGCTGTTTTGCTAAGAAGGCACCTTGAAGTTATATTAATTGCCCATGAAATTAAGACATGGGGACTTTGGTATTATATGGGAAGAGCCACTATTTTTGATAAGAGTATCTCACATTGGAGACCTAAAAACTAAATTATTTAGAAAGAACAGTCTTTATTTCACTTGATGTAAAAATTACATGTCATTATTTCGATCGGCCTTACAAGTTTTCTGTATCAAAAAAAATTACAACAATTTCGGCGAGGAGGCCCTACTGTCACTATCTACTTTTATTTGCTATTACGCGATATAAGTGGTTTAGATTACGTTATCATAAATATGATACTACAGTAGTAGTACCAAAGAAAAACGATAACTATTTACAATCGCTAACGTGATCTGAGGTTGAATTTGAGTACTATCTCGGAGGATCTTGGATGATCTGGGACGTGATCTGAGGTCGGGAAAAATACCGATAATATAAATAGGAAATTCCCATAGCCATCAGTGCGGATTTTGGTACTCGAGTCGGCAACACCTCAAACTTCTGGCGAAGGAAGAAAAACATCCCCGAGCTAAAAAAAAAACATAAATAAAAGTTCAGATCACGTGAGCGCCTTAAATTTCTATATTTATAATAAGTACTTATGTATTTACCTACTTGTATAGCATAATAACAAATTGTTTATAGGAACAGAGTGGCCTTTTTCTCACCGATATCGCCTCTAATTTTGGGTTCACAGAAAACAAGAACCGATCATGTAATTGTATGTCATGTGATATGCACAGCAAGTAAAATAAAGTCTGTTCTTCCTAATAATTAATTTCTTAGGGCTCCTTTAAGAAAAACTCTTCCAAATATACCAAAGTGCTCTTTTTTATTTTGAAATATTTATTCCTCTAAATGAGAAGAAACTGAAATTATTCTTTACGAGATAATTATGACAAAAATTTTTCTTTATGGATATTACTATGTTACAAATAATAACCCCAACTGGTGTTTCAGCACAATTGTGAGGGACAAGGGGTGGAACCCTAGGGTTAAAACCATTTAATAAATAATTAACCTAGAAACCTTGTGGTTGGTTGACTGGCAAAATTTAACACGAATGTTCTATATGATAAATGATAAATAAGGTCAAAATTAGGTTTTTTAACAAGGGAGGAAGAAGCCCCAAGGCTAAACTATTTTTATGCACAACTACTACTATAGACAAGACCGGATTTAGGCATGGGGTAGGCATGGGTACATAGGCACAGGGTGGGAAATTTTGGTGATTGAGAGAGATATTTCAGTTGTTGGCGAAGACACAATTAATAGAGTGGTGGGGGTAGTAAGCAAGGAAAAGGGAAGATGTGCCTGTATCCGAAGTAGAAATGAAATATGTCTCCAAATGTCACCCCTACTACGCCTGTTCTGGCGGAACATACAATTTTAAGCCAAGTAATGATCCAGCATACTGGATTGTCAACAATTCTATCTTAGACTACTTTGTTAAAAATGGTTTCAATCAAATTAAAGATGGTGAATTTGGCCAATTTAAAGAACATATTCAGAAAATTTAACAAATCCTCATTTGATAGGGAAACTTGTTCATGGAGGGGGCCATTTAAAACATTCACCTAAATGTGGATCTCTGTGCTCGTTGTAAATTGTTCTGCAAAACTTCAGGCCAATTTATAGACGACGGATTTTCTGATTCAAAACATGATCCAGTGAGTAAAAGAACATGAAAAACACCTCTGCACATCTCGACAGTCTGCTAAGTCCAAACAGAGTACCACTGAAATATGGACACTAGAGAACTAATTTGAAATTGAAGTCGGAGAAGAGGTATAATATTGGAGGAATGTACTTCACAGAGTGGTTGCCCGTTACCAGTAAATTGGCATCGCATCGCTAAATTGATTACCTTGTTGCCATGATAAAGAAAATATGTAAACAATTTTGTATTTATAATATATATATATATATATTATATATATATATATATATATATTTACATACATACACATGTCTCAGAAGTCTACTTCTGTCAAAAGACACCTAAGGATGGGGTTTTATAAAAGTATATAAATTTATAGTAAATGTTAGATAGCAAATTTGCCTTTAATAGCTGCATTAGAGTACTTATCAGGCATTGCATACTATTCATATTCGCTAAAGAGTACGGTTACAAACTAGCTACAAAAAACTTTAAATTTCCTTATCTGAATATTTTCTAACTCTATGCTCAATAGTGGTTGCAGAAAGGTTGAATATGGAAGGTTGTTATATTCAAGTTTACTATTATGCTTTCAAGACTATAAATGTAAACAAATTGAAAAGGGTGGTTAATTTAATTAAACATATGATCGTGCTGTCATAACACGGTGTTTACACAATATAACAGTCAGTTACATTTAACATGGCAAACATTTTTCCAAGTTAGTTTCGAGTAAGACGATTTAGTGAAAACTCTCGGTTAGCAATATTAATAATTAGGTTTTTTAAATGTATTTCATTGGACTAGATTTTACTTTTTATTTCACTGATCAAAAACACGTTTGTCCGTTGTTAAATATTTTTAACTTTTGAAAACTCTGTTTTGCGACCAAAATAGTGAGTGTCAACTTCACATCGTATCTTCACTGTACAGTCGGATCACTAGTGTCCGCATCACTTCAATCCTCTTCTTCTTGCTCTCCCTCCACCATCCATATCACAGGACTCCAGGATCACCTGGTCCATCTGATCAACCGCTCAATGAGAGTCAAGTAGACCACACCAACCACGTTGAAATGTACAAAAAGTACATATCTTAATATACATTTATTACGAGACTGTTTTTATCTGCATTGAAATCAGTGTTTCGAGGTTTACTGAGGGCGCCAGGCATACTGTACTGTATAAGTCAGCAATAAGCTACAGCGGCGTAACTCGCAATTTGTTATAATTAAAAAAAATAAAAGTGACCCGACTTTGTTGGAGATTACGTAGTCCCACTACACAGTGGACGGATTATTCTTACTTAACAGAGTTAGTGGTGGTCGATTCAACTTACGTTGGAGATTACGTAGTCCCATTACACAGTGGACGGAATATTATTACTTAACAGAGTTAGTGGTGGTAGATTTCACCTTACGTTGGAGATTACGTAGTCCCACTATACAATGGACAGGATATTCCTACTTAACAGTGGTGGTAGTGGTCGATCCTACTTACCTTGTAGATTACGTAGTCCACTATACAGTGGACGGAATATTCCTACTTAACAGTGGTGGTCGATCTGATTTACGTTGTAGATTACGTAGTCTCATTATACAGTGGACGGATAATTCCTACTTAACAGTGGTGGTGGTGGTGGTGGCGGTCGATCGACTTCCTTTGACATTACGTAGTTTCAGTATACAGTGGACGGAAATTCCCAACCTAACAGTAGTTGTGATCGATCCGACTTCGTTGGAGTTGACGTAGTCCCAGTTCACAGTGACGGATTATTCCTACTTAACTGTGGTGGTGAGTCAACCCCACTGACGTTGTAGATTATGTTAGTTCCACTATACAATGGACGGAATATTCCTTTTTAACAGTGGTAGTGGTGGTCGATCCGACTTATATTGGAGATTACGTAGTCACAGTATACACTGGATGGGATATTCTCAATTAACACTCGTGATTGTCGGTTCTGACTGTCTCGGAGGGTGACGTCGTCCTACTACGCATTGTGAGGTGTTTTCCCAGTTTATAACTTTTCCTGTTTGTATTATAGGGTGGCGCAGAGAAACGGGAAATTTTGAAGTTGTTGTCGGTACACCTGTTAGTCTCGTAGGAGTGGGGGACGGAAGTCATGACGCCAAGTAGTAATGTTCTTTAGTTGAGATGGAGCAGTGGAGCGGTGCGAAGCATGCCGTTGCCGGTGAGAGCGTATTACAAAAAATGGCGACAGTGTAAAAGCTGCACAACGAGTGTTCCAACGCCATTATGATATCCTCCCCACGGTCGAGTTCTTCTTCATATGCCATATCATCATGGGTTCGGAATTTTGAAGAGACTGGTTCGGCATTAAAGAAAAAAAACCTCCTGGGCGTATAGTGACTGTTCGAACCCCAGAAAATGTTGATGCAGTGCGAGTAGCAGTGGAAAGGAGTCCGCGTCGTTCTGTACGAAAAATCGCCTCATCATTGTGACTTGAGCGTCGGAGTGTGCAAAGAATATTGCACGACCTGCATCCTTTTCAATCCTTCCGTTTCCGTTTCATCCTTACAAGCTTCAGATTGTTCAAGCTCTGAAACCAAATGACGGTGAGTTACGCTTACAATACAGCTACTGACTAAAATTATCGAGGACGCAAATTTCCTTGCACATCTTTGTATGTCTGATGAGGCCCACTTTCATTTAAATGGGCATGTCAATAAGCAGAAACTTGCGTTACTGGGCTCGCAGCAGAAATCCCTGTGAACTTCGTCAACGTCCGTTACACAACCTTTAAAGTTACTTTATGATGTGCAGTGTCTTGTCGAAGGATAATTGGACCTTACTTCTTTGAGGATGGTAATGGTTCCACTGTAACTGTCACATCTAAATATTACATTCATATGCTGGAGATATTTTTTGCTCCACGGCTTCATTCTTTTCAGATATTGACATTCAGCAAACCTGGTTTCAACAGGATGGAGCCACCTCACACACTACCAATCTGTCAACGGCAGCACTGAGGCGTTTGTTTGGGAAGCGCATAATTTCAAGGAACGCTAACGTCACTTGGCCCCCACGGTCTCCAGACCTCTCAGTATGCGACTTCTTTGTATGGGGATATCTAAAGAGCGTTGTGTACCAGACTAGGCCAAGAAAACTTCTTGAGCTCAAGACTCAGATTGAAGAAAAACGTCTCCAACATCCCAGAGAAAACAGTTTTCGAAATTGATTGAATGAATGTGTTATGCGAAATGGACAGCACTTAACTGATGTTATTTTTAAAAAGTGAGTTTAACTTTACTGTTATTTTCCAACATTTCTCATGTAATTTCCACTCTTGCCTAACACATTTTAAGCATTAAAAAGTTGTTTTTACTATTCATTGGTTTTATTATGATTATTTCAAAATTTCCCGTTTCTCTGCACCACCCTGTATTTGGATTATCATTAATAAAAAAAATATTTTTCCTGTAAATTTGTTCCATTTTTATTATTATTATTGTGACAAAAAATTACTTCATTAACATTTTCACATACCACAAAATAAAAATGTTAAGCTTACTGATAAAAATTAAAAAAAACTTCTTATTCCTATACTTAAAATTTTAAGTAATTGAATAATTCTTATTCGTCCACTGTACCATCGTAAGCAATAATATATCAGTAAACAAACTTCAAAACAGTAATATTTGGAGTGTCGAAAGAAAAAGCTTTTGTAACCGATTAACTCTAAAAGTTTTAGCGTTGTTGTATAAGTTGGTAATCACTGTGAAAGCATTATAAAAGTCGTATATTAAGAAAAAAATTCAAGAAAAATTGATAATATCGTTGCACCATATTTAACGGTGTCGCCTGGTGGTGCCTCAGCACAAGAAAGGTCCTGGATGTAGTAGAGTTTGTTGCATTGGACACATGGCGCCTGTTAAGTGTTATCAATGAGTTATCTACAGTACAGCCACCTGTCAAACGTGGGAGTTTGTCTTTTCCCAGTTTCGTACTAATATTATTTTTACTCTGTCTTGTCATAATCGATTGGTGGTGCGAAGGTTTCTAAGAGTATTTCTTCAGTTTCGCATATTAGAATATAATATGATGCTTTCTCATATTAGAAATGTGTTATACTGACTTATCATAAAGAAAAAAATACTCGTTCTAAGATTTAACGTTCTACATTGTGCTCCTTTTCAATGAGGTTGTCCTGAATATTTATTAAAAATTTAATAATATAATTATAATACTTTTAATAACTATTCATTTCGTGTGTATTTTTAATAATTTACCAATGTGTTTTCTATTAAGATCAAAATAGATTTTTTACACTCCCTAAGAAAATACTTGCTTCAGATGTAAAATTGTTTTAAATCTTCCTCTAGGAAGAGTATGTAATAAACCTTTTATTTTTACATTGGTTTAGGGATTTTTATTCTACGCACAAATTTATTATTGTGTGTTATTAAAGCAGGACTTTAATAACTTGGTATTATTTCTTAGTACAAAACTTCATTTAATTTCGACATTGTACAAAGCTGTTTTTCATATTTTATCAGACAAATATTATTTATTATTTGGTTAATTTTGTCACCTGACGAGTTAGAATTGTTTAGTGTCTGCTTGATGGTCATCACTACCCTCACCGATATTAGTAATGCAAAATACAAGCTTTTACGTGACTGCCTCTTCTCTATAAGGTGATAAATCAGTGTGAAATGTATGTAATGAGTACTATATCACTAAGTATTTTTATATATACATATAATTTACATTAAAAGTACTCTTCCTTTGATCATCAAAGCTTATTGGTATTTATCTGAGAAAACATTAATTGTTATTGCTAGAAATTGGGCGCAATGAAGATATCCTTCTTTTAACGACTTGATTGTAGGATTGGTTTGTAGGTATTATGGTTAAATTATCAATCAGGACATCAAAGACGATATATATATTTTTTGATTAGTAAGCTCCGAGTGAATATTCAGTAAAATTTATTACTAAATCTTTAAATATTAAAATATAATCTGGTTTGTCTATAAATAAAAATTTATTTTAAACTGATAAATTAAAAAGTTCAATTTTTCAGAATTTCATCAACTTATTTTCAGCACAAAATTGACAAACCGGTTATTAATATTTCTAAATAAAGGTCCTTTGGCAAGAAAAAAAATCGGTCAAATATATCAAAACTAAAAAATCAGAAGCTCTCTTCTGAATAAAATATTATAGGTTTTCAAATAAAAATCAAATACCACTTGGAAAATTAACTTAAAATAAAAATGTTCACTTCTATCTAAGTTCACTCAAAATAAAAAAATAAAAAATAAAACTTCTCTTTCACTAGTTGTATTTAACTGTAAAGTTCTTTTCAATTCTAAGTTCTCTCAAACAATTATTAAAGGTCAATTCAAAATAATAATTCAATCAATTTAAACTAAATTATCTTAATTAAATTTCTAAATTTCCAAATTCAATTTAAAGTTATTAACAAAGCTCAATTTTAATTCACTTTCTTGCATTTGAACCAAATGTATCTTGTATGATTTCTATTGTGCTTTATTGTTCATCAAGAATATTTATGCAGATTGCTCTGTAGTTTCTATAATTTATTTAATTTTTAAAAAAAGACAACAAAATTAATTTAATATCAGATCAGATTGGAAGACTATTTCAATATAACGTACAATAAATTTTTGGTGCTTACCTCATCAAAATTCCTCGCGGAAAAAAATTTTAGAACACGGCGCGCACGTCATCAACTATAAATTCACGATAAATTACCAATAGAAGGCCGAAAAATTATGAGCTGGAAGTTTTTAATTTCCTTTCACACCTTCCACCGCTCTGATGGTCATCCGCGGAGTTCTCTCATTGGCCGTATCCAACTTAAGAAGAAAACAAGCCTCTCAGATCTGACGTACTGCAGTACACAGACACCGTTTCATCAATTTCAAGGCAGTGCACCGCCTCTAATAATTTAAGATTACCAGCACTAACTTGCCAAAGGATTTACATATTCGTTTTATCCTAACTTCTCACAATCTAATTAAAATTAAATCCCAATATTTCTTTCCACAAATTTAATTTAATTGAAGTTTTAATACAAAATCACTCAACCAATGTAGCTTTAAAAACGCTACTACATGTAAAAGTTTATGAGAAATATAAGCACAGAAAAGTGCTTTGAAAAACACATTCTCGCACCAAGAACTGTGAAAAAGGTGCTTGACCTGCGTAAGATTGTTATTGCTGCACTGCGGAAAAGGTACTAGCTAAGCTTCCTTTAGCGTAATATTATGATGTTATTTTTGAATACAATTCTACACAGTTTTGTTATTTTTTTTATTTACACATCTGTTCTCTCTCCTTCTGAGTGTTCAAAATTATAACTTTTAAACAAAATCTTTATAAGCTTTCCATTTTTGACATGAAAAAATATATCTAGAAGAAAAATATCCTAATGATACTTACTCATAAATGAGCATTTACAAAAATGCAACAATAAACAGGTACTGTTAATTTAATGTTATTATTTTACTGTGAAGGCCTGAAAACACAATTGTGGACACACAAATTTAGAAAGTTTGCAGGGTTAGGGTTAAAATCCTTTGTTAAGCCAGAAAAATTGACGATTTCAAGCAAATTGTACAGCGCGCGATCCATGTGGTCCCATCGTTTAAAACAACATCGTTTAAATGCTTTGGAAATGCTTTGGCGCGAACTCGTTATTAAACAAAATATGTGTAAGGATAAAAGGAACGTTTTATGAAATGACAACAGTTTAGCTTCATCGTGTAAAATTCTTTATATTACAATTTATTCCACAAAAAATAGAGTTTCTCTAGTTAATATTGACCAGAGCTCTGTGTTGATCCTTACACTCCTTAGAGAAGACTTGGATCATGTCGGATGTTGAGTACTCTAGGACACACAGGTTGGCCAACTTGTGCAGGTGTGACAGTGTGTAGAGGTTCTGCGCAGAACAAAAATATATCAGTAAATTTCAATGACCATAACCTTCTCAGGATATTCCTCGAACACTGGAAATCTCTTCCAGGAAATTTACAAGGTTACTAAAGAGGTGAATCGGTTCAGTACATTACTCAAATTTGTCTAACTAAGATTAAATTCAGCTGTCTATTCCTGTGCTAATTGACTCAATTAATAAAAATTAATTTCACGCATGTCAATAATTATACTTCTAAAAAATGGTTCATAAGAGTTCAATGTAAATTTAAATCCTTGCCGTTTACAAGGCGATAAAATTGGGGAGGAGTGTCATTACATAGGTTGGCAGAAGCATTTTATTCACATGATTTGAAATATCCATATGCAACATGAAGCAGGTTACGTCTGATAAGATGGTATCAACATGATCTAATCATTATATACCACATTACGTTATCTCTTTAATTCACGGTAAACAATTAAATTCTTGAAAGGGCATAACTCATTAACAACTTAGTTTTGCAAGAAATTCTTCAAAATATCATAAACTTAAATAGCAAATTTTGTTTCACCATCGGCCGCGCAAGTGTGAGAGATAAGACTACAGGAATACTTACCTTATTGATGTTCACACAGTTTTGATTAAAGTTGTCCACAAGAGTTCTGTAGCAAGGCATCATTTCCAGATTAAGAGGCTGGTGAGTGTTCTCTAAGACGTTCTTGTCGTCAACAACAGATCTGGAAGCTTGGGTCAGAATTTTACTGAATAGGTTGTCAATTTCCTTTCTGCCCTGAAAAATACAAAATATCTCCATTAGTTAATTTATAATTCCAGTAATAAAAATAATAAAATCACTAATTTTAGACCTATAAAATAATTTTCTAAATATCGGTTGACATTCAAATGTTGGTAAAAATTTAAGCAAAAGTCCCATTTAGGAGGTTATGCTTAACCTGTTATTTTACAAATTATGGATTTCCTAATTATTTAGGAATTTACTTGGTAAAAATATATAATATTCAGAACACCAAAGTCCCAACAGCCTCCACGTATACACTGATTAAAAATAACAATATAAAGTACTTACATTGATCAAGTGTAATCGTTTCTTTTCCAGCCTCTCTTTATCCTCTTTGTTTACAGCTGCATCAACCTGCCGGTTCAACATCTCCAGAAGAACGTCGCGCTTCGAAATTGAAACCTGGAAGAGAATAACTATAAAAAACAAAATCTTAGCAATATTAACATATATTAGTATTAGTTTAACACGTTGATTTAAGCAACTGTTTACAGGAACTCCCTCAATTTCCCTTTGGACGGTACACTGCACGAAGTGTACGCATACACTATAGCTGTTAAATTTTTCATACCTGTACAAAATAGCATAACGATATTTTGAAAATAAACCTAGGTACGTTACAAAAAGTAAGCAATTATAATATTAGCGAGTAATTATAATGTATTTAGAATAATTTATGCTCAATTTAATTGACTCTATAGTCGGAGTGTATAGCTATGGCTGCGCATGACATAATACAGTGTTGTTAATAATAATACTAATTACTTTTTTGTTATTCCGCATATATGTTTGCTCAACTTTATCAATATCAAGTTTACCGTAGAATGCACTGTAGGGGTATCCTCTGCCAGGTCACCGCTACCCTTGGCACCACCAAGGAAGTCTGTCACGTGATCGACACCCAGACTCAGCTCGCCGTACTCGCAAGGTCGACTTTCCTTCATTCTGTTGGAGACTTTCTGAAACTGCTTCTTCAGTGTCTCTGTGCGCAGGCCCTTCTTGATGTGATCTTCCTACAGGTGTCAACCACGATGTTAATAAACAGAAAACAGAAATTACGATTATGGCTTATATCAAACGATACTGAAATAGTTATCATAGTTTTCTATACAGACAACTAACACGGTACATTCTTCGATGGTAAAAATCCGCTTACAAAAAGACACTTGGCGACTTTAGTTCACGCAGGGTGGGGGTAAATATCCCTCCACCGCTGTGATGACAACCTCCCCCAGTATCCCCACCACTGCTCGGCACTCGCCCGCTTGTTCTATCGCCTGACCTGGCCACTGCCCCTTAGCGGTTAACCTCACACCAAAACCCAAGCTCTCTGGATACGTCTATGACTACATTAGTCTGATCAATTAATATTTTACACGTGTATATGAATAAACACAAAAACACAATATACTTATAGAATAGGCAAGTAGGTAGCTGCCGTGTAAACAAAATGGCGCGTGTGACACACGATCCAAACAGCTGATAAAACATACACGAGGAGGTGCCTTTACCACTCCCCACCACCGGAGGAGGGGCCCCTCCTGAGCGTGGGTGGCCAGATATTTGCTTCTGCGCAGGTTTCTTTACCAGCGGTTCATTATAGTATTTCTAAGTACTTTGCGACCCAATATAATACAAGGCATGAATACGCCGTACCACACGTGGAGTAATAGGATTCGCTGAGGTCACATAAACAATTTCAATTATATAGTTCATTTAAACCTCAACATACTTTGCGGACAAATAGAGACAGGAAAACACGTATATAAGACACGTTTAATCACACCGGCAGTCAAAAGAGGATAGGCTTCGCTTACGTTCAGCCAATTAATCTTTAGGTTTCATTAAAAAGATTATATTACAAATAAATAATATTAGACATACACATACCTACATATTTTAATGTATAAACAAGTGACAATTATCAAGATGTTTACATAATGGAAGCTTACACCTGTAATGTAAAAATATCTTTAATGACAGGCATATGTAAAAAAAAAACTATTCAGTAATTTATGGGTTTTCGGAGGGCCAAACATAAGTGGGTCTGTTGTATGATGTATCCAAGTCATTCCAAAATCTCTCCCATTCAGTAATTTTATCCTTAAAAATTATACTTCACTACCGAGTGTGAAAAAGTATTGACAATTGACAACTATATTTAGGGTTTTTTGGTGGTATTAAACAAGCCTTTACCACCCAAATAAGTTTTGAAAGTGCAATGTCTTTTAGGGGATCGTTTTTTGACAGCAGTCCATTGCACGAGGTCAGTTTCTTTTTAACCTCCGATCTTACGTCATGACTGTCAGCACGTGGCAGGTGCGCAGTAGTCGATTGCGCATCCTCCCCGCTACATCATTTATCACTGCCGAGCGCTGGCTGCAGTCGCATAAACATGAACGCCTCAATTGAATTTTCTATCAAATTTCAATTGAAAAGTGTTATTCGTTTTCTGCATGCAGAAGGGAATAGTGCTGCAGAAAACCATCGAAGAATGTGCTGTGTTTGTTTTCGTAAACCTATCGACGTATTGCTGTTGTTTACACAAGTAGTTAACTATGTAAAGAATTCGTGTAAAAGAAAAACATAGTAACTTATTGAAGACACTTAGAGCAATTGGAAAAAATTTAAGGGGAGTGGGAAGGCCCCTATACCCGCCATTGTTTAAATTTATGAATTTTAGGTACTCTTTTCTCAGGAACTATAAGAGATATTGAGTTGGAATTTTATATCTGTATACCCCTATGTATTTTTAAAAGCTACACTACTAGAATTATTTTAATATCTTTTGTAATTGTTGAAATTTTTTTTTTAATATGCTATTTTTTACTAACTTTTATTACATAATTTTTTTTTCTCAGCAACTACAAATTTTAAATGTTATAATTCTAGTGCTGTTACTTGTTATTATGTAGGTGTACATGCATAAAAAAATTTCAACTCTGTATCTTTTATAGTTCCGAGAAAAATGTACCTTTGTACAAAAAAAATCAAATTTCGGTTAACGAGCGTTATAGAAAATCTACTCACAGTTCTGCTTAGAAGAGTCCTGCACCATAATCTGGATCATCAGCATCCATTTCATTGTCTTCTTGCAGCTTCCTCTTAGCTCTCCTGGCCTGTCTAGCTGCTTTTGACATTTATTCTGTTGCCTTTCTGCTTTCTTCAATCTTATTCTGTCCATGGTGCGAAGTGCGTCGACCGACTTTTTAGACATTTTTTAGTCCTAATTTATCAAACACCCTCAACTTACTGGAATAACCATCATTGAAGGTTAAAACTGCATCATTGGCACCAAGCTTCAAAGTATCTAACCTAACAAATGTGTTTTTTTGGAATTTTTTGACCAAACTATGTTATTAAAACTTTCATTCTTGTTTTGTGTTTGGCCATGAAGGCACTTTTTTAAAAGGTCAGGATTTTGACAAGTAAGTAAACATTTTTTTCATGGCAAGTAAGATAGCTTCAGGAATGCTGTGATTATGGCTATAAGACTGTTTCAGTTCTTTTTATTTATTATAGGCACACCAAGAATCAGCTCCCTTTGGGCATAGGCCATCTTGGGGAATTTTGTCGGTCGACAGCTTATGGAAATAGATGGCCCATATATTCCTTCTCATGCCTTGTACTCCAGTGTTATCCGACACTGATCGTCTAATGGCTAATCCATAATATGTCTGCAACTTGTCAATATCTAGATCAGTGAGGCTATTTTTACCTCCAAATCTTTTTACCGTCATCCAACATTTTGCCTTTATAATCCCTTTTTTAGCTGCCTAAGTCTCGTCCCCATTCGTTTTTGTATGTGGCCGATACACTCAAGCTTTTCTATCTTTACATATTTATCATACGGCTGTTTCAGAAACAATTGTCTGATAGCCCTTACTATCACCGTCTCCTAAATACTTTACGTATCGCACACCCCGTGATCAAAAGAGTCGTAAAACAGCTTTACCGCACCACTAACCTCCATTGTAACACTTGAACCTTGGAAATTTTTTGTGCATACATGAGCCTTAGGAACTTGCTTAGTATTTTCAGCCATAGTGCAAGTATGGCAAAACTTAGACATAACATGCATGTCAAGAACTTTGGTAGTGTCTACATTAGTAACAGACATAATTCCATTTTTAGATGTGTGGCCGCGCTCCTGTCACGACCCATCCAACGCTACTGCCAAGTCAGAATTACCACCATTTTCTGTGACTTGCTTCTTATCGTGCTAGGGCCATACTATCTTTAGCACATGTTTCTACAGCTGTATTTAGTGTTTTGTGCGTATACAGAATACTTTTGAGGTGGAGATGGTAGATCTAGAAGTGAACAAAGAATATTGCCTGCGTTAAGACCCCGGCCAATAGTTCTCATGCCATAAATAAATCGTAGGTTTATGTCATATTTATTGTTTTCACAGAGGTCTGAGTTCCTGAAACGAACTCCAGTGGAACATTTTGAACATGCAATATCAACATTTACAGACAGTCCATGTCGTTCTTCCTGTGACACAGCCCAATTCGACACAGTCATAGCCACCGCAATGTTTACATCGCACAAAACCTTTTATAACCTCACTTAGTTTATCTACATTAAAAATACAGTTACCATTACCTTTGGGCTCAAACCTGTCATAAACAGAGAAGTTCAGTTTTTTTGAAGAAGAACTTGGTCTTTGTGAAAATACTGAGGCCTTTCAGGAGTAGTGATAGAGCTAGGCCTAGGCTCCGAGGCAACACACGGTGTATGTGATTCCACTAAATCAAATGATTGCAATTTTGTTGTACCTATTCCCTTTCAAAGTACTTTTCTTCTTATAAGATACATTTAAACTTTAAACGAGGCATTGTTAAAAACACAAACATAACACAATGACTTGAACTCACAAGGAATAGAACTCACAACGAAACAAACTCAGAAACACTAATTTTGTTTATGTTGACTAGAACAGTTGTAATAGAAACAAACAATTCAGAAAAAACAACAGATGTTAGCAGTAGACAGTACTGGCTGGTACTACCAACATAACAAAATCAAAACACACTAACTGTTTTGTGTAAGTAGTACTATACAAAGTGAGGCCTACTCTGGCGCTACCATAAAGCAAAAAACTTAAAACATACTATGTTGTTATAATTAAAAAAGTATATTTAGAGTTATCGTATTTAATTTCTAAAAGCAGATACTTAAAGAAGAAGTTAAATTCTACAAAACTGATTAAAAATAGAAAATCTAAAAAAAAAAAATTACCCTTCCCACTCCCCTTAAATATTATTAAATTTTAATAAAACAAAATTTTCTGTCATCTTAAAACACAGAAATAAAGAAAAAAACTATTAAACAATGAAGAAGGCCCTCTTGAAAATTGCAGTCTTATTTTTTCTCAATTTATTCAAAAATTATACTGTAGTCATATCTAATTTTTCATACTGGCTGAAATATTTCCAAAATGTTTGTATTTGCATATTTACACAATATGCTATTTTAATATTAATTGTAAGAAAAATAATGTAAATTTAATTTTAATTTAAATAATGTAATGTAAATTTTAAATATTTATTTGTGGAGTCGCCTGATGATGAAACCTTTGGTTTCGAAAGGCCTCGCCAAAAAAATAAACATAATGGTGAGTTTTGTTTTATTAACATTTGACACTATAGCAACTTATGTTCTATGTGTTATTGCATTTTGAGTATTGTTATTGTTTGAGTATTGTGGAGTTTTCCGGTATTCCGGTTTAACTATACTATCAGTTTGAGCGTGATAAACTAACGTGATCAATGTCCTCCATCCAAGCAGCTCCGTATTCTCCAGCTAGGCAGGTGTCCATGCCAGGGACATCACAGTACGTGTTGTAGGCAAGATGTGTAGCGTCGGCTGATGTAGTCGCAAAAACTGAAAATTGTAAAATAATTATAATTTCACATATTTCATTAGCTTGTGGCTACAATATTGCAGAATTAATATAGTTTTTCTTTATTATGTATATTGCATTCATAAATGGTTACATTAACGTTAAAACATTTTAAACTGGTTTAACTTGTATTTTTGTTTTTTATTTTTTACATTGATTCTATATAAGGAACGTAACAAAACTCACTACATAAACTGTAGGTAAACTGAAGCAAATCAATGATCTATCTTTTCCACTTTACAGTCTGTCTTTGTACCTGTGATTTTTATTTTAAAACCATACTTTAAAAACTAATCAACCAAATTTGAGTAAAAGGCTTAATCAATCACTTTGGTAGAATTTTATAATTAGGTTTAAAAAAGAGGCCTGTTTAAAATATTTGAACGAAATGCTAATTTAACAAGTAAGTGAAAACAATATTTTTGGAGAACATTTATCAACAAATAAAATGAAATGTTAAATGTTAAAATCGTATAATAAAGAATTGACTTATTTCAAGTTTGACAGGAACTTCCATGTCACTTCTTTCTTCTCATTAATATAAACATTAACAATTAAATAACGTAAATAAATTATCAAAATAACCTGGTTTTGCTTCCAAATTTTTTTATTCATGGATCCTGTCAACACAAAAGTGTATTAATTTTTGGTTAAAGTTGATGATTAGTTTTTTAATATTATTTTCAAATAAAGACACAGATAGTGAGAGAGACGGTAAACAGAAAAAGAAACAATTGCAGTCTCTGCAGAATAGACTCATAAGTTGTTAAGTGATAACGACAGTTTGGCTCTACTTACTGTTGATATTTTTGGGCAGAATTTTTGAAAACATCGACCCCGACTCACAAGTATCCAAGTAGAACACCAGCTGAAAAATATCGTGACATGGTATTACCGTAGATTTGTACATTTTAAAATCTTTGCAGTTTTACAGTACCGGTACTTAAAGGTCAAATTTAAATTTTAATCACATTACAAATTATCGAATACAATAAAAACGAATCTTTTCATCATTTTCTGCTGCAGTCATTCAAGAGAAAATGTATACATTAATTTTTATGATCAACATTTGTACTTTTTCACATATTGAAATGATAAATATAATGTGATTTTTACATAAAACACATAGAAGATACAGTGTCTCAGATAGTTTCATATATTGTAGTTTACCTTTTTGTACATTTTCTTCTTGTGCATTGTTTTGAGAGCCTTGATAAGCTGGTCTGCGTACAACACGGACTCTGGGAACGCTATGAGCCCAGAAGACCCATGATCTGAGAAGTACACAAGTACGTGGTCGTTCGGTCCACTGTTTCGAAAATTTAGAATTAATACATTTCACATTTAAAAGGAATTTAAAGCTGCACTTATATTGTCTTGAATTATTATAATGTTACCAGATGATATCACTTACCTTTCAAGAACTTTTCCAGAGCCTTTACCTTCCATCGCTTTCTTGTTGCCCGTTAAAATGTTGATGAAGTTTTCGGGTGTTACCTAAAAAAAAAAAAACAAAAAAAACAAAAAAAACAAAAAAAAAAACAGATCGTTACTTCCTGAAATGTTTCTTAATTTTAAGACGTCAACTATTAAATTATTTTAAAATAATTATAATATGGTCGAATAATAGATGACGATGTGATTTGAAAAAAAAAAACATAAAAAACTTCTATGTGTAAGTAGTTTATGAGGAAACCACCTAAGTTAATATGAGTGAGACTGAGTGGTACGGGATCCCCTTTGGATGCAATGTAATTTAAAGAGTATTGAATTTGTGTTTTAATGTGTCCTTTCATTCACAGGATCCGGATTGTATTTTAAATTTATGTTCATTTTTATATTTGTGACAACATACAACTGTATAGTTACTCCCAATTGTGATTTAAATTAATTAATATAAAATCCAGAATCGTTTTCCGTGTAACATATCAAGAAATACAAAATGCTTGGTATTTATTATGATATATATAAAAAAATAAAGAGATATCTCCAAGGATTATCCTTGTGGGAAAATTATTGCTTACCTCTTCCTTGGTATAATCTTTAATAACTCCGGGGTACAGGTTAGGACCATTGGGTTGGTTGATGATAACACCTTGCCTGGGATTACTAAAACAATCATCAATAATGATCATTAAAATGGTAAATTGTACATTCAAGAGCATTTTTCACCAACATGGTCCATAACTATGTAATACGCTTTTGCAAATTCATTTCCTTGACTTCAAGGGAAAAAGCAATTAGTTAATTAATTAAACAATCTGTTAAATAACCGACTATTGAATGTTATGTTGGTATACGAATTAATCGTAACTAAATCAAGTTATGTTTTTAAAAATACATTTACATGATTAACCTTACTCAGTAACCTTACTCACATTTTTGACTAATAGGGTTCCAAGATTATGGATTTTCTAAGTGTTTGAAATTGTTAGTGTTGTGTGAGTCATACCTATAAACTAATAATGCATCTTCAATTTGACATTTAGAGATGGTAGCCTCGAAGTAAATTTTTCCGAATGAGGCAGAAGAAATTTTAAATTTCCAAAACAACGGAAAAATATATTTTTTGTTTATTTTGAGTTGCTTAAGAAGATCCGATGAAGCACCTCAGTAACGATCTAGAATTACCGCAGAAAATATATACAGGGTGTTTTAAAAGTCCCACATCCCTCCCTACTAACTTTCTTATGAATAGAGATGAAGAGATTTACTTTGGAGAATGTTTTCACATATGACCAACTGAGGAGTTTTTTGAAGTATACAAATTTTTGACTCCCCCCTCAAAGGTGGTATTACGGGTGTAAGTTAAAGTTTTTAAAACGAACCTATAGCAAGTGACACCTCATTTTAAAGCTATTATAAAAAGAAGAAGAATGGCGCAAACTAGAGCTCTCTAATGTTACTTTATCAAATTTGGTAGGCAATTTATTTTTGAATTTCTTATAAAACTTCCACAATTTAAGTTACATTTAAAGTTATTGTAAGACTGATAAAACATTCACTCACTAATTATTTTGAGAACTTATGGCACACAACCATAAAACAAGCTATTACAAGAATCAACAACCATGATTAACATAGCATTTATTAAGTTTATTTTGTCTGACTGAAGACCATTTCGACGTACTGGGAATACCAATAGATGGTTTTACGATGTCGTCTCTTATTGTTTACCAGTTAGTATGTGAGATACATTCAGTCCACTCCCACAGTAACCGGGGGAGTCAAACATTTCATATTTGACGTAAACCAGTTGGTCATATAAAACATCCCCTAAAGTAAATCACTATATCTCTATTCATAAGAAAGTTAATGGGGGAGGGGGGACTCTTAAGGCATCGGTTTATTCTTAACAGTTTAATACAATTTCGATTACTCTTAAGTGATCATGAATATAAAAAGTTGCATAGGTAAAGTAAAGCAAAGATGTCTTATTTTACCAGGCGAAGTTAGGGCTAAGAGGCCCTTTCTAAAACTTAACCTGGGGTCAAATGACCGAAACACTACCAATGGCCGGGCAGGCGGGCTGCTTGCAAGGACAGGATCGCTCAGCGGTCACCCATCCAAGCAGCAGCCACAATCGACATTGCTGATCTTGCGATAACCGTTGTACCCCCACATTGCGTAGGTGGAGGTTGGTAGGTGATAAATGTTACAGTTTTGATAATGCTGATTACTTTGTTCATAGGTTTAAAGAATCGAATCAGATAAAATATATTAGGTCAAACATTCGATATACTCTAAATAGACGGCCTTACGTATAGGAGACATATTTAAGATTACCCTGTTTTTAATCAGGTAGTTGAAAAAAAATTAGGTTCCTGTTCACTCAGAACAAAGTTGGGTGAGAGCCGTCTAATGTGAAGATCCCTTGAGGAGGGTAATGCACACTGTGTCAGTCTTGCCAACTTGGAAAAAGGAAAAACCAGATCTTTGTAAGCCTCTCCAGTCAAAGCGGGTAGGTTTATAGGCTAGGAACGATCTTTAACACGAAAGGAATTTCTTCCACTCCAAAAGCCATAGGACACAGTAACTAGAACTACGGTTAACCTATTTACCCAGATATTTTTATATTAGCGGATAATTGTTTGTTACCCAGCTTCTGCTGTACCAAGTGCATGTTTAAATGGGAGGTATAAACAGTGAACCCCACACACAGGGGTGTGGGGTGTGTGAACAGTGGGTGGTGGGAGGTGAACAGTGGTTCTAGTGAACTTTCTAGACGAAAAGGGTTTTAAGAAAACGAAATTGTATTATGAAGTTATTCTAATGCAATCATATCGGTTCTTGTTAAAGTGGTTTTACTTAAGTACAGAGAAAACTGGGTTGTTCAACAGAAGAAAGTTTTGTTACAAATGACGTCTGGCAAAAAACAAACAGCTGGTCTAAGTTCAAGAACCACCAGAGAGGGACACTAACTACAGCTGATGTCCGGTGTACAACCATGTGTACACTTGTTGGTTTCTTAAAACATAATTACCCTACAACTGTAGAAAAGTTTGTTTTTTCGTGTACAGTGAAGTGTACTTTCATGAACTGCTGTTTTTCGTATGTAGTATAGTAACTATCACTATTGAGTAAAAATATTAAAAATAAATCATGTAGGGAGAGGTTACTTCTAAACATTAAATCAATGTGATTGGTAATCACGAAGGTACTCTTGTGGCAGAGCACAGATTCGTTATACTTCAACAAGATAAGGATAACGTACTGAAAGGCTCTTGAAGTCTAGATTGGATTGCATTGTGTTTTAGTTTTAAGTAGTAAACAAGATTCTAAAAACCCTGATCAATGGAACAATAGATACTGCTGTAACAGTAAGGAATATGTCAACTAGATTGTTGTTGTGCTTTGTCAGATGAATTTAAAATGTCTTGCCTACCATAATTATTATAATTCGTGATAATTATAAACAGCCATACTAGCTAGTTGAAAAATCCCGTTATGATATGATTACTCCCTGCTCGACTACGATGAGCATGTAGCAGGTACTTGTAAAAAAAGTCTTTTTCGCGATCCACTTATTGATGAAAATGCAACTTTTTTTACGTTCCATATTAAAGTGTTACTTATGGTATGTACTCGTATTACTATAATTTTAATAAGGAAACTCCATAATTAATCATATGACTGTGGTTTTAAGCAACAAAGTCCCAAACTGTCCAAGATTATTGCATCAGAATTTTGCTCAATTTACGAAAATATAACCGAATCACCTCATACTATTCTCTTGCATCAATATTAAAATTAAATGATTTGAGAAGCATTCAAATTTTGAATGTGTCATATTCCATTCTTAAAAGCGGTTTCCACAATATTTTGCCAAAGATTTCAAATTCACGTGTAACAATGGAAGCGCAAGAAATACCCGCACAGGAAAATATTCTGCGGATCCTCTGTCATCGAATATCAATATTTAAAGAGTCCTTCGTTGTTACCGCATCAAGAGCTTAGAATTCCCTTCCAGATAGTATTAAAGAACTGGAAAGCCGGGCACGGTCCCATTCAGTTTTGAAAAGCTCTTTTTAGATCGGATGACCACGGCTGCCGAGACCGATGGCGTGGACATGGGTGTAAGCGGGTTGAGTGAAATACTGGGTGAATGGCTTCAAGATTATATTTTGTGTGTAATTTAATATATGTTATTAGACAAATCAAATTAATTCACGTTTTTATTTTAATTTTTTAAATGATTAAAAACATTATAGACAGATTTAAAAGTTGGTTTCTTTCTTTTACTGGAGTGATGTATTTTTTGGTTTTTAAGGTAAAATATAAGAAAGAGCCACGTGGCCCTAATTTTGACTTTGTATTCATGTACAAATAAAGAAATAATGAATAAATACTAATAGCTAATGGGAAAACATTATTTTTAATTAACTAGTAGTAGACATTAGTACTCACTCTGGATTGTAAGCTATGTCATCATACATCATGACTGGGAAAACATTATTTTTAATGAACTAGTACTAGACATTAGTACTCACTTTGGATTGTAAGCTATGTCATCATACATCATGACTGGGAAAACATTATTTTTAATGAACTAGTACTAGACATTAGTACTCACTTTGGATTGTAAGCTATGTCATCATACATATGACTGGGAAAAACATTATTTTTAATGAACTAGTACTAGACATTAGTACTCACTTTGGATTGTAAGCTATGTCATCATACATCATGACTGGGAAAACATTATTTTTAATGAACTAGTACTAGACATTAGTACTCACTTTGGATTGTAAGCTATGTCATCATACATCATGACTGGGAAAACATTATTTTTAATGAACTAGTACTAGATATTAGTACTCACTTTGGATTGTAAGCTATGTCATCATACATCATGACTGGGAAAACATTATTTTTAATGAACTAGTACTAGACATTAGTACTCACTTTGGATTGTAAGCTATGTCATAATACATATGACTGGGAAAACATTATTTTTAATGAACTAGTACTAGACATTAGTACTCACTCTGGGTTGTAAGCTATGTCATCATACATATGACTGGGAAAACATTATTTTTAATGAACTAGTACTAGACATTAGTACTCACTTTGGATTGTAAGCTATGTCATCATACATCATGACTGGGAAAACATTATTTTTAATGAACTAGTACTAGACATTAGTACTCACTTTGGATTGTAAGCTATGTCATAATACATATGACTGGGAAAACATTATTTTTAATGAACTAGTACTAGACATTAGTACTCACTCTGGGTTGTAAGCTATGTCATCATACATATGACTGGGAAAACATTATTTTTAATGAACTAGTACTAGACATTAGTACTCACTTTGGATTGTAAGCTATGTCATAATACATATGAATGGGAAAACATTATTTTTAATGAACTAGTACTAGATATTAGTACTCACTTTGGATTGTAAGCTATGTCATCATACATCATGACTGGGAAAACATTATTTTTAATGAACTAGTACTAGATATTAGTACTCACTTTGGATTGTAAGCTATGTCATAATACATATGACTGGGAAAACATTATTTTTAATGAACTAGTACTAGACATTAGTACTCACTCTGGGTTGTAAGCTATGTCATCATACATATGACTGGGAAAACATTATTTTTAATGAACTAGTACTAGACATTAGTACTCACTTTGGATTGTAAGCTATGTCATCATACATCATGACTGGGAAAACATTATTTTTAATGAACTAGTACTAGACATTAGTACTCACTCTGGGTTGTAAGCTATGTCATCATACATCATGACTGGGAAAACATTATTTTTAATGAACTAGTACTAGACATTAGTACTCACTTTGGATTGTAAGCTATGTCATAATACATATGACTGGGAAAACATTATTTTTAATGAACTAGTACTAGACATTAGTACTCACTCTGGGTTGTAAGCTATGTCATCATACATATGACTGGGAAAACATTATTTTTAATGAACTAGTACTAGACATTAGTACTCACTTTGGATTGTAAGCTATGTCATAATACATATGACTGGGAAAACATTATTTTTAATAAACTAGTACTAGATATTAGTACTCACTTTGGATTGTAAGCTATGTCATCATACATCATGACTGGGAAAACATTATTTTTAATGAACTAGTACTAGACATTAGTACTCACTCTGGGTTGTAAGCTATGTCATAATACATATGACTGGGAAAACATTATTTTTAATGAACTAGTACTAGACATTAGTACTCACTTTGGATTGTAAGCTATGTCATAATACATATGACTGGGAAAACATTATTTTTAATGAACTAGTACTAGACATTAGTATTCACTTTGGATTGTAAGCTATGTCATAATACATATGACTGGGAAAACATTATTTTTAATGAACTAGTACTAGACATTAGTACTCACTCTGGGTTGTAAGCTATGTCATCATACATATGACTGGGAAAACATTATTTTTAATGAACTAGTACTAGACATTAGTACTCACTTTGGATTGTAAGCTATGTCATCATACATCATGACTGGGAAAACATTATTTTTAATGAACTAGTACTAGACATTAGTACTCACTTTGGATTGTAAGCTATGTCATAATACATATGACTGGGAAAACATTATTTTTAATGAACTAGTACTAGACATTAGTACTCACTCTGGGTTGTAAGCTATGTCATCATACATATGACTGGGAAAACATTATTTTTAATGAACTAGTACTAGACATTAGTACTCACTTTGGATTGTAAGCTATGTCATAATACATATGAATGGGAAAACATTATTTTTAATGAACTAGTACTAGATATTAGTACTCACTTTGGATTGTAAGCTATGTCATCATACATCATGACTGGGAAAACATTATTTTTAATGAACTAGTACTAGATATTAGTACTCACTTTGGATTGTAAGCTATGTCATAATACATATGACTGGGAAAACATTATTTTTAATGAACTAGTACTAGACATTAGTACTCACTCTGGGTTGTAAGCTATGTCATCATACATATGACTGGGAAAACATTATTTTTAATGAACTAGTACTAGACATTAGTACTCACTTTGGATTGTAAGCTATGTCATCATACATCATGACTGGGAAAACATTATTTTTAATGAACTAGTACTAGACATTAGTACTCACACTGGGTTGTAAGCTATGTCATCATACATCATGACTGGGAAAACATTATTTTTAATGAACTAGTACTAGACATTAGTACTCACTTTGGATTGTAAGCTATGTCATAATACATATGACTGGGAAAACATTATTTTTAATGAACTAGTACTAGACATTAGTACTCACTCTGGGTTGTAAGCTATGTCATCATACATATGACTGGGAAAACATTATTTTTAATGAACTAGTACTAGACATTAGTACTCACTTTGGATTGTAAAACTATGTCATAATACATATGACTGGGGAAAACATTATTTTTAATAAACTAGTACTAGATATTAGTACTCACTTTGGATTGTAAGCTATGTCATCATACATCATGACTGGGAAAACATTATTTTTAATGAACTAGTACTAGACATTAGTACTCACTCTGGGTTGTAAGCTATGTCATAATACATATGACTGGGAAAACATTATTTTTAATGAACTAGTACTAGACATTAGTACTCACTTTGGATTGTAAGCTATGTCATAATACATATGACTGGGAAAACATTATTTTTAATGAACTAGTACTAGACAGTAGTATTCACTTTGGATTGTAAGCTATGTCATAATACATATGACTGGGAAAACATTATTTTTAATGAACTAGTACTAGATATTAGTACTCACTTTGGATTGTAAGCTATGTCATAATACATATGACTGGGAAAACATTATTTTTAATGAACTAGTACTAGACATTAGTACTCACTTTGGATTGTAAGCTATGTCATAATACATATGACTGGGAAAACATTATTTTTAATGAACTAGTACTAGAAATTAGTACTCACTTTGGATTGTAAGCTATGTCATAATACATATGACTGGGAAAACATTATTTTTAATGAACTAGTACTAGACATTAGTACTCACTTTGGATTGTAAGCTATGTCATAATACATATGACTGGGAAAACATTATTTTTAATGAACTAGTACTAGACATTAGTACTCACTTTGGATTGTAAGCTATGTCATAATACATATGACTGGGAAAACATTATTTTTAATGAACTAGTACTAGACATTAGTACTCACTTTGGATTGTAAGCTATGTCATATAATACATATGACTGGGAAAACATTATTTTTAATGAACTAGTACTAGACATTAGTACTCACTCTGGGTTGTAAGCTATGTCATAATACATATGACTGGGAAAACATTATTTTTAATGAACTAGTACTAGACATTAGTACTCACTCTGGGTTGTAAGCTATGTCATAATACATATGACTGGGAAAACATTATTTTTAATGAACTAGTACTAGACATTAGTACTCACTTTGGATTGTAAGCTATGTCATAATACATATGACTGGGAAAACATTATTTTTAATGAACTAGTACTAGACATTAGTACTCACTCTGGGTTTTAAGCTATGTCATCATACATATGACTGGGAAAACATTATTTTTTAATGAACTAGTACTAGACATTAGTACTCACTCTGGGTTGTAAGCTATGTCATCATATATATGACTGGGAAAACATTATTTTTAATGAACTAGTACTAGACATTAGTACTCACTCTGGGTTGTAAGCTATGTCATCATATATATGACTGGGAAAACATTATTTTTAATGAACTAGTACTAGACATTAGTACTCACTCTGGGTTGTAAGCTATGTCATCATATATATGACTGGGAAAACATTATTTTTAATGAACTAGTACTAGACATTAGTACTCACTCTGGGTTGTAAGCTATGTCATCATACATCATGACTGGGAAAATATTATTTTTAATGAACTAGTACTAGATATTAGTACTCACTTTGGATTGTAAGCTATGTCATCATACATCATGACTGGGAAAACATTATTTTTAATGAACTAGTACTAGATATTAGTACTCACTTTGGATTGTAAGCTATGTCATAATACATATGACTGGGAAAACATTATTTTTAATAAACTAGTACTAGACATTAGTACTCACTCTGGGTTTTAAGCTATGTCATCATACATATGACTGGGAAAACATTATTTTTAATGAACTAGTACTAGACATTAGTACTCACTCTGGGTTGTAAGCTATGTCATCATATATATGACTGGGAAAACATTATTTTTAATGAACTAGTACTAGACATTAGTACTCACTCTGGGTTGTAAGCTATGTCATCATACATCATGACTGGGAAAACATTATTTTTAATGAACTAGTACTAGATATTAGTACTCACTTTGGATTGTAAGCTATGTCATCATACATCATGACTGGGAAAACATTATTTTTAATGAACTAGTACTAGACATTAGTACTCACTTTGGATTGTAAGCTATGTCATCATACATCATGACTGGGAAAACATTATTTTTAATGAACTAGTACTAGACATTAGTACTCACTTTGGATTGTAAGCTATGTCATCATACATATGACTGGGAAAACATTATTTTTAATGAACTAGTACTAGATATTAGTACTCACTTTGGATTGTAAGCTATGTCATCATACATATGACTGGGAAAACATTATTTTTAATGAACTAGTACTAGATATTAGTACTCACTTTGGATTGTAAGCTATGTCATCATACATCATGACTGGGAAAACATTATTTTTAATGAACTAGTACTAGATATTAGTACTCACTTTGGATTGTAAGCTATGTCATCATACATATGACTGGGAAAACATTATTTTTAATGAACTAGTACTAGATATTAGTACTCACTTTGGATTGTAAGCTATGTCATCATACATATGACTGGGAAAACATTATTTTTAATGAACTAGTACTAGACATTAGTACTCACTTTGGATTGTAAGCTATGTCATCATACATATGACTGGGAAAACATTATTTTTAATGAACTAGTACTAGATATTAGTACTCACTTTGGATTGTAAGCTATGTCATCATACATATGACTGGGAAAACATTATTTTTAATGAACTAGTACTAGATATTAGTACTCACTTTGGATTGTAAGCTATGTCATCATACATCATGACTATGATGTTGGAGTTTGGGATTCCATGACGGTGAAATATTTGGTAAGCGTGACAAATATCTGCCTAGAAACAATCCATACACAATGAAAGATTATGCTTCACATTAAAATAACAACTATAATTTAATTGACGATAACAAAATTATAACAATCATTTGCTTACATAAATATGATTTTAATTACATAAGTGCTGTTTCAAAAGTGAAGAAGGGATTTGGAGGTTAGATCTTAAACATATAAACAATATTAACTTTCCATCATGTCATTGCAGGTGTTTAAATTTGGCAACAACTCGAAAACTTATACTGAAATTTGTTAAACTAATTAATTATTAAAGGGATATCACACCTATCAGAGTATACTTAGCCTAGTAATAACATAAAATTATTTATATAAAATACTATTTATTATGTGTATACTTTTTATAATACGTAAAAGTTTTTCATTTCCTTTCACCTAAGAGTGTTATATAGAACCCTTACATTGAACCGAGTTTCAAAAAACTTTTATATCTTTGTCTATATATTATTTTTGAAAACCTATATGTAGTCATCGTCATACATGACCTTTTACATTGTTTGCTTGAAGCTTCTTTTTGAGGATGGGAGGATTTGTGTTATTGAAGGACCATTACGTGTACAGGTATTACTGATTTGTGTGCCACTGAACGATGTCCAAATATCCGAAAAAAATCCATTTTCCTTCTTTTACATTGGTTTAATAATTCGGTAACAAATAGAAGATTTCCCAAATTATCATTACGTAACACTAGAAGATCGTATGTTAACATCCTATGACAAAGACTAACCTGCATGGCGTAGTTATAGTACTCCTTAGCTCCAGCTACTAAGACAGCCCATATCTTGCCTTCACCACCCGAGGTATCCAGGGGGATAGCCAGGCAGAGGGGCACGAGAAAGATGACCAACACACTCCGGAACATCACCTGGAGAAACACATGTGCCTAAGAAGAATTCTTACTCAATCCACATTATTTTACGAAACCATTTAGTTAAGCTTTGCATTTTTAAATATTTCTTAATGGCCTTAGACATTTTAACTAGATTTTCAATATTATTTGGCCACACGAAAGTTTTTTGTGGTCGACTAATACATTCAAATAATATACTAGAAAGTATACCGATGGTTAGATTGTTCAGAATATCTACTGAAATAAAATCATTTGAGTAAACTCATTGCACTTTTTATATTTTGTGTACTATTTTAGTGAAATTTTTCTATTGGGCATTCTTTATAAGTACAGTGGTTTCACACGAAAAAATTGTGCAAAGCAAATTTAAAACACTATTATGTTATAATATTTAACATTTTAATTCAATATTAAACTTATGAAAAAGAGCTCAACCATTTACTTCATCAGAGACGTACTATGTGAATGGAAGTGGCTTCAAAATGGTGGACTTGGTAAGTATAAAATGGGCGGCACAACTTAAAATTTCCTATCCCCTTAGAAATGCATACTTACGTTGATAGATGTTGGTACTTGACTGAGTGATTCTCTCACTGCATTTCAGTCATATATGTTCATATCCACTTCACAGGAAATTCCAACACTCAATGAATAGTGTACTGTCGAGATATCTAACCAATATCTTTCATATAAAACCCAAGATTCAGAGTTTCCTGAGTCAACGCTGTAATCGACTTCAACAGGTACTTGTGTTAAAGAAGAATAGGCCATTTGTTACGATACGTACTTGGCAGGTGATAAGAACTCTATTAGATAATCCCAATAATACATATTCATGAATTTTTGACAACCTTTACTTTATAGATCTTTCTAAACCATTCAAGATGAGTAAGTGAATCCTTTGTGGGAGGTGGAAAAATAATATTTTGTTAATATTACATTGAAAGCAATATGTGAGAAGTCTATTGCATTCACTCTACTGTAAGGACAGTGACTTTTGTGGATTTATTTGACAAGATAGTAGTAAATAAGACAATATTATAGTTAGCACATTACATATTAATTGGTAACATTGTGAGGATATTTATAAAGCTCAGAAGGTGTAAATAAGTGATGAAATAGAGGCTATGCGTTGGTATTGTACTTACCTGAAGTGGATAGGACATAATAATACAAAATGTGGCGCGCCTGGTTACAATTTCTAGGTTGCGCGGACGCTATTGTTCCTGCGTTAGAATTGCGCAGTTCAAGGTCGTATAGTTCACGCGGTATTTTTGCTGAGCTGCCGGCTCTGCTGGTAATTATGTATAAACAAGATATAACTGTACGAGTGCTTTTATTCAACTACCGATCTCTTTTGTGCGGATGAACAGTGAACAATTTAAATACCTTTCTCGAAATTATAAAAGAATGTACAGAAAAAATAAGAGCCAATTTCCAAAGACCAGAACTGGAGACAAATTAACAAAAGGCCCACTAGAAATTTCTAATGCGTTCATCAATTAATTTTCGTCTGTTGCATTGTCAATCCATCATTTAAAGAACATCACAACCAAATTATGAATTTAAGAGAACCGTCGGAAGCATGGCTCTGAAATTTGTTGTGGCCCGCATTGTTCAGAAACTGAATCCAGAAAATTGTGACATCGATGGGATGTCTGGTTACTCCAAAGGTGCTCCAGATATATATTGTCTCCCATCACGCGTCTAATCAATCTCTCCTTTGATTATAGGAATTTTAAACCACTTTTGAAAACTTCCGAAATAACGCCATTCTTCAAAATGGACAATTCTTGCTAAAGTCGGCAACTACAATCCCATTTCCATACTACCAATCATCAGCAAGCTTTTTGAAAAGCGGTCTCAAAAAGAGTTGAAGGTTTCTCGGAACGATTTGAAGTACTGTGCTCTAGTCAATTTTGATTTAGGTAAATTTAATCAAAAATTGATGTGGTCATAAACCTTTTTGAAACAGTTGATGGTTTTGAAACAAGAGAACATGTGGTTAGCATATTTATAAATCTCTCCAAAGCTGTCATTTATAGATCTCAACAACAATATTTACAGTATGGTGTATGAGGCACTCCTGCATCAGTTAGAGGCATGTGGGATTTGGTGTCTGCCACACGCATGGATCTTGTCTTATCTCTGAGATAGAGAGCAGTGTGTTCAATATCGCAAGTCGCGTCAGTTACAGTAAAAATGACGGAGTCCCGCATAGAGGTCTATTCACACACATCAGTTGAGTCACAGTTCCGTCACAGTTCAGTCTCAGTTCAGTCACAGTTCCGTCCGGAATTCGTCAGTCAACTGTCGGTCAGTTGGCTTCAGTCAGTCGTCAGTCACTTTATACAGTGATCTTACAGTCAAGCTTATTTTATCATGAGTGAATTAAATTGGATAATATATAATTACCTCAATGGCTGATTTTACTATAGTAGAGTTAGCTGCAATAGCGATAGCCTTAGATGACGAAGAGATTGAAAACAAGAGAAAAAAGCGAAGGATATGGGTTCATGATTTATGGAAGAAGAGGGAAAGTCAGGGAGAGTTCATCACGTTATTTAAGGGACTAATGGACGATGAAACTAAGTTCTTTAAATATTTTAGGATGACCATTTGATGATCGTTATGATCATAAAAACAGTCTTTAAAATATAAACTCAACACAGAAATACAACTTTATATAAAAACGCAATCCTAATAGAAAACACATCCGTCATGCGACTGTCAGGCGTCCGAACAATCCAAAAAATATCGGTGGGAAGAAATCTGAAAATGACTGACGGACGCCGGCAGAGCGACTGACGGACCTGCGCCGGAACTGAGCCGGATGAGTGTAGATAGCGCAACAGGAAATCCATTATAGAATACATTTTTTTGACTGTGACGTGACTGATGAGACTGACCTGTGACGCGCCGGAACTGAGCCGGATGAGTGTAGATAGCGCAACAGGAAATCCATTATAGAATACATTTTTTGACTGTGACGTGACTGATGAGACTGACCTGTGACGCGCCGGAACTGAGCCGGATGAGTGTAGATAGCGCAACAGGAAATCCATTATAGAATACATTTTTTGACTGTGACGTGACTGATGAGACTGACCTGTGACGCGCCGCAACTGATGTGTGTGAATAGACCTTAGATCGATTTTGGGTCCAATACTTTTTCTTATAGACGTAAATAAGTTGAACTCATTAATCCAAGATGGAGAGAGGTGGTTGAATACGCGATTGCTAATACTCTATGCATCAAATATTTCTCAAAAGAAGACTTTTAAGTAAAATCATTTATTTATCTCAAATTCACGCATTTAATATATTTCTGAGATCAGTTTTAAAACTAATAGTCTAATGTTATTTATACCTTTCTTCGCTAACATCGAAATTCTCCTACTTTCATGGTGGATGAAGTCCTCCAGGAGGATGAAGATTCCACAAAGTTCCTGAGGATATACCTAGATCTCGGTTTGACCTGGAACGACCATATACACAGTGTTTGTTCTAAAGGCACTTCAGGCATCTATGCCTTACGTAACTTGGCAAAATCTTGTTTCTGCAAGTCTTGAGAATTGCATACTTTAGAATGATTTGCCCACATACGGCTTACGGGATAAAACTTTGGGCAGCTGCTACATATGCTAAATAATAAGTGTGTTAAATACAAATCTTGAGAGGCTATAAAAATGAGCTGTTCTAATCATCTCAAAACCGAAACCTCGAGAGTTGTGTAAATATGCCGCCAGGGATCTAGGATTCCTGCCTCTATGTCTTCGGGTGATCCATGTTCTCCTTTAGGTCATAAAAGACCTCATGTTGGTGTGCCAAGCATTATTACTCAGTTGACGAGTTTGCGGATATCCGTTGGGAAAATGAATTAATGAATAACTAATTTGGCACAAAACATTGGTTCTGGTGTCAAGTGTGACCAATACGAGGAAGAGAAAACCAATTTTAAGGTTTGGTTCTGAATTAATTTTCTTTTTATAATTATTTTTTATACATTTACTGACAACAACTGTTGACGATTTCAATGCTATGCATTATATGTTTTATGCAATAAATCCATCGGAGTATATGTCGTGTTTAAGGAGAAAGCATCGTGGTGTTGGTGAATCGCGTCAAAAGTTCAAAGACGGCCGAATATCAAGTTCAAGGCATGTAAAAGCTGAAGCTATCGGCGAAGTCAGTCAAAATCTTTGGCACTCAGCAAACAAAAATCTTTTTCTTGACTAAATTTTGTGTAATGAGATAGTAAAGATAAGACACTTTTAAAAATTCCAAAGGCAAAGCACTTATTTTGATCTACGCTTTTCTCTAAGCACTTTGTCAATTTGTTCAACAAGGTCGTCTGTTATTGCAGACTTGGGTCCTTGACCTCCTTCATCGTGCACGTCAGTTCCGCTATCTATAAACTTTCTACACCATTCACGTACAGCACCATCACTCATGATGTTTTCTTCGTAAACACTGCACATTCTCAGATGTATTTCTGTTTTGCTCTTCCCTTCTGCTTGCAGGAAGGAATAACACTTCTCAATTCACATTTGGTGGCAGAATCAATACAGGCGGTTACGTTCATGCGACTGCAACTCAGCGCAAACTAACAGCTTGAACTCGGCAGTGACAAATGTTGTAAGAAGATGCGCAGTCAACTACTTGGCACACCGCGAACTTGTCACGTGTCTGGTCGAGAGATCAGAGGTTGGAAAAAACCCGGCCCTTGTATTTCATATTGCATGAATTTTAAGTAAACAAAACACTTGTCCCAGAAGGAACATCAAAATGAGGATTATGCAAGTTGTAAAAGAAAAGTAGTTACTTAAAAGGATCGTATGTAAAATACATTTATTTTGGGATACCACAGGTTTTTAAACACAACAAGGAATAGATACTGTATTGTGCAAGGGTTCCCTAAAGATGTCTAGAAGCATTACCATTTCCAGAACCTATCTGTACAGCTCTGGAA
Organism: Homalodisca vitripennis; assembly: GCF_021130785.1. Taxonomy (NCBI): domain Eukaryota; kingdom Metazoa; phylum Arthropoda; class Insecta; order Hemiptera; family Cicadellidae; genus Homalodisca; species Homalodisca vitripennis. The sequence goes on from NC_060213.1 coordinate 107,259,567, forward strand.
GCCCGTACATATCCTTGGGCTGGATATCCTCAACTTATACTAACTGCTTTACGGGGGCCATCATTGTGACTTTTTTTATATCAATTATAATGAATATTAAAAAAGGGGGGTTTACATGAACTGTTTTAAAGGAGAAATGAGTGGTCATAGTAGCAGACCGGCTTGAGGGTTGAAGAGGGACTAAACATGAACAAATTTGTAGGGCAGTGTCTAGTATATTTTTTTAATTGTTCTACTTAGAGGTGTCTAAGATTGCTCGGGCAAATTTGGCTCACATTCACTCCAAGCGTACAGAGTGGCCTTTTGGTAACCCACGCTAGTATAATGAATATATGTACATACAAGTATATAAAAAAGAATTACAAATATACTGAGAATTTCAAAATAATATTCCTAACTCATATTCTTATTACAGATAAGATATAAAGATTGGTTTATCCCGGCTTAGAGATGTATGCACATTCATAGTGCATTTTAAAATCATTGATAATTTTTACCAAAGCATTTTGTATGTTCCACCGTTTATACTTCACCAGCCATAGTGAGGATGCTCTTCTACAATATTCTACATGACCCTTGAATTCCCTTTTTCAATTTGGAGTGGATATGGTAGTTTTTGAGTCAACTCCAGGTGGTGAGTGTTGTACAATTGGAATATCAGAATCTTAGTGTAGTATATACAAGGTTGGGATTTTGCCTCACTTTCGCTGAGGTGGCATGCAAAACTTTCAAGTCCATCAGCACATAGAATGACATAGATTACATTATCGAGACGTTCTTCGGACAGAAAAGACATATTTACGCTCCTCTGTCAGGCATAAGAGAAATGTGACAGCCTACTGAAAGATAGGCTTCACTTTTGTCTATGTAAAAAAGTAATTTTACAGTAGTCTACAGTTAAATATTTCTTAATATATCTTGTCACATCATAAATTCACACTTTTTCTCATTAAAGGTTCATAGCAGCGCCCAGGCAACAAAAGTTCCTGTATAATTGGCAGGTAAACAACGCAAGACTATTAATCACTAGACAAATGAAAAGATATTTAATAACAACAATTAGCCATATCCCATGGAGTTATATTGTCCCATGATCGAACTCAGTGCTGCCTATATAGAAATATACTTCATGCAGAATTATACAGGTCTATAAGTTTGTTAGGTGTTCATTGTGATGAGAGAGAAGTTTGAGAAACAATAATTTTTAAGAAATTCTGAAATTGCCTTTACTGAGTATTACGAGATTACAGGGGTGATGGGCACTGGGCAGTGATTATAATTCAAAATCACTGCAGCAGTGATAATTGGTGAAAATACCCCCAGGAGGGTTCACTTCTGGCTGATGTATACCTCACAGTTAAACCCCCACTGGGTACTGATGTGTCACTGAAATTTGGACAACCTTAGGGATATCCAGGAGCGGCATATCAATAACCGCAAATATTCCGGGGCGCAAGGGTAATTCGATAGGTCTAGTCTACTGCGGGAGATGACTGTTGGAGTTGGTGGGGTTTGTACCCTAAGAGTCAAAGGTACTTGCCAGCCTAGATAAGGGTGTGCCACCCCCTACCTGCTTTGACTGGAGAGGTTGGTTTAGAGCTGGCTTCTTCTCCCGAGGGGATATGACTTAAGCTTAGTAACCAGAAGATCGACAGGAGGCGGCCAACTACCAACCTTACCCATCCAAAATATCCTGTCACTCCGGAAGCAAAGCAAAGGTCCTTATAGGGCTAGATGCAATTTTCTAAGCTTCTTGTCCTAAGAGACCAAAAAGGTGGAAATAGGTTAATTAGGTAGGAAAATCCGTACTTTAAACAAATATGTCATCCGTATATCTCTCTCAAGTGTAGTAAACATGGAGAACTGGCTAAGTCTGGACCGTGCTGGTGACAAGGTCCAACAAATTCAATAACTACAGGCATATGTTAAAGAATACTGAAGTAGTTAAAATCACATTAGTATCATATAGTTACAACAAGTCGGTGTTTATTATGTAGAGATATTTTTATTTTTGCCATAAAGAAATAAATAAGTTTTTATGAAACAGTATCCAGATCAACATAAGATATTCATACATTACAGAAATATAAAACATGAATACAGATTGACATACTTTGTTTCAGTTCTATACTTTTTACCCATTGCATGAGTTTGTAATTATTTGTAATCTTGTTTACCGCCCTGACTTTAAAATATATTGAAATATACATTAGCCATGGCAAGATAGAATCACGTTACACCACTTGTCGTAACCGACATCGCTAGGATTTCATACAAGGATTCAAATGTAAGCACCACAGAACTTATTCTTGTGGAAAGTAAGTTTCATGAAACATTTAAAGCCTACGTATGAAACCTTTGTTCACATAATGTATACAAGTTTTTGTTCATTAAATTGGGTTTCATGTTAGATTTAAACAATAAAAGTCTAAACACCAAGTAATTTTTAAATGACGTATGTGTTGGGATATTTAGGCTACATGTTTGAATATAATATGGATGTATGGGTTTGCTTACAAATGTATAAGACCTTTGTAAAAATGTTCGCTAACCCTCAGCCAAATGCCATAATCGAACTTAGTGTTACTCATATACAAATGAGGCTTCATCCACAAGCCTGTAGGTCAGTTTGTTTTCGAGATGATATCTGTATATAGATACACAGACAGACATACAAGGAGAAATGACATTTTTTCCAGCGCAGTATTGTTTGTGATTGGCTTTGCTAAACCTCAACCAATCAAGTTTAACTTTTAACAAGTGTAACTTACTCTAAAGATATATCCACTGCAAAGTTGTATGGGTTTTACGATAATAAGATTCATCATTATCTGATATGACGTGATCTGATATGAAGCTTTATCCACAAGCCTGTAGGCCACTTTGTTTTCGAGATGATATCTGTATATAGATATACAGACAGACTTACAAGGAGAAATGACATTTTTTTCAGCGCAGTATTGTTTGTGATTGGCTTTGCTAAACCTCAACCAATCAAGTTTAACTTTTAACAAGTGTAACTTACTCTAAAGATATATCCACTGCAAAGTTGTATGGGTTTTACGATAATAAGATTCATCATTATCTGATATGACGTGATCTGATATGAAGCTTTATCCACAAGCCTGTAGGTCACTTTGTTTTCGAGATGATATCTGTATATAGATACACAGACAGACATACAAGGAGAAATGACATTTTTTCCAGCGCAGTATTGTTTGTGATTGGCTTTGCTAAACCTCAACCAATCAAGTTTAACTTTTAACAAGTGTAACTTACTCTAAAGGTATATCCACTGCAAAGTTGTATGGGTTTTACGATAATAAGATTCATCATTATCTGATATGACGTGATCTGATATGAAGCTTTATCCACAAGCCTGTAGGTCACTTTGTTTTCGAGATGATATCTCGTGATATGAAGTGATTTGCTTTTTGCAGATGGTGAAATAAAAAGTTTCATATGTTTATTCAGTGTTTTATTAAGTAAATTTAATGAACTGCATTTACTGATTACGAGTGTACGTTTGAATTTGAATAATATACTCCCAGAATAATTATATTTCATTGTAATGGAATACAAAAAAAAGGTTTAGCTTCAGACGTCACCTCATATACCAAAGAATTAAAATTTGAAAGTCTCCAATTAATAATATATTTGCAAACGCCAACGATACTCTACTATAAAGTGAAGTAGTTAGTGTCAGTATATATTAGAGACACATTGAAATGTCTGCCGTGTTATCCGAAATAGATTTCTGCATTATTTCCATCTTATACCTTAATGCGACCACTCAGCTAATGCTTAAAGGAAGTTGGTAATTCAAGCCCAGTAAAGTGTCAATTGTTTTAGATAAGGCTTGATGAGTATGGGTTTCACGTATTTTACAGATAAGCATATTGACACGAATCTCAATTATTTCTAGGAAATCCTGATACAACGCTTCGATAAAATGTTCCTTGTGTAGAAAAGCAAAATTGTAAAAGCAACTTAAAACTTTTACTGCATGGTTAAAATTATGTTCATGTGTTAACAATGAATGCAGTACGTATAATAACAAATCTACTCTCAAATTGAAATATGTGTATAAAATGTAGAGTCAACAAAATCACTATTCTGCGTGGACCACTTTAGCTGCCATAACGTTTTTCAAAATTATATAACCTGTAAATAACTAGTATACATGGGGTTTTGCGCATTTTGGATCACTTCCGGATCGAAGGAATCATATTTCCGTTGTACGTTGAGTTTTCTTTGTCGCCCCATTCAAGATCATGTATATATAGATCTCGGAAACCTACTTTGGCCAAAAGAATCTACCTCCGTGGATTGTAATCTACTTTGGGTGTAAGGAGAAGATTAGGAAATTAGTTACTAACCTCGTACAAGTTTAAGTCCAAAATACTGTTTATAACAGATTTTGAGTGATATGACTTTAATTTTTTCGAAAAGACAGGCTCATTGTGGCATCTAATATACTATACAGTCGAATGTGTAACTGACTGACTGACTGATATATGTATACAAATTTTAACCTACTTCTAGAAGTGCTAGAAACTTGAAATTTTGCACGCAGGTGCCTTTTGCCGCATAACCAACAGGAAAAGATTGCACTTCCTTTGCTAGGTTAACGAGTGAATACAATCCCACATTAGAAATTGGCTGAGCGTTAGTTAAGCTGAGGAAATTAAACCCTCTGATGTGTTAACCCCCTCAGGGAATTTCCTGGCACGACCTCATGTCCGAATTTTACCAATCACCAAATCTCTTAAACCCCCCTTTGGAAGTTCCTGGTATGACCAGATAACCCCCTGATGTCTAACCCCTGGTAACATTAACCCCCCCCCCAGGGAATTTCCTGGCATGACCTCATGTTCGAATTTTACCAATCACCAAATCTCTCTTATCCCCGAATTTGCAAGAGTACATCATGCGTAGCCCCTCAGCGAGCCGAAGGCGAGTCTTATTGTTACGTTAGCGAAATCATGCCACATCACAATTTCAAGACAGACAGCAGTTCCGAGTATCTAGTGTGCAAACATTCACAGCTTTGTTTGCTGGGTTTTTAAGCGGTGTTGCAATAGTGTTTTCAATGTACTAAGTGGTTTAAATTAGCCATTATTTCAATCAGGAGTAAAAGGAGGATATTAACTTTTACTACTTTTCTACCTGCATTATATTACTGATCATCTATCGTATTGTATAAAACTCTAATTTATCTCCTTTGCTGTGGGTGTGTGTTACTCGATCACGTAAAAACTACTAGACCGATTGTAATAACATTTTACTTGAATATACTTAGGGTCTCTAGTTAGCATATAGGCTTATTCATATTTCAAACATACCAATGGACTACGTTCCCTTGACCTTCAAAACCCCTAATCTTGGTGTCTGAAGATGCAATACTGCAAACACTTATTATGATTTTTATCAAAAAGCATGTGTTTTTATGTTTTATGACGACACTGCTATATGTTTAATTACTTTAATCAATATTTTCATTTTGTTAACATTTACAGTCTTGAAAACATGGAGTAAGCTTTATAGTAACAAAACTCCTTATTTAAACATTATCTGTAACCACTGTTGAGCATAGAGTATGAGAATGTTCAGATAAGAAAATTAAGTTTTAATAAAAACATACTATTAGCTGTATATTTGAGGAAATATTAAGTATGCAGTGCTTGGTCAGAATGTGTAGTAAAGTACATTCTTTGAAATATTTTCTTTATCGTGGCAACAAGACAAACTAAACGTTGGCATTGGAAATATTAAGTATGCAGTGCTTGGTCAGTAATGTGTAGTAAAGTACATTCTTTGAAATATTTTCTTTATCGTGGCAACAAGACAAACTAAACATTGGCATTGGAAATATTAAGTATGCAGTGCTTGGTTAGTAATGTGTAGTAAAGTACATTCTTTGAAATATGTTCTTTATCGTGGCAACAAGACAAACTAAACGTTGGCATTGGAAATATTAAGTATGCAGTGCTTGGTCAGTAATGTGTAGTAAAGTACATTCTTTGAAATATTTTCTTTATCGTGGCAACAAGACAAACTAAACATTGGCATTGGAAATATTAAGTATGCAGTGCTTGGTCAGTAATGTGTAGTAAAGTACATTCTTTGAAATATTTTCTTTATCGTGGCAACAAGACAAACTAAACATTGGCATTGGAAATATTAAGTATGCAGTGCTTGGTCAGTAATATGTAGTAAAGTACATTCTTTGAAATATTTTCTTTATCGTGGCAACAAGACAAACTAAACATTGGCATTGGAAATATTAAGTATGCAGTGCTTGGTCAGTAATGTGTAGTAAAGTACATTCTTTGAAATATTTTCTTTATCGTGGCAACAAGACAAACTAAACATTGGCATTGGAAATATTAAGTATGCAGTGCTTGGTCAGTAATATGTAGTAAAGTACATTCTTTGAAATATTTTCTTTATCGTGGCAACAAGACAAACTAAACATTGGCATTGGAAATATTAAGTATGCAGTGCTTGGTCAGTAATGTGTAGTAAAGTACATTCTTTGAAATATTTTCTTTATCGTGGCAACAAGACAAACTAAACATTGGCATTGGAAATATTAAGTATGCAGTGCTTGGTCAGTAATGTGTAGTAAAGTACATTCTTTGAAATATTTTCTTTATCGTGGCAACAAGATAAACTAAACCGTGGCATTGGAAATATAATTCACTCGGACCGGATTGCCCATACATGTACAAAGCCTACGAAATCACTCGAGGAGCAGCGGGTAACTGCTAGTGTTTTATAAAACTAAAATATAAACAGATGATTCAGCCTCTCAGCCAGCGTCTGCTGTATCGAGGGCTGTTTTAAGGCAAGGTTAATTCATCCTTCAACGATACTCTGTCATAAAAAAATTGAATTTTGTGTCTAGTGTATTGCTTTGTTATTCCACTTGCTATAATCACGGTCTCACTGTGCTTGTAGCGAATGGTTGAAGACAATAATACCCTACGTTTTTGTTCTTTCAGCTATTGTAAATGTGCCGTCCCACAATGGAACCCAGATTCAATACCTTATATGTACACTTTCACAATTTTGTTCATTGAGTAAACTGCAGAATAAGCTGATTGGTTCCATCTCGCTACTGCTGCCCTGTATAATAATAAAAGTTAGATAATACTATTTGTCCTTACTTATACACATCACACAACGGAACCCAGATTCAATACCTTACATGTACACATTCACAATTTTGTTCATTGAGTAAACTGCAGAATAAACTGATTGGTTCCATCTCGCTACTGCTGCCCTGTATAATAAAAGTTAGATAATACTATTTGTCCTTACTTATACACATCACACAACGGAACCCAGATTCAATACCTTACATGTACACATTCACAATTTTGTTCATTGAGTAAACTGCAGAATAAGCTGATTGGTTCCATCTCGCTACTGCTGCCCTGTATAATAATAAAAGTTAGATAATACTATTTGTCCTTACTTATACACATCACACAACGGAACCCAGATTCAATACCTTACATGTACACTTTCACAATTTTGTTCATTGAGTAAACTGCAGAATAAGCTGATTGGTTCCATCTCGCTACTGCTGCCCTGTATAATAATAAAAGTTAGATAATACTATTTGTCCTTACTTATACACATCACACAACGGAACCCAGATTCAATACCTTACATGTACACATTCACAATTTTGTTCATTGAGTAAACTGCAGAATAAGCTGATTGGTTCCATCTCGCTACTGCTGCCCTGTATAATAATAAAAGTTAGATAATACTATTTGTCCTTACTTATACACATCACACAATGGAACCCAGATTCAATACCTTACATGTACACATTCACAATTTTGTTCATTGAGTAAACTGCAGAATAAGCTGATTGGTTCCATCTCGCTACTGCTGCCCTGTATAATAATGAAAGTTAGATAATACTATTTGTCCTTACTTATACACATCACACAACGGAACCCAGATTCAATACCTTACATGTACACATTCACAATTTTGTTCATTGAGTAAACTGCAGAATAAGCTGATTGGTTCCATCTCGCTACTGCTGCCCTGTATAATAAAAGTTAGATAATACTATTTGTCCTTACTTATACACATCACACAACGGAACCCAGATTCAATACCTTACATGTACACATTCACAATTTTGTTCATTGAGTAAACTGCAGAATAAGCTGATTGGTTCCATCTCGCTACTGCTGCCCTGTATAATAATAAAAGTTAGATAATACTATTTGTCCTTACTTATACACATCACACAACGGAACCCAGATTCAATACCTTACATGTACACATTCACAATTTTGTTCATTGAGTAAACTGCAGAATAAGCTGATTGGTTCCATCTCGCTACTGCTGCCCTGTATAATAAAAGTTAGATAATACTATTTGTCCTTACTTATACACATCACACAACGGAACCCAGATTCAATACCTTACATGTACACATTCACAATTTTGTTCATTGAGTAAACTGCAGAATAAACTGATTGGTTCCATCTCGCTACTGCTGCCCTGTATAATAAAAGTTAGATAATACTATTTGTCCTTACTTATACGCATCACACAACGGAACCCAGATTCAATACCTTACATGTACACATTCACAATTTTGTTCATTGAGTAAACTGCAGAATAAGCTGATTGGTTCCATCTCGCTACTGCTGCCCTGTATAATAAAAGTTAGATAATACTATTTGTCCTTACTTATACACATCACACAATGGAACCCAAATTCAATACCTTACATGTACACATTCACAATTTTGTTCATTGAGTAAACTGCAGAATAAGCTGATTGGTTCCATCTCGCTACTGCTGCCCTGTATAATAATAAAAGTTAGATAATACTATTTGTCCTTACTTATACACATCACACAATGGCAGCTGTTGTTATTCATGCAAATAAAAAACATTGCGTAACGCGACATTGGATGTTCGTGAATGGATTTTTTTCACAGCTGATGTGGATCAGCTGTCAAGAATTTCAAAACATATGTGGAGAGTATATAGAAATACAAATATTGGTGCACGTGATTCCTTTATGTATTAATACTGATGGCATATGCCCAGCGGTAGTAGCAAAAAGTAAGTCTAGAAGACATGAATTTGAATTAATAGGCCTACTGGAAGTACTCGAAGAAGTACTTCAGGACTAATTTATGCATGTACATTCGAAGTAAGACTGAAACTGGCGGACAACGCGCGCCAGGTCTTCCTCAGCAACTAATTGGTCAGCTAAAAAGTCCAAGAGAAAAAGATTACTACGCGTGCGAATTACAAACGCCAAGAATTTAGTTCCAAAAACATCGGAAGAAAATAATACTAACCCGTAACTTGTACTGGGGTTGCGAAATTATATATAATACAACTAAATAAAGATACAGTATTAATAACACAAAGTTTTGTTTAAGAAATAAAACTTTACTTAATCTCACCTTGTTATTTGTAATTATTATTTGTGTACTTTACTATTTATTCCTTTAGTCTGTACTTGTTCATGAAATGTATGGGCTACTGGGCCTCAGAAGTAACTTTCCCGATTACTTATACGTAACCGTATAATGTAGAGATGGTAAGTCCACTCACTCTAAGAGACAGCAGTGGCAGCAGCTTTGCTTAAGATCTTCGATTGCCGTCTCCTCCTTTTGAACTGCATATAACGTGTATATGTGTCTCTTTGTAGGAAAACACAAGGTTTTATTTTTCAAATTCAAGTTCTCATAAAGACGTGTTGAAAAATAACAATTATTGGCCCAAGAAGAGGTTAAGTAATTAAACCAGATGTAAATAACTTCAGTACAGTTAATTACCTATTACTAAACGTCCAGATTTGGCTCGAGCGTTAAGGAAACCAAATTCAATACCTTACATGTAAACATTCATAATTTTGTTCATTTAGGAAATTCAGAATAAGCTAATTGGTTTTACGTCGCTACTGCGGACGTCTATAATAAATGTCTCTATAATTTGTACAGTCATTAGGTACTTCACGAGGAAATATTTTGGTTGATTAGCGCCGTGTTTTTGTCACGCTCCACGCATGAATGGCCCCTAATGGGGAAGTTGATTGCCATTCTGTATAGCTTCAGAAATCATTGTGGATCATTCAAATCTTTTGCATGACTCACCTGTAACTAAACACTGATTTCTGATACGTTTACTTGCATCAGTCACTTGTTATGTTGTTTTAACCTCTTGGCCAACTTGGATGACACATTGTAATCTACTTGTAAATCACTTGACCTATTGGATAGAACCTAAAACAACTCAACACAAACTCATCTCCAGATTACGCTCAGGAATAAACCGACCCTGAGTTTATTTGATCGTTCTTTCTCGGTTAAACATGGGCTATACTCTCTCTCCTTTGATATAAAGCTTATTCATTAAATTTTAAGAGACTTTGATCGGTTTTTTTCTGTTTTAATACTGTTGTGACATTAAATAATCAACATACCAAAATTTATATTTTGTCTACTCATTCGTCACCTGTACCCTTATATTGTGCTTTTTAATTGAGTTATAAAAAGTATACGTTTTTCATGTACGAGAGGCTCTTTTTTTCTTTAGAACACTGCTAGCTGGGTTGCGTATTTACAATAAATTATTATAAATTTATTAATTATCGGCTGAAATACTCGCATGCACCATTTCACCTTCAAAAAACTCCGTTGTATTATGCGTTTGTAAACAAAAAGGTATTTAATTAGGAGAACCAATTGCTAAATTAATAATTTCCGGTATGAAATTAGTTTCTATTCTACAACTTTAGGGGGGGGGGGGTAACTTAAAGACTGTCAAGATAGCTGTTTATGTTATTTCAAACACTATCTCTCACCTAATACCCAGTTTTCCTTGGTTCAATGGGATCCTCAACTCCTCAAAAGATATCAAAGAATTCGGGTTGATACTTAGAGCAATTCAAATAGTTTTCCAAAGTGAATCCATTTGTATATTCAGGCTAATGTTTAGTACGGAAAATGCAACATTAATTGCAACAATACAACATTAGATTTTATGTAGTGAATTAATAAGTTAAACTTAATGATGGTTAACCTAGAATATTCAGTGTAAAATTCAGTTAACTAAGTCAGTTTGATTTCTAACCACTAATCATAACTAATAATAATAAATGTTCTTCATCGTTCTGTTATATATCTTGGAGTAATATCGCAAGTCGTAACAAAGTAATGGTAATGGTAATGGAAATATTTTATTTTTACTGCCTTGACAAGACAGGAAAGTATGTCCCTTCAATTCTTGTTGAGTTTAAGATAAAAGGTAAACAATCACAAAGTACTCATGCAAGCTCATGTGAAATAGTTGTGCTTCAAAGAGAAATGCAGCACGAATTTCCTAAATAAATTTAACATTTCTATGAAGCAACTTCAGATGTATGCATTAATATTATTGCATGAGTCCCATGAGCGCGTTAAATTCCACTACAGTTCACTATTTTTCTAAATCTAGTGGTTGACGATTTCAGGAATAATTTGGAGTTATTGCTTTCTATTTATAAATGTTGTATTCTACTTATTTGTTTTTCCGCATTTTAAACCAAAGACATTTCCACGGTGTTTTTTAGTTTTATCCATGAGCCAAGGGTGAATTTGTGTTCGATAGGTACACAACCTAGTTTTTCATTCAATAAGTTGAAGAATTTCCTTAATAATGAAATGGAACCTCAGTCGCATTATTATTGGTAGGGGTGGAATCGGTAGATTAGCGTAATTGGTAACATATCTAATACCACGTGTAAGGTAGGAGGATTTCGCTGTGGTTCAATACAGAATTTCCCACCATTCCGGCAGCGGAATTCCAAATAACCAAGAAATAATCGATTACGGGAAGAAAGTAAGACAAATTGTCTGTTAGAAATACTCAACGCAGATAAATATATACACATTCGAATACAAGGGTGCTTTTGAATACACCGTATTCGATTCTTTTAGTATTAAATTTTCCCATTACTTACTCGTTGCGGGAACTAAAATTTCAGCAGTTACACCTAGCGCCCCATACAGCGCTCGCTGAAACTAATGTCCAACACTCTGTATAGAAATGTCTAGTGTATGCTACTACTTACTGAGTTTTGTGCCCGGGAATCCCCTTTTGTATTAAAGGAACCTTTTTATTCGATACATTCTTATCTTTAGATGAACTCAAAAGTATTGATTTTTATAATTTTGACTAGAAAGTTCTGAATATAATTCTTTACTAGTATAGTACTAACGGTACTTTCTGAATAAACGGAGGCCACCGATAATAAATAGAATTTAGCAACTTTGGGTGGGCAGTGGGAACATATTTATCATCCGTACACAATTATCACTTTATAGGAATTATCTGCTCGGACAGTCAAATCAGTGAAAGTATGTCAAGTCGAAGGTCACTAACAGCATTGCTCTTATCAGAATCGTGCCTCCTTTTAATCAGAAAGTACCGTTTTAACTAGGAACTCACTGTTCAGAGAACGGGACTGGATGTATCTTATGGTCATGTTTTCTAATACTAAAGTATTAAACACGTTGACTCTTAATGTCATCAATGTAGAGAGGAAGGATGAATGCATATCTTCATGTGGTAGTAGACGAAGCCTCGGGTTGAATCCATATCTTCTTGTGCTAGTGGACGAAGCCTCGGGTTGATTGCATATCTTCATGTGGTAGTGGACGAATCCTCGGGTTGAATGCATATGTTCATGTGGTAGTAGACGAAGCCTCGGGTTGAATGCATATCTTCATGTGGTAGTGGACGAAGCTTCGGGTTGAATGCAAATGTTCATGTGGTAGTAGACGAAGCCTCGGGTGAATGCATTTCTTCATGTGATAGTGGACGAAGCCTCGGGTTGAATCCTTATCTTCATGTGGTAGTAGACGAAGCCTCGGGTGAATGCATATATTCATGTGGTAGTAGACGAAGCCTCGGGTTGAGTGCATATCTTCATGTGGTAGTAGATGAAGCCTCGGGTTGAATGCATATCTTCATGTGGTAGTAGACGAAGCCTCGGGTTGAATGCATATATTCATGTGGTAGTAGACTAAGCCTCGGGTTGAATGCAATCTTCATGTGGTAGTAGACGAAGCCTCGTGTTGAATGCATATCTTCATGTAGTAGTAGACGTAGCCTCGGGTTGAATGCATATCTTCATGTGGTAGTAGACGAAGCCTCGGGTTGAATGCATATCTTCATGTGGTAGTAGACGAAGCCTCGGGTTGAATGCATATCTTCATATGGTAGTAGACGAAGCCTCGGGTTGAATGCATATCTTCATGTGGTAGTAGACGAAGCCTCGGGTTGAATGCATATCTTCATGTGGTAGTAGATGAAGCCTCGGGTTGAATGCACATCTTCATGTGGTAGTAGACGAAGCCTCGGGTTGAATGCATATCTTCATGTGGTAGTAGACGAAGCCTCGTGTTGAATGCATATCTTCATGTAGTAGTGGACGAAGCCTCGGGTTGAATGCATATCTTCATGTGGTAGTAGACGAAGCCTCGGGTTGAATGCATATCTTCATGTGGTAGTAGACGAAGCCTCGGGTTGAATGCATATCTTCATGTGGTAGCGAACAAAGCCTCGGGTTGAATGCATATCTTCATGTGGTAGTGGACGAAGCCTCGGGGTGAATGCATATCTTCATGTGATAGTGGACGAAGCCTCGGGTTGAATGCATGTCTCCATGTGATAGTGGACGAAGTTTTGGGTTGAATGCATATATTCATGTGGTAGTGGACGAAGCCTCGGGTTGAATGCATATCCTCAAGTGGTAGTGTATTGATTGCCTCGGATTGATCCTTCTGTGCCGGACGCGATCATCGAGTTTACCTGAATTTTTGCACTTCATAGCGATCATGGGAGTAGCATACTCACAGTCACTAAAAGAGCAGATTACTCCATTTCAATAATTACATGCCTTCAATTAAAAACTTTACAAACCATAATGTTGTACATAAAACTTCGAAGAAATCTTCGTCACATATCATAATAAAATAATAGTTACATTTTCATCATCAACAGAACAAATATTAGAAGTTATCGTCAGTATTGTCGACAGGTAAATAATACGCCGTTGTGCTTTCACTTCTTTGTGATTATATAATACTAATAATAATAAAATTCCATACCTCGTCCAAATCTAGGGGGAATTAATAACACTCCAAAGTGCCTTCTCAACGAAACAGCTGTGTGAAACAAATTGATGAGCGTAACAATACGATTGTAAATTACATGTATGTTAGTGTTTACTTTCAAAAACGTTTAACTAATAAACAGTACGTTTTATCATCTTGATAAGTTATTGCCTTCAGAAGATTGAAATGATTAGGTTTAAAAAGGCATTTAATTCGAGTTTACTATTTTTAATAATTTTCTTACTTTATGCTATAAATGGATCAAATGGTGTAAAAGAATACTGTCTTGGAGACGGTTTTTGTGATCTGACTTGTGCCGTATGTGTAGGCAATAAGGATACAAGAGGAGGTATCTGCTATAACATGTTTCCTTTCAAGTATGTATCAAATAGAGATTGCAAATTAAATGAAAAGTGCGAGGACAACTGCAGTGGTCGCGGCACTTGTGAATCCAATGAAGCGATTGTTCCAAGTTGTTCGTGTAAATCACCTTACCATGACGTAACTTGTAACAAGAGATACGATGGCGATGAAAAAGATATAGTATTCGCAGTTCAATATACTTTCCGTGGAGAAATGAACGTGAATCGTGTCAGTTATATTACCGTTGAGACGTTTACAAGGAACCTGCATCCTACGCTTAGAGAAAAACATTATGTAACAGCAGAGATTGGAGATTACTGGTTTTATAAAGCAGAATACGGAATTCGTCATATAGGACAGAACTCTTCCATTAAGTATACAATTCCACTTCGCTTTCATTACATACCATACTACAAATCTAAGGATGTATTTGTATATGAGAATAATGTATTGGGGCGTATAGAAAAATTCAAAATTACAGTTCGTACGAGGGATTACAAATTTTATCAAAACCAATTCACCGGTTTTGTACCGTATAAACACGATAATAGAACACTGTGTGCTCCAATATTTAGGCTGAAAAACTGCGGTGGAAGTCCAGAACACCCAGTAACATATCATCGTTCAACAAACATTGTGATTTTAAATTACGTCACCCAAGTGATGGATGGGTCCTACGTAACTCATACTGTCTGGGCGAATTCAGTATGTGAAAAGTATGGTGCTAATTGGTGGTATATTAGAAAATTCCCCACCGGCTTTTATGACGACAACCTTTATGACGAATACGGTGAACTCATACCTCCCATAGACGTCGCCTTTAAGAAAACACTCAATATTCAACCGTTTACTCTTGAATTAGGGAAGTACAGAATTGTATATAATTTCGGTCTTGGTATTAGACCAATATATTACCGAGTTACTGACAGCAGATGTTACTTTGACGTAAAAGGTTTACCATTAGTTGCTATCATTGACGGAGGTAGTGAAAGAACAATTCGGAAACAGCACGGTATAAATCTGATCGCTCGTAGATCACACGATCCCAATATGCATCCAGAGTCCCAAAGTCACGTGTATATTGTATGGAAGTGCGAGAATTTAATTATAAAAACACAAAAAGATGAATTTTGTCTTCCTAAGCGAATGAGACCCTCCGATGAGTACTACATCCCTGCGATCAGTTTGAGTTATGGGGCGATATATTTGTTCACTTTGGAAGTCCACGCGGATATGTATCTCAATTGCAAGGACTGTTCAGAAGTCACCACTCCTAAACTTGCACAGGTAAAGATAAATGTAAAAAATGAAACGGACGATCTCTACGGTATAATATTTTCATGTATTAAAAACTGCAGAGAAAAGGTTTTAACAAATAATGTAATGTTATTAAAAGTTAGACTCGAGGGTTTTACAAAACAAGATAATGTGTTTGTGTGGTTATATAATAAATTCGGAGAACCCGAGCAACCAGTAGATGCGATCGCAGAGAACGGACTTCCGCATACCATGCTCATCGTCAAAGAAAACAGTTTAACTCCTGGAACCAAGTACACAATTAAATATGAAATAAGTGCAAATGACAAAAAATATTTTTTTAATACGTATGTAATCGAAACTGAAAAAAATGATTATCATGGTTCTTGTTCCGTAGTTCCAGAATCCGGAAAAACAGAGTTCCATATTAACTGCACCCACGATTCACTATCAACATTCATATATGAGTTTTATGATAAAGACTCAGATGAAGCTGCTGCTAAGGATGTCATGTTTAGTGGTAGAATGTTAGGAACTTCATACGACGGAGAGTTGGAGAATGTTATGTTATCAAGAGGAAATGTGTTTGTTTACATATTAAACTATCATGGTCTAGCAGTCAGCAAAACAATTGCTGTAAAACTATCAGATTGGAATATTAATGATACACTTTTGGAGGAAAGGTATTTGTATATAGAGGAAGAAATTGTATCGGGGAACATTCCAAGTGCTTTGCAGATGATATCAGTTATCCCGGATATTTTACTGCCTGATTCGTCTAAAAATATCGTTTTTAGGAAACTGCTTCATTATATAACTCAGGTTCATATTGAAACTCTTCCCCTTGTAAAATTGTCTATTTCGACTCTCTATAATGTGTTAATGAATCTTAACAAAGATATCCAACTAACGGTCGATTTAGATATGATGGTGGATGTCGTAGCTTTTCTGAAACATCAAGCATTCATTTTCAAGAATAATTTATTGAGAAGGGAATCTTCATTATGGATGTCTCCCAGTGACGCGAGACAATTGTCTTCATGTATATTAACATGTCTAGATGTTATCTTGATGTGCAGGGACCCGAATTTACAAAATAAACAAACGGATGATTACAATTTATTAATCCTAAATCAGTTTAAACGAATATCAGTACACTCTGAGAACGTAATACAATTCATCAGTGAGGGATTGAGCTACTTACACGTTCAGGGACAATCGCCGACCAAGGTTTCGTCCGTGAATAATTCATTTATTTTGTGGGTTATTAAAAATGACGATGATTATCCTTTGCATGTGCAATTACAAAAACATGTAAACATTCCAGTCAATATTTCAAATAATTTATACGAAAAACTACATAGACAACTGGCACCAACAACCAAAGGAGACGAAACAAACACCAATATAAAACTTCAGGTGGTTGAAATAAGTAAGAACATATTCTGGTGGTGTACCTCCGACATACGGTCAAATTTAGTTTCAGTATCTCTATATCATGGCGAAACTAAAGGATATTATTGCCTTATATCAGAATTGCCATGGCCAATTGACATTTATGCGAAATTAATAAACACTTCTAATATAATAACTTTTAATGACACGACAGTTCAGCCACACTCCAATGTCAGTGAACTGGAGCTTGATTTAAGTATAAAAATCCATAGAATAGATTGTGCTCCTAGGAGCCATACAACTTTCACTTTCACTTTACCTACTGCAAGTGATACTTTACGAGTTCTTATCAAAAAAAAGTTCAGGCCTGATTATAAAATGATGATGCAATATGCTGTAAATATATCTCAACAATCCCCTAAGTATTATCTAGATAATGATGATGACGATTACAAAATTTTCCTCATGGGAGTACTTCCAGGCCTCGAAGTTGACGTCAATCAAAGCATCACGTACTCGTTTCAAGTTAGTTCTGTAGTTTGCAAGTTTTGGAGAAAGAATCAGTGGAATTCTTACGGTTGTACCGCCAAAGCTCACAGTGAAGATGACGGAATCCACTGTCAATGTGAACACATATCAACATTCGCTGCAGCGTTCTCAGTGCCACCTCTTAAGGTGGACCACTTCGCTGACATTGACTTGTTTCTTACCGTTCAAAACAATCCACTTGTTCTCTGTATAATCATATTTTTGATCATACTGTATTTATTGCTTGGTGTTCTACTATGGTATCTGGACCGAAGAGACAAGAAATTTACAACTGTCATCGTGTTGGATGACAATATGCCAGGGAACCGTTATCCTTACCTGTTGGCGGTATACACGAGTTCTCGACTCAATGCGGGCACTACCGCTCACGTGGGGCTGAAACTTATTGGAACATTAGGAAGTAGTCATATCCATATATTAACAAAAGAAAACATTAAAGTATTAAGAAGGAATAGCGATGATTGGTTCCTGCTGTACTGCGCTGAACCACTGGGACTTCTTGACAGCATTCACATTTGGCACGACAACCACGGATCTAGCCCTGAGTGGTATTGTGACAAGATACACGTTTTTGATTTAAAAGTTGGGATTGAAACAATTTTTATAGTCGCACAGTGGATGGCTCTTAGTCTGAAGTATTACCCAGAAGCAATGTACAATCCCACAAATGAAGAAGAACTATTAGGTAAGAGACAAATATTGGCCGATAACTGTTTCCTCGGATTAAGAGAAGGACATATATTTTTAGCTGTCTTATTGAGGCACCCGAGAAACCCAATAAGCAGAGTCCAAAGATTGACTGTGCTTTGGTGTTGTATTTTTTCTGTCATGTTATGTACCCTTTTGTACTATTTGCCTGAAGACAGATTGTTGAATACAGACGAATTTCAATATACATTTGGAACAAGAGAGTGTTACGCTATTCTGCTATCAGCTTTAGTAATTATCATAGTTTCTAACATACTGTTAGCCTGTTTTAGAAGGAGCAATGAGTATATACACAGAAGACATGACACTTTGCTTTACTTGAGAGGTGGTTCTCGTTATGGATCGCGCCGCCCGTCTACATCTAGTGTGACTAGTCAATATTCTACACACTCGTACATACAAGATTCTCCATCTACACTATCTATGAGAAGTGATGTACTTAGATTTACCTTAGATGAAAGTAGAAAACTTCCTCCGTATCAAAAGATTTATAAATTAGTTGTAAGGAAACTGAGAACACAGCCACTACTCCCTGTTCAACTTTCTCCGCCCGTAATACAGACAAAGTTGAAGTGGAATTGGTTTGCTATCGCTTGGGGACTTTCTATAATTTTATTTATTATATCTTGCTATTTCTGCATACTTTATGGGTCAAAGCTAGGCATGGTGGACAGTAAAGAGTGGCTGTCTACATTTCTGGCCTCGTTACTAGGGGAAGCATTTATATTCGGACCTATCAAAATAGCCCTAGTCGCCATTATACTGGCATCGGCTTGTCAGAGATTGTACGACTTGGATACCCACACGGTCGACTACAAAAAAGCACGTCGTGTACGTATTCCAAACGATGAAAAGTACCTGATAGACCTAATAACCAAAAGACAACAACCCATGTACACTCCACTTTCTTACGAAATGAGGCTAACAATGTTTATGAAGAAAGTGTCAAGACACAATTGGTGCAATCTACTGGACTTTATAACCACGGCTTGTTTTGTTTTGGCAATAAGTTTAGTCATATCTCGGTTATGGGTGTCTTACTATGACATCAACAGTCAAGTGCAGAAGTTACTCACATTATCTCATCTTCCTTTCATGGGAGCTGTCGACTTCTTTAAAATAACCAGTGTCAACGAGATGGAGAACTATTTGGAATATTCATTGGAATCCGCGTTGTACAATAACAGATGGTACAACGACTTTGAAATTGTAAAAGAGGGAACTACGAACGATAGTAGAGGAGGTCACGAAATGGACCGATCGTACTGGACAGCAGATCTCAGCAACAAAGTTCTGGGTCTTCCACAATTGAGGCAATTCCGCGTAATACCCATAGACTGTACACTCATTGGCGACGGACACGACAAGTGCATTCCCGGATTGACAGAAAAGTATCGAGACACCGCTACTTACGAGGTCGGTTGGAAGCTTGCGTCTTGGTCTGAATCGGAGAGAAAGAATTCACCTTGGATTTTTACAGAAGATGACTACAATTCTCAATTCCTCTTGTTCAGGCTATATGGTGAATCCGGTAAATTGTACGAGCGAGGAGGGTATTCTGTGACCCTGGGACCGGCAAGGAGTGATGCAGACGCGGTCATCGTGGAGCTGAGAGAACACAAATGGCAAGACAAGCTGACCCGTGTTGTCGTTGTAGAGTTGACTCTGTACAACATCAACTTAGACGTAATCAGTCAAATCACGCTTATTGTCGAACACGTCGAAACTGGCAACATCCTTCTCAGGGCGATGGTTCTCACTGTGGAACACTATTGGAAATTCAATGTTTGGATCGTTTTAGTTGTCCTTTACATCTGCTACCACTTTTATAATTGTCTATATGAAATCAATCAAGAAGGTCTTATTGAATACATTTCCGGCATTGGAAATATCATTAAGTTATTAATCGTTGGCATGGGCTTAGTTACTTTAATAACATACATTTTATACTATTATAATCTAAAAAATTATTTGGAAGAGTTCGAGAAAGAAGGCGTTATCAATACTTATTTTGATTTTGATCACTTCACATATTACTTAATGGAGTTAAAAATATCATTTACACTGTTATTTTGTCTAGCAATTGCCCGTTTGATCATGTTATTACGTTTAGGAAGAACGGTATTAACGTACTACTACACATTTATAGTTTCAATGAATTGGATATTTTGGCTGACACTGGTGTTGACTTTATTCTTCATTTTACTTTATGTACTGATTTATTGCTTAAACCTGTTTTTGATTTACGATGCCCAAGGTCTAGCACAAGAATACAGAACGATGAACCTATTTAGAACTACTGACCTTGAATATATCCGCACGAAGATTTTTATAATCCTGAAGTTTGTGTTATTCTACATGTTTACATTTTCTTTTGTTATTCTGTTTATGGATTATACAAAGATTGCACGAACATACAAGCAAAACCCCGCTGACAAGTTTATATTCTTTGGATTTCTCTTCAATAAGTTTAGAAGAAAGAAGACAATTATAGAAGAACCTAAACAATAGATGAGCAATTTTGTTACAGAATTTATTCTGGTACTAGCTCATTATTTAATAATAATTAAAGTGGGACATTAATAAATGTGTCTTATTATACATGGATATTATAACATGCACCGTTAGATATGTTGCTAAGCGCTGATATGGAGAACGGCTGGACCGATAATAGAGTACCTAAACAATAGCGCAGTGTTCCTTTTTAAGTTATTCTGCTTAACCCTGTTATTAGCTTATTTTTCAATAATAATTTGACTGAGAGATTAAACATGTTGTATTTATTGGTTGAATTGGAGATAATAAAGCATATCTACCATATAATAAAATAAACTATGTCCGCTGTCCGTATATAGAGTGTACAATAGCGTACATAAACTTTTATTACAAAATGTAACTCGTATTACATGTATAGGTGTGGTTAATTCAATTCTACTTCCAGTTGGCCCAAACATTACTAAGTAATTGACATTACTAGAATTGAAATAATAAATATTTTACTGACAAATAATGGAGTAGATACAGAGACTGTAAGACGCCAATATAAAGATGTGGTTAGCCGACGCCTATTTAACTTTTTATAATTTTTTCTTACGCTCCAATTCTAAGTGTATCAAGCAAGGAAAACTGTAATCCAAGAAAACGTCGTTTCATATTTTAGAATTACATATCTCAGTTGGTAAGATAGGCTAAGATTTTACATTCTATAATGATGTGTGGACCTCATTGCGGTCGTAGGTAATTTTACCATAAGAGATAGTGTCGGTTGTAGTATGGAAGAATTATTGACTCGCCCCCTCCCCACCCCGGGGCACATTTTAGCCATCCTTTTGGGGGGGGGGGGGTAGCTGGTTTGCGGCAGGCGTTAGGCAATGACTCGCCGGATACACAAACGATTAGTCTATCTGTCAGCTCTCCTAAGGTCGCAGATAGTTTTTACCTTGAAGTCTCACTGTTATTGTTTGCGTCGGTGAATCGTTGAAATTTCCTGCTAGCACGTTGATGATTTATTTGGATATTGCTGATCAAATGAGGTGTATTGGGCTACCTGAATGAATTTGAGGTAAGATGATAATATTATCATTATTGCATTAAAAAAGCCTCCGTCTGGGATTTAGGAGGAGAGCTAAAATTAAATATGATAAGGTCAAAAAGAGCAGTGGAATTTTGAAAAGTTTTTATCACTACGAGAGGACAAACCTAAAACAGATGATTAATCTGTGCAAGTATTAATTATTATATAAGTATTATACCGATGAACCCTCTTCCCCCTTGTAACTATTGATCAAGAAATTAGTTACTGGAAAATGATACTGCAAAGAGTGGTAGTTATGGTAAAGGCTTTCGCTTCTCGTGGGTTGTCGTTTTGGGAGTCAGAGTAAGTATTTGCTTCCAATTCAAATGGGCACTACATGATGATGTTTGAAGGTTTTGCTAGGTTTGACCCTTTGTGGCGGACCATATTAGTAAATATGGAAATCCTGGGAGAGAAACACCTTTAAACTACTGTGTTCGATGTATTCATTGACTTACTTGGAAAAAAAGTACTAACCTACAATTATTTAAATTAGGCTAGCTCTCAATACTTTTCCGCTGTTTGAATTCTACTCCGGACATTTCGCAAGTGAATCAGGTGTCATTCGTAGTAAGCTATGCTCACCAAAGTGGAGAGCCAGTCGAGAGAGTCCTTAGGCTCTTGCCAGTTGGACAAGGCTTTTGATATGTTTACAGGCGTAACCGAGGCTATGTAAAATGTTGGATTATACATATTAAAGTTCCGTCGGCAATCTTACAACGCTTCAAACATGTCTGAGATTTATTCTGGTCTACAAGCAAGAATGCTTGAAAGTCAGTCCTCTTCCATCATATGTCCTTTGTGCAGCCCATTATTTATACTTACTCACGCAGTAGATTCCTGACTGAAGTGGTTAACCTCCTTCATGAGTTACATAACTATGTTTGTAGCTCAACTTATAGATGGACAATATTAGATAAGTACAAAGACACTAAATTAATAACAAAAAGCCTTTCTACGACAAAGTGGTCTGCTGGATATGACGCAGTGAGGGTTTTACAAGAAGAATGATCTGCAGTCATTAAAGCACAGATCAACGACGCAACAGACGCTACTTAATTCTCTGCTTTCCTGTACATCGGTGCCGATGTTACAAAAAGTGTTGACTTCAATCAAAACTGTTGACTTATTTGCGTGGGCCAAAGCACGGAAGAAGAAATTTAAAAACTCCACACAACGTGGTTTGAGTTTGTAATTGTCTTTGTATTATTGTAAAGTGTAATTATTATCATGTAAAACATTATTTACTGTGAATAATACAATATGCTTTACAGTGTATTGTATCGTTATTATAACCTTCGCGTCTCGCGTATTTTTTAACGCTTTCACTGCCAGTAGTAGTAGTACATTACTGTAACATTCCTATGGCATCTGAAGGCCGAAAGTTGGTGCAGTGAGGGTTAATAATAACTTAGTATTCAAGAATAATTAGTAACTATTTTTTTTCTCCCAATGTAAAATATTATCAGCAATATACGTTTTAAAGCTCAAAGGAGAAGACGAGGTTTTATTTTTAGCGTGGTTCTCAGTGATCTATAGGGAGGGGCGCGATAGAAGTTGACTTAAAGGGGGCGTAATTAAAAGTGTGGCATAGGGCACAACAAGTGTTAATCCGGGCCTGATTATAAGGTAGTAATTGTTAATAATTTTGTATTTTATTCCATTCGGCACTAAATACTTAATGCTTGTTAAGTTTTATCAGTGTCTCTTTTCGGTGGCGTTTCCAAAGGAAACGAATTGAATATTTATTCATCCTAATAATAATATAAATACGAAAGTGGCTTTGATACATTTTGTTATAATTGCTCATAAATACTAACCAAGAAATGTGCTTATTAATTTTATAATATCCTGCCTATCCTAGGGGATATTGTTACTTTATACAGCTGATTTTACTTACTACTAGATACATTGTATTGTTTAAAATTACTGCTGCGTGTAAAGGTTTAGTACAATGACTTTGTACACGTTTTATTTCTCTTAATAGTATTCACAATTAACTCTGTCTAATCAGACCGCATGAAATTTACAAAGTATATATTTAAGTTGTACTTCCTTTTATAATTTGTATCATTCAGTATAACAAAAGTTTACACTCTTTTATTCTAAAACATTATATAAAGCCCACCTAATTACGTAAGATATCAATATTTTAATTGGACTCTTATAGCTTATTACAAGGCTAATTAACTACTATATTATGTTTAATTGTAACAGTTCCATCGTATTTTCACGCAAGCTACTGAGGAATACTTTTTGCTGTTTTTAATTACCATAATCAAGTTGAAAATAATTCTTACAATTTATTAGCCTACTAACCTTTACTTACTTACTTTATTAGACATTTACTTACCTTTTTGGTATTTTATATTACAATAAGTCCTTTGTAGCATGTCCTGCATTTACCTTAAGCAACTAGGTCACGGTGAGCACACCTTTTTGGTGTTCAGGAAGCATGGTGCATAGTCAAGGCTAATAACTGTTACACTTCATGTCTAGGCACTCACATTCTCCTTCAATGAAATTTCCAACACCTCTCGTGTCACATGGCTCAAAAATATCGAACTCTACTTCATTCCAGAGCTAATGATCCTCAAGATTAAAGGTATCCCTCTCAGGTAACAAGACCTACGATTGCACAGACCAAATCCTCATAGTGACGTATACCTCTTAATGTAAAGAGATACCTTTTCTTTATAAAAATGGCCACCATGCGTCTGCAGTCCTGAACACTACGCTCGTCAAATTTCCGACTCGTAAACATTCTCCTTGAACAGGTATACCATAGTCCTGGTGGTACCCTTTCTGGACCTGCAGTCAAGGTTTATCATAGTCCTGGTGGTACCCTTACTGGAGCTGCAGTCAGGTTTACCATAGTAGTGGTGGTACCCTTGTTGGACCTGCAGTCAGGTTTACATATTCCTGGTGGTACTCATGCTTGTACCTGCATTCAAGGTTTACCACAGTCCTGGTGGTACCCTTGCTGGATCTACAGTCAAGGTTTACCTCAGTCCTGGTGGTACCCTTGCTGGATCTGCAGTCAAGGTTTATCATAGTACTGGTGGTACCCTTGCTGGATCTGCAGTCAAGGTTTACCACAGTCCTGGTGGTACCCTTGCTGGATCTGCAGTCAAGGTTTACCACAGTCCTGATGGTACCCTTGCTGGATCTGCAGTCAACGTTTACCACAGTCCTGGTGGTACCCTTGCTGGATTTGCAGTCAAGGTTTATCATAATACTGGTGGTACCCTTGCTGGACTGCAGTCAAGGTTTATCATAGTACTGGTGGTACCCTTGCTGGATCTGCAGTCAAGGTTTACCACAGTCCTGGTGGTACCCTTGCTGGATCTGCAGTCAAGGTTTACCACAGTCCTGGTGGTACCCTTGCTGGATCTGCAGTCAAGGTTTACCACAGTCCTGGTGGTACCCTTGCTGGATTTGCAGTCAAGGTTTATCATAGTACTGGTGGTACCCTTGCTGGACTGCAGTCAAGGTTTATCATAGTACTGGTGGTACCCTTGCTGGATCTGCAGTCAAGGTTTACCACAGTCCTGGTGGTACCCTTGCTGGATCTGCAGTCAAGGTTTACCACAGTCCTGGTGGTACCCTTGCTGGATCTGCAGTCAAGGTTTACCACAGTCCTGGTGGTACCCTTGCTGGATCTGCAGTCAAGGTTTATCATAGTACTGGTGGTACCCTTGCTGGACTGCAGTCAAGGTTTACCACAGTCCTGGTGGTACCCTTGCTGGATCTGCAGTCAAGGTTTACCACAGTCCTGGTGGTACCCTTGCTGGATCTGCAGTCAAGGTTTACCTTAGTCCCGGTGGTACCCTTGCTGGATCTGCAGTCAAGGTTTACCACAGTCCTGATGGTACCCTTGCTGGATCTGCAGTCAAGGTTTACCACAGTCCTGGTGGTACCCTTGCTGGATCTGCAGTCAAGGTTTATCATAGTACTGGTGGTACCCTTGCTGGACTGCAGTCAAGGTTTACCACAGTCCTGGTGGTACCCTTGCTGGATCTGCAGTCAAGGTTTACCACAGTCCTGGTGGTACCCTTGCTGGATCTGCAGTCAAGGTTTATCATAGTACTGGTGGTACCCTTGCTGGATCTGCAGTCAAGGTTTACCACAGTCCTGGTGGTACCCTTGCTGGATCTGCAGTCAAGGTTTACCACAGTCCTGGTGGTACCCTTGCTGGATCTGCAGTCAAGGTTTACCACAGTCCTGGTGGTACCCTTGCTGGATCTGCAGTCAAGGTTTACCACAGTCCTGGTGGTACCCTTGCTGGATCTGCAGTCAAGGTTTACCACAGTCCTGGTGGTACCCTTGCTGGATCTGCAGTCAAGGTTTACCACAGTCCTGGTGGTACCCTTGCTGGATCTGCAGTCAAGGTTTACCACAGTCCTGGTGGTACCCTTGCTGGATCTGCAGTCAAGGTTTACCACAGTCCTGGTGGTACCCTTGCTGGATCTGCAGTCAAGGTTTACCACAGTCCTGGTGGTACCCTTGCTGGATCTGCAGTCAAGGTTTACCACAGTCCTGGTGGTACCCTTGCTGGATCTGCAGTCAAGGTTTACCACAGTCCTGGTGGTACCCTTGCTGGATCTGCAGTCAAGGTTTACCACAGTCCTGGTGGTACCCTTGCTGGATCTGCAGTCAAGGTTTACCACAGTCCTGGTGGTACCCTTGCTGGATCTGCAGTCAAGGTTTACCACAGTCCTGGTGGTACCCTTGCTGGATCTGCAGTCAAGGTTTATCATAGTACTGGTGGTACCCTTGCTGGATCTGCAGTCAAGGTTTACCACAGTCCTGGTGGTACCCTTGCTGGATCTGCAGTCAAGGTTTACCACAGTCCTGGTGGTACCCTTGCTGGATCTGCAGTCAAGGTTTACCACAGTCCTGGTGGTACCCTTGCTGGATCTGCAGTCAAGGTTTACCACAGTCCTGGTGGTACCCTTGCTGGATCTGCAGTCAAGGTTTACCACAGTCCTGGTGGTACCCTTGCTGGATCTGCAGTCAAGGTTTACCACAGTCCTGGTGGTACCCTTGCTGGATCTGCAGTCAAGGTTTACCACAGTCCTGGTGGTACCCTTGCTGGATCTGCAGTCAAGGTTTACCACAGTCCTGGTGGTACCCTTGCTGGATCTGCAGTCAAGGTTTACCACAGTCCTGGTGGTACCCTTGCTGGATCTGCAGTCAAGGTTTACCACAGTCCTGGTGGTACCCTTGCTGGATCTGCAGTCAAGGTTTACCACAGTCCTGGTGGTACCCTTGCTGGATCTGCAGTCAAGGTTTACCACAGTCCTGGTGGTACCCTTGCTGGATCTGCAGTCAAGGTTTACCACAGTCCTGGTGGTACCCTTGCTGGATCTGCAGTCAAGGTTTACCACAGTCCTGGTGGTACCCTTGCTGGATCTGCAGTCAAGGTTTACCACAGTCCTGGTGGTACCCTTGCTGGATCTGCAGTCAAGGTTTACCACAGTCCTGGTGGTACCCTTGCTGGATATCTGCAGTCAAGGTTTACCACAGTCCTGGTGGTACCCTTGCTGGATCTGCAGTCAAGGTTTACCACAGTCCTGGTGGTACCCTTGCTGGATCTGCAGTCAAGGTTTACCACAGTCCTGGTGGTACCCTTGCTGGATCTGCAGTCAAGGTTTACCACAGTCCTGGTGGTACCCTTGCTGGATCTGCAGTCAAGGTTTACCACAGTCCTGGTGGTACCCTTGCTGGATCTGCAGTCAAGGTTTACCACAGTCCTGGTGGTACCCTTGCTGGATCTGCAGTCAAGGTTTACCACAGTCCTGGTGGTACCCTTGCTGGATCTGCAGTCAAGGTTTACCACAGTCCTGGTGGTACCCTTGCTGGATCTGCAGTCAAGGTTTACCACAGTCCTGGTGGTACCCTTGCTGGATCTGCAGTCAAGGTTTACCACAGTCCTGGTGGTACCCTTGCTGGATCTGCAGTCAAGGTTTACCACAGTCCTGGTGGTACCCTTGCTGGATCTGCAGTCAAGGTTTACCACAGTCCTGGTGGTACCCTTGCTGGATCTGCAGTCAAGGTTTACCACAGTCCTGGTGGTACCCTTGCTGGATCTGCAGTCAAGGTTTACCACAGTCCTGGTGGTACCCTTGCTGGATCTGCAGTCAAGGTTTACCACAGTCCTGGTGGTACCCTTGCTGGATCTGCAG
This sequence comes from Homalodisca vitripennis, assembly GCF_021130785.1. NCBI lineage: Eukaryota > Metazoa > Arthropoda > Insecta > Hemiptera > Cicadellidae > Homalodisca > Homalodisca vitripennis. The sequence continues at coordinate 107,287,757 of NC_060213.1, forward strand.
TCAAGGTTTACCACAGTCCTGGTGGTACCCTTGCTGGATCTGCAGTCAAGGTTTATCATAGTACTGGTGGTACCCTTGCTGGATCTGCAGTCAAGGTTTACCACAGTCCTGGTGGTACCCTTGCTGGATCTGCAGTCAAGGTTTACCACAGTCCTGGTGGTACCCTTGCTGGATCTGCAGTCAAGGTTTACCACAGTCCTGGTGGTACCCTTGCTGGATCTGCAGTCAAGGTTTACCACAGTCCTGGTGGTACCCTTGCTGGATCTGCAGTCAAGGTTTACCACAGTCCTGGTGGTACCCTTGCTGGATCTGCAGTCAAGGTTTACCACAGTCCTGGTGGTACCCTTGCTGGATCTGCAGTCAAGGTTTACCACAGTCCTGGTGGTACCCTTGCTGGATCTGCAGTCAAGGTTTACCACAGTCCTGGTGGTACCCTTGCTGGATCTGCAGTCAAGGTTTACCACAGTCCTGGTGGTACCCTTGCTGGATCTGCAGTCAAGGTTTACCACAGTCCTGGTGGTACCCTTGCTGGATCTGCAGTCAAGGTTTACCACAGTCCTGGTGGTACCCTTGCTGGATCTGCAGTCAAGGTTTACCACAGTCCTGGTGGTACCCTTGCTGGATCTGCAGTCAAGGTTTACCACAGTCCTGGTGGTACCCTTGCTGGATCTGCAGTCAAGGTTTACCACAGTCCTGGTGGTACCCTTGCTGGATCTGCAGTCAAGGTTTACCACAGTCCTGGTGGTACCCTTGCTGGATCTGCAGTCAAGGTTTACCACAGTCCTGGTGGTACCCTTGCTGGATCTGCAGTCAAGGTTTACCACAGTCCTGGTGGTACCCTTGCTGGATCTGCAGTCAAGGTTTACCACAGTCCTGGTGGTACCCTTGCTGGATCTGCAGTCAAGGTTTACCACAGTCCTGGTGGTACCCTTGCTGGATCTGCAGTCAAGGTTTACCACAGTCCTGGTGGTACCCTTGCTGGATCTGCAGTCAAGGTTTACCACAGTCCTGGTGGTACCCTTGCTGGATCTGCAGTCAAGGTTTACCACAGTCCTGGTGGTACCCTTGCTGGATCTGCAGTCAAGGTTTACCACAGTCCTGGTGGTACCCTTGCTGGATCTGCAGTCAAGGTTTACCACAGTCCTGGTGGTACCCTTGCTGGATCTGCAGTCAAGGTTTACCACAGTCCTGGTGGTACCCTTGCTGGATCTGCAGTCAAGGTTTACCACAGTCCTGGTGGTACCCTTGCTGGATCTGCAGTCAAGGTTTACCACAGTCCTGGTGGTACCCTTGCTGGATCTGCAGTCAAGGTTTATCACAGTCCTGGTGGTACCCTTGCTGGATCTGCAGTCAAGGTTTACCACAGTCCTGGTGGTACCCTTGCTGGATCTGCAGCAGTCAAGGTTTACCACAGTCCTGGTGGTACCCTTGCTGCTTGCTGGATCTGCAGTCAAGGTTTACCACAGTCCTGGTGGTACCCTTGCTGGATCTGCAGTCAAGGTTTACCACAGTCCTGGTGGTACCCTTGCTGGATCTGCAGTCAAGGTTTACCACAGTCCTGGTGGTACCCTTGCTGGATCTGCAGTCAAGGTTTACCACAGTCCTGGTGGTACCCTTGCTGGATCTGCAGTCAAGGTTTACCACAGTCCTGGTGGTACCCTTGCTGGATCTGCAGTCAAGGTTTACCACAGTCCTGGTGGTACCCTTGCTGGATCTGCAGTCAAGGTTTACCACAGTCCTGGTGGTACCCTTGCTGGATCTGCAGTCAAGGTTTACCACAGTCCTGGTGGTACCCTTGCTGGATCTGCAGTCAAGGTTTACCACAGTCCTGGTGGTACCCTTGCTGGATCTGCAGTCAAGGTTTACCACAGTCCTGGTGGTACCCTTGCTGGATCTGCAGTCAAGGTTTACCACAGTCCTGGTGGTACCCTTGCTGGATCTGCAGTCAAGGTTTACCACAGTCCTGGTGGTACCCTTGCTGGATCTGCAGTCAAGGTTTACCACAGTCCTGGTGGTACCCTTGCTGGATCTGCAGTCAAGGTTTACCACAGTCCTGGTGGTACCCTTGCTGGATCTGCAGTCAAGGTTTATCACAGTCCTGGTGGTACCCTTGCTGGATCTGCAGTCAAGGTTTACCACAGTCCTGGTGGTACCCTTGCTGGATCTGCAGTCAAGGTTTACCACAGTCCTGGTGGTACCCTTGCTGGATCTGCAGTCAAGGTTTACCACAGTCCTGGTGGTACCCTTGCTGGATCTGCAGTCAAGGTTTACCACAGTCCTGGTGGTACCCTTGCTGGATCTGCAGTCAAGGTTTACCACAGTCCTGGTGGTACCCTTGCTGGATCTGCAGTCAAGGTTTACCACAGTCCTGGTGGTACCCTTGCTGGATCTGCAGTCAAGGTTTACCACAGTCCTGGTGGTACCCTTGCTGGATCTGCAGTCAAGGTTTATCATAGTACTGGTGGTACCCTTGCTGGATCTGCAGTCAAGGTTTACCACAGTCCTGGTGGTACCCTTGCTGGATCTGCAGTCAAGGTTTACCACAGTCCTGGTGGTACCCTTGCTGGATCTGCAGTCAAGGTTTACCACAGTCCTGGTGGTACCCTTGCTGGATCTGCAGTCAAGGTTTACCACAGTCCTGGTGGTACCCTTGCTGGATCTGCAGTCAAGGTTTACCACAGTCCTGGTGGTACCCTTGCTGGATCTGCAGTCAAGGTTTACCACAGTCCTGGTGGTACCCTTGCTGGATCTGCAGTCAAGGTTTACCACAGTCCTGGTGGTACCCTTGCTGGATCTGCAGTCAAGGTTTACCACAGTCCTGGTGGTACCCTTGCTGGATCTGCAGTCAAGGTTTACCACAGTCCTGGTGGTACCCTTGCTGGATCTGCAGTCAAGGTTTACCACAGTCCTGGTGGTACCCTTGCTGGATCTGCAGTCAAGGTTTACCACAGTCCTGGTGGTACCCTTGCTGGATCTGCAGTCAAGGTTTACCACAGTCCTGGTGGTACCCTTGCTGGATCTGCAGTCAAGGTTTACCACAGTCCTGGTGGTACCCTTGCTGGATCTGCAGTCAAGGTTTACCACAGTCCTGGTGGTACCCTTGCTGGATCTGCAGTCAAGGTTTACCACAGTCCTGGTGGTACCCTTGCTGGATCTGCAGTCAAGGTTTACCACAGTCCTGGTGGTACCCTTGCTGGATCTGCAGTCAAGGTTTACCACAGTCCTGGTGGTACCCTTGCTGGATCTGCAGTCAAGGTTTACCACAGTCCTGGTGGTACCCTTGCTGGATCTGCAGTCAAGGTTTACCACAGTCCTGGTGGTACCCTTGCTGGATCTGCAGTCAAGGTTTACCACAGTCCTGGTGGTACCCTTGCTGGATCTGCAGTCAAGGTTTACCACAGTCCTGGTGGTACCCTTGCTGGATCTGCAGTCAAGGTTTACCACAGTCCTGGTGGTACCCTTGCTGGATCTGCAGTCAAGGTTTACCACAGTCCTGGTGGTACCCTTGCTGGATCTGCAGTCAAGGTTTACCACAGTCCTGGTGGTACCCTTGCTGGATCTGCAGTCAAGGTTTACCACAGTCCTGGTGGTACCCTTGCTGGATCTGCAGTCAAGGTTTACCACAGTCCTGGTGGTACCCTTGCTGGATCTGCAGTCAAGGTTTACCACAGTCCTGGTGGTACCCTTGCTGGATCTGCAGTCAAGGTTTACCACAGTCCTGGTGGTACCCTTGCTGGATCTGCAGTCAAGGTTTACCACAGTCCTGGTGGTACCCTTGCTGGATCTGCAGTCAAGGTTTACCACAGTCCTGGTGGTACCCTTGCTGGATCTGCAGTCAAGGTTTACCACAGTCCTGGTGGTACCCTTGCTGGATCTGCAGTCAAGGTTTACCACAGTCCTGGTGGTACCCTTGCTGGATCTGCAGTCAAGGTTTACCACAGTCCTGGTGGTACCCTTGCTGGATCTGCAGTCAAGGTTTACCACAGTCCTGGTGGTACCCTTGCTGGATCTGCAGTCAAGGTTTACCACAGTCCTGGTGGTACCCTTGCTGGATCTGCAGTCAAGGTTTACCACAGTCCTGGTGGTACCCTTGCTGGATCTGCAGTCAAGGTTTACTACAGTCCTGGTGGTACCCTAGCTGGATCTGCAGTCAAGGTTTACCACAGTCCTGGTGGTACCCTAGCTGGATCTGCAGTCAAGGTTTACCACAGTCCTGGTGGTACCCTTGCTGGATCTGCAGTCAAGGTTTACCACAGTCCTGGTGGTACCCTTGCTGGATCTGCAGTCAAGGTTTACCACAGTCCTGGTGGTACCCTTGCTGGATCTACAGTCAAGGTTTATCATAGTACTGGTTCTATGCTTGCTGAATATCCTGGGCACTGCGCTCGTCCTTTCTTAAAGTATTGTAAAGTGGCTTTAAGTGTGTTTGAGTTTGTTTTGTTTAACTCCTACATGAGCTTAAGGGCGCCGATATATACTATTTACAAACACTGTTTCTTTGTAGTATAAAATATAATTGATTTGTTACAATGATTTGATTTATATTTGTGTGTTTTATCAGTAACACTCATTGGGCTGTCTTCACAGTCGTAGACGATGATGTGCAATGGGACTGCTCTTTGTATAAGGCAACATATTCGACCGATCCCTCTAGCTGTTAATGACATTACGTGAGCTGTCGTGTGGCATCGTGTCGCTCCCTCTGCCGGTTTCCTTTAATGTGAATCAGGGATTGCAAAGGGGTTCTCGATCTCGTTGATTTTTTTTTGGGGGGGGGGGAGGCACACTTCACTGATAACTCACTGTGATCGTATTAGATGTGTAGCGTAAAGTAATTGCGTAAGTGTACATATAGAGAGTGTATCGAACAAGTGGCTGTCTTTTGGGAGTACGGGATATCTCATCTATACTGTGTTGTGCGTTGTAGCAGGTGAAAACGACTGATATCAACCACAACTATCTATTATATATAAATAGACAGTTTACTGCCACTCCTAGAGCACTTTCGGAGTTCGGAGTCATTCAGACTTTAAATGTAAATAATGTCTAAAATTCCGTTAACTCATCCATAAAATCATTATAAATCATCCTTCAACTTGTTGGGAGACGTCAGCAAAATGAATGAAATATATATAATGTACCAAACATTAATCTTAAAAATCAAACAGAAACATTTCAGAACAGAGAATATGCATGCTCTGTGGGGGCTAGACTTTGCAGTTAATGGATATAATTTTGCAGAGGAACATTATTTTTTGGTCGAGAAATAAGAGAAAATAAACATTTAAAACACTCAAGATAACTTTGTCTGGGACTGGTGAGGGCTGCTTGGCAAAGTCCAACTTTTTCACATTACGCCACATGACTGATGAATTCTGTTTCCTGTTGACGAATAACGGTTTGACGTATCTCCACCTATAACTATGAGTAACTGTTTCGGAGTCGGCATACCGATCCATGGCCACCGCATCGCCAGTCAGATAGACTGCGTCTCGTTGAGCCATCAAACTAAAAATATCTTGAGTGAACCAATGCACTGGGCACATTTTATACCCTCCCCTTTTATCAATTAAAAACAGGTTTGTTGAAATGTTACAGAATCAGTGAACTTAATACTCGTCTGCCCATTTCATTAATGGTCGTCTGAGTTGCAACAGTGCCACCGTGTTTGAAGTACATCTTCTAGGAAAGAAATCGTCATCCAAATACCTAAATTCCTTATATATATATATATATAATATATATATATATATATATATATATATAAATTTTCAGTACACTTAGGTTTTTTATAGGAAAGCACACAGAAAATAAGATCGTGTTTTGAAACTGAATGAATTTTAAGTTGTCCTTCGTGAACGATATCATTAAGATCGTTAACTGCAATAATGTTTAAGAGGGTGTGGGATTCAGCAGTGTACTGTGTAGAGTCTAGTAGTAGAATATATAGTTAGAATATATATAGTTCTTCTTTTTAAGCACACCTTTATTCAACATACTAATATTATGCTGAGCCTTACTAGTAATGGGAACACAAAGAGAGAGAGAAAAAGTCTCAGAACATCACGTTTTATTTCTAATTTGTGCTATTTCAAAAACGTTTCGTAAAATTCGTCAATACTGTAAACTGTATTCGTTTGTGTGAGCTGGTTTAAATATTTATGGGATGAAACGTTCGCTGACGATGGTCGGGATCTCTACCTGCGCGCGCAACACTCCTCTTGTACTCGGTGATCACCTCCTTGAAGGCGAGTACTCTAAACTCCATTGAGTTGACAAGCTCCTCCAACCCGACCCTGAGGAGGACGTCTGAAGCAGGATGCTTATTAACTCCACAGCGATTAAAGTCATTTTCTGGACAAAAAAGCAGCCAATTACCAGATAAAGTGAATCCTCAAAGGGATTCCAAAGTAGAGTTATAGGAAAAGCTTGGGTTGATCCCTATTAAAATAAATAAAATGTGTGTTTATATTGAGTGCAATAATCGACTGTTCTTAAATATTACCAAAGTAAACAAACAACTGTCTTAATAATAATAATAATCAATAACATATGGTGGTTATTCCTAGGCACCGAACCATGTGGCACTATTGTCCTTGCCACGCTACCCCCTGGACAGTAACGTTGGCTATTGGTTCAAAACATCCATGAAACCGGAACGGCGAAGTAGATATAGATAAAGGTGTAGCAGTGGGTACATGCGGGGCGCCAGGAACAGATACAGGTACTTGTTGCAGAATGAAAGCTGGCTTCACACAATCGATAGACACTTGGGTAGGCTTGTTACAAATTTTGAGAGTTACAGTTTTGTAATCTCGATCAAGAATTTTGTGAGGTCCAGTTTATTGTAGTTGCAACGCTTTTAACATTGGTCCTTCACTAAAAAAATGTGACTTCAATTTGCCTGTTCTTTTAAGATAAAAACCGCAGTTTGACATTGTCTTGATGCTGGAGAAAGTCGTAAAGGAAACTTGAACTCTCGTAAAGCTGCCTGAAATCATAAAGATTGTGATTATTGAGATTCGAGAAAAAGAGTTAACTAGGTATATGTAAAATTTCTCCATAAGCAAGCTCAGCTGCAGTAACTTTGATGTCATATTTAAAAGCAGTTCGAAAGCCGAGAACAAGAGGCAAAGCATAAACCTAATCCTGAAGCACGAAGGTCAGTGGTTCCATCTATAATGGATTTTGTACAACAATCGGATAAAGTTGATAATGAGCAAGAAAATCATAACCAATCATAGGAACATCATATCAGTTACAATACATAATATATTATTTATTTATTAACAATACATATAATATTATTTACTTTAAGTTTATATTAAAACTAATAAATTTATTAAAATTATATTATTATTAGTGATACAAAATAAAAATAATAATTAATTTAACATTAAACTCAACAACTTGTACGTATTTTCCAAAATTTTACATACCAGGTATGGAATTTGATGTACCGGAAAGCACCACCAGCGTCATAGAAGAAATTGGTCTACTGAGTCTTCATGCCATCCCTGAGGAGCTCACGGAGCCTCTTTCTGAAGATTGTTATTGATGGTTCGTTTTTAAGGAATATTGGGAGTTTATTATACAGTTTTCTTCCCATGCAGCCAGGTGTCTTTTCGTAATAACATGTGTTATGAAGTGGAAGGATCATATTATTTCTATGTCTTATAAGGTAGGATGATTGAGTGTAACAGCTTTGGGGGAAACTGAGAGGGTTCTGCTTTACAAATGATAGTGTTTGATAGATATATATGCATGTGAGCGGAAGTATGTTTAATTTTGAAAAGGAGGTTAGCATGACAATCTATTTATGGGATTAACAATTACACGAATTATTATTTTTTGAATTTTAAAAAATGGTCTGACTATGGTGTGAAGATCTCCAAAATATAATACCATAGAGAAGATGACAATTTACATAGGTATGATAAACCATCAAAATTAGTCGTCCAGGTCTACGAGTTTTGATAATGTGAGAATAGCATAGTGGGGCTCTATTTAAGGTGTTTGAAAGTCTTCTCACGTGAGCTACCCAGGTAACACTGCTCTGCGATCTGGAGGCCCAGAAACTTTCCTATCGGAGTAGTGTTGAGCAGTGGCTGGAAGTAGGAATCGTCCGCTCTTCAAGACCCATTTCAATGAGATGGGGTGTTTAGATGAAAACCAGTCATACGCAAATACAGTGAATTATACCGGCAAACCCGATCCGCAAATTCAGCTTTTCGTGTAGGAACTGGACTTTCAAGAAGTCGAAACCTTTCAGCAAGTTTTTTGAGTATAAATGCCAATTGCGATGTGAGAATAGCGCATGTTGTTCTTCAGATGCAACACCGGTGATAAATTTCACCGGTTTTACCGGTGTAATAAATTTTGAACGCAAAAACGTGTGTGAATTTTGTGCTGGAGGATTTGTTGTAATATCTTAGATTTCTACAGCAATACGTGCGTCCAAATGAGAAACAACATGGTGGAACGTCGTTATCTCGTTCGAAATTATGAATTAAGTAAGAGTCGGCCTGGTCGAACCACTGGAACCTGCAACGGCTACTGCTCCTCTGCATTTCGGGCTTACGGCATACCACGGCCGTGGTGGGAAGGAGAACACGTCCTCTCCCCCATATGTGGTGGTCTCAATTATGTTGGAGTTGGGGGTGGTTTAACCCCGATCTCTTGATTGAGGTCATCCAAGGTCATAACCGCCTCTACCACGACGTCATCTCCCTGTGAAAATATCAGTTTTATGTTACAGATAATCACGAGTTAGTATCTACAAACTGAATACACGCTAAAATGATCACGAGCAAGTAAAATAAACAAACAGCATACACTGCCAGCGTCAAGGGTCGATGGTGATGGTGGTCAGGATTTAGAGATGTCGGGTAACCGATATGCCTCGAGCGCTTGACCCAAGACGGTCCCTTGTGGACATGAAACAAATTTTCATCAGGACAATGAAACATTTAACACACATAATTTACAAAGTATTGAGAATTTTTCACAATTAAAGTGGAAATTCTCTGCAGGACTTTAATCTATATAAACACACTTAGAAATCTGGGCCAATCAATGTGGATTTTTATTAATATCTGCAATATTGTTGCATCTAGATTATATTATAACAACATTCCTGATATAATAAATAATTCAAGTAGTACACATTTAAAAAATCGTGTTATCTTTAAAAATATTCAAACTCTTGTGAACATTTAAGCACAAATTAGATCTTTGCTTTTTCTTTTTTAAGAACAGCCCATTTTGTTTAGTTTTAGTTTTATATAATTTATTCAAATGCTATATTGATGTTGAGTGATAATAATTTTCATTTCATTACTTTATGCAATGGTTTGTTTACATTTTTAATAGGTCGTTTTTTTATATGAGCGTGTGGCCAGTTTCTGTTACCTAATCATAAATGTTAAATGTTATGCAACTCCTAACTTATCCTTTTGAGAGTCTAAAACTTCTCGTCGTTAGTTTAGAATAGAATAGCTTTATTTCTCTCAAAACATCACTAATTACATTTTGTGAATATGTAAAATAAATGAACTTAAAATAATAACACAAATATTTTCTAAGTTATGTGAAGAGAGAGAGAGCCCTCACATGGGCTAAGCCTGTGTGTGAGGGCTGAGTTGAAATCAATAAAACAATAGTATATATAAAATACAAATAAACAAAAGTTACTGAAATTGAATACAAAATAAATTAAAATTAATAATTCATTACTATAGATATAGAGTGTGTCTCAACCGAATATAGTATTTAATACAATCAAGGAAAAAGAAATATTGAAATTGATCAATATAGACTAATTGTACATACTCTAAGCAATATTGGATTGACTCACACACTTCATTTATTCTCCTAATACCCCTCCCCCTTGCAAAACACTCATTCAAATACACACGCACGTACACACACACACACACACACACGCACACACACACACACACACACACACACACCACACACACACACACACACACACACACACACACACACACACACACACACACACACACACACACACACACACCACTCGTGCAATACTAACTAAATTCCTTCCTTTTTTTATTTATCCTTTGTATAAAACCCCACACATGCTAGCACACTCACGCATATCCACACAAACCAACAATTTTCTTTTTTTAACGGTGTTTTGTTAGTTAAATCAATCAAAACTTGTTTAAACATTCAAGGTCTTTTAAAGAAAAGGAAAACGACTCAGCTATTGTTAAAAATTGTATACAGACGTAGTTATGGCACTAGTATATTTTCCCTTCCTGTTTCTACTAACCATTTGCATACTTTGTTTTTTATACAGTTGAAAACTAATATTTTCAGTATTTCTTAGCTCATCAGGAATATTTTTGGAAGAGTACGTGAGCTATATAATATGAGTTTGTTGTGTTGATTGTTTTGTAGATTTTTTGGTGTGTATATACCTATACTACTTTGAAAACGTGTAGAATACCTATGGTTTGCTGATTCTAAAAACTAAAATTTGTTTTTAAAAAAAGCGTAATAACATTAGTTGTTTTACATAAAGTTGTCTGACATCAAGCACTTTAAAACTCAGAGTAACAACAAATCTGAAGGATATCGGATTGGTTTCTTTAACGCGGCTTTAATTATAGATTTTTGAGTTATTTTGAATTGGTTGAATTTTTGAAAGAAAGGCCCCTCCCCAAGAAATTATTCCGTATTGTATAATTGATTGAACGTAAGCATAATAAACAGTTTTAATTTGGGAAAAATTTAGAATACGAGATAAGTTAGAAAACATAAAAATACACACTTGCGCAACCTGCTATTAATATATTGAACATGTCTCCTCCAACTTAGCCTATTGTCAAAAATAACCCCTAAATATTTATATTCCCTCACCTCTTCTAAGGGCTTGCATCTACATGGAACTCCAGTGCCCTGAACACATGTATGTAATGTTAAAACCATATCCACTGGGTCACTGATAGCCCGAAGTGAAACAGCCATGTGTTTTAGTTTTTTTGATACATTAACCGTCAGACGGTTTTTGGTCAAACCACTGTTTTAACAACACGGAGTCCTCTCTCTGCATTTAGGTAAGTTTCATCCCAATTATTCCCTTCAAAAACTAGCGCAGTATCATCAGCATATAAGTAAATACTACAGTTATCTAGTTCAACCTTTGCTTAAATTATTTATATAAATTAAAAACAAAAGAGGTCCTAAGGTACTTCCTTGAATAACTCCGAAATCAATATTCTTTAGATCACTTTCTGCCCCGTTTTATAGATACCACCTGCTGTCTGTTAGAAAGATAGCTTTTAAAACCAACTTAGGCTCTTACCTTTAATACCAACAAACTCTAGTTTTTTTAATTAAAATGTCCCTGTCTAAAGAATCAAAAGCCTTAGCTAAATCAATAAATACCATTAGAGAGCGCTTGTTTATGTTAAGATTATCATGCAGCTTATGGGTCAGTCTGAGAAATACGTCATTGACGGTCAGATCACGCTCTGAAGCCAAATTGGTTTTCAGATATAATTTTATTTTTGAACAAATATTTAGAAAGTTGTTTCCTTACACATTTTTCGATGACCTTTGACACAACACTTAGCAATGATATAGGCCTATATTGACAGCAATTCCCCTTCAAACCTCCTTTAAAAAGAGGGATTACTTTAGCAAATTTAAAACAGTCAGGAAAAACACCTTCTAGTAAACTAGAGTTGACTACTTCCAACAAAGCTTTTTTAATACATTCAAAGTTTAGTTTTAATCATGTCTGCAGCTATTTCATCTATACCAGGTGCTGAACCTCCCCGCAACTCCCTTACACAATTTGCCAACTGTTCCTCAGTGACAGGCTCTAGCTGGAACTCTGTTTGTACCTGATACCTCTCATCATCAACTACACAGTCCTACCGTCGGGATCTTATTGGCTAACTCTTCTCCTACTTTAACAAAATAATTATTTAATTTGTTTGCAACTTCCACTGCTAAAACCCCTCCCCACTACTATTAGCATGACTAGAAAAATGTTCAATTGGAAATTCCCCATTTTTTACTTTTTTGCCTACAAATTCCCCTATATGTTCCCAAAGTTTTTTTTGGATTGCCTACTGATTCATTTATTTTATTTTTATAGTAATTATCTTTTGAAATTTTTAACAAATTACTCAATAGATTTCTATAATTTTTGTAATAGTTGATCAGATTTTCCGTTGAAAGGTTGCTTCTTAATTGTTTTTACTAATTTTATCTCTGTGCCTAATTGACTTAATCAAGCCCAGAGTTATCCACGGCTTAATTTTTAACAAGCTTATTACTGTACTTTTTAACTTGAGTGGCAGAGTCCTATTATATTTTTGATTTTTTTGACGAACGTAGAAGAGCATGTCATTTGCATTAGTTGAATTGAGAACAGTTTCCCAGTTTTGTTTTAAAAGGAGATGTTTTACTTCAAATTTATTAATAAATTTTATATTTTTAAAAATTATTTTTAGATTTATTTTTACCAACCGAAACCTTCCATTCCACAGCTGTAGCATAGTGATCAGTTACCCCGGTGTCAACAACCAGTGAAGAAACATTGTCGGTTACTTTTAAATTAACAAAAAATATGATCTATACATGTATTTGTCTGTGGCGTGACCCGAGTTGCTTTTGTTATACAAGGAGTAAACCCAGCCCCATAACAGAACGTCTAAATAGTGCTCTGATACAAGTGTTCTGTTATCTTCCAAAATACAACAGTTGATATCTCCTATCAACCAGTGCACACAGTCCCTTGACCGGCCTTCATAGTATTGTTCAAGGTCACTGATAAAGAGTTCAAGGTCCCTATCTGTAGAAGGACTGCGATAGACAGCAAGCACAGAAAACTTCTCTCTACCAAGCGACATGTCTAAACACAAACTAGTAGCACTATGCAAACCAACTTCTGACATAGATACATTTAACTTAGAACTAACATAGCAGATAACCCCGTCATTCTGATTCCTTTTATTTTTATTACAAAAAGTATCAAACCCCTGAAGCTCTACCAAATCACGATCCTCTGAACATAACCACGTTTCTGTTAAAACTATAATATCAAACTCAGTTTTGATTGTACTTAAAACTACCAACAAATCTTCGAAATTTTTTGTTATAGCTCCTTATATTTAAATGAAACATTTTTAAAAAATTACCAAAACAAAACTTATTTGAAAAAATACTATCAATCACACTTACACTCTCACACTCCAGACATTCCACATTCCTAAACTCATTAAAACATTTAACGAATCACTCATCTTATAATACACACGTGCCTCATTCGCTCCGCCTGCCCTACCTGTCATTGAAATCCTATTTATATCCTACATAACCGTATCGCACTACATTGTAATGCAAATAAAACTAGCCAATGTTTTTGAAAAATCCTAAATACATAAAAAATAGCGTTACCAAACAACATAAACATAGTTAAAGATAAAATCCTTATATAGCCTTCAGTATGTAAATAAAGAAATTAAGAACCCCTAAAATAATACTTTTTAAATTTATATTATAAACACTTCTTGGTTATTTAAGTTTAATGCAATTTTTACCATAAGTGCATATATAACTTAAACATTCAAAATTCACACACGCAACGTTCAACCATTCCTTCTCATTAAGCCTATGTTTATAAAACAATTCCGAATAATAGGAGTTCAAAAATATCCAATTTAATGCAATAATTATTAGTTACATACTCAAGAGAGACACACAATAAGTGTTAGAAAGAAATAAAAAATAAAATATCGATTTGAGCACTAATATGCATAAAATACAAAACAAAACCATTTTATAAACTTGATACAAAACTATCAACATCCTATCTTAACTAATAGGGCCCTATTTTGCTATAATTAATTAATCAGTAAAATTTTTTTTTTTTTTTTAAACTCATGATAACTTGTAAAGTTATTATTTAAATAATATAAAAAATTATATCCAAATCGGTAAATATCAAAGTAGATCACCAACATAGGTTTTATGTAAAATACAAAACAAGGAAAGACCTTTAAAAACTTAATTAAATAAATATTATTACTTAACGTATATTTTTTATTTAATTAATTAGCATAGTTTAAAACCTATAATAACTTTCAAAATCTCTTATTAATTCATATAAGATTTATTATACAAGTAGATAAATATTAAAATTGGATGTACGTTAAGCCATCATATAAAGCCTACATAAAATGCAAAACAAAACACCTTTTAAAACTGTTTACATAAATATTACTGTTTTAACTTTTACATAACTTTGATTAATCATTATATTTAGAAAAATTCATTAAAACTTGTAAAAGTTTTTGTTAATTTAATATCAACGATTATTTATTTAAAACTATCTAAGAAATTCGGTTTTAAATTAAGTACTTAAAATTTATGAAAATACTAAATGAAACGTAAGTGTTTTAAAGTAAATATAATATAATTAAATAATAAGGCATTGCAGTACCATACTTGCTACATACTTTTAGAGGAGCACAACTGTTCTGGAGGTGGCGCATCCCTCACTATGGTAAATTGTCCACGGGACGGCAACCACAGGCATGTTCGTCATCTCACTCATCGGCGGCATCCTGACGTCGATCTCATCCAGCGACCAGAAGATCCCTGATGGCGTAGGAGTCTTGAGTCTTCCTCACAAACACCTTTCCCTCCTTAACCCAGGCGTAGGCAAGACTTCCACTTCGCACCAGACTCTTTGCCTGTCTCAGAAGCTCCCTGTTTGTGTTTGGTGAGATGTTCGTTGATGAACACAGGCGCCGGGGCGAATGTTTGCCAACACGTCGGTCGTCTGTAACCTATTTGTCTTCACAGCAGCCAGCCACTCAGCTTTCGTAGTTCTATTGACGAATTGAACGATGATGGTTGGCGGGAACTTCTTGTTTCTCGGGCTGTGGCAGACGATGTGCGATGAGATGTCTCGTTGTTCATACCTCAACCTTGAGAGCCCGAGCAAACCTCCCTCAGCACCATGTAGACATCTTCTCCGGCTGACAGGAATGCCCCGGATCTCGAGGTTCTGGAGCTTCGCATGTTGCTCCATCTCCATGACCTCCCACTGCATCCCCGACACTCGTCTTGATAACTTCTCGTTGGCTCCCATCAGCTTAATGACCACTCTTCTTTTATCTTAACATTCTCTTCTTCTACGGCAACTAATTTAGCTCGAACTCCGTCCAAGGAAGTCTGCAACGTAGTCATAGAAAGTTGCAGAGCTGTGAAGCTAGCTGAGTTGTCCTTGTTACTCACACGGTCATTTGGTGCTGGATGCTCCTCAGTAGCTCCATAACAGTGACCTCTTCTTGCTCAGATTTGGAACCTCCAGAGCCAGAGTCCTTAGAACATATTTCGCATCGCCACGCAGTCCCACTCGCAATCATAGCACTCAACTTAGCAACAGTACGCACTCGGCAACATGCGGGGTGGAATTCTGCGCAACATTGAACACACTTGACTATCTCAGTCGGAGTAGAGATACTTTGCTTGCACTTATAACAAACCATTGTGATGGTTAACACACAACAATATATGTAACACTACTAGGAAAAAATATATATATGTAATGAAAAGTGTTTGCAGAACACACAAGGAAATATTAAATTACTGCCAAGCACTGAAACTCACAACACGAGCGAACTGGCAAGGCAGGCAGGGCGGGCAAGGTACACTAGCGGAGCGGCTTATCTATAGTACCTTCCAGCTCGGCGGCCTGATAACAACTCTGACACTTTATAACTCTGACAGTTATAAAGTGACTTTTAATTATGTTATATTAATGTAATGTATGCTACGTGAAACAGGCAATACTGTTTGACTTTACGATAGTCGCTCATGGTACTGAGTATTTTTTATTGTATCTTCTGTAAATAATAATTATCTGTGTATACACGTTAATACCTTATTTTTCATACGATTGTTTGAAAAAATGTATTTTGGTGTGTAAGAGAAAATAAATATTCTTATTCTGGTTTATTTAGCAGTAACTTGACACGCGGCACGTTCCATGTTAAATTCGCCGCCACGCCGGTAGCTGTATTGCAAATTCTGATATAGCTAGTGGAAGGATTCATATGTTTAGATAGATATATGCCGTGCGGCTAAGTTTACTGACTTGATAAATTTAGGTTAAACAACTGACTGAGCAGCTTTTTTACTGGAACTTTCCATTGCTTAAAATATCAGTATTCAATTTAAAACATAATGCATAGTCATTTCAGCGTATATTGAACGATTTTAGAAGCTGAAATTTATATAGGTACAACGCTTACAAAAAGACACTGGGCGATTTTAGTTCACGCAGGGTGGGTAAATAAAATTCGGTGGGTCGGATTTAGAGCCCAAATATTTTTAAAGCTTTACGATTTGGGCTCTTTGTCCGAACACCGTTACAGTCGCTCCACAATCCGCTTGACTTAATCACCCACAGCAAACTATAAGGGCGATGGGTGATACCTTAGACACGAAGCGAGACTACCGGAAGACTTCAGTGTATTAATGTAACTATGTCGGATAAATTTGTATCTTTGAATGAGCTCGAGGGTTTTGATTCGTATAGTTTTAACTAGGAACTCACTGTGTAGGAAGTGGGCCTGGAGGTCTCCTTTGGTCTTGTATAATACTGAAGTATTGAACATCATGATCACGCTGACTCCTAAGGGTATAATGGTTTTATGCATGAGTGTGTGTGTGGTGGTGGACGAAGCTCGGATTTATCCGACAGTGCAGACGCTCCCAGATCATCGAGTTCAACTGAATATTTGATCTCATGGCAGATGCTGCACGGGGAGTAGAATACTCACAGTCCCTAGTATACTCCATTCCATCGTGAATTAAAAACGGCAAGACACTAACGTTCCACATAAAGTTTTACGAAACTTCAGACACGTCTGACAATAAATAATTTAACTTCTATTCGTTTAGTGGATACATATTGCAAAATTTATCGTCAGCATTATCGGCAGTTGAATAGTAATATACGTCATCCTGCTTTCTCATTTAAACAGCTGTGTGAAGGAAAATCAATAACGTAACAATATGATTGTAAATATTTGCGTGTAGGTTGATATAAAGTATCAAAAACTGATATCAAGTATGTTTCATCAGACTGATCAATTATTACCTAAACAAGTTTGCAATGTTTATGTTTGAAGAAAAATTCAATTCCTGTTTACTATTTGTAATAATCTTGTTACTTTATGCTGTAAAAAGATCAAATGGTGTAATAGAAGACTGTCCTGGAGACGGTCCTTGTGATACAACTTGTGCCATATGTGCAGAGGAAAGAACTTCGGGTACAGGAGGAGGTACCTGCCATGATTTGTTTCCTTTCAGGTATTACTCAAAGAGAAAATGCAAATTAAATAAAAGTTGCAAAAACAACTGCAGTGGCCGCGGCAAGTGTTCATCAGTAGTGGCGTGGGTCCCAGCTTGTTCGTGTAATTCGCCTTATCATGACGTAACTTGTGATAAGAAATACGACGGTGATGAAAGAGATGTAGTTTTCTCAGTTTATTACAAATTCCTTAGAGAAAGTCCCGTAAATGCTTTTAGTTTCATAACGCTTCAAACGAATACAAGGGACACCCATATTCGTGTTCCAGCAAGCCATTATGTAACATTAGAGACTGAAGATCAATGGTGTCATAGAGTAGAACAGGTGTGGCAGATATCTGATTGGTTCTCTTACATTGTATACGACCTTCCAATTTATTTTCCGTACAAAGTTCACACAAATACAGACGTATTTATATTTAGGAAAAATGTATTGGGGTATATAGGCAAATTCAAAAGTACAGTTGGCACTGTAAATTACATTTTTTTTATCAAAACAACTTCACCGTTTTTGTACCGTATGGAAAACAGATTACACAATGTGTCCCGGTAATTGATCTGAAAAACTGTGGTCGAAGTGCAGAAAACCCAGTAACATATTACAGTACAGCAAACATTATGATTGACAGTAACCTAGAATTTTTAGAGGATGGATCCTATATATCTTCTTCTGTCAAGAAACCAGATTGTGCAAAATATGCTACGATATCTTGGTATATTCAAAAAATACGCGGTGACATCGTCGATAACGATGTGGACAGAAAAGGTAATTTCATAGTTCCTGAATCCTTCACTGGCATGAAATCGTTAAATTTTAAACCGTTTATCGTGAATTGGGGAAGTACAGAGTTACTGTTGATACAAGTTATGTCATTTCAAACCAGTTATTAAGAAGTGTTGACAGATGTTACTTTAACTTAAAAGGTTCACCGTTAGTTGCTGTCATTGACGGAGGTAGTGAAAGAACAATTCGGAGAAAGCGCGGTATAAAATTGATCGCTCGTAGATCACACGATCCCAATATGCCTCCATGGGACCAAAGTCATGTGTATATTGTATGGAGGTGTGAGAATTTAATAACAAAAACACAGAGAGATGGATTTTGTCTTCCTAAACGAATGAAACCTTTTGACGAATACTACATCCCTGCGATCCGTTTGAATTATGGGGCGATATATTTGTTCACTTTGGAAGTCCACGCGGATATGTATCTCAATTGCAAGGACTGTTCAGAAGTCACCACTCCTAAACTTGCACAGGTAAAGATAAATGTAAAAAATGATACAGATGATCCCTACGGTATAATATTTTCTTGTTTTAAAAACTGCAGAGAAAAGGTTTTAACAAATAATGTAATGTTATTAAAAGTTAGACTGAAGGTTTTACAAACCAAGAAAATGTGTTTGTGTGGTTATTTAATAAACTCGGAGGACCCGAGCAACCAGTAGATGCTATCGCAGAGGACGGACTTCCGCATACCATGCTCATCGTCAAAGAAGACAGTTTAACACCTGGAACTAAATACACAGTTACGTATGAAATAAGGACAAGTTACTTAAGAAATTCATTTAATACATATGTAATCGAAACTGAAAATAATGATTATCAAGGTTCTTGTTCTGTAGTTCCAGATTCTGGTGTTAAAGGAAAAACAGAGTTCCATATTAACTGCACATACGATTCACTATCAACATTCATATATGAGTTTTATGATAAAAACTCAGATGAAGCTGCTGCTAAGGATGTCATGTTTAGTGGTAGAATGTTAGGAACTTCGTACGACGGAGAGTTGGAGAATGTTATGTTATCAAGAGGAAATGTGTTTGTTTACATATTAAACTATCATGGTCTAGCAGTCAGCAAAACAATTGCTGTAAAACTATCAGATTGGAATATTAATGATACACTTTTGGAGGAAAGGTATTTGTATATAGAGGAAGAAATTGTATCGGGGAACATTCAAAGTGCTTTGCAGATAATATCAGTTATCCCGGATATTTTACTGCCTGATTCGCCTAAAAGTTTAGTTATTAGGAAACCGCTTCATTATATAACTCAGATTCATATTGATACTCTTCCCCTTGTAAAATTGTCTATTTCAACCTTGTACAACGTGTTAATGACTCTTAACAAACCCATCCAACTATCAGTCGACCTAGACATGATGGTGGATGTCTTAGCTTTTCTGAAACATCAAGCATTTATTTTCAAGACAAATTTATTAAAAAGGGAATCTTCATTGTGGATGTCTCCCAAAGACGGGAGACAATTGTCTTCATATATGTTAACATGTCTAGATGTTATCTTGATGTGTAGGGATCCGAATTTTCAAAATAAACCAACGGATGACTATAAGTTAATAATCCTAAATCAGTTGAAACGAATTTCTGTACTCACCGAGAACGTAATACAATTCAACAGTGAGGGATTGAGCTACTTACAAGTTCAGGGACAATCGCCGACCAAGGTTTCGTCCGTGAATAATGCATTTATTTTGTGGGTTATTAAAAATGACGATGATTATCCTATGAATGTGCAATTACAAAAATATGTAAATATTCTATTTAATATTTCAAATAATTTATACGAAAAAAGTACATAGACAACTGGCACCAACAACCAAAGGAGACGTAGCAAACACCAATATAGGACTTCAGGTGGTTGAAATAAGTAGAAACATATTCTGGTGGTGTACCTCCGACATACCATCAAATCTAGTTTCAGTATCTCTATATCATGGCGAAACTAAAGGATATTATTACCTTATATCAGAATTGCCATGGCCAATTAACATTTATGCGAAACTAATAAACACTTCTAATATAATAACATTTAATGACACGACAGTTCAGCCACACTCCAATGTCAGTGAAATGGAGCTTGATTTAAGTATAAAAATCCATAGAATAGATTGTGCTCCTAGGAGCCATACAACTTTCTCTTTCACTTTACCTACTGCAAGTGATACTTTACGAGTTCTCATTAAATTTAAATTTCAGGCCTGATTATAAAATGATGATGCAATATGCTGTAAATATATCTCAACAATCCCCTAAGTATTATCTAGATGATGATGATGATGATTACAAAATTTTCCTCATGAGAGTACTTCCAGGCCTCGAAGTTGACGTCAATCAAAGCATCACGTACTCGTTTCAAGTTACTTCTGTAGTTTGCAAGTTTTGGAGAAAGAATCAGTGGAACTCTTACGGTTGTACCGCCAAAGCTCACAGTGAAGATGACGGAATCCACTGTCAATGTGAACACATATCAATTATAACAGGTGGCGTTATAATTGCCACCTCTTAAGGCAATTACACTTCGCTGACATTGACTTGTTTCTTACCGTTCAAAACAATCCACTTGTTCTCTGTACAATCATATTTTTGATCTTGCTGTATTTATTGCTTGGTGTTCTACTAGGGTATCTGGACCGAACAGACAAGAAATTTACAACTGTCATCGTGTTGGATGACAATATGCCAGGGAACCGTTATCCTTACCTGTTGGCGGTATACACGAGTTCTCGACTCAATGCGGGCACTACCGCTCACGTGGGGCTGAAACTTATTGGAACATTAGGAAGTAGTCATATCCATATATTAACAAAAGAAAACATTAAAGTATTAAGAAGGAATAGCGATGATTGGTTCCTGCTGTATTGCGCTGAACCACTGGGACTTCTTGACAGCATTCACATATGGCACGACAACCACGGATCTAGCCCTGAGTGGTATTGTGACAAGATACACGTTTTTGATTTAAAAGTTGGGATTGAAACAATTTTTATAGTCGCACAGTGAATGGCTCTTAGTCTGAAGTATTACCCAGAAGCAATGTACAATCCCACAAATGAAGAAGAACTATTAGGTACGAGACAAATATTAGCCGATAACTGTTTCCTCGGATTAAGAGAAGGACATATATTTTTAGCAGTCTTATTGAGGCACCCGAGAAACCCAATAAGCAGAGTCCAAAGATTGACTGTGCTTTGGTGTTGTATTTTTTCTGTCATGTTATGTACCCTTTTGTACTATTTGCCTGAAGACAGATTGTTGAATACAGATGAATTTCAATACACACTTGGAACAAGAGAGTGTTACGCTATTCTGCTATCAGCTTTAGTAATTATCATTGTTTCTAACATACTGTTAGCCTGTTTTAGAAGGAGCAATGAGTATATACACAGAAGACATGACAGTTTACTTTACTTGAGAGGTGGTTCTCGTTATGGATCGCGCCGCCCGTCTACTACTAGTGTGACTAGTCAATATTTTACATACTCGTAAATTGTAAAAGAGGGAACTACGAACGATACTAGAGGAGGTCACGAAATGGACCAATCGTACTGGACAGCATATCTCAGCATCAAAGTTCTGGGTATTCCACAATTGAGGCAATTCCGCGTATTACCCATTGGCGACGAACACGACAAGTGCATTCCCGGCTTGACAGAAAAGTATCGAGACACCGCTACTTACGAGGTCGGTTGGAAGCTTGCGCCTTTGGCAAGACAAGTTGACCCGTGTTGTCGTTGTAGAGTTGACTCTGTACAACACCAACTTGGACGTAATCAGTCAAATCACGCTTATTGTCGAACACGTCGAAACTGGCAACATCCTTCTCAGAGCGATGGTTCTCACTGTGGAACACTATTGGAAATTCAATGTTTGGATCGTTTTAGTTTTTCTTTACATCTTCTATCACCTTTATAATTGCCTGGATGAAATCAATCAAGAAGGTCTTATTGAATACATTTCCGGCATTGGAAATAGCATGAAGTTATTAATCGTTGGCGTGGGTTTGGTTAGTTTAATAACATACATTTTATACTATAATAATCTAAAAAATTATTTGGAAGAGTTTGAGAAGGGAGGAATTGTCAATACTTATTTTGATTTTGATCACTTCACATATTACTTAATGGAGTTAAAAATATCATTTACACTGTTATTTTGTCTAGCAATTGCCCGTTTGATCATGTTATTACGTTTAGGAAGAACGGTATTAACGTACTACTACACATTTATAGTTTCAATGAATTGGATATTTTGGCTGACACTGCTGTTGACACTATTCTTCATTTTACTTTATGTACTGATTTATTGCTTAAACCTGTTTTTGATTTACGATGCCCAAGGTCTAGCACAAAAATACAGAACTATGAATCAATTTAGATCTATAGACCTTGAATACATCCGTACTAAGATATTCGTGATTGTGAAGTTTGTGTTATTCTACATGTTTATGTTTTCTTTTGTTATTCTGTTTATGAATTATACAAAGATTGCACGCTTATACAAGCAAAATCCTGCTGATAAGTTTATTTTCTTTGGTTTTCTTTTTAATAAGTTTAGAAGAAGAATGACAATTATTGAGGTACCTAAAGTATAGATGAGTATTTTCTGTTACAGTGTTTATTCTGGAACTAACTTATTATTTAATAATAATTAAAGCGGGACATTAATAAATGTGTCTTATTATAAAGTAGGTGTATTTTATAAATAAACATGAATCGCGAGATGTGTTTCTAAGCGCTGATGTCGAAAACTGTTAGACCTATTTGAATTATATATAAATATTTCTTGTTTTCGTGTGTATGTGACTGAACTCCTATTAGACGAATGGACCAAATTTGACGAAATTTTGTGTGTGTGTGTGTGTGTGTGTGTTGAAAGGGATTTGAGAATGGTTTAGATTCACAATTTGGTCCACTGGAAAATGTTTTTAATTACATTTTAATTTTTAGTAGTTACTGATTTTTGAATTTTTTACATTGGATCCGGCAGACTGCGCTAAGACACGTAATATAAAAGGAACTGATACTTAACAGCTGTTAATACTTATAGCTGAATTTCGT
The DNA here is from genome assembly GCF_021130785.1 of Homalodisca vitripennis. NCBI lineage: Eukaryota > Metazoa > Arthropoda > Insecta > Hemiptera > Cicadellidae > Homalodisca > Homalodisca vitripennis. The sequence goes on from NC_060213.1 coordinate 107,310,990, forward strand.
CAAAGAGGCAGAAACATTTGCTTACATTTAAATTTGAGAAAATATTACACTATCTTAAAGTGCTTGATCAGTTGCGTAATGCAGATTGCAACGACGATGTTATCGAATTTTAATTTAGAATGCACCAATGATCTAATACACTGAGAGTAATATTTAAACGCTGTTATAAAAACTACCTTAGTGTAAAAAGCTATGTATGTTTGCACATAAGGTAATTGAACCTGATTACACCGAAAGTAAATAAAAAAATCCTAAAGAAGACGCTTTATGATCGAAGTTGGTTTTCGTTGGTATACATTTTCTTAATCGGGGTACAAGGTAAGCTCAACAACAATACTGTAAATATCTTAGAAAAAAAATGAATTTAAACAAACGGAATTTGATTTTTTATAACCAAATTAGTTAAATATATATATAGCTATAGGTAGTGTCCTGAATATCTTATTAACGTCCTACCACAAACGACGAAAGATAGAATTAGGAAATATGGTACATACCTTCATGTTGCGTTCTAGAGGCTCACGAAGGAATGACTATCGATTATCTCAGGATTGCGTAGAATGTGATAGAAAAATAATATATATAGAATACGTGAAGAATACGTGAATATAGTATTCTGATTCTCAACAGGAAATTGCGTGGGGAGCCGCCGGGAAATTCTAGTAAGTATATATTTTTTCACACAACAAAACCTACGATGGATCCGCTCATCATTTTATTTATCTTTTGAACTTTTTAATTATGGATATTGATATAATATTCACCTATTAGAATAATGAATAGTCAACTAGAACCGTTTTAAAAGTTATTTTATTTCTAGATTCGTGTTTTGGTGTTGAACTATGATCAGTGTGAACATTAAGCCGCGTTTACACCGGAAACAAAACATGTTTATAAACAGTGTTTCGGAACAATGTTCCTCAAATCGAAGATAACTGCTTGGAACAATGTTTATAAACAATGTTTCGGAACAGAAATTCGGTGTTTCTCCACATTTTTCTTGTTTCCCGTAGAAAGCGGTAAGATCAAAGGGTGTTTATAAACATTGTGGAATATTTCGGAAACACAAGACGTTTAGATATAAGAACATTGTTGAGAAACATAAATCATCAGGTCTAACAATAATTAATTTTTTATGTGTTCTGTTGGTAGAACAATTTGTCAGTTTGTTTTGCAGTCTGCCCAGTACGGTGTACAGTGTTGTTGTGAGTTCTGTAGTCCAGTAATATTATTCTAGTGCTATGGAGTGGAACAGGGAGCAAGTGACTTTACTTATTGATATGTATAGAGAGAAAGGGAACTGTGGGATCCTTCGTACGAACACTATAAAAATAGAAACCGGAAGCGACGCTTGGCTGGAGATAGCAAACACGCTCGACACCAGTCAGGAGGCTGTCGAAAAGAAAATTAAAAATTTAATTTTCCAATTCAATAGAGAGGATAAGTAGCCAAAGTCTGGAACTGGTGCGTTTGCCACAAACTGTTATTGTTTTTAAAAGACAAAAATGTTCCAGTCCGTTCTCAAGAATGCGGCTTGTCAGATTAGACACTCTAAAAGAGGAACATGTACAGGTAACTTTTTTAAATACACAATATTTGGTGTAACATTATTTTAATAAAACACACACAAGGTCACTAAACATACATATATTAAGCTTTTCATTTATTGCTAAACGTTGAGCTAATAGGCCTACTGTTAATTTTAACATTACTTATTACTTAAAATTACTTTAAAATATTAACATTACTAAAATTGACTGAATATTAGCATTACTTTAAATTGTTACCATTTTAAGCTCATACTGTTACCTTTTAATTACTTGTTGTGTGTTTTTTTTTTGCACGCGCACTCGGGGTGTGCGCGTGCAATATATTACTACATATATACAGGTCAACCTGAGTCAATGTTAATTTCTATTTACAATAGTACTACCGTTGTTGCACGACCCTTTCAGTATTCACTCGTACAAACTTGGGGCCAATCTTAATAGGGTACAAATATTTAAATATTTGTCTAGATCCTCATTTTTCTGTCTTTACTATTTGTGCTGCCAAAGAACACTACCCTCTTTAGTTACAAAAAGGAAACTGAGTTCATTGCGTACTGACCTTGCTATTTCACAAGGTTTCCTCGGTACTCTTTTCAATTTCAACAACGTGTCGGTACGAGATCCTAAGAGTCTCCACTCCCCAGGAAGTTCACCACTTACTTCATCCTCTGAGTCAAAAGTCCCGGGAGGAGACTACCTCGACGTGGTGCATGCATTTCTTCTCAGAAAGTTGTGTAGATGGGCGCAGGCCGTAACTACCTTTTCTGCTGTTACGGGTTGCAATAGCATTGGCTTACGCAGTACTCGAAAAACAACTGATAAAATACCAAATAAGTTTTCCACAACACGCCTTCCCCTGGAGTGGCGCCCATTAAAAATTCTCTCTCTTGTACCGGCGTATTGGTGAATGTACCGGCGAATCTTTTCATTATATTTAGCTTCAACGGAAAGGCGTCTTCTGCTAAAAACATGTAAGGCACTGGCCAGTTGAAATCTTCTCGATTTGGTAATACTATACTTTCTGGTAAATCCAAACATTTTTCCTCAAGTCTTGCAGCCAATTCAGTTGCAGCGAACAAACCACCATCTGACAAACGCCCTTGACATCTTGTACGAGTCTTTACATATATAAAATTGTAGTTTGCCATAAACACAATACTAAAAAATCGTTTGTGGTTGTAATATTCACTTCCACTACTCACGGGAGCCTGGATGGTCACATGCTTCCCATCCATACTACCCAAGCAGTGCGGTAACTCCCATTGGTAATTCCACTCATTGGCTGTAGCTCGCCATTCTTCTTTAGTTTTCGGCATCTGAAAATTGAACATTATTAATTATACATGTTTCTATGTATTTACAACACGTAGACCCTATTATAATATACATGTCTGAGTGATGGGTTTCTTTTCAGGAAGGAGGAGAAGAAAATACCAATATTTCAAATTACGGCCTTGATAACGATATAGCATCTACCACAAAAACAACAGAAGGTACTCCCAAGGAAAAATCCGTTGCAGTAGTACAGAAAAGAGTTTTGCAAAAGCCAGCTTCTGCGATGCCAGTAAGCAGCGCAAAGAAAATGAGTAAAACTAAAATGGCGGGAAATGCCTACTTTGTTGTTACATCAATTTGAATAAGCCTAAGCCTATTAAGGATCAGTTTGACATATATGGAGAACACGTAGCATCAGTGCTACGACAGTTACAAACTAAAAGAGAACAGGCCAACAAAGTGGTTGCACTACAAAATCTGTCTCAAACGAGGACAATTCCAACTCTCTTGATGTAATGCTACATCAAAATGAAAATCATGAAGAAGAACCTGTGTTTTATAACTTTCCTTAGCTTATCGATTAACCTGTTCTAATGGATCATTAATAAAAATTAAACTAAACTCAAATTGATTTGTCAAGCTTAATTTATCCAGCACTTACCTTAATGTTTTCTTTCAAGCACTCTATTAAAGCGTCACACATTTCAGGAACTATTATTGAAATTGTACTTTTAGAAACTTTAAATAAGTACTGCAAACTAGCATAGGAATCGCGTGTAGCCAAAAACCTCAAGGTAATAGTAAGTCTTCCTTGGACGGGTATTGGTTTCCTAAAATTACTGTTTTTCCTTCCTATTTTGTGGCCAATACTAGTCATGAGAAACTCAAAATCTTCACTTGTCATTCGACAAAAGGTCTTTCAATAGGTCACTTCCACTATAAACACCTCGTGACGCAAGTGAAGGCCTTACCTAGAACCTCCTGGGTTCTCTGTCACATAACAAAACACATGTAGCGGCAGCTAGAAGAATAACATCCTCCTCGTCAGACGACATCTTCAAGAGTGGCTGTCCTAAAATGTTTAGGAACATTGTGTGCAAAATATTTCATGATAGTAGCAAAATATAAACAAAGTTCCAGAAACAATTTTTATAAACATGTTTTGTTTCCAATGTAAACGCGGCTTTAAAGCAGATGTTAAAATTTATATGACACAGTTGTAATTTGGTTTAATATTCTGTATTAATACTTTAATTTTTTCAAAGATTGGGTTTGTGTAATTTTCTAGATTGCTATTTAAGACTTTGTAAGGATCTTTGTTATAATTTAGATAGGTAATTCTTCTTTCGTATTTATTTTTTTCATTACCTTTCGATATCCAAATTTCCAAGTTATTTTCAACATTTGTGTAGCTTTGGTCAGTTTCTATGGAATGTTCAGCGAAATTTGATTTTATTGTAGATAAGTTATTTGTTTTCAAATCTTTTATATGTTCTTTAAATCTTTTATTAAAAACAGTTTGGACATTTTCATCACCTCAACAGACACCACACGGCTAGTTCCTTGCCGCCGCTGAACTGTTATACGTGTCATTCAAACCCTAAAAGAAGCTTTGCTAATTCATTATTTTTAATTATTATTTTTGAAGTGACCAAGTTGATGTTTTGTATGGGGGGAAAACGTAATAATAATCTTTTTGTAAGAACATGAAGAATATTTGATGATAATTATTTATAAATGTATATTGCAAATAATATAGAGTGGAGAAATGTTCCAGAAAACTTATAAATATGTTATTTACTGTTAACATGTACTTCTCATTCTTTCTCCCTTTGAAAAATTCATTTCACTTATTAAACACAGCTTAATTTCACTTTTAACACAATTTTCTTGCTTTTTTATGCTCATTTCTTCTTTTTGCATGTTTTTACAAACGAACAACTATTACAAAATATGCAATTTTCTTCAAAATATTATCTGTCGAGAAAGCCAAAGGTTTTTTACTCTACACAGTTACGCGTATTACAAGCAGTGCTACCATTTTAAAATCAAATTACTGATTTCCCTCCTATTGTCGTAAAATGTGACGTTTATCAGTATTTTCTTCAAAATTCGAAACTCAAAAACTACTTAACCAATTTTGAAAAGAAATTCATACACATCTATATGTATACAAATACTTAACTTATGTATGAGAGTGAAATCATCCCCTATTCCTTAATATTCATAGAAAAATAAAACATTTTATTGAAAAATTGAACTTCAAAAACAAAGCGTGTTGTATTTAAAATTTTATGGAAATAACAGTTTTTTAATATATCCTAATCATACCTTTTCCCAAAGCTCACATTTCGTGAACTATATAGAATTTTGAAAATTGATATTTAGCGTTAATAAATATTAAAGAATTTTCTTTAATCATAACTTCCAGTAACTGATTTTATATTTATTTTTCTTAGTATCATCCATATTTTTAGATACTAAAAAAATTAAACATGAATTGCTTTATAATTTTTAAAAAATTATTTAATTATTTAAACACTTTAAATAAACAGCTTATAAAATATTATAAAAATTGGATTGAATTTCTTTAATATCATTCTTAATTACAAGAATTAATGCTAACAGTTTCTCTGAAACAAGATAGATAGGCAAAAATAGTTTAAAATTGTTAATTGTTTGAAAATCCATATTAAATTATTTGATTCATTGAAACAGAAATATTTGTAATCAGTTTCGTTATATCAATAACATAAATTGGTTTATTTTCCATAAATTCTTGAGGATTGTAATACATTTCCAATTTTTCTGTAAACTTTCTTTAAGTCTTGATACATTTGATACATAACTGTAAAAAGACCTAGGAAATGTTTAAATTTTGTAATTCATCTGAATAATAAGAACCATTCAATTGTATTGCAATATTTATTGCATTCAAACTATTGAATTGTTCTTGATTATCTTTTCTTTATGTTGAACACTAGCTATAACAAACTTAGGATTGAATATATTTCTGTAAATAATTATAATATAGAATAAATACGTTTTCCAGAAATTCCTTTTTCTTTAATACACTGCCAACACAGAAAATTAAACATAACATTTTGACTTTCTGAAAATTCACCATTCAATCGAATTTTACTCGTCCTTTTATAATCTATTGGAACTGTAACAAAAATAATCGTTAATTGTTACTTTACATTAACTGTCATATCTTTCTGGTTTTTATTTTCGCATCATCTTCTTCAGTTTTTATAAAATAAAACTAACTTGAAATTCGATTCTAACGTAGAATCTATCGAAATTTCACTAAGTCTTTCCTTTTTTAAAATGGACAGTGCAGCAGTCTATACGTGTTCTTCACTGACAGGATCTGCAATCGAGTTTTCTTCATCCACTGGTTTAAAATAATTCTCGAAAGACTCCTTAAGGTTTGTTAAGTGTGAATCTATTTCATGATAACCTCATCAGATAAGATCGTATTATTTACTATTATGAAACTATGCAGTGTTTCAAAAATCTCAGTTTGTATTTTTCAATACAAAATTTCCATCAATCAGTTTTTTATAAGATGGACTCAATTTTATTTGCAACTTCAAATATGGTAATTGAGCTGTTCTGATGTTCCTAGTTGAGTTAATTTATTTTTGAAACATTTCCTCCACGTTAGTAAGCTTTTAAAACCGGTCACTGTCACACTTTGAAGCCAGGTGAAAAGGGTTTTCTTAAAAAACATGACTTTTCCATTAAGTAACGAGTGTGTGACACTTTCGAGTGTAAAGGTAGTGTGGGGTGTATATTACCCACCACAACGGACTTTAAATAATCTATAGTTTGTTGAGTTTGCTTCTACAGCTACCATTTTGTTTTAATGAGCTTCTGGATGCTAGGCTCTGCCTGTGGAAGAAGAAAGGTCGATGCTGTATAGGGAGCAACTTCTTACCAACCCACGAAGGCCGACGTACCAGCCAGACATGGTTTCCTCCATCTGTACATTTGTCACACAATTTGGCTAAATCTGTATCTTTTTCAAAAAAAGCAACCATAAATTACATTGAATATGTCTTATCCTGGATAAGTGGGCTTTCTTTTAATTCTTCGTTTGAAGTTTATTTTTGACGACGGAAGGATTGTGAAGGAAACAGGATTTTTCCGGACATTTGCCATCGTTCACGAAACCTAGTGTTACTGATTATTGTTTCGTTTAATTGTTGAATTGCCCTTTCTTCAGTATGGTGTGATTCGTCGTGAAGCGGTATTGCACGATAATGGGATGTTGCTTATTTAACTAACAGTCTTTACCAAACATACACTGTACAATATCTTTTTATTATAAGGAGTTATCAAATCCTCAAGAATTGTGTGAGTTTTAACGCACTTAACAAAGTGGTAACCAATTATGTAAGAATTGCCTTAACATTTTAATTTTACCTGACACTATATAATAATTGTTACTCACGGGAGTATAAACAGCTCTCATACCTAAGGATGATCTAGGAATTGTTATGTACCTTACTTGGTGCATGGTGCTTGTTTTTTACTGATGCAGTTTTCAAACACTTACCCAGAATGCACTATATTTGTGTACTGTAGAACTCGCTCAAACAAACACTCTTTGACCATTACAGTACTACCATTTGCTGTTGAGTTCAGTAGGTAAAGAACACGCCATATACGTACAATAACCGACCAGCAGTAGTCGCTTCAGTATTGACACACGCTCAGACCAACAAAGGACACCGTCACACAGTAGAAAGTTTGTCCCAGGGAAGCTCGACTGATAGCTACCAACAGGCACTGACACGTTTGGCAAAAGTAGATAAATCAAGACAATAGCGGTGCAGCGATGACAGTGACTGGTGATGAGAAGGGCATTGACATGATTTTGACGTGGACGAGTGACAGGGTAAAGTAGAAAACTTGCTCCTGTTCTTGTATCCTGCTACCTATGCCTGCGTCAGTACTTACAAAATCCTTGTAGGCCTAACTTATGAGCATAGCATATGCCATTACTTTATTTTGAAGAACCCCAACCAGTCCGTGACATTATCGTACGCGTACCTGAGGTTCGGAAACACTGACGTAGGAGATGACGTATAATCAGGATGGCTTTTTTCATTAGGCGACGTATTTGAACAACCCCTCTAGGTGATTCACTTTTCGGGTCGAGGCACCAGTCTAAACTAGCAGTTCTAGTCAATAGTCCATATAAATTCAAGATTCTCCTTCCAGACCAAGTGATGTATTCACACTTGCTTAGCAAGAAATTGGAAAACTTCCTGCGTATCAAAAGATTTATAAATTAGTTGTAAGGAAACTGAGAACACAGACACTATTCCCTGTTCAACTTTCTCCGCCCGTAATGCAGTTAAAGTTAAAGTGGAATTGGTTTGCTATCACTTGGAGACTTATAAATTTATGCCTTACATCTTGCTATTATTCTTTATGGATTAAAGTTAATCGTTGTGGACAAGAGTGGATGTCTACATTTCTGGCCTCTTCAGTAAGGGAAGCATTTATATTCGATCCCATTAAAACAACCTTAGCTGCCATTGTACTGGCATCGGCTTCCCAGAGATTGTACGACTTGGATACTCACACTGTCGACTACAAAAAAGCACGTCGTGTACGTATTCCAAGAGATAAAATATACTTGATAGACCTAATAACCAAAAGACAACAAGCCATGTACATCCCTCCTTCTTACGACACGAGGCTAACAATGTTTATGAAGAAAGTGTCAAGGTGTTTTACAAGGGTCATTGGTTCAATCTACTGGACTTTATAACCACGGCTTGTTTTGTTTTGGCAATACGTATAGTCATCTCTCGACTATGGGTCTCTTACTACGACATCAACAGTCAAGTGAAATTACTCACATTTTCACATCTTCCTTACATAGGAGCTGTCGACTTCTATAAAATAACCAGTGACAACGAGGTGGAGAGCTATTTGGAATATTCATTGGAATCCGCTTTGTACAATAACAGATGGTATAACGACTTTGAAATTGTAAAAGAGGGAACTACGAACGATACTAGAGGAGGTCACGAAATGGACCAATCGTACTGGACAGCAGATCTCAGCAACAAAGTTCTAGGTCTTCCACAATTGAGGCAATTCCGCGAAATACCCATAGACTGTACACTCATTGGCGACGAACACGACAAGTGCATTCCCGGATTGACAGAAAAGTATCGAGACACCGCTACTTACGAGATCGGTTGGAAGCTTGCGCCTTGGTCTGAATCGGAGAGAAAGAATTCACCTTGGATTTTTACAGAAGATGACTACAATTCTCAATTTCTCTTGTTCAGGTTATACCGTGAATCCGGTAAATTGTACGAGCGAGGAGGGTATTCTGTGACCCTGGGACCGGCAAGGAGTGATGCAGACGCGGTCATCGTGGAGCTGAGAGAACACAAATGGCAAGACAAGTTGACCCGTGTTGTCTTTGTAGAGTTGACTCTGTACAACATCAACTTGGACGTAATCAGTCAAATCACGCTTATTGTTGAAAACGTCGAAAGTGGCAACATCCTTCTCAGAGCGATGGTTCTCACTGTGGAACACTATTGGAAATTCAATGTTTGGATCGTTTTAGTTGTTCTTTACATCTGCTATCACCTTTATAATTGTCTATACGAAATCAATCAAGAAGGTCTTATTGAATACATTTCCGGCATTGGAAATAGGATGAAGTTATTAATCGTTGGCGTGGGTTTGGTTAGTTTAATAACATACACTTTATACTATAATACTCTAAAAAATTATATAGAAGAGTTTGAGAAGGAAGGCGTTGTCAATACTTATTTTGATTTTGATTACTTCACATATTACTTAATGGAGTTAAAAATATCATATACACTGTTATTTTGTCTAGCAATTGCCCGTTTGATCATGTTATTACGTATAGGAAGAACAGTCTTGACGTATTACTACACATTTATAGTTTCAATGGATTGGATACTTTGGCTGACACTGCTGTTGACACTATTCTTCATTCTGCTTTACGTGCTGATTTACTGTCTGAACCTGTTTTTGTCTTACGATGCCCAAAGTCTAGCACAAAAATACAGAACTATGAACCAATTTAGGTCTACGGACATTGAATACATCCGCACGAAGATTTTTGTGATTGTGAAGTTTCTTTTATTCTACATGTTTATGTTTTCTTTTGTTATTATGTTTATAGATTATACAAATATTGCACGCAGACACCCCAGCAAAACCCAGCTGATTTAATTTAATTTACTTTGGTTTTCTTTTTATTACGTTTAGAAATAGAAAGTATAATACAACCAAAAGTATATATATATTTTTTTTGAGTGGCAGAAGTTTTCTTTTGTACAAAGCTTAAAGTGAGAAATTTGAAACATTTGAAAAACGATCTTTGTTCAATTAAGCATATATAATCGTCCAGAAATCCTATATAAAACCAAAAAGTGGTTGCAATTCATGTAGTGGGATACCTGTGGAGCTCAAAATCTCTAAAAACTTTTCGACAAAACATTTTAAAAACCAATATGAAATCGGCCCTAACCAGCAAGATTCCCAGGTATTTCAAATTGTCAGGCTGAGACAAAATTGCACACTCAGGACACTCTTTGTTTGTACACAAACAACTCACACAATTGTATAAAATTTGATTGGTAAAATTTTTGTGGATCTTTTTCCAGGCTAAAATTTAAGTACTTTGTTTTTTCCGGACTTAATAACATATTGTTCTTTGAGAACCACCATTGAAGGGCTTTTAAATCTATACTCATTGCTTCTTCTATATCATTCCAGTCATCTTTTATGTAAGTTAATGCAGTGTCGTCAGCAAATGATGTTATTTTACCATATAAATTTGAATTACAGAGATCATTGATATATACTATAAACAATATTGCACCTAATACTGACCCTTGGGGTACTCCACTTTTTATTATACCAAAGTCACTGAAAGTATTGCTAATTTTTACACATTGTCTCCTATTATAACTAACTAAAAACCAGGAAATAACGTTTCCTCTGATACCGCAACAATATAATTTATTTAAAAGAATGTCATGATCTACAGTGTCGAAAGCTTTCTTTATGTCCAAAAATAATCCACTAACATTGCATCCTGAATTTATCGCTTCAAGTACGACATCCATAAAGTTTTTTAACGCAGTTTCAGTACTCAAGCCCTCTCTGAAACCGAACTGGTTTTTACTAAAGAAATGTGTTTGCTCAAGAAATTTAACTAATCTTTTTTTCATATTTTTTCAAAAATCTTTGCAAACAATGAGAGTAAAGATATCGGTCTGAAATTGTAGCAATCATTATTCGGTCCACGCTTATGCAAAGGAATTACCACAGCGGTTTTAAAAATATCCGGAAACATGCCCTTTTCAAAACTTAATTAAGTACGGTAAGACATTCACTATTTTTGGATACATCAATTTAATTAGAGATGAGCTAATGTTACTAATTCCAGGCGAGTTATTTTTCAAATCTCTTATAACAGATACTAAATCATCTACCACTACTGGAGCTAAAAACATGGAATTGCTTGAATTATATAATTTTAAAAATCTCTTATAACAACATATGTCAAAGTTATCAGGTTTATAATTTTTTTATGTCTAGCTTATCCAACTTGTCCAGTCGACGAACGAACTTCACAATAATCCCTGGCGAGTTGTTTCCACTCTGCTTGGCACCAAGTCTATGGCACGCGTCCATCATAGTGTCAGATATAGTTAAGTCCAGTGCCCTGCCGACGTCCTTCACGATGGTCAACACATCTTCATTGGAAGTTACAGGTATGGCGCGACTGGTCATAATTTCTAGGTAGCGCGGACGTTAATGTTCCTGCGTTGGAATTGCGCAGTTCAAGGTCGTATAGTTCACGCGGTATTTTTGCTGAGCTGCCGGCTCTGCTGGTAATTATGTATAAACAAGATATAACTGTACGAGTGCTTTTATTCAACTACCGATCTCTTTTGTGCGGATGAACAGTGAACAATTTAAATACCTTTCTCGAAATTATAAAAGAATGTACAGAAAAAATAAGAGCCAATTTCCAAAGACCAGAACTGGAGACAAATTAACAAAAGGCCCACTAGAAATTTCTAATGCGTTCATCAATTAATTTTCGTCTGTTGCATTGTCAATCCATCATTTAAAGAACATCACAACCAAATTATGAATTTAAGAGAACCGTCGGAACCATGGCTCTGAAATTTGTTGTGGAACGCATTGTTCAGAAACTGAATCCAAAATTATTGTGACATCGATGGGATGTCTGGTTACTCCAAAGGTGCTCCAGATATATATTGTCTCCCATCACGCGTCTAATCAATCTCTCCTTTGATCATAGGAATTTTAAACCACTTTTGAAAACTTCCGAAATAACGCCATTCTTCAAAATGGACAATTCCTTGCTAAAGTCGGCAACTATCGTCCCATTTCCATACTACCGATCATCAGTAAGCTTTTTGAAAAGCGGTCTCAAAAAGAGTTGAAGGTTTCTCGGAACGATTTGAAGTACTGTGCTCTAGTCAATTTTGATTTAGGTAAATTTAATCAAAAATTGATGTGGTCAAAACCTTTTTGAAACAGTTGATGGTTTTGAAACAAGAGAACATGTGGTTAGCATATTTATAAATCTCTCCAAAGCTGTCATTTATAGATCTCAACAACAATATTTACAGTATGGTGCATGAGGCACTCCTGCATCAGTTAGAGGCATGTGGGATTTGATGTCTGCCACACGCATGGATCTCGTCTTATCTCAGAGATAGAGAGTAGTGTGTTCAATATCGCAAGTCGCGTCAGTTACAGTCAAAATGACGGAGTCCCGCATAGATCGATTTTGGGTCCAATACTTTTTGTTATAGACGTAAATAAGTTGAACTCATTAATCCAAGATGGAGAAAGGTGGTTCAGTACGCGATTGTTAATACTCTATGCGTCAAATCTTTCTCAAAAGAAGTCTTTTAAGTAAAATAATTTATTGATCTCATATTCATGCATTTAATATATTTCTGAGATCAGTTTTAAAACTAATAGTCTAATGTTATTTATACCTTTCTTCGCTAACAACGAAATTCTCCTACTTTCATGGTGGATGAAGTCCTCCAGGAGGATGAAGATTCCACAAAGTTCCTGAGGATATACCTAGATCGCGGTTTGACCTGGAACGACCATATACACAGTGTTTGTTCTAAAGGCACTTCAGGCATCTATGCCTTACGTAACTTGGCAAAATCTTGTTTCTGCAAGTCTTGAGAATTGCATACTTTAGAATGATTTGCCCACATACGGCTTACGGGATAAAACTTTGGGCAGCTGCTACATATGCTAAATAATAAGTGTGTTAAATACAAATCTTGAGAGGCTATAAAAATGAGCTGTTCGAATCATCTCAAAACCGAAACCTCGAGAGTTGTGTAAATATGCCGCCAGGGATCTAGGATTCCTGCCTCTATGTCTTCGGGTGATCCATGTTCTCCTTTAGGTCATAAAAGACCTCATGTTGGTGTGCCAAGCATTATTACTCAGTTGACGAGTTTGCGGATATCCGTTGGGAAAATGAATTAATGAATAACTAATTTGGCACAAAACATTGGTTCTGGTGTCAAGTGTGACCAATACGAGGAAGAGAAAACCAATTTTAAGGTTTGGTTCTGAATTAATTTTCTTTTTATAATTATTTTTTATACATTTACTGACAACAACTGTTGACGATTTCAATGCTATGCATTATATGTTTTATGCAATAAATCCATCGGAGTATATGTCGTGTTTACGGAGAAAGCATCGTGGTGTTGGTGAATCGCGTCAAAAGTTCAAAGACGGCCGAATATCAAGTTCAAGGCATGTAAAAGCTGAAGCTATCGGCGAAGTCAGTCAAAATCTTTGGCACTCAGCAAACAAAAATCTTTTTCTTGACTAAATTTTGTGTAATGAGATAGTAAAGATAAGACACTTTTAAAAATTCCAAAGGCAAAGCACTTATTTTGATCTACGCTTTTCTCTAAGCACTTTGTCAATTTGTTCAACAAGGTCGTCTGTTATTGCAGACTTGGGTCCTTGACCTCCTTCATCGTGCACGTCAGTTCCGCTATCTATAAACTTTCTACACCATTCACGTACAGCACCATCACTCATGATGTTTTCTTCGTAAACACTGCACATTCTCAGATGTATTTCTGTTTTGCTCTTCCCTTCTGCTTGCAGGAAGGAATAACACTTCTCAATTCACATTTGGTGGCAGAATCAATACAGGCGGCTACGTTCATGCGACTGCAACTCAGCGCAAACTAACAGCTTGAACTCGGCAGTGACAAATGTTGTAAGAAGATGCGCAGTCAACTACTTGGCACACCGCGAACTTGTCACGTGTCTGGTCAAGAGATCAGAGGTTGGAAAAAACCCGGCCCTTGTATTTCATATTGCATGAATTTTAAGTAAACAAAACACTTGTCCCAGAAGGAACATCAAAATGAGGATTATGCAAGTTGTAAAAGAAAAGTAGTTACTTAAAAGGATCGTATGTAAAATACATTTATTTTGGGATACCACAGGTTTTTAAACACAACAAGGAATAGATACTGTATTGTGCAAGGGTTCCCTAAAGATGTCTAGAAGCATTACCATTTCCAGAACCTATCTGTACAGCTCTGGAAGCCCGTACATATCCTTGGGCTGGATATCCTCAACTTACACTAACTGCTTTACGGGGGCCATCATTGTGACTTTTTTATATCAATTATAATGAATATTAAAAAAAGGGGGTTTACATGAACTGTTTTAAAGGAGAAATGAGTGGTCATAGTAGCAGACCGGCTTGAGGGTTGAAGAAGGACTAAACATGAACAAATAATTGTAGGGCAGTGTCTAGTATATTTTTTTAATTGTTCTACTTAGAGGTGTCTAAGATTGCTCGGGCAAATTTGGCTCACATTCACTCCAAGCGTACAGAGTGGCCTTTTGGTAACCCACGCTAGTATAATGAATATATGTACATACAAGTATATAAAAAAGAATTACAAATATACTGAGAATTTCAAAATAATATTCCTAACTCATATTCTTATTACAGATAAGATATAAAGATTGGTTTATCGCGGCTTAGAGATGTATGCACATTCATAGTGCATTTTAAAATCATTGATAATTTTTACCAAAGCATTTTGTATGTTCCACCGTTTATACTTCACCAGTCATAGTGAGGATGCTCTTCTACAATATTCTACATGACCCTTGAAATCCCTTTTTCAATTTGGGGTGGATATGGTAGTTTTTGTGTCACCTCCAGGTGGTGAGTGTTGTAAAAGAAGAAAGTAAAGAATGTCATATTTTACCAGGCGAAGTTAGGGCTAAGAAGCCCTCTCTAACACTTAACCTGGGGACCAACGGCTTAAAGGTGACTTCCGAACCACCACCAATGGCCGGGCAGGCGGGCCGCTTGCAAGGACAGGATCGCTCAGCGGTCACCTGTCCAAGCAGCGGCCACGCTCGACGTTGCTTGATCTGGTTATCTTGCGATAACCGCCATACCCGCTACACTGCGCCATTGGCAATTAGAATATCAGAATCCTAGTGTAGTATATACAAGGTTGGGATTTTGCCTCACTTTCGCTGAGGTGGCATGCAAAACTTTCAATTCCATCAGCACATAGAATGACATAGATTACATTATCGAGACGTTCTTCGGACAGAAAAGACACATTTACGCTCCTCTGTCAGGCATAAGAGAAATGTGACAACCTACTGAAAGATAGGCTTCACTTTTGCCTATGTAAAAAAGTAATTTTACAGTAGTCTACAGTTAAATATTTCTTAATATATCTTGTCACATCATAAATTGACACTTTTTCTCATTAAAGGTTCATAGCAGTGCCCAGGCAACAAAAGTTCCTGTATAATTGGCAGGTAAACAACGCAAGACTATTAATCACTAGACAAATGAAAATATAAAATAATTAATAACAACAATTAGCCATATCCCATGGAGTGATATTGTCCCATGATCGAACTCAGTGCTGCCTATATAGAAATAGACTTCATGCAGAATTACACAGGTCTATAAGTTTGTTAGGTGTTCATTGTGATGAGAGAGAAGTTTGAGAAACAATAATTTTTAAGAAATGCTGAAATTTCCTTTGCTGAGTATTACGAGATTACAGGGGTGATGGGCACTGGGCACTGGGCAGTGATTATAAATTCAAAATCACTGCAGCAGTGATAATTGGTGAAAATACCCCCAGGAGGGTTCACTTCTGGCTGGTGTATACCTCACAGTTAAACCCACACTGGGTACCGATGTGTCACTGAAATCTGGACAACCTTAGCGATATCCAGGAGCGGCATATCAATAACCGCAAATATTCCGGGGCGCAAGAGTAATTCGATAGGTCTAGTCTACTGCGGGAGATGACTGTTGGAGTTGGTGGGGTTTGTTCCCTAAGAGTCAAAGGTGCTTGCCAGCCTAGATAAGGGTGTGCCACCTCCTACTGCTTTGACTGGAGAGGTTGGTTCAGAGCTGGCTTCTTCTCCCGAGGGGATATGACTTAAGCTACCTGTAACCTGAAGATCGACAGGAGGCGGCCAACTACCAACCTTACCCATCCAAAATATCCTGTCACTCCGGAAGCAAAGCAAAGGTTCTTATAGGGCTAGTTGCAATTTTCTAAGCTACTTGTCCTAAGAGAACAAAAAAGGTGGAAATAGGTTAATTAGGTAGGAAAATCCGTACTTTAAACAAATATGTCATCCGTATATCTCTCTCAAGTGTAGTAAACATGGAGAAACTGGCTAAGTCTGGGCCGTGCTGGTGACAGGGTGCAACAAATGCAATAACTACAGGCATATGTTAAAGAATACTGAAGTAGTTAAAATCACGTAGTATCATATAGTTACAACAAGTCGGTGTTTATTATGTAGAGATATCTTTATTTTTGCCATAAAGAAATAAATAATTTTTTATGAAAAAAAAACCAGATCAACATAAGATATTCATACATTACAGAATAATATAAAACATGCATACAGATTGACATACTTTGTTTCAGTTCTATACTTTTTACCTATTGCATGAGTTTGTAATTATTTTTAATCTTGTTTACCGCCCTAACTTTAAAATATATTGAAATATACATTAGCCATGGCAAGATAGAATCACGTCACACCACTTGTAACCGATATCGCTAGGATTTCATACAAGGTTTCAAATCTAAGCACCACAGAACTTATTCTTGTGGAAAGTAAGTTTCATGAAACATTTAAAGCCTACTTATGAAACCTTTCTAAACATATCTTTTCAGATAATGTATACAAGTTTTTGTTCATTAAATTGGGTTTCATGTTAGATTTAAACAATAAAAGTCTAAAAACCAAGTAATTTTTAAATGACGTATGTGTTGGGATATTTAGGCTACATGTTTGAATATCATATGGATGTATGGGTTTGCTTACAAATTTATAAGACCTTTGTAAAAATGTTCGCTAACCCTCAGCCAAATGCCATAATCGAGCTTAGTGTTACTCATATACAAATGAAGCTCATCCACATGAAGCTCATATGAAGCTTCATTCACATGAAGCTCGTATGAAGCTTCATCCACAAGCCTGTAGGTCACTTTGTTTTCGAGATGATATCTGTATATAGATACACAGACAGACATACAAGGAGAAATGACGTTTTTTCCAGCGCAGTATAGTTTGTGAATGGCTTTGCTAAACCTCAGCCAATCAAGTTGAACTTTTAACAAGTGTAGCTTACTCTAAAGAAATATCCACTGCAAAGTTGTATGGGTTTTACGATAAAAAGATTCATCATTATCTGATATGAAGTAATCTGATATAAAGCTTCATCCACAAGCCTGTAGGTCACTTTGTTTTCGAGATGATATCTGTATATAGATATACAGACAGACATACAAGGAGAAATGACATTTTTTCCAGCGCAGTATAGTTTGTTATTGGCTTTGCTAAACCTCAGCCAATCAAGTTGAACTTTTAACAAGTGTAGCTTACTCTAAAGAAATATCCACTGCAAAGTTGTATGGGTTTTACGATAAAAAGATTCATCATTATCTGATATGAAGTAATCTGATATGAAGCTTCATCCACAAGCCTGTAGGTCACTTTGTTTTCGAGATGATATCTGTATATAGATATACAGACAGACTTACAAGGAGAAATGACATTTTTTCCAGCGCAGTATAGTTTGTTATTGGCTTTGCTAAACCTCAGCCAATCAAGTTGAACTTTTAACAAGTGTAGCTTACTCTAAAGAAATATCCACTGCAAAGTTGTATGGGTTTTACGATAAATAAGATTCATCATTATCTGATATGAAGTAATCTGATATGAAGCTTCATCCACAAGCCTGTAGGTCACTTTGTTTTCGAGATGATATCTGTATATAGATATACAGACAGACTTACAAGGAGAAATGACATTTTTTCCAGCGCAGTATAGTTTTTATTGGCTTTGCTAAACCTCAGCCAATCAAGTTGAACTTTTAACAAGTGTAGCTTACTCTAAAGAAATATCCACTGCAAAGTTGTATGGGTTTTACGATAATAAGATTCATCATTATCTGATATGACGTGATCTGATATAAAGCTTCATCCACAAGCCTGTAGGTCACTTTGTTTTCGAGATGATATCTGTACTATATAGATACACAGACAGACATACAAGGAGAAATGACATTTTTTTCAGCGCAGTATAGTTTGTTATTGGCTTTGCTAAACCTCAGCCAATCAAGTTGAACTTTTAACAAGTGTAGCTTACTCTAAAGAAATATCCACTGCAAAGTTGTATGGGTTTTACGATAATAAGATTCATCATTATCTGATATGACGTGATCTGATATGAAGCTTCATCCACAAGCCTGTAGGTCACTTTGTTTTCGAGATGATATCTGTATATAGATATACAGACAGACTTACAAGGAGAAATGACATTTTTTTCAGCGCAGTATAGTTTGTTATTAGCTTTGCTAAACCTCAGCCAATCAAGTTGAACGTTTAACAAGTGTAGCTTACTCTAAAGAAATATCCACTGCAAAGTTGTATGGGTTTTACGATAATAAGATTCATCATTATCTGATATGACGTGATCTGATATAAAGCTTCATCCACAAGCCTGTAGGTCACATTGTTTTCGAGATGATATCTCGTGATATGACGTGATTTGCTTTTTGCAGATGGTGAAATAAAAAGTCTCATAAGTTTATTCAGTGCTAGATTAAGTAAATTTAATGAACTGCATTTACTGATTACGAGTGTACGTTTGAATTTGAATAATATACTCCCAGAATAATTATATTTCATTGTAATGGAATACAAAAAAAAAAGGTTTAGCTTCAGACGTCACCTCATATACCAAAGAATTAAAATTTGAAAGTCTCCAATTAATAATATATTTGCAAACGCCAACGATACTCTACTATAAAGTGAAGTAGTTAGTGTCAGTATATATTAGAGACACATTGAAATCTCTGCCGTGTTATCCGAAATAGATTTCTGCATTATTTCCATCTTATACCTTAATGCGACCACTCAGCTAATGCTTTGTCAATTGTTTTAGATAAGGCTTGATGAGTATGGGTTTCACGTATTTTACAGATAAGCATATTGACACGAATCTCAATTATTTCTAGGAAATCCTGATACTACGCTTCGATAAAATGTTCCTTGTGTAGAAAAGCAAAATTGTAAAAGCAACTTAAAACTTTTACTGCATGGTTAAAATTATGTTCATGTGTTAACAATGAATGCAGTACGTATAATAACAAATCTACTCTCAAATTGAAATATGTGTATAAAATGTAGAGTCAACAAAACCACTAATCTGCGTGGACCACTTTAGCTGCCATAACGTTTTTCAAAATTATATAACCTGTAAATAACTAGTATACATGGGGTTTTGCGAATTTTGGAACACTTCCGGATCGAAGGAATCATATTTCCGTTGTACGTTGAGTTTTCTTTGTCGCCCCATTCAAGATCATGTATATATAGATCTCGGAAACCTACTTTGGCCAAAAGAATCTACCTCCGTGGATTGTAATCTACTTTGGGTGTAAGGAGAAGATTAGGAAATTAGTTACTAACCTCGTACAAGTTTAAGTCCAAAATACTGTTTATAACAGATTTTGAGTGATATGACTTTAATTTTTTCGAAAAGACAGGCTCATTGTGGCATCTAATATACTATACAGTCGCATGTGAAACTGACTGACTGACTGATATATGTATACAAATTTTAACCTACTTCTAGAAGTGCTAGAAACTTGAAATTTTCCACGCAGGTACCTTTTGCCGCATAACCAACAGGAAAAGATTGCACTTGCTTTGCTAGTTTAACGAGTGATTACAATCCCACATTAGAAATTGGCTGAGCGTTAGTTAAGCGTCAATAGTAGATAGGGATAGAGTGAATTTTTATTATATTCACAGAAAAAACACCCTCTACAATAGGCCCAAGTGTGTCATTAACACCCGGTACTATTAACCCCCCCCCCCCGGGAATTTCCCGGTTTGACCAGATAACCTCCTGAGTAAATTAAACCCTCTGATGTGTTAACCCCCCCAGGGAATTTCCTGGCACGACCTCATGTCCGAGTTTTACCAATCACCAAATCTCTTAAACCCCCCTAGGGAAGTTCCTGGTATGACCAGATAACCCCCTGATGTCTAACCCCTGGTAACATTAAACCCCCCCCAGGGAATTTCCTTGCATGACCTCATGTTCGAATTTTACCAATCACCAAATCTCTCTTACCCCGTATTTGCAAGGGTACATTATGGGGGCCTGGGGGCGTAGCCCCCAGCGAGCCAAAGGCGAGTCTTATTGTTACGAAAGCGAAATCATGCCACATCACAATTTCAAGACAGACAGCAGTTCCGAGTATCTAGTGTGCAAACATTCACAGCTTTGTTTGCTGGGTTTTTAAGCGGTGTTGCAATAGTGTTTTCAATGTACTAAGTGGTTTAAATTAGCCATTATTTCAATCAGGAGTAAAAGGAGGATATTAACTTTTACTACTTTTCTACCTGCATTATATTACTGATCATCTATCGTATTGTATAAAACTCTAATTTATCTCTTTTGCTGTGGGTGTGTGTTATTTGATCACGTAAAAAATAATTGAGCGATTGTAATAACATTTTACTTGAGTATTCTTAGGGTCTCTGGTTAGCATATAGTCTTATTCATATTTTAAACATCCCAATGGACTACGCCCTCTTACCCTTCAAAACCCCCAATCTTGGTGTCTGAAGATGCAATACTGCAGACAATTATTATGAATTAAAAAGCATGTGTTTTTATGTTTTATGAAAACACTGCTATATGTTTAATTACTTTAATCAATATTTTGTTAACATTTACAGTCTTTAAAGCATGGAGTAAGCTTTATAGTAACAAAACTCCATATTTCAACGTTATCTGCAACCACTGTTGAACATAGAGTATGAGAATGTCCAGATAAGAAAATTAAGTTTTAATAAAAACATACTATTAGCTGTATATTTCAGGAAATATTAAGTATGCTGTGCTTGGTCAGTAATGTGTAGTAAAGTACATTCTTTGAAATATTTTCTTTATCGTGGCAACAAGACAAACTAAACATTAGCATTGGAAATATAATTCACTCGAACCGGAAGTGCCCATACATGTACAAAGCCTACGAAATCACTCGAAGAGCAGCGGGTAACTGCTAGTGTTTTATAAAACTAAATATAAACAGATGATTCAGCCTCTCAGCCAGCGTCTGCTAAAAGTATCGAGGGCTTTTTAAGGCAAGGTAAATAATATAAATTTACCAATCTAAACCTTTGGTTGTGTTCTCTCAACGATACTGTGTCATAAAAATTTCAATTTTGTGTCTAGTGTATTGCTTTGTTATTCCACTTGCTATAATCACGGTCTCACTGTGCCTGTAGCGAATGGTTGAAGACAATAATACCCTACGTTTTTGTTCTTTCAGCTACTGTAAATATGCCGTCCCACAACGGAACCCAGATTCAATACCTTATATGTACACATTCACAATTTTGTTCATTGAGTAAACTGCAGAATAAGCTGATTGGTTCCATCTCGCTACTGCTGCCCTGTATAATAATAAAAGTTAGATAATACTATTTGTCCTTACTTATACACATCACACAACGGAACCCAGATTCAATACCTTACATGTACACATTCACAATTTTGTTCATTGAGTAAACTGCAGAATAAGCTGATTGGTTCCATCTCGCTACTGCTGCCCTGTATAATAATAAAAGTTAGATAATACTATTTGTCCTTACTTATACACATCACACAACGGAACCCAGATTCAATACCTTACATGTACACATTCACAATTTTGTTCATTGAGTAAACTGCAGAATAAGCTGATTGGTTCCATCTCGCTACTGCTGCCCTGTATAATAATAAAAGTTAGATAATACTATTTGTCCTTACTTATACACATCACACAACGGAACCCAGATTCAATACCTTACATGTACACATTCACAATTTTGTTCATTGAGTAAACTGCAGAATAAGCTGATTGGTTCCATCTCGCTACTGCTGCCCTGTATAATAATAAAAGTTAGATAATACTATTTGTCCTTACTTATACACATCACACAACGGAACCCAGATTCAATACCTTACATGTACACATTCACAATTTTGTTCATTGAGTAAACTGCAGAATAAGCTGATTGGTTCCATCTCGCTACTGCTGCCCTGTATAATAAAAGTTAGATAATACTATTTGTCCTTACTTATACACATCACACAACGGAACCCAGATTCAATACCTTACATGTACACTTTCACAATTTTGTTCATTGAGTAAACTGCAGAATAAGCTGATTGGTTCCATCTCGCTACTGCTGCCCTGTATAATAAAAGTTAGATAATACTATTTGTCCTTACTTATACGCATCACACAACGGAACCCAGATTCAATACCTTACATGTACACATTCACAATTTTGTTCATTGAGTAAACTGCAGAATAAGCTGATTGGTTCCATCTCGCTACTGCCCAGATAATACGCTGCATTGCTTACATGTACACATTCACAATCATTGAGTAAACTGCAGAATAAGCTGCCTGCTATTAATAATAATAAAAGTTAGATAATACTATTTGTCCTTACTTATACACATCACACAACGGAACCCAGATTCAATACCTTACATGTACACATTCACAATTTTGTTCATTGAGTAAACTGCAGAATAAGCTGATTGGTTCCATCTCGCTACTGCTGCCCTGTATAATAATAAAAGTTAGATAATACTATTTGTCCTTACTTATACACATCACACAACGGAACCCAGATTCAATACCTTACATGTACACATTCACAATTTTGTTCATTGAGTAAACTGCAGAATAAGCTGATTGGTTCCATCTCGCTACTGCTGCCCTGTATAATAATAAAAGTTAGATAATACTATTTGTCCTTACTTATACACATCACACAACGGAACCCAGATTCAATACCTTACATGTACACATTCACAATTTTGTTCATTGAGTAAACTGCAGAATAAGCTGATTGGTTCCATCTCGCTACTGCTGCCCTGTATAATAATAAAAGTTAGATAATACTATTTGTCCTTACTTATACACATCACACAACGGAACCCAGATTCAATACCTTACATGTACACATTCACAATTTTGTTCATTGAGTAAACTGCAGAATAAGCTGATTGGTTCCATCTCGCTACTGCTGCCCTGTATAATAATAAAAGTTAGATAATACTATTTGTCCTTACTTATACACATCACACAACGGAACCCAGATTCAATACCTTACATGTACACATTCACAATTTTGTTCATTGAGTAAACTGCAGAATAAGCTGATTGGTTCCATCTCGCTACTGCTGCCCTGTATAATAATAAAAGTTAGATAATACTATTTGTCCTTACTTATACACATCACACAACGGAACCCAGATTCAATACCTTACATGTACACATTCACAATTTTGTTCATTGAGTAAACTGCAGAATAAGCTGATTGGTTCCATCTCGCTACTGCTGCCCTGTATAATAATAAAAGTTAGATAATACTATTTGTCCTTACTTATACACATCACACAACGGAACCCAGATTCAATACCTTACATGTACACATTCACAATTTTGTTCATTGAGTAAACTGCAGAATAAGCTGATTGGTTCCATCTCGCTACTGCTGCCCTGTATAATAATAAAAGTTAGATAATACTATTTGTCCTTACTTATACACATCACACAACGGAACCCAGATTCAATACCTTACATGTACACATTCACAATTTTGTTCATTGAGTAAACTGCAGAATAAGCTGATTGGTTCCATCTCGCTACTGCTGCCCTGTATAATAATAAAAGTTAGATAATACTATTTGTCCTTACTTATACACATCACACAACGGAACCCAGATTCAATACCTTACATGTACACATTCACAATTTTGTTCATTGAGTAAACTGCAGAATAAGCTGATTGGTTCCATCTCGCTACTGCTGCCCTGTATAATAATAAAAGTTAGATAATACTATTTGTCCTTACTTATACACATCACACAACGGAACCCAGATTCAATACCTTACATGTACACATTCACAATTTTGTTCATTGAGTAAACTGCAGAATAAGCTGATTGGTTCCATCTCGCTACTGCTGCCCTGTATAATAATAAAAGTTAGATAATACTATTTGTCCTTACTTATACACATCACACAACGGAACCCAGATTCAATACCTTACATGTACACTTTCACAATTTTGTTCATTGAGTAAACTGCAGAATAAGCTGATTGGTTCCATCTCGCTACTGCTGCCCTGTATAATAATAAAAGTTAGATAATACTATTTGTCCTTACTTATACACATCACACAACGGAACCCAGATTCAATACCTTACATGTACACATTCACAATTTTGTTCATTGAGTAAACTGCAGAATAAGCTGATTGGTTCCATCTCGCTACTGCTGCCCTGTATAATAATAAAAGTTAGATAATACTATTTGTCCTTACTTATACACATCACACAACGGAACCCAGATTCAATACCTTACATGTACACATTCACAATTTTGTTCATTGAGTAAACTGCAGAATAAGCTGATTGGTTCCATCTCGCTACTGCTGCCCTGTATAATAATAAAAGTTAGATAATACTATTTGTCCTTACTTATACACATCACACAACGGAACCCAGATTCAATACCTTACATGTACACATTCACAATTTTGTTCATTGAGTAAACTGCAGAATAAGCTGATTGGTTCCATCTCGCTACTGCTGCCCTGTATAATAATAAAAGTTAGATAATACTATTTGTCCTTACTTATACACATCACACAACGGAACCCAGATTCAATACCTTACATGTACACATTCACAATTTTGTTCATTGAGTAAACTGCAGAATAAGCTGATTGGTTCCATCTCGCTACTGCTGCCCTGTATAATAATAAAAGTTAGATAATACTATTTGTCCTTACTTATACACATCACACAACGGAACCCAGATTCAATACCTTACATGTACACATTCACAATTTTGTTCATTGAGTAAACTGCAGAATAAGCTGATTGGTTCCATCTCGCTACTGCTGCCCCTGTAATAATAAAAGTTAGATAATACTATTTGTCCTTACTTATACACATCACACAACGGAACCCAGATTCAATACCTTACATGTACACATTCACAATTTTGTTCATTGAGTAAACTGCAGAATAAGCTGATTGGTTCCATCTCGCTACTGCTGCCCTGTATAATAATAAAAGTTAGATAATACTATTTGTCCTTACTTATACACATCACACAACGGAACCCAGATTCAATACCTTACATGTACACATTCACAATTTTGTTCATTGAGTAAACTGCAGAATAAGCTGATTGGTTCCATCTCGCTACTGCTGCCCTGTATAATAATAAAAGTTAGATAATACTATTTGTCCTTACTTATACACATCACACAACGGAACCCAGATTCAATACCTTACATGTACACATTCACAATTTTGTTCATTGAGTAAACTGCAGAATAAGCTGATTGGTTCCATCTCGCTACTGCTGCCCTGTATAATAATAAAAGTTAGATAATACTATTTGTCCTTACTTATACACATCACACAACGGAACCCAGATTCAATACCTTACATGTACACATTCACAATTTTGTTCATTGAGTAAACTGCAGAATAAGCTGATTGGTTCCATCTCGCTACTGCTGCCCTGTATAATAATAAAAGTTAGATAATACTATTTGTCCTTACTTATACACATCACACAACGGAACCCAGATTCAATACCTTACATGTACACATTCACAATTTTGTTCATTGAGTAAACTGCAGAATAAGCTGATTGGTTCCATCTCGCTACTGCTGCCCTGTATAATAATAAAAGTTAGATAATACTATTTGTCCTTACTTATACACATCACACAACGGAACCCAGATTCAATACCTTACATGTACACATTCACAATTTTGTTCATTGAGTAAACTGCAGAATAAGCTGATTGGTTCCATCTCGCTACTGCTGCCCTGTATAATAATAAAAGTTAGATAATACTATTTGTCCTTACTTATACACATCACACAACGGAACCCAGATTCAATACCTTACATGTACACATTCACAATTTTGTTCATTGAGTAAACTGCAGAATAAGCTGATTGGTTCCATCTCGCTACTGCTGCCCTGTATAATAATAAAAGTTAGATAATACTATTTGTCCTTACTTATACACATCACACAACGGAACCCAGATTCAATACCTTACATGTACACTTTCACAATTTTGTTCATTGAGTAAACTGCAGAATAAGCTGATTGGTTCCATCTCGCTACTGCTGCCCTGTATAATAATAAAAGTTAGATAATACTATTTGTCCTTACTTATACACATCACACAACGGAACCCAGATTCAATACCTTACATGTACACATTCACAATTTTGTTCATTGAGTAAACTGCAGAATAAGCTGATTGGTTCCATCTCGCTACTGCTGCCCTGTATAATAATAAAAGTTAGATAATACTATTTGTCCTTACTTATACACATCACACAACGGAACCCAGATTCAATACCTTACATGTACACATTCACAATTTTGTTCATTGAGTAAACTGCAGAATAAGCTGATTGGTTCCATCTCGCTACTGCTGCCCTGTATAATAATAAAAGTTAGATAATACTATTTGTCCTTACTTATACACATCACACAACGGAACCCAGATTCAATACCTTACATGTACACATTCACAATTTTGTTCATTGAGTAAACTGCAGAATAAGCTGATTGGTTCCATCTCGCTACTGCTGCCCTGTATAATAATAAAAGTTAGATAATACTATTTGTCCTTACTTATACACATCACACAACGGAACCCAGATTCAATACCTTACATGTACACATTCACAATTTTGTTCATTGAGTAAACTGCAGAATAAGCTGATTGGTTCCATCTCGCTACTGCTGCCCTGTATAATAATAAAAGTTAGATAATACTATTTGTCCTTACTTATACACATCACACAACGGAACCCAGATTCAATACCTTACATGTACACATTCACAATTTTGTTCATTGAGTAAACTGCAGAATAAGCTGATTGGTTCCATCTCGCTACTGCTGCCCTGTATAATAATAAAAGTTAGATAATACTATTTGTCCTTACTTATACACATCACACAACGGAACCCAGATTCAATACCTTACATGTACACATTCACAATTTTGTTCATTGAGTAAACTGCAGAATAAGCTGATTGGTTCCATCTCGCTACTGCTGCCCTGTATAATAATAAAAGTTAGATAATACTATTTGTCCTTACTTATACACATCACACAACGGAACCCAGATTCAATACCTTACATGTACACATTCACAATTTTGTTCATTGAGTAAACTGCAGAATAAGCTGATTGGTTCCATCTCGCTACTGCTGCCCTGTATAATAATAAAAGTTAGATAATACTATTTGTCCTTACTTATACACATCACACAACGGAACCCAGATTCAATACCTTACATGTACACATTCACAATTTTGTTCATTGAGTAAACTGCAGAATAAGCTGATTGGTTCCATCTCGCTACTGCTGCCCTGTATAATAATAAAAGTTAGATAATACTATTTGTCCTTACTTATACACATCACACAACGGAACCCAGATTCAATACCTTACATGTACACATTCACAATTTTGTTCATTGAGTAAACTGCAGAATAAGCTGATTGGTTCCATCTCGCTACTGCTGCCCTGTATAATAATAAAAGTTAGATAATACTATTTGTCCTTACTTATACACATCACACAACGGAACCCAGATTCAATACCTTACATGTACACATTCACAATTTTGTTCATTGAGTAAACTGCAGAATAAGCTGATTGGTTCCATCTCGCTACTGCTGCCCTGTATAATAATAAAAGTTAGATAATACTATTTGTCCTTACTTATACACATCACACAACGGAACCCAGATTCAATACCTTACATGTACACATTCACAATTTTGTTCATTGAGTAAACTGCAGAATAAGCTGATTGGTTCCATCTCGCTACTGCTGCCCTGTATAATAATAAAAGTTAGATAATACTATTTGTCCTTACTTATACACATCACACAACGGAACCCAGATTCAATACCTTACATGTACACATTCACAATTTTGTTCATTGAGTAAACTGCAGAATAAGCTGATTGGTTCCATCTCGCTACTGCTGCCCTGTATAATAATAAAAGTTAGATAATACTATTTGTCCTTACTTATACACATCACACAACGGAACCCAGATTCAATACCTTACATGTACACTTTCACAATTTTGTTCATTGAGTAAACTGCAGAATAAGCTGATTGGTTCCATCTCGCTACTGCTGCCCTGTATAATAATAAAGTTAGATAATACTATTTGTCCTTACTTATACACATCACACAACGGAACCCAGATTCAATACCTTACATGTACACATTCACAATTTTGTTCATTGAGTAAACTGCAGAATAAGCTGATTGGTTCCATCTCGCTACTGCTGCCCTGTATAATAATAAAAGTTAGATAATACTATTTGTCCTTACTTATACACATCACACAACGGAACCCAGATTCAATACCTTACATGTACACATTCACAATTTTGTTCATTGAGTAAACTGCAGAATAAGCTGATTGGTTCCATCTCGCTACTGCTGCCCTGTATAATAATAAAAGTTAGATAATACTATTTGTCCTTACTTATACACATCACACAACGGAACCCAGATTCAATACCTTACATGTACACATTCACAATTTTGTTCATTGAGTAAACTGCAGAATAAGCTGATTGGTTCCATCTCGCTACTGCTGCCCTGTATAATAATAAAAGTTAGATAATACTATTTGTCCTTACTTATACACATCACACAACGGAACCCAGATTCAATACCTTACATGTACACATTCACAATTTTGTTCATTGAGTAAACTGCAGAATAAGCTGATTGGTTCCATCTCGCTACTGCTGCCCTGTATAATAATAAAAGTTAGATAATACTATTTGTCCTTACTTATACACATCACACAACGGAACCCAGATTCAATACCTTACATGTACACATTCACAATTTTGTTCATTGAGTAAACTGCAGAATAAGCTGATTGGTTCCATCTCGCTACTGCTGCCCTGTATAATAATAAAAGTTAGATAATACTATTTGTCCTTACTTATACACATCACACAACGGAACCCAGATTCAATACCTTACATGTACACATTCACAATTTTGTTCATTGAGTAAACTGCAGAATAAGCTGATTGGTTCCATCTCGCTACTGCTGCCCTGTATAATAATAAAAGTTAGATAATACTATTTGTCCTTACTTATACACATCACACAACGGAACCCAGATTCAATACCTTACATGTACACATTCACAATTTTGTTCATTGAGTAAACTGCAGAATAAGCTGATTGGTTCCATCTCGCTACTGCTGCCCTGTATAATAATAAAAGTTAGATAATACTATTTGTCCTTACTTATACACATCACACAACGGAACCCAGATTCAATACCTTACATGTACACATTCACAATTTTGTTCATTGAGTAAACTGCAGAATAAAGCTGATTGGTTCCATCTCGCTACTGCTGCCCTGTATAATAATAAAAGTTAGATAATACTATTTGTCCTTACTTATACACATCACACAACGGAACCCAGATTCAATACCTTACATGTACACATTCACAATTTTGTTCATTGAGTAAACTGCAGAATAAGCTGATTGGTTCCATCTCGCTACTGCTGCCCTGTATAATAATAAAAGTTAGATAATACTATTTGTCCTTACTTATACACATCACACAACGGAAACCCAGATTCAATACCTTACATGTACACATTCACAATTTTGTTCATTGAGTAAACTGCAGAATAAGCTGATTGGTTCCATCTCGCTACTGCTGCCCTGTATAATAATAAAAGTTAGATAATACTATTTGTCCTTACTTATACACATCACACAACGGAACCCAGATTCAATACCTTACATGTACACATTCACAATTTTGTTCATTGAGTAAACTGCAGAATAAGCTGATTGGTTCCATCTCGCTACTGCTGCCCTGTATAATAATAAAAGTTAGATAATACTATTTGTCCTTACTTATACACATCACACAACGGAACCCAGATTCAATACCTTACATGTACACTTTCACAATTTTGTTCATTGAGTAAACTGCAGAATAAGCTGATTGGTTCCATCTCGCTACTGCTGCCCCTGTATAATAATAAAAGTTAGATAATACTATTTGTCCTTACTTATACACATCACACAACGGAACCCAGATTCAATACCTTACATGTACACTTTCACAATTTTGTTCATTGAGTAAACTGCAGAATAAGCTGATTGGTTCCATCTCGCTACTGCTGCCCTGTATAATAAAAGTTAGATAATACTATTTGTCCTTACTTATACACATCACACAACGGAACCCAGATTCAATACCTTACATGTACACATTCACAATTTTGTTCATTGAGTAAACTGCAGAATAAGCTGATTGGTTCCATCTCGCTACTGCTGCCCTGTATAATAAATAAAGTTAGATAATACTATTTGTCCTTACTTATACACATCACACAACGGAACCCAGATTCAATACCTTACATGTACACTTTCACAATTTTGTTCATTGAGTAAACTGCAGAATAAGCTGATTGGTTCCATCTCGCTACTGCTGCCCTGTATAATAATAAAAGTTAGATAATACTATTTGTCCTTACTTATACACATCACACAACGGAACCCAGATTCAATACCTTACATGTACACATTCACAATTTTGTTCATTGAGTAAACTGCAGAATAAAGCTGATTGGTTCCATCTCGCTACTGCTGCCCTGTATAATAATAAAAGTTAGATAATACTATTTGTCCTTACTTATACACATCACACAACGGAACCCAGATTCAATACCTTACATGTACACATTCACAATTTTGTTCATTGAGTAAACTGCAGAATAAGCTGATTGGTTCCATCTCGCTACTGCTGCCCTGTATAATAATAAAAGTTAGATAATACTATTTGTCCTTACTTATACACATCACACAACGGAACCCAGATTCAATACCTTACATGTACACATCACAATTTTGTTCATTGAGTAAACTGCAGAAATAAGCTGATTGGTTCCATCTCGCTACTGCTGCCCTGTATTAAAAGTTATTAATCCTTACTTATACACATCACACAACGGAACCCAGATTCAATACCTTACATGTACACATTCACAATTTTGTTCATTGAGTAAACTGCAGAATAAGCTGATTGGTTCCATCTCGCTACTGCTGCCCTGTATAATAATAAAAGTTAGATAATACTATTTGTCCTTACTTATACACATCACACAACGGAACCCAGATTCAATACCTTACATGTACACATTCACAATTTTGTTCATTGAGTAAACTGCAGAATAAGCTGATTGGTTCCATCTCGCTACTGCTGCCCTGTATAATAATAAAAGTTAGATAATACTATTTGTCCTTACTTATACACATCACACAACGGAACCCAGATTCAATACCTTACATGTACACATTCACAATTTTGTTCATTGAGTAAACTGCAGAATAAGCTGATTGGTTCCATCTCGCTACTGCTGCCCTGTATAATAATAAAAGTTAGATAATACTATTTGTCCTTACTTATACACATCACACAACGGAACCCAGATTCAATACCTTACATGTACACTTTCACAATTTTGTTCATTGAGTAAACTGCAGAATAAGCTGATTGGTTCCATCTCGCTACTGCTGCCCTGTATAATAATAAAAGTTAGATAATACTATTTGTCCTTACTTATACACATCACACAACGGAACCCAGATTCAATACCTTACATGTACACATTCACAATTTTGTTCATTGAGTAAACTGCAGAATAAGCTGATTGGTTCCATCTCGCTACTGCTGCCCTGTATAATAATAAAAGTTAGATAATACTATTTGTCCTTACTTATACACATCACACAACGGAACCCAGATTCAATACCTTACATGTACACATTCACAATTTTGTTCATTGAGTAAACTGCAGAATAAGCTGATTGGTTCCATCTCGCTACTGCTGCCCTGTATAATAATAAAAGTTAGATAATACTATTTGTCCTTACTTATACACATCACACAACGGAACCCAGATTCAATACCTTACATGTACACATTCACAATTTTGTTCATTGAGTAAACTGCAGAATAAGCTGATTGGTTCCATCTCGCTACTGCTGCCCTGTATAATAATAAAAGTTAGATAATACTATTTGTCCTTACTTATACACATCACACAACGGAACCCAGATTCAATACCTTACATGTACACTTTCACAATTTTGTTCATTGAGTAAACTGCAGAATAAGCTGATTGGTTCCATCTCGCTACTGCTGCCCTGTATAATAATAAAAGTTAGATAATACTATTTGTCCTTACTTATACACATCACACAACGGAACCCAGATTCAATACCTTACATGTACACTTTCACAATTTTGTTCATTGAGTAAACTGCAGAATAAGCTGATTGGTTCCATCTCGCTACTGCTGCCCTGTATAATAATAAAAGTTAGATAATACTATTTGTCCTTACTTATACACATCACACAACGGAACCCAGATTCAATACCTTACATGTACACTTTCACAATTCATCACACAATGGCAGCTGTTGTTATTCATGCAAATAAAAAACATTGCGTAACGCGACATTGGATGTTCGTGAATGGATATTTTTCACAGCTGATGTGGATCAGCTGTCAAGAATTTCTTCTAACACTTACAATAAATCAATGTTTGATTAATTCACAAGATTCGTTCACACAAGAAAATTTGATGTTCAATTCAAATATTTGTAAACAAAGGCTTAACCTAAAATGTTTTAAACCTACTCCTACCGCTATGACAGCCAGCCAGGCTAATGAATTGTTCCCGCTCGGACAAAGTTCGACGTTAGACATGAATGAAATGCTAACTGTTCCTCTTCCCGATAACAACAACGACTTCGTGAATCCAAAAAAGCGACATATTACTAAAACTGCAAATGCTTCTCCACCTCCTAAGAAGTACTACCTCGATGTGAGTGAGATTCATTCAAAAAACCAATTCAAGATACTTGAACCAACCCCATTACCAATGTTGCAGATCATAGCTACTGTCTTCCTTCCTCACAACAAGGACATGAAAATGGAACAAGGATCTCCTGATGATATAAAGAAAAATAAATCACGATCTAAGATCCCACCAATATTTTTGCGTGACGTAAATAACCACCAAGAAATAATAAAAGATATTAAGTGTAATGTAATATCAAGTTTCACAACTGAAATCAAAGCTAAATCGATCAAGATAAACCTAACAGAAATAAATGACTACAGGAAACTAACTAACTTTTATGAAACAAATCAAGTAAAGTTTTTCACGTTTTAAACCTTCCCAGGACAAAAACCTTGAAGTGATCATTCGTAATGTTCCCTACTCTCTAACTGACGAAGAAAATCAATCAAGAGTTATGTGACATGGGTTACCCGACCATTAAAGTATCAAGATTGTTCAACAAAAACAAAAGTCCAATGCCACTCTGTTTTGTAGAGCTGGAGAAATTCGGAAAGTGGTCGTGATATTATGAACCTTGAACAATTGTTTCACGCCATAGTTAAAGTGGAAATTAAAAGGAAGTCAAAAAACATCCCACAGTGTCTGAGATGCCAAGACTTTGGTCACACAAAAAACTTCTGCAAACTGGACCCTCGCTGTGTGCGGTGCTCGGGATCCCATCTCTATTCAGACCTGCCCGGTCAGTAAAGAAACCAAAACCAGTGTGTGTTAACTGCGGCGAGGAACATACTTCAAATTACAGGAGGTGTAAAATTACTACCAGGGCATCAAGCAGAAATTGACCGGTCGCAAGAAATCCTCCCATAGGGAACGACCAAGAATCTCGTCCACAAGTTTACAACGACACGACCGAAAAACTCAACGAACCTAGGGAAAAACTCAACCAAAATCATCTCCACCTCGATCTCCGTTGAATATGAACTCCCCCAGCTATGCTGAGGTGGCTCATCCGTCGTACATTCCTTCAACTGCAAACTCCGTAGAGGATCCACAATCTCTGGAAGCAGGTAACATTCTCAGGTCTTGACGAAATAATAAGCAATGTAGTAAAAATACTCATACCCCAGTTGAAAAAGGTTATTCAGCAGGTTATTGCTTCTTTCTTTAAAAAATGCCCGTGACTAACAATCAGGCCCCAACTCTCTTTAAAAACTTAATTATTCTCAATTGGAATGCCAATGGCTTGAAAGACAAAAAACATCTCTTTACAGATTTCCTAGTAAGACATAATATAGATGTTGCATGTGTCACTGAAACTCACTTCCTGCCCAATGATAAATTTAAAATAAGTGGCTATTCTATTTACAGACAGGACCGAGTGGCTCCTCATGCCTCTGGGGGTGTCGCAATTTTGATCAAAAGAAACATAAAACACCACGAATTTCTTGCTCCCCAGTTACAAAGTTTAGAAGCTGTTTCCATAAAAATAATTTTACAAAATGGACTCAACTTTTCATTAGTATCAGCATACTTACCTCCTAACAAACGTTTTGTTGATGAAGATTTTAATAGGATTCTCTATAATAATAGTCCTACTATTTTAATGGGAGATCTAAACAGTAAAAACACTTTATGGGGGATGTCGCACTAATAACCCAAAGGGTAATAAATTGAATGACTACTTGATGCGTACAACTATTAATATATCTGCTCCTGTAGAACCAACATTTTATCCGTGGCAGAGAAACCAGCAACCTGACATATTAGATATTGTTTTGTTTAATAATTTCAATGAACCGATAGTACAGCAAACCTTATGCGAGTTAACGTCTGACCACTTACCAGTAATTGTAACTTTTTCAATTAAACCCGATTTTACCAATCCTCCATTGAAACTAATAAATGGTAAAGTTGACTGGGCTGTATTTCATAACGAATTAGAAAACTAATATTATCTTGCCGAATTGTTTACAGTCTTTCGAAGATATTGACAACTGTGTACTACAATTCACTGAGCTGATTTAAAAATTCGGTTTAAAAAAGCAGTCGCAAAACAATCACAAAACCATGTTTTGTCCTAATCGCCCTCCGCAAAGAATTCTTAATTTAATTAAAGAAAAACATGTTTTTAGGAGACGGTGGCAGAGACACAGGCATCCCAGAAGATCGCATGCAGCTTAACAGGCTCATCAGGAAAATAAAATCAGAATTAGATATTTTCAAAATTAATGACTATCAGAAATATTTGAGTGAAATAAACCCAGGCGATAGTTCAATGTGGCTGGCAACCAAAAGAATTCTCAGAACGCCTTCTACGATCCCTCCCCTTCAACAAGGCCAGGAGGACGTACCAGAGTGACTCTGAAAATGTGAGGTTTTTGCGAATTATTTTGAAAATGCTTTTTCCCCTAACCCTACTGTTAATTTGCAAACTGAAGATGAAGTCAACAGGTTTTTAAATAGCACAATCTTATCTGCTGAGCTTCCCACTCAGTATATCTCAACATCTGAAATTAGAAATGTTATCCAATACCTACCGTTGAGGAAAGCTCCTGGGTATGACTTGATAACAAACTTAATATTAAAGGAAACTCCCGCCAACAGCCCATCAGCTATTAAAAACTTTATTTAATGCATGCCTACACGTTGGTTACTTTCCTAAATCCTGGAAACATGCTGAAGTTATTGTTATCCACAAGCCCGGTAAGCCTGTTAGAAATCCCTCTAGTTACAGACCCATCAGCCTACTACCCACTCTGGCAAAAGTATTTGAAAAGCTAATACAGAAGAGACTATGCAGATTCATTGAAGATGCTCAATGTATTCCTCCCCACCAATTCGGTTTTAGGGCAAAACATTCTACTACGCAGCAACTTGCGAGGTTAACACAAACAATAGTGCAAGGGTTTGAAAATAAAAGACACTCTGCTGCTTTGTTTTCTGGATGTTGCTCAGGCCTTTGACAAAGTATGGCACAAAGGCCTTCTGTATAAGCTATTTCAAACTGGACTTCCAAATTACTTGCAAAACATCATCGAATCATTTTTAGAAAACCGGACTTTTTCAGTAAAAATAAATTCTACTCATTCCACTGTTCGACAGATCCGGGCTGGTGTGTGCCACAAGGCTCAATTTATAGGACCTATCCTGTTTAATATGTTTCATGCATGACCTACCCATTCCAGCTCATTCTACGCTTGCTCTTTTCGCTGATGACACTGCCTTGATTTCCCAACATCAAGACATTGACACAGCAGTTGACATGCTTCAGACTGATACAGACCTACTGTTGGATTGGTTCGTTAATTGGAAAATCGCACTTAACCCTCTAAAATGTGAAGCGAAAATATTTTCGCTAAGAAAATTCAATCCCTTAAGGAATATAGAAATTCAAGATAACATCATACCATGGAATGAAAATGACAGAACCGTTAAATATTTGGGTGTCTTATTAGACTCTAAACTTACTTATAAAACAGCACATAAATTCAAAATTAAATCAAGCAAAACACAAGATTGGCACAAATGTACCCAATTATCAATAGAAGATCATCTCTTAAACTTAAATGCGCTCTTTTAATCTACCAAGGAATATTCAGACCCCTCTTAACTTATGCTTGTCCAGTTTGGGGTCCTTGCCTCCATAAATCAAAAATGAACAAACTTCAAGTATTCCAAAACAAGTTTTTGAGAATAGCAACAAATTCTCCATGGTTTGTTAGAAACCGACAGATTCATAATGAATTAGAAATTCCGACCATCTGTGACTACATCCGAAAACTAAGTGCTACATTTCTAGAAACTCTGGACCAATCAACAGGTGCTGTCCATTTTAACATTGGCCAAAGAACTGTCAACAGAAGACTGAAAGCACGTCTTGTTCAAGACATTTTATTATAATTTGAAACTTACATTGTTTGTCAAGTACTAATTTTATTGTTTATTTTCTGTTAACTGTATTATGTTATAGGGTGTCTCCATTGGAGCAAACCCACTAATGTTAATATTTTCTATGTTCTTCTGTTCTCTATGATTCAAACTTCTGTGTATATAATTATTTACTTGTAGTAATTGAACCAGAAATAAAGCTTTTGAAAAAAAAAAAAAAAAAAAAATTTTTTTCAAAGATTTCAAAAACATATGTGAGAGAGTATTTAGAAATACAAATATTGGTGCATGTGAGGGTACGGTCCAATAAGCGGACCCGGTTTTTTATATCGAAATTGGCAAACGATATTACTTAATCATAACCATCGATATAATCAATCGATACTGATGAATTATTTTTAACAACTTAAATAATCTATATGAACAGCTGTAAAACACTTTCAAATAATACAAGGTAATATTTTAAATTTCACGTAACATTGTGTATTAATATGGCCGTCAATCTTAGGAAGCTTCATGAAATTGCTTTAATAGACGATAAAAATATGTTTTTTATGGCTTCAGGATGTTGGGTTAGTACCTAAGAATCCATTATGTGATATTTGTGGAAAGGTAACAAATGTAACTGTCAGAGGAGCTAACATGGTCGTCTTCAGATGCAAAAAAAGAAGGTAATGGTAGACACAACTTTAGTAAAAACGTTTTCGTTCTGTTTCATTTAGTTAAAGTTATGAGTTTCCCTGATTATTTTGGTTATGTTCATTTATTATTTGTTATCATTAAATTCACATTTTAATTTAAACATATGATTGTTATTACTTTTATATCGATTGATAGTCTATGATTCGATATGCGAATATTAGGTATCGATGATTATATTCTTCGATATAAAAAACCGGGTCCGCTTATTGGACCCTACCCCATGTGATTCCTTTGTGTAAGTAATACTGATGGCATATGCCCAGCCGTTGTAGCAAAAAGTAAGTCTAGAAGACATGAATTTGAATTAGTAGGCCTACTGGAAGTACTCGAAGAAGTACTTCAGGACTAATTTATGCATGTACATTCGAAGTAAGACTGAAACTGGCGGACAACGCGCGCCAGGTCTTCCTCAGCAACTAATTGGTCAGCTAAAAAGTCCAAGAGAAAAAGATTACTACGCGTGCCAATTACTAACGCCAAGAATTTAGTTCCAAAAACATCGGAAGAAAATAATACTAACCCGTAACTTGTACTGGGGTTGAGAAATTATATATAATACAACTAAATAAAGATACAGTATTAATAACACAAAGTTTTGCATAAAGAAATAAAAACTTTACTTAATCTCACCTTGTTATTTTTAATTATTATTTGTGTACTTTACTATTTATTCCTTTAGTCTGTACTTGTTCATGAAATGTATGGGCTACTGGGCCTCAGAAGTAACTTTCCCGATTACTTATACGTAACCGTATAATGTAGAGATGGTAAGTCCACTCACTCTAAGAGACAGCAGTGGCAGCAGCTTTGCTTAAGATCTTCGATTGCCGTCTCCTCCTTTTGAACTGCATATAACGTGTATATGTCTCTCTTTGTAGGAAAACACAAGGTTTTATTTTTCAAATTCAAGTTCTCATAAAGACGTGTTGAAAAATAACAATTATTGGCGCAAGAAGAGGTTAAGTAATTAAACCAGATGTAAATAACTTCCGTACAGTTAATTACCTATTACTAAACGTCCAGATTTGGCTCGAGCGTTAAGGAAACCAAATTCAATACCTTTCATGTAAACATTCATAATTTTGTTCATTTAGGAAATTCAGAATAAGCTAATTGGTTTTACGTCGCTACTGCGGCCGTCTATAATAAATGTCTCTATAATTTGTACAGTCATTAGGTACTTCACGAAGAAATATTTTGGTTGATTAGCCCCGTGTTTTTGTCACGCTCCACGCAAGAATGGCCCCTAATGGGGAAATTGATTGCCATTCTGTATAGCTTCAGAAATCATTGTGGATCATTCAAATCTTTTGCATGACTCACCTGTAACTAAACACTGATTTCTGATACGTTTACTTGCATCCTCTTAACCTCTTGGCCAACTTGGATGACACATTGTAATCTTCTTGGAAATCACTTGACCTATTGGATAGAACCTAAAACAACTCAACACAAACTCATCTCCAAATTACGCTCAGGAATAAACCGACCCTGAGTTTATTTGATCGTTCTTTCTCGGTTTTAAACATGTGCTATACTCTCTCTCCTTCGATATAAAGCTTATTCATGAAATTTTAAGAGACTTTGATCGGCTTTTTTCTGTTTTAATACTGTTGTGACATTAAATAATCAGCATACCAAAATTTATAGTTTTTCTACTCATTCTTCACCTGTACCCTTATATTGTGCTTTATAATTGAGTTATAAAAAGTATACGTTTTTCATGTACGAGAGGCTCTTTTTTTCTTTAGAAACACTGCTAGCTGGGTTGGCGTATTTACAATAAATTATTATAAATTTATTAATTATCGGCTGAGAATACAGCAATGCACCATTTCACCTTCAAAAAACTCCGTTTTGTAATAATGCGTTTGTAAACAAAAACGTATATAATTAGGAGAACCAATTGCTAAATTAACTAATTTCCGGTATGAAAATTAGTTTTCTATTCTACAACTCTTAGGGAGGGGGGGAGGTAACTTCAAAGACTGTCCCAAGATAGCTGTTTTATTATTTCAAAACCACTATCTCTCACCTAATACCCAGTTTTCCTTGGTTCAATGGATCCTCAACTCCATCAAAAAGATATCAAAGATTTTGGGATTACATACTTAGAGGCAATTACAATATTAGTATTTCCCAAAAGTGAATCCATTTATAATAAATTCAGGCTAATGTTTAGTACAGAAAAATGCAACATCAATTGGCAAACAAATACAAACATTAGATTTTATGTACGTGAAATAATAATAAAACCTTAATGAGTGGTTAACCTAGAATATTCAGTTGTAAAATTCTGTTAACTAAGTCAGTTTAGATTTCCTTAAACCACTAAATCATAACTAATAATAATAAATGTTCATTCAATCGTTCTGTTTATATATCTACGAGTATAAAATGCAAAGACGTAACAAAGTAATGGTACCCCCCCCCCCCCCCACCCCCCCCCCCCCCCACCCCCCCCCCCCCCCACCCCCCCCCCCCCCCACCCCCCCCCCCCCCCACCCCCCCCCCCCCCCACCCCATACTGAGTTTTCCCCATAAATAAAAACAATGTAAACCTTAAACAATTTTAAGCCTTTGTTTTTGTTTTTTACCGCTCTTAACTTTCAGGTGTTATTCCATAAGTATGGAAAAAAACTGGACTTGTGTATTTACTAAAAGTGGCTATTAAGGTTAATTCTCTTAATTTCTACTTCATCCTAACCTAACCTCTACATACACGGATGATTTCGTAGGAGTCTAACGAGAACTCCTGTAAGTAATACTGCATTTTTACTTATAATAGGAGTATGATATAATCTTTTAAAAATTGAAAATTTTTTTTCTTGAGTTCTCCTGGTTTTTAATCGAATTAGGTAGCATTTTAGTTTTTAGATACAGTCCATAGTAAAAATATTATAATACTGTATGTCAAAATAAAATTTTTGTTCACATTTATATTTTCATTTTTGAAGCATACGCAATAAGTTGTGTATTTTACAAAATCGCGCAATGTGTTGACATAATATAACCTTAAAAACAATATTTAGTAAATAAGGATAATAATCGTATTATTCAATCAAGATATTTACATATTACTTCATCTTTACTAAAATAAACACTAACACATTTAATACTTTTGTCCATACTTTAACAAAAATAGTTAATCCTTTCCAACATCGAGCGACGATCGACGAAACCAGTAACAAGCCATGTACCATCAGAATATAAGTTTCCAAAGTAAACTATATTTAATCATTTTTTTATTATACTGGGACAACAGTAACAGATACATTACAGTAACAGGTCTTAAATATGTAGTTATAAAAACATACATGTTATGAAATTGAACATGAGGGAGATAAAGAAGAACCTTGAGGATTGACCTATAAGGAGGTGTTATAATAAAGCCTTGAGTGTTACGTACAGTACTTTACAAACTGTGGTCAACAGGATGTTAGAGATGTCTAAATGCAATTATCATAAAATATTCTCAAGAATTCTCATGGTGTCCGGCATAACCATAGCTGTAGGCATTATACAGTAATTTATACAGTACCCCCCGTTTTTGTAATGTGGAATCCCTGATGTTTTAAGGTGTTACAACCAATGGTATTCGGTTAGAATAAATATTTATTAAAAATTTTGTCAGGGCGCTTCAAGTTGCCCTTTTTGATGAAAAATCTA
This sequence comes from Homalodisca vitripennis, assembly GCF_021130785.1. Taxonomy (NCBI): domain Eukaryota; kingdom Metazoa; phylum Arthropoda; class Insecta; order Hemiptera; family Cicadellidae; genus Homalodisca; species Homalodisca vitripennis. The sequence continues at coordinate 107,352,723 of NC_060213.1, forward strand.
GGAAAATTCCAATAAGTTTTAGGCCTTTATAAAGTAAGATAAGAATATTAATTTATTGGACTATGTGTATCGGTATACACCCAATATCGGAAGAATGAATATCGAATGAAAGATTTTTTAAATAAAAATTTTAACAAAAACCCTGTGTTTCGTTTGCAAAAGTTATAGAACATATTACTCCCCCTGAGATCTCTTATAATTTATATACTACTATAAACATGTAATTTTTTATATTCAAACATGTTTTTGAACTTGTTACACAAAATTACTCAAAACAAAAATTGTCTAAAATACAACCCCAATAGCCCAATATAAGATTTCCAATGTTTAAAGTGACTAATTCTTTTAGCGGGGTATGGAATATGTTTTGCATATACGCTCCGCGACACGTAACGTCACGTCACGCTTGTTCGCTCTATAAGCCGCTAGGGGCGGGCCATTTTTGATGTGTGCGTTTCTCCGCTCTCACTCGATAATCAAAATACAACTGAAATAAAGTTGTCTTGCATATTGGATTCTACAAAATTAATTATATTATTGATTAAATTTATGACTTTTGATTGATTTCAGTAGGTTATACAATTAAGTTTATTTAAAATGTTGGTAGTTATAGGATGGACAGTATTTTTTTTTTTGCGGAATACTATATTCTTTGGATAACCTCAAATCGCGTACTAATCAAAAGATTATGGTGGTATGTGTGAGTAACTATAATTAATTAATATTTTAGGTAATCAAATGTCATATCATAAATGTTTTTGAATTTGGTTTTTAAGTCATTTACTATAATATAATATCATTTAAATTTTTCATGGATTTCTCTTGGTCAAACTCCTGAGGTATGTAAAATGGACTTTTTAAAAGTCTTTTTAAAACAAAAACATGAGTACAACGAGATCAGGAACTACAATAGATGCTGTGTTTACAAGATATTTAGAAAGATTTGATTCCATAATTTTTTATTTCTTATATCAATTATCATAAACGCATAATTTCATTATTAGAAGAAATCAACGAAAATGAAAGTAATTATTTCGGAAACACGAGGTTGTAGTGAGAAGAATACTGACCAAATTATAGAAACTAATATAAAGGATAATAACTCAAATGTATAAATATTTATTTACTGTAATATTTATAAGTCAGTGATGATTGTAATATATTAAAATATGAAAAATATTACAAAATTATTTATAAAATAATTTAATTTTTTTATTTGTTCTGCCTTCAGTTTTATCTTAAAGAGCCGTGATTTGGAAATCAAATCTTCTCTAACATATGAGATTTAATATGCTATTCAACGATTATCGTAATGCATATTAACTGCATAAATATTGATTACAACATAGGAAAGGATAAATTTAACTATTGTCGTAACTATTGTCGTATGTCGTAAACTACTAAAACTATTGTATGAATAAGAATCCATTTTATTTCGGTAATTACAAAATGCTATATGAAATAAGTCACACACTAAAATAACATAATTTTAGATAAGGTTGCTTAATATAATTTACATATTGGTAAGATATGACAGATATTCTTTTATAGCATATGAATATCTTTCCAGCAAAATGATTTTAACTTTTTTTAGAAAATTTTTTGAGTTTGATAGGGATTTCAGGTGCCGAGTCAGCGCATTATAGAGCCGCAGGACTGAATAGTGTATGCCCTTTTCAAAAAGTGTCCATTTATGGGTCGGGTAAAACCATGTTACCTTTGTGGCGGGTATTTCACTGATGGTTAAAGGCATTTTCCGCAAAAAAATGGGGGTTAAAAAAGTTAAAACTTCAAGTATGTAGATACCAGGAAGAGTGAGGAGATTCAGTTGCTGAAAAAAGACTTACAATGAGCACGATGAACAGATCTTGATATAATGCAAACTGTTTTCTTGCAAGCATTTTTCTTTTAAACTTTTCTTTTTTACTCTGCATTGTAATGAAGAGCATCATGATTCGGATCAAAATGCATTCTTCAACGCAAAATCAAATCCCCACCAAATTTTTCGCAAAATCACCAACAAAGACTGTTATAGACAATTGAAATATATTAATTTCGGACAAGTCCAAAAAAAATTTTCCACTGACAGTCCTTGAAACAGCTGTATCATGTAATAAGCTCGCTTACGAAAAACTATAGTGGTGAATCTGTAACAAGTGTTTTTGTAACAACCTACCTAATGCCCTCCCAGGCAGAGTGAAATCTTTGATTAACTGCCAAATAGGGTTAGAGTAATCTCTCCAGGACACAATTTGGTCCCAATACACTTGATCCTTTGCTAACTATTCCAAATAACATATGAACGTAGGGGAAATACAATAACTAAACAGTTGCTGGCGATCCTGAATGCATCCGTTGTCAAAGGACACAATTTCCAGTACAATGGCCCTCAAATATCGCAGGCTCGCAATATAATACGGCAGGACTCCGCTAATCCCGCAGGAGCTCCATTTCCACAGAGCAGGCTCGGGCGAAAATATTAGATTTAAAGGAAGGGTGACAAAGACGCTGTGGTCGGGTGGTTCCGATCCCTGTTAAACCCACAGAGAGGCCGCCTCCTCCCTCCCCCGCTACCCTGGATCTGTCACCCCCGCTGGGAGAGATTATTATCCTGTTATGGTTTAGTGAGAACCTCAGCATGTTTGCGGGCGGAATTTTGGATCAGGGGTAAATATTGGGTAATTGGATGAATGCATTTGTAAGGGCTTTGATAGAAAGGTTACACAAGATTTTGAGTTATCTTACTGTAGAGGGTGAAATGAAATATCAATGACTAAGTGTTCTTGTTCAATTATGGTGAAAATGTCTTCTCACACAAATTTTATAGTGAACAATATAGTATCGCATTCAGTAGGAGTAAAACATTAAGAGGGACACTCAGAATAACTAGTACGGTAAGATGAAGAATTGAACTTTTTGGATGCTGAATCGATGTTGTGGAGCTCTAGTTCACCTTCCTTGTAGTGCAGAATCTGAAATCCGACGCTGTCACAGACTTGATTCCTGGAATCTGGAGTCATGTTCGCCTGAAGAGATCGAAAAACCACCGAGAACGCTTCTAAAATTAACTCTTTACTTCGTTTTTATATCAGAGACTTCTAGATTGCAAAATATTGAGTTATATTCATTGATTACTATACACAGACTACATTAACATTGAGTCAACCCTTCCTACCGTAGATATGTTACAATATGTATAATTGAACTCTTTTGAGCCATGGATAAGTGTCGCGTGCTTTCATGGAAGACACTACTAAGAGAAATATTTATCAATATTGTACTTTTCCACCGGAACTTATAGGTTTCAAATGCCGGTTTAAAGCTGGTACAAATCAGTATCTGACTCTTTTGTCAGTAGTGTGATAAAAGGTTTTGAACTAAGGACTGGTATCGTTGACTTAAATAATAATCATCACTGATCCTATTGTATAAAATATAATAATCCGAAACACTTACAGTCGACTCTCGATAACTCGAAACTCAATAAGTCGAATTCTTTGATAACTCGAATTTTTTTCCGTTCCTTTGAGAAAACCTGCCTAAGTCGAAAAAAAACCATGCGTAACTCGAATTAATTTTGCACCCGAATTTTACCTCAATAACTCGAAGTTCAGTAGATAAGTCGAAGTCTTTAAATACATTACCTCTACAACTCGAAATTTTCAGATCAACCCTCGCTAACTCGAAGCTGTGCTGTGTTTACAGCGAACCTGTGTTAGGTAATAGACCTGGCCGAACAGGTCTGGACATGTCGCTGAATTTTCCGACTGTCTGCCAAACGTCAGTGCCGTGTGCAGTCAGTTCCCACGCATTTAGTCAATAGAGTGGCACGTTCTCGTTCCCGGTCTAACCCTGTTTTGCGTTTAGTGAATGTGAGTGACTACAGTACAGTATGAGTGACAACGTAAGCACTAGAAAAGTGAAAACTTCGAATATAGGGGACAAGTTGAAGATAATAAAGTTAGTGGGTGAAGAGAAGAGGAAAAAGAAAGACATTGCCGCAGACTTCAACATTCTTTGGCAGCACGCTGTCAATGATCTTGAAAAACAAAGAAGAAATTCAACAAAGGGCTATCGAAGGTAACTTAAAATGTAAACGGAAAAAGAAATGCTGAATTTAAAGATGTAGAAGAGTGCATGATTAAATGGTTTTAAACAGTGCAGAGAAACAAATATTACTCTAGGCGGCCCATTGATAAGAGAAAAAGCTGAGCACTTTGCTAGATCTTTGGGCCACATAGAGTTTAAAGCCAGCAATGGGTGGCTTGAAAATTTAAAAAAAAGGCACAACAATTCTTTTAAGGAAGTTTGTGGAGAAAGTGGAGCTGTAGACGATGACGTAGTAGTTGATTGGAAGGCTTCATTACCAGATCTCATTAAAAATTATGACCCCAAAAACGTATTCAATGTTGACGAAACTGCTCTGTTCTTTAAGTGTCTCCCTGATAAGACTTACGAGTTTAAAGAGGAAAAATGTCACGGGGGCAAACACAGCAAGGAACGAATTACTCTTTTGCTTGCGTCTTGCATAACAGGCACGAATATGTTAAAACCTCTAGTGATAGGGAAATCAAAAAAACCTCGATGCTTTGCTGGAGTAAAGTCATTACCTGTTGACTACACAGCAAATAGGAAAGCATGGATGAATGCGAAGTTGTTTTGCAGATTGGTTACTTAAGTTAGATAAGCAATTGGGCAAAGGGAAGCGAAAAATTATTTTATTTATTGACACAACTGCAGTGCTCCACAACACTATTCCTAAACTCAAATGGGTAAAGGTCCAGTTTCTACCAGCAAATACGACATCAAAATTACAACCTCTGGATCAGGGTATTATTAAGAATTTTAAAGTTCTTTACAGAACTGAAGTTGTAAGATTTGTGGCTGATATTGAAGACGGAAAGGAGTGTTCAATCAACCTGTTACAAGCCATGCGGTTGATTGACAAGTGCTGAAAAATTTAACAAAAACAAACTGTTGTCAATTGTTTTAAGTCGTGTGGGTTTGCAATAGATAGGGACCAAGATGTTCCAAGTGACAATGACCATGAACTAGAACCGTGACTTCCCAACGCTGAAGCTGAGTGGACCGTGATAAATAACGAGCTCCCGGATTTAATCTTTGATGATTTTGCAAATGTCTACGAGGGTGTTTTCAGTCTACGGATCATTATCGGACCAAGACATCATCGCAACTGTAACAAGTGAAGACGTCCTCTCTGATGATGACAATGATGACGGCATGGAGCAGCCACCGGACATCACAACCAAGGAAGCCAAGGCCGCAGTGAACACTTTACGTAGCTACAACTTAGAACAATCAAGTGACGTACCAGACAACGTGTTCTCTGCTGTTGTTGTTATTGAGAACATTATAGACTTAAATCCTGAAAAAGGCCTTAGGCAGAAAAAGATTACGCATTATTTTCAAATTTGAATTGTACGTACGTATGAATTGTAGGCATCCATTGCAGTGTGACAGTAAGTACAAATGCTGTATGTAGTTACAGTACATACATTAGTTTTGTAAAGGATGTAGGGAATAAAAAACATAGTTTATTTGTACCTCTATAACTCGAATTTTATTTTGTTTACCTCTGTAAGTCGAATTTAGTGAAATATTACCTCTATAACTCGAACTATTCTTAAGTCGAAACTATACGTAACTCGAAGAAAACAGCCGTTCCCTTGAAATTCGAGTTATCGAGAGTCGACTGTATTGGGAAATCTAATTAATCTTTATCGAATTGTATTAGGGTGCTCGTCATATTAGAAGTATTGTTAATCATTTTGACAGGACTTCGGTCTTCAGATAACATTTTAAACTTGATTATTCAAACACATGCGGCAGAAAAACTGCCAAATAACAACTTACTGAATCGCAAACAGTGGTGTAGTATTAATAGTAGAATGATCGCTCGGGAAGAGAGAGATTCTGTTTCGAGTCCCAGCAGAGCAATTATGTTTAGATCATTAATCTTTATTGAAATTATATCTGGATATTCTCATCTGTATGAATCTTAAAATATCTGGGAGACAGAAAAGTGTCTCTAGGAGATTGGGACCCAAAGTTTCATTAGGAAACTGGTAAAGTGTCACTGGGCGACTGGAAAATTAAAATAGAAGACTGTGGAAGTGCCATATGGAGACTGGTACAATTGCCCTGGGGGAATGAGAAAGTGTCACTGGAAGACTGGGAAAATTTCACTAGGGGATTAGGAAAGAATCACTGGGAGGCTGTTAACTTTCATCGAGAGACTGGGAATGTTCGAGAGATCCAAAATTATAGGATTGGGACACATTCACTTCACCGACAAGCGTAATGATTGCCGCAATTTATGGAAAACTTTATCCCCATTGTAAAATGTATGAGCGTCCATTATAAAAATTTCACTTTCCGAATACCCAAAACGATTTTTGTAGGCCTACAATTTAAAAAGATATTGTGTTTATACGTAAATATGAATTATGTGTTGATGTAAAGCCACAATAGACAGGCATTCTCTGGAGACAGTTTTAAAATTAAGTACTTATTAATTAGAAGAGCTTTAGGTAACCCTATGACTCTAGAGACTGGAACAATTTTTAATTTCTGTCAGTCTATCTGTATATCTGTCCACATGATATCTCAAAAATTAAATGGCCTACAAACATGAAATTTAGAATGTTGCACACATCTATCAGTGCAACCTGAGTTTGATAATGACGTTTGTCACTCCGTGGGATTTGGCTGAGCGTTAGTTCATATTTTTACATCATTATATGGGTACCCATGATGCCACCGAGAAATTTGTCAGAAGAAATAAATTTAGAAACAAACAGCCTACAGTCATATGAGACTTTAACATGTGACACTATTGATCATAGAGCAAAACAAAAAAATAATAGAGTGTAAAGTTAACAATAAATTCAGTGCAGGATCTGATTTCAGCACACTCTGGAATTGTAAATATCCTCTCTAGCTCTCCGAAATTTTAATTATTTGAAAATTGCTATTAAACCAAGATATGAAGGCAAGATATCTTGACGAACATTTCAGCAGTAGACTTTATTCTTAAAACTTCATTTCTACATGGACAAAACTGTTCTATAGTGGTGCACGTCCAATCATGAAATTTTACTGAATGTAATTTTTTCAATATTTTTCTGTTTGATTGTCTGTCTGTTTATCTGTCCACAGGGCATCTCGAAAAAAAAGAATTAAGGTTTTGAAATTTTCCATCCGACTTCAATGAGGCATGTTTACTGGGACACGGTTTGTTAGCGTTCAGGTAGTGACGAAAAGATAAGTGCCAATGTGTTGGCGCTCCATCCTGCTGAAATATGAATTGTTGTGCTTCTTCTTCGAGCTAAGGGAACAGCTAATTCTCCAACATCTCTATATACTGTATAGTCCCATGGAGTAGCATCTTAGAAGAAAAAGGTATCTAAAACTTTATTGTTGAACAGAAAACGTTCACCTTAGGCGAGTCACGTTCATACTCAATTTTTTTCCCGCGGATTATCAGTGCTCCATATATGGACATTGTGCTGGTTGACTTTTCCGTTAGTGTGGAAAGTAGCTTCATCACTAAACACAATCTTCGAAACGAAAGATTCATCTGCTTCCATTTCAGCAAGGATAAACCCACAGAAATCGATTCTTTTGATCTTATAAGCTGAAGAAAGGGCTTGAACGAATTTCTGACAGTAAGGTTCTCATTACAAAACTTTCTTCGTAGGACTCTCTATACAGTTTGGTTTATGGAAGCTGCAACTCTCTGCTAGCTCTTCGAGTCGATTTACCTGAGATTCGAACTAATGTTTGCTGTATGCGAGCTACATTTTCATCACTCGTGGCGCGGCCTTCCAGAACTTATCCCTTTCTACACAAACAACCATTCTCTATAAACTGTTTATACCAACGTTTGATACACCACCTATCAGGACGTTGAACATCATACTTCGTTCGAAATGCACGCTGAACAACTGTCGTTGATTCACTTCTGCCGTACTCAATTACACAAAAAGCTTTCTGTTTAGCAAGTCGCCATCTTGGCATCAACTGACGCTGACAACTTGTCAACAGAGCCTTAAGTGAACAAAAGAGCAACTAAATTAAACTTTAGAGCTTTCTTAATTCGCCGACATATAGTACTTAGCTCTCCTTTTATTCTCTGCAGAGTTATACATTTCTAAAGTTGTGGTATTCTTTTTGAATCACCCTGTTTGTTGAAATAGTGTTCCCATCCCTTCAACTCCGAGATGAACACGTGTTCTGACGGCCAGAGGTCGCCACGGAGGGCGAGATCGCGCAGTTTCAGGAGGCCGGGTACGCGTTTTTTTTTGCGACCCCCCCGCTGTCAACCTTCTCCCCCCATCAAATTAACTAATCATTCCGGGAATTACCCAATATCGTGAGAAGAGGGCGAGCAGCAAGAGCCTTCAGATCCTAACTTGGCGGTAGGGGTTGGGGTCGATAGGGGCGTAAGGATCGTTTATCTCGAGATCTCTCCAAGGTCCGATCTGAATTCATCTTTGTAAAATAAATGCTCTTCATGATATTCTAATATACTTTATTAAGAAAATGCAGTCGAAAGTTGACATTTTTGCCACCTTGGTTCTACATCAGGCAATTTGCCTCATCCACGTCAAACCAGAAGGGTAAGTACGTGATTGGAAATAAGGCAAACTTTGCATTGTAGAGGGAAATGGAAAGTATTGCAATGACAATATTCTAGACAGTAAATATTACAAAATGTGGAAAATCCAATTTTTGCCCATAGCTTTTTTGACGGATTGACACATCGAAAAAATTTTGGACTCAGAATTAAAATACCAGTTGCAAAATACATGTCAAATGAATTTATTCATATTTAAAATATACCTAAATCCACGATAGCGGATTTATGATAATCACCAAAAGCCAAATGGAATGTAAGTATTATTTTATGACCCTCACAGTAAAAAATTGTGAACATTTTAATTCGATATTATGATTTTTTATGTATTCTATACGTTGGTCACGCCGTATAAAAAAATACCCAGAAAAAGTATTATGCTTTTCTTGTTTAGCTCTTAAACCAATTTAAATAATCAGGAAACAGGTACTCAATTTTGTTTTTTTTTTTTCTTTTTACATCAAACGAAGTATACATACCGCTAATTATACGTTTATTAAGACTACGACATAAAAGTTGCCCAGATACATATTTTATTTATTAAGTTGGCCTTTAAAATTCTATGAGTGCACAATTTAGATCAATTTTACGAAACGTGACTAAATTGCTGATTTTTTGGGTACTATAATTTTAAATCCCTTATTAAAAGGATGAATTCCACATCTACAATTGATCATTACGACGGTAAAATGGCAAATATTATTTAAATTTAACTGTTGTACATTTCATAGCATTTTTTTAGTTTTCAAAATATACTAAAAGAGACAATTAAAAATTGTTCCTCTCAGTTTTCAAATGATGCAAACAGAATTATATGACGATATTTTAATAATTTAAAACCATTTATTCTCATACAAAAGACATTTAAGGGCTCCCCCCCCACCCCCCCCCCCCCCCACCCCCCCCCCCCCCCACCCCCCCCCCCCCCCACCCCCCCCCCCCCCCACCCCCCCCCCCCCCCACCCCCCCCCCATCCCACTTTGAATACACTGAAAGTTAAGAGCGTAAAAAACAAAAACAAAGGCGTAAAATTGTTTAAGGTTTATCATTGTTGTATTGATGTGAATACTCAGTAAAAATATCAAAGAGACTTATACGTTTGTTGCGTATTAGTTATGTTAAACTAAAAATCTTCAATTATTCTAAGATTTAAATTAAGGTCGTAACATATTTAAAGCCTTACATAGCTCCTATAAGATAAAAATAAAATGGCCACCAGTACATTTGATTGTTAAAATTTACACTATTGTTTTAATTCATATTTAGTAACTCGACCTGATACCAAAATTGAGACCAAAAAATTGAGTGACGTCTATTTATTATTTCTTTGAAATATTTAGTTTTTTATATATCTACTTAACATTAATTTTTAAATGAACATAATCATGGGTAAATGTTAAAGACTTAGAGGTACGGTTTCAGTAACCAATCGAACATAAAGTTTTTTACTTTCCCATACATCACAAATATTATGTGTATTGACTTCTTGGAAAGCTTGGCCATCAACATTAAAAATCATGCAATGTTCATGACTCATTTAACATATCAAAGTTTGTATTCATGTAATCATGAAACTTTTTACTAGTAGCTCATATTGTGATAGCCTTGTAGTGTTTTTAACTTTTCAACTCCTATATAACTGTGTTCTGATTATATAACGCGTGTTACGAGTTTAAACATTTTGTGTTATAAATTATATTAAATAAAAGAACACCCTACATATTTGCGCACAATATGGAGTTCGCATCAAACTATAAATTAAAAGCCATATCAACAAATGTGTGAATTGTTAATATTTGTTACTCTATTTGAATAGAACCGATTCTTTTCAAATTTGGCAGATATTAATTTCAAAGATAGCTTTCCCCGAATAATGATTAGACATGAAAACCTGAAGTTTGCGGGAACACAAATACAAATACTAAAACCCGTTCTGTTTCAGCAATAAAGAAACTAATTAATTGCTTCGACATTCCATTTCCTGAAATCGGTAAAACAATCCATATGAGTTTATCCATTTGATAAATCGTAAATTTCTTTATATTAAATAATTTGTATTTCTGAACTTTAAAAATGTTTCCACTCAATGTACAGGTATTCTTTAAGATGTACTTCATAGTTGAAAAGAAATGTAATCTTAGATACTAATGTTACTCTATAAGCGGTCATAAAAGGTACAGGCTGCAATACTTGTGGGTTCAAACCGTATGACGATCACGATTGTAATAAACCATTCAGTGATCGATCTCACAGTAGGCTACTCGTAGGCCCGGCCTCCACTTGCGATTTTTGTTGTCGCGCGATTGTTTAGTCGCAAAAATAGAACCTATTGTTTTAAATGCAGGCGCATCCACATGCGACAGAAATGCGACTGCGATTTAAAAAACGCAACTGGACCTATTTTGACCGCGACGCGACTGTCGCGGAAATAAAAATGAGTCACACGGACAGGCATCGACATGCATCCACTGGCGATTATTTAGTCGCATTTTTGAACTGAGTACTGTCGAGCGGTGGCTGTTTGTTAACTAAATAAATGTCTGACAGTGAAAACCTCTACTAGTAAATTAGTATTATCAGTCATTGATACTGATTTGCTAATTAGTGAAGTAGAAAAGAGACCGGCTCTTTATAATAAACAATTAAAAGAGTACAGTGACCGAAATAATAAAAGAAAAAACCTGTGGGACTGAAGTGTGTGGTAAAGTGATAGAAAACTGGAATGACCTTTACATCAAAAGAAAAGAAACATAAAGGTGAGTGATTTAAATATGATAGCATTAATTGGCTAAAAATACCACCTACAGGATATCTAAAAAATGTAGCCTACACTAACTTATAATTTATATCTTATCGGATTCATTGCAGTTCTATATGTTTCCCGATTATCAATTTATTTTCGTCTTTGATATTGTATTATCTTATAAATCTATTATATTATCGTCTATTAAAAATATTGTATGCTTTTTTAATTTATTCCCAACAGTTTTGTTTATTTTTTATTATTATTTCACAAGAAAACATTTTTTCAATATTTCATTTTAATAGGGTTCTACCTAATAGGTTTCTGTAAATAAAACATCGTTCATAGTTTTATTAGCAAATTTATTTAAACCAAAATGTAGTTTTGGCTAACAAGATATGGTTGTATAAATGATTAATAATGAAATTATTAAACTTTAGTTACTCTTAACATGTATTAAACAATTTTTTAAACAGAGGTTTCTTCTGTAAATCACTTCCATGTATTATTATGCCAACTTCTTCTTATTGATTTAAACATGGTCGTATTGCCAAGGTAATGAGCCTTGAGGTGAAATGAAGTAATCTGCCAAGTAGTCTCTTGCTTCGATACCTGAAGAGGTACCCCGTACACCGACTTGTTGTATACATACCAGCGGACACTCATAGCATTCATCTTCAACTCGAATACCATCTTTTCTTCTTACAAAGTTGTTGAGAACGCAGGATGATTTAATAATGTCCATCCGCTAAGTTCGTTTGGACATTCAATGGCCGATGGAAAATTCGCCATTTGTTGGCTAAAATACCAAACGTGCATTCCACCATTCTTCGAGCACGGCACATTCTGTAGTTGTATACTCTTTGTTTCATGGATAAATTCTTCCTGGGATAAGGCCTCACTATATTTCTTGATGTAGCAAATGCTTCATCTCCAACTATAACAAATGGCATAGGTTTTTCCATTTTCGGTCATTAGGAAGAGTTTGAGCTTGAGGGATGTTCAGTTTGCCATCAATCAACTTTGCACCTAGTGCGGAGTTTTTTCAGAATATTTGAATCACTGTTACTACCGTAAGATCCTACATCGATTGCTGTAAAACAATAGTCTGCGTCTACTACAGCAAGTAACACAATCGAAAAGTAATTTTTATAATTGTAAAAAAGAGATCCAGAGTGATTTGGCTTCTGAATTCTTATATGTTTGCCGTCAATGGCACCAATGCAATTTGGGAAGTTCGTTCGCAAGTAAAATTGTTTTTGCTATCTCCTTCCAATCTTCCTCTGATTTGGTAGGCATGTGTATTGGTTGTAAACATGTCCACAATTTTGAGCAAGTATCTTTAATGATGTGACCAATTGTGCTGGCACCCAATAAATATTCAAAGTGTAACGAAATGAAGCTGTTCCCAGTGGCAAGGTACCTGAAAATAATAAATTCTGAAAATAAGGAGGTACTATATCAAAAGTGTTATGATGAAGTTATGGCATAGGTTTTACATTTGAAATCAATAAAATATAATTTTTAATTATTCTAGGGGGGTTAATACTAAATTTGTATTCCATTCCAGGTACAGACGTTCAAAAAAAGTGGAAGAATTTAAAGGAAGGACTGCTTTTTGAGGGAAATTGCAGCACAACGAAAAACCACATCAGGCCAAGGAGCAACAAAAAGAAGAAAGTATATCCATTTTGATGCGTTGCTGTTTTTGGTTCCCTTTGTAAAAGGAAGAGAAACTATTAGTAATATCTCCCTCAATGAAACGGATGGATATGAACCAGAGCAACCACATGATACATCTGATGACATTCAAGAAGGTAATTCTACTGCAAGAATGCTCACTTGGCATTAATGCACAGAGACACGAGCGTGAAAGGCGTAAAAATAGTAAGAAACAAAATGCAAACTCATATGAGACATCTTTATTGAACATTTTGAAAGCAAGACAAAGTGACGAGGGTAATGAAGATAAACACTTCGCTTTAATGTTGGTTCCAATGTTAGAAAATTAAATGAAGAGCAAAAGCATTATGCTAAGATAGAAATTTTAAACGTCATGAGGCAAGCTCGAAACATTAATCCACGCCCTGGTTACATCAGCTCTTCCCAACATACACAACAGCCACAGCATAGCCATTCTGCTTACGGACATAATTCTAACCAACCTGTGTATCCACAAAATACTGGGCCAATGCAGAATTTTTACAACGATTTTGCAGGAAGTGTTTTGTCATCACCCTCTGCAAGTGGAAGTGATCTTTTTGATTTATCGTAACTCTTTTAATGGGTAAACTACTAACCCTTAGTTATTCCTATAACATTTGATTTTTATTAATTTGTACTTGTGTTTTTTAAAATGTTTTGATTTAATAAAGAGTTTTTAATAGATAAACAAATAAGATAATTTGATTTTCTGTAATTATTACTCACCTCAAAGTCACTGATAGACGTTCTTCTGGTGGTATAGACAATCTCCATTTTGTGTTTTTATATGTAATTTGATGGACCAATTATTCTCAAAAGTTCATCAAAACTATTTTTCGTCATTCGGTAATACTGAAAGAATTTTATAGGATGTTCACTCAAATCTTCAAATAACTTGTGAAACTGCCCTTTTAGTAATCGCTGACTTGTTATTGGGTGAACCCAGTAATTATGTTTTCGCCGTTTACGTCTAGCACGAAGTAAAAGCGCGATCACAACACTTGCTTCGATGTCATCCATGATCAAAATCTACAACGATTCTGTCGCAAGTGGATGCACCTCAATTAAGTTTTGCGACTGCGACAAAACAATCGCGCGACAACAAATCGCAAGTGGAGGCCGGGCCTTAGACCTAATTGAGCTGAATGAGGATTATTGATAATTTTTATATAGTATTAAAAAGTTCCACTCAACTAACACAGTTATAAACAACTGCAAAATGTGGAACCAATTTTTTATCTACAAGAGCCTCGAATTCTCTATCAATACATTCTAAAACTCTGGAAGCAAACAAAAAACAACAAATCCACACTAACGTGTTCCCACATGAAACCCAGAATTGGGTCGGTTCTCAGCCTCTGGGACTTTTTTACTGCCGAAAATAAAGCAAACAGTGGACAGGGGGTGGGGAAAGGTAGCAAGGAGCAGCGGGCCACATATCTCAGAGGCTGTGGACCATGCGCAGATCGCTCGGACAGCTCGACAATCGCGCAGTGTTGCCACAATAACCTGCAGGGTGCCAACTATTGGGCAACAATCGCCCGGCCGTTTGTCACCTAACCTAACATCTTGCTCCTGGATTGCTCCAGATCTTTTCTTCTTCTCACTTTGCTACTGGAACTGTCCACACGACATCCTAGTGACCTCGGACACTGGGTTATCTGTAGACTGACCACCATCTCCGCACCAGGGGGCCGCTCTATGAGAAAACTGGCCAAACATGACTGACTGTCCAGCTCATTTTATTGTCTTTCTTTCGAGCCTCCTACGGCATTCTTTTAATTCCCTAAAGATTAGTATTATACATCAGATTCTTTTGTATTTGATAGTGGTTTATCTCCTTTTTCAATCAACAATATCTTGAGGTAGCTTGTGCCTGTAAGTTGATGATATCTAGATTGATTCTGGTCTACAGGTATGAGGTACCAGATCTCTTGTCATCGTTAAGGGTTTGCCTAAAAATAATACTATAATATGATATGACCGTGTTTTGCCTTCCATTCTTTATTAAAAATTTGGTTTCTTAATCCTTTTGTGTTTGGAAAAGTATTGTTTTTCAAAATTTTTGCTTTTTTAAATTTATACCTGTTACTCAATATATGTTTTTTGTTGTTGTAAATAATGATTAAATGTTAATTTTTTCTAAATGTCGCTTATACAATGATACATTTTAATCGCATACCTTTGATTTTATTTTCGAATATTATTTTGTCTGAATTTGCTTGGGTGCCGATTATCCCAAAGAGATCAATGTAAGTTTGTTTTATAGTTTTTTAAGTATGTAGCCATGTGGCTTGTTAATCTAACGGAACTGTATCGTACTTCTAGTAAAGTTGTTCCAGGCCCACCGTAATTCAATCACCAATTTCACGTAAACTGAAATAAACTGAAAATACTAAAAGAGAATTTGGAATGGACATGGGTTTATCCATATGGCTGAATCATGTGGATTTCCATATTGGCTATGTACATAATTAGTGGATAAACTTTAAAAAATTAATTATCTTGTGTTAGCTCAAGGTGAATGAAATAACTATGGGTCATCAAGATAAATCCGAATTATAGAAACTACCTAGGGGCTTAATAACCCCCAAACAATAACATCGAATAAAAAGATCAATTCAAATGAAGCTATTAAATTGTTCTAAGTTCATCAGTTTTAAGATTTCGCATTCTGCGATTTAAAAGTGTTTATGTTTAAAATGATGAAAATTTGATAAATTATTCGTGTTCACCTCAAAACCCGAAAATACAATGTGTCGAGGTTAACGGGGTATCAAAGAGATTTTGGGTTTGGTTCCTCGAAGTGTTTGCAAATCCTAGCTTGGAAGTGTCTCTTTACACGCCCTCCAATTCTTGACGCTTTGTCGTTTGCCGGGATGGGGTCTGCGAGACCTAAACGAGACGACGAAATAATGTTTTCTTTCTGTCGCCAGGGATAAGGGCTGGAGCCAAGTGAGGCGTGAAGTCAATGGCGACATCTGCCCACAGGCGCGGGCAAGCCGAGGGAGAGGGCGCCGAACTGTCCCTAAGGCCTCCATCATATCGTTGATACAATGGGGTGGACTCAGTTGAACGTGTTTAAACTTGCCAAGTGAGCGGCGTGGTCTTGAGAAGGTAAATTTATGCGCGTTGTAATAGTGCTGAAATTAGTAGAATTCTTCACTCTTTGCCTGTGAATTTACCCTAGTGTTGGCAATCGACGGCTATTCGTCGGTGACAGTCCCGCGGTGGTTAGCAATCCACGATTAGTAGTCAGTGACAGTCCCCCGGTGGTTGGCAACTGACTACTAGTCGTCGGTAACAGTCCCGCGGTGGTTAGCAATCCACGATTAGTAGTCAGTGACAGTCCCCCGGTGGTTGGCAACTGACTACTAGTCGTCGGTAACAGTCCCGCGGTGGTTGACAATCCACGATTAGTCGTCAGTGACAGTCCCGCGGTGGTTGGCAACTGACTATTAGTCGTCGGTAACAGTCCCGCGGTGGTTGGCAATCAACGATTAGTCGTCGGTGACAGTCCCGCGGTGGTTGGCAATCCACGATTAGTAGTCAGTGACAGTCCCTCGGTGGTTGGCAACTGACTACTAGTCGTCGGTAACAGTCCCACGGTGGTTGGCAATCCACGATTAGTCGTCAGTGACAGTCCCGCGGTGGTTGGCAACTGACTATTAGTCGTCGGTAACAGTCCCGCGGTGGTTGGCAATCAACGATTAGTCGTCGGTGACAGTCCCGCGGTGGTTGGCAATCCACGATTAGTCGTCAGTGACAGTCCCGCGGTGGTTGGCAACTGACTATTAGTCGTCGGTAACAATCCCGCGTTGGTTGGCAATCAACGATTAGTCGTCGGTGACAGTCCGCGGTGGTTGGCAATCCACCATTAGTCGTCGGTGACAGTCCCGCGGTGGTTGGCAATCCACGATTAGTCGTCAGTGACAGTCCCGCGGTGGTTGGCAACTGACTATTAGTCGTCGGTAACAGTCCCGCGGTGGTTGGCAATCAACGATTAGTCGTCGGTGACAGACCCGCGGTGGTTGGCAATCCACGATTAGTAGTCAGTGACAGTCCCTCGGTGGTTGGCAACTGACTACTAGTCGTCGGTAACAGTCCCGCGGTGGTTGGCAATCCACGATTAGTCGTCAGTGACAGTCCCGCGGTGGTTGGCAACTGACTATTAGTCGTCGGTAACAGTCCCGCGGTGGTTGGCAATCAACGATTAGTCGTCGGTGACAGTCCCGCGGTGGTTGGCAATCCACGATTAGTAGTCAGTGACAGTCCCTCGGTGGTTGGCAACTGACTACTAGTCGTCGGTAACAGTCCCGCGGTGGTTGGCAATCCACGATTAGTCGTCAGTGACAGTCCCGCGGTGGTTGGCAACTGACTATTAGTCGTCGGTAACAGTCCCGCGGTGGTTGGCAATCAACGATTAGTCGTCGGTGACAGTCCCGCGGTGGTTGGCAATCCACGATTAGTCGTCAGTGACAGTCCCGCGGTGGTTGGCAACTGACTATTAGTCGTCGGTAACAATCCCGCGTTGGTTGGCAATCAACGATTAGTCGTCGGTGACAGTCCGCGGTGGTTGGCAATCCACCATTAGTCGTCGGTGACAGTCCCGCGGTGGTTGGCAACTGACTATTAGTCGTCGATTTGTCATGGTGTCACTATTTCACTTATTTACTATTTCACTATTTAACTCGTTGTATCAAAGTGATTCGGCACCATTGCAAACATCAGAATCTGTCCTGTCTGCAGACATTGTTTTCTTCAATAGTCGTAACGAGTGTACGGATGACGAAATCAGCTGTTTATAAAGTAGAATGTATTTTCAACCCTGTTGTTATAGCCGCACAGTTGTTAACTGTAATGGTTATTTTGTTTATTTATTACGTTCGATACCTGTAAGTATTTATTGATTATTGGATAAAACGTGTTTATTATGTTTTTTTTTCTTCTTTTTTGCGTAGGGGTATTGGGGTGGATTCACAGATCCTCACACGTCAACCTGAGCTTTTTGTGTGCCCCTTTGATGTTAGAGGGGTAAGCCTATCTTTGTGCCCTTAATTAGGCTAAGAAGGTTTTCCCCGATACTAGCATCTAGTATTATATTTGTTTACTAAATTTAGATGCATATCGAAGTTTTGTTTTAGCCCAAGTCATAAATAGAACCATTACAAACAATAAACAATCTAAATATTGACTTATTTTCTCACTGTAAGTATTATTTTGTTACTTTATTCTTCCTTTGTAATAAGTTTCTTCTTAATATGGCTCGAACAATTACATTTTTTGTTACTAAATTATTGATCGCTGAACACTGTTATCCGTGATATTTGAACCTCAATTATCACTAATTGTTTTGAGTTGGATTATTTAAACGATTGTGATTAATTATGAAGCAGTTGATTGAAGCGTTGGGATACTCAGTTTTGTGCAAATCTTTTATGTAATATTTTTTGTACTCAATAAAAATCAGTTTTTGCGAACTAATTCCTTATTTTAAAGCTCCTTGTCGGATTGTCGACTCTTTTTGCATTTTTCTTATTGGTAACAATGTTTTGAAACATATTTCATTTTTAGTAAATGGTAAAAAAGATATAAGATACAAAACCAAAAAATATAATAATACATTTCTTGTCTTTTATTATAGGAAATGCAATGTAAAGTTTGAGTTTTAGTTAGTGTATAAAATTGTGTTTTAGTTGATATTAACTGAAAAGTACCTTTTGGATTTTGCAGGTTTTTCTGGTTTTTAATAGTTAAAAAAAACCTTCCTCCAGCATACAGCTAGCAGTTCTCTGCTTGAATGATTTCCTGTAATTCATGTGCTCCTTTTTTATATCATTCTGTACAAATGTCAAAACCTCTTCAAATTGTTCTTTATTTAATCTAAAATCGCGTCTGACTCTATCTTCACCACCCTCTAAATCAGCTATCAAATGGCGAGATTCACCAAACGCCTTTCTTTTTTTATTAATGGGATGTCCCCAATGTTTTCTTTTACTAACTGAACACAGCAGGGCTATATTTTCATCATGCCTGCTGAAACTGTCCCTGATACACTTCTTATAAACTCATTGTTAAACCAAGGTGCGGTACAAGAAATCCATTATTTCCATGTTTCTCTGACGGAGATCGCAACAACTGAAAGACAAGAGGTAAATCAATTCGTTTGCGGTGCGAGGCAGTACCACATGGACGTCTAAATCCATCCAGTGGATGGATAGACGTTCGGTCTGAGGCGGTCTTAAAGTATTCATATATTATATAAGCCTACTACATTTATAGGTTTAAAATGTATTTGTTTTCATTTATCTATTATTCTTTTATATCAAACATATATAATACTCGTTTAAAATTATTCTTAAAGTTTTTCCTTTGATGAAAACAAGATCAAATAGGTATCTCTAAAATACAGTTTCAAAGTGCTTTGTTTTTATTTTTCTGACAGGCTATATATTATTGTCTAAAAATTCGTATCTCAAAAGATGGTGCTGTGGTTTGGTTTAAGTATTTTACTATAACCATACTTATTGGTAAGTTTTATTATTTGCAAACTAGTGGCTATTACAAAAATGGGTAAATTTTAGGTAGGCTTTCAACAATAAGTAAATAATTTAATATAGCGCTTTACATTTAATTTAGTACCATAAAGAAGGCTTTCACCTCGGATTTACATTACTATATCCATAGAATGTAATATTTTATAAACTAGCTACATGTGTATCACTCCTATGTGCCTTGAAGTTTGGGGTCGCAAGACTCGGTTCCGCCGATCACCAATTAGGTTCTTTAAAAAGTTGTATGCCAATATTAGTATTGTATTTAATAGTTTAACCGTGTAAATTGTTTGATTATCTCGTTTGGTTTCATTTCAGTGCAGTTTTATTGTTATTGCAAGGTATTTACTACATAGAGGTTTCAATTTCCACAGAGTAAGGATAGGAAGTGAGTATCTGGATCCTTCCACTAAATAACTCTTCTTCAATAGGTGGGAAGTTTAGGAACTGTAATTCTTGGGCAATAATGTAGATAAAAATAGTCCTTCATCATTGTGACAAATATAAAACGCTTATGTACAAGAATCGTCTAGGAGTATTGTACGAATGTGGTAATTACATTCCTGGCTACTTAATAAAAAAAGTATGCCCGGTATTCGTCGACCGTGTTTCCGTGCATTAAATCAGGACAGTAGTTGCTGAATAGGCTGTTGTGCTCTTCCTGGAGGTTGGAGAAGCTCTGGTTGTTGGCTCTACTCTTCTCCACCAACCAGTCGTAGAAGTGGCGGGCGCTTAGGATGGCCTTGTGCGAATGTGGGTTACCCTGTCAGGATGATCAAAACAGCGGATTATCAAAAATGACTTGACTCAATACTTGACTTCGTAATAGCTATTGAATTGCAATTGAACGTGCAAAGTCAAATGTCAAAAGAAAAGCTCCATAAAGGCTTCTCACCTGTACAGGGTTCCATTTGAAAGCGTTGACCTCGGGATGGAACTGCAGACCCACGAAAGGCCGCCGGTAGTGCTCTACGCTGGAGATGAATTCCATGCCATTCACGTCCCGGTTGGTGGAAAGGACCTGCCATGACTTTTGCAATCCATGAGACTTGAACGTCTTTTCGGTTACGCAGAATCTAAGCAAAACATCCTTATATGACTATGGATCTCAGACATCATCTATTCTCTCTTTCGTCGACCAATGGCTAGGAAGGTCCTCCAAGACATTCCGTATTCACGCATGGCATGGTATCAGCACTGCGGTAGAGGCACTGCCAAGTGTCTGGTAACTACGACCTGTGGGGCCAAATGTAGGGCAATTTCTTATGTAGTTGTGATGATGGAGCGTTGGAATCAAATTTTTAAAATGTCATCGTCCACATGTCTCAGCAAGTTTGGCCGTACCTTGAAGGGATTGGTTGTCCTATCTGTAAGATGCGGTAAACTGTGGAAAGATGTTGACCACTGAAATCCACCCCATCCGCACCTTGAACTATAGAATGATCCTGGAAGGGAGAGAATTGGTTTCCATATGTTGTAACTTTGTTAGCTCCAGAGACTTCCCTGGCAATGTTAGTTAGAGGTTGCACTAGTGTAGGATATTTGTTATTGATAAAACACCAGACACGGTCCAACCAATCGCTTTTGATCTATCAGCATCACATCTGCAGTTTACATTTATATTTTATCTTGGCTCGTCGTCTTCAAGAGGCTCACGAAATCGACTTGGTTCATTTATTTATTTATTATTTATTAACGGCAAGCAGCCAATTCATACACAAATATACCAATAACATATGGCTCAAGACTTAGACAATACTTACTTGATCTACTATTAAATTAACACAGAGTTTAAAAAAAAGAAAAATTGAACAAGTTTAGCAATTATTGATCAGAAAACAAAACCAGTGCGTGGCAAAATATACTAAATGACGGATAACAGAGTGAAATATGCATAAAGATATATAACAAAAACCTTTCAAGAAGATATTAACAATAATTATAAATTTAATAATACTTTGGTAAATAGACTATAAAGGTTATAACATCATAAAATCTATATAAAGCTATAATGATAATTACTCAACAAAATGATTTAAAACATAATAATAACTGTAGAGAAAAAAAAAACTATATATAAAGAAAAACATTAAATATATATATACATACAACTATAACAAACTTTCAACAAAATAATAACAACAATAATTGACAAGGATTAAACACACAACTTGGTCGACTTGGTTTGCTTTGACGACGCTAGTGCTAAAACGTCAATGCCTTGACGCAAACTACGTCAGCTTCACGTTGCTTCGTCGTATAGACAGAAAACTAAGCATTTTCGAAACATTTATTTATAGGTACCTTTGATTTATTTTTTACGTTTTTTAAGTTTTCTGGCCTATTTTAGAAATACTCTATATTTTAATTTTTTGTTCTTCATTATGTTAGAAAAGTAATTATGGATATGCAAAAAAATGGTAGAGGGGTACATTTATTGACAATACACCGATACTAGAATAGAGAAAAAGTATGTACACTACTGTGGTTAAGTCAACACTTGATTGGCCTCTCACTAGAATAGCGGGTAAAACGTTATATCTGTTTGTCAGTCAGTATGTCTGTCTGCACGATATCTCGAAAAAGAACTGAAGCACAGATTTTGAACGGAGCGTCATCAAATTACACACGTTATATTGAGTTCGATAATGGTGCACGTCACTCCATGGTATTTGGATAAACGTTAGAGAATATTTTTACATCTATATTATGGGTCACTGTTGTGGTAACAAGAACATATCAGGATAGATAAATTTGTAAACAAACTGAGCACAACGATATAAGATTGCAACATGTGACATCTCTATTAATGTAGTTAAAAGACAAAATAATAGAGTTGGAAGTCAATGTTAAAGGTCTGTGACAATATTTTTGTATCACCTAGCGTCGTAGTGCTTGGACACCTTTATCAAACCTAACTTAATGAACAAAAACGAAAATTGATAATGTGAATAGATACTTCATTTTCATCTGTACTCTTGCAATTTTACACAAAGATCCATTTCTGTATAATAAAATGAGTTCTATGACGGGCATGTCCAACCACAGAATTTGGCTGAGCGTCATTGAAGGCTACCTCTTCGTAGGCTGCAGTGGCGGAGCAAAGGGGGCGGCGGGGGCGGGTCGCATCGGTCACCTTTTTGGGGTGACACCCACCCGGTCTTTCAAATTTAATTACAATATAAAAAAATCGCTAGCACAAATTTTTTTTTCGGGGATTCCCCCACTACATATAGCTCAGCTCTATGTATAATTCGGGCATTCCCGCATAGGAGCCTGACGCTGTCGTGGGGGATTCCCCGTCCCATACTCGCGATCTTTGACGTTTCAGTTGCAACATTTCTCATTTGTATCGTGAAGTATGTTGTGTTTGGTTGGCGTGAATTGTTAAACGTGTATTATTCTATAGTGATAGATAATGAAAAGAAAAAAAATATTATATCCATAACCTTTATCATATAAAATTTATTGCTTTTTGGTTTCGATTGAGTGATACCACCAACTTCCGCACCGGGTGCCACCCGAGTGTGCTACGCCACTGGTAAGGGTGTCACCGAGGGTGGCAGGGAGGGGTAGCTGCTCCTCCCCCTAGAGATTCTAAAAAAGTTACCAAATGTAAAGCAACCAAAGTCCTCAATATTTGACTTGACTGGTCTTTGAAGTGGTCGAGAAGTTTAGAAAAACCCTAAAATTATATATTTTAATTAACCGAATCAAAAAAGAATCTGTCGACCACTATCGTACTTTTCTCATTCTCCATATCAGCTTGCCCCCCCCCTGGGCCATCGGCTGGTGACGCCCATAGCTGACGAAGTTTATCTTTTGACTGTCGGAGGGATGTAAACATGTATTTTCTGTAAGATTGACTTTCTGTCTATCCGTCCGCAAGACACCTCGAGAACGAAATGAACTATAGATTAGAAATTGTGCAAGCAATTTCAGTGAAACCTGTCAGCCGACACGTTGTATATGGCTACTCCTGCCTTTTAGTAGGCCTTGTGAATAGGTACCGTACTCTTTTTGATTGTATCTTCGTCTATATGGTGGCTACTGAGAACGAGCTGTAAAATGCGGAGATCACTCATATTTCGAAAGAATGATACGGTTTAAACCTATAATTGTATTATCTACACATTACGATCTGTAAAACTGACCAATAGGAATAAAATATTTGTGAGCATATATATACCTGTGGTGGTTTGAGGTGACGGGGAGATTTTGCAGGATCTCTATAATCTCATCGGAGGCACGTTTGAAGAGAGAACTCCGATTGAATCCCGGCCGGAAGTCCAGAGGGAGAGCAACATCAGTGGCGTTACAACCCACTAAGATGTAGCCCTCGGATGTGCTGTTGGCCGAAAGGTACATGAGGAGTTGGAACCCTTGGCAGACACCAAGGATGGGGATGGACACGCCGGAGTCTTGTAGCTGAAGAAGAAATAATGTTATTTGTAACTGATTTCTAACTATTTGAAGGTCCACGAACTGGTTTACTTGGGAGACCGGAAGTCCGGTAGTCGGGAGCTTGGCCAATATATACCATTGGACCGTTACGACTCATATTCTGAACAATTTCTGCTATTACCTCAAGGCTATTGAGTCTTTGTTGACTTTATAGTTGACGATCAAACAAATCAAGATTAACAAGAATACCATCATTCAAACATAGTAATAGTCTGTGTAGTAGTTTAGACGCGCCCTTCAGAACAAAAGACAACAGTTTTTGAAAGGTTCATGTTAATTTTAGTTTTTGTTCCTTAAATATCTGTATTAACCTTGAGGAAACAATTTTGAATTGACTGAACATTACTGATATGGTTTTAAAAGTCCAATATCGCAAATCGGTTTATATAGGGTGTGCCGTAGCTTTCTGGACAAAAGTATTCCACGTTATTAGTTTTCCACATGTCTTATATGTCTGCATGTGTTTTTTTAATAAAAAACTAATATCTCAAAACCTAATTAATTAAATTATACCAAATTTGCCTGAAATGTTTATGATAACAAGACCAGTTACTGAAGAACATATCATGAAATTATCTTTGGTACTTTTTAAATAGTCATTAAATACTTTTAAACTTTTAATATCTTAAGATCCAGCAATTCTTCCTCAAGAATTACAAGAATTATAGATCTTAGAGGGTTTTATCACAAATCTAATGTCAGTAAATTATTTAAATCGAATAATAAATAGCTGATTTAGAGCAGATTTACTGCGACAAGACATGGCCTACATTGAAATCTCAGTGAATAGCCATCGATACAAAAGTGAATATACGGCAGCTCTCAGTATGAGCCATGTCTTGTCACAGTAAATCTGCTCTAAATTATTATATTTAAATAATTTTTATGTCATGAGATTTGTAATAAAATCCACTAAAACTGTTATTCTTGTAAATCTTGAGAAAAGTTGCAGGTTCTTAAGATATTCAAAGTTTAAAATTTTTAATGGCCGCCATTTTAAAAATACTAAAGATGTTTTCATTATATATTTTTCAGCAACTTGCCTTCTTATCATAAACATTTGAGCCTAATTTGGTATAATTTAATTAATTAGTTTTTAAGATATTAGTGTTTTAATAATAGAAAAAAAACACATACAGACAGACATATGGGGAACTAAGCATCGGAGACCCGTGTTCATATGTTTGTCTTGCCCTGAGCAATAACTTGGTATACCTTTGACCAGAGAGTTACGGGACACCCTGTATTATAGTCCTGACCTGTTGGGCAATATCCATGATGATCCTGCCGGCCGCTGCATAGCCGTGGGGGGCACTAAAATCTGTTCCGCCCCCCGGAAACACGACACCGTTTATGGAAGTCATCATGTGCCTGCAACATTCCGGGGTCGGGTTAATAGCAAAATCCACATAAACTGAACAGGGTGCTGGAATTATTTAAAACTTCTTCTTAGTTGCACTTGCCTGTAGTAGTCCATAGTTTGGTTGATGAATATGGGGACAGCCCTGGCTCCAGAAGCCTCGACTGCTTCTACATATGAGGCAGGTACGAAGCTGGTTCTCCCGAAAACTCTCAATATCCAGGGAAGCTCCTGGGCGAGAATGCCCACTATGGGACGATTTGTCCCTTCCGATCCGCCCATGAGCGTCACCATCGCCATCGTCAATGATAGGACGGCGGAGATTCGCATCTGGTAACAAAATAGACACCGGAAATAGTTTTAAGTAGGTGATAGTCCTCGCCCATGAGCATCACCATTGGCACCGTCAGTAATAGAACGGTGGAGATGCACATCTAGTAACAAAATAAACACCGGAAATAGTATTTATTAGGTGATAGTCCTCGCCCATGAGCATCACCATCAGCACCGTCAAGGATAGAACACAGAGATGCGCATCTGGTAACAAAATAAACACCGGAAATTAATCATAAGGTGATAGTCCTCGCCCATGAGCATCACCATCAGCACAACCAAGGATAGAACAGCAGAGATGCGCATCTGGTAACAAAATAGACAGTAATAGTATTCAGTAGGTGATAGTCCTCGCCCATGAGCATCACCATCAGCACAGCCAAGGATAGAACAGCAGAGATGCGCATCTGGTAACAAAATAGACAGTAATAGTATTCAGTAGGTGATAGTCCTCGCCCATGACCATCACCATCAGCACAGCCAAGGATAGAACAGCAGAGATGCGCATCTGGTAACAAAATAGACAGTAATAGTATTCAGTAGGTGATAGTCCTCGCCCATGAGCATCACCATCAGCACAGCCAAGGATAGAACAGCAGAGATGCGCGTCTGGTAACAAAATAGACAGTAATAGTATTCAGTAGGTGATAGTCATCGAAGCAACTGCTCCTGTCAGGTTGTCTATATATTTATTTATTATGTCACATAACCTACTTCTTACCGCCTCAAGCATTTCGAAATGGAAGAACTTTTCAACCTTTAGATTTTATTTCGTTTTGTTTTTGAGTTTTAAGAATTTCATTTAAATCAACAATATTTCTGGAATTCCGTATGCTTCAAGTCATATAATTCAACACATTAATGCCTCACACAATTATTAAATTTCTTTCATACATGGCCTTCTTAAAGTAAATTACACTTATGAACCCTTTTTTATGATGCCCTAACGTATTAATATAGAAAAGAAGTTTTATCGCCAGGAAAAATCAATGGAGCCTAAGAATTCTTTAAATAAACTCAACTCATAAAATTTTACCATCCGTCCTTTAGAAAATCAAGGCAATTATTTCGGTACATTTGGAAACCCGCCAATTACTGGGTAATGGAAGGGTTTTCGCCCTCCAGAAGGGTTAGGGTTCCAGGTGCCGCGAAGGCAGTGGTGCGATAACTATCTAATCGACCTCAACCCTTCTCTTCCGGGTGTCGCCCTTTCACTGAGATCACCCGACTGATAAAACCAAACATAATTATATTTATTGATAGTTTACAAGTGGTCTTTGTTGGTTTTTTTGCAGGGTAAGAATCCATTTTTCAATCCGGTCTGTCCCTTTGCCGAGCCGTTGGTCGTTGTGTGGTTTGGGCGGGATCTGGCTCGCGGTGTGCTTCTGCTGAGGTTAATAATATCTGAGAAACTCCTGGCTTTAGGCAATGATGATTTTTTATGTTCAATCTGTAATCCACTGATGGGACCAAAACTTAAAATTGAAATTTCTATGATGAAATTCGTCCAGGGAACACATGATTGCAGAAAAATAACTGACATTTTAGTTAGTAGGAAAATATCAAAGTCCTATTAGATAACTCCCATAATTGCCATAAGCTAACATGAATTGGTTAAAAAGAAACAAAATATAATTTATTTTTGACTTTGAAATAGTTATTTATAATTATAAATTAGCCTTACCTTATTAATCCACATTTTTATTACCGAGCATAGATTTCACCTGTTAGAAAATCTTCTAGTTGTTATCGATATTACATAATTTTGCCAAAGATTTTTCAAAATCTGTTTATGACAACTGTTTAAAGCCATTTATATACGACATTTATTGAATGACAACTAGAGGATGCCTCAATGAGCGAAAGTTATAGCTCATAAAAGAAATTTTAATTGGTTCGTTCGGTATATAGAGAACGGCTAACCTATAAACTTGGAATTGTGCATCAGGCTTCATTTCTATATAAGCAACATAGAGTACGATGATGGTGCATGTCATTCCATTGCATTCGGGTGAGCATTAGGGAACTTTGTTCATTGGTTTTATAGGTAACCGTGATGATAATAAATTTGAAATTTTGCATGCAACCCCAGCGAAGGCTGTAACGCAACCCTAGTGTGGAGCACGCATTAGTTTATGAAGAAAGCAGAAACCAAAAACGTTTTATATATCTTTCGACCAATCGTTATCGTGCCACACAATCAGAACATTTCTGAGAACCAGAACTAATTTCCCTAACCGTCCAGAAACACGTGTATCTGCCTGTGTCAATCAATCATTCCTGGGGTCGAGGGCTCGATCCAAGTGCCTGATTGACACTAATCCTTGAATAATCCACCCCATCCAATCAAGTCGTTGGTTTCGGTTTGAAACGGAAGCAAGGGTGATGGAGATCTCAACTCGCAGGTGGCTAATTGTCAACCGCAATTTTCTACGCTCCGATATGCTTGATGGTTTCAGAAGATACTCTCAGATGTATTTACATTGACATTTTTCTACCTGAGCAATTTCGCTGAAGAAATACCTTTTTACAAAGTCACTGCTTAAACAGTGAATGATACTGAAACATAATATAGGATATTGGTTGTTAAATATGTTCTCCACTAGTCATATTCAACTCCGCGCAACTAAAGCAAGCAGTTACGGCAGAAAGTTTCCTTATTTTGCTGTTTTGGTAACTTAGAATTGTGTGTTTAATATTTATTACTAACCTGTTACCAGCAATTGATAAAATAAACGTTTTATGATACTGAACATCCAAAGCTTTTTCCGTTGTTGCAATGTTTTAAATAATTTGAAATACAAGACGTTGAAATATATGCATTGCAGAGGTCTACCTTCTAGAGTATTTCTGGGTAACATGGTTCCATAGAGTACAGCATTTATAGAGGGTTTTCATTGTGTATGAAGTACCAATTACATCATTTCACTGATGGATTGAGGTAGAGGCCATAACAAAAATGTCAAATGAGAGATTTGGGTTCCGGATCACGTCCGCAGACTCCACGAGGTCGAACTCGATTTTCCGCCGAAACCTCAATAATTCCCGGACAATCTAGCGGGCACCGGGTCAGCCTGCAGTGCTTTCTCTTATTAAACTTTGACCCTGGAAGTAGGTTGATGCTTCACGTCAACTCCTAGGGTCACTTCCTAAGGATCCTAATCACTTTTGTGAAACCATTTCCATTGAGAAATAATAGCATAGCTTCCACAACAACACTTAACTGATGTGTGGAGAATGTAACGAGGCATTGGAAAGGGTGTATTAATAAAAATCGTTAAAACGTTAAGTTTCCGTAAGTCAAACAGATTTCTATAGTTTATCCCCAAAGTGCTATCCCTTACCTGTGAGTTTATTGCTTATATCTATTAAGACAGTATAACTAAATACAGGATAAAGGTACAAGAATACATAGAAAAGAAAGATAGTTTTAATACAATTTCCAAGTAAATAATCGAAGTCCGATTGTACACTATGGTTATCTCAGTCTTAACATGCCACACCTTATTGAAGATAAAATACTCATATCTAGTGTATTTTTATATTTTGTTTAAAATATCTGTGGAAAATCACAATATTTTATCTTACCCTTATAAGTAAGAAAATGATAACTGACAGCAATTCTGTTACCAAGATCTGTTACAAAATACATTTTTCACTGCAGTTCAGAATCAGAACTTTATATTCTATTTGGCACATACAAAAGTTGTAAATCAATTCATCAAGAACTTACATAAAAATAATTATATATATATATATATATATATATATATATATATATATATATATTTTAACTCACACTGCATATATATGCTATATATACGTTAATATACATAATATCTATGCTATTATACAGTGTGAGTTAAAAGTATGGATACACTCGGGACACCTTTCTAGGAAATAGAAGTGAACTTTTTAGTCACTGTTACAACTTTGCCCATTCCCCCAAAATGGGATTTGGGAGGTGTGGGGGGGGGGGAGGCGGCTTAAAATGTTTGAATGTAAAGGTCCATTTAGTGACTTCACATTTGAAAGGTCTTCATAAACGAAGAATAAGAGTGGAAACTGGAGTTTCTATCTCAACCTAGTAAAAGAATTTTGAAGAAATGGGAACATTTATATCAGTGACTAAAGATTTTACTCCTATTTCCTGGAAATATGTCCCGAGTTACATACTCCATCATCGTCCATAAAAACTCAACAGAGAGTATCCATACTTTTAACTCACACTGCATAAAAATCTAATTATATCTCTCTCATTCTCTCTTTGAGCGTGTTTGTTACTCAGTCACGTAAAAAACTGCTCGACCGATTGTACTGAAAATTTACATGGTCATTCTCAGAGTCGCTGGTTAACATATTATGCCTATTATTATTTCCAACATCTCTCCAGGTTACGCATCACTGGTTTTTTGAAGTTGCGAAACATGAATTGAAAGAACCTGTTATATGTAGTCAACTATGTAAACATTGTTTTATAACACCACAATATTTTTAATTAATTTATCCACTATTTTCTATTTGTTTACATTGACAGTCTTGAAAGCATAGAGTAAGCTTGATACCAACAATACTTCTTATTTCAACCTGTTAAGTAACCGCGGTTGAGCACATAGTAAGAAAATATCCAGATATAAAATAAAATTTTTTTGTTAAAGGATACTTTTAACTATAAGTTTCAGTGAATGTGAAGTATGCAGTGCTTGTTCAATATTGTAATGCGGATTTCAACGGCAAAATTACTACTTTACATTTGCTATGAATTTAAAGATTATTATAAAAACCAAATTAGTTCTATTCTGATTGATATAGATCTGCTTATGTATAATATACCTTGTGATAAGGCCAACAAAACAAACAAAATTGTGAAACCAGAAATTTAGCCGAAGGTAAGTATATATGGTATTACATCTTCTGTAATACCAATCGGCTTTAATACTCTTCTAAGTACTTTAAAGTTTATACAAAAACAGAATATTCAGTGCTCATGTTTAATTTTCGAGTTAACAGAACCCTTCATCAGAACCACACTGAATTATAACATACAAACAGAAGTCAAACCAAGAACAAAAAACATAATCAAAATAACATTTTAACAAATAAATACCATAAACAACAAGATTCCAATCAGCTGTGTGTAGAATGTTTGTAAATGTTAACATAGAACTAAAAATTTTTGTTACAAGAAGTAAAAGAGGTTATCTTAGGTTCAACCCATCTGGTTGCCTTGATTTTAAAATTAATAGATGTGCGATTTCAATATTTCTTAAATTTATCAGATTAGTATTTTGATTGAGATTTGGCTCTAAATGGTAAATTCCTTTTAGGCTGAAGCAATTTTC
The DNA here is from genome assembly GCF_021130785.1 of Homalodisca vitripennis. NCBI lineage: Eukaryota > Metazoa > Arthropoda > Insecta > Hemiptera > Cicadellidae > Homalodisca > Homalodisca vitripennis. Next base: position 107,383,882 of record NC_060213.1, read on the forward strand.
TAATTTATTTTGATTGTGTTGAATCGCATGAGCAGAGATTACAAAATAATTTCTCTCGTAAGCGAAATAAGAGTGATTCCTCTCATAGAGTGATTTAAATAATTTTTCTCTCATAATTTTGATGAACAACTTCAAATCGATGATTGGTCATTCTCACTCTTAATGGAGTGTTGGTTTTTCCAATATAGTGTTTTGGGACAGAATTTACAGGTTAGTTGAAAAATTATGTTTTTTGTAGTGCAATCAATGTTACCTTTAATAGGATAACCTTTTTCAGTTGTGCTACTTTTAAACGATTTAGAATTTATTAACATCTTACAAATGCCGAATCTTGGCTTGTTACAAGGATTGCACACGTTACATTTCTGTACCTGGGAGGTAAAGGGCACTATGTCCATTTTTTTTCCAAAATCGGGATATCAGCACCAAGTTTTTCTACTTGTATGTTTTCTTTTTGGGTAGAAAGCACTAAGTCCAATGTTTATTAATAAGGGAGATAGCCAGTGGAAAAGGGCATTATGTCACTGAGTAGTTGAGAGGTAAAAAGCACCAACTAGTTATAGTGCTTTATACCTCTTATTAAAATGTAAATCCGTAGAGGAAAAAGGCACCATTTGGACATAGTGCTGTTTACTTTTAAACTTTTATAAAAGACCTGGTATTAGGTACCATGTGTTTTTGACATGTGCCACTGAGATGTTTACTGAACATAACCCTCAAATTCCATGATTTGCATTATGTTAATTAAAAAATGTATGAGAATATACCTTGAGTTCTGTAAATCGAATAACATCCCTGAAGAAAATATTGGTAAAAACTGGGTGTATCGTGACGTGTTTTAACAAAAGGTTCAATCTTTCCTTCAAACCACCTGAAAGTTGACACATGCGATACATGCGATTAGTACCAAGCTAAACTTAAAGGTAATTTGAGTCAGTTAGAAAGAGAGGCAATACAAGCCGAGTACAAGAATCACATATATGATCAAAGCGTTACGATTTGAAAGCTGCAGACTCAAAAATTGCCAAGGAGGATCCTTCTTATAAAGTTTTGACTGGTGATTTACAGAAGTGTTTACCGACACACCTTTAATTACAAGTGGGCTGAGCCTCTACAAAAGAAAACTTTGGACTCTTGACTTTACTATAACATGAATGCCTGTGACTCAACAGTTTTACTGCTTGATGTGGGACGAAACAAAAGGAGCAAGAGGAGGGAATGAAATTACCCAGCTATCATGAAGTGGGCTGACAATGTGATTTCAGGTTCAGCTGTTCAAGATATCACTTTATGGACTGACAACTGTTATGGTCAACACACAAAACAAATCTATGATAAAAACCATTAATCAAAAGTTTTTTGCTCAAAGGTCATACGCATATGGAGGCTGATACTGTTCACGCTCTCATAGAGAGAAAAATAAAGAAAGCTAACAGTATGAGCATACTGACACCTTGGGGACTGGCAACAATTGGTGCGGCAAACTTCTTCAAAATACTCTGTATTTTAACATGGAATTAGAGGATTTTTAAAAACTTTGAGTCCTTGCTAAAAGGCAAAGATTCTCCGTTTGTGTCCAGGAAAGTATGATATTGACAAAAACACTGTTTCTCATGTCACATTTTATACACATACAAGCCAGACAAGAAAACATGGGGTCATCTCTTCTTCAAAACTTCATTTGACGGAGATTTTTCAGAAATGAGTTATGTTCGATCCCGTAGAGGACAAGAACTACCGTTCCCCGGAAACTCTTCTATTAGTATCACACCAGAGACTACCAATAAATGTAGCAAAATACAATGATCTGATAGCACTACTGCCAATACTCCCAACTCTCCCAACTGTGTGCCATGACTACTTCAAAAATCTACCGAGAAGCAACAACACCTCCATGTACCCAGAAGAAGACTCTGATTTAGTTGGCACTATTTTGGAAATACAGTGTTTATTTTAATTTTGAGTTGCTATGGTAACCAGTTTAAGTACTATGAAGTATTAAAACTGTAAAAAATTCAAAGAATTAAAACTCTATGTCCTTTTTATTTCTAACAACCCGCTACTTTCTCAGAGGTAAAAAGCACCAAGTCCAACAAGTCTTTTAATAAAATATTTTAAAATAGGTAAATGACCGTTTTTGTTTGTTTTAAAACAGTTAGTTTAAATAGACAATAAGTTAAAATATCAAATATAAAAAAATCAATTTAGTATTGAATATAAATGATAAGATATAACATTTTTTATATTGAAACATTTTTTTCAAACTGTTCTCCTGAAAAGTAACAGTTTTGTGACATAGTGCCCTTTGCCTCCCAGGTACAGATTTGATGTTATACTTTTTGGATTGCCCTTATAGTTTAATTGCGGTCTAGAGACAATGTTTTGTAAATTTTGAGGTTTTTTAAAAATTACTTTGGGGGGGGGGCTTAGAAAATAAATGTCTAGTTTCAGGGGAAGATTCCAAAATAGGAAAAGAAATCTTTAGCATTTTTTTGATTTTATGAATATATATATATATATATATATATATATATATATATATATTCCTTATCTGGAAAACACGGTAATATCAACTATGGTACACATAAAAACTAAAACAGGAGTAAATGCCCATAAATATATACTTTTTAACATATTATCTTCATTGTGGCAACAAAGCATTTAACATTAGCATCCAAATATAGGGGAGACCGGGGCAAGTTGACGACCGGGGCAAGACGACGAATGGTTAGTTTCTCAAATTAGTTGCTAGGTAGTAGCACCGGTCGAATGTCAGTAGCGCTCCACACGGATGGCCTCTGAAATAACTGGCAGTGAAGACAAGTTCGCCATTGTGTGTGTTGTTACAGCGGCTTGTTGTTTTTTGGAGTGCGTTTTTGTAACTTTCGGCCTTTGCATCGTAAGGTTTATTGAATACGCAGGTAAGATATGTTAATTTTCAATATTACCTATATTTACCTTATGTATTAGGCGACTCATAAATACCATGTTTGTTTATATTTATCTTAAACTTAATGCCAATAAAATTTACCTACTCTATTACGGCCGCTCGGGGCAAGATGACGTGGGGCAAGATGGCGTGTTCGTCATCTTGCCCCGGTTAATTTTTTACTGGTGCAAAGCTGAAACTTTTAAGAAGTATGGTTATGCATACAATTTTGATTTAAGTAAACTAATAACTGACGACACTGTGAGACTTAACCACTTATTTAAAAAAAAATTTAATCTACACTTTTGTTTAACAATTTTACTTTAGAATTGAATTTTTATTAATTTAATATGCGGGTACAGATTTTTAGTTTTACTTTGGTTCCAGAGATGGTGAGAAACTACAAAAAGACTTCCTCTAGAGGAGAGTGGGAAAAAACCAACATGGATACTGCTTTCACAGAGGTCAAGGAGGGAAGAATGACTTGCTTGGGAGCAGCGAGAAACTTACAATGTTCCAGAGGCAACACTTCGACGCCGACTGAAAAAGAACGTTTCGGTAACTATTTTCACCTACACCTTGCACCACGTTTTATTTACAACTTGTTTTAAGTTAAATTATTTACCACCTTGTTTTTTGATATTAAAACAAAATTTACTTTGGTTATAACAACTTCTCACGTTACAAAGACAAGACTATAATCCGTACCCCAGCTTTTTACGCAAATACACATAACATTTTCATTTACTTCATCCACAACATTTCTAAGCAACCTACAACGATTATTATTTACATTTTCCAAACCTTAAAAAGTACCCAAACTTTAAATAATGAAATAAAATAAATATAAATTTTTTTACCTTTCCTGCTCCCCTTAAACAAGTTTTTTTTTTTAGGATATGCCTGTCCATGGAGGAAGATATAGAGAAGTATTCAATGAAGAGCAGCTCCAAGATTTACACAACTATTTGACGGTAATGGACCAAATGTTTTTTGGAATGACCAAGTTGCAGTGCAGAAAACTCGTTTTTGAATACGCAGAACACTTAGGGATTTCTCATCCGTTTAATAAAGAAACTAAAATGGCTGGTGAGGATTGGCTGGCTACCTTTATGAAAAAACACAACTTTAGTATGCGTAAGCCAGAAGCAAACATCTGTTGCAAGAGCAATGGGTTTCAACAAACCTAGTGTTGATAAATTTTTCTCCATTTTGAAGGAAGTGCGAGAAAAACACAATTTTCCGCTGCTAATATCTACAATGCAGATGAATCAGGACTATCTACTGTGCCCAATAAATTACCTAAGGTAATTTCACCAAAAGGAAGTAGAAGAGTTTCTAAGTTGTGTCTGGGGAGAGAGGCTGGAACGTCACTATTATTTGTTGCATCAATGCTACGGGAACTTACCTACCCCCTTCTTTTGGTATTTGCCAGAAAGCGAATGCGACCTGAACTCATGGAAAAGAGCTCACCAGGTAGTGTGGGCCACTGCAGCGATAATGGCTGGAGCAACGGAGAGTTGTTCGTAAAGTTTTTGAACCACTTTATCCTCAATGCAAAACCCACAGTTGATTCTCCTATCCTGCTACTTGTCGATAATCACAGAACCCACATAACCCTAGAGGCAATCAACTTATGCAGAGATAACCATATTGTTATGGTTGGAATTTCCTCCTCATACAACACACCGTCTTCAGCCCTTGGACGTTTCATTCTTTGGTTCGCTGAAAACCTTTTACAGTCAAGCTTGTGACAACTTCATGGTCAATAATCCAGGACAGACCATCAGTGACTTTAAAATTGGTGAGCTTTTTGACCATTGCTTATTTCAAGGCTGCAACTGTTGGCAATGCCGTTAGTGGGTTCAGGTCCACAGGAATAGAACCTTATAATCCACTTGTATTCGACGAACATGACTTTGCTGCATCACAAACAACTGATCAGAACCTGGATGTAGGCCTAGACCCTAGCTATAATGAAGATGAAAATCCTACTATCCAATCAACAACATCAAATACAACAGAAACTCCAGGTGAACCTGAAGAAGAAACCATTGAGCTGAGTGAACGCCAAGAAACAGTAGGCCTAGTAGACTGTTGCCCCAATCCCGGTAAAGAAGAATACAAGTGTCTTCGACTTTAAGCCTTTACCTAAAGGTAAACCAAAGGATAAGAAAAGAAAAGTTCAGAAGTTAAGTTCTAGTATTATAACAAGCACGCCAGTAAAAATGTGTTTGGAAGTAAAGCAAGAAATGAAGGATGAAAAAAGAGCGCTTAAAAAAGAAAAAGAGAAGAGCTTCGAGCTTCAAAGGTTTCAAAGAAACTCAAGTTTGGACCCTACAAAAAACGTCCTAGGTGTATGAACACAGCTTCTACTTCAAAAGGCAGTGAAGTTAGATGTCTGGGTGTGAAGAAAAATACTCCGATCCACCCAGTTGAAGAGTGGATCCAGTGTTCCAAGTGCAGTGAATGGTGGCACGAGAATTGTACAAGCTACGAAGGTGGGGAATTTGTTTGTGACTACTGCTAGTTTGTCAGTTTTTTTGTACATAAAATAAAAAATGACTAGCAGCCTTTTCTTTTACAAAGTAGCGTGTTTATTTAAACCTCCATAACATTCGTCATCTTGCCCCTATGCAAAAAGTCATCTTGCCCCGGGGGTGGGGCAAGATGACATTTTTTGCATTGTTTCATAAGAACTAAAATTTACAAACAAAAATTGATATTATTATAATTAAAAAAAAAATTAAATGTAGGTAAAGACTTATACTTAACTCTTATGTATCGTAAGACTTTTATTTTTATCACAATATTTTATTAAAAATATTTATTCCTTAACGTCGTCAACTTGCCCCGGTCTCCCCTAATTCACTGGAATCAGACGTGCTCTTATATGTGCAAAGTCTACGAAATTCCAAGCGAAGCAGCGGGTAGCTGCTAGTAATACATAAATTAAACTAACATACACATTAAAACATTCACATAGAACTAAATTAAAATATCAATGTGGACTTATTGATAAAAAATTCAATCAAAGTAAGTATTATCATTGTTAAGTAGAAATTTCAATTTAATATTAGCCTACTTCAAAAATATTGCAAAACTTTGCAAATAAAGAAACCACGTATGCAATTTCATTTTGATACAGAATATATTCGTAGTATATTCGTTTCAAATAAATAATTCAAATAAAAAAATTAAACTCTGCAACAATCTGTGGAATCTCTAATTTTTCTAACTTTATCATACGAGCATAAATAATAATTTATATTTCAATTTCACTCTCCTCGTAACCTATGTTTAATTTAATAATTTCCTGTCATATTGATTTAATATTAAAATATTCATGATAAAGTAATATTCAATGTTCCACATAACACCTCTGAACGAAACCAATTATCACCACATTTTTATTATCTTTAATCACCGATTTAGGCCGAGTCACAATTTATGACACTCGTCGTTTATATAATAATTTAGTTAAAGAAATTAAGGTTGTTTTCGAGCAAATAATTTACTCCAGCGGCTAATCTATATTCCAAAATTTTAATTGGTTTGCTCAAGCGGCAGAAATCAATTTAAAATCAATCTTCATCGATATCTAATTGAGACAGGCGAGCTATAGTATTAGCAAATTGTGATTGGGGCTGAAGGGCTAGGTATTCGCCTTGCATGCAAGCATCCCTTACACTCACGAACGCAAAGGGTTGGGGTTGGGTCTACTGGACGTTTTCCGCCCTACTTTCCGGACCGGATTATTCAGTAAGTATTAGAAACACGACTAAACAATACTCTGAGACAATTTCAGTATATTATACGTTGTTTGGTATCACTTTTTGATCATCATGTTTGTAATTGATGTACAATAATTACTTTAGGATAAAATTACAAATAACAACAATATGGATTTAATTGGGGAGATGCACAAGGTAAATAATAGGGCGGAAATGCAGTCGGTCTTAGTGCCCTGCATTTGTGTGTGTGTGTTTTTATACAGTTTGGGGAAAAAATACTTTTACGTATCCTGCAGGACCAGTCGGGTATGTTGGACTCAGATGTCAATACCGACTAAAAACCTCATCTTTCTCTGGCCTCTGTATCCCCGCGGAAACCACCGCTAGGCATTACTTCACGGGGAGAATATATAGAGAAGCAGCTCTTTCTTCAGGTAGTGACTTCTTCAATTGACTTCTTCCATGTATTTTGCTCTCTTTCTTTCGATGGACCGCAGCTCCTTAAGAACTTTCGCTGCGGAGTTATCGTGTTTGAAACGATGAAGGTACGCCCTGAAGCATCCTTGTCCTGACAACATCTGTGTGAGGTAGTAGTTAATATCACTATGGTCTCTATCCATCCGTGCGCGCGTGCGCGCGTGTGTGTGTGTGTGTGTGTGAACCTGCCTTGTTCCAGCCGCAATCCCAAATTGCCAATACTATAAACGTGGTAAATGAAACGTTAAATTTTCTTCCACTTTCATCATCAAATCCATTGCGTTGACTTTTTCATTTTGTCTTTTATCGCAATTAAAATCATTGTTCACACTTCTGGTCATGGAACACCTCTTCATGTAGATTACAATGGATGGCTACTGAGTAATCGGTAATCCATACGGAGCTTTTTCCTCGTCTAAGTGTCTTTACCTAGTGAAAAGAGTCCATTTTCAACTGGAGCAAAACTCAACTGTTGTCTGAATCAACCCTTCCAACCACGTTTTAATCTTTAATAGATTTTAAAAGTTAAACATTTCTTTAAATTTATGTAATCCAAATTTATACCTCATCCATTTTGATAAGTGAAAATATCACAGGACATGGTTATTATAGTGTGAGATCTTATTAACCAACTGATTTCTAATTTTAATATCAATTCTATCGACAGTTAAATTGGCAGTGACTTGCTTGAATAAAAATTTAATTTTTATCTCCTTGACGGTTTAATATTATTTTAATATATAGTTCTATACTCTAATAGTATACTCTAAGTAATAACTAGGTGGAGGCATTAAAATTAATTAACTGCAGGAGAATCTATTCATAAGTGTAAACCTGCGTTAGGCAAGTTAGTTTACGGTAGGAAGTGGAACAAGCCGTGTTTCCATTTTAATGGCCCACCCCTAAGGGGCAATTAGCCCTCAATTTTGAAGAGGTTAAGCAAATCATCCCCAGGGTGGTTTGTCCGCGGGGATCAGAAGGACAAGAACTCAATCACACTAACAACGTGTACGGCCGCGCCGAGCCGCAGTCTAAGCGACATATAACGACAACCAGATGACGCGCAGGCGATGATGATGGACTTTCGTCAAATCATCGTGGGCATTGTTGAGCGGTCGCTAATGCCTAATAAGGGGACAATCGGGCCTAAACAAACACGGGGCAGCCGCAGTGACAAATGGGGGGAAGGGTTGTCACTGTCAGAGTGTCTGGGAGAACAAGGGCCCAAACGGACACTGACTCGTGACATCCTGAGGGAATCAAAGTGACACTTTCTTCTCTATACTGGGCGTGGTTCGGTTTTTCTGCCTCTCAGACTCCACCAGCAGGTCGTTAGCGACTGCCATTGTCGTGGCTTCCGGTGTGCCCGCGGGGTTGGCTTTTTGTCCCCTGATCAGAGAGGATAGGAGGAATCTGTGGAGTTGAGTGGGTTATGTCAAGAGGCTAGCAGCTCCTTAGGAGACAAATCCAGTTAGAAAGTCTGAGAACCCATCGCCAACACCTTTAAAATTTGTCAGCAGTGCTTTGGCACATCTTTATCATTGTCAATCTTCATGCAGGAAGAACACTTCCAGCGGGGCTTCCCTCTGTTGACCTCATTAGGGTGACAATAGTACTCCAGATATTTGTTGCCATCATATGTGTAAGCTCAAGAACGTAGAAGCGAGGGGATCTGAGGAATCCGGACCCACCCAAATTTTCAAATTTTTTAATTACCTTTTTAGTAATCGATTATTATTATTTAAATAATTCAGTATTACTGACATGTACTGCTGCTGAAAGATCGATCTCAACAAAGAAACGGGTCAAGAAATTTCTAAGGAACAAAATGGGCGCTTACTAGGGGAAAATATAAGTTGTCTGAACCCCTCCCCAAATTTTGTCCTGGCTACGTTCTTGTGTAGGCATGCCCGTAACTTGCATGTGACATAATAAGATATAACGATGGAATAGGTTGGAAATTCTGTCATCCTTCTAAATCATTAATCAAAACAAAATACTCACTGAGATATCCAAACGATTTGATACTTTGATGGGATTACTAATATTTATATTGAACATGAGCAACAATACTAACTCTACAACAATCCGAATTTTTTTAAGGATATTACTGTTTATGAATGTATTGACAAAGTATCGCTATTCGAAACCCGTCAATTATTCAACGAAGTTGTCATAAAGGTATAGATCTTGTCAAGAGTGACATTTAACATGTAGTGCCAAAACTGTAGTGATAGTTAGATAGGTACATCAAGGTTTTGAACTGCGATTAATTTTTCGTTTAGAGAACTGCAGTGCCAGGTCTGTAGAGGTTACAGCTAGCATTAATTTACTATTGTCATCATTTAGATCTCTATAAAATTGGGTCGACTTGTCAGTGGAAAAACGTATGTGAGGAAGCCAACCAAGAATTATTTCCTAAAAGTGATACAGTTGAAAGTTATAAGACAAATTGGCGTTGCTGGCCTGCAGGTGTGGTAAGATGGGGGATTCTGCATAATATGGCTGTTATTTAGCTGTATATGTCACTACCAAAAGTTGGTAGACTGGTCACAGAGAAGTATTGACTTTCCACAACCATTCTAAAACGAAAAAAAGGTTTTGAATAGATAACCATTATAGGTGTAACACCTCCGTAAAGTAAATTCGACAATGTAAACGTGAATTAGTCAAAGCATTGAAATAACTCAGTGGTCTGATTTGAGCGCGACCATCCTTGAGCAAAAAAAAAACTTCATGAAGTTTAATTGAAACGTTATAAAGAGGGTTGATTTCGATCCTGAAAACGTAGTGTCCTATTTTCGGAAGATGGGAATTGTCGCAGTCCTATGATTTAATTAAAATTTTTCTAATGTTATAAACTTAAAATTGACATAAGGACTAAAACAATTTAGTATATACTGTATTTTTTTTTAATGTAAAAAGAAAAAATATGAAGCAGTAGGCAACCTTTACACAGGCTATATTGTTGTAACTTCAAGCTTAATTATTAAAATATGCTAGGAAGCCGAAAAATAGCTAGTTTTTGAAGGAATATGGACTTCCACAAATTTTCGCTAATTTATGACACTCTCCCGTGTTTCAGAAGACAACTTGGCTAAATTGCAAACTTCTCAGGGAACATTCTCACACATTTGCGAGTTCCGGGAACGAATCCCTGTCCTACAGATGACTGCACGTGGCAGCTTCTCGGAACCGAACCATAAAACAAACCATAACTGACCATAAACAGAACCGCTACTACTAAACACGTGTCGTTTGATCCAAGGCTCCGGACTCAGTTCCTGACCTAATCATCTTTTCCTGACGTCATTTGGCTCTGGCTGCAGTATTTTAGACCGGGGGGGATAATAAATCAGTCTTTTCTAAAGCATTACGGGGTTTATGCCTGCCACTAATGGGAACAAATAGATTGCAAATTAAATATCAGTTTAAATTGATACAGAGAATATTATCATGCTAAAACTTTTCAACGAATTCTTAAATAAATCTAAATGGACCTTCTGCAGTAAATGGTAAGAAAATTTTATTGATAAGGCTGGTTTAATCTTAAAAATTATGAATTGCAGTTGGTTATGACGAGTTTAAGCAACAAGACTGATTATTTTGACTGCACGTTTGACGTTTTAAGACAAAAATGAAGTTTGACAAACCTGAAATGACTGCAACCTTTTTTAGTATATGAGCCAATCAAACCAAAAGGATTGGATCTAATACCCAAACCGTTCTCTACACCCCTGATCTGCCTTATGATACCAAAACTGGACATAAGATCATGAGACCATTTTTCACCATCTTCCATAATCCAAGAAGACCCAAGATCAAAAGGGTTTCTAGGCAACATTCCTTGACGTCCAAGGGAATGTGGATTTTAACTGCAATTAGCATTGAAATTCTACGGAATGAATTTTGACCTGAGATAGTTATTAAAAGATAAAATTGCTATCTATCTCACTTCTCTTTACGACTTATTATTGCTCTGATCTCCAGGAATGTTGGAAAGAACATTCTACTGATCATAGGCTTCATGAATGACTTTGGAGGTGAGAAAGCATATTTTTACGAAGACAGCTGAGTTTATCTAAGAAGAACTAAAGAAGTGAATTGCAGTGCCACGTTTGTTTTCCTTGTAAGAATTTTGAAAGTATCCTGAATGTTTTACGAATTATTGGTTTATCCAAAATGAGAGAATATAGAAAATGAGAAGAACTTTATCCTACGATTAAAATATTTGGTTGAGGCTAGTACATCGAAACTTCAAAATTTCGAGGTGATTTATGATTTAGTAACAATAATTTTTCAAAACTGAATGTATTTGACATCTTTTGTTCTTTTGAGATGTTCTTTGATGATTATCAATGCCAAACTTGAATTTAGCTCCATTTCACATTCTGCTTAGTGCAGCGTCTGAAATGTGACACAGTCACAGACATCACTCCTAGAATCTGGAGTCCTCGTCCTTCTGAAAAGACCCAAAATAGGTCAGCAACGAAGACATTCAAAACGACCTCCTTGCATCGTTTCAACATTTGGAGATACCCAGACGACAAAACGGCTCTAAATGGATTTGTACCGTTATTTAGTCTTACTTCATTAATACATATTTTCGCAACCCAGTTACTCGTTACTGGCTAGTATAAGTTACATCCGATGTTCTTGGAACAACATTTTCGGCGGATTGATAACCTAATTGGCACGCGTATTAATTATTTCTCTCGGGAACTTTGTAGCTGCCGAACGTCGCTACCGTAGCAACACCTCGCGCGCCTTGTCCGTAAGTAAACATTTACATTTTCGTATCATAAGTTACCCCTTTCATACGAAACATCTAATTTGAATGCAATGTAAAGTAAAATAATAACTTGTAAAGCAACTTGCCTTGAATGTGTTTTATTTGCCAGATCATATTGGATAATATGTATGGCGATGTCCTTCTGACGAGACCACGTTGTCGTGATTATAAGTTGTCTCGATAAATGGTTGTCTCGATATCTACTGTCGCGATTTTGTTTTAGGTTTTTTCGCTCTTCGAGCTCAATTCTTGAGTTCAAGACCAATTACTTCATGTTTTAGACTTCCAGTCTACTAGTCTTCCCTTTTCCGTCTACAACCGCATTGCCGAGCCAAGAATGCTGACGCCCGCGTTTGTGAGACAAATTCATCGTAAAGGGAAGTTGTTTTTAAAGTTTTAATAAATTATTAATTTCGAAGGTACAATCCATAGAACATTGGAATATTGAGGCCCATCCCATGGTATCATATTTTAGTTCATTCATACTCTATTTGGCAGCAACGTGGCATTAATTTCATTTCATTTTACCAACTAGAAGTGGTGCTTTTATTTTTATTTGCCAATATTACAATATTAAACAGATATGTAAACTTCGAATTTCGAGTATTCATCACTACGACCTCAGCGGTATCCAACCCCATGTGTATTGTCCATTCGGTATAGATTACCCAGCAGTCATCCAGTATAATCTAAGAGATGTTCTCATTGTCTCATTAAATGAGTACACTATCGCAAAGCACGGTGGAACAAACAAGTTTTCTGCACACACCATTTATCATAACACATCGCGCTTATTACCCCTTTATCACAATCTAAGGGCTACTTTAGACACAGGAAGAAATAAACTCTTATTTTGATGCTATAGTATGTCTAAAAACTGTCATCACAATGTTGTACTTTTTAATTTTACGTAACTCGAGATCGAATTAGATTATCTTATACAGTAAGAACATGCCTTAATTGATACCCACTTATGTATGTGAGGAAAGTATAAACTGTACTAAAATTATTTATTAATTTTTGTATTTTTGGACCATGGCGAGTACACATTTTTAATTTGCCAAAAACTAAAGGTATTTGTTTTCAGATTTTGAAAGAAAGCCCACTTAATTTATAAAAATATTATATGAGCGCAACACATTTTAAATCACAGTGAGTATTTTATCCTTTCTTATTATATCTTATTGTTATCCTCATAACCTAACGTTCTGTTCTTATTAGGTTCAAACGCGTGCAAAATATAGGTGGTATTCACTTTAAAATGTCTAAGATTGAGAAACTATATTTCTAAATTTACCCATTTGAAAGACTTTGGAACTCTTGTCATGTCAAAAAATCAATTCCATATTTCCTGTACGGTAATGATAAATGCCTTTTAATTTCATACTCAACCTGAATATTTTTAATTTAATTAAAAGAAAAACTGTTGCAGTTTAAATCGCAGCAAATATAAGATAAAAAGATCAAACACGTTCACAACGCTATCTGACGTCCTGTCTAGGAACTAACATGCGGCAGCGGCTTCACTAGCGAATTCTGTTGGTTGGTCATAACCATAAACGTCTGGGTTTCAAATGTTTCAATTAATGTCTTAGATTTAATATTTATCCTGAAATTTTGTGATCAATTTAAGGTTTAGACCTTCGAACAACGGTTAGATTTGTTAAAGCAATTGGATTTTAGGTATGGAAAAAGGATCAAGAAGTTTTTAAAAGTTAGACATCTTTTACGTTAAAGTAGACATTCTCAGTCAGTGCAATAATGCCTTGTTAGTTGAATTAAAAGGAAATTCTGAATTTAACATATAATTTAGTATACTTACTTTGAATCCTTAGAAGATTTTGCCAGACACCAGTTAATACAGTTCAGCTGTGACTATGTAATGACACAAGGGAGAAGTCCGCGACTGTTCTGCCAGATGGCTTGGTCACGTGGTATAATTGCGCAGTTGCGCCCGATAACGGAAGGATAATAGTTTGCCACTGAGGGGAATCACTGAAAGTCGCAAGACTAGATAATAATCTCGAAATGTACGACTTTGACTTTCCTAGAACATGAAATATTCACTATGTTTTCATTCCAATTGTTTCCACGTGACAGAATGATAAGATAGCTCGTTTATATTATTCATAACGTCAATCCAGCAATGAAACAAAGGAAGTGTGTACATAATTTTAGAGCATATTGGCGACTTTGTTGGAATATTTAAAGAGCTATTAAGCTCGGTTACATCAGGGTTATACGCTTTAGCAATAGTTTATTTAACTGGTTAAGTTTCCGGCCCTAGTACTTATATTTATCGCCTTCTAAATGGGAATAAAAATTAATGATTCTTTTTCGGTGTGCTTATATTTATAATACAAAATAAACTGCGTCGTTTTAAATCTAGGCTAACTTATTTGGGTTAAACATTTTCTTGATATTGTTTCGGACTAAATATCTTGTACCCATAAAAAATACTCTTATTTCAATAACAGTTCTGAGGAAATTGTTTGAATGGGAATCCTACGTAAGACTGAATGGAAAAGCATACCATTAAAAAAAATATTACAGCTAAACTAAATATAGCCTAAAAGGCTTCGAAAAAGTTGCATGGAAAGTCTAAAGTCTACAGGTTACTTCATTGTCGTAATAACCCGCGAACAAACGAACGGGCAATCGGATAGAAAAGAGATTTTTCCGTCGGTGATGAAATATTCTGCTAGTTTCCTGAGTGATAAGTGGTGAGTAGGCTTCAATGTTACTCATCCAAATCCCGTGGGGGGCTTTTCCCAATAACTAATCTGTCTATGCAGAAAGGGAATTTCACTTAAAATCTTAAAGATGAAATCGTTCTCAAATGAACTGTGGATAACTCAACTATCTAAGCTGTACCAACCCTCATCCAAATCTCAAAGGGGAATTGCATTATCAAACACGATGCTGCTTAAGTCGAATTATGCATATTTCCAAGGTAGACAGGTCCAATAGAAGTACTTAGATAATAATCGAACTCAATGTTGTCTGTGCAGAAGAAACATTTCAAGTCTGTAGATCAATTCGTTCTCTAGGTGTCGTGAAGGCAAACAGAAGAGAACATTTTCCTCTGACTTCGCTAACGCTCAGCCAATAAACGTATTAACATTAATATTACTGTTCTTGTGGGATAATGAACATGAATAACAGAGATTAGAAACAATTTATTATTGTATTTTATCTTCATCCATTCCAACAGCAGCCAAATAACAACTAGAAGAAGAAAACACCGAGCGATATTCAACGGTTCTATCGCACTGGTTATCCTTCGCTTAGCAATCCGAGATGTTAATTAACCTCATGCTATCCATCCCATGGGCAAAATGTTAAGGTTTAAACGTTTTATTTTTATTCTTCTAGTTTTAATAACCTCTTCATCTCATTGAATTTGAAACAACATATTTGACAGGATAACATGATTTTGGACATTTGCCAGCGTTATGTTACAAAAGGTACGACACAACGTTTCGATGATTGGAATCTATCCTCTTCGTCAGGTGGGGAGGTGTTAGTACATACAAAAATAAAGTACAGAAAGAAGATAAGAAGGGAAAGGTGTTGTCACTACAGAGAATACAAGTCCCGAGCACAAGCCAGGAGTGTGAGAAACACAATCACACATCACACCGGCACGGATGAAAGTGGGATACTAACACGAAAATCGTTAGTATTTCCTTGGATTTTCGTTTTGAAACTTTTGGGAATGTTAGAACCCTTTTCTTACCCTTGTTTTATTTTTGTCTGTTCTTCATTTTCTATGTACTAATTACCTGCCCCACCTGACGAAGAGGATAGATCCCAATCCTCGAAACGTTGTGTTGTACCTTTTGATAACGATGGCCAATGTCCGAAATCGTTTTATCCTGTAAAACCTTCCATCGACAATAACAAACTTTAAAGAAAGAACTTATTTTACATTATTCGGAAGATGCTCTAAACCTTGAATGCCACAATCATAGTCAACAATGCTTAGTTAAATAGCTCAACATCCGAGTACAATAGTAGTCCAATTATTGCTCATACAATCATTAATTGTACAATAGATATTTGTTTAGATTTTCAGTCTGTGACCAACAGTTTCCTGTGGGTGAAGGTGGACGCTGTGAACGTGAGATCAACCAGGCGGACAAAAGGCAGCGATACATTCATGTTGTGTCCAGCATAAAGGCGAGTGTTTATTTAAGCCGTCTGTAGATGGGGCTAGTATAGCATAATGGACAGGTTTTGTCCGGGGATTAGAACCCGCTTCCTCCCGACCAACAGTGTACCATGGCAGATGTGGAGGTCCGTCCGGCTATTCATCATTTTCTGTTTTCTTTCTTGGATTTCTTTCTGAAGATATCAATTCTCATTTAGCACGCTCCTTTTTTGTGGCTTTGATAGTTTACAAGGTCTAAGAATGTTTCCATTATTGATTATTTCGTCTGGTTTAAAAATTGCTGTGCGTCCTTTACATTATTGTTTATGTTGGTTGATGTAAATTTACTATGGATGATGAAAGGAAACTAGGATTTCGATTTACCACTGTCATATGTATTATGGAAAATGCCCTATATATGTAACATTGGTATTTTGATTTTAAAAATAACTCCTAAATAGTAATCGCATTATTTATTTTACTCCTACAACTGGAGACAAACTAGTTTATATGAAAATTCGTGTTTGGATATTATAGAGATCCACATATGTGGTAAGAAAAGAGTTCAACGTTAGGGTTAAATCAATAACATTTAATTTCCTTTCGTTTCCTAGATATTTTAGATCCATTTAATTTAACAAAAGTTTGATGTACCATATAGGAGAAGATGCTCCGAATGTTGAATGCCAGAAATAGTTTAACAACGAAACACACCTCTAGTTCGGTTATGCACTTACTATCAGTTAATCCTTGATCTCTAGGCTGGTGGTTAGAGGTAGATGAAAGCTGGGGCTGGTGCTGGACGTCCTTTCCCCGTTTAATTTGACATATTCCGCAGAACCAAAATTTATGTCCATGTAGGGCCAACAAACCGATTAGAAGACTTGGAAGGAGTGGAAGGATTTCGGTGGATCGTTCAGAGCAAATCAAAAAGAGATTAGTTCAAACGTGTCCTACCGTATCATTAAATTACCATATCGAACGCTCCAAAAGTTCTGAAATACCGAAATTTGACAGGATTAAAGTAAACGTGCTGACATGATCTTCTTAAACTGATCTCATCAGAGCCTTTCCCCAGTTCAGATTTATGGGCACTAATGGGATGTCTGATCTGTCATCAGATTTTGGTGAAGCGGCTTTCGACGCCGGCAATATTCAAATCGGCCGAGGATCTTTTCACACTCCCGGGGTCAGAGCCTTGTGATCGGGCCGTGTCCGAACTGCTGGGATCGGATAAGGAATAATAAGAGTGACGGAAGTTTTAACAAATCTGGACAGAGAGAACGTAGTGATGTAGGGAAGAATAGTACTGTCAACATTTCAAAAAGAACCTGACTGTGGTAAAATTTTTGATAAATAAAAAAAAAAAAAAATTATGGTTCCCTGTAAAGTCGGTTTTACGGGCGAAGATTTTACGTGACAACGTCTTTTTCTCGGTAGAATATTTATTGATATGATTATTATTAAATTGCACAATAGGAACAAGGAATTGAATGAAAATAAGAATTGCACAAATTTTAACTATAGAAATATATTTTGTTTACTAAAACATTGTACATAATTTGAAATTAATTAAAATTTGTTATTGTAAATGGTAAAGTTGAATAAAACATTTACTAAAATTGGAATTTGAAATTCTTGCTAAACACAGTTAAATTCTAACTCCGCGCGTGGTGATTGGTCGGTTTAGTTCGTTTGTTTGGTCGCACTGTTATGACAGGTTAGAGGTTATAATTTGTTATTTTAAATGTTTGACTAGCAATACGCGCTGTTTCTTCTCAATCGACTGAATTACGATTGATTGCAGAGTGATTTAAACTAATAATTTACTTAACACTATCAACATTTGTCAATAGTATGACATAACCTATAAACTCAGTTTCTCAACTTTTGTGTCAATCTAACAATTAATCAATCAATCATAGTTTACGATAATGAAATATCAGTGTACAATTATTTACCTTTATTGTTGTAGTTGTTGTAAATGACGAATCTAAGCACTCCACATTTTCACGAATAAACATAGTTATCTGCTTTATCCCGTGCGGCGAACCCACATTTATCTGCTTTATCCCGTGCGGATCCCGTGCGGCGGACCCACTGGACGGGCATCGTAACGTTACCGGGCGTTACACTTTTTCATGAGTGACTCCGAGCCGCAACCTAATTTAAGACGTTGTCACGTCAAAAAAACTCAAGATTGAGATACAAAATCTGAGATTTGTTTGATTATCAAAAGTTTACAAATTCTTATTGTTTATTTATTTTAGGTTTTTTCCCGAACATTTGCTATCGTTCAGTGAAAACAATCAGTAACACTACGTTTCGAGATCTGCAATCTGATGTCTTCTTCAGGTAACTAATTAACCTAAAACATAATTACAAACTAGGATATAATATACAAATCATACTAGAGCGTTGTGAAACGCCTAATTCAGGAATCACATCCACCATGATGTGTGTCAACTTCACTAACTCTAAAACATGCACTTAATAAAAAACTAAACACAACACATCATTAAAACAGAACTACAGAATACAGGCCACAATACGTCTGCATTCATTGACCAACCAGCTACGACTGGCTAATGAACGATGGGAAATGTCCGGAAAATCCTGTTTACTTCACAACCCTTCCATCGTCAAAAATAAACTAAAAAAAATTGGTTTTACATTATTGCCTCGTCAAATTCACCTTTATATAAGAAGCTATGCTGGATGATTTTATTCAACGTAAGAGTACAAATGCGCACCCTTACTCAACGAACGTAGCCTACATTGGAATATCACAATCAAAAGCATCCAACACCAGTTGGAGATAAAAACCAAGGTATTGCATTGCTAGGGATGTATTATCTGCTCCGACCAACGCGCCAGGGAGATCGGTTAACCCTCCCTGTTCACCACAACTCCCACGATTGCTACACGACATCACACCATATTGCAATAGTAGTCGCAATGGAAGAATTGTTGTGGATAGTTCTATATCTTCTTTAAAAAGATCGTCCGGAGGCTATCCCGATCCTGAAATAAACAAAGTACATCTGGAAGACCTCATTCCTTTCTTCTGTATTTTAATTCAAATATAACGAGCTATAATGATCCACTTAGGAAACGTTTC
This sequence comes from Homalodisca vitripennis, assembly GCF_021130785.1. Classification (NCBI taxonomy): domain Eukaryota; kingdom Metazoa; phylum Arthropoda; class Insecta; order Hemiptera; family Cicadellidae; genus Homalodisca; species Homalodisca vitripennis. Next base: position 107,403,088 of record NC_060213.1, read on the forward strand.
GCACTCCTTTTCTGTCTTTGCCTTCTGTTTGGAACCTCTTCTTGCATCAAAGATAACTTCTGCCAATCAAAGACTTTGCTGACGCCTTTTCCGTAGCTCTGGACAATAAAGAACGATGAACGCACCTTAAAAATTTATTCCTGATATTTCTTACAAGCCTTTCTTAGGGTTAACGAGTTCGATGGAAGTGATTATTGTTTGTAGAATTAGACAATACACACATACCCAGTTATAATTAAAATTTTGTTCTACAAAACTTTTGTTTGTTTTGCTAATATTTGTTCTAGTCTTTTAGTTAAGTTATTTGATAAAAATGCTGGAATGTGTACCTATAAGGCAAGCCTTAGTAAAATTCAAATTTTTAAATTTTCCAAACAAGAAAATGAGCTATCAACAGTTTTTCTGTAAACTTTTGAATTATGTCTTTCAAATTACATAAAGGTTCTGGATCTGTCAGCTATATTTCGGGAACTTAATGTAAGAATTGTTCTTCGCAACTATCAATTGCAGACACATGTTTATGGCAAAAGGTGTACATAGGTATATAAAAACAACTACTGTCTTTACCATCTTTAGAATTCTCTTTGATTAAGGGAGTGGATTTTACATTGATATATGTCAAGATTACCTACTTTAGAGAGGACTTAAAAAAGAAATACTGAATACTGCTTCACCTCAAATTTGCTACTTCAAAAAAGTATTCTAAATTTATTACGATGTCATCGTATTACAATTACAAGAAACACTATAATACATTTTAAACACCAAAATAAATATTGACTTTAAAAAGAATAACTAAGGGGAGGTTCATAATTTGGAATAAATAATTACAAATCATCAAATTTGAAAAATTTATAATTGTACAACTATTCGATAAATAAATAAGTTTGCAAAAATGAAGACAAAATGAGTTTTTATTTCCTGTTGTAGTGTAAAAACAGGCATATGGCTTCAATCTATTTCTACGATCATTGGTGATTATAAGTCCTGCAGTAAAGAAGAATCTTTCATACGGGACTGAAGAAGCAGGTAAACAAATATATATTTTCTGAAGTTCATAATCATGGGTATGGCATGTCTGTAGGAGGCACAAAAAGCTAAGGACATTTCCACCTTTTGGGCATGAGCAGTTCCAAGTAACCAAGAAACAATAGATTGCGGGAAGGAAGTAAGACAAGTCTAGACTTGTCTGGTAGAAATACTCAATGCATATAAAGTTTTTAATACACCGTATTCGATTCTCCCATCACTGATTAGAGCCAGGATTGTTTAGCGACACGTCTGAGTGTAGAGGGCGGAAGTCGGCACTTGTTTATGCCACTTGTCGAGGGATGATCCCATACTCCAGGAATAGTTTAATCGTTTCACCAAACACCACCTGCAGCCGGTCCTGGGGGTGGCAGGCGTGTGTGCTGGCGGCTGACGCTCCACCAAACATCCCTTCCGCGGCTAAAAGATCCATCCCTTTTTATGTATATGTCAGTTTTAGTCTAAATAATCAGAGACAGAAAACATATGAAATTATAAATATGAAAATATGTGACTTTCAATAGATCCTAGTTATTGTACACATCGTTAACTTCCAACAGCTCAATAATTATTATATAGCTTGTTAGGTTTCATCAGTCTATTGGCTATTGTATAGGTTGTTAACCTACATAAGCACTAACTTTGTTTCAGTCCTATAAGGACCATAGCGCTGCTTCCGGAATGACAGGATATTCAGGATGGGTAAGGTTAGGGGGTAGGAGCCGCCTCATATCGAGATCCATGAAGAAGAATTGGGCAGTAATCACAAAGTTATGTCTCCCCAGGAGAGACCAGCTCTGAACCAACCTCTCCAGTTAAAGCAGGCAGGGCTGGCATACCCTTGTTGAGGCCAAAAGAACCTCTGTTACTTAGGGAACGAACCCCAACTCCAACAGTCATCTCCAGTAGTAGACTAGACCTATCGAATTCCCTTGTATTCCAGAATATCCATATTTGCGGTTAGTGATGTTCCGCTCCTGGACATCCATAAGCTTGTCCAGATTTAAGTGATACATTGGTTTTTGCTATGCCCAGTGGTAGGTTCAGCTGGAAGCTACAAACCAGCTAGAAGTGGTCCCTGCTGAGTATAACACTAACATGTTACATAGGTTGTTACCTATCATCAGCCTAATGGCTACTGTGGAAGTTGTTAACTGTCGTCAGTTTTTATCTTCCATTACATAGGTTAACTGCCAAAAGCTCACTGGTTATAGTACAAATACTTACATTTTTACTAGCAAGGTCAACAGGGCTAAGTAAAACTATACACTTAAAAATATAAAAGCAACCAACGTATTCCAAACGTTCACTTCCGGGGAATACTAAATAACCCTTCTGGTTGTCGGAACAAAGGTGGATTTCAAATCTGACCGTTATCTCTCCATGTCAAACTGAAGAGGCATATTGAGTGTAGATGTTTAATTTGCACATCACTGATGTGAAATTAACTCTCAATTTTGACATCTTACTTCAATTATAACACATTCAAACATTTAGAAACTCCATAATCTTGAAACCTGCCAAGATTGCAAAAATTGTTATAAGCATATATTTGTGTGTAAAATTCAGTTACAAACAATTAAAAATTACGTTTGTAAACATATTCACTTATAATGGTTATATACTTCTAAAATTTTAACCGGCCATCATCTTGTAACTTTAACAGTTCTCAAAATTAAGTAAGAATGTTGCTTGACAATTTAAGCAAAATGTCAATTTTGATGTATGTTATGAAATACTCGAGAGAAAGATTTTGCCTAAATGGGAATGGTCGCCATCTTAAAACGTTCCATTGGTTAAAATTGGCTAACGAACTTAACTACGTTATATGTCAATATTCTCTTTGTACTACGTTTATTCTGAATATAAGAACAACGGCAGTTATCATGTTCATAATTATCAATACATTCTGCTTAAAACTGTGTACACCCGCTATCTGGAAACTTACGCGATATCAAAACACACATTATTGTAAATGATCAGAGAATCCGAAAGCACATTTTTGTTTTGATGTATATTGAATCATGGGCAGTTCCACTATTGATTTGCGGAGGGGGCCATCTTAGGTTTAGTTCACTATTGCCTATACTATAACATGTGATTTTCATTTAGATACAATAAAGGATATGATTTTTGTACTTCATTATATTAAAATAATTTTAATTTTAACGGTTATGATGCGAGGGTGATTAAGTACTTTCTTTCAAATAAGAACATCTTTTTAATCTCGAAGGGGGGTTATGGCCCCCATAGCCGCTCCCAAGGATCCGCCGTGTAATGCATAACAACTAAAATTAACTACAAATATACGTTGCGGTACATGATGAAAAACGAGAAAAGAGATACTCAGCGTAGTCTTGTTGTTATATAAGACCTTGTTATTTCTTATAATGTTATTCATGTACTGAACGTGTATTTATAACTTTCACACTTTTTGCGGTTTTGATTAAAAGCAAACCTGGTAATTCAGATCTATAAAGCCAACTTTAAACTAATATTTTGAAGCACGTTACATTAATCTTGTGTATTTGTCTTCTCTTTGGTTTATTTACTAGTTAAGTATTCACGTATACAATCTTATAACTGTTACATATTAATTTAAACTAACTGTAGTTAGTTAAAAGATTAAATTCATTATTATTTCCAGCATTAATAATAATTTATTTGTAAGTGAATTGAACATTAATCAAACGACTCGTTAATGGGAATTATTCAGATGAATACAGATTACTTTACTGGATTAGTTACTAACAACATTTCTTGTTGTTACGGGATGTGCAGTATTATTAAAAAAAATATATTTTCCTCTGGTATTTGAAACCCTCAACATAATATGTGACATTCATTCCATTAATTGGCATTAGAAACTATATATTGAATTGATCAATTACTATTTGGAACTGAATTATGTACATTTAATTGAATGATTAATTTTAAAAAAATGGTTTCATCAGAAGATGTCTTTCTCTTCACATCTCTCTTTCTTTCGAGGTTAATCAGAGATAGTAGACTTCCTCGTGGAAGTATGGAAGCTCCAGAGGCTCTATCCTCCACCAACCGGAGGAGTTGCAGGCTCTGAAGATAATCGTCCCGATGTGTTGGTAGGCCTGGGGGACAAAGGATTGCAGCAATAAATCAGTCAATTAGAAGATTCAATTATATGACATTTCTTTTTTTTAAATTAATATTAAGAGCTCAGTAATGGAATTGCCTTACGATATTCTGAAATAATATTATAAAAAAAGCTTGAATTGTCTTGCATCTTCTAACCCGAACAGTTAAGCCAACAAGTTTATAGCGGCACTTTATCAAGGCTATTCTCTGGATGTGAATGAGAAATGTCTACAAGCACCCCTCCCATTTTATAAATTCAGGTGATAATCGTGATAACTGTTATAAATTAATCGATCAGGGGCGTACTGAGCTTCTGTGGAACCCAAATTCGAACTTTTCCGAATTTGAAATGAAGCAAAGAATCTTAATGTGTCTTAATGAGTCTTATTAGTTTTAATAATTGTGTAGTCACTCTCTTGAAATAACTTTGTAGAAGAACAGGAAAGTCTACTTACTACTTTCCTAGGTAAAACAAAAGAAGCGAACACAGAATTTGACTAACAAGATCATAGAGATTCTCGTGATTATCGCGCAAAGATAAAAGCACCAGGTTCACACAGACTTTTGATATTCTTTTATTTGTCGTCGAGCAAAGAATTTACTCTTTAATTTACTTATAATTGGTTCCGTAGATTTATAATCAAGTTTAAAATTTATCGAGAAACAATAAGTATATCAAGACCAATGCTGTCCAAAATTACATTAAATAAGCCTGTGTAACGGAATATCGAAGGACGCTACAGATCGTAACAAACAACAGTCTGACTGCCCTTTGTGCTTTGAGCCCCAAAACAAATTTAGTTCTTCCATGAACCAAAAAAATTGTGAAACAAGTTTCAAGTCTTGAAGACTGTTCTATAAAGACTTGTCGCACAGACAGACACAACGAAAGGAATAATTGCCCTTCGTCTTTTGGTGCCAAAATTAATAGCGTATTTCCTTGAACTAAGACGAATATCAAATTTAAAATATCTAGGACCTTTTTTAGGACCAAATCAAGAGTTATTGCACAGATGAACTGACGCAGAAACAGCGATTTTTAGAGCCGCCTGTAGTAACCTATACTTTTAAACCCTTGCTTTTTTGTAGAGTTACAGAAGATGATTAATTTTAATGATATAATTAATACGCGTCTAAACGCTTCTTAGTTTTTTAAATGTATACTTTTTGAATATTCGAACCATGAAGTACAACATTTTTTTCTGAATTACCTATAAAATGTCGAAGAAACTAAAAAAAACTTTTAAAAGACAGCTGTACTGACAGCCTTCCTGATTTTAGCCCTACAAGAACAATAATTAACTATGAAGGAAACAGGATTTTTCGTAGTGTTACTGATTTTTTGTTTCACTGAACAATGGAAAATGTCAGGAAAAATCCTGTTTCCTTCACAATCTTTTCATCGTCAAAAATAAACTTCAGACAAAGAATTAACTATGACGTTATTTTTTTAACACAAAATAATTGTTTTTGTTTATTTGATAATTTGTTGATTATTTACAAAAATCTCAAAATTTTGGATATTTCATCATTTTAATACAAAAAAAGTATACACTTTCCACGAAACACCAAAGAACGTTTGGATCCGTATTGATCATAATTTTAAAATGAGACACATCATTCTACGTACGACCAAAGTAGGGACGTAAAAGTGCTTGATGCTTACTATTGTTCTTATAGGACAAACCTGAAGATCGTAACTCTACAGACAGCTCATAAGAAGACCCTGTCAGGGCTTTTATAAAGCGAGTTAAGTATACGTAATGACGAATGAACTATTTAGTTTTTTATTATAAAGTTTCAATTCATACTAATACAGCAAAACTTAAAGCAAGGTTATGATAGATATCGTGCTCGTTTCCTCCCCTCTCGAAGGTTCCATTCAGTAGAATTCGGGTGAAACTGGACACCGACGACGATGGGTTGCTGGAGTTGCTTACTGCGGAGGATCTCGTTCATGACTGATGGTGGCCAACATTCTCCAGGTATTCTCCAGCTTGGGAGGTTTGAGCCTGATACACATCAGACAATATCTAAAAAGTTAATAGAAAAGTACAAGCTAACTTGTTAGATTTAGGAAGATTGTAGGTACTCACAATAATTTTTTAGTAAGATATTACTAATTTGGGATTTATCCAAGTAAGTAATCTAAAACCTTAGGCAATATGTTCATGATAAAAAGTGCCTACAAATCTATAGAAGCACACATTTTCAAGGAATTAAAAATAATTTAATTGAAGAAAACAGATTATTTACGGTATTTGGTAAAAGTAAAAGTAACATTATTAAAAATTAGTTCATATATTCATAAATGAACTTTTTAATTAAATTGATCAAAACCATTACATAAATAATAACAGTTATATAGGTTACATTTCTAAAATGAAAATTGTACATTTTTTAAGATAAGAATGTTACGGACAAGGCAAACAAGTTTGTGTTTTGAATATAGTTGAAAATTGAGACAAACGAACATTTCTATAAATATGATTGAATAAAATACACGCATAATTGTACTATTAATAGTTAAACAATTATCCTTTAACTAATGTCCTTGAAATTCTTACCAAAACATGCCAGACTAGAAGGTTATGGCACAGCACAATTACTACAATTTTAAATAATTTCCTTCAAAATACCTATACACACAAACCCCAACTTTTGCATTACTTTACTAATTCATACATTTCATAAGTTTAAAAATTAATTCCTTTTTATAAATTTTTCAGAGAATGTGAAACTAAGATGATGTATTTGTTAATTTAATGACAGAGAGCAAACCACAACAACTTTTAACACTAATTAAAGAGAAAAGGCACTTCATGAATTCGAACACATTTTATTTTTTCCAAAATCATTACTTTGTTTGAAGTTTGTTTTTGACAAGGGTTTGAAGGAAACATGATTTTTTCAGACATTTGATATCGTTCAGTGATACGAAAAATCTGTAACACTACGTTTCGAGATCTGCAATCTGATCTCTTCCTCAGGTAAATAACTAACCTAACATATAATTACAAACTAGGCTAAAATAAACAAATCATACCAGAGCGTTGTGGCACGCGTAAGTCAGGAATCACAATCATCATGTTGTGTGTCAACTTCACTAACTCTAAAACATGCACTTAATAAAAAAATAAAACACAACACTAATTAATTAAAACTGAACTGCAAAATACAGGTCACAATAAGTCTGCATTCGCCAACCAACCACCTACGACTGCGATGGTATCACTAAATTATAGCAAATGTCCGGAAAAATCCTGTTTACTTCAAAATCATTAGTGGACCTATTCATGATCAAAAAACTAAGAAGCGTCAAAGATAAGTTGTTAATTCGTGCAAAATGTTTAGAGCTACAATTGTGATAGGTATATGTAATTTGTTATAATAAAAGTGAATTTGCTCTTTTAAAACAAACAAATGTGTAACTTGGTAATACAGCCTTATCAGCAAGAAAGATAAACCAGAACAAAATACTTACCAAAACGATCATCTTCTTTCAAGAAAAAGCTCTCAACCACTATAATTTATATCGTTGGATATCTGACTATTGTTTTTGAATGACACGAAACATGGAATGTCATAAAATTGATTTCAGTCATGATAGATTAAGCTCACCATCATTACAATAAAATAGATTATATAGGAAACTACAACTTCGACTTTATGTATAAAGAAAGTAGGCATTATAAACTGGTCAAATTTGTGACAACCACTGTAGTGTGTTTGCGAAACTGTGAATAGGCAGTAAATCTATGCCCTCAGACAATAATTTAGAATCAGTAGATTGTAAAGTCAAACTAATGTTTCCGCTGAACATTATCTGTATCAGTAATAGCTGCTGGTGCAACATACCCGATTTTTACACAAACTCCCTCACATGTTTTTAATCTAAAAATACAATATTGTATGTTATAAAATAAATCAATACACTTTATGATTAATCCAGACGATAAAATCTTCACAGACACAGAAACATTCAGGGATCAATAAAACATAGTGTCCCAGTTGAGGAGGTATTTTGAAAATAATCATTTTGGAGCATAATGATTACAGGATAAATATTTTATTTTACTCTATGATAAATAAATCTGCCATAATGGCAAGTGAGAATAGAAATGTGATAAAGAATTTATATAGAAGGAATCAATCATTCTAATACCACAAAGGGATACAATGTATGTCATGCAACAATTCGTCGTTTTTTGCCATTGCGTGTTCGTTTATTTTATTGAAATACGATAGTTAAATAAAATTATGGATCAGAGGCTAAATTAATTTCACTCATACTTAAGGTGACATCTGTATCTTGGTGATTCTATTTGGCCTTTATAAGCTAAAGCGCCGTAATGTAATTTCTATTACATACGGAAATTCCAGTATATATCACACTCTGATCTAAAATTTTGTAGATCCTTGCAAAAGTAACAACAATTATTATGTAAAAATATGATGTGTGAGGAGACGTGATTTAAGGTGGGAAATTTTCAGGTATCGATGGTCATAAAACGACTCTAGATCTACTATGAAATGACCATATCTTATTTTTTTAAAATCCAATTGCCCTCAGTAAAAATCTTCATGCAATATCCTCACTTTTGTCCGGCTACTTTAGGACTGAAGGTCCGACCGGATAAACCGATGTGCTCTAACATCAACACACCACAAAACCTCTAGAAGAATTCAAGACTGATAAAACAAAATCACGTTGCAAGAGGTCTGTATGAGTCATAGAATTTAGTTAAGACATCGTCGTTCATTTCCGGCTGATGACGGCTGGTTAAGACGATGCCGTTCATTTCCGGCTGATCACGGCTGGTTAAGACGATGCCGTTCATTTCCGGCTGATCACGGCTGGTTAAGACGATGCCGTTCATTTCCGGCCGATCACGGCTGGTTAACACGATGCCGTTCATTTCTGGCCGATCACGGCTGGTTAAAACGATGGCGTTCATTTCCGGCCGATCACGGCTCGTTAAGACGATGCCGTTCATTTCCGGCTGATCACGGCTGGTTAAGACGATGTCTTATTAAAAAGTGGCCGGTTAAAATGATCTCCTCTTTGTTTTGAAAACACCAGTCAAAGCGGTTAAAAGGGCAGTTAATGTAGTTCAGTTTTTAATATTTCAGTGATTGTTTATGTTTATCGGCTCCATGCCCAATTTTTCCAAACGTGTGTTGATTAAAGTAATAGAAAATGTCATCTTTTACTTCGATTTAAAATACTTTACACTGGTCTTTAAGAATTACACCTGAAATAAAATGTGGGTCTTACTGTAGAAGAAAACTGTAAAAATTCTTTACGTTTTATCTCGAATTACTCCCTCATTATCTCCGCTTAGGTTGAATCGCAAAGTAGACAATTCATTAAGACGAGACATTTATTATTAATTAAACCTAATTGAATCACTATTTGAATTCGTTCGTTAAACCCTCTTCAAACGGTTTATCTTCAACATGAGCTATTTTTTATTTGAGCTCTGTCAAGCACCCGGTATGATAGTAATTGTAAAAGTTCAAATGTTTGAAAACATCAAGTTCTATACCAAAGTTGGAACTTCGTGACTATAAGCAGCTGAGACCATGCTGCTGCTAGGGAAGTGGCAGTATTAGCAAGGGTGTCTTTGAAATTCTTAAAATTTTATAAGAAGTTACACCAAAATATTTTTAGTGATTGCGGTACTTTTCCTTGGGAGAGCGTTTTACCATGCAATATCTAATCGTTATGCAAGTTTTAAAATTCATGGTTTATTAACAAATTAAGTAACTAACCTACAAAAATAATTAAATTGTGGAAGCTATTTTGATATTTAAAAAGTAAAAAGAGGTGTATCAGAAGTACAGCCCTTTTTTGGGTCTCTTTTTTAAACCGTATTTTGGAACAAATATACACCAATGAAAATAAACATGCCCCTTTTGATGATAGGGGAGAGAATTTCAAGGCATGCAAAATATCACAACTGGTTTGGGACTCTTATGAGTACTTTGCTACAAGCAGTGAAGATCTCTGGTCCAATGTTTCTGAGATACCACGTGATAAACGGCTTCCAAGCTCCCCGAGAGCAGACCAGGAGTCTTCCAGAGACTGGTTTATTTGTTTATTCGCAGAGGCTTTAACTGGCCTCTCTCTTAGCCCTTAAGCTTCTAGAAGGTAGGATCTTCCAGAGATCAGGTGCTCCCAGAAATAGGAAACTCATGTAGATCGAGAAATTCTGATTTCCTATCATGTGGACATATGGAGGCTCATGTATCATTCATGCACCTGGAGTCACGTGTTTTCATGCATCCAAAAAAGATGTAGGATAGTAATGTGGAAATGTCTATGACCTTTGAACCCAAGCTCTTGGCTCATAAGGCAATAAAGAAATATTGGGGAAACATTTATTCCACAGACTGGCTATACCAATTTAAATTTGAATCTTAGGGTCAATGGAAGGCTCAGGATTGTTGTTAGCTCTAGGGAGACACGTCCTTGTTCCCTCACGAACTATCATCTGATAAATATTCTCGTAGAATGGTTATACCACTTATGCAAATATATCAGACATAATCCATCTAGAGCGATTGTGTAGAAAAAGGTATTGGACTGAGGTTTGTTCTTTTTATACCTGATTTGATCTTGTCAATTATTTGTTGCACGTGCGGGCCTATTTTAGTACTCACTTTTATGATGAGTTCATACATAAATATTGAAATAAATTTGTTTGCAATATTCCATAATATTTAAATAAATTGCTTAACAATTTTAGTAACAGGTGAACTATTTTAGGCTACTGTGGAGGAATAATGAGTCCATAGTAATCTTGGAGAAAGCACTTATGATTTAATGTGACGGAGTTCTATGGTAATTTTGAATGGGAAATAGACAAGGTACAGGTTATTTAGTGTTCATTTCCAAAAAGTTCAAAAGTCAAACCAATTTGCGAGTCTGTTATTACGAGTTTACTGTGTGAAGCGGTATGTCTGGTTAAAATCGATATATTTCATACACAATGGCAAAATTGGCCTCGTTATCACGATAAAAAAAGCATAATTACTCGGTAAGAGAAGACTATTTTAGTAAAATATTGTTCTAAATTATCCCCAGTGCCCTAATAGCGTTTTCTTTGTTGCACCGATCGACAAAGATAAATAAACCGGTCTAAAAAGCATCTAATTCCAGCCATTGTAATCAATGTACTTGAGGTCAGTAGAGTAGAAATATAGAAATATAGGTTATAATTAATCAAAAGAGAAAGGGGGGTGGGGTTTCCCGAACTTCATAAGCATGTAAGTACCGTCAATTAGATTGAACAACACATGAGTGATCTGGTTTTAAAGCCAGATAAATCACTTTTATGATTTAAAGGTCACATTTTCCGCTTTTCTGAATTAACATATACGTGATTAATGACAAAAATCTGGTATATTTCCTTAATTTAGATATTGAAAAGGATAAGGGGTTAGCATACAAATCTAAATACCCATAAACACAGCCTCAAAACTAAATAACTCGTGGTTATTTAGTGTTTCTGCCACTAGGTTGTTGATTTGATACCGTACGTGGAGATTCATATGGATCGTTATTTCCATTTTCCAGAGAGAACTACAATTGGAAAGAAGTCTTTGAAAATACCTTTTGTTTAGGAAATACGTGTTATTTTGATTTACAAATTCTTATTGGAATTAAAACATTAATTTACTTGGTAAGTATACTTTTTTGTACTAGTTTTTTTGTTTCTAGTAAAATTTAACTAGTTCATAACCATTACTATTTTGTGTAACAAATATTGTATAAAAAATACTTTTCTTACTTAAAAAAATATAATAAATTTGGAAGTAACATACATTCGGCTTTGATGAAAGCACCGAAATATTATAAGATGTGTAGATAGATACATATGCACAAAAGTCTCTTTATTTAAAGAGAATGTATTAAGATTGATATATCTGATTTTGAAACTACACAGCTCAATAAATTAACGAAAGTAAATATGATCTTATGGACAAAGGAATGGGGTTTCGGGGCATACAATAATTTCATCATTGATGGTGCAGATGCTCTATGAATACATTACTTTAAGCAATGAAGTACTAACAGATGCTCAGCAAGTTCACGAAGGTGGAACTGTCGCCTTTTGGCCTCTCTGCTACAGTAATCTGTTACACTGTTACAGTAAACCTATAGCTGGTGATATAGCTAGTTACAGTTAGCATGTCTATATAAGTTGCATCACAGATAACACTATTTAATCTACTTAATTGGTTTGGATTATTTTAACACACATGAAATAAAATTTGTAAATTCATACCACTATGCACCTTTGCTTATTTGTAAATCTAGGTGTACTACTTCGTGGTAACGGCAGATAATGGAAGTAAGAAATGATGTGAACTAGTGCATACACTTCCACTAGAAAATAATATAATTTATTATGGTATTACATTGAACTGTCTGCTCATTATGCCTCCTCTTTCATAACTATGTATACAAGTGAGTAGTCAGTCATTTATGCGTTTGCTGAATTCTTCTTGGATGCAGAAGGTTTGTCATCTGCCAGAGGTTGCTTGATTTGTACCAGTGGCCATATTTGTGAGAAATGACTCGGCGTTGCATGGTGAAAGTGTGTGTAAGCCTGGGGACAAAACGTAGCAGGTCACAATCAAGTTCAGAATCCAAACAATCATCTTATAGCTTGCAAATCTAAATCTTACTAAATCTAAAATAATGCCAGGATTTTCAAGTGCCAGGCTAGATGGCCACAGATATCCTTTCGATTTTGCACACACGAAAAGGAGATTGACAAGTTGGTTTCACCCCACTGGTTAGCTTGGTAGAGGCCGTGGCCCAGGTTAAAAATCATATGATTTCCCATAAACACGGGTCACTTGTAATGACATGCTTCCTCCCAAAGAACACGCAATCAGTAAAGTATAATATATTTTTAATCAACATACTGGTAATAACCAATAAGATCAATAATAAATTGGACACATAAATGAAGGCATTCCACAAGCATCAGTAAATAATTGCCCAAAAATTAATAAGAGATGCACATGGTTACGTAAAAAAGATATTAATGAACTAATAAATCAAATTCACAAAGCAACCAAGCAGACAGAGGTTAAGGGGAGAAAAGTACACACATAAATGTTCAACCGTGCCGAAAAAATCTTAATATCGATAATCTTATAACTGATATCTATTTTATCGATCTTAATAATCGATAATCTTAATACCTGTATGTAAAGTGCACTAATACAATATAAATAAATATAACAGATAATATGCCATGAATAGTTTTAACAGCAACAGACTACTTAAGCTCAAATTATAATTTACATGCACAGAGAAAAATCTGTTCAATAATCTAACCCTGTTTAACACGATTCCTCTTCAATCGCGTTAACATATATGAGTCTAGAGTATAATCAAAACTCACAATAAAATTTCTAAAAATTGCTGTTTAGTTTAGCAAGTATTCAACCTTCGACTCACCAAACGACAGTTAACAAATTCACTCTGCAAGAGACTTTTTTTTATTTTTCAAAAATAAATATTGGGGAAACACGCACGATGTCACTTGAGCAGAAGCATGAGCACTGATTTCAGACTTAGTAGTCAAAGTCCCAGTGTCTTTGATCAATTACTCACGCAAAAAATAGAAGAATGGCTACGTATGAAGCCAATAACTTCAACTTTAAAGATCAATGAAGCAATAACGTCGCACAAAATTGTAACACCTCACAGAACTTTGTAGCATGCTTGAATGTCTGGGGAGAAAGTTTGGTAATAATTTAGTCCCACAACAGATTGCGATAAATGTTTAAGTGATTCTAGGGAACAGACTGAAAGCCCACAAAAATTAACAAACTGACCGAAGATAAGCAGAGGATTAGTCCACGGACAATCAGTTCAAAACGCTCAGCTGGTATAGGTTGGTAACGTAATTTAGTGCGCTCAAGTTGGCAGCAGCGACTGAGGGGGGTGACAAGTCGAAAGGAAAGTAACAAACCATAAAATCGTAATGAAACAGCATTGGAGCAAATTTAAAGGCCATTTCTTTATTGTGATTTTATTAAAATTAATGTTAACTACAATAAACCGATAATGTAAGTACTAGTGGATGTTACATATTTTGTCATCAAAATATATAAAAAACTATCTGTTTCTGATGAATTGTTAAATAAATGAGATGATTAATACAACTTACTTACGATTATTCTGTTGGAATTACCTAGTTGTTAAGATATTTTTTGACACGATATATAACTAGGCTATCGTATAAATATACATAACAATAAACACGTAAAATACAGAATAAATAACATGCTAGTAAATAACAATCCAGCTGGTAAACAAACAAGAAATAAGTGAGGTTAAGAGTTTGAAAACGACAGTCCATTGTTTTGTTATGTCAAACCCAAAATAATAAACACGTAAAATACAGAATAAATAACGTGCTAGTAAATAACAATCCAGCTGGTAAACAAACAAGAAATAAGTGAGGTTAAGAGTTTGAAAACGACAGTCCATTGTTTTGTTATGTCAAACCCAAAATAATAAACACGTAAAATACAGAATAAATAACGTGCTAGTAAATAACAATCCAGCTGGTAAACAAACAAGAAATAAGTGAGGTTAAGAGTTTGAAAACGACAGTCCATTGTTTTGTTATGTCAAACCCAAAATAATAAACACGTAAAATACAGAATAAATAACGTGCTAGTAAATAACAATCCAGCTGGTAAACAAACAAGAAATAAGTGAGGTTAAGAGTTTGAAAACGACAGTCCATTGTTTTGTTATGTCAAACCCAAAATAATAAACACGTAAAATACAGAATAAATAACGTGCTAGTAAATAACAATCCAGCTGGTAAACAAACAAGAAATAAGTGAGGTTAAGAGTTTGAAAACGACAGTCCATTGTTTTGTTATGTCAAACCCAAAATAATAAACTTGACTATTATTATGAGGCTAATACTACTGCCTTCAAACTCATGTGTTACTATCAAATACAAGTTACATAGGATTGCCACAAGCTAAAGTAAAATATCTAGATTTCTGTGTAATTAATTACAATTTTATTTCTTACACATCGTTACTGGTGTATGTGTAAACTACTTTCAGACTGTAGTAGTCAAAGTAAAGAAAAATAGAATGTTATTAACCAATTACAACCAGTTAAGATTAAAAACACTGATAAAAGTGAATATAAACTCACCATGAGTAGCCTACTGACTGCAGCGAATTATATACTTATATAACTATTGAACCAGACTGTACATTATCGTTATTACATAAAAATTAATTCCATAATCGCATAAAAAATACAATTCCAACGACCAACATAACATGGAATACAACTTCACACACTGCGTTTAAACGTGAGAAAGACATGATGAACTGTGGACGAGTCTATAACGAAACTTCGGAAACTATTGTGATATCTTGTAATGTTTGATTCGGATTTCATTGAACCGATCATAAAGTTAATCTAATGTCTCTATTACGCTATAACGGGTAATCGTAGACCGCTGCCAAACATCACAAGCTGTAGATTGCTGCCTTCCCAATAGTATTGGCTGAGCGTCAGCGAAGCCTATCTATCACTCGTGGGGTTGGAAAGATTTCATTTATGTCAGTCTCTCTGTATGTTTATCCGGCCGCAAGATGTCTCAAAAACATACTGACCTGTAGGCTGAAAATAAATGTTGCATGAATCTTAATTGTTTTTTGGAAACCTTTGATTTTGTATGTAATGCATGTCTTTTCATTAGGTTTTGGCTGAGCGTTAGCGAGCAGTTTTACATTGGTTTTACGGGTGAGCATAATAGCAACGAGAAAATAGCACAATAAGTAAATTTGTTTACATTTGTATACTCATAAAAAGATTTTTACATGCGATGTATTAACACATTCAGCCAAATGATTCAAACATCTAACTTCATTTATAGTTACTGGGTGTGTAAAATTGTATTATTAAATACTGATATGAGACTCAATTTAATGAGCAAAAATGAGAATCCACCATGTGGAGAAATATCACGTGAAAGAGTTCATCTGTATACTGTATTTCTATTTGTCAATAATGAAGTACAGGTAGACTTAAAATTAAAGCAAAAGAGAACGGTCTTACTGCCTGAATCAGTCTTTACTGAACTCTTCCCATTGACTTATAAACGTGAAATGTAGATCATACATAGAATTATATCTAATTGTCTTTGCTTTAAGAAAATGGTAGTTTGTTTAAGGTTCCTAATGTAAAAATAAAATTTAGAGAAAATACGAGGCAGATATTGATGAAAACCCTTCTTTGGATATTGCAGTGAAACTACCAAACCCGTTTTAGAATGTTTGCCATCGTTATATGTTACAAAATAAAACACTTTGTTTCGGAGATTGAAATATATACTTTTCTTTAAGTAGGTACCAAAACCTTAAGGGAAGCAGGCCACGTTTAATATCCCTATGTCATCTATGCCATGTTAACTTATGTACCCACTACTAAAAAACTACGAAAGATACAGGATTGAAACTTTGCATTTATGAACATTGGTCCTTTATACATCTTTACCCCAGAGGATTTTGTAAAATATACTTTAGTTTTGTATTTATGATTTTTTATAATGTTAAAAAGCCTAAAATATTACATTAAACACTTTTTCGTAAATAATATTTATAAAGTTATGTTATGATAGACTAAAGATACTAAGACCATATAGCAGTCTTCATAGCTTATGTGCCTTTTCTGCTTTCTGCCTGATTGCTAGGTCATAGTAAATTTGTATGGCATCAATTACCACGCATCAATCCCTCCAAGTAATATTTTTACCTTACCTGAAGTAATTTGTTTCTGAACGTTTAAACACTTATGTCACTTTCTCTACTTCCAAGCCACCGCTGGGATCCGGCAGGGATCACTTCTGGCTGGTTTATACCTCCCAGTTGAACCCACCACTGGGCACAGCAAAAACCGATGTGTCACTTAAATCTGGGCAACCTTATGGATGTCCAGGAACGCCACATCACTAACCGCAAATGTCGAGATTCTGGGGTTCATGGGCAATTCGACAGGTCTAGTCTACTGTGGGAGATGGCTGTTGGAGTTGATGGGGTTTGTTCCCTAACAAGGGTATGCCACCTCCTACCTAGGGTTGTTGCAATATGAGGCTAGTTCCGATATTTGCTATCGATATCAATATCACGCTTGGATATCGATATACCGATATTATCGAATCCAAATATCGATATCCTTAATATCGACCGATATCGATAAATAAGGGAAGGGTAATGATTAAATTTGTGTATACAACCTTTGATTATGAGTGTGTGTAACTAGTATAATCAAAGATACAACTTACGAGTTTATTTTCCAAAATAATGTTTTTAACACAAGTATAACTTAATACATTAAAAAATAAACCATTATTTAAAGATAAAAAAGAAATTTCTTAAATTATTCTATCTAACATTTTTTAACTAAGAACCATTTGAAGCACAATTATTAAAAAAAAACAATTGTCAAAGAAAGAATATAAATTACAATTTTACATTTCAATATAAATCGATAAGAATCTAAATTGAGTTTTAAGAACAACAATTACATTTTAAAAAGCAACTATAATATATATGCTTAACTTGAACCAAGCATCGTCTGGTTACTTTTAGCTTAATCTGTAAAGTTAATTTCTTTGCTGGCGTTGCATTTAACAACTGACAAAGCAAGTTGTTTGAGTTTTGCTTTTGTAAAACTAATAAAGCCAAAATAATAAGTAAATACAACTTTTTATTCAATATGATATCAAAACTCCGATATTTGTATATTTCTTCTGATATCACGATAATATCGGATAACTTATATCGATACCAATATAGGCAATATCGAAACGATAATATCGATATATATTGATATCGATAATATCGCAACATCCCTACTCCTACCTACTATGACTGGAGAGGCTGGTTCAGAGCTGGCCTCCCCTTCTTCCGGGAAGACATGACTGAGATGTAGTGCCATTACTAAAGTAGTTAGTACTGGTACATTTTTGTAAGAGAAACGCACGCTCGTTTGCGTCGCTCTCAGTTCAGGGATGAAATATACGTGCAAGCCGTCAGAGAATATTGTTTTAAGCTAACTTACCATAAGAAAACATATACACGTTATATATCATCGTATAGAGGACATTTCAGGCTATTGAAAAGCTGCAAAAGTTAAGAATAAAAAATAATTGTGTGGTCTGATCTCCTTAAGGAATAATAGAAAAATTATTCACTTAATATTGTAGAACAAAATCGAAGTTGTAATATAACAAGTTGGACGTATAAAGTATAAATACATACCTGAGAGCCCAGATTGGTTTGAACAGGCATAAACCGTATCGTCATAAATATATAGTAAACATAATAATAATAAAACTATCTACAGTAATAATTAAATACTCTCTGTTTCATGACACGGTGTAACAATACAGTTTATCCTTCTATGGATAACATTTTATTTTTATATGTAATGAAGAATAAAAATATGGCTATGATAATCACACACTTTCAAAATAACATAGCCGCCTGGAGCTGAAAGTGTTATATAGCAATACTTCACAGGTTGAAGTACACAATTTTATTTTAGAAAATTGCGTTGTTTTCTTAATGAAACCATGCACAATAGAAGACTCAATGAGTGGGGAAAATAAAAATCACATCTTTAAAGGAACAGATTATGAGGAGCTGACGAAGAATCCATTCTGTATAGTTCATTTGTACATGAACGTCAGTGTTTGAGAGCAGACCAGGAAAGTTAGGAAATTCCTCACAAGATACGCTTTATAATTTAACAATACACCTTATTTTAATGTGTGTTTTGGCCCTTTAAAATCTAAAAAATGCCAGCAGGACAAAATCTCTTAGATATCTTAAGGCTCATCTGTTGGGTGATGGTCTTTTACAACAACGTCCATCACTTCCCTGGTCGCACTTCTAGCCAAGCCGCTGTAAAACCTCACGCTGTCCGAGACATACCGACTGATTTCCCTTATCATCGCACTCCCAAGGTCCCGGAAAATCTTTTACTTTCCATATTTCTGCACGACTTGCATCTCTCCACCCTTAGTGAGCAGTACGGGTTCAGATAGGGCAACTCTACGTCTTTGCATCTAACCAAGGTAGATGTTTTCCTACTATCCACGACCACATCGTGCAGATCTAATCTGCGGTGGAGGAGTCAGAATAGGACTCGTCAGAGAATCGCCATGGTCACTACAGAGGCTAAGGACATTGGTGGACAACCGCTGTAGGCAAATGCACACTTACAATATACCCTTATGTCACCTATAATTGTTTGTTTTTCAAAAGAAGATCCCTGACTGAGCCGGGTCCCGGCGACCTCTCTCGCAAGCTAAACATGTCATTTCATACGTCTGACACTTTAATTAAAATATGCACCTAAATTAAATCAGAAATTTTTTTTACTATTTGGGTAGTATTAACCCACGTATTAGAGGGAATGAAAAATATTTTTTTGTTGACTGTAATAGCCAAAAATATGGAAAACATAACAGTTTTCTGTTTAAAATTTAAGCTTTCTCCACTTTAAATGTATTATTAAAAAGATAATGACAGTAAATACATTCTTACGCAGCACTTATAAGTTATAAGTAAATAATTAAAGGCGTAATTAATTATTTTTGTAAACCCTTACGAAATCGGAAAATTTACTATCATTTTAAGATTTAAAAAATGCTGTTTCTACACATTAACTGCCTCGACATTCTAAATCTCTGTAGGGATTGAGATATATTTTCAAAGTACACAGTGTAGTTAGTTCAGTGCACAATTGTTAGTATTAATTATATAACAATTTAGAAAACGTACTTAACTGGTCAACGTGTTAGAGAAAGTTTATACTCACCATAATGAATACTCACGGTAACCCATTCCATAATTATCGGAATATTACAAAAATATCATGGTTCTTCGTAATGAACAATGAACAGTCCAATAATTAGAATAACAAAGATTACAAACTCGAACACGGAGCCTTGACTTAGCGCGGGCATTGTGGACTGTGGTCGAATGTATAGCCAACCTTGAAATGACATCACGATATCGTGTAATATTTGACTCAGATTTTATTGAACAGTTAATCTGATGTGTGTGTAAACGATAACGGGTTATCACAGACCACCGGGAAGCAATAAAATAATATAACAGCAATAACTAAGGATCGAACTTCGTCATTCTTGTATTGTGTAATACTGAACGACAATTATGATAATGATTTTATTCCTCGGTTATGATTTTGTTTTACATTTTAAGGACTAAGCTAAGTACGTTGATAGTAACGTTGTTAGCTGATTATATTAAAAAGTCAGTTCAGTATTTGAAATGTTTAAGAACAGTCTATGCCACTCTCCGTGCGCCTGCATGAGCGCAACACAGAATACACTAAAAATATATTTCCCTACTACTAAATGCTGTCTGTCTTTATATTCATCCAGTAATTTTATTATTACTTATAAGACCCTCCAGTAGTAAATGGCAACCCTGCAACTCGAGAAAACCGGCAACGCCGGAAAACCCCGAATTCCGTTATCAACTTCAACTAAGATAAGGGACAACCAGTTACCGGATAGGTGCAGTAGGGTAAACAATTATTTGTGCTCTAGTCCCTGCTTATGGGACTGTTGTCTAGTCCAGTGCCACACGAGTGCTCTATTACACTATACAGGGTGTTTGAAAAGTATGGGTACGGCTTAATATTTTAAAAACCATAGGAGATAACATCTATAGTAATAGTAGTAATAGTAATAGTAATCTCTTTATTGCATTTTAAAACAATTTAACATTGTATCGCAATCGTCATAAACAAAAATAAATAGTCCCAACTATACCTTCATACACATTCACACTTACAATTCATACATTCGCTCAGGCACATTCAAACTGACTCCAGATCCAAAGCAAACATATACATACCGACTCCAGATCCAGAGCAAACACATACAAACTGATTATTTAAATACTGTGCAAATTTAGACCTCCCAGCGGCTCATCATGAATTCATCGACAGAATAAAACGCTTTTGACACCAAAAGGCATTTGAGACGAGTTTTTAATTGATTTTGATTGATGGAATTTTTTATACTCTCAGGGAGCTTGTTGATGAGTCTGACACCAACTTGTTGCGGGAGGTGTTGTGATAACGTCAATCTGTATTGACTAGTTCGAAAATTGTCCCTGCCTCTTGTCCCATATTGGTGAACGTCACCGCCACGAACCAAATCACACTTTGATTTGCAGTACGTGATCACCTCAAGAATGTAGAGGCAGGGCAAAGTCAGCAACCCCAGCTCCCTGAAAGATTCCCTACACGACTCTCTATAATTCAGCTTTGCAATGATTCTGATTGCTTTTTTTTTGGAGCTTGAAAACTCTTTCCATTTTGTTTCTGGCACAACCTCCCCAGAGTCTCACTCCATACGCAAAGTGTGGGTGGATTAAACCGAAATAGGCCATTTTTAAAACTCTGAGGGACATCTATAAACAAAATGGACTTTGCACTATAAATGGACTATAAACATCTATAAACTTTGCACAGTGTCATATAACTATGTAAATTATTTTTTCTTGCTATTACCATGACATGCCAACCATGGGGGGACGGCCCACAGAGGAAAACAAGGAAATCTTAAATTGAAGCATGGGTCGAGTGATACCTCATTTGAAAGAGCTCACTTAGTAGAGTTGAATGCCGCAAACCGCATCTCAAAAGGTTTATCCAATCAGAAATGGCGGGTTGTTTTAGGTACACATTGTGAAGTACATTATGCGCTGCCATTTCTGACTGGATCGTCGTATTCTGATGGGGTAGGCGGCGTTTCACTCTACTAACCAATGTGTTTTCACTAACTTTTTTAATTAGCAAATTATGTCATAAATGTATAACAAAATAAATAAAACACAATAAATACCGATGCCATATGTCATATTTGGACTATGTAATAGTTCACAAAGCCTGTTGAACTGTAAAGTGCTCTAGCATTAGTTATCTTGCAGATACTTTATAAATAACTACTCTCTCTCGACACGAGAAACAGAATTGAAGTCAGGGATATTCGCTTCTGGAATACTAAAGTTACTATCTCTAGGATCGTAACAGGTTACAAAGTTGTCACGTACCAAGTATTTGTCAAGGATTTTGCATGTCAGAGGGTTTTTTACCCACAACGAATAAACAGTTTAGATGCACTGTATTATTTCACATATTATATTCACTCGAGTTTTATTAATTTGCACACACAGTAAGAACTGCTGTATTTCAAAAATTTCTTTATACAGCAAATATAAAAGTGAAACGCCCCTTTTCACATTATTTGGAAATCCCTTCCTCAGAAGCATACATCAAAGTGATATTGCACTTGTTCCCATATGAACGTGGTAACTCTAAGTAGCGTGATCATCTTCAAATCATCGATGATGACAAGACATAAATTATTGCATTTCGGTGTATTACAAGCAAACCTCTTTTCAACTCTATGTTCAGAGTGGATTGTCTGGGAACTCCACTACGACCTAGCAATCGAAGAAGTTTATCAGGGCAGCACAGGCCTTTGTATCGATTAGTTGCCTCTTAATCAGACCTTTCCAGAGAAGAATTCCTCCGTTCCGGAAAGATGATATTGACCATATGGATAGATTTGATTTCAGCTGACGTCGATCGCTCCTAAAATTGATAGTTTAATGACAAAAGAAGTCGAACAGATAGAAATGAAAAGTATAAGATTTGCTTGGCTCTAGACAGACCGAAACTCAGCATCATAGGAATAAAAATAATGGATGCAAATCTACTTGAACATGGTTTTATTAACAAGAAAACACATTTTATATGCTATTTTATCCACAACTAATAAGAAACCCAGTTTAGGTGCTCTATATTATTTCTAATAAATTTTTAACAATTAGGTAGACAATTTTCAGTATTTTCAGCTTTTATGTGTATTCATTTCATTAATATTATGGGCGGGCACTTCAAGACTAAACAATATTTATTTATTTAATTATAAAATTGTACATCCTCTAGAAAATGTAGACCTGCTCGTCGTATCCCCCCTTCCTGCCCGTGAACACTGGGCAGTAATTATATATGAGATTATTGTCTTCCTCTTGTTCGGAGGAGAAGGTCTGGTCGTTGGCTCTGCTCTCCATCACCAACCAATCGTAGAAGTGGCGAGCACTGAGTATTGCCTTGCGGGAGTGTGGGTTGGCCTGCGACAACAATCATAAATCAATGTACTGTGTTTATATGTACTAGACCTTTAATGAAAATTAAACATAAAGAATTTCTTCAAGCAGAGACGGAAGCTTTGTGACATTTTTCGAACAAAATCCAAATTGTATCTCACAACGGTAAATGGGTTTTTGAACTCTTAGGAAAGGAGCTGAGAAATTGCACAGTTCTAAAAGGATATAGCTGCTTCCGGAGTGACAGAATATTCTGGATGAGTAAGAATGGGAGAATGGGCTGCGTCCTGTCGAGATCCTGAGGAGGATTTTGAACATTAATCTCAGTCTCTCCTTGGAAGAAGGGGAAACCAGCTCTGTACCAGAGTCTAGAGTCAAAGAAGACAGGGGATGGCACACTCCTATGTTGAGACTAGCAAGAACCTCTGACACTTAAGGAAAGTGCCCCACCAACTCCCAACAGTCATCTCCTGCAGTAGACTAGACCAAGTGTACAGTAGGTTAAATTGGAAATAAACCAAGCAGAAGTTAACCCCCTGGGGCGCGGTTTTGGTATTTGGTATACTAATGTATACTTTTCCAAAATCTTTTTATTTAGAATTCCAGCTGTAAAGGAAAACAAAAATAGTTTACAGTTAAATATGGTACCAATGGTCGACTGTGGTGTAAATCACAGTGCACAATTGCTAGTGTAATTTAAAAACAAGAGGCCTCAACTACATAAAACACAATTTTAAGCAAATAAAGAAACATCAATCTAGCGTTACACATTGTCAAACCTCGACTGTTCTTTGCATACCGGTAAGGGAGTGAGTGGAAAATGAATACTTTGCATTGTTTGTATGTCATTTCAGCGGGCCCAACGAAAACTCATCAGATTCAAATGCCCTTGACCACAGTTCTTATTTTAGATTTAGTGTTACGCGACACTTTTTCCTGTATTTAAAACCATTAGTTTTACTGTGAAAG
Source organism: Homalodisca vitripennis (assembly GCF_021130785.1). NCBI lineage: Eukaryota > Metazoa > Arthropoda > Insecta > Hemiptera > Cicadellidae > Homalodisca > Homalodisca vitripennis. Next base: position 107,427,424 of record NC_060213.1, read on the forward strand.
ATCTTGTAATATGAATGCTAACAGTCAAATACCATTACAAACCCACAAGGCTTTTGAGCCTTGGAATTTCGTGCACTTGCCGCTCCTGGTTAGGAAGAGTCCAGGTGATCTTCCTAGTTAATATTACAAGTTGAGAGTAAGCCACACCACGTGACGCGTCACAAGTTTTTTTCCATATAAAGATTCTACAGAGTAACAGTAATTTTGCTTCACTTTTGGTAATACCTTTCTGCATTGCAGTTTCTGTCAAGATTTTCTTGAATGAAGATTCAGATTTACAAGTACAGAAGTTTAACCATGAGTCTTGTCAAAGATTTCAAAACGACTGTTCTCTGTTTATAGCTCATTTCTGAGGAGAGATGGTTATAAGAATAACGGGAGATTTTAAGGAAGATGATCGTAAGGTTTCATCACATCACTGCAATGTTTCTTCATTATTTTTATCAATCTAGATTTATTTTATATATGGGAAAGAGAGAGTATAACGTCACACTTACTTTCTAATGAAAGCATTAGATGAGTAATCCCTCATCAAGAGGAGAGCATTAGAGGACCATCAATATCAATGCCAACATAAAATAAAACAAGATGTGTTAACGGTATATTTTAGTTTTATGTTAGAGAACTGATAAAAACTAAACTGGACAAGGCGCAAAGTGGAAAATTCAGCGAATTAAAATTCAGTCTTAAGTTAAAATTACATAGAAATTGGTGAGCTTTAACTCTAGAATTGCAAATAAAGTACCTGTTTAGGGTTCCATTCGAACATATTCTTCTCCGGATGGAACTGGACTCCTACGATTGGTCTCTGGAATTGTTCACTGCTGGAGATAAATTCCAGCCCGTCCATATCCTTGTTGGTGGACAGCACTCTCCAGACCTTCTCCAGCTTATGGAACTTAAGCATGTCCTCTGTCACACAGTACCTAAAAGTAGTTACAAATGAAACAGATTATTCAATTAAAAATTGCATTTAATAAGGTACCCACCTTTTTGTACTCTCCACTGGTTCACAAATATGTTTGTTTATGTACGTTTTTGGATTCCTGGATTTTGAAAAAATTAAATTCTTCATCCACTGGTTCGTACAATATCGACGTAAATGCTTGAGAACCAACAAGGAAACGTTGAAAACTCCATCACATGGTTACATTACCTCAATTTGTATCCAAAAGTAGTTGTTGGTGTAATAAAACACTAAGGTTTTCATTGTAATATCGGTCAATAAGATAAAAAATATAAAGGTTTCATACTCACATAATAAATTACTACCAGTTCTTATACAATATCTGGGCAACTGGATTCAGCCGCAGTCCACTTCTGGTTCGGACTAAAAAGCACGTATAATATTATAAAGAACATTATTTGTATTATAACAGAAAGATATAAATCACTGCCGCACAATACATTAGGTAATTAAACAGTATGAACAACCCTTTCTGTGTTCTGAAAGGCACGTTTAGTATAGACATTGGAGCAGAGATACTGAGACGAAGTGTGGTTGTGAAACTGTCTAAATGATCTCAGAAATGAATCATAAGTAAGAGGATCGTCAAATTAAACTAATGAGTCTGTCGAACATTGTTGCTGTGTTGCTCTTGCCGGCGATAACGACGTTATAGTATTTTATCGGAATTGTATGAGCCAGGCAACCAAAAAATGTTATCGTGTACAGAGTAGCAACGGTCAAGTAACACAGCCATAAGATAAAACACGGCATTGAAGTGATAAATTACGTAACGAACCTTTGACTTATCGTAAAGAGCGTGATAATTGTATATACGGTTGTTAAACAGTTTCTGGTGAACGAAATCAAATTTCTGTATATCTGTACGCACGATAATTTTCGGACGAGTTGACTTAGATAGTTTAAATTTGGTGTGAAACTCCATCTCTACCTCTTTACATTGATATTAATCAAATTGGAAGTTCTGATTAATTCTAATCAGGAGTTTTGATTTATATTAGTCAAAAAGTAACTTTGGTTACATTGGTCTTAATTGTAACCATTTTGGCAACGAGAGAAACGCAGAATAAGTAAATTTGTGAACAGTGAATGTGACATGTAGTATGACAGTAAATGATTGACACACGGAGGACGCACCTATACAAATATGTGTACTTTTATGTATGTGAAAAACCTTAGTATCATATTTTAATGTGGCTAAGCCACATGTTATGATGCGAAGTTGACCTACTCCCATTCAATCAGGGCTTTGAAATAATGAATAATTTTGAACTAATGAACTTTTCATGAGAACAAACAGGAACTAACGATCTATTTGAAAAACCGTGGAAGCTATTTTAGTTATGTCAACTTCTCAGACCTATGGACAACGATGACGCTCGGCCACAATTGTCGCATGAAGACACAGACTATACTTCCGGCCCAGGAAGCAGCCACTGCTCACCCATTTTAATCACCAAAAGCTCATTTTAGATATCTTTAATTTGTAGGATGGTGTAAAATTTAATGAGTACAAATCCTAATCAGTATTCTCAACCAGTACGTAACGTATTACACAGTATTTTAAAAATCTCAAAATAATAAATAGCTAAAAACGGATTGACAAAGAAATAATTAAGTCCTTTATTATTTATTTAGAATTCTTTATTTTAACATGCTTTTCTTCAAGACACATACGAGAAATGCTGTATATAGAATTTTTCTGTGATTATTGTTTTAATAATGATGAGTTAAAGTTAAAGAGTTTATGGTTTAAATACTCAAAAGCTCTACTAAAATCCAAGAGCATCAATATTGTTAATTTTCTCTTATCTATGGCGTGTCTAATATCATCTGTTACTCTCAACAAGGCAGTCTGAGTACTGAAATAGGGTCTGTAACCTGATTGGAATTTATACAAAATATTATTTTCACCAACATATGCACTGACCTGCTTATAAACTATCTTATCAAGTACTTTTGCTAAAACGCACAATATATTTATGGACCTGTAGTGTATACATTCTAAAGGATTATGAATCTTAGGCAAAGGTAAAATCAATGATCTCTTCCAACGACTCGGATATATACCACTGGTGAGTGAAAAATTAAAAATAAAACATAGAACATGCTTTATTTCATTATAAAGTAGTTTTAGGAAATTCCATCATTGCCCATTGCACTGGAGGAGATATCGTTGATTTCCTTAAAAATCCCTTCCATCTGTCAAATGTTTATAAAAATCTTTTGTAAAATTTAGTCAAAGATTAAATATTAAAGAAATCAGGGAAAGTTAGAAGATAAGATTGGAAAAATGTTGTCATATAATAGGGTAACATGGGTTCACAGAAACAATGATTTGAGAGACTATCATAGGAGAGACTATACTTAGGATCACATTATTGTAAGATCCAGAGGTTTAAACGACATTACCTAGCTTGTTCAAATATACAAGTCCCTGAGGGATCCAGTACTTTATAAGATCCCTCATATTACCGACTGTACAAATTTAGATGTTAACATTCTCGCCATCAAGTGACGATCTGCGGGACATCTGTAATAACATTTTACTGTTAAGCTTCTGAGTAAAGAAACGTCGAAAAATACTGTTTCTTCAGAGACGAACTCCCATTTTATTAAGTATTTTGACTAAATATTCGGTGAATTCCGTAGGCATATACTAACGTAAAAAATGTCGAGGTTTACTAGTTTATATTTACCACGTCTATATTGGTACATCCATCGATCACATTTTATTAAGTATTTTGACTAAATATTCGGTGAATTCCGTAGGCATATACTAACGTAACAAATATCGAGGTTTACTAGTTTATATTTACCACGTCTATATTGGTACATCCATCGATCACATTTTATTAAGTATTTTGACTAAATATTCGGTGAATTCCATAGGCATATACTAACGTAACAAATATCGAGGTTTACTAGTTTTATATTTACCACGTCTATATTGGTACATCCATCGATCACATTTTATTAAGTATTTTGACTAAATATTCGGTGAATTCCGTAGGCATATACTAACGTAACAAATATCGAGGTTTACTAGTTTATATTTACCACGTCTATATTGGTACATCCATCGATCACATTTTATTAAGTATTTTGACTAAATATTCGGTGAATTCCGTAGGCATATACTAACGTAACAAATATCGAGGTTTACTAGTTTATATTTACCACGTCTATATTGGTACATCCATCGATCACATTTTATTAAGTATTTTGACTAAATATTCGGTGAATTCCGTAGGCATATACTAACGTAACAAATATCGAGGTTTACTAGTTTATATTTACCACGTCTATATTGGTACATCCATCGATCACATTTTATTAAGTATTTTGACTAAATATTCGGTGAATTCCGTAGGCATATACTAACGTAACAAATATCGAGGTTTACTAGTTTATATTTACCACGTCTATATTGGTACATCCATCGATCACATTTTATTAAGTATTTTGACTAAATATTCGGTGAATTCCGTAGGCATATACTAACGTAACAAATATCGAGGTTTACTAGTTTATATTTACCACGTCTATATTGGTACATCCATCGATCACATTTTATTAAGTATTTTGACTAAATATTCGGTGAATTCCGTAGGCATATACTAACGTAACAAATATCGATGTTTACTAGTTTATATTTACCACGTCTATATTGGTACATCCATCGATCACATTTGTAATTCAAATTTAAATATCTTCATTACAGTTGACAGTAATATATACTGCATTGCAAAAGTCAGGGTACTAGTTATTAGTTTTGACAAGCCCATTCTAGTATCATACCTGTGTATGTCTTGGCCCCTCGTTAAGGCGCATTTAGACAACAGAACATTGCTGTGTCCCAAATATATAGACTAGGCAGCATCAATAGTTGTAAACATTTGAAAACCTCTTTACACGACTCTCCGGGTTACAATTTTGCAATGATTTTAACAGTTTTTTTAGTCTGAAAGCTCTTATAAAGTCTGTGTTTGCACATGCTCCCTAAAGCACTATTTCATAAGAGAGATGTGCGTAAATTAAGCCAAAATATGCCATCATCAGAATCTAAGTCGGACAGTATTTTGCTAAAGACCTCAACATAAAGATGCCTGAGAATAGTTAGGCACATACAGAATCCATGTGATCATTCCATTTTATAAACATTTTTATATATATATGTATATTTTTTATAAACCTTTGATAATCTTTTAAATCAACGTTTCTGTGAACTTAAGTTACTCTATTATATGACATAGCATTTTTCCAATCTTATCTCCCAACATTTTATTTCAATATAATGGTGTTAAAAAAAGGAAAATTGACTTCCTTTCTAAGCGTTCATGCAGAATAGGTATATTCCAAAGAATTTTGTTGAATAGACTTCTTCCAATAAGGTTTCTTCTAACTTCAAGGTGTTATCACTCGGTGAGTCTAAAGAGGGAGAAATATACAACAGATGAATTTGTAGTGAGATTGAAATTGTGGAAATTTTTAACACAATTGTTTAGTTCTATAAAGTTTTTAAGTTCCAAAATTGACTTTTGTGCTGAATCAGAGATTCATGTCATCACCATATTGTACGATTCGCCCGTACTGTAGTGATGATCCTTTGTCATTGCCATATATCAAAAAGAGGACTGGACTGAGAATAGATCCTTGAGGGACCCCTTAACGCAAATTAATTTTTTGCCATTTGGACTGTTTGCTTTCTGTGACTGAGAAATGATGTCAATCACCTGTGAGGAATTCCTAGAATGCAATGAGATTCCAGTTTGTCTAGCAGTATACTGTGATCAACACAATCGAATGTAACCTCGTATCCAATTCGTCCACCTTCGAAAATTTATCGCTCGGTAGTAAATAAAAGGTTGTGGGTTAAAGCGTATTATGTTTATTTTTTTGGTATTATCTACGGCTTTGTTGTGTATGAAAGCCCGTAGGTAATTAACAATAATAACAAAATGTCAATTTCATACACAGTATCTGTCCCCGTGCCAGCTTTGTCTATGTTCCGCGGTAAACCAAATTGCGGTGAATATAACGTGTTTATATCATAATTTTATAGTTGAATGTAAAAATATATCATTTATAAAAACATGGATGCAGATTCATATATAATTTATTTTATCATAGGGGGAATAGTTTTTCCAAATCTGTTTGGGGATTTATTTCATACCTATCATACATAATACAAATATACAAATATGAGAGATATACAAATCGAAAAAATAAAAGAAGAAAAGGCAACACTGCGCAAATTTTATGAAGATCATGACTATGAACAAATTAAAGAAATAAGGGAGCAAGAAGTCACAATACGTTGCCTCCAGCAGAAAGTACGCATCCTAGAAGACTCTAAAGTTGTTTATGTAGAAGATAAGCCAATTATAGTAACCACAGGTGGATCTGCTGAATCAAAAGATGTTGAGGGTGGTGTCCTGGAAGAATTGATGAAATAAATAAACAACATTACTAATAGCCAGATTAAAATCGAAAAAATATTAGCCTTCTTTGAAGAATGTCGAAATATTCCGATGGTTATCGAAGTAAACGACTCTTCACGAAGCTTGGAAATGTTATGCCCATCGATATCTAAAAATAATAATATAAGTAAAACTAAAAGATTGCCACCAGCAAGTGCTAAACTTCTTCGAGAGGGTGAGACATTTGAAGAATTCTATGTTAATAACGTTGAAGAGTTCCTAAATAAAAATAAGATATCCACACCCTCTTCCTTACAAATTACTGAGATTCGTGTGGAAGAAACGCAGGATCAGGAAATTAAGGACAACAAAACACATAACCAAGAAAGAAAGAATCAAGAATTAACACAATGCTCAAAACGGAAAACGAAAGGTCATGTATCGTTACAATCTTTTGAAATAACTGAAACTTCGAGCACCAACGGACAGCCTGAACATATGATGAACATTGATGAAACTTCCCACAATTTGTTAGAAGAGGGACACGAGAAGAAAAACAAAATGAAGAAGTTATTGGGGTACAAAAGACATTTCATCAATTCAAACAGAATGCATCGGAGAATCTAACTATAACAATACTGACCGCATTAACAATAAAATCGACAGTCTGAACCGCCTACTACATCTAGTCAGACCGAACATTTTGATAGTCACTGAACATGGTCAGAATGAGAGCACAATAGTTAATACAAGGCTCACTAATTTCAGCTTGGTTTCTGCATTTAGTAGAGATAATACAACTAAAGGAGGGGTTGCAATTTACAAGCGGAACACCCTAAGCAATGAAGTAGTACCACTATAGATTGAGAATTGAAGTATTCCTTTAATTTGTGAAGGGTCCGCCGTTTCTGTCAACATAAACAACAAGCCAAACCTGTACCGTACATCTTAGGAGTCTACCGCCCCCCAAAACGAGATAAAGAATCTTTTGCAATGGCTTTACAGACACTGTCAGCTATATTGGATCCGTAGACTTCATCCAATAATCAGCATACTATTGTCATTGTCGGAGATTTTAACGTAGATGAGAATCACGAATTAAATCGTGGCGAGAGATCGTACCATCCAATGAGAGTTTACAACTCAGTGAATTTTTAGCGACCTACAATATTCAAAGGTTAGACCTTCCACCCACTCGTATCACAAGTGACAGTTTTTCGTCTATTGATATGTTCTGCGTTACGGTACTTCCGACTGCAAGGATGAGGTGGAGTTTCAAGTTTCCCACACAGGCATTTCGGATCATACAGGTTAGTTATTTAGCTTATCGTCACAATTAAGAAAAAATGTGTCCATAACAACAGCCCGAAGACATGTTAATAACAACAGCCTGAGAAATCTAAGGACAATCCTCGCTGAACAGACCTGGGAGGAGATCTTGGAATGTGAAAATGCTGAGGAAGCCTACAATAAATTCATCATGATCGTAACACTTGCCTTGAACTCCGCTTGCCCTGTCAAGAAATCCCGATAAAAATCTCATAACCCTATCAAGCAAATCTACAATGAAGAAGCCACTTACCTGCGAGCACAATTTCTCGAAGCCAATGATAGCTATATCATTAGTGGAAGTTTAGAAAATAAGCAAAAAGCTAATGACATGAAGAAGTCTTATGACTTAAAACTGAGAGCGCTGAGCAAAAGTGCCAGTGCCACTTACATTTCAGAGTCTAACAACAAGTGCAGAGCTGTCTGAAATGTAATCAATAGCGAAAGACAACAAAAGAGAGAACCCTCGACGATTATGTATTTGAACATTGGCAGCAAAAAAACCAGTGACCCAGTAAAAATATCTAATGAGTTTAATTCCTATTTTACCTCAGTAACAGAACTCACACTGGAGAAAGTACAGGCTACAAAAACCAACCACGTCCAGTCGTGCGACAACTCGTGCTCAACAGTAAAATTTTATTACAGATGTCCCGCAAGTCGTCACTTGATGGCGAGAATGTTAACATCTAAATTTGTCGGTAATATGAAGGATCTTATAAAGTACTGGATCCCTCAGAGCCTTGTATATTTGAACAAGCCTGGTATTGTCATTTAAACTTCTGGATCTTGCAATAATGTGATCCTAAGTATTTTCCTAATTGTCTCTCCAGCAATCAGACCTCCGGGGATATTATATGTAATAGAAGATGCGATCCTCGTTGCTAACTGTTTTACTCTATATGGACGTGACAGTTTCATCATATTAAATTAGCAATACAGAGAAGGAAACTATTCTCGATTTCTTCAATATTGATCTTTTACTAAATTTCACACTCAAAAAGATTTTGTAAACTTTTGATAGTCTCTCAAATCATTGTTTCTGTGAACCCATGTTACCCTATTATATAACACAAGATTTTTCCAATCTATCGCCAAACTTTTCTCAATATCTTGAATATTTTTTTTAACACATTTTACACTCAACAAGATTTTGTAAAAATTTGATAGTATTTTCTTTTCTAATCAACGTTTCTGTGAACTCATGTTGCCCTATTATATAACGTAACATTTGTTCCAGTCTTATCGCCAAACATTTTATTTCAATCTAATGGTGTTAACAAAAGGAAAATTGACTTCTTTTCTAAGCGTTCATGCACCACAGTTGCAGAAACAGTCACATTCCTTATAATAAGACCACTGCAATACGATCTACGTTACTTACCCATGATGGTTCGACGTAACCGGCTGTGTCATCAAAATTTCCACTATCTCCTTGGAGGCGAATCTGTACAGTCGACTTTGATGATAGCCAACCTTGAACATCAGAGGAAGAGCCTCATTACTGCTGTTGCATTTGACTAGAATGTCTTCTTCAGCCGTGCTGTTGGAGGTGAGGTACATGAGCAGTTCGTATCCCTGGCAGACGCCCAAGATGGGGAAATTGACTCCAGAGTCTTGGAGCTGTAACAGAAGAAATATTGAAAGGAATCCCGGAACACTTTTATCACTTTGACAAATTCATTTAGCGTTTCTTGTAAGCTCTAACCTGTTGAACAATGTTCAAGATCATTCTTCCGGCGGCTGCATATCCGTTGGGATCTTCGAATTTGACTGCTCCTCCTGGGAACACCATCCCATTCACGGACTTCAAGATACGTCTGTAACATAATTAACAGTTACCTTCAACTCTTAACTTGTCATTTTTACATCGTGTTAAGTAACATTTATGAGAAAATGTGGCGCAGAAAAAAATCTGCGTTCAACACGAAGGAAAGAATTTATCTAATAAAAAATGGGGTTTCAAAGGCTGATCAAACTTCAAAGAACGAGAATGTCAGTGACATACTTCTAAGAAACCTTTCCTTCTTCCAAGTGGTGGTCTATCGTTACTCAAGAAAGCCTCAAACACCCTGAGAATATGAAATAATTCTGTTTGCATTGGGTCTGCATATATCATAAATAAACAATTTTTTATAAGCAATAATTTTGCTCTCTACAGATTTTACGATTAAATGCGTATTTTTCCAGTTATTTGCGAAAAACATTCTGAAATGTGTTTTTTTGCCTGAAAACCGATCATTTCATTCGCGAATAAGTAAAAAAGTATTGACTTTCAGAAAAACCTTCATAGGATAAAAGATGCTTAGTCAATTTCTCGATTTCCATACTTACTTTAAATGAAAAACTGCTCACCCCCGAGAAGGGGTACCATCCACCCCTAAGGAGAAAGCAATACCTGGCACAGGGTAGACTTTAAAATAGAGGACAAGTAGAACCTAAACCCAAATTTTTATGAAAATCGGTGCTGTATGGGATAAATATACGGGCAATGGTCATTGACTGGACTATTAGCAATTCCAGTAATTCTAGAAAACTCTGTAAAATTCAGGCCTGCCATGGAATACTTGCCATCCAAATCTGTAACTGACACAAGCATTCAAAAAGTAAATACTGCATCATCTAGTCTGGGGAGTTCTTTTATACTCAGTGACGTTTAATATCTATCATGAATATTCTTACTCATAGTATTCCTGTGATCTCCTGATAAAGATCGGCACCACTCTCGCTCCCGAAGACTCAATTGCTTTCACGTAGCTGGCTGGTATGTAGGAACTCTTGTCGGGATATCTCAGCAATTCCGCTTTAGGTATTTCTTGGGCAAGTACCCCAATTATGGGACGGCTCGTGCCACGAACATAGAATTCGGCCCAACTCGGCATAGGGAGCAGGGCCAGTGCCATAACTGCCAGTGACGCGTGGATCATCCTGAAAAAAAAAGTTTCGCATTAGAACAACAAATCATTTATTTGTATAGTTGCCAAAAAAGTTTGTTAGTTACCCTTTGTTACAGTTAAATCTTCGATGGATAGATTGAAATAATGGAACACTATATTGAGATTATAATCTACTCTTCCATTCAAGCGTCACACAACACCACAAGGTTCAACGAGCACAATAACAATTGATATATGGCGATAAAATCTGGAGTTGCTCACTTTTTCTGGAAGCCTGATCTCATTTATGTATCTATCAACGACAACCATTTACAGTAAGTAACAAAAAGATTCAAGACAGCTGCTAAGACAGTGCAAAGACTTGTAAAAACCTAATAACGGTGATGTACCAGTTAGCTATTCTTAAAATAAATATCAAAGCAAACATGCAAAAGTTAAAAGAGATTATTTGTAGAGTACTAGAAGATTCCTCCAAAATCCAATTAGATCATTTAGAACAAGCTTATCAGTTAGCCCCTAAATCCTAATTACCTTATGCACAAATAAGAGAGAGATAAGCTGTTTACAATTAATTATTTAAATCATGTAAAATAAAATGTAAATACATTTCAAAAACTACAGAAATTGATTTATAGATAAATTTAACTAGAGTAGAAAACATTTGTTAATAATTTGTTATTTTTATATTTAAAGCACTTAAGTAGTATAAAAATTACAGTATATATTTGAATTTAAATTTAGATTAGAATCATTCAGCTCATAATAGTTATATGTTTACTTTTTATTCTTTGTATTTTTGTTTATAAACAAGATTTTATAAGATAGCAAATCCATTCTTCAAAAATGCATCAATACACTCTTACTCAAAGATAGTAATAGCATGATATTCTCAACCTTGAATTACTTCTTAAGATAAGCTTGCACTGTGCTTTACAGCACCACTTATCATTGTTAAAATAGGATTTGTGAGTTTTCAAGTTGATAAAGATCTATTTTAGGCCGCCACACGTTATCTTTTGTTTTGGTGGGATGATCTACATGTGCCATATCCACCTACAATAAGACGCCTTCCATTATATTAGGTACACAATATATAATGCGTCCAATGCTACAAATGCACTGTGGACTAAAGAGGCTCAGTTAGTAAATATTGGAACAAGTTACGTGGCGCAGCCCTGGTGACAGATCTCAGTACTAACTGAAATAATTTCCCATACCTCTACACTCCTCGTCCGTATAAATGATTTTTGCTATGTAACTAATGCAATTAAAGGTATCACCAAACACAAAATACAACAATAGCACTATGTATAACACAGCACAGTATAACAAGCAGCAAGTAATGTATTACTAAGATGATCTGATAACTTAAGTAGAATAATTGTTACAAAAGTTATGATAAAAAAACAGTCGCAGGACTCACCAACAGATGTGACTATTTATTATAAGGGGCTGTAAGTACATATCTTCAAAGTGTACGTTACCTAATTATTAAATAGTTATTTTTCATCTTTTCAAATAATATGAGACACTAATTACTTTAACATAAACAGTTTTATATTTTCTATAATTCTATTATTTTGATACATATTTTTGTAATATTTTTACATTTCATATATTACAATGATCACCGACTTTTAAATATCAGAGTAATACATATGATTGATACAGAGTGATACCTTTTCCTTACTATTGCTTACATTAGTTTCTATAATGTGGACAGTATCATTTTCACTATAATCTTGTATTTCCGAAATAATTACTTAATTTTTATTGTCATTTAATAATTCTAAAAATGAAATTATGGGTCTATGATAACTTAAATAAAATCTTATTAAATATCTTGTAAACACAGCATCTGTTGTTATTCTTATGTCTTTATTGTTTAGCATTGTTATATTTAATTTATCTTTAAAAAAATCCAACTAATGTTTTTGACGTTTTTTTTCAGAAAAACTTGTATTCAAATCTGTTTTACGTAATTTATTTTAAGCGGGTGTAAGGAAAGGCCCAATGTAATTGAGTAAAGGTTAAAATAATAATCAACAAAAAGACTAATTTTCTTCCATGATTAAATTACACTACACCTTTGTTAGCTAGAAAAGATTTAATCGATTTATTTGTAATCCTTAAAACATACACCCGTAGTTCACTAAAAGAAGTAGTTACTTCAATAATGTAATTAAAAACATCACACCGAAATGTCAAAATCTTAAAAATTGATAATGAAATAACCTAGTGTGTTTGAACTGCTCAAATGTCTTCAACCCTGTTTCGGAAACAAGTTGAAGCCAGCTTTAAGTTATTTAATATAGAAGGTTCCCTCCTCTTCCAAACCTTCTGGTGAAGCGGTTTTTTTATTTTTTTATCAATGTTTCGTCTTATATTTAATTAGGTAGATACCCCCCTCCACTGTACTTTGGTATAATATACCAAAATGATCGGTATATATTCTTGTAATTTTCAACCGTATTTTGTGTATAAGTAAAACAAATATTTTTTATTTGGGCCACCGATAGTGAAAGTGTAGAAATACATTTATTAGTAGCTAATGAAGGAATGTATTTAATACTATGAAATGAAAATAATATTGTAAATAATTTATCGTTTTAAGCAAACGATTTCGGTAGATTTCAAACCATCGTAAATTAATTTCTATAAACGGTTCATATGTCAGCAGTTTACATCTAACGAAAGCTCTGTTCAAGCTATGCAGATTTATATTGTGTATTTACATCTGTTATACTAGTAGTAGGCTATACACAATGTACAAAAATTAAGATTTCAATAACATAAACTACAGTTATTAATATACATATTATCGATACCTCGTTAAGTATCTAGATTTTGGTCACGAAGCGAACAGTTTCTTATATATCTTAACTTTTAGGTGTAATAAGGCACATTTCGGAAAAGTGTTTAAATTCCAAAGTAATTTACAATACCTTTTGTTCTAGTGCATTTTACAATATATCGTAAGGTTTTAAAATATTCACCGTACAAAGATTTGACACATATATGAAAATAGCAGTAATATTAACACAAATTTGTTAATAATTATTTATCAAATGACATAACTGTAATCAATAGGTCTTGTATGATTCATATCCGTTCAATCAAACTTCTAATAACGTATATTTATCTTTATTGATCTGTGATATACTTTCTCCATTATTTCACAATAAACACTATTCAATTATTTGTTCTAAAATGGACAGTTATTACAGTTACACAACATGTTTACTAGATTATGTTCCCATAAAAAGGAAAGTATTGCAATTGATCTTTGTACAAATTCACACTCATAATTAATTAATTAATGTGTAATTTTAATGTTATATTCAAAGATCAAAGCCACACAAAACGACCTTATTTTCGTACAGAAGACATATTAAAAAAATTGTATACCTCTCATTCTTAAAATCCAACAAATGACAGAGTAATATGCACTTAAATTAAGAATTTCTTAAACGGACATACAATGTAATTTCCAAACCTTCTGCAAAAGAAGTATAAAGAATGTGGTTCATTTCAATGTCACTATACAAGCAGGTTTACCTAATACTGTATGCTTTGTTAAATAGCAATTTTGTTTTCATAGATGTTATTGGCTGGAAGTTAGCGACGCCAACCAATGCAGTGGCTGGATAAAGTTTATTTCCGTTTGCTTGTCCGGATGGTAGGTATCTCGAGAGCGAGCTGACCTATTATACAAGCAACATCGAGTTTGACGATGCCTACCAATGCAGTGGCTGGATAAAGTTTATTTCCGTTTGCTTGTCCGGATGGTAGGTATCTCGAGAGCGAACTGACCTATTATACAAGCAACATCGAGTTTGACGATGCCTACCAATGCAGTGGCTGGATAAAGTTTATTTCCGTTTGCTTGTCCGGATGGTAGGTATCTCGAGAGCGAACTGACCTATTATACAAGCAACATCGAGTTTGACGATGCCTACCAATGCAGTGGCTGGATAAAGTTTATTTCCGTTTGCTTGTCCGGATGGTAGGTATCTCGAGAGCGAACTGACCTATTATACAAGCAACATCGAGTTTGACGATGGTGTATATCGCTCCATGGCACTTGGCTGAGCGTTAGCAAACATTTTTGCATTGGTCTTATCGACAAGCACGATGGTAACGAGAATATACCAGAATAAATAAAGTTGTAAACAAACTCAGTACAAACATATGTCATTTTAACAAGTGACATTTAACACATATAGTCTAATGAAATGGACTGTAGACTAGAATTGTGCATGCAACCGTAGCAAAGCCTGTTTCATGTGGTGCGGTGTTCTCCTACTTTGTAAAAACGTGGTAAACAAAGCAAAAGCCCGAATACAAATATTTACCACGTCTAAAACCCGAATCTCGAAAGTGTGCAAGTGTACAAATATAGTCGTAAATATAGGAAGTGCACAATTTACTCACGTGTAACCCTTTGGCTGGAAGGTTGAAGCATGCAGCATTATCGACCCCTATGGCTTTATAAACGAAGACTGATGCGGGTGTTGGGAGTGCGAGGGGACGCCGGGCGGAAGTGCGATCCAACTAATGTATTGGCCGGATGTTACAGAGACATCCATGAAGATATTGTTGTAACACACAAAAGTCATGCCAAGCATGATTATATAATAAAATTTCCACGTGAACTTCTACTAATTTTTTACAAGCTATGAACATATAACATGATTTCTGGCATTTGCAGTCGTTACAAAAACAGAACACTGCATTTCAAAAACTGGAATATGTCCTTCCTTGAGATCTAAAAACGTATGTCTTTGTTTTAAGGTTATGCATGCACAAATTGCTTGCTCTCAGGGAGGGGTGTTCATATCAGTTCTCGAAAATGTTCAATTTTTGTAACAAATGTCCGAAATCCAGTTTCCTTTCATATTTTCCATCGTAAATAATTTAATTCAAAGTGGAAACGTACGATTGAAGTTTTTTACTCAGTTACTTTCAGTACGATTGGTGGCTTCATTTTCTTCCTTTTCCTTTGGAACTGTCCAACTGAAAATTTGATAAAAAGTCTGGAAATCTGGTATTTTCCGTTGTATAAAAATTTATTTCTAGGGGAATATCGAATGCAAACAACCGGATAGAATGCCTACGGAAAAACAATACATCTGCCTTAAGGTAGATATTCAGATGCACTCCATCCAAAGGTACAGTAATGACGATAATATAATAATCTTTTCACTAAGCACGGTCTCTTAAAAAGATAGAATTTCGTTTAATCCATCACGATAAAGTATCACAAGTGATACTTGTGTATCTAGGATCACGTCTTGGATACTTGGGGGAATGATCACTATGAGTAGCTAAACCTTGAAGCAGCTATTGATGTATTTTCAAGGTGGAACAAAATGATCACCAAGTTGCACAGCATCAGGTGGGCTTTCACCCATTTCACGTGTTGAAGTTGGATGGATAAAACATATCAGAATATGATTACCCAACATTACTTTCCCAGCATATTTTCATGCAATACAATTATACTAGCTGTTTCCCGCGGCTTCGCACGCGTCTCTTAAGCTTTGCCCGTATATTTCTTTGCCTTCAAATAATGTTTGGCTATTTAATATACGTAACTGTGTCGTAATTGCAGTTTATAATGTGCAGGCGCTTTGGTAACTTTTATATCTTGCAGTACAGCCTGGTGGTGAGTTACATCAATGGGCATTGCATATAAACCTTCTACATAGAAAAATACAAATAAATACAAATTTTCATAGTGATCGGTCCAATAGTTTCTGAGTCTATAAAGGACAAACACACAAACATTCATTTTTATATTATTACTAGCGGGCCCGGCGCGCTTTGCTGCGCATTTCAATAATTTTTTTGCAAAAGTTGCCCGCGGCTTCGCACGCAATTTCCCGTTGAAAACAGTACACTATATTCACTTATTCTTTTTCTATCACATTCTAAACATTGCTGAGATAATTGATAGTCGTTCCATCGTGAGCCTCTTGGGCGTATTATGAAGGTATGTACCATATTCCTGCCTCTATCTAGCTGTTACCCACGGCTTCGCACGCAAATCTTAAGAACCGAAGTCCTTATATTACTTAGTAAATTTTTTTTTTACTATAATAAATTTTAGATTAAATTAGTTATATCTCCGATGCCACGATTGAGCTTGCTTTGTTGTCTCGATCGAGAGAATATGTACACACGGAGTTTTGAGAACCATACTTCTGTCAAAAAAAACAACTAAGGTTGATTTTATAACATTCTTTATATTTGTAGCCAACGTAAGATAGTAATTATGATATCTGCATTACTCTTCTGATCAAGCATGAGCATGGTTTATATTAAATAAATATTGCAGTTAAAGGTGAATTTTTACGTCAAATTTGAATTGTATTATCTGGATAGTAAAGTCTATGTTTAACAGTGATTGCAAAAACAGTTTAAACAAAATTTGTCGTTTCTCTTAAGCTTACTCTATGCTTTAAAACTATAAGTGTAATATATGTTTACAAAGAACAGCTGATTAAAAATTTGAAAAGACGTTAACATATGTTTGCTGCAATGCATTTCTTATGGGTATTTCTGTAACCAGTGGGGCGGAATCCTGAATCGGGAAAGGGATGGGCATAGCTTATAAACCTTCTCCGTGGAAAAATACATATACGTACAAATTTTCATCATGATCGGTCCAATAGTTCACGATTCCATAAAGGACAAACATACAAACATTCATTTTTATATATATAGATTGATCATTGGTGCAATCTGAATTTAAAATTAGGCAATGACGTCTTCTATGCAACCTGCATTACACTACTGATCAAGCACCTTACAATAAAAATTTTCTAAATTTTAAATGTAAACAAATGTTTTTGCCTCTTTAATGAACTTCAGCTGAAAGTATTAACAGCTGTTAAGTATAAGTTCGCTTTGTATTATGTGTCGTAGCGCAGTCTGTCGGATCCAATATAAAACACTATAACATCAACAACGATTTATAATTAAAAAATTAATTAAATAAACTATTTAAATTGGACCAAATTTACTCTAGTATGTATGCCTATGTTACTTCTAGGAACGTGTAGAATCACTCTACAAAATTTCACGATGTTTCGTGCATTGGTTCCAAAGTTATAACGGAACATACAAACAAACATTCGCATTTATATACAGGGTGTATATTATGTCTGGAAACACCCAAATATATCCTTTAATAATTTAAATATAAATTTGAAACCTCTTACAATCGTGATAGAGATTGGGCATCTACTTTTTGGAACAATGTTTTGTTATGTCACACCAACGGGGGACGTCCTGCCGAGGGTATCGTGAATATTCTTAATGGAAGCCTATACCTTGTGATACATAATTTTAAAGGTAATAGCTTACTGAATTGAATGCCACAAACCGCATCTCAAAGGAATTAATTCTATCAGAAAATAGAGCATTTTTAGTATTGAAAATTTACTGATGTTCAACAATGTAATTTTTAACATGGTTCTTGCCACAAAATGTGTTACACTAATTTTTTTAGCATTTTTTAAATGTTCAATTAAAATAAAATAAACAATTTATTTTTTAAGCTGGTTTCATTAGTACAAATTTACCAGTTTTTATTACAATGAATAAAACTTATGAGTCACTTTCTCTGATTACTTATGAATCTGTACTTGGTGTTTTCCAGTCAGCAGGAAGGTTTAAAGAGACAAAGGTCACTAGCCTATGAGAAACATTATTGTGTTATTAATCATCTGGTCTACAGGTTTCAGTTTGTTGAGCATGGAGCTTTCACTAGACAGGTCTAAGCTTGGGAATTACAAATGGACAAAGGTCATATCATTCCTGTCGAGTTAATCAGTGTCTCTGAAGCATTGCTGTCAACAAGTTATCTAATTACAGTAGTTTCAGTTTTTATTTGGCATTTTAATGGAATTGTCTGAAAGAGAACGAATTACTCTGTTGATGATGCAAGGATATGGCGATCGTCAAAGGTCTTATCGGGAAGTTTGTAATTTGTTTAATGACACTTTCCCAGAAAGGAATCCCATAAGTGTTTCAACAATATCAAAAACTATTGAGCGTTTTGAAATGACAGGGAGTGTACGTAATCGGCCAAAGTCGGGTAGGATACAATCTGCAACAGATGAAGAACATGCACTAGATGTTTTGCAAACATTTATTGAAGACCCACATACATCGCTCAGAAAGCTGCACAGCAACATGATATGCACCCTATGTCTGTGAGTAAGATTTTGAAAATTAATAAATACAAACCATTTAAAGTTCATTTAGTCCAACAGTTAAGTGAGGATGATTACGACAGAAGAGTTGAGTTTTGTGAACTTGTGATGCGCAAATGTGATGACAATAGAGATTTTCTGACCAACATACTATTTTCTGATGAGGCAACTTTTTTCCTAAATGGCAATGTTAACAGGCACAATTGCCGTTACTGGCTAGTGAAAACCCACATTGGGATTACTGAGTCCCATTCACAGCAACCACAAAAACTGAACGTATGGTGTGGAATTTTAGGTAACAAAATTGTTGGACCCTTTTTCATCAATGGAAATTTAAATGCCGAACTTTACTACAATATGCTCCAAAATGAAATAATCCCAGCTATTCAAATTGCATCAGGAGAATACTTTGATAATGTATGGTTTCAGCAGGATGGTGCTCCACCCCATTATGGGAGACAGGTAAGGAGAGTATTTGGATTTAAGGTTTCCTCATAAATGGATTGGCCGAAGAGGAGAAATCGAATGGCCTCCAAGATCTCCGGATTTGTCACCAATCGATTATTTCCTATGGGGTCATTTAAAATCCAATGTTTATAGAAGAAAGCCTCATAATTTGGAAGACCTAAGAAACAGGATTATAGAGGAGATTGCTTTGATAACTGAAGAAATGTTAGGCAACTCTGTCGAATCATTTTACACAAGATTGGCTCATTGTCAAACCGTAGAAGGAACACAGTTCGAACAATTGCTTTGACACCAAATGCAGGTAAAACGTTTGTTGTAAGACTTTTCTAACAGCATACATTATTTTTTATTTGTAATAAAGAAATCAATAACATAAGTATTTCCATAATTGTACTGTAATAAAAACTGGCAAATTTGTGCTAATAGAACCAGCTTAAAATGAAAATTTTTGTTTTATTTAATTGAACATTTAAAAAAATGCTAAAAAATTAGTGTAACACATTTTGTGGCAAGAACCATGTTAAAATTACATTGTTGAACATCAGTAAATTTTCAATACTAAAAAATGCTCTATTTTCTGATAGAAATAATTCCCTTGAGATGCGGTTTGTGGCATTCAATTCAGTAAGCTATTACCTTTAAAAAACGATACCCTCGGCAGGACGTCCCCCGTTGGTGTGACATAACAAAAACATTGTTCCAAAAAGTAGATGCCCAATCTCTATCACGATTGTAAGAGGTTTCAAATTTATATTTAAATGATTAAAGGATATATTTGGTGTGTTTCCAGACATAATATACACCCTGTATATATATATAGATGTAGTACGGTTTACCTTTGTGGGATAATCTTGTCTGATTTTGTTAGGTGAAGCACATAGCTCAACATTTTGCCTTCAACCGTTACTAGGATTCAGTCCAAGCTGTTTCTAAAGAGAGTACCTTTCCAGTATGAAGGATTCTAACTGCAAGAGTGATTTCCGGATCCGTAATCAATTTCTCTGTGGTGAAAGATCCTGCAAGAGGGACAAATTAGGGATTTTATTCTCAAAATTCCATTGATTAAGTTTCTTCGTAAAAATGCAGGAAGAACATTATTACAACGCAGTGGGAGCCAGCCATATTCACATGACAAAGAAGTTTCCCAAGTGTGTACCATTGTGGCTCGATTGTTTTAATAGCTCCATTTTCTTGTTTATGGCACACCGGAAACCATCAACAGACCTTTGTAGAGTTATTGGGTATAGCACTTCGAGTTTACTCACTGGCTCTAGCGTTCTTGGCACTACTATTACGTCCAAAGGAATATATCTTTTAGAATTTTAATATCATTCCTAATTTCACTATACTAGTGATTTCATTCATGGATTGGAACAGAGATAATCTTTATCTCGTATTTGAAAAATCCCTGGTTATAACCATTTTTAAAAACCATTTGTCATAAAACGTACGGCGGCGTAACCACCTATGCAAAATCTGGAATCCAAACACATTCAGATCGTCAGCTACAAATCAGATAACAATACTTTGTGTCTGCCATGAAGTTCAATAGCCTGACGATAGTTAACATCCGTCAGTGCCTTGGCCCCCGACTGTGTTTCCCCAGTTTCCTCCCACTGTGATCTACTGTGGTCATTTCAACAACCACCATGTTGACTGAAACTATCCATCGCGTGATACAAATGGGCTGCGGCTGACGGATTGTGCTAAGTTGGTGTGAGTGGAGGTAATGTTACCTAATAGACAGGGAGTTTTCAGATGAATACTCGCCGGACTTGAGTTTTGTATCATTGGACAAGAATAGTATGCCTCTACAACTACCCAAGAAAACATTGATATATTTTCCACACGACCAGTCCTATTTTTATATAAATGGGCACTTTAATACCTCTTATTAGTGCTGAAAACGTGCTCAGGTCGAAGTTTGCCACGTTAACTGGGCTCAATGTTCTCGAAACTGGTCTCAAAAATTACGTGGATATCGCCAATTGCAAGGAAATACGACATGTTTCTCGGAGTCGTCTTAGCAGCGGCGAAGAAGTGCATTTCTTGTTGTTTCTGCAAGCAACATATCCAAGGCGGGACTGAGGAATCTGGGGACATTGTTGAAAGGTATAAATTGACTGGGGAACAAGAAGACCCAACAGGGATAATCTGCTTGTTGGAGAGGGGCCGCAGGGAAATATGGATGTCAAGTGTGGAGAAACTTGACTTCACGCATTTTACCCGCCAGGCCAGGACAATTTTTCGGACCAGGAGCTGGCTCTGCAAATTCTTCAATAATATCATCGAGACATCTTCCTGGGTATTTTTGAAGAGCTAAGATCATCGCCATCCTAAAACTGGGGAAATCATACCTTCCCTAGAGCCTTATTGCACTGCCATTGGAGGAAAAAAGAGTAGTTGGAGAAGACTGAGAAATGGCCTCCGCAGGGCACGTCTTCACACTCACATTGTTCAATCTCTACATTACATCTCTCTGTCTGGAATGGTGTCGGAAAAGTCATCGCTGACGACTTAGTCCTGAGCTACCAGCATAGATCTCTTCAGACAACGGAAGAGGTTTTGACGTCTAATCTATGGACCATCGACTTGTTCTCTGGAGCCTCCAACCAAGGACTAAAAAGACAAAGACAACCACCATCCATTTGAACACGAGAATGGCTAGGACCAGGATCATAGTTAAATATCGTAATAAAGAGTTCAGAACAACACCTAAGTACTTGGGCATCACCTTGTATAGAACACTCTCATTCAACAACCACCTGAATAAGTGCACTGGTAACGTTCAATCTCGGATTAATATCATCTGTAAGCTGACAGGCATATGTTGGGGGGCGTGTGCGGAGGTTTTAAAAACCTCATCACTAGCCCTTGTTTACTCAGGAACCAAATATGCCTCTCCGGTGTGGCTCAACAGCTGCTACACCATAGTTAGGATACAAAACTGAACAGCGTAATGGGATAATATCCGGCACTATCAGACCCAATCAAACATGGTGGTTGCTAGCAGTCAGCAGAATCTCTCCAGCATATTTGAGGAGAAAACTATATGTGATGTTAAAAGCACTTTCATCAATCCCGGACTTGCCCATCAACAGATACACCACTGATTTTGGAAAGTTCTTAAACTCAGTAACCCCCTTATTACCACTCTCAGGAACCTAGCAACAGCCTTAGTGTAGTTGAGGCCTGGGCCGCAAAATGGGTCAATACTTCGGCAATGAATGATGTGTTTGAATTTAGCCTATTCGTAAACCCTTACGGATTGGTATCCCGTGAAAGGCGTGGTTCAGGTAAAACAATTTTCGAATAGGTTATGTCAGGTGCGGGTACATGAAGCTTAAGTAGGGCTATATTGAGTCTCCCAATGCGAGGTCCCAATGTGTGGTGCGCCTCTGCAGACATCCAACCATATACTCAAAGAATGCCCTAAATATAAATACAACTCCAATTTCAGAGACTTACACTGGTCTTTCTATGAAATACATTTTTTTCTAAACGTTCTTCACGGGTAAGTATTGTTTGATACGGTACGAACGAATATAATTGAGTTTAATGTATTGGCGATGAACATTTTTATTCCAACCAGGAATTTACTCTTTCCTTAGATATCGTGGTATAAATATCATTGTGGTTATCAGAACCATCTTTGTAAAACGATACTAATTTACTACTGCAGGAGGAATGAGTCAGGCAAGTTTGTCAATCCTTTATAAGAATCATAAGTAATTCCCACTGATTCAGTACTAGGAAAGGTCTCTCTATTAGGGATGGTGAAATTCATCAAGGACTTTCCTTTCCACTGGGATGGATTTTATTGGCAAGTCGCAATCTATTGCTAAACTAAACAATATTTTTCAACCCTGGGTTGGTTGAAAGGAAGCACATACAGTTTTAAAGAAATTGTCGAATTCAATATATCGCCCAATTGACAAACATCCATAACGTTGGGAAGAGAATTCTTTTTCGTTATTCCGAAAGACACATTCTTAAGTTTGAAAAAAAGCAGAGGAAATCTTCGTATAAAAGAAATTATGAGTTGTATTAATGCAGCCTAGTAAATGTTAAGTTTGTAACGATTTCCATCCAATTGAACTATTTATTACAATTATTGTACCTACAACTATGTAGGTACAAAATAATATAACCTACAATACATTTTGTTTTTCATACTATTATCTAAGGGCTTTTAAGATCGTAGTTATCCTTCATTCAGAAAGGTAATAGTATCTCATAGCATCAATAAACAACATTTAAAACATAGTTTGAATTCTTGGTTCATTCGCATCACCTTATATCACCAATACAGGTGAACGAGATGGCTCTGTAATTCGTTACTGATTCAGATTACAATTGGTATCACAATATGTGTAACTAGATGTCTTAGATATGTTCGTTATCAAAAGCCATTAACATTTTCATGATTTCTATCCAGACTTACCTGATTCAGAGGCGCCCACATGGTATAATCTTAAAAAAGCAATGTACTACTCTATGTTAGTGATCTAGAAGAGTACATTAAAATTGATGAAAAGAGTTAGAGTTTCCCAGTCCCCAGTCAAAATGTCATCTGCCGGTACCACTTTGGTGTTTTGTATAACAATTATGTGGTTAAGATATTAACTTATCCCATACTCAAAAGGCACTTTTCTTCTTTATCCTTTATTGCAGTAAACAATTGACAGTTGTACTTCAAACGTTCTTTCATCTTGTCAATTTGTTACTGCATCGGTATTGTATAAATTCAACATTGTATTTCAAATTGTAATGAGACATTCAAACCCATTTTTCTTATATGATACGAAATAAAAATAAATGGAAGCTACCTTTCCTCCGGCTGTCCTGGAATTTAATAATCAAGTAGAACATTTTACTTTTAGAAGATTGCTAGTAATAAACATTTTACTCGTGTAAAACAAACTGATAATTTTCAAATAGGTTTATTTTATTAACTACTTTTTGGTAGGCTATTGATGTACGTTTCGCACGAGGAAAACGTTCGTGTCGCGTCACGGAACATTTCGCATGTTTATGTTTCCGCACACTTGTAGATTAGAATGACAGCTTTACCGAACCGTACACAAACCGTTATATAAACACATGATGTGAACTAATATGCCAGTTAAAGCATGTTTTACTGAAACTACCAGCAGTCAACAACTAGGCAATGAGAATGATGTCTGTAATCAGCTGTGACGGACCGTACATATTATTATTATTAAAATTTAAAGATACTAAATATTTGTTTATTTATTTTTCAGGTAATCATTTTAATGGAGGAACACGAAGACAATTATTCCGATTCATCCACAAAACCAAATAAAAAAGTGGAGATGAAAGCTGTGAAAACAGCGAAGCAGAATTTACAAAAGGCTGAAAACAGAAGTAAGTGTAAATGAAAATACGACTGATAAATTGAAGCAAGCAAGGCCAAAAACATTGGCTAAAATTACGTTCAAAAGAACTTTCAAGAAACGTTCGGAAAGATCTAAAGACAGTTTGAACAGTGTTGGTAATCCTACAAATAAAAAAAATGCATAAAAACTTTACGTACATAAAAAAAATTCAAATAAGACGTTGAAAATAAAAGTTATTCATTCGCAAACAGCAGGCCCATCCTGGTTAAATTACTATTCCATTTGTGCAAACTAAAACACTGGCGCGCATACAATAGAAAATCACATATGTCCACCAGAAAATTTCATTCAAATTCAAACTCACATTCGATGTAGATAATTTATTAATAGTTGGACAAGAAAATGTCAATATTAATTTTGAAATTTCTCAGGATAACAGTTAAAAGGAATATTATATTTCTAAATCTGATAAACAAAACACTACTTCACAAATTTAATCACATAATATTACAAAAAGTAGGCTATAAAATTAATAGAAGAAATAAAACTTAAAGCATGAAGTGTCTCATATTATAATTTTAATATATCAAAAATAACCATTTAATAATTAGCAAACGTACTTTTTCAAGATATGTATTCACAGCCCGTTATAAGTAGTCACTTATGTCAGTCCGTCCCGCGATTGTCTACGCTTTTTTTTTAAATGAATACACACATATTTATTAAGTTATTAGTACCAAACATCAGTTCGTTTAGATAGTAAACAACGAACTTGTATGAAATTAAAACACGAATGATAAACATATGAAACGTGTGTGGCTTCCTAGTAAAGCACATCAGTGGCCGAAATTTCAATCTCAAGATCGCCTTCGACCTAGTCCCTGGCCTTTGTTCAACTAAACGTGTGACCTCCAAATTAGATTACACCACACGCCATCACAAGTGACTGGCAATCCACTGATAACATTGTGTTATCAGTAGAATCATATATGAATATCCTATTCGCCTACTAATTTAAAATGAGCATTACAAAATTTGACATTACAGTATCAACAAAAAGTAATAAAATTTGAAAATAACTGTGCATTCCGTACTTAAGACGCATTTTCGATACTAAATTTGTAATTCTGAGTAACATTTTGAAGATTTGAGTGATATATAATAATCAAATAAGCTGTCTCATCATGTGAAAGTAAATCAATACGATTTAGCCTGCCCTCTCGAACTTTCTACACAAACATGCATTATAATTCATCGTGTATCACTCGTTATTTAACTAATAATTTTGAATTTTCATTTTTCAGAGTACCGTGAACTATTATGCCTCAAATATAGCAAATTTTACTTTTGAGTACCCATAAAACACATGCAAGTCTTAAACGATCGTTAGATCTAAACTAGACACAGTTCTAGAAAATAAGTGTAGCCACACTACATGCGTTAATAATAAATAGTTTAGAGTCATGGTCAATAATTACTAGGCTATGCCATTATGCGCAGATTACGCAGCACTTTTAGGTTATGTTAGTAACGAACAAAAGATTACCTGTTTAAACTACCAGTTGCAGTAAATCAAATGAAGGAGTTGTCTTGTTATAAATGTTCAAATGCCAAGCCTGAAAAAAACTTATTTATAAATGTACTACACGGATCGTGAAATGATGATACTTTGTAAACTTTACTTGGTTTACATTGTTTGAGAGGTACGGCGATTGCGACTTCCCGCGAGGTGCTATAGCGCTACGGGTGGCCACTCTGGGAACTATTAACGCAGCTACTAAGAGCAGCACAGCGCCCATGATTTACGCGCTTGTTTACGAGTGATATTTTACCACGAAAATATTAATGTTCCGGTAGAGTATGGACGCATGGAAAATCAATTTAATACGAAGTGGAGCTCATTTTTAAAGGTTGTGGTCGTAAAAGTGCACACGTGTGTTATGAAATAAACCGTATTCGTCGGAAAATAAATCTAGTTAGTTATTTTAAGTAGAATACAAAGATTCGTGACCTGGCTCTCTGTAATTACAACTTAATGAAAGAGAGATCTTTCGTTTGACAAGGTTATTGTGCCTTCCTCTCAACTTCTCAAGGTGACTGCAGTCTTCACCTGTGTAACACAGATACTGACATTTGTAACTACAGAGTTACAAACTTGAATTTCATTTGCAATTTATAAGTTGAGGTATACAAATCCATTTATAGACCTCAATAACCAATAAACCACAATAAGACCCAAGATATTAAACTTTTTTTATTTTAAGATCCAAGTAGGTTCTTATTAAAAAAAAAAAAAAAAAAAAAAAAATGGGTAATTCTAAGCAATATATGGGTCAACCTCGATTTTTCTCATATTACAATATAATGTTCCAATAGTCAATTAGAAAAGGAAATGACTACAATTTCTTGCCGGAAAGCAGTTATAGGGAGCAGGCAACCGCCAGACGGACATATATTGCTTAGAGTTACCTATTAGTGATCAGGGGCACTGACGTGATCTGGGCTTCAAATTTGGAACTACTCGAGTTAATTTTTTTTTTCTAAAAGAGCAAGCAGCGCGAAGCGCTGCGCAGCGGGCAGGCATCGTGCGTGATCCTTTTTTTTATTAAAAATTTCTGATAAATTGTTATTACATATTACAATATAATGTAGGTAATGTACTGTATGTAAAACAATTTTAAACACATAATTACATGCTGGAAAGCAAAGTAAACCAATATAATCCGCCCAATACAAAATCTCCGTAAAAATCTGGTAAAGGAATCTGTGTCATTCGTTTGGCCTGAATCAATTCAGTATAGACGAAGATCACGCACGATGCTTGCCCGCTGCGCAGCGCTTAGCGCTGCTTGCTCTTAAAAAAAAAAAAAAATTAACTCGAGTAGTTCCAAATTTGAAGCCCAGATCACGTCAGTGCACCTGATCACTAATAGGTAATTCTCTCGCGGTTGCCTGCTCCCTATAACTGCTTTCCAGCAAGAAATTCTAGTCATTTCCTTTTCTAATTGACTATTAGAACATTATATTGTAATATGAGTTGCCTGCTCCCTAGAACTGCTTTCCGGCAAGAAATTCTAGTCATTTCTTTTTCTAATTGACTATTGGAACATTATATTGTAATATGAGAAAAATCGAGGTTGACCCATATATTGCTTAGAATTACCAAAAAATGCTCTTGTCCGTGTACAAAATATTTTCCTAAAGGTTACATGAATCGAACAGGTCCTGTGGTGTAAGTTTATTGTTATGCTTTTGTTCTCGACTTTAAAACCATTAACGCATACAAACACATTACGCATAAATTTCCAAGTTCATTTGGACTATTTTAGTTGGAGGTAGTGTCATAGTTTAAATCAGCGGTGATTTTGTGTGTAACACTTATATAACGATGGCAAATGTCCCAAATCCTTTCATCCCCATTTAGTGAAACTGTGTCAATATTTCAATTTTTAAAACAGAAAAGAACAAATTTAAACTGTAGAGTATTTAGAGACAACCACTCTTTAGCGGAGTCATGTGAGCGATCATAGCTTCTAGTGAAACTTTTTTAAAGTAAATATATCATATTTCTAAAGTAAATTTTGGCTTGCAGACAAGAACATTGGTTTTATGTTTACTGTTAACTGTATATTTACATCAAATTATGTAGAAGTGTAAAGTTAATTTTCCAATCAAATTCAATCATAAGTAGTGATAAATAAATAGTAACACATGGATCGATAGCCATAATATTTTCAGTACCCAATATATTGAAACCTCAAAAATATTGAAAATACACAGTTTGCAACATGTACCATATTTGTTACACTAAGTTGACCTTGTTCATTCAAGACTTATACTTATAAGGGTGAATAAGGTATTCAGGACCTGCTTATGTTTTTTAGAAAGTTTACATAAAGAGATAGCTTTTGGGTAGTGGTTTAATGTGGAAAGGAAGTTTTAGTTGACGGTTTTGAACATGTTTTGTCTCCCTCAAAAATGCGGAATTATGAGGACCATAAAAAATTTCAAATGGAAACCCGTCATTGTGAATAGTTTAACGAATTTGAAGAATGGTGTAAACCAAAGATCGCTATCTCATTCTCGTCCAAAATAATATTTCGTCAAAATTGTAATGAATTCTTTACACTTACATTTACAAAACACCAGTAGAAAACGTTTAAGATTTAAGGAACAGGATTGTTGAGGCCTATAACCAAATCACTTCAGACTTATCAAAACGTGAGGGGAGAGCTCATCCCACGTTTGTCTCACTGCCAAATAATAGGGGCGCTTTAGTTTGTTTTGACTAGGCAACGTGGTGAGTTATTAAACACATTGTTCTGGAAATACTGGATATTACTTTGGATGTGAAAGAGATAGATCTCTAGTTTCTTTATGCTCTTCAAAATTAGTGTTCACTTGAGAGGGGGGTCACATTTGAAATTTTTAAGTTGCCCCCCAAATCCCGCATTTTTGTGGGATACAAAAAGTTTCAAAATCATCAAATTAAACTTCCTTTCCAAATTGCACCAATACCCAAAGGATATCTCCTAATATAAACTTTAGAAGAAACAGAGGGGGTCCTGACATTGTATTCACCCTGTGGGGGTATCAAAAGAATTGTGGATTTTTGACTATGCAACACTTGGCTATTCAACCCGAGTATTAGGGTTCTATGGCCATATGTAAAACTTACGGATTCGATGCATCCTAAAATGTAGTACACATTTTGTTCCAGACGTTTCCGAGGTGATGATTTTCGTGGAACATGGACACTGCCGCTGCAAGTCATATGCATGCATATCTTACCATACCGTATTATAAAGAACTGTTCAAATTTTGGAGAAACAGTCACTATAGTCTAGTTTTATTAAATTTGATAGAGGAATATCTCCTAAGAAAGAACTCTATTGCCACACACGCTAGCTCTCATGTTATAGTTTCCTACCTTCATACACTTAACGACCGTAAGGACGTAAAGAACAATTATATCACAGTCTGACAAATAGATAAAGAGGCTGGCTGTTATTTAACAGCTATTTACGTATCAGACGGTTGGGTTTAAATTTGCCAAAAGAAGAAAAATACGGTCTGAGAAAAAAAACACCGGTTTCATATTAAGAACCCTTTTGATTCCTTTCCATTTTGGTCTCCACCAAAACTACCAAGGCTCGATTTCATTCTTAGAAGAAATTGACTATTGCTTTTAAGAAAAACCAAGTTATGATCGTATATAATGCAAATGACTCTCGACTCACGAACTACTACAGGTATTCCGATTTGGTGTGAGCTTTTTACAAAGTTGTAATAGTCAAGGACTATTTCTTTGACAGGAAGTTAACAGAGTTTTCAATATAATATACTCGTTCATTTTTTGGATGAAAAAGGAGCATCCAGTTTAGGCCAATTATTATTCAGTAGTCTTCCCATTCTTCATCAAAAGATATTTACAGATGCACTATCTTCTAATTTAAAGTACTTGTACATTGCGTGTGTTATTGACAAAATATAACACAGGGATTTCATGTAAATTGCGTTGTCTAGGGGCCCAAAAAGACCCTCCAAACCATTTTAAAGATTATTTAGACCATCTGCCCCTTCCCATTAGTCTTATTTGGTTTGAAGTCACTAATAATATTTATTATTAATGAATGCGGTTGATCTTATTTCCAAATTTTTCATTAGCTTCCTCAATTTGGCTATGCACTTCATAATAACGTTACATACCTCCCAGTGAATTACAAGACAAGATTCATTGAACCAAATTTCAGTGCATTTAGGTTCATAAGGGTTCTTTTTGGAACTCTTCAAATAGATATTTTGATTTGGATGTTTCCTTCCAGGCACTTTCTTAATAACTCAGCAAGATCTATAACTTCTACGCTAACATAAATTCGGGTGTTTGATTGAGTGTGACCTTGAATGTGTGCGTTGGTCATGTTCATATTCTGTGTTATCAGCTGTGCGTAGTCAGGCAGCAAACATTTCTAAAGAATGTTGTGTGAACTTTATTTAAAACATTGTTTCGTATGACTGTTATTTGTGTATTTAAGGATAGAAAATTAGTCTACAAATGTATTCAAATTCCTCTCAAAGAGCTTTGACAATACATTAAAAACCCAACCTAACCAAAAGCCGATCATTTAGCCCGTAGTAATTGACAAGGAACTATCGTGGTAGAAGGAATTACACGATTTATTGAAATTAGTATATCATCATCCATTAAAAAATCCCACATTTCCTGGTAAAAGAGGTCTCAAACTGCTATGCTTTAGGCTTTGGCATAATAACGTTACCTTTGAGTTTGGATTCCAACTTTTCAGTCGCTCCTTTAAGACTACCTACACCTAGTATGAAATCGTCATTACAATCGGGACAGAATCAATTTAAACAAACAATACCCAACATGTACTCACCATTTTACCCCTAAGCAGTCACCAGCTGTTGGTTTCTTTCCAGAGGGATGGATTGGGCTCTAGACGATGCTCCTCCCAGCCAGTATGATATCGCTTGGGCCAGAGCCAGGATTGTTTAGCGACACGTCTGCATGTGGAGGGCGGAAGTCGGCACTTGTTTATGCCACTTGTCGAGGGATGATCCCATACTCCAGGAATAGTTTAATCGTTTCACCAAACACCACCTGCAGCCGGTCCTGGGGGTGGCAGGCGTGTGTTCTGGCGGCTGGCGCTCCACCAAACATCCCTTCCGCGGCCAAAAGACCCACCCCTTTGATTTATCTCTGTTTATCACTGCTTGTCAAAACGCCGCCTAATAGGGAGGAAAGGGATAGGATCAAAGACGTATTTAATTTCTGACGTTCCAAACAAGGATGTGGGTTTACTCAAAGTCTATTCCAATGATTCGGAAGGCTCTCAAAATATATTCATGATTTTTCACCGTCACATGTGTTTTTAAAGAAGGAAAGAAAATAGTAAATGTAGCATAAGAATGGTTGGTGTAATTTAAAAATGGAATAAGAAATATAAAAAACCACCTCTTATGTATCTTCTTTTAGTTGACATCGGGTAATTGTTAATTTGAACTGATATTGAGGGAAATCATTGATCAGATCATTGACATGTTGAAATAAATTTATTTCATATATACGTTAAAAATGGCTAACGACTCAATGGCAATAGGCATTAAACCGAAATCACAGCTGTTTCTTGGTAGTGTTAAAAATATGCCTTAAAACTATTATATGGTTCTTGGGTGTTCATGGAAAAACAAGTTTCTTTAAAAAATGCTTAGTTACAATGCAAAATAAACTTAGTCAACACAGAGTATTTCTTTCCTCCACTCACATTCCTTAGAATCAAAAGTAGTAAATCTGCTCGACGTATCCTCCTATCCTGCCCGTGTAGACGGGACTGTAGTTGTACATCAAACTGTCGATTTCTTCCTGGACGCTGGAGAAGTTCTGGTTGTTGGCTCTACTCTCCGCCACCACCCAGTCGTAGAAGTGGCGGGCGCTGAGGATGGCCTTGTGGGAGTGAGGGTTGGCCTGGAGACAAGAAAGAATCAACCACTATAGTATTACTAATTAAGGGTTGCGGATCAAGGGCTGGGTAGTACTAGTAATATATATATATATATATATATATATATATATATATATATATATATACAATAATCACTTTAGGGTAAAATCATAAACAACAAAAATCTAGGTTTGATAGCGAAGTACACTAGGTTACTACTAATAGGGAGAAAATGCGGTCGGTTCTCATCTCCGGTACTTGTGTAGGGTCAGTGTGCGTGTTGGTGTAAAAACCTGGGCTCCAGTAGCAATCTATATTTGTTAGTACTATAGAAATCCAGTCGGAAAAAGCACTGTTAAAACTCTCAACAGAGGAATTTCTTTTTTAAGCACAATAAAGTTATTTCAGGGGTACTAAAAAAGTTCGGGAATTTCGTAATTATTACTATCGGAAATTCGTGATTTTGATTAGATCATATAACACAATGTCCCATTTAATACAATCCCAGGAAAATCAGTAATAAAACATATAAACCAGGATTTGGTAGTATTTAGGGTAAAGTCAATGGTAGAATGCAACAGCTTATCATTTCACACTTCAAGAAAAAGAAAAAAAAGTTAAGGAGCTAAAGAAGGGAAGGCAAAATTGAAGATAACTGTGGAAAAATAGTCGGAGGAGTACAATACAGAGGAGACGGGGAATGAGTAAGTAAACTAATAATCAGTAAGTAGAACTTTCAGAATGGGATGGGTGACGTCACTGGAGGACATAATATTTGTATCAGATTATACCTTTATAAAATTAAATCAATTTAAAAAGATCAAAGTCACTAACACAAACTATATCCTTGTCAACAAATATTACGGTATTCAACATTAGCCAATTTTGTCGAAAGTGTGCCCACACAAGTCTTTCGGCGAGTACAAGTTGTTTTTATATTTTAGCGTGGGACTAATTTAATTTATTCCCTGTACGGTACAGTGCGTTTTATAGACCAGATGATACAATAAATAAGGGAGAGGAGAATATAAAAAGAGAGAAGACACTATGGCTAATGTATATTATTAATTAGGTTACTCGTACAATTATACAGTTGAGAAGCAGTGGTTGACTAAGAGTGACGACGAACCCTGCGTCAGCAGGACAGAAAAGGAAAAGTTGGTTAATGTTCAGTAGGTGGCAGTAACAGAAAAGGCAAAGGTGCTGAATTATCTGTAGATCGATCCAATAGCCGGTTCGACAGCTCGGCATTACTTTTAGCATTCGCCAACCAAGCTGAAACCTGCTTTAGGAACGCACCAACAGGAGACTACCCAGAGCTTTCTTTAAGTGGATTGTGGTGCTACGAATACTAATATGGAAAATACAGTGCGAGTGTGTATGGAAAATTCACATTAACTGGGAGGACTGTATGCCAATATAGACTGAGCTTCTTGAGAAATGCGAGTGATGAATAGTTTGGAACTAAACACCGAGTTTTGTGTGCATGAGGATAAATAATGTCATGTTTAAAGTTTGCTTTTGTCTATGGAAGGATTTGTGAAAGAAGCATGATTTTTTAACATTTCCCATGGAATCAGTAACATTACGTCCAATCCTTTTTTCGAGTGGATAACTATGATAACAATAACTACATTTTAACTATCAGATCATGTCACAACATTCTGTCATGATTTGTTTGTTTTAACCTAGATTGCGTTTGTCTTATTTTAGTTATCTACCTGAGGAAGAAATCAGATTGAAAATCTTGAAAGGTAGTGTTTTACTAAAATCTTGTATCACTAAACGATGGCAGATGTCGGAAAAACTTATTTTCCTTCATCAATGTATTAATGTAAAGTTGTCTTAGCCTAAAAACGTTGAAATTGTTAAAGGGTATTCAATGAATACTAAAACTAGTATTATTAGTTTTTTTGTATGAAAACAAAATATTATTTCTTAAAACTTTTAGAGTAATCTATTACATGGGCCGACTATTTTTATGGCCGAATATTTATGCGTATTTACTTGATCTATTTTTTCACATTCACAAGGATTATCAAGATAGTTTCCACAAATATTTTAAGTTAAATTATTAAAATTCGGGTACTAGTGAAATGGAAAAATATTTTATTTCAGGGGCATATAAATAACTAATCTAATTCAGACAATCGACACCAACCTGTCCAGGTTTCCATTCGAACATGTTCTTCTCCGGGTGGAACTGGAGGCCGACGATGGGTCGATGGAAGTGCTCACTGCTCGAGATGAACTCCAACCCCTGGCTATCCTTATTCGTGGACAGCACTCTCCAGGAATGTTCAAGGTTATGAGTCCTCAGCATATCCTCCGTCACACACAGCCTAGAAATAGTGATACTATTGAGGACACTGATAGTGCGTACATAACAATTATATTAATACAAATAATATTGTAATTCATTTTCACTACTGGTTGGCCTTATTTAAGCATTTCAATAAGATTGGCCAAATCGTTAGCTTTCAATTATTATCTTGACTAGACATCTTGCGAACTGATATTATTTATGGTACTAATTGTAAATTAAAATTTGAGTGTAAAAACTCTATTACAATAATAAAAAGTCCTTCCGGCACTTAAATATTATTAAATTTCTTATGGGATTCATATTTACTCATCAATATTTCGAACCCCGTTCGAGATAAAAAAAGACTATTATTTATAACTAAATGTCTAGGACATTTTGTATTCAGACATTTGTACATACCATTCTTCAAAACACTTGTTATTTCTTCAGTATCTTTAAAAATAATGGATTTGTGAATTGCTTTAATGTAACGACCGCTATGATAGAATAAAATGGCGTACAAAGCTAGGTAACGAACTAGATCGAGACATTTATAAGAACAATAATTTTGTACCAAATTTGAACTTGAGCCAGCCAGCATTTCGAATTGCAGTCACGGTGACAGAAATATTCGTATGGGACTTAGATGTAATTGATATCTCGAAAACAGTTCGAGACTCCAAAACATTGTTAGTTACAAAATGTTTAGTAAACTTCACGAGCATGCCATATGTTAATTCTCTAGTTTCATAAGTAATAGAGTATATTTTTGGAAATTTTCAATAGTTTCAACAATTGCCACATTGAAACGAAATGAGTAACAAGCTATGTCCATTTTCATGCCTAAGTTATCTAGATATTTTATGCACAACTATAGAAGCTCCCATAAAATTTACAGTATTCCATTTTAATGATGTAAATCATATAAATACATCACTGTATTATTCATGTTCACCATTGTGACTGGCAATCTTACACATGATGGTTGGAGGTGACCGGAAGTGTCTTCAAAGTATCGATGATATCCTTGGAGGCATGTTCGTACAAGCGACTCTGCTGGAACCCTGGCTTGAAGTCCAGAGGAAGGGCTATGTTCGCGGTATCACAGCTGACCAGGATCTCCTCCTCAGCCGTACTGTTGGAGGCTATATACATGAGCAGTTGGTAACCCTGACACACGCCCAGGATAGGGAACGAGACACCTGAATCTTGAAGCTGAAACACATTTTTTTTTAATCAGACTTCAACTAAATAGGCCTCAGTTGTGTTAAACCGGAAATCTAAAAGTCCTCTCCCAACCTAATATAACTTTTAAAATGTAAAGAATTTTAAAATCTCCATTGGACGTTATTTTTGGATTTCAAATGACACCTTTTTTATAAAAGTAGATGCGCGTGGAGGGCGCAAGTAAATATTTTAAATGAGATGAGCTGTCAAAAATATCGCAAATCAAATGCCTTTATAAAACCAAACTAAAGTTTGAACGGAGGCACAACTTTTACTTCAATTGGACAATATGATAGATGGCGCCAACTTAGAGATCTCTAATTGTTTCTGTTAATCTATTTTTTTTTAATTTCAAATGAAGTGACAACCAAAAGGATTACGGCTTTAAGGTTGTTTATCCTTTCAAAAAAGGTTTGTAAGAACAAGTAAAAATGTTGTAAAGTAACACCATCGTGTAAATTCTTATTTAAAACTCTTGATAAAATAAAAATAATGGTAAAAGTCGACCATTTAAAATAGCTTCCAATTCAAGGGCGGATCCAGTATGATTTTCGGGAGGGACCTTCTTGATTTTTGTTTGCCATTGTACAACAATTACTGTAACAGAAGATTTTTCATTTCCATACGACAAAAATTTAAATATTAAAAAGTCATTTATCATACTCTAATATGTTAAGTTTTTATGTTTACAATGTGAAATTGATGAATGTTTCATTATAAAAACGTCTTTTATTCAAAATTTTAGAAGTGCTCACTTCGCCCGCTGGACTTCAGTTAGAAATTGAGTTTTACCTTTTATTGTTGATAAAACAGTCTGAAATTTCTCATTGGTTTTTCCTCATCAAGACTTTTGAATTGGATTACTATTCCAATGGCATCCATTAAAATCGTTAAGTTGTCCCTCCCATTTTGCAAGAGATAAGAGAGATTATAATAACCATCAAAACGTCTTTAGGTGATGTTAACAAAGATATTTGAAAATTCTTGACCGTTCAAAAGTTAAAGTGCGGGGAAGAATTTTGAGACACCCGGTATTTAAGCCTGAAACAATTATATTCTCATTTTTCCTACCTGTTCAGCAATATCAATAATTATCTTTCCAGCTGCCGCATAGCCGTCTGGATCTGCAAAGTGGACTCCACCGCCAGGAAATACCACTCCGTTTATAGAAGACATAATGTGTCTGCAACAGAAAAACTACGGTTTTCGTGATCATTGTGGCTTTCCTCACAAAATGCGATTTGGAAGTCAAAATCTATGATACCAGTCAAGATACTCGTACTTTGAAAAATACTCACTTGTAGTAATCCTCAGACTGTTGTATTAAGATCGGCACCACTCTGGCTCCAGACGCTTCCAACGCCTTCACATAGCTTGCTGGGATGAAGCTGGTTTTTCCAGGATACTTAGACTTCGCCTCCTCCCCCAGTTCCTGAGAGAGCACCCCTACGATTGGTCTGTCTGTCCCCTTGGACTCGCCCATCACGGAGAGCATCTTTGGTGTCGCTCACCACACCTCCAGTGGAAACCCTGCAGAAAGGCATCTCGCTTGTAATCGAGGAAGTATTCCCTGGAAACAGGGTAGTTCAGATTTTCAACGTTGTTCATTGACACATCAGAGCACATCGTATTACCAATGGCTAGTGGCTGGAGGACTATAAAGTCTGAGACTAAGAAAGGGAGGGTGAAGATGTTCTTTCACTTTGCCTCACACTCCAGAGACTATGACAATTTTCCCATTCTGTACCTTTGCATGTTGGATGTGAGGAGTAAGCCTTTAGACTTATACAATAGTTCAAAAGACTGTTTTTCACTCAGTTAGTCTATTTTTAAATTCGTGTATTTAGTTAAGATCACACTATTATATGTCCAATATCTATAGAATTATGCCATACTTAAATTGCAATGAATATCATTTTTGTAACATTCAATAATAAGCGCAGTACTCGACAGGATGGCCTACTGCACCTGCCAAGGACAAGATTGGAGACGGGGAAAAAAAGCGTTTAGATATTTTGGACCTGCTAAGTACAATGCTTTGCCCTCTGAGTTGAAAAATCTCAGCCTTGTTAGGTTTAAAAAAGTGTTTTAAAATGTTTGTCTAGGTAAATTTTAATCATTTTGATTTGTAAATGTATTAAATTTTCTAATTTTAATATCCTGAATTTGTATATTTAACAGGAGTTGTCATGAAAAGCAAAGTTGCAACTTTGATGAACGCTTGCCAAATAAAGACATTATTTATTTATTTATTTATTTATTTAATAGTCGCTGACTCTCTGACCTATTTTGTTACAAGAATTAAACTATAATTAAACAATTACTAGAATTTTTTACATTGAACCAACCCTTCCCACTATATATATCTAGGCTACGTTATGTTTAGATTGGCTAGCTTGGTACGCTATTTCGTTCCAATTTATTTATAAATCATGATAAAAATTAAAAAAAAAATATTTTCACAAAATGTACCTACTTTGTCTAATTGAACTAGCAGTACTACTTTATTTTATCATATTAAAAAAAATGCAATCTGATTCGCAATAGCTATATCAGTGTCTACGTTTTATTTTCTCATAACCATATAAATTTCAAAGCACAATTTTTCTATATATTTATAACGAAGAATACTTTTTCATAAAACCGTAGGGTATAGGGCATAATAATTAGTATTATAGCAGTTTATATTTCTAGTATTTACTAGCTGTTTCCCGCGGCTTCGCACGCGTCTCTTAAGCTTTGCTAGTATATTTCTTTGCCTTCAAATAGTGTTTGGCTATTTAATATACGTAACTGTGTGTGGTAATTGCAGTTTATAATCTGCAGGCGCTTTGATAACTTTTATATCTTGCAGTACAGCCTGGTGGTGAGTTACATCAATGGGCATTGCATATAAAACTTCTACATAGAAAAATACAAATAAATACAAATTTTCATAGTGATCGGTCCAATAGTTTCTGAGTCTATAAAGGACAAACAAACAAACATTCATTTTTATATATTATTATTGATCATCGGTGCAATCTGAATTTAAAATTAGGCAATGACGTCTTCTATGCAACCTGCATTACACTACTGATCAAGCACAAATGTAAACAAATGTTTCTGCCTCTTTGATGAACTTCAGCTGAAAGTATTAACAGCTGTTAAGTATCAGTTCACTTTGTATTATGTGTCGTAGCGCAGTCTGTCGGATCCAATATAAAACACTCTAACATCAACAACGATTTATAATTAACCAGTGGGGCGGAATCCTGAATCGGGAAAGGGATAAAAAGTATCCTATAACCTTCTACAGATCAAGACGAACAAATTAAAAAAAAAATTAGGCGAATCCGTCCAGCCGTTTGTGAGTGATGCTGTTACACACGAACAGTTTCATTTTTATATATTAGATTGTTCAAAAATAGTCTTCCAGAAATGAAAACCTGATGGAAGATTGCCAGTGATTGATCGACAGCGAAATGTGTATTTTCAAACTTATATTTAATATGTATAACACGATGATTCAAAGTTTTGGGCTGTCTTCACGAACTCTGGGTGAAAATAACCGAAGCAAAAAATTTAAAAGATGAAGGAAGTCATCAAACCGCCTTAAATTTGATCTGCTGTTCAGCCCTGCGATCATGTTTACTGCCCAATCTTCCGCCGTTATTATAGATTTTACGGGACGCTCGCTGTCGGGGGTTGCATCACTACAAAGATGCCGATAGCCGCCCCCGCCCTGTCGACATCAGCTACATCCGGCAGCGGCACCCTACAGACATGCAAACACCCATATGAACCTTGGATATTGGATTATAGGCTAAAATTGGCAAAGAAAATCACTGGACCTAATATAATACCTAGCGATAATCCGCATTTCCAAAATAGTCTGACAGGAATATCGGATACAAACCTTTTCCTTGACAAGGTAAAATATTATTGAAAAACAAGATTTTTTCAGAATAGTGTAAAACACAAACCATAACTAGTTCTATATATCTACTTTGAAAATAATCTTTTCCACCTTTCGAATATTGTTATACTTTGTGAACATCATAGAATATTGTGTGTTTCTCTCTTCCATCAACATATCGGAAAGAGTTCAAATTGCATTCTTGATACATACATGAACATTACCTCAATTCTGTAATCGCCAATTAGTCTATTACCTATTAGGTATATTAGAAAAATTGGAAGCAGTCCTTTTTTTACAATAATGTAAGATGAAAAATAAGGTTTCCAAACAAACGGCGTTAAAATGTTCTTAACATTTCTTAGTTCTGTTCCACCT
Source organism: Homalodisca vitripennis (assembly GCF_021130785.1). Classification (NCBI taxonomy): domain Eukaryota; kingdom Metazoa; phylum Arthropoda; class Insecta; order Hemiptera; family Cicadellidae; genus Homalodisca; species Homalodisca vitripennis. The sequence goes on from NC_060213.1 coordinate 107,467,361, forward strand.
ATCTTCTATGGTTTTAAGCACATTGGACGTATGCATTATTTGACAAATCCAGAGCTGGTATGCAATTTTTAACCACGAAACCAGCCGATTAAAAATCGAAATTTTTTAACGATTAAATTTAACTTTCCAAGAAACTCGTTATCACTAAAAGGTAATATGCACAGTTCACAAAACTATAATAGATACAGATAATAGTACACCCTCAGAATTTTCTGACCGCCACTGAATATGTTTGACAGTTGAGCCACATTCAACTCTCAATTTTTATTTCAACAGTTGACCGTGCAATAAGAATCAGGTTATAAGTCGAGAATTTTTTCGAAAATCAGGAATACTACTGGCCGCTGTGATTAGCACAGCATTTACCCTCACCAACTATTATCGTCGTCTGGGTCACGGGGATTGCGTCTTTTTTTGAAAATAATAGTAAAATATTTCATTTTAAACGAAGTCAATGCGTGATAGTGATAGTTTTCATACTTCGACACCCAAAATAAATCCTTAGCGCGTGCTTATTGACAAGTTTGACAATTTATACACGACTGCAATAGCTTGATTTCTCTAATCGTGTTTGTTTTAACACGTTTTACAACGATAAAAAGTAGCTTACATTGAAAATGTGAATGAGGTAAAAAAGAAAAAAAAATCAAACTTTGAAAATTACAATATATATACAGTATATACACACAGTATTGCCTCAATAGTAATTAAAAATCATTTGGCAAATAATTTACATTTCATTTCATTCAAAATTAACAAATACTTTACTTTTTCAATGAATTATGTTTCAACATGATTTAAATAATATTACTAATCCAAGTTATTAATTTTGTTACCATCTATCTCATGATGAGTATTAGTTCAGACTGAAAATGAAATTATTTTGACTTCTTATAACAATGTACCGAGTTAAAAGTATTCTGAACACGTAAATCCGATGATTTTTCTTTCAATATTTCGAGTTTAAAATATTGCGGAAAACGTAAAACCAATAAAAATATCATGTTTGCTTCTAACAATATCCCTAGTTAATAACATTGGTGAACAGTAAATCCGATCACATAATTTTGAAGTATAACATATTGATGAACACATGAATCCGAAGACATAATTTCGTTTTCTTCTTACAATATTACTATTTAAACATATGGCTGAACACGTAAATCCAGTGACATAATTTCGTTTTCTTCTTACAATATTACTATTTAAACATATGGCTGAACACGTAAATCTAGTGACATAATTTTGTTTTCTTCTTACAATATTCTGAGTTAAAAATATTGCTGAACACGTGAAACCGTCCCGGCACAAGGACAAGGGGTTTCCGCCGCATTGTCCCGGCACAGGGTTACATCTGTCTTCAATCCGTTTATCCACGGAGGATTACGGCATCCTGCGTCCTGCGCTGGGACGGCCGCGGCAGGATCGCTCTATTGATGCCTTTTCTCCAGATTTTTGGAAATCACGGGACCGCATGCGGCGCACGACTCGGGTTTCACCCCCGCGCTCAGTTCCCACCCTTCTTTTTAAAAGAGGATGAATCAAAACTGAGGCTCCCCTCTTTTTGCCTGGGCCGGTCAGCCACCCCAATAACCGGGCGAGGCGTAAAAAACCCTCGGGTTAAATGGAACCGCTCCCATTATCTATGACAGAAATCGAAACCGAGTTTCCTCAAAATGAGAATCCCTCGATTCGATCAAGGGTTGCACGATTTCGGATCGAGTTGTCAAACTATGGAGCGTGTCTATCAGTGTTTTCCAAACCCTCCGCTGTGAGCCCAGTCAAAACAAAGACACGATCTCTATCTCACCACACGCTGGTTAGGGCTGGCAGCAGGCACCCCTCGGCCCCGTCTACCCCTTTCTAAATTGTTTAGCCGGTTTATCCGAGATTTACAATCTAAAACACAACAAACCTTTCAAGGAACGGAGACTGAGGAGGCGGTGTAACACATGGTCCGGTTACTGGGCTAGAAACACCAGCGAACTGAACACTCCGAGTCACCGACTTTTAATCTCGCGTCAGACTGATATAGGGTTTTCTTATCTCCTCATTTCTGAGATAACTGTTACGTCAGAGACATTCATCATCTGTGACTCGTTCTCGTCACATCTAGTCAATTCGAGCTTTTTTGCATCACTTACTAATACTTCTCGATAATGGTCTAAATCTTCTCCATATAATAAATGTACAGTTTGTAGCCAAAGATAACATTTGAACATTCTTGGTTTGAACTTTGTTTTTGACGATGGGAGTATTGTGGAGGAAATAGGATATTTCCGGACATTTGCCATTGTTCAGTGATTCTTATATGCTTTACTTTATTTTCCTTTGAACAATTCTAATCGGTCACCAGGAATGACTTCAATATAGTACATTGTTCCGGAATGTAATTAGGTCTTCACTAAATATTAACTACGATGACAATATTCAATTAATTTTAACACTCAGTAATCGCACGCTTCAACAAATAAGGCTAAATAATACTCATTCTTAATTTTATAATTGAGCCTATTTGAGATACTTGAATCCGGTAGTAATTAAAACTAGCAGAAATTAAAATTTCTTTGAGTCTGATTTTAAAATGTTGGTTTGTTCGGGTGTAAGACGATAAAAGGGTAACTCAAATTAGTAGAGACGGAGAAATTGTAGCCACCCATTTTAAATTTATGAATTTTAAGTTAAGACCGAGCTAAATTGAAATTTTACAGTTTGAATGGGGTCTTGAAAACGGACTTAGTGACGCATTTTTTCACTTCTAACTTTCCATAATGAACGATTGGATTCCACAACTTCGTTTTCATTACTTATAATAATAATTAGCTAGTACGAGTATGTCTATGGAATATTTCTAATTTATATATTAGTTTTTAATGCCTAACAATTTACTTGATAAATATGGTTACTCAGAATACCTGTGCACATGTGCAGTAACTTCTAAAAAATTACTCAGTAAACATTCGCTGAAGACTTGAAAGACCGATTAGCTTCAGAGAAAAAAGCATTGTCTTACTATCTCTGTACATTACGTAATTATTTGATTTACTGATTCGCCGGTTCACGAATTTACTTCTAATCTGATGAACTGATGATTAACATTCAATTGACTCTCTTCCAAATAAAAATTAAGGTATTGATATGGTTAGTTCAACTTTCATCTTACAGCTTACAATTTCAAACTTTAATTCTGTTTACTATTTTGAACGTCCAATAGCTACTTAAATATAATGGTCCAACACTATCAGCTGAGTTGGCGTTTGGAATGAATCGGACCAATCACATGTTCAAGATAAAGCCACTACAATCAATGGATAGGTTATACTAAGTAAGTAAGACGTACTACTGCTGTAATTATATGTCTAGATTAACATTATTTCTCAAGAACCAAGAATACCACAAAGTTCGATACGTTCATACGCACGTTATGAGTTCCACTTTGAACTTGAATTAATTAGAATCTAAATCTGATAACATAAATTAGAATAATTTATCTGAACAAAGAGGATTTGAGGAAGAAAGTAATGCAGCTCTCGTGCAGAACAAAAAAGCTCAATTTGCCTAAAATTAATTTAATTTCAATTAACTCAATTCTGTTGGAGAACACCTCATATTCCTACCAAGAGATTTCGATGACTATACCCTTGGTGAACATTACATAATCCACACCTTAGATCTCCATGACTATTTTTGGAGGACAATACAAGCTTCTATGATTGCAACGAAAGAAACATGAAGGTGTAAAAGGATGAGTCTTTTCCCCAACGTCTTTATGTCTTGAATTTTCGTTGTTTTAATTTCTTCTTTTTATGTGTGTAAGTGTTCTCATAGTTCTAGTGTTTAATAAAAAGTTTTATTAAAGGAAAGTTGGAGTTCATTATCCGAATTCAACCTTTTTATGAAGTTCGTCAGACGTAACGAATCATGATTGAGTTTTGAGCATTTAATCGAATTACTTTATTGATTTTTGTATGAGCTACATCATTAAACTATACCATTAAAAATTTTAAATGATATCTTAATTGCAGACAACGAGTTCTCAGAAATCTTGCAGAACTCTTAATTGCAAACACTGAAGTTCTCATGGCATTTAGGAGAACATGTTGGAGCCCTCAAAGTATGCTGTGAGATGGAATTTGGTGCATAGATCATGCTTTCTTCTATGGACCATCATTGATCGCGATGAATCTTGATGGAATTTTAACGTGCCATACTTTATCCCCTCTGCTGCAGACCAAAAAAGTCCTGCAAACAGCGAGTGGAACTAGATTTCTAGTGGAACTAAAGATTTCCAACAGTGACGCACAGAAGAAACGCGACTCTGGTTATAACACTCGAGTTTGTACTGTAACAGGACTTTCTCACTGAGTGAATCACTGGACTTTCAAGTGGTTTGGGATTATCAATAAAACTATGTTTGTATGTTTGCATTAAAACTGCCAGACGTATAGAGACGTAACAGAGTATGGAGCTGAGAATCTTTTTACAATGCCCACTATTACCCACGAAGGTTTAAGAACGTATCACTCTCATGTAAAAAGCAAACTTTTCCAATGATAGTCGCATTGGAAACCACAGCTTTCTATCGTGGGTACAGTGAGATAAAACGGATTGCAGATACTATTTTTACCCACGATTATCAATGATTCCAGAGAATACTTCTTCCATCACTGTCCCACAAAGTTTTCGTCAAGAAACAAGTTGCATTTTTCAACTGGATTACTAATCTAAATATGAAACTCATACACTATCGCTCTTTTTTCCTTTTATTACAGGGTTGTTTGAGGAAGGACTTTTAAAAATCCAATCCCTTGTCATTCAATATATAAAATCATATCTCGATGCAGGCATCTCTAAGAATCAAATTGTAGAGAGTGTACCACGTGACTTACGCTATGACCTCTCTCACCTACCGCTTCGAATGCCATCGGATTCCGCTCCTATAAAACTGTTGACCTTATGATCCCGCGACTGAATGAGCAAGGAAGTCGTCTACAAGATGTAGTAATCCTTGCCCTCCCCACTGGAACATAATGATTACCCGCCAGATCAGCTGATCTACCGCGCATGCGCAGGTGCAGCAGTGCAGCACAGCGCAGGCGCGGATCTCCTCTCTATCTTGTACGGGAACTAATCGCTGCGCAGCCGCACTCGCTCTTCGCTGTCTTCACTCACGAAGTTATCGCACGAACAGCGATTACGGATCTAGCGTCTTGTCCGACCGGTCTCGGTTGGTTTATCAATAACGCTTATTTTTGTCCAACTTACAACACAAACAGGAAGTATTAATTTTCCGAGGGTTTTTGTGGAACAACTAAAAAGGGAAAAACAAAAGAGTCTGGTCTAGAAGAAGATCTTCACTCGGAAAAATGAATTATTAACAGTGAAAATTCGAGATGTTAATACACAAAACCTTTTTAACCAAGAAAACAATACTTTAAATTAAACGGAATAGATTTTTATGAACCAAGCTAACATACAATTCAAACACACTAATATTCTACACACGAATAACATACACGACACTTTTCTTGAGTTCAGTATTTGTAATATAAACATAAAAAATATGTTGCTACAAAAACTCTAATACTATTATAGTTATATAAGTACGTTAATATATCACTAGGAGCAAATAACTAAGGTGGTGTGGCAAATCTGGTACACGCGCAGTTTTAGCCTGCATAAGTTTTCACTAATAAATAAGTACGAGTATATAAACATAAGTCCTAGTCCCCTCTCATATTGCACCACTTTAAAGCTTGCAACACTTCTTCAGATTGTTGAATCATCGAAGGCGAAATTTTTTATATATATTAAATGTAGAAAATCCCTAAAAATATGAGATTTCGGGGCAAATCGAAATTTTTAAGATACCCCTTATCTTAAAAAAGAACTTTAAAAAATAGACGCACTTAAAATGCCTTAATAGCACTAACTCTTTCCTAATCAAATTGGAGGTCAATCAAAGTTCTTATTAGGAATTTACGAGAAAACTACGGGAATTGTCAAACAGTTTATCTTCAACATCACACAGTTAATTGGCATATAACATTTATTGTATTCATTTAAATGTATATAACAATGTTGAAAGATCAGTAATAAAGTTGTTAAGAGTCCAGGAAACGTGTGTGTCTTACCACTTTGGTTTTGGGTTGTTAAAACCTGTTTTAAATGTTTGTTTATTTGTTATTAGTATTGCTAATAATTAAAATTATATAGTATTATATAGTAGACAAACAGTTGGTACCAAATAAATGACTGTCAGAAATTAAGACGTGGATAAAAATTTCATCTATTTTAACGTTACATTTAAATATTATTTATTTTGTTGCTTTAATAAATAGGTTTTAACGTAACATCTCATTCACACTGCAAATAGGAGAAATTAAAACTAAATGTTTAAAGCAAAGGCGTAATGATTCTTGGTAGCGTTATAGGTGTAAGTAGTGTGATCTATACCCTCGAGTTTTCAAACGTTTGAAGTGTCATACTTTGCATGTTTCAAAAGTTATATTCAATAAATCTTCAATATTTTTTCAGATATCATATATTTTAGATATTGTAAAACACCAAAGAAATCATGCACGCCTGGAGAGCATGCAAGTCATTCTATCAGATATCACGCCTACCAATCCAATAATCTCCTAATATATCTGAGTTTTTACCGTCATAAAGGTAAATTAGAGTTTTTAATGGCCATAACAATTTTATTTAGAGAAGATATCTTCAAATTTCACCATGCATTTATTTTTTAAAGCTCAGTGAATGGTTATGTAAAGAGAGTTTATATTTTGAACTTCCTGAAAATCCTTCATTTTGTGTATAATAACATTTTCCAAAACAATACACTTACGGTAATAACATTAACGATTTTAGAATGGTAGAAAGTTTAAAGTTAGGATCCAGACTTTCTGGACACACTGTATATTAAACAATCTTATGGACCTCTACGCCGCCGTTCGTCTAAATTCTGCTGTTGGTTATAGCAACAATAACCTTACTTATGGTTAGATCTTCTAGAGAATATCACTTCATCACTGTATTTTATGAGTTCCACACCATGAAGACCTTTATGATCTTTAAGAGCAGGAACAAATCTAGCCTTCCTTCCCACAATCTTCAGCTCATGCATCTATTTTAATGGGCCCCACTTGTGGCAAAACTTCAAATTTGAGCCTAGAAGCAGCGAAGAGCAGGCGTCAGATCGGCTATAAATCTCAGTTTGTTATGATTGGTCAAGGTGGCGTTGAGGATCGACCAATCACGCCAAGCGAAACCAGTTTTCACAGACCGCTAGGCTGCAATTATCCTACCTCGCGCTTCCGACTGCATTCGAGCACGGGACTTTTTCCCCCAATTTCGTACGGTTCTCAAACTCAACCCCGTAATCGTGCCGGTCGATAATTACTCGAGTATTCTTTGTTTCCTCTTTGCCGATACGCCTGGATTTGAATTGTTCGAACGCTGCAATTAGCGTCTACTTTTAGTTCCAAACAGCCTGGCACATTTAAAAAATCAATTTTCAAAATAGCGAATTATTAAACGTTCAGATGATTCTGAATTTTATCTGGCATTACAAGTTTTTTAAAGGACATTAAGATACCTCCCCTTAATGTTGAAATGCATTAGATTATCACATTGATACTCAGAAACGTAACATATGATTTCACGGAAATCAGAAATCTTTATTTTATTAAATCACTCAATAATATGAATAACGTGCCACATGGAACGAATTCTGTGTGTGACTTTGAGTTCTACTAGAACCTTGAGCTCCTACTACATAACTATATGTTAGATGGGAAAACATGAACAGCAATGAAGAATATAATTAATTGAAACACACACACACACACACACACACACACACACACACACACACACACACACACACACACACACACACACACACACACATATATATAAACGCCATATATATACAACATAAACATATGTATACAACATATATATATATATACGCCATATATATACAACATAAACATATATATATATATATATATATATATATATATATATATATATATATATATATATATATATATATATACAGTATTGGTTTATAAGAGTTTTACAGTCCAACCACACTTGACTAAAGCAACTGATTTGATTTAATAAATTTATCTCATTGAAATATTTTGTATTCAGTCAACATGAAAAAATAAACAATTTGGATTTAAATGTAATTTAAAGTATAAAGATTTTAATTTAAACCTTGTTAAATCCAAATTTGTAAAAAACTTATGAATGGTTTGTTTGACTTTGTACATTTTGAAATACTCGTAAAAAGCAAGGGAAGACCGCTCTGTCACAGGGTTTGTGTAAAAAGTGTCATTCAACAATTTGAATAACTTTTGGAGATTTTAGGTCTTTTCACTAGATTGTCATCTGTAAACGCCAATGATTTATGTGACTATTACTTTCAACATATATTTCCATAAATAACTATGAATAAAGGAAACACTTAGTTGGAAAACACACAAAAACAACATTATCACAAAACTGGGATTAACAAAATGGCAAGGCACCGGCAAAAACTGTACCTTTCCAGCGAACACAGATGGTTAATAAAATCCCTCCCTTGGGTGGTCCTATAATACGTAAACCGATGGGAATCGGGAATCTGGACATTTCAGCAAATTGCCTGTTAAACAGGAAATATTTTGAAAGAGCCTGAGCGGCGAAGCGCCCCCCGCCAAGCGTGTCAAAACACTCTCGTCCCGGTCGATTTACACTTATTAGATTTCTGGCCTCCAGAGATGAGACGGTTACGGCGACGGTATTCACCTTTAAAATTTACTCGTAAACCACCGTCTTCTATCAAGCCTTTTTATATCTTCAATAACATTTTTCAAGCTAATCCTGTTTTTTCATGAGATTCATCGTATCCATACCATACCATAGGTAGCTATCAGTTCTCATCTTAAGAAAAAGGCAGTAATCACTAACATTAATACTTTTGAATTTTAAGTTAGTTTTTAACCCATAATCACATTCGAAACGTAGAAGTGAAAATTAGATAATTGTGAAAATTGTGACAATTGTGAAAATTAGATAAGACACCGATAACAGGGTAGGCCTGCAACAGGATGAGTGCACTAAATAGGGACCTGTGATTGTTACGTATGTACTTCAGATACATATCTATGTCTATAAATAAACACAGCACGTATACAAAACTTGTATGGACCTATGTAGATGACTGAGGTCATCGTTTTCATGGGAATGGTGAACCTGTGATGACTTGTCCTACGTAAGGAGCATGACAAGGTGGAGATTAATACTTTTAAAGTAGAAGGAACCTCAGGTGTCTTGTAATATTCAATATATTCTCTTTAAATAAAAAATCATCCGTATTGGCCAATAAGTTGAATTTGTGGTGGACTGGAGTGTGAGAAAAGTTGTTCCTCGGTGATGAGGATCGCCTCGAAGCTTTTAAGGAGCATCAAATCAAATCAAATTAAAATTAAATTTATTTTAGAACTAAAAAACATAATACACTTTATATACAGGAAATTCTCTAAAATGGGCCACAGAGGCTTGTGCGTAGTGACGAGTCAATTTCTTGTTGCTATGCACATCGGTATTATAATAATTAACATATTAATAATAATAAACAATTTTTTATATTGTTATAACAAGTGCTGTATCTCAAATCTAAAATAAACATAAACAACTGTAATTTATTGGCCACAGACCTCATAAATTAATGCACAATACTGAATAATCTAATCATTTTAGTATCAATTCATAAAAAACTAAATAATGTATGGTATTTGTTATAAAATAAATCATTGAAGTGAACAAAATTAATTACTACGGTTAATTAAAGTTAAATTTAGGTTATTAGAGGTGTTAAGAACCATCGGAGATGGGAGGCAAAACGGCGTAAGGCGGCCATAGTAAAACAGTAGAACAGTTTGTTACGTGTAATAATGTAAGTTGGTCTAGTAAATATATGTGATCATATTTATTAGTCTAGTATAGATGAGAGAAGCGACTCAGCGCGTTCATCGCCGACCTCCAACAGCCAAACGGAGACATGATTTTTGTATGCGGACAGCGGCCCTATGTGTTGCGGGATATTTCTGAGTAGGAAATTTGCAATGTAATATTCATACGATTTTATTACTCTGGGAGCCTGCAAGCCTACGCTAACGGCATTCCTTGGAAAAAAAATCTATGTGTGACAGGGGTGACGTTCTCCTGCCTGTGACTCCTTGCGAAAACCAGTAAGCTTTTGATTTATAACTGCCGAATTGATAAAAATTGTGCTTCTGTATAACGCAAGGTAGTTGGTTATCTATTGTGTTTTTTGAATGCTGCCTTAATAACTAAATTTTGAACAATCTAAAATTAACTGATCTCAAATAGACCTGTAAGTACCTCCCCATACTATAATACTATATTGAAAAATCGATTGTGCATAGGCGTAATAAATAGGTTTACGATCTTTGCGATTTAATATTTTGGTTAATTGATGAAATATGTAAATAATTTTCCTTAGATTATAACAGTGTCTATAAAAATCTTTATTGGTCATTGACAACACGTCCTTGGAACTTAGTCATTAATAAAATTGTAATTTAAAGGCATAAGTCCATTTATACACAATGCATAAAAAGATACATACTATACATGCACTAAAGTTTAAAACTTTTAACACTGGTAATACACGTGATTAGAAACCAGGCAGTGAAACTTTAATTTATTGCTGATATAAGACGTATCAAGGAAAAACTCGTCAACGAAATAAAATTGTTTACCTAAAACAAAACACGAAGAACTATTTTAAAACTTTGTGACGAATTGAAATGTTTTTATATTTCCAGTAAGTGTATTAAAATATATTTGGGACCAAAATATGAAAGTGGCTTACGAAAGAAATTGTTGTAATGTATTAGCACAACTAAATTACCCACTGTCATGAATTATAACTATGACTAAAAGTAAGGGGGCCAGCTGCTAAAAATGATAAAAGACGCTAATGTTAAAATATCTTCCTTACGAATGTTCTCTCTACAGCCACACCAAAATCGGTCCTTCGAGAGGTGAAGTGGATAATTTTAGTGTGAGCGAGATTTAGGTAAAGGTTAGTAGTAATGCAAAACCATTTAACAGGATTTTTAAGGCTAAGGTTAAAGGTGAAAGTTGCCCTGACGACCATGTTAGTATTGTCAGCGTTTTGCATTATATATTCAATTACACGCGCCTGTCACTCATTAACATAAACAAACAAAAAAGCGGGCCCAAAATAGAACCTTGAGGCACACCTTTAAAAACGATACTCAGATTGTGCTTTCCCATGAGCGCCGATAACTGTGCACATGATAACGATTTAGGAGAAAGGACTCAACCCATTGCAAAACGATGCCACGGACACCACAAACCTCCTATTGAGAAGAAGCCCGTGATACAGTGTCAAAATCTCTGCTTGTATCGCAAGAATATACCAGCTGCGCAGTTCCTGTTTTTGAATTATATGAGTGTGATACCCAAGAACTCGATAATTGCTTGTTCGGAATTATATTGTGTTTTTCTAGGAAATCTGTTAGCTTATCGTGATTTAATCTCTCAAAAACCTTACTAATTATTGGTAGAATAGATATAGGTCCAAAGTTTTTTGAGGAAACATCCTCAGATATATGGATTTATTGAATAACACTGTTAGAGGCACCGACAATGGTAACGCTATAAACTTGAATCTTGATCAACTCATGTCATAGGCGGCCTCAGCCACACTGTTCATAGAAATTTAGCTCGATGGACGTCTGAAGAAGTAGCAGGACTTAAGAAAGGTGGTTAGAAGGACACATTGATAAAGGATGTACTTGAACCCGCAGCAATGGTTGGCTAGTATAAAGCATTCTCGTCAATAAAACAATAATGAATATTGAGACAATTGATTTCAATTTGTTAATGCGGAACTTATTCCAGTTCAGATATATATGGAACCGGTTTTGGCTGTTATCTCAGCAATACTTTGCCAAGTCTCCTTGGCATCATTTACCGGCCCTCGCAAAACTGAGACTTTGTACTGCAGATAAGATCATGATTTCTTTCTTTTGGCCTTGTAAAGTTGATGATAAATAGTGCAAGTGCGGCATCTTAAAAGAAAATACAATACGTGAATTTTCCTCATTGACAATACTTTTCTCCATAATCAACTGTCCTGAGGACTTTTTAATCGATTATGAATAGAAAAAAATGAATTAAATATATGAATAAGTTTACTCATGAATGCAGAAAAATGTTCCTCAAAGTAGTGTAAAATGGTAAAATACGTGAATTTGCACTTTTGGTAGCACTTTCTTACATCTCACCGTATTTCGTGTGTAACTGGCATGATCAGATACAATCATTTCATAACTCCGAAAAGGAACTTGAATATGCCCTTAACCTGTGTTACAACGAAGGATCTAGGTAAGGAAACAGCCTGCGAAGAAATGTTCAGACAAGGAATTTCGAGAGCACTTTTGATCTACTGGCGGCACCATTGTATTGACGAGCCGAAGGAATACACTCAGGACAACTCAGTTGAGGTGTTACATCGACTTTTACTTAGGTGAGGGGTCATAAAAGAAATATTAACCGGTGTCGGTGTCGTTAGGCCAGGCTCCCAGAAATGGCGGCCAGGAATGTCACGTCCCGGCAACTGCGCCGCTATCGGCCGAGCCGTGGCTGCCGAATATCACCGGTCGCTGGGTGACACTCGCGACCAATTAAAGGCTCCATTAGCTAGATGCACCTGCACACCTGCAATCTTGCGGCGGATTTATACGCCTTGCATAACGGTCCGACACACGGCCTCGGAACACGCGAGGAATACGAGATTGCCGAGTGGTGGGGGGAGGGGAAAGCGGCACTTAACGCTTCTTAAACCATTTTTTAGCAATTGCAAAATTTGCAGAAATTTTAATGTTGTTTTGAAACCAAAGTAAGATTTTTTTTGGTTCAAAATAATTTTGATTTCCTGGTCTCTTACTACTTAAAAGGTTTCGCTGTATTTATCTCGGCTGTAATGTGTATTGTCGTTTTACAAAGAGTGCACAAACATATATCATTCAGTAAATTTTTAGATCGAAAAAAAATTATTTTTCATTGATATTTGCTCAAGGCTACTTAAATTCTAATTCGGTATATAAAATTTTATATATTTTTCAATATTTATTGAAACTTAATTTCAAAGGGAACATTAACCAAACAGTTTGGTGCAAACAGGAGGTCGTTACAGTATTGTTTTGCTTATTTTTAGAGTAAATTACTATATTTAGAGTAATGGACGAATTTGGAAAGTTTAATGTTTAATAATAGAAGAGTAAGGTAAAGTTTTGTTGCTAGTACTCTTCATGGGGGTAAATTGATGGTTCTCTGATCAAATATTGTGCCAGATTAGCGATCAACATAACAGCCTTGATATTGTCCATTTAACAAAAAAAAAAAACGTCGACACCCGTTAATTTTTTCCGCACAGCCCATGTTTTTTAGTTATTAAACTGCGGTAACAACACCCTCGAACATCTGTAATTTTATTTTTGGATTGAGAATAACTGCAGAGAAATATCTCGTATTTAGCTATCGGCTGTTTTAAACTAATCAAGCATATTCTCTTAAGATTAATATTGGGACTTTGGAAGTTCGTGGGGCACAGCCCTCCTGTTGGATGTATTTTAAGTCCACAAAAGGCACGTTTCAAGTGTTTGAGCTTTCGATTGATACCAAATATGTACAGAAAATATGTAGTTTTAGAGGCCTAAAATCTCCATACAAATATAATAAAGAATATTCTCTTAAGATTAATCTTGGGGCTTTGGAAGTTCGTGGGGCATAACCCTCCTGTTGAATGTATTTTAAGTCCACAAAAGGCATGTTTCAAGTGTTTGAGCTTTCGATTGATACCAAATATGTACAGAAAATATGTAGTTTTAGAGGCCTAAAATCTCCATACAAATATAATCAAGAATATTCTCTTAAGATTAATATTGGGACTTTGGAAGTTCGTGGGGCACAGCCCTCCTGTTGGATGTATTTTAAGTCCACAAAAGGCATGTTTCAAGTGTTTGAGCTTTCGATTGATACCAAATATGTACAGAAAATATGTAGTTTTAGAGGCCTAAAATCTCCATACAAATACATCAAGAAATATTCTCTTAAGAATAATCTTGGGGCTTTGGAGAGTTCGTGGGGCATTAGCCCTCCTGTTGGAATGTATTTTAATCCACAAAAGGACATGTTTCAAGTGTTTGAGCTTTCAAATTAATACCAAATATGTACAGAAAATAATGTAGTTTTAGAGGCCTAAAATATCCATACAAATATAATCAAGAATATTCCTCTAAAGATTAATCTTGGGGCTTTGGAAATTCGTGGGGGGCAACAGCCCTCCTGTTATTTAGTATTTGTTTAAGCCCAGCAAAAGGCAATGTTTCAAGAGTGTTTAGCTTTTTCGAATTGATACCAAATATGTACAGACAAATATGTTAGTTTTTTTAAGAGGCCTAAAATCGTCCATACAAAAATAATCACGAATATTCTCTTAAGAATTAATCTTGGTGCTTTGGAAGTTCGTGGGCATAGCCCGTCTATTTGATAGTAATTTAAGTCCACAAAAGCATGTTTTCAAGTGTTTGAGCTTTCGGTTGATACAAATATGTACAGAAAATATGTAGTTTTAGAAAGCCTAAAATATCCATACAAAAATATAATCAAGAATATTCTCCCTTAAGAATAAGTATTGGGGGCTTTTGGAAGTTTCGTGGGGCATAGCCCTCCTGTTGAAATGTATTTTAAGTCCACAAAAGGCATGGTTTCCAAGTGTTTGAGCTTTCCGATTGATACCAAAATATGTACAGAAAATAACGTAGTTTTAGAGGAATAAAAATCACAACAAATACAATCAAGAATATTCTCTTAAGATTAATCTTGGCTTTGGAAGTACCGTGGGGCAATAGCCCTCGGGGCTGTCTTCCAATGGAATGTATTTTAAGTCCACAAAAGGCATGTTTCTCAGGAGTGTTTATGCATCTTCGGAGACTTTCGATTAATACCAATAGACAGAAAATATGTAGGTTTTAGAGCCCTTAACATCTCCATACAAATACAATCAATGAAAATTCTCCTTAAGATTAATCTGGGGCTTTGGAAGTACGAGGGCATAGCCCTCCTGTTGGGATTATTTTAATCCACAAAAGGCATGTATTTCAAGTGTTTGAGGCTTTTCGATTGATACCAAATATGTACAGAAAATAAAGTAGTTTTTAGAGTCCCTAAAAATCTCCATACAAATATAATCAAGAATATTCCTCTTAAGAATAATCTAGGGCTTTGGAAGTCGTGGGGCACAGCCCTCCTGTGGATGTATTTTTAAGTCCACAAAAAGGCAATTTTCAAGTTTTGAGCTTCTCGATTTGATACCAAATATGGTACAGAAAAGTATTAGTTTTAGAGCCCCTAAAATCTCCAAGACAAATTAATCAAAGATATTCTCTTATGATTAAATCTTGGGCGCTTTGGAAATTCGTGGGGCCCCAGCCTCCTGTTTGGATATATTTTAAGTCCACAAAAGCATGTTATACAGAGAGTTTTAAGCTTTCGATTGATACCAAATATGTACAGAAAATATGTATATTAGAGGCCTAAAATCTGCCATACAAATATAGAATCCACGAATATCTCTTAAGCTTAATCTTTGGGGCTTTGGAAGTTCGTTGGGCATAGCCTCCGTATTTGATATAAATTAAGTCCACAAAAGGCATGTTTACAAGTGTTTGAGCTTTCGGTTGAATTACCCAATATGTCAGAAAATATGTAGTTTTTTAGATGCCTACAAAATCTCCAAACAAATATAAATCAAGAATATTCCTTCAAGAAATAATATGGGCTTTGGAAGTTCGTGGGGCAAAAGCCTCCTGTTGAATGTATTTTAAGTCCACAAAAGGCATGTTTCCAGTGTATTTGAGCTTTCGATTGATTCCAAAATATGTACAGAAAATATGTAGTTTTAGAAGGAATAAAATCTCCATACAAATACAATCAAGAATATTCTCTAAGATTATCTTGGGGCTTTGGAAGTTCGAGGGGCATAGGCCCCTCACTGTTGGATGTATTGTAAGTCCCCACAAAAGGCCATGTTTTTCAAATGTTTAGCGTTTCGATTAATACCAAATATGTACTGAAAATATGTAGTTTTAGAGGCGCCTAAAATCTCCATACAAATATCAAATCAAGAATATTCTCTTAAGATTAATCTTGGGCTTTGGAAATTCGTGGGGGCACAGCCCTTCCTGTTTGGATATATTTTTAAGTCCACAAAAATTGCAATGTTTCAAGAGTGTATGAGCTTTTCGATTGATACCATATAGGTACAGGAAAAATATGTAGTTTTTAGAAGCCTAAAATCCTCCATACAAATATAATCACGAATATTTCTGCTTAAGATTAATCCTTGGGGCTTTGGAAGTTCGTGGGGCATAGCCTCGTATTGATATAATTTAGGAGAGTCCACAAAGGCATAGTTTCAATGTTTTGAGCTTTCCGGTTTGATAACCAAATATGTTTACAAAAATATGTAGTTTTAGAAGGCTAAAATCATCCCATACAAATATAATCAAGAATATTCTCTTAAGAAATAATAATGGGTCTTTGGAAGTTCGTGGGGCATAGCCCTCCTGTTTGAATGTATTTTAAGTCTACAAAAGGCATGTTTTACAATGTTTTAGCTTTCGATTGATACCAAATATGTAACAGAAAATATGTAGTTTTAGAGGAATAAAAATCTTCCATTACAAATACAATCAAGAATATTCTCTTAAGATTAATCTTTTTTTTTTTTTGTTTTTTTTTTTTATTTTGGTGGTTTTTGGCGTTGGGTCTTTGGAATTCGTGGGGCATAGCCCTCCTGTTTGGATGTATTTTAAGTCCACAAAAGCCATGTTTCAAGTTTTTGAGCTTTCGATTAATTAACCAAATATGTAAGAAAATATGTAGTTTTTAGAGGCCTAAAAACTCCATACTAATAACAATCAAGAATATTCTCTTAAGAATTAATCTTGGGGGCTTGGAAGTTGCGTGGGGCATAGCCCGTCCGTTGGATTGTATTTTAAGGTCCACAAAAGGCATGTTTCAAGGGTTGAGCTTTCGATTTGATAACCAAATATGTACAGAAAAATATGTAGTTTTTACGAGGCCTAAAATCTCCATGACAAATATATCAAGAATATTCTCTTAAGAAATAATCTTGGGGGGGCTTTTTGAAGTTTCCCGTGGGGCACAGCCCTCCTGTTTGGATGTATTTTTTAAGGAGTCCCACAAAGGCATGTTTCAAGTGTTTATGAGCTTTCGATTGATTCCAAATTTGTACAGAAAATCATGTATTTTTAGAGGCCTAAACCCTCCAGTAAAAATATTATAAAGAATAATCCCTTAAGATTAATCTTGGGGCTTTGGAAGTTCGTGGGGCTTAGCCCTCCTGTATGGAATGTATTTTTAAGGCCACAGAAAGGACATTTTCAAGTGTTTTGAGCTTCGATTGATACTCAAATATGTACAGAAAATATGTAGTTTTTTTAGAGGCGCAAAATCTCATACAAAATATAATCAAGAATATTCTCTTAAGATTAATCTTGGGGCTTTGGAAGTTCGTGGGGCATAGCCCCCGTGGATGTATTTTTAAGTCCCACAAAAGGCATGTTTTCAAGTGTTTGAGCTTTCGATTGATACCAATATGTACAGAAAATATGTAGTTTTAGGTTAGAGGCCTAAAATCTCCTTAACAAATATAATAAAGAATATTCTTTAAGATTTAATCTGGGGCTTTGGAAGTTCGTTAGGGGCAAATTAGCCCGTCCTGTTGGGAAGTATTTCAAGTCCACAAAAGGCAGAGTTTTCAAGTGTTGAGCTTTTGATTGATACCAAATATGTACAGAAAATATGTAGTTTTAGGAGCCTAAAATCTCCATACAATAACAGTTTTATAATGAAATTCTGTCGTTAGACACTCACAGCGGAAGACAATATTTGATTTATTTTCAGAAAGCTCTGAACACTATCTTAGGATAAAACTCAAGATTAAAAAACTAAACTAGGACGAAGAAATGTATTAACAAATTGTATTATTATTAAAACGTTTATACTTTTTGAGATGTAATTAGTGAATTGTACGATGGATTGAACCTCTGCTTGTTTGAATAGAGTGCTGTGGACTGTTACACTGGGTATTCTATAAGGTTATGAAAATAAAATTCTATTTTATATAAGTAAGTTTAATTTTCTTCAGTGCATTTTTGGTATATTAACACAGTTTTGTATTATGAAAAAAACAAATGAACTCTCATTTGAAGTAAAAACATAAAATGCTGTATCTAATCATAATTTACGTAATTACACACTTAACTCACTGCATTATATGAACTGTTGAGTTTTCTTTAAAACAATATATTTATTACTCAATAACTAATTCAAGAATATCACACTGACACCGGGGTTGGTAAGTGATTTATAGTGGGAACTAGCAATATTTTCCAGTTGGAGCGTTACGGTCGCGGTATTTATTTCGTATTTGTGAGCCTCAAGTTAGTATTCAAATATTCGGTATCAGTAATACCGGATATGAGTACTACAGGCCTATTAAAGTAATCTAATCAGTACGAGAAAATATCTGTATCTTATGACCATATGGAGTACTAGATAGAAAGTATCTGTCATCAGTATTTTTGGTTCTCAGATAATGTAAAAAAGTACCCGTTACAAAGTAATGATTACTGAAATACCCTCACCTCTAGTGTCAGTGTAGTTTTGCAAGTGGCAAGTGCACTACGTCATGGTAGTAATTCGTTCTCGTGTTTTATACGATTTCTGAATGATGACAGTTTACACTTATGATTACGTGGTTAATTGCGAATTTAGTGGACTCATATTAATTTGGCAGGTAACAATTTTTGCTCTGACCTAAGAAGTTTTTTTTTTTTTTTTTTTTTTTGTTTTTTTTTTTCTCTTAGGACAAGAAGCTTATAAATTGCACTTAGTCCTGTAAGAACCTTTGCGCTGCTTCCGGAGTGATAGGATATTCAAGATGGGTAAGGTTATGGAGTAGGGACCGCCTCCTATCGAGATCCATGAGGAAGAATTAGGGCACTACATCTCAAAGTCATCCTGGAAGAAGGGGAGGCCAGCTCTGAACGAGCCTCTACAGTCAAAGTAGGCAGGGGGTGGCACACCCTTGTTGAGGTTAACAAGAACCTCTGAGGTAAGGGAACAAATCCCACCAACTCCAACAGTCATCTTCCACAGTAGATTAGACCTATCGAATTGCCCATGAACCCCAGAATCTCAACATTTGCGGTTAGTGATGTGCCGCTACTGGACATCCATAAGGTGGCCCAGATTGAAGTGGCACATCGGTTTTTGCTGTGCCCAGTGGTGGGTTCAACTGGTAGGTATAAACCAGCCAGAAGTGATCTCTACTGGGTGGTAAGAAGAAGTTAGATAACTTCTGACTGTGGATACCAGCTCTGCTCCTGCGTCACGTCGGGTACTGATGTTTTCAGAAAGGTCATGGCGTCACTAAATGACCTTGGGTGAAGGTCGGCATAAGGATGTCACCTGGTGTTAGTCAGCATTGCTAGACTAGTCGACTCATACATGACTGTACTTGTGTGTAATGCAAACACTCTTAACATTGTTGTTTTTGTTTAACTTAAAAACGTGTATTAATCAGTCTGTGTTTTAATTAAAACAGGTGTGGTGAAGTGGACTACCATATAATTACGGAAAACCTTTGTTAAAAAAGGCGATTGATTTAATTTTTAAGACCATTTTATATTTAACAATTCGCATACGCAATAATATTCCTTCAATTAGGTAATAAGGCGATAACAACGTAGGAATAAGAATAAATATTACAAATGGTTTTCCGAAGCTACTGCCCCAAATCAAACCAAATTATTACGCCCATCAAGACAAGCAATATTAGCAAACTAATGTATATTCTTAGATTGTTTAGTTTATTGTTTGTTTTTTTGTGTTTTTACTAATCATCTTTACTCTCGGTATGAAATTGAAATATCAAATTGATACTTATCAACTTGTTGGTTTTAAAATGTACTTTTCGCTAAATAGGACCTGTTTTTAACTGTTTAGTATCTGTAATAATTGGTGACGGTTTACATATTTTTAACTTATTAGATGGGATACAATTAGTTAAATTTTATTAATTAAAACAATATTTTTAAAAATAGTTTTTTTACAGAATCGTAGTACACTGATGAAGGATTCATTTCAAAATTAACGGAATGAATATAATTTTACGAAAGCAAATAAAGAATAACGAACTTAAAGTCAGAATTGAATTTATTCTAAGATGTTGATATTAAACTTTATAATCAAATACTAAAATATGCTGCCATGGATGGTTTTTGCACATTTTACTGCGTTTACATTAATAATTCTATTGGTTTCAAACATCGGAACAAAATATTACGACCCCTTTTTTGTATAGATAGGTTAAGGCTCTCTAACATTCCTTGGTTCCAATCATGTTAATGTTGGAATATATAATTTATTGGCAATTCATAGTTCATTAATGAACTTACCTTGTATTGTCTATTCAAACAAAACAAATTATGTCTAATGACTTTTTGTAATGACAGCTGTAATATTTTTGTAAAAGTCATTAGCTATAAAATAAATATTTATTAATAGCTATTTTATATAGTATAGTTCAACATAGTCGTATTGATAATGTTCCAGATTTACTGGAAAAATAGGAAACGCCATACTTCGAAAATGTCAAAGCATAAAAGTAATGTAAGAGAGAGATAATATACAACTATACCATGTTCCATACTTAAAGCTTTAAAACTATCCTATATAATCAGCTGTAATATTTTTGTAAATGTTATTTGACATAATTTATTCTTTTAAATAATAAACAAAATTAGGTTCGTTAATGAACTATGAATTGTCAATAAATTACATATTTTTTCACATTATAACCTATATTTTATTGGCTGAGGGTTAGCGAAGCCTATGACTAGAGAGACTGGCAAAGTGTCTTTTATATCTGTTCGTTCGAGAACGAATTGGCCTACTGACTTTTTTTCAAGGTACTGACCTTTATATCTATAGAGGCAATATCGATTCGATGATGGTATATGCCTCTCCTTGGAATTTGGTTGAGCTTTAGCGAGCTTTAACTGCCCACAGGATATCGCAAGATTGAATTATAGAATTATAATTCATATAGAACGTTGCATGAATTATAAGCATGCAGGGGTTGGAACATGCCTTTTTGTCTGTTTGTTTTCACAGGATATCTCGAGAACGGATTAAGCTACACACCTCAAATTTTGCATGAACCTTCACATATACATAGGCAAAATCGAGTTCAGTGATGGGGTATGTTCCTTGAGGACTCATCTGGCCAAAGAGCCGCCAATTGTCTTCGAACAGCGAGGGTCCAGAGAGAGAACAACCCTTCTGGCAGGATAAAAGGTTACTTAGTACTTTTTGTTGGTAGTTACGTTAAGGCAGCTAGTCGGATAATAGAATAACCTATAACCCACCACGTTGGTAAGATAACACCAGTGGCCTCGAAACTTAAGGAAGCCTTTTACACAACACATGGTCTGACGTACTCTTACCTTGATTATACTACGTACCGTCATTTATAACGTAGCACTTTCATAAACACACAAAAATTGTGTGGTATTCAAATTGGTAATAATTTATGCTCTATTTTTGTTTAAGCGTTTAACTAAACCAGAAATATTAGACTCGATTTGTAATAACTAAGCAAGCTACAATTCAAGGATTCAATTTTTGCGTAATGATATACAAGAAAATAATCCTAAGGCAAGTACGCAGCCAGAAATTTGTTTTTTTTTTGGGTGGGGGGGGGTCAAGACGACTGATATTTTTCCGTAGTAAGGTAAGTGCTCATTCCTCATTTTGTTCCTTACACAGTTCTTGACCCATTTCTATGTTGAGAACGATCTTTCAGCAGCTCATGTCTGCAATAATAGTTTGCTAAAAAAGTAATTGAAGAAAATTTAAAATTTGGGAGGTCCGGACCCTTAGTGCCCCCCGCTGGCTACGTTCTTGTCCTAAGGATTGAAGGATTCAATTTTGTGTAATGATATTCCAAACGTAGCTACTACAAAATAATCGTAAAGGATTTTGGCGTGATGATGTTTCCAACATAGCTACAGCAACACAATCCTAAGACTAAGAATTAAATTTGATGAGGGTATTTCCTGTAATGGAGATATGTTTTTCTTCATTCTTATCACATGTGGCATTTGCAATATAAATCTAAAGCAAATTTCTAAGTTAATAAAAGTTTACAAATATTTACGGAAGCACTTTAATATTAAATTGCACGATTTTGATTCAACATTAAAGTTCATTACAGGTGTGGCACTGAAAATACTAACGAATATTAAAAAAATAGTCTTTTATCGCAATATTTCACATTAATTTTATATTATAAAAGATTCATTGAATTGTAATCACCACTACAAGACATGACGAATGCATGTTTTAATTTAACAATAACATCTCTTTAGTCATTGTTACACAACAGTGCTGACTAACTAAAGAATGTAATAATGAGCACAGTAATAGAACTAGGAAGCTCTGGATTATCTAAATTATCAATACAGGCTTATTGATAAACATAATAAACAACCATAAACTTCGTTTTAACGTTTATGTTTATACCCAGATGATTTCGAACACTAAAGATGAAATTTAATCATTGATTCTTAGTACATAAAATAATCTATGTTTCCATAGAACTGTCAAATACATGCCACTAGGATTTTAAAGTGAGTCTTGAGTCAGACCGAATTTCAATAAAAATGTCAAAATCATAAACAAACTTGTTGATTGGAAGAACAACAATTTTAAACAAGTAATGATGTTAATTTGAAACAAAACTTTGTTTTCAAATGAAATGCCACAATCTAAGTTTTGCCCAAGCTTCCAAAACTTCCTAATATTATTAAAAATGTAACTATAATATTTATTCAAAATATTAAAGTAATTTTACGGTTTTATTAACAAGGCAAACAATATAAAACTACTGTACATGAATTCCAATTTCAAGGAAACCCCATATTTAATTTCGCTTGTCGTGGCAATAAACAATGATTTTGACATCTTTAACTAAAAGGTCAATAACATGAATAGCGCTATAAGCAGTATTTGGATCTGTGACATCATAAAACTACTTACAATTACAATGAACGATCTGTAGCACTTAAGGCGTTCCTACAAAGGATGTAATTTCAACATGAAACTTCCAAAGCCAGATGATGGCTGGCCACCGCTAAACATACACATTGCGTTTTAAAGTCATGCCAGTTTGAAAGGCCGAACAATTTCGTTAATAATATATTATGCACACGGTTGAGGGATAATTCAGTGTACCGCCTCTGGACTGAAGTTATGTCTTCACAGCAAGGCCGAAATATGTCAAGAAACTGTGTTGGAAATTTGTTTAGCACAGCGTGATCACGCATACTTTGGAGATAATATATGGATAAGTGATCAAAATAAAAGTGTGGATCTTGTTTGCTGCATTTGTGGTCTTCAATAATTCTTGCAGGTTTCGTTTATACTTTGTAAATTATGCTCCACGTTTGAAAACATTACAGCACTCCAAGAGGCAAAAGGAGATGTATAAATTAATTATAAAGCACGCATTTGGCAGTGAAACGTCAACTCTTCGCGCATATAGTGGAAAGAGGAAAATTCCCGTATGGTAAATGTAGGCCACCCAGGCGGCAGCCATCTGAAGACATTCCTCTGAAGGTTGCAGACGCTAAGTGGTGTTGCAGTGGACGATATGTAGCCTGGTGGACTCCTGTGCAATACGGGTCTACATAAGTCACCGGTGATAGCTCTAATTGTCACGTCTGGCCTGGCAGGTGGGCTACGGTAATGTCAGTTGCAACACCAGTACTGGACCTCGTCTTGCATCAGTTGCACGACCTTGACAGGCCACGTGCACCGGGCCTTTTTTTGCGCGGTTCACCTTCGCGCCAAGGATGTACCAATGGGAATTTGGAGAAAAGCCGAGTGCAGAAGGTGGTAATCGGGGTGATCTAGGTGGCACAGTAGATTTTCCATACCAATCTTAAAAAAAAACATGGGAAACCCTACATTCTACCAGCTTCTTATTATTGGAATCAAATGCTTAATTTATGAACAAACACTCAAATAATTAAGAAATTTTATTTTTGTGAGGCCTTTCGTGTTCAATGAACACATCATCAGACCCACATAACTGAAATAAAAGTAAAGTCACAGTACAAACAAATTTAGACTTAAATTAAAACACGTCTTTAAAAATACAAAGAGATACGATTTTAAAGACCAGGAAGTATGTGTTCTGTATATGTAAATATTAATATTTAATTAGATTTTCTTAGTTATTGGAGTGTTTGTTCATAAATTAAGCATGGGGAACCTCTTAAATATGATGGATAAGTAACATTGTTAGCTGAGCGTTAGCGAAGCCTAGTATTCGAGGGACTACAAAAATTGCACTTCTTTCTGTCTGGTCGAGCGGTATCTCAAGAATGAACTAACCTTGGAATCTTGCTTCTTCTTGATGTTTAATTTCAAACTTAGCAAGATCAGGTTCGATGATGGTGTATGTCAATTCTTAGGATTTGGCTTAGCCCCAGTGAACATTTTATACTGGCCTTATTGTACGAAAAAATGCAGAACAAATAAATTTGTAAACAATCATACGATTTGTAATGTGTGACATATAGTAACATAGTATATATATTAACGTGGTCCACGTTCGCTTACAACGTTTTTTATCGTATGCACTAGTTTGGTGGTAACCCTTTTTAGTAGCGGCCTCTTCTGCAGTTAAGTTGCATTGGGTCAAGAGTGCGTTTTCTTGTAAACACTCCTTTATATACTGCCGTTTGCCCAGTCGTAATGGTGTGATGACTGACGAATACTCAAGACTGTAGTTCAAGATTAACCCGAGGCAGTTCCCTGGACCAAACTGTGTTGTGTTGTGCCATGTAGGGGTGAAGACCGTAAGTCACACAGCAATTATCTTATTTTTGCTCTCCACAAACCCAATTTCATATTTATGTAACCCTCCCAAGTACCCATCAGGGATCTTTTCTGGCTGGTTTATACCTTCCAGTTGAACCTATCACTGGACACAGCAAAAACCGATGTGTCACTTAAATCTGGGCATCCTTTCGGATATCCAGGAGCGGCACATCACTCACCGCAAATGTCGAGATTCTGGGGTGCAAGGGTAATTCGATAGGTCTAGTCTTCTGCGGGAGATGACTGTTGGAGTTGGTGAGGATAGTTCCCTAACTATCAGAGGTTCTTGCTAGCCTCAACATATGGGTATGCCACCCCTGCCTGCTTTGACTGGAGAGGCTGGTTCAGAGATGGCCTCTCCTTCTTCCGGGGGTCATGACTTTGAGATTAGTGCCCTAATTCTTGCTAATGGATCTCGATAGGAGGCGGCCCCTATCCCCTAACCTTACCCATCCTGAATATCCTGTCACTAAGAAAGAAGCACTAAGGTTCTTATAGGACTAAGTGCAATTTTTAAGCTTCTTGTCCTAAGAAAACAAAGAAAACATCCCTAATTCGTATTCGCGCTTTGTTTCATATTCGCGAGTGTCAATTAGCGTATATTCGCCCCTTACGAGCCTATTTTACTGCCGTATATTTATGGTCTGTTTTTCGTAAATTTCATCAGTTACCTACGAGCCGGTTCAAAATAAAGTAAAAACGAAAATCAATTATATTATTTCCAAAAGGAGCCAATCCAACACATTATAACTGGCAGCAAAGTTTTAAAACGATGTAGTTATACAACAACAAAAATGTCTAACAAAAGACCACATGAAGCAGCCGTATGCAGCAATTACGTTACACAAAGCGTCGGGTAATATAAGTGGCCGGCTATAACAATGTTGGACTTGTAATCAGCTGTTTATTTATCGTTATGTTTATTGCCAACTTAAAACACCAATTAGACCAGTTCCAGCAACTGCGTATTCAGTTCGACTGCACATAAACTGCGGCCAATCGCCCAGTTTAGGCAGGTTATATTCAATTTACTTTGAATTTAAAATTGCACATCGTTAAGGACCATTGTTAATTTGATTTAGGCTGTTCGCCGGACCACCGTCGCGCGCGGAAATTGCCGACCGCCGCAACCTGTTTTGGGAACACTGGCCTGCTGTAGGTCTGGGTTTCGTGTAGTTATTTAAAAAAAACTGCTTGTATTCTTTAATTACGATACGCAAACCCTAACATTTGCATCCAGCTAAAATCTAAATAAGGAATAAGGAAATTGGCGAGTTAAAGAGCCGCCAGTAGAAAATGACCTTGAGTTATTCTCCAAAAACACAATATTAAACCAAATTCAGTTTTTGTTAGTCATATATTCATGCGAGATGTTGTAATTAAAAAATATAATTAGTAAGCTGATAAATTAGTTTTGATTTTTTTAAATATTTTAACGGGTTATTTAGAAAAAAAAATGGTATTCTTTGTTTGAAGTTTATATTTGACGATGGAAGGATTTTAAAGGAAAATGGAGTATTCCGGACATTTGCCAGCGCTCAGTGAAACAAAAAATCACTGATTTTGATGTTACTGATTTTTTGTTTCACTAAACGATGGCAAATGTCCGGAAAAATAATTTTTCCTTCACAAAATGGTATATGGAAGCGTATATCTTTAAAATAAGACAGAACCCGGAAGCCGGCTGTATAGAAACAACCTTAAATTTTTCCCCCATAAAAATGTTGAACCTCATACAGATTTGCGGCCTTATTTTCATCGTAGCGTAAGTATAATAACGTAATACTTTTGAGTATTTAAAGGATGCAATCCAAAAAAAAATTGGGATTCTTTAATAAACAATAAAAATAATGGATAAAATAAATTTTGTATACTTATCAGTAATATACGAGCATTTAAAATGAGACACTTCTTACATAGACGTGATTAAAAATAGGTCGTAAAAGTGTGTGAAGAGTAACATTGTTCTTACAGAACTAACACCAAGATGGGGCCGTGAGTATGGGCCGGAAACCATAGACGATAGTATCAAGGGCGTCGCCAAAGGGGGACAGGGATGGGCAGCTGCCCCTTCCCTTGACATTTGAAAAAGTTACTAAAAGTAAAGCAACCAAAGCTCTTAGTCTGGTGGTTGAGAAGTTTACAAAAAACCATTGAAAATTATCTTTTAACTTTCCGAAACAAAAAAGAATCTGATGCCCACTACCACATTTTTTTCATTTTCCATATCACCTTGCCCCCCCCCCCCCCCCGGGCCATCGACTGGCGACACCTCTGGATAGTATTTTATATATATATATATATATATATATATATATATATATATATATATATATATATAATATTTTAATAATGCATTATATATATTTATTTATTTATATATACATAAAATACTATCCAGGGGCGTCTTTAAAACGTTTTATATATCACATTTTAAAGAGTGAACCGTTTCAGGTCGGAATTGCGGCATTGTACTTTACTAATATAGACCTTCAATTTCATCTACTACTCGACCTATGCTTTAATTTAAGATTTCCTACTGACTCCTTGCGGGCCATCCCCTTGACATGACAAAAAATTATAATTTCTTCAAAAAGTGGATTTATAGGTGCACTAAGGGTGTACCAAGGTTTATTGCGTTACCTGTAATAATTCGGAAACTATCAAGCCCTTGCGGGACTTTTTACACCCTGTATATACATACAGTATATTATTCTTAATCGGGAATAAAGGTAAAATCAACTATGGAACAAAAATATAAGACCGCAGTATAATTAAAATGGCCATAAATATACACTTTTTGATATATGTCCTTGATCGTGGCAAAAAGGCAAACTCATCATTGGCTTCGGATATATAATGCGTTCGAACCAGAAGTACCCATTACGCAAGGAAAGCATACGAAATTGCTTACGAAACCGCAGGTAACAGCTAGTAGAAAATGTTTGTGGTTTCATTATATTTTTATAACAGTGTTGATGTTTGCCTTTTGAAGCCACTATTTGTTTCTTGATCCTGAATTACTCTAGTTTTACTTATAAATTGTTCGTTAGCTTATTTAATTTTTGAATATTTCTATTATATGGATATCTTTGCTACATTTTATGTTATGACCTTTGTAGATTACATTATATGTTGAGTGAGAGAGCCTTTTCCCTATTAGCAGTGGCCTTGGAGCTCTGGCTCGTTCGGATTCGGAAGAACTGGCACCTGGCACGCTAATTACTCTTTTTATATAATACAAAAAGAGTAATTTTCATTCTAGATACCAGTTCTTCCGAGTAAGTCAGTGCTCCAACCTGATTTGCAAAGTGAGTAATTGTTAATTATATATTACATTATTATTAATATTAGCATTAATTTTATGAAAAAATATTTGAATTCAGGAAACGTTAAGAGAGTTTCTTTCTGTATAGGATTGTACAAAAGGCGCTGAATTAGCACCCCTGCTATTTCAAAGAGATGCTTATACAACACTCTGACATTTAAGGACATTGATTGTGTTTAGAACGCTACCCATCTCAAAAACATACTTCAGCAAATGGACAATGAGCTGATTTTACTGTTCTGGAAGTAGACTGCTATTTCCTGGAAGTAAAGGTGTATTAACTTAAAGCCTGCGGGTTTAAGAAGCAGTCCCTTTAAAAAATAAAAATGATCTACGCGTGCCACCCTACGTACCATACTACAGCAAAGTTTCTTCGGAAATGTTAACAATATAAAAGACAACAGCAATTAAAAATATCAATAAACTGCAAGTTTGCGTGTGTTTTAATAATTAAGAATTATTTAAATATTAAATTACTTTTTAAGTATTCACTAATACACAGTATAATTAACAGTAATTGATTAGACATTACTAAGATGTCGAGTTTTCAGACAAAGACAACAGGGAATTTTAAATGAACTTTAAAATAGTTAAAAAATATGTTTCAATGCAGCAAAATAATCCTTAATTACCAACTGTTGAACTTGGAATCAATAGTATAATTGTCTGGACTCCAAATTATCCGAAGTATACCTTACAGACTGGGATTTACATTTTGTTACCCTTACATTATAACAGTTCTAGGTTAGCCGCAGGTGGGGCCGGCTCCAGACCCAGACCACCCTGTAGCAGAGGCTGTCTATTAGTTAATTGACCGGTAATTATAGAATGCTTGACCCCTAGCCTACGGTCGATGTGACTCCCCTCCCCCCCTCCAACCTTGGCATCTGTCCTTAGTAGCATTGTTCCTGCTCCACGAATGGTGTTTGGATAAAGGAACACTCGGTTGACATATATTATAATTGATCGTATTTTGTTGTAAATTGTAAGTAAGTAATAGAATACCTGATAAATCTACCAAGTAAATTTTGTTTTTTTTTTTGGGTGGGGCAGAGGTATTAAACTTGAAAAACTTCGAAAATGTCTTTTTTGTCAGCAGCAAAGTCCAATCTGTTTGTCTGGGATCTGGAATCAATAATGACGACTAAAACAAGAGTTTATTATTATTTTTAAGGGACTGCTGTATTCTTATTTTGAATCAGATAAACCATGTGGTGGTTTTTTAGGGATTGCTGAGGGCCAAGCGTTCTAAGGCGTTGGACTTTAGACCTCCTTATTCTGTATGATAAGATCCTCACACAGGCTTAATAACAGGGCTTAAAGCACACCGGGCTCTCTTTGATAAAATAAAAAAGCTTAATTTAATTCCATTCTTGCAATGGTTTTTTATTTTATTTTTTTGTAACCGTTAATCCTTTGTTGTTGGAGCAATTTAAATTATATTTCTCAAAAGGACAACCAGCGTTGATGCGTGAAACTCTGGTTTCTGTTTACACCGTCTAAATCCGTCCGACCCAGATACTCTACTTTCTTCTGCCACAGGATTTGCGCTGTATGTCCGCCGCCGCGCACGCCGCACAAACCAGTTCGGCCGCGGAAGCTTTTAAATCCTTAAAAACCACAGAAATCAATTTAATGGCCGATTACAGACTCCTCCGGCGATAAGACCACCCACTCCGGCGCTGAGGTGGCTTGGACAGTTTAAATTACAGTTTGTCCTAGAAATTAAACCAAGTCGCCACGAGTTAAGTTCGGGAATCTGGGTGGTATTTACTACCAGCTTACCGCGATTTATGTTTATCATTACTTTAATGACTTAATGGTCCAAGCCCGCAGCTGTATCGGGCTCGAAAACAATAAAGATTATGTTAATGTTTTTCCAAAAATTTTACTGCGACTAATTCGGTCATATTCTTTCAGGAGTACATGTTTTATGTTAAATCGTACTCGGATTCTTATGGCACTAAAGGTTATTAGCAGCGAACAGCTGTTGTACGCTGTGACAAGGATCACCAGATGGGGTTTTCGACTCCTTGTTTATAAGGACCAGTACAATGTGATGTTATATAGCCGTCTCTCGTAACTTAGTGGTTAGCGTCTCGGCTTCTTATGGCACTAAAGGTTATTAGTAGCGAACTGCTGTTGTACGCTGTGACAAGGATCACCAGATGGGGTTTTCGACTCCTTGTTTATAAGGACCAGTACAATGTGATGTTATATAGCCGTCTCTCGTAACTTAGTGGTTAACGTCTCGGCTTCTTATGGCACTAAAGGTTATTAGTAGCGAACTGCTGTTGTACGCTGTGACAAGGATCACCAGATGGGGTTTTCGACTCCTTGTTTATAAGGACCAGTACAATGTGATGTTATATAGCCGTCTTTCGTAACTTAGTGGTTAACGTCTCGGCTTCTTATGGCACTAAAGGTTATTAGTAGCGAACTGCTGTTGTACGCTGTGACAAGGATCACCAGATGGGGTTTTCGACTCCTTGTTTATAAGGACCAGTACAATGTGATGTTATATAGCCGTCTTTCGTAACTTAGTGGTTAACGTCTCGGCTTCTTATGGCACTAAAGGTTATTAGTAGCGAACAGCTGTTGTACGCTGTGACAAGGATCACCAGATGGGGTTTTCGACTCCTTGTTTATAAGGACCAGTACAATGTGATGTTATATAGCCGTCTCTCGTAACTTAGTGGTTAACGTCTCGGCTTCTTATGGCACTAAAGGTTATTAGTAGCGAACTGCTGTTGTACGCTGTGACAAGGATCACCAGATGGGGTTTTCGACTCCTTGTTTATAAGGACCAGTACAATGTGATGTTATATAGCCGTCTTTCGTAACTTAGTGGTTAACGTCTCGGCTTCTTATGGCACTAAAGGTTATTAGTAGCGAACTGCTGTCGTACGCTGTGACAAGGATCACCAGATGGGGTTTTCGACTCCTTGTTTATAAGGACCAGTACAATGTGATGTTATATAGCCGTCTCTCGTAACTTAGTGGTTAACGTCTCGGCTTCTTATGGCACTAAAGGTTATTAGTAGCGAACTGCTGTCGTACGCTGTGACAAGGATCACCAGATGGGGTTTTCGACTCCTTGTTTATAAGGACCAGTACAATGTGATGTTATATAGCCGTCTTTCGTAACTTAGTGGTTAACGTCTCGGCTTCTTATGGCACTAAAGGTTATTAGCAGCGAACAGCTGTCGTACGCTGTGACAAGGATCACCAGATGGGGTTTTCGACTCCTTGTTTATAAGGACCAGTACAATGTGATGTTATATAGCCGTCTCTCGTAACTTAGTGGTTAACGTCTCGGCTTCTTATGGCACTAAAGGTTATTAGCAGCGAACAGCTGTCGTACGCTGTGACAAGGATCACCAGATGGGGTTTTCGACTCCTTGTTTATAAGGACCAGTACAATGTGATGTTATATAGCCGTCTTTCGTAACTTAGTGGTTAACGTCTCGGCTTCTTATGGCACTAAAGGTTATTAGCAGCGAACAGCTGTCGTACGCTGTGACAAGGATCACCAGATGGGGTTTTCGACTCCTTGTTTATAAGGACCAGTACAATGTGATGTTATATAGCCGTCTCTCGTAACTTAGTGGTTAACGTCTCGGCTTCTTATGGCACTAAAGGTTATTAGTAGCGAACTGCTGTCGTACGCTGTGACAAGGATCACCAGATGGGGTTTTCGACTCCTTGTTTATAAGGACCAGTACAATGTGATGTTATATAGCCGTCTCTCGTAACTTAGTGGTTAACGTCTCGGCTTCTTATGGCACTAAAGGTTATTAGCAGCGAACAGCTGTCGTACGCTGTGACAAGGATCACCAGATGGGGTTTTCGACTCCTTGTTTATAAGGACCAGTACAATGTGATGTTATATAGCCGTCTTTCGTAACTTAGTGGTTAACGTCTCGGCTTCTTATGGCACTAAAGGTTATTAGCAGCGAACAGCTGTCGTACGCTGTGACAAGGATCACCAGATGGGGTTTTCGACTCCTTGTTTATAAGGACCAGTACAATGTGATGTTATATAGCCGTCTCTCGTAACTTAGTGGTTAACGTCTCGGCTTCTTATGGCACTAAAGGTTATTAGTAGCGAACAGCTGTTGTACGCTGTGACAAGGATCACCAGATGGGGTTTTCGACTCCTTGTTTATAAGGACCAGTACAATGTGATGTTATATAGCCGTCTTTCGTAACTTAGTGGTTAACGTCTCGGCTTCTTATGGCACTAAAGGTTATTAGTAGCGAACAGCTGTTGTACGCTGTGACAAGGATCACCAGATGGGGTTTTCGACTCCTTGTTTATAAGGACCAGTACAATGTGATGTTATATAGCCGTCTTTCGTAACTTAGTGGTTAACGTCTCGGCTTCTTATGGCACTAAAGGTTATTAGCAGCGAACAGCTGTCGTACGCTGTGACAAGGATCACCAGATGGGGTTTTCGACTCCTTGTTTATAAGGACCAGTACAATGTGATGTTTTATAGCCGTCTTTCGTAACTTAGTGGTTAACGTCTCGGCTTCTTATGGCACTAAAGGTTATTAGTAGCGAACTGCTGTTGTACGCTGTGACAAGGATCACCAGATGGGGTTTTCGACTCCTTGTTTATAAGGACCAGTACAATGTGATGTTATATAGCCGTCTCTCGTAACTTAGTGGTTAACGTCTCGGCTTCTTATGGCACTAAAGGTTATTAGTAGCGAACTGCTGTTGTACGCTGTGACAAGGATCACCAGATGGGGTTTTCGACTCCTTGTTTATAAGGACCAGTACAATGTGATGTTATATAGCCATCTCTCGTAACTTAGTGGTTAACGTCTCGGCTTCTTATGGCACTAAAGGTTATTAGTAGCGAACTGCTGTCGTACGCTGTGACAAGGATCACCAGATGGGGTTTTCGACTCCTTGTTTATAAGGACCAGTACAATGTGATGTTATATAGCCGTCTTTCGTAACTTAGTGGTTAACGTCTCGGCTTCTTATGGCACTAAAGGTTATTAGTAGCGAACTGCTGTTGTACGCTGTGACAAGGATCACCAGATGGGGTTTTCGACTCCTTGTTTATAAGGACCAGTACAATGTGATGTTATATAGCCGTCTTTCGTAACTTAGTGGTTAACGTCTCGGCTTCTTATGGCACTAAAGGTTATTAGCAGCGAACAGCTGTCGTACGCTGTGACAAGGATCACCAGATGGGGTTTTCGACTCCTTGTTTATAAGGACCAGTACAATGTGATGTTATATAGCCGTCTTTCGTAACTTAGTGGTTAACGTCTCGGCTTCTTATGGCACTAAAGGTTATTAGTAGCGAACTGCTGTTGTACGCTGTGACAAGGATCACCAGATGGGGTTTTCGACTCCTTGTTTATAAGGACCAGTACAATGTGATGTTATATAGCCGTCTCTCGTAACTTAGTGGTTAACGTCTCGGCTTCTTATGGCACTAAAGGTTATTAGTAGCGAACTGCTGTTGTACGCTGTGACAAGGATCATCAGATGGGGTTTTCGACTCCTTGTTTATAAGGACCAGTACAATGTGATGTTATATAGCCATCTCTCGTAACTTAGTGGTTAACGTCTCGGCTTCTTATGGCACTAAAGGTTATTAGTAGCGAACTGCTGTCGTACGCTGTGACAAGGTTCACCAGATGGGGTTTTCGACTCCTTGTTTATAAGGACCAGTACAATGTGATGTTATATAGCCGTCTCTCGTAACTTAGTGGTTAACGTCTCGGCTTCTTATGGCACTAAAGGTTATTAGTAGCGAACAGCTGTTGTACGCTGTGACAAGGATCACCAGATGGGGTTTTCGACTCCTTGTTTATAAGGACCAGTACAATGTGATGTTATATAGCCGTCTTTCGTAACTTAGTGGTTAACGTCTCGGCTTCTTATGGCACTAAAGGTTATTAGTAGCGAACTGCTGTCGTACGCTGTGACAAGGATCACCAGATGGGGTTTTCGACTCCTTGTTTATAAGGACCAGTACAATGTGATGTTATATAGCCGTCTTTCGTAACTTAGTGGTTAACGTCTCGGCTTCTTATGGCACTAAAGGTTATTAGCAGCGAACAGCTGTCGTACGCTGTGACAAGGATCACCAGATGGGGTTTTCGACTCCTTGTTTATAAGGACCAGTACAATGTGATGTTATATAGCCGTCTTTCGTAACTTAGTGGTTAGCGTCTCGGCTTCTCGTAAGAGGGACCCTGGTTCGAATCCCAGTTTAGGTACAGGTTTTTGCACGCGAATATGCATTACTTGAGCGAAACTTGAAGTATTATGACCAATGATTCTGCGATAGAACTGCAGATCTTCTAAAAGTAAGCCCACAATCAGTAGAGTGCTATTTTATAAAGTATGGAAACTGTACAGGATGAAGCAGAGAAAGCGTTCATATTCCCTAGAACATGAACGTCGTATAAGGATTTTTCCGCACATTTGCCATCGTTCAGTGGTTTAAAAAATTAGCGACACTGCGTTTCGTGATCTACAACCCACCACTAACTTAACAAATAACTAAAATCTAGGCTAAAATAAACAAATCATTACAAAACGTTCTGACAAGTATAAGTTGGTCATAGTAAAATCGTTTATTGCAAAAACATGTTGCCATTTATAGCAAACGTCTCAGAATTTAAATTGAAACTATTTTGTCATTTATACAACAACTAGCTGTTACCCACGGCTTCGCACGCAAATCTTAAGAACCGAAGTCCTTATATTACTTAGTAAAAGCAATTATGCGCGATTGGTTGCGGGTAACAGCTAGTTCGTCAATAAATTCGTAGTATTTTAGACGAAAACTCTTCATTTTCAATAAAACACCAATTACAACCAAATACCCACGGCTTCGCACACGATTTCCTACAGAAAAATTGGGACATAAGAGGCATATTTCTTTTGAATGTCGTTATTGCCCTTCTGAGATAAATGATAGTCACTGAAAGATACTCCAAGCTCATGATCTATTTAAGATTTAAATTTTAAAACAGTCTCAATATGCACCTGTGAAATAACTGGAATTTTTCTCCAATATCCCATGATTTTTGTATACAATTGAACTATATTAGACCATCGTGGACGGGAGTCAAAAAGTCGGAATTCATTAGCGCACATACAATGTAATACATGATGGCGCTCAATGTAATTTTGAAACGAAAATAGGCATATTTTAGGTACATATTATTACAGTCTAATGATTATGAGCTTCAGATGTTAAGCGAAATTGCGTATGGTTTTTATTTTAGGCTTTGCGCGTGTATCACTTCTGGATAAAATTAGTTATATCTCCGATGCCATGATTGAGCTTGCTTTGTTGTCTCGATTGAGAGAATATGTACACACGGAGTTTTGAGAACCATACTTCTGTCAAAAAAAAACAACTAAGGTTGGTTTTATAACATTCTTTATATTTGTAGCCAACGTAAGATAGTAATTATGATATCTGCATTACTCTTCTGATCAAGCACGAGCATGGTTTATATTAGATAAATATTGCAGTTAAAGGTGAATTTTTACGTTAAATTTGAATTTTATTATCTGGATAGTAAAGTCTATGTTTAACAGTGATTGCTGGAACAGTTGAAACAAAATTTGCTGTTTCTCTTAAGCTTACTCTATGCTTTCAAACTATAAGTGTAAAGAAATTTAAAATAGTAATTAAATGATATAAACATATATTTCTTTTGTCGTATTATATACGTTTACAAAGAACAGCTGATTAAATTTGAAAAGGCTCTTTCACTTAATAACATATGTTTGCTGCAATGCATTTCTTACGGGTATTTCTGTAACTTTTAGAGACCAGTGGGGCGGAATCCTGAATCGGGAACGGGATAAAAAGTATCCTATGTCCTTCTCCCAGTTCTTAGCTACCTCCCTACCAATTTTCAGCCAAATCGGATCAGCCGTTCTTGACTTATAAATAGTGTAACTAACACGACTTTCTTTTATATACATATAGATATGCATTCAGACAGTTTTTACATTTGTTCAGATCTTGTAAAATGATCGGTCTCCCAGTTGTGTGCCATAAATTCACCGACATTACAAAATAAATTTGACGCTAAAATGCAATTGTTTGAAAACTACTTTGCAGGATTCTCTGGAATTCATTTAGTGATTATTCGAATCGCTTTCTTTTGCAATTTGAACGCGTATAAAAATGGACTGTTAGGTTCGACTTCTTATATACAATCTCTAAACACTGTAGCGATAATTATTATAAACTGAACTAAAATAAATACATATGCTGCAATTCGTATCTTCGGAATAACGAATCAAAGGAACGACCAGTGGGCAATAATTAATGATCGTCGCGGCAGAAACAAAATGGTCGCAAATCAGAAAACGGATTGAGAATTTGGTCGTTCTAGACGACCTTCTTAAAACCGTATTGTGACTTGACGTGAATTAATTTGAACTCTCTCTTATGTTTCATTTTTAGTTCGTTTTTCAGTATTGGCAACTATCTTAATTTGGTCGTTCTAGACGACCTTCTTAAAACCGTATTGTGACTTGACGTGAATTAACTTGAACTCTCTCTTATGTTTCATTTTTAGTTCGTTTTTCAGTATTGGCAACTATCTTAATTTCAAGTGACCGCTTTTAGTATGCGATCTTTAAAACAGTTATAATTATATCAAATTCCCAATGTATTATTCCCCATTGTGATTCGTACGATGATCTTCAAACCAACAATGATGAGCATTTTTTTACCTTTTTTAGTTCCATTTAAGCGTTTATTCATCGAAGAGTAGTATTTAAATAATGAAGATCTGTGCCGGGGACGTGATCAGAACATCTTACACCATTACTGCTATACATGTTAAGTAACTACTTACAAATAGTTATGGTAGCTTCTACATGAATTAAATGCGTCCATTGTGTTAATGAGCAAATTACAACCCTACACGGCACAGTTGGGCTGTTAGAGTTGGGGTGAGAAGGAAAGGTGTCAGCGGTGCCTAAATATATTTTGGCGCGTGCCCGGGCATTCAGGCTTCTAATCTTTCTCAGTCCGCGAGGTTCCGACCACCTGCCTTAGACACCTACATTCCTACCTTTGCTTTTGTTACTGAGCAAACAATTATTTTATCAAGTTCGGCATCATCCGTAGTCCATCTTAGCAAATTTACGTTTATTCATGCGACTATCAATATGTGTTCACAGTGTTCACACTGTGACTCACTGTTCAGCACATTGTTCAGGGAACTTTTCAGTACATTGTTCAATATACTGTTCAGCACACACTTCAGTACTATGTTCAGTACTTTACTCAGTACACTGTTCAGGGCACTGTTCAGCACACTCTTCAGCACTATGTTCAGTACATTGTTCAGTACACTGTTCAGGGCACTGTTCAGCACACTCTTCAGCACTATGTTCAGTACATTTTTCAGTACACTGTTCAGGGCACTGTTCAGCACACTCTTCAGCACTATGTTCAGTACATTGCTCAGGATACAGTTCAGGACACTGTTCAGGGCACTGTTCAGCACACTTCAGCACTATGTTTAGTGCATTGCTCAGTATATAGTTCAAGACACTGTTCCGTACATTGTTCAGTACACTGTTCAGTGCACTGTTCAGCACTCTCTTCAGCACTATGTTCAGTACATTGTTCAGTATACAGTTCAGGACACTGTTCAGGGCACTGTTCAGCACACTTCAGCACTATGTTCAGTACATTGTTCAGTACAGTGTTCAGGGCACTGTTCAGCACACTCTTCAGCACTATGTTCAGTACATTGTTCAGTACAGTGTTCAGGGCACTGTTCAGCACACTCTTCAGCACTATGTTCAGTACATTGTTCAGTATACAGTTCAGGGACACTGTTCAGCACACTTCAGCACTATGTTCAGTACATTGCTCAGTATACAGTTCAGGACACTGTTCAGGGCACTGTTCAGCACACTTCAGCACTATGTTCAGTACATTGTTCAGTACAGTGTTCAGGGCACTGTTCAGCACACTCTTCAGCACTATGTTCAGTACATTGTTCAGTACACTGTTCAGGGCACTGTTCTGCACACTCTTCAGCACTATGTTCAGTACATTGCTCTAGTATATGGTTCAGGACACTGTCCAGTACATTGTTCAGTACACTGTTCAGTGCACTGTTCTGCACACTCTTCAGCACTATGTTCAGTACATTGCTCAGTATACAGTTCAGGACACTGTTCAGGGCACTGTTCAGTACACTGTTCAGGGCACTGTTCAGGGCACTGTTCAGCACACTTCAGCACTATGTTCAGTGCATTGCTCAGTATACAGTTCAGGACACTGTCCAGTACATTGTTCAGTACACTGTTCAGTGCACTGTTCTGCACACTCCTCACCACTATGTTCAGTACATTGCTCTACTATATGGTTCCGGACACTGTTCAGTACAATGTTCAGTACAATGTTCAGCATATGTTCAGGCCACTGTCCAGTACCATTTTCGGTACACTGTTCAGTACATTCTCCAGTATACAGATTAACACACTCTTTCGTACATAGTTAAGTAGACTAATCACTGTTTAATACGTTGTTCAGCTCTTTTTTCGTCAGTTCATTTATCAGCACACTCTTCAGTAAATTGCCAACATACGGTCATGTATATTGTCAGCCTACGGTTTAATACACTGATCAATAACAGACTTGTATTCAAGCGTGAACATTTTTCAATAAATTCATCACGGTTTTAAAGTTTGTAACCGCAAAACATCCTTACGTTGCATTTTCTTGTGATTTATCTCTGGGAAAATCAACACCACGTCTAATTTAACTTGAAATACTATAATTTCAACAACCAATATAATTTCAGAAAAACTGACAGATAGATTATTTTATCTGATTTTCAGAAGAGATTTCAGCGTGAGAAAGTGACTTGTGGGACATATGGGAACGCTAAGACTCAAAATTTACAATTGATCATTCAATATTTTGGAGGTAAGAGTTGACTTGAATTTTTTGGCTAAACTTTCCACAAAGAATTCCTGCTAACACTCCCATACACTGCCGTCTGAGAAATGGTAATTAAAACATTTTGAAAATAGAGAAGCTATTAAAGTAAGAGCTTATGCTAGATAAGATGCACACAATCAAACAGTTGGTATAATATCGATTAAACGAGTGAAATTCATTGCTATCGATTACTCCAGAGATGTTGACATATCAATGAGCATTAATACGGTAATTCGTATAATCTTTCATTCATATGGACAGTTACAATCTGGAATGTAATTGGTGAGTAAAAAAGATTCAACAAGGTAATTAGAAGTTAACTAGTACTAAGGTATTGATGAATATTACTGAACGCTCGCATCCGATAGTCTATAATTATCAGTCTGGGCACGTAGGAATATAATTGTGACCCATCATTTATCCCTGTACCATCGTTAATTTGAATAACTGTATTACGAAACTGAATTTTAACGTTCATTTTGTACATTAAGTGTTCACAGGGGAAGCGGGAAAATCGCAAAATAAATATAGTTGTAAACAAGCTGAGCGCAACCATATGGCATTTTAACATGTAACGTAGTACTCGTATAACACATTTAGCATAACTGTCCACAAGACATCTCGGTAAATAATTCATCTGTAGACTTTTTAAGTTTTGCATGAACTTTATGCTACGTAAATAAGAATTCGCCTGAGCATCGCGCCATTCAGTAGGCTGGCACAGTATCTTTAACATGTAACGTAGTATAACACATATAGCACAACTGTCCACAAGACATCTCGGTAAATAATTCATCTGTAGACTTTTTAAGTTTTGCATGAACTTTATGCTACGTAAATAAGAATTCGCCTGAGCATCGCGCCATTCAGTAGGCTGGCACAGTATCTTTAACATGTAACGTAGTATAACACATATAGCACAACTGTCCACAAGACATCTCGGTAAATAATTCATCTGTAGACTTTTTAAGTTTTGCATGAACTTTATGCTACGTAAATAAGAATTCGCCTGAGCATCGCG
The DNA here is from genome assembly GCF_021130785.1 of Homalodisca vitripennis. Classification (NCBI taxonomy): domain Eukaryota; kingdom Metazoa; phylum Arthropoda; class Insecta; order Hemiptera; family Cicadellidae; genus Homalodisca; species Homalodisca vitripennis. Next base: position 107,507,775 of record NC_060213.1, read on the forward strand.
CCATTCAGTAGGCTGGCACAGTATCTTTAACATGTAACGTAGTATAACACATATAGCACAACTGTCCACAAGACATCTCGGTAAATAATTCATCTGTAGACTTTTTAAGTTTTGCATGAACTTTATGCTACGTAAATAAGAATTCGCCTGAGCATCGCGCCATTCAGTAGGCTGGCACAGTATCTTTAACATGTAACGTAGTATAACACATATAGCACAACTGTCCACAAGACATCTCGGTAAATAATTCATCTGTAGACTTTTTAAGTTTTGCATGAACTTTATGCTACGTAAATAAGAATTCGCCTGAGCATCGCGTCATTCAGTAGGCTGGCACAGTATCTTTAACATGTAACGTAGTATAACACATATAGCACAACTGTCCACAAGACATCTCGGTAAATAATTCATCTGTAGACTTTTTAAGTTTTGCATGAACTTTATGCTACGTAAATAAGAATTCGCCTGAGCATCGCGCCATTCAGTAGGCTGGCACAGTATCTTTAACATGTAACGTAGTATAACACATATAGCATAACTGTCCACAAGACATCTCGGTAAATAATTCATCTGTAGACTTTTTAAGTTTTGCATGAACTTTATGCTACGTAAATAAGAATTCGCCTGAGCATCGCGTCATTCAGTAGGCTGGCACAGTATCTCTACTGTCAGCTGAGGAATGTAAAAATTCCGATATAGGTACCGGTACTTCGTTAAAAAAAAATTATTTCTAGGTAAACGTATTTAGAAACACTATTACCTCCCATGGGCCAAAATCAATTTCAAACAAGTTCAGAAACAATTAAATATAATCCAAGATTTAATTAATTAAATTTAAACGTAAATCTGATTAAAATTGCGTTTTATTTTATACCCCAATAAAAGTTTATTCGTACATTTTATTTTGTTCGTTATTATGGAACAATATTTTTTAGCTACAATGACATTGTTATGACCTTGGTTGAAACAAACTTGGCAGTAATAATGTAGCGTCATTTATCATAAATAAAACACGCAAATTGTTAACTAATTTGCACAAAAAGTTATCAGGCTACCATTATTTCGTGACTTAATACTTTTTCGCAGCACTCAATCAGAAAACCGGCTACGGAAAGGGATTCAGAGAGATCGTTTTGAGGTTAGGTTTTCGCGATGTCGGCCTATCAGCTGTCCAACCCATATCGCGAAAACCACCACCTGACTGCCGGCCACTTGTGAAAACACAGCTGTGCAGAAATAGTTTAGGTCAGTGTTGTGGTCTCAATATGGGTGGTCCTTCCCTTCCGCTGGTGTTTATTATCATTAGAAATTGAATTTGGCGTTCAGAGGTTGGTTAAGGGTTCCGCCACCACCAGATTCGCATATTTAGTTTATCCAGCAAAGAAAGGTATAAGTCACTTTTATTTCTGGCTTTAATGTTTAACTTAAGAATAAAATTATTTAATGAAACCACATTGTAGTTAATATAATATATTTGTATATGATAATTCAGTGTTGGTATTTGTAACTACTACACACTAAAACACTACAGCTAATTTGAGAATATCACGGGATTTTCTAAGTATTTGTTCTGGTTTTATTCATTTATTGTTAGTTTCTTGTTGTAATCTGCTTAAGATATTAATTCACATGTAATGTAAGTATCATGTAAATTAAGTGAAACCATTTACATACCATTACATTACAAGTTAAAACATACAGTAGATAGACAGACATACAAACTAAGCAAAATGTACCATAGTGTTATAGGAACATTTTATGAACTTTCACCTATTTGACCAAAATATTTCCCCCACAGTTTTGAATATCTTCTATATTTAGAACGTAAGACATAGTTATTTTCTCCCCAATATTTATGATCTGTAAACTCAACTTTGTACATGAACTGAAAGAACGGAATATCGCATGACCCTCTGAATGTCACAAAACTCTTACCAATCAACCTAAGTCTTACAAAGTAAACTTCGTCAGATGTGTTAGTACGTCCATTGATAAAATTTCATATCATTGTACTCAACTTGTGTGCACATTTATTTACTCTGCGATTTTCTCGTTCTTATCATGATTACACATAAGACCAACGTAAAAATGTTAGAATTTTTTTATATTTAAGTTTGACCTTTAAATACTGAAATCAATAAAGTTCTTTCTTTGACCAAGAGGAAGGTATATACCTAGTTTCAAATCTCAACAACTTTTCTATCAAGAGTTCTTTCTTTGACCAAGAGGAAGTTATATACCTAGTTTCAAATCTTTACAACTTTTCTATCAAGAGTTCTTTCTTTGACCAAGAGGAAGGTATATACCTAGTTTCAAATCTCTACAACGTTTCTATCAAGAGTTCTTTCTTTAACCAAGAGGAAGTTATATACCTAGTTTCAAATCTCTACAACTTTTCTATCAAGAGTTCTTTCTTTGACCAAGAGGAAGGTATATACCTAGTTTCAAATCTCTACAACTTTTCTATCAAGAGTTCTTTCTTTGACCAAGAGGAAGGTATATACCTAGTTTCAAATCTCTACAACTTTTCTATCAAGAGTTCTTTCTTTGGCCAAGAGGAAGGTATATTCAAAGTTTGAAATCTCTACAACTTTTCTAACAAGAGTTCTTTCTTTGGCCAAGAGGAAGGTATATTCAAAGTTTGAAATCTCTACAACTTTTCTAACAAGAGTTCTTTCTTTGCCTAAGAGGAAGGTATATACCTAGTTTCAAATCTCTACAACTTCTATCAACAGTTATCTGATAAATAACGACATGATTTTAAAAAGGACTTGTCAGATCCTTAATTATGAATTACGTAAAACTTATTCAAAACTTGGTTAGGAGTTAAATATTTTAAAACCATTACGTTTATTTTTAAATTAACTCTAGGTTGTAGAGTTAGAGTTGAGACTAATCGAATCGATTCTGAATTCAACTTCTGGAAATCATCGAATGTGCTCACATTCCCTAGAAGTGTTATGACTCTAATCAAATGTATTTAACAGCTCGATGCAAATATGATCAGACATTTTTACAATAGACAAAGCAATAGTGACGTCGATCGACTGCGGACAGATTTATGGGTAGGCAGTATTTTCCAAGGGCAAACGTGTTGAGCCGTAACAACAAAGCTTACTTCGCCGTCACCGTCCATCTTTCTCGAACTGTTTCCAAAACACCACCGAGCTCCAAGTGCAGTCAAGCCACAGCTGGCTGTTTGTTTGTTGGTCTTTGTTTACTCCGGAGGTGTGTGGTCACGTGGGCAAGGACGTGCTCCCAGACCCTCTCTCCAGATGATAGCGGAGAGGAGCGGGTAAATATTGCCGCGGAACCGGGACGTGTGAACGATCATCCTGACAAACCGTTTCAGAGAAAAGGACCACAGAAACTGGAATGCGAAACCCCACAGATGGTATGCAGGAGAGATGACCTTTTGAAAAGAGTTTGAGATAAATTCCTATAAATCAAGATGTCGTAAGAGGTCGACATTTCTTCACGATAGATGAAGTATTATTTTTTTATATAAAAATAAAAACATTGTATGTTAAATGTATATACTTATCAAATCTAAAAAAAGAAAGTGCAAGTTGTACAATGCGAATAAGGATACAGGAAAGAGAGGAATGATTTTGTGGGTGTGGAATGAAGAACATTGGATAGGAATTGTACATTATCGAAGAGAGGATGCAATGAAATGTTGTATATGAAGAATAGGCTCAGTTTTCAATAAACAATTACTTAAATATTTATAAATTGTTACGAGTTTTTAGCGTGCAAAAACACATATATTAGTAATAGGGCCATGATAGTAAAAGAGCATCTCTTCCTGTGTATGTTATAGTATAACATTCAACATTAATCTTTATAATTAACACAAATAAATCTCTTTGCAGCAATATATTTTTGTTTGTAGAAGCATACATAATTAATTGTATTGCATTAACTTGTCTACCAATAAAATAAGTATACAATGCGTGTTTTATTGAATTATAACTGTCCTTGCAGCGCTTTCCAAAGAATAAAACTTACTGACTCCGTTTGATAAGTAGATGATTTAAACAAATGTATTAATTTTATTAATGTTTTTATTTTATTTCTTTTTTAAGACTAACCCGAAACTTTAACCAGGAACCATTTAACATATTACTTCATGCCATCTTGGGTGATAATTTGTTAGCGTAATAAAATACCATGCCCGAAACGATATTCAAACAGGGTAGATAACATTGATAGATAATAAGATTTACACTACCACATAATCTTAAATAAACACTTCCCTATGCCCTCCAACATTTTAATTGGTTCTATTTTTATGAGTTATTGATGAAGAAGAGTCTTTTACACAAGTCCATCAGCTCAGTGTACAAACATGAATGCTTGGTAGATTCTGGTATTTAATCACTCCGACACGATTGGAATCTATCTTAAAAGAGTCTATCTCAACCGCAAAGAGACAAGAGACTGATAGTATTGTATGTCATGTAAATGTGAGGAAAAACAAATCTTGCAAGAGTCTATCTCAATTGCAAAGACATACACAAGAGAATGATAGTGTGTTATATCACGTAAATTTGAGGAGTCTACCTTACAAGGGTCTATCTCAATTGCAAAGAGACACACAAGATAATGATAGTCATACTACTTTTTTCTCAGTCGCCCTCACCCCTATGTTCTTTCGTGAAATTTAAGGATGGTGTCTTTTCCTGTCACAGACAAAATTGGACGTTTTCACATGATTGCCAAAATTCCCATGTAGTATACCTATCTGGAATATTGGCTAAGTTGGATGGTTTGATCAACAATGTCATTTGTCCAACAGAACAAATATATGGATGGACTTAGTTTTCTAATCACGTGATAAAATTAAGTACTGATTTGGATAATCATAGAATTCAATAACGTCACCTTATTTTCGTGTCAGAATAAAATTGGATACCGACAAACATGGACTACCTTGAAATTATCTAAAAATGTCCTCCGTGAAAAGGAAAAATCTTGAATCTTTTTATTGTAAAGTAGTTAATAACCTAGATATTAACAAAACTGCTGGATACTTCTGGTAGACTCCAACACTATCACTAGCTACAAAGGGATGGATCCGGAACATTTTTCTGTTGCATCAAACAGTACTTGATATTAAATATTCTGTACTCTAAGTAATTTTAAGTAATTTAAAGGAACAGCTGTTTGTTGTTGACAGATGCCAAAAGTATTAAAGTTAAACTAATTATGTTATGTTCTGTTTAATTTGTGCCTTGTGTATAAACATATTTTCATTAGCAGCTTGAAATTAACAACTAAACACAACCTAACTTGTATGTATAATAGAATATTTCCAGATATTGACAAACGATATACGATGAAAGGTTAGTATGCACTCAGTAGTTGTCATGCGAGGACGACCTTGTACGTTTACAATAGTTTGCTTCATGGTTCTTTATAACTTAATAGTTTTAGCTATTATCTTTGGCGTGTCACAGCGTTTCAATAATTACATACTTCATACCAGGTTTCAAGTATCGATACTTAGTTTTCCCAATAATAATTAACCACGAGATATAAATTATTGCCACCAACCATGCTTCCACTAAACAGTCCTACTTAAAGAAGGAAATTTTAAAAATATTGTTAATTAAAAGAAGCAATTTGTCCGCACACTTTTAATCTGAATGAATAAACGTTTGATCGAAATTGTTACAAATCAACACATTGCCCAACCAATTTAAACGAATCTTCCTGTTTGTAAATATTGTATTTAATTGACAAGGTGGCCCTTCGCCTTTAATTGGTACACAGTGTCCATGTTTTTTTCGCAGAATGTCACTTCGATGCCGCTAAGTATCCAACTGGACGGAAATGCGGGTAGATAAATCGGAGACCAAGCTGTTTACTGACCTGGTATCTAGAAACGGGATTGTGTTTGCTGGAACGATAAATGGAATCATTGCAAAAAGCAAAACGATTAATTTTCAAGCGTGGATGGCCTAATTTCTTTTTCTGTATCGTTACAATATTAATTTTATGTAACAAATTCAAACATCAAGATTATTATGCTCGATATAATCATGATACCTAGTACAGGAAAATTAAAGAGATAGAAATGATTTTCTGTGATGTAATATTAGTGTTTCAAATGATTAGCCGTAAAAGTGTTTATAAATCTACTCTGAAAATGTGTTAAGTCTCTTTAAAAGTAAATTCCTTTTTCAAAAAATGATAATAACGTTAGGTCAAGGACCCTGAAAAGGTGTGCCACAAGTTTCATCCTTAGATCCATTCATGTTTATGTTATCTAGTCGCAGGCGCGGCTGTTTCTGCGTATGTACGAATACACAAATGTGACCACCACGATGCTGACAGGACGGGCACCTGTTTAGATAAGCCAACTAACTACAACTGAAAGCATTCACCAGCCGCTTTGAGTTCTTATCTTTCTAAACTTTGCAAGTTGAAGAACACAATACCTTTTACGTATTTATAACTGCAATTAATTAAAGAGACATTCCAACTGTTTTTGTAAACTTATCTTTACGCAAACTTGTGTTTCGACGTCTTTTAAGCCTTCATAATATTCATTTTGAATTCAGGTTTTTCATATTTATAGGAGCAGCATTTCAATACTCTAGCTAGGTAAATTCCTAAGGAGTTTATGAACGTCTATAATAGTTAATCTATATATATAAAAATGAATGTTTGTATGTTTGTCCTTTATGGAATCGTGAACTATTGGACCGATCATGATGAAAATTTGTACGTATATGTATTTTTCCACGGAGAAGGTTTATATGCTACGCCCATTGATGTAACTCGCCACCAGACGGCGCTGCAAAAGATAAAAGTTTTCAAATCGCCTACACATTATAAACTGCAATTGCAAGGCATTTACGTATATTTAACTGCCAAATACTATTTGAAGGCGCTAAGTTATGATGTATATTTGTCTTTAAAATAAGTTTCTGGTTGAACTTAAAGGTTGAGTGTTAGGTCACTTTATAATAAAGGACATGTACGTGTACAATACACTTTTGATCGATTTTCATGATCGTGACATCAAGGCAAACTCTACATTGGCGATGGAAATATAATTTACTTGAACCAGAAATGCTCTTACACGGACAAAGCTTACGAAAAGCGTGCAAAGCCGCGGGAAACAGCTAGTTACTTCATAAATATAAGTATTTTATTGGTCTCTTGTTTATTTTATGTTTCAATATTAACTGGCAATAACTATAAAAACAATATAATTACCTCCTCGACGTTGAAGATTTATATCGAGTTCGTTTTTTAACAACTTCTGAATGTATGTTACTCTTACCATACATTTTTTTATAAATATGCTACTTGGATTACACGTTGTTTTATTTATTAAAGCATCAGTGAATAATATAACGAAATATGTGCATCATATAAAGTAGCCTAAAATAAGTATTAATGTTCAATATAAATATACTTAAATTGACTAATAGTATACTGATACCTAAATCGTATAACACTGGATATTTGAATGAAAACTTGAAATTGGATTTCAGTAACATAATTATAAGCTAAAACCGCTATCCCGTAGTGTAAACGTACTTTAGTTTGCAGATGTAAAACTCCATTGTATGTCTTTGCTCATTGAGCTATTAACTCCAATTCTCAACTAATACTATTTCTGATCTAGTAACCTTTACTCACGAATTACGCCCATGTACTGAATAAAATTAAGGTGTGCATAAAATAATGTCTAATTTTGTAATGAACTATTATATACGTTTCTAAAATCTTTAAGAATTTACACAACTAGAGTATTAAAATACTGCTCCTATAAACAAGGAAGAACATAATTCAAAATTAAAATTAACTAAATATTTCACACTTACGCTTACCCGTTAATATTATACTCATTATTAATTTCAGCAGTATAAATATATAATATATATATATATATATATATATATATATGGAGGAGTGTATATTAAGTCAAATGTTTGTAGTTTAGAGAATTACAATGAATTGGGGCAAGTTTTATGTGAGATTTAAAATAGATCATTATTACACATTTAATGAATTATTCTTGGTTTGGATGGATAAGAGCAGAGATCTCAAATGTCCAGTCTTTATAGGATCTCAAATTATTTATGTGTTTCTAAGATAGAGGTGAATTTATTCAGGAAATTTTCAGCGATTAAAAATTTTCCGGATTTTAGGGAGATATCAAATGATTCAGAAAGTTCTTCAGATGATCTCAAATAATTCTTTATTGGATTTAATCATGCCGATCACATTTATACAGCAATATCACTTAAAATCACATGCACGTTACCAAATCGATTGATTTTTAATAAATGAATATTAAAGTTCAAATAGTGTCCACAAAGATTTCACAAAAGAAAGTTCAGAGATGTTGTAAAGCGGATTAGGTGATTACTATTAACTTATTCAGATTTCAGAAACTTTCAAATAAAGCCTAATAACAGTCAATAAATTAGTTCATGTTGAGTTAGCAGTGATTGTAGAATATTTCTCTTGATCTCGTAATTATTAGGCTTACATTTTATGTCACTTTACTGATGTCTTCATCACGAATAAGTTAGGCTAGTTAACGGGTTGTTTGTTAATTTTCGTGGCAGTAAGATAATAGTAATTTTGGTTACTTTTCCATACCTAAATTTTTATTTGGGCCAATTAAAATAAAATTTTTCTATACCCAAACGTCTATAATTAACAAGGTGGGCCACAGCAATTTTACACACCACATGTTTGGTAACAGGCTTCGCTAAGGATTTACGAAAAAAGTCATATATTGCACTCAGTTTTTTTATACATTTCTTTGTTTTATGAATTGTCAATGCCATTGTGGAGTTGCCCATACGACTATTAGAATTTGTTCACTACCACCCATCCAGATCCCATGGAGTGACACGGCACATCATCGAGTTACAGTGATTCATGAATGAATTTTCCAAGAAACTTTCAAGACTATAGGTCAGTTTGTTTTCGATATATCGTGCCTACAGGCAGACAAAGATAACATTTTTCTAGTCTCTTGAGTGCTAACGCTCAGCTATAAAAGGGTTCTATCAATGTAGAGATAATGTAGAAGAAATAGGTCAGTAAGTTTAACGAAACAGTTTGGTAACAAAGGTACCATAAAATGACTTTTTTGCCACAATACCACTGCACATTGCGGGCCAGGACTATAGTGAATGACTTTATTAATTTGGAATTCCGATATAATCATTAATCTTGGGCATTAAAAGATATACTGTGCACAGAAACAACTTCCACAAAGCTTGAGAATGAATTATGCATCTAACTGAAGCGTAAAAATTAAGGGAAAGGTATATGTACATAAAAATTAAAATACTTAATGATAAATAAATACATACTTTTAGTGGGATAAAGATTATTGAAAATTCTGATCGATGGTAGGCTAAGGTCAATGAAATATTAATCATTTATAAATTAATGTAATTAAAATAACTAAAACCCTTTAAATTAAAACTTTTTATTACATACACGTGTTTCGGTTTTTAACCATCATCAGGTGTACATTATGACCTCTCCAGGTTTTGTAATTACAATTTATTGCATATGAATCATAAATTATCGGATGAAATAATTATACTACTAACCTAACGAAAAGAACGATTCCTTACATAATTATAGTTGGCCATTTTAGGACGGATATAGAGGGTTTTAAACTTTTCAAATTTTACCACACCAAAATATTAATTTTTATACAGATGGAAACTATGTATTTGAAATTCCGTTCTGTAGCTCTGCTTTTTTTGAATTTAGTAAAAAAAATCAAAAACATTGGTGAAAAGAAATAATTTCAAATATATATAAACTTTGTTTAATTTAAAAAATACTATCGTTGCATTCGCTGAAAAAAAGTGGCTTCAAGTATGTAAACAAGTATAATTTTTATAACATGAAAATATATTATACTGTGGTATTAGAATATAAACTTGTTATTCGTCTCCATTAACAAAATAGTAAAAATAGAAAAGTACATTTGGTATGTTTATATTAAAGCATTCTCTATCTGGATGAGAGTTCCAACCGCGCGCCTTACTCTTTTGGCCTCAGGGCATCACCAGCACCTGCAATCCAACCGTCCACATTAATAAAGACTTGTCGAGAGCCGAGGAGTACCTCAAGGGTCGTGTTTGGGACCGCTCCTTTTCATTACTTATTTTTCTTTTACTCTTATTTTCTCGGTTGATATTCCCCACAGAGCTGTCCGCACGTCCAATGTTATAATCCTATCCGGTCATTTAACCCCTGCACTGATCTATGAGGCGTTATAAGCCCCTACAACCCCGACCCGGCACGGCAGCACCCCTTCAATCCGATTAAAATATTAAATCAGTTTAACAAATGGGACACATTTTTTTATTTTTAAACCGCTCCTAATTCGTAACTGAGCAATGTCCGAAGGGATAGATGTCGGATGTAATAAATTAAACAAGTGCGAAAATTAAAGAGTTTTATCAACGTATCAAAATTGTCGTTATAAACGTTTCATAGTGGCCGAAACTCTGCCATCCTCACATATCTGAGATATGGTACACATTAACCCTCGACTTTTAGATATACATTCCTTAAAGTTTGACAGAGGTAGAGATACTGCGATAGAGCACTCAGATACAGACGTGACAAATCATCGGAACATCTTATCTGGCGCTATCAGGGAGGATTGAAATATCATCGCATTTACGGACAGCCATCTAGACATCGATAGAAGTATCGATAACTCGATTATGCCGATCATCGTGTCCGCTCAAATTCCGATATAGATGTAAAATTACGTAGATATCGGAACATCTTTGTGGTTGCTGTGTCCATGAGGAAATGTAAGGATGTAATTTTAATACTTTCAAACAGGGGTACCTCTATGTCTACAAAATTCTCAAAATCTGTTAACTACATCACCACAATACGTCCTCGGACACACTAAAAATTGCTATTCGTAAATCACATTTTTGACCACTATCCATGTAGATATGTATATATATATATATATATATATATATATATATATATATATATATATATATATATATATTAAAATGTATAAATGGCAATAGCCTTATTTTTAATTTCAATAAACATTGAATCGCAAAAAGTACTTGCTCCGCCGGGACTCGAACCCGGATCTCTCACTTGCCGGGTGAATGTGCTACTATTACACCACAGAGCGCTTACTTTTTCCGATTCAATTATTTTGTATTTGGCCGTATCTGTCACGTATGCGTTTAAATAAGCAAACTAACATATGATCGGAAGACAAAATTATTGTCGTTTATTGAAATTATATATATATATATATATATATATATATATACCATATATTAGATATATATACCATATATTAGATATATTTTTTTAATTGGCACAACTTATCGCTCTTCTACTATTTACCCACTAAACATTAGTCTACATAATGTTCCACCTGATTGTAAATGTTGGGAAACAGCTTGACAAAATATGAAGACTAGTTTGATCTAAATTAACATATCTGATTTACACCAGCAGCGCACCAAACGGCCGACTCCGTAACTAATTACGTCGTAAATCCCGACCAAACCGGCTAATGCGCTGTTTTATTTAATATTAATGCAATTTAAACCAGTTAACTGTGAGTTAAGACCCCTCGCCAGCAAGCTATCTACGGCCCGCACCACTCGACATTTCGGATGACCCATCAAAATTCGCCAAACATAAATTTCAACTAACGACCCTTTATAAAGTCAAATTCGCACCGTTAGAAAAATATGGAAATTTCAATCCGCCCTCTGATGGAGACTTGTCTTCCGTTATCCAGTAATGACGACAGTCCACACTTTTGGAAATACAGTGTTTTGTGAGGAAAGGATAACAGGAATTTTGCCATCGTTATAGGTTATAAAAGACATAACACAACGTTTCGAGGATTGGAATCTATCCTCTTTGTCAGGTGGGGGAGGTATTAATACATACAAAGATAAAGAACAAAAAGAATTAAAGAATGGAAAGAAAATGGTTTAAACGTACCAAAAAGGTGCTTGGAGTGCAATCCAAGCGTTGTTCACTGCACAGGATGTCCTGAGCACAGATCACAAGTACGAGGATCACAATCACACATCACACTAGCACAGGCTACAGTGTAGTATCTGGGATACTAATAAAGAATGTCGATGTCGGCTCTTTCATCGGCACCGCGTAGTGTCATACAAAAATATGTGTAGGGGACATGACTAAAGGTGATGAAATATGCACTCTTAGACAAGTGGTTTCTCAATGTATGGATACACGGTTAAAACTTCCATTCATAACTTGAATTTCGACATAATTTAACTCGATCCCTGTCCAGGACTCTCCTGACCGGTTATTAGCCTTTTAGGAGTTTGAGTATAACTCACAATTTTATTAATTGGCTTTCAAGCTGATCGTTGAGTACCGTATTGTTATTACTCCGGTATACAAATGCGAAAATGCCTTTGTTTGTTTCTTTGTTTAGCTTTTAACGCGTCAACTAGTCAACCAATTGTACTGAACTTTTACATGGGCACTCTTACGGTCTCTGGGATGAATAGGCCTAGTTGTATTTTAAAAATCCCTCTGGGCCTATCGAAAAATTCTATCTTGGTCTAAAGTTGTAAAATATTCAGTCAAACAGCAAGTCTAATGTAATAAACTGGTCTGTGTAAACATTGTTTATTATTTTCAAATGTTTCACATTTATAGTGAGTACATTCTCAAAAGCATAACCATTACTTTTTAACGCCGTTTAAATTTCAGCGATTAGGAGAGTTCTCTTCTGCCTTAGAAAAATTCCTAAAACATAAGGTCGGAATTTACCCTTTCCCTTTGAAGAATTCAATAAGAATTATACTAGGAGAAAGTCGCTGGACTGTGCTTTAGAATTAATGTGACAATTCCCGCTCTGTTTTAAAATATTAACAATATTTATCAGTTTATATAGACACCAACTTGTAGTGCCATTGTTAATATACTTTTAACTGCACATTTTTATCAAATACTATTATATATTATACCTAGAAGAAATGTTACTATCTAACCTTTACTATAAATTTAAAGACTGATATTAAAAACATCTTAGTTTACTTTTGACAGAAGTAAGTTTCTTTGATCTGTGATATATATTTTCTTGATCAGGAAACAAGGCAAAATCAAGTATAGAAAGACCATACTAAGAACAAAGTAAATTGCAATGGCCATAATATAAATTTATTGATGTACCTTCTTGATCGTGGCAACAGGGAAAACTCATCGTTGGCGTAAGGAATATAATTCACTCGAGCCAGCAATGGGCCATACACGTGCAACTCTTACTGAACTGCGTGTAAAGGAGAGGGTAACTGCTAGCAGTGCAGGTATAATAGGCAATGTGGTCTAATTTTTACTTTGCATTTAATGACTGTTATGAAACCTTAACTAGTTGTCTTTTGACTAAAATAGGCTTCTCCGAGATGTGTGTATACATATTTTCTTAATTGGAAAAGAGGCAAACTCAGTTATGGAAGAAAAAAAAACAAAAATCGGAGTAAAATACAATGGCTATAAATATACACTTTATAACATATTTTCTTGCTCGTGGGGAAGGCAAAATCAACATTGGTGTCGGAAATATAGTTCACTCGAACCAGAAGTGCTGATACAGGTGCAAAACCTACGAAATTGCGAGCGAAGCCAAGGTTAACTGCTGGTATGATGTGAAAATAACGTTCTCAGCCTAGACGTTTTAATGAATTTGTACCCATACTCTATACAATAGCTAAACTCTAAATAAATTTGTTGAAAATAATTCCCCAAAAACAATAACGAAAGCTTTTAATGTATTCAGATTTGACAGCCCTTACGTTGCTTAAACATTTTTACGTAGTAATTTTATAATGGTTCTTATATAACCACTACTTAAATAGTAGAAACTGAATCTGGATTGCTAATATTTGTAGTGTGGTTATAGAGTTTCTAACTCAGTTACAAAGTGTTTATTCAGAGAAATATTAGTGTGGAAACTATCCTAAAGTAAGCTATAAATTTGCCGTCTAACTATAGAACACCTTTTACTGGCGAGAATTTTTAGTTCTACGTTTTATAAGATTTATGGCTGTATTGCTATAATATTACGTTAGCTTTAGACAGTCTATTCAGTGTTAAAAATCGCCGCATTTCTCATATTTTGAAGGAAACAGGATGTTTCCGGACATTTGCCATTGTTCAGTGAAACAAAAATAATCAGTAACACTACGTTTCGAGATCTGCAATCTAATTTCTTCTTCAGGTAAATAACTAACCTAATACATTTATAAACATTTATCAAGTGCATGTTTTAGAGTTAGTCAAGTTGACACACAACATGGTGGTTGTGATTCCTGACTTAGGTGTGCCACAACGCTTCGGTATGATTTGTTTATTTTAACCTAGTTTGTAATTATGTATTAGGTTAGTTATTTACCTGAAGAAGGGATCAGATTGCAGATCTCGAAACTTAGTGTTACTGATTTTTCTTTCACTAAACGATGGCAAATGTCCGGAAACATTCTGTTTCCTTCACAATCCTTCGGTCGTCAAAAATAAATTTCAAACAAAGAATTCTTATATTTGTTGATTTTTGTGAAATCTCACACATTTAATTAACCTTTTGGTAGAGTCGTATTATTTATTGTATTTTCTTTATTTGTAGTTCTAATTTTATCTTGCATCGACTTTCATGTGCTGTTAATCTTCTGAAACATCGATGGACTCCAATGACAGACCGCAACAAAGGACGCGCCCTCCACAGAGCCTAAGGGTGAAAAATGCCGACGCCACCACAGCCACCACCACCAGAAGTTAATGATATGCTCACTATTACGCTCCTGCCCCCGACATGTTACAAATGCTGCCCCGTGGGGCAGTCATAGATCCATAGTCTGGAGACCGGGAGCCGGCAGCTACCCCTGCGCATTCCACCGCCCCTAATATATTACCCTACGATAACACCCATTAAATTAATATGCAGCCACTGGCGAGCACCCAGTTTTCGCCGCCAACAGCAATTACTTGCCATATGGCCCTTACAATGTTATTTTTATGTAAACTACGTGATAATTGATTATATTAAGAGTGCATTAGACAAAAATGTTGAATAAATTGAGCAATCTTTTAAATCTACAAAAATCCAACATAATCAAGAAGAGCAACATGTATTCAATAGAAAAAAGTGTATGAGTCAGCCCCATTTATTTTTCACCTTCCCCTTAAACTTGACCCCTGGAATCTAGAGTCCGTCTGAAAAAAGTTCAGCTACGATGAAGCTCAAAATAGACTTATTTTTAAATGGTTTAACATTTACATAACGAAACGAAATACCAAGCTAGTCTATGATCTTACACATACTGAATTGTGTACCTGACATACCTATTTATGGATTGCACTTGATTTTGTACTCTGTGTGTCTCTAATATCGAACCTATGCACAGTTATCTCTTCAGACGGACTTTTGCCTCCAGAGTTCAGGAGTGACAGCGTCAGGTTTCAAACGCCGCACTAAGTGGAAGTTAAAATGGGGCTGAACTCAATATTCGCATCGAATCAACCCTTCTCGCCATAGCTACGTTACGAGTAAAACTTATTACTTAAAAATATCTTGAGGTTAAATCGAAATGTACCTCAACCCTCTCATTCAAATTGCATTTTCTAAAGCTGGCTACACACTTCTTTCATAAAACATTTTGTCAGTATGAATTTTTGTCATTTGTAGCATTTTCATTAGCATGCATTATTTTTACTAGGTATCCATTTGCAATATTTTATCAAATACAATAAACTGATTAATCAATACTTTATTAATAACTATCAATTGCATGCCATGCAGGAACGTTGTCTGTAATACCCCAAGTTGGTCAGATTCCGTTATATGCCCCCAACGCTTAAACCTTTTTCAATGAAATTAGAACGTTATAAAACGATGTATTTGAGTAACAGAACTAACATTCCATCAATCAACAAGCATTTCCAGGTATTGCGATCGGTATTGTTGTCGCTGTTATCTTATCTTTCTCGAGAATCCGGATTACGGCAGGCCGCGCGGCATCACATGATTATTTAAGTTTTTTGCACGGTACATAATTGCCTGTCTGTTACAATTCAATTTATATTTATGATCAGCCCCTCTAGAATTTGATATTTTACTGATAGGTACTATCTCGAGGGATGCTTTTCTTTCGTTGACATCAGCGCCGGACACACTTTTTTTTCGTTGACATGGCCGGAGGCACTCGCATTTTGGGTGGCGGAGTGTGATCAAGAATAAAAAACAAGTTTTGTGTGTTTTTCAATAAAGAGTTTAGTTTTTGTTTGGTAATGTTTGTTTTTGTTGAATTGTTGTGTTTGGAGAAATGTAGGGGTGTGGTCGATATAATACGTAAGTACCCTTTTTTCTTAGCTAGTAACCAATCGTAATTCATTATAATCATCCGTAAATGAAAAATTAGCGTTGGGAGCATAATGTTAGTTCTGTTACTCAACTACATCGTTTTATAACGTTCTAAGTACATTGAAAAAGTTTAAGCGTTGGGGGCATATAACGGAATCTGACCCCCCATATTTTATTCCGATAGACAGACATATATCACCTCTATATTAAATCAGTAGTAGTAATGGGTTTATGAATGTTCAATGTTTATTTAAAAATTCCGTCTACAATTATCAGTACCGAAGGGCTTGAACATACACATGTACCACTCTTGTTTTTGTATTAGACCCGAGAACACAGTTTGTAAAATATCGGAGTCTTTTAGTTATGCTACATAAAACTACTCAAACTTTTCTATAGGTTTGTAAACAATCTAATAATTTATTGGATTCTCTCAAGCTTTTGTGACCGTCTAGAAGATTGTTTGGTTCCGTGACAAGCACTATCTCCAGGAATGATGTTCCTGTTTCGTGCTCCATGGCCATTGGCGTCTTTGGTAGATAAGATAAGAGAGGAAAGTTACCAAAGAAACGTTCTTGGTAAAGTATACTTCTACAGAATATAAAACTTCATTAATGATGATTACAGTGTAATGGTTTCGAACGTTTTGAAAAGGATTCTTTCTACGCCAATATCATTTTAAATGATAATACTAAACGTTTTGAGGGAACACGGTCTGAATTCATTATCAAATCTTGGAATCAACTATGAAAATTTAACCCATGTATGACCTCTCAATTAGAGATCTTAGTCTTTTGTCCTTTTGCTACGTAAAATAAATCGAAATATATCAGCAACTTTCATCTTTTCCCGCTGATAAAGGATCTTGTAAAAATAGAAATGTATTTCCCATTTCTTAGCATAACATTTATACCTGGTTTAAAACTTGTAAATTTAAAAACATGCATTTTATACTTTAAGTATATGTACTTGATAACTAAAATATATCTTTTTCCTTCCTTTTAATTGCATTTACTCGTAATGTTTAGAGCCTATTTAAATCTCCAAAGTTAAAATTAATATATTTAATTAACATATTGATTAGTTTCGTTATAAATTATTGTAATTATAAGAAGTGTCCGGGAGTGACGACCAGGCAGAAGGTCGTATTTGTGATTGATATGTTTTCCCTGTTTTGGACTAGATAATAAAAATTGACTTGTAGAGATGAATTGCTCTTTAGAACGGTAGAACACAGTAGAACGGAAAACTCTCTGCGTGTATTTTTGGCACCGGTTTATATTCGTCAGTTAAAATTAGATCTCTATGTTAGTCCAGTGTGTTTTGGTGGCCACATTCTGATGTCAGCGGAGCTGTGACTGTTTAGCATGTACTTCCCAGCGAGACGTGAGTTGGGGTATGATATTCTTCGTAGAAGATTTGGTCAAGGTCATTCAAGATTCATAATATTCTGAGAGGATATATTATTACGGTCTTAACGAGTTTAACGAGTTCGATTTTAAACTGCTATATAACAACATTAGACTAGAATTCATGACTGTGAGGAATTCAGATTGGGATCTAGGAGATCTGTCCAAGTAGTCATGGCTTACTATGGCCTAATCCATCCCCATTTTGCATATTAAATAAGAATTTGGGAAAGGTGAGCAAAAAATTATGGTTGCCTGTAAAGTCGGTTTTACGGGCGAAGATTTTACGTGACAACGTCTTTTTCTCGGTAGAATATTTATTGATATGAATATTATTAAATTGCACAATAGGAACAAGGAATTGAATGAAAATAAGAATTGTACAAATTTTAACTATAGAAATATATTTTGTTTACTAAAACATTGTACATAATTTGAAATTAATTAAAATTTGTTATTGTAAATGGTAAAGTTGAATAAAACATTTACTAAAATTGGAATTTGAAATTCTTGCTAAACACAGTTAAATTCTAACTCCGCGCGTGGTGATTGGTCGGTTTAGTTCGTTTGTTTGGTCGCACTGTTATGACAGGTTAGAGGTTATAATTTGTTATTTAAAATGTTTGACTAGCAATACGCGCTGTTTCTTCTCAATCGACTGAATTACGATTGATTGCAGAGTGATTTAAACTAATAATTTACTTAACACTATCAACATTTGTCAATAGTATGACATAACCTATAAACTCAGTTTCTCAACTTTTGTGTCAATCTAACAATTAATCAATCAATCATAGTTTACGATAATGAAATATCAGTGTACAATTATTTACCTTTATTGTTGTAGTTGTTGTAAATGACGAATCTAAGCACTCCACATTTTCACGAATAAACATAGTTATCTGCTTTATCCCGTGCGGCGGACCCACAGTTATCTGCTTTATCCCGTGCGGATCCCGTGCGGCGGCGGACCCACTGGACGGGCATCGTAACGTTACCGGGCGTTACACTTTTTCATGAGTGACTCCGAGCCGCAACCTAATTTAAGACGTTGTCACGTCAAAAAAAAAAAAAAAAAAAAAAAAAAAAAAAAAAAAAAAAAAAAATAGAACGCGTCCTTAGACTCCGAAAAAAGGCTGTCAGAATCATTTGAAATTTGAATTACAGAGAGTTGTGTAGGGAATCTTTCGGGGAATTGAGATAGCTGACTTTGCCCTACCTCTATATTTCGGAGGTGATCATGTACTGCAAATCAAGGTGGCAGGAACGTTCATCAATATTAAACTAGAGGCAGGGACAACTTTGAACTCATCAACGCAGACTGAAATTAGCGCAACATCTACCGCAAGAAGTTGGTGTCAGATTAATCAACACCATGAAGAAATCAAAATTTCCAATAATCAAAATCAATTTAAAACGCGTCTCAAAGTCCTTTTTGTGTCCAAGGCTTTCTAGTCTGTTGATGAATTCATGATACACCGCTGGGATATTTGAGAGTGCTGGATTTGAGGTTAATGTGATCGTGTCCGAATTGTGAGTATGAAGATGTGTGAATGTATAGATGAAACCCTGTAAATTGACTGAAATTAGACGATTGCTATACGATGTAAAAACTGTTGAAATAATGCAAATAAAAAGATTACTATTATAGGAGCAATATATAGTTCAGAAAGGATCAAGGGAGTTGGGAGCTGAAGAATGTTCTAGGAAGAACAATGTGTGCATTATTTAGCTAAGATAGCCACACCATATAATGGAAAAAGGAATGTTGTAGGAGGGAGTTTAACTGGGCGTGCGACCCTGGCCAGTAAGGGTGATGGTGAGATATAGCACGAGGAGGAACTGCAATATTAGATTGTGGCACCTGAAAAAGAGGGTAGATACCTGTTTTAGAAACGCCGTGTTTATGTTGTACTAATAAAGAAAGATGGTGAACATTCGATGGTCATTCATTGACTATAATAAAATTTAAACAAATTATCTGTTTAGAAAAAGACAGACATTATGTATGTTCGTAACTAGCTGTGTTATTAATTTGTATTTCTGTTTATTAATACAAACTTGTTTTGTTTTATACTCATTTTATTGTATTTTATACATTGACACTATACACTTCTCGGCTTTGTATATAAATTAATCTGTGTTTAGTACAGTTATTTTAACGCTAATGTTACAAGCTTATATTATTTGTTGAAAAATTCTAAATTGAATACATGAAACATAAAAGAATCTAAATTAATAACTTGTAATCGGTGCAAGATATTTTAGTAAGACTTTAATTCATTTTCTTGCAAATAATTGAGTCATTGTTGAATAGCGATAAAATATAACTATAAACGCATGAAAAGTATGTAATTTAATTTTTGGCAACAATGTTCTTATTCTACAAATGTAAATTTTAAAAACCAAACATTATATATATATATATATATATATATATAATATATATATAATTTATATAAAATATTGTTTTGTATATTGTATAATGATATTTTACAATATAAATTAAAAATTAGTTTTCTAGCTTCACTTATATGTATTTTTTAGTAATTTTGAGTATCAAACAACATAAAGATAAGTTTATTTAAATTTCGCATCAAAACGATTACAACCATGGAATTATAAATTAATTTTATTAATTAATTTGAGTCCTAACTCAGTGCAGCGTGGAATAAATTTTAGACATCAATCACAAATGTATTATTAAACCAGACTGCATCAACATCAAATTATGTTCTCGCTGGCGATGCTAAATCAAATGTCTAAACCAAAACGATTCACCGAAATTACCAGATAAATTACAGTGGGCTTGTCGTTAAATTTGTTAAAAGGGAAAAAATCAATTTACAGGTTTTAATAGAGACAAGACATTACAAATGGGTCCAGTCTTTTAATTGAGGGCTATTAATTCGTCTGGGCCGTTTAATTGTCAAAAACGGGTCCATTAGGGTCCAGCCCAACACGGGAATTGGTCTGTTTCCATTCTAATGACCTCCGAAAACAGCTCGATCCCATAGTTAATGTCTCTGAGAACGAATCTTGTTAGTTATTAAGCGTTCTTTTATGTCGGTATGGTGGCAGCACCGCTTTATTGGTTGTTAAAAGATTTGTTCCTCTTTAATTGTTTCTTTTATTTCCTTATTCCAGTTGTAGGCGGAATCGCGGTGTTTGTTTTGCGCTGGAAGAGTTCCGCCCAATTAGCCGCTAGGGAGTACCACAAGGTTTTGGACTGAGGCCAGTCTTGTTTACGTCAATCAATTGGTCTTATTGCTGGGCCGTTTCGGAGTGTCAGTCGTTCGTTTGACTGGGATGCGATTCGATCTTTGTGATTGGTTCGTAATTTGTACAAACAGAGACAGTAAACTGGGGAATCTGAAACGTTTGCCAAATTAGTTTAGGTGGATTAGTACAGGGTTCTTGATCTGGTTCAAATGTCGCTTTTGTAATAAATAAAATAAGTAGAATAATTTTTATTTCTACCTTCTCACGTGAAATTTCCAGCTCTGCTGACAAAGTAACATTATTTTCTACATATTTAATGGATATATACACTGCAATAAAATATATTTTGTTTTCTGTACAGGATCATAACTTTAAACCGAAATTTCCCTCTTGTATTCAAAGCTGGTCTAACACACACCAGAAGCGTATATTTTAATTTAAAAATAATTTGTGATTCACCTGCATAGCACCTGTGGCTGTGGGCAGTGGAGATTGACTGCACAATATATCATATGTAGGGATGAAGGGAAGGGTTGGCCTATAAATAACCAAGCTACCGAATGGCACCTATAAATACACAACGTAACACAGTTCAAAAGCGCCTGGAGCGTGGGTCGGAGATTTGCGTTGGAATCCGAGGTAGTTATTTCCATGTGTGCATTAAATAACAATAAATTACATAAGGCTGCAGGAGAAACTGGAAATAATACTATTTACTCTAGTAATGAAATCATACTCTCATGGAAGAGACTATTATTTGTGGTTAAAGCGATCCTCAACTTCATGAAACGTCGTTTACTTACGAAATTTCTATTTATGCATTGCTAGCTCATATTTCACCTTATTGCATGATTATAATAATTTATTATATTGTACCTGCAAATAGTCAAGGAATTGGAATGTGTATTCTTAGAAGTTACCTTTTGAAAATTATTTAATAGCATACTAAACTTTAAAAGAGGACTTAAAAATAGTATTAATTAATGTAGGTGCATTTTTTAAGTGAAAGTATACCTGTATCTTAAAGTAATTTTTAAAATACATGTTTGAAAGCCTAATTTGTAAAAATTATAGTTAAAAGCAGTCTGCATAAGTAAAAAGGCCAAGCTTTTGAATTGCATAAAGTTTGATCGAGTTATTCACTATGTTTCAATAATTACCGCATATTTAAGGCACATTATGAGCTCTAAAACAATTTTTTTTAGTTTTAGTTTAACGTAAGGTAGTGCAATAATTTTTCTGTTGGGATTGTTTTTGGAATAAAAATATGAAAAAAAACCCTATAAAATCCCTTTTCTGAGTATAGGAGGCATAGAAATATTTCCTTTCATTCCACTTCGGCTTCAATGGCGTATAGCCAAATCTCAGGGATGACAGGCACCGTCATAGAACACACTTGTTTAGTAGAAATGAAGTTTCATGACAAATTTAACGACTACAGATTAAATTGTTCTCAAGTTATCCTGTGGACAGGTAGGCTGCGTAAACGCATATCCATAACCGCTACAGAGATATGCCCTTCATCAAACACTACTTTGCCTAATGTTGAAATGCAGTTACGTGCAAATTTTCAACTTTTAGATTGTGTTTATAGACCTTCTACCCTGTACAGATTTTCCAGATGCTAAAACACAGATATAGTTGCTTGGATAGACAAAAGTTTCAAATGTCGTAGGTTACGTGTAAAACTGAATTGGAAGACCCTTGAGGATGTTAATATCCTCATGTCTGTTTTCCTATACTGGGAGATCCAAAAGGAACTGACACATTATAAAATCAATTTTATTCACAACATTTTAACTAAAAAATGTTCAGATAGAACAATTCAAAAAGTGTTTTTGTTGATACTCAATAAGTCTAGATATGGCCACCGTAAGAACGGTGGTAGCTCTGTTGGTATCAATCTTCCACCAAACATTTTCATCATTGAGTAACGCTTACAGTAGCATTCGTTATACAGTCTCGTAGGTGGTTCAAGTTTCTCTGAATACACAATTTTTGGAAATAGGACCAGAAAAGGGCCATTGGAGTTAAGTCTGGACTCCTTGGTGGCCATTGTATCCGACCTACCCTACCAATCCATCGAGAACTTGTCATCCAGAACATGAACATTTGGTGGAGCACTATCCTGCTCAAAGTAAATTGGGCCTTTCGCAGTTCCAATTTCCACTATTTTTACCAAACATTTCTAGCATATCACAATAAATTACAAAACCGGTTACAAAATTCTCTGTAAAGAAAAACTACTTCAATCACCTATCGTGCGTTAAGGCATACCACTTCTGACTTCTGGAGGCATATGACTTCTGGAGTGAATGTGGTGGTTTTGACTCACAATTTCTTCAGTAATGACGATTGAAATTGACATGTGAAATTTGCTTCGTCTGAAAATACTTTAAGTTATTTTAAAGAAATCATCAGGTGTGCTGAATTTCGTATTCACGTTTGAAGAGCCAAAAACGGTGGACATATCGATATTTTACTAAGTTGGACTAAAAAAGTTTTGTGCTTTTCTATTTGTACATGCATAAGTGTTACCATATAGTTTAAATTTTGTTAATACAAATTGATGTTAAAATGTGTCAGTTCTGTTTGGATGTCTCTGTATTTATTTATACTATTTTAATATAGTACTATTTTAAATAGTTAAGCTAATCACCAGATTAATTAACGAACTGAGTCATTAATAATTATAACACAATTTATCTGTGACAAGCTGTATATTTCATAGTTTAACAATGTTCAGAGACGAAATCCTTCTAAAATTTGCATCAGAATAATCATTTTTATGTCCAACATAAATTTTACAGATAATGTCTGTTGGTTATCAGGACGTACAAATAATCAGTTTGATTATTGGTTGGGTATTATGTAAATGATGAATAAAAGATATCTTCTCGGATACACCGAATAATAACCGTTTTTCATGTTGAAGCCTTCTCTTATAAAATTTAGCACTGATATAACAAAGTACATATTATAAGGTGAATATGAAAAAATGAATAAACGATTGAACAGAGTATAAAATAACCTAACAGAACATCACAAAATTATTTAACCAACTTTACAGCCCTTTGGACTTTTGAAGCCAAACCCAATTCTTGGACCGAAATGACCTTATATACAAAGTTTCAAGACTCTAGAACATTTCCATCAAGAGTTGTTGCAGAGAGGCACACAATAAAACACGATTAAACACTGTTGGGTCCATAATCATCATTGTTCTCAAATTTCGACTAGATGTCAGTAAAATGATAAATGTCTGTTAAGAAATCATTGTGTTGGTTAATGGGGTTATAAAGCAACTCTAGCAAATACTTGATCTTCTTGGACCTGAAGAAAAGAAGCGGCGGTAGATCATTCAAAACCGTTATCGTTTTCAAATTTCCAGTAGATGTCATCAAAAGGATAAATGTCTTGGTTAAGATATCACTGTGTTGGTTAATGATGTTATAAATCAACCTTTAGCAAACAGTAGATCCTCTTGCACTTGAAGAAAAGAAGCGGTGATAGGGCAATCAAAAACATTATCGTTCTCATTTTTCAATAAGATGTACATTCATTTGAGTACCAGCATGCGTGAAGATGACAGGAAACCACAAAGCCACTAGGGATTTTTACGATTGCAGGAAGTGGTCTGAACATAGTAAAAGGAAAAATGTTTTGGTTAAGGAATCGCTGTGATGGATAATGGGATAACCATGGGGTTAAAGCAATTATTAGCAAACAATAGATCCTCTTGGTATTGAAAAGAAGCTGTGGTCGGCTACAGCATTCGTTCAAATTTTGACTAGTCTGGGTTTCAGTCATTCTAGTGTTGGTATGTGTAAAGATTGAATCTGTTACTTGTAAAAACAATACTAATGCAGTTTTAGATGCTAAACAATCTGGTGATGATCGTTCTACATATTGTTTGACTCGTACACAAGCGTTGAACCATCTAAATTCCAAACTCAAAGCCTCGCTGAGATCTGTCTACAGACTCCGCTATTGGAGCACTTGTTAGGCTATTGAAGAGGTGGTTCAATTTAGAAGCGAAACGCCTTATATTTGATAAAAAAACATTGATTTATTCTGTTTTAAGAGAAACTTACAAGGACGATTGTTCATTCCTTTGAACTCGAAGAACATATATAATTTAGAAACCATGAATTATAAAAAAGAGTGATTCATGAGGCAAATTTAAATATTTAAAATATTACTTCGAAATTTTGTACTACCGAAGTGCAAGAATTATGGAAATTTCCTTAGTAGTAATTCCAAAATTCGCACATCTTAAAATTCAGATGAAGTTGCAGCTGAGTATTTGCATCCCTCAAGAGTATTAAATTCTTGATTTACATGTTTGTTAAATTGTAAGTCATTTAACGATGCAACATTTGATGTTGTAACTATCATTGCACACTGAAAACAATATAAAATTAATGGTTTAACTCATAGTTAAATGACAAAGCAAAATAAAGAAAATACACTTACCGAGGGAAGACAATAGAACACGTAGTGTAATATAAACACAAACACTAGACGGAACGTCAGACGTGACAACTAGCGCCGCCCGTGGACAACTGGCACAACTGCGACGAGGTTATCGCTAAACAAAGCACGTTCTCTAACTCGACCTTCTGTCGTAGTGGATTACGTCAGCTGATCATCTTGATCAAATCCTAATTTATGTCACTTTAGTTCCTCACTTAAAGAGCACATTTACTTTATACACTGCGTAAGAACACAACCTAGCTTTTTGTGGAAACTAATAAAAATATCTACTAAATAATTTTGTATCGTGTTACATAATTAGTAGCGCTAGTTTTGGTGATATTTCAAGACGATGGTCCAAATGAAAATTAAAATATCTAGTGAATATTTTATACCTTGTCGCACTTAAAATAAACCGCATGGAATAGCAATTACAGTTATCTCAGATAGTGTCTTAAAATGGGGATTTTCAGGTGATTTCAAAGTTTTACATTATAAACGGAGATGAATGCTGCCACCACTCTTCAGTTATTTCCTAACAGGCATTTTTAACTGTTCCCCATTTTATTTTTAATGGTATACTAATTCTTGAGTTAAAATTCTGTTACTATAGTTACCTTGACATTTAAAAGCCTCTCAGAAAAATAAGCAAAGCTCTCTTAAATCTTAGACTTGTGAGATTGTAATTCTAATGTGAGAATAGGAGTACATGAGGTTTTATCAATTTAAAATTTTTTAGTAAAACTAGTCCAAAACACGTTTATTAATATTCATTTGAATCACGTTTTTGTTTATTTAGTTGGTGGCAAGTATTTTTGCCTATAATGCTTGGGACGATCGCCCCCATATTTCTTTGTTCAACAGGAGTAGACCTACCATTAGGTCAAATTAACTGCAATAACGGTCCCAATGAGTTTTCTATTAAGAGCTTTACTCGAGGACTAAAATGTAAACAGCGCCACCGAAAGGTTCACAATTAATTGATTGAACTGCCATAATTTGTAAGTATGAGTTGTAAATTAATACACAGCTCATGTTATGGGAAAACTAGTAGCATAATTTGTTAACATTACCACAAGTATTGATTAATAATTTTATTTAATGCATTGGAAACTGTTTGTATATGTTTCACAAGCTTCGTGCCACATCCGTCTGATCTAATTAATGGGATATATAATATAATGATATTGGCCTAGTTATTTCTAAGAGAATTGAACGAATGAAGCGAAAGTCTATAAACCATAGTCAATAGAGAAACCGTATTTTAGAATCAATAATGATTAAATGTTTCACTTGAATTCTCCACTACCTTTCCAATTTTTTTACTCTGTGTCTACCTTTCAATAAGCCTCAGTCTGCTTATCATCTAATCTAGTTGCCTTTAATGCTCTGTTAATCGGCAGATAGAGATAAGGTTACTTGTAAAGGTTCTTCTTATCTTTGGCTATCCACAGAGAGTCAGCCTATTCGAGGATGTGTAGATGGTAGCTGACGCTGATTTAACATTTATTTATGGCGGTTGGTTGTAAGTGTATCATTTCATACGAGAGTAAATCAAATATAAACGGTAATTTATTATTTTTTACCCTTATTTGAGAACCTTATAAACTTATTATTCATTTCATATTTTTCAATATACTCTCCTGCGTGATCTACACACTTTTGCCACCGATTTGGAAGTTTCAGTATTCCCTGGTCATAGAAAGTTTGAGGGCAAGTTGTAAGCCAATTGCCCAAGTGCTCCTAAACTTCGTCATTCCTTTCAAATCGTTTTCCTCCAAGTGATTCCTTTAAAGGCGCGAACAAGTAAGAGTCACAGGAGGAAAAGTCATGGCTATAAGGAGGGTGCTCAAGGGTTTTCTAGCCCATTTCTTCCACCGTTTCCCTATACAAATCCGCGATGTGAGGCCTGTCGTTGTTATGGAGAAGAATGGCATCTCTGGTGGGTATCTCTCTTCTTTTGTTTCGATATGCGGCTTCGCCGATCGCAACAACTGACAGTTGTAAGCCGCATTCACTGTACGTTGATCATGCAGAAAATCGACAAGCAAAATGCCCCTATAATCAAAAAAAATCCTTGCAAGAACTTTTCCAGCAGAATCCGAACGGCACGAATATTGTCATCTGAAAGGCGACAATCAGATCTGGGGACCTTTAGGCTTCGATCATGATTTTCGTTTTCAACCCGTTCTGGTCTACCCTTAAATCCTCTTGCCCAAGTAAACATACGATTCTAAGACAGTGTACTGTCCCCGCAAACGAGTTAAAATTTTAGACGGTTTAACCCCTTCAGTGGTCAAACTTTATGATAATCCGTAGCCCAACATACGAAGGGGCTTCTTCTTAGGTTATGGCTGTACAGAAGGCTATTCCGAACTGAACACTAAAAATAACGGTTCCCCAATCCTCATAAACCAAACATCTAGTCTACACAGCATTATCTAGTTGCGATCTGCAATTCTAAGAACAATAGTAAAATTACTGTTTATATTTGATTTACCCTCCACCAAAACTAAGATCACTGCTACTGAAGATAAATTTCTTTCCGGAAGAAAATGTCTCTGTGGATAAAAACCCGATTGTCAACTACAATTACAACTCTCTGCCGGTTCCTGGGATGTTATAAACCCTCTGGAAGTCTAAGAGGTAATTGTATATGGAAATTCTCTACAACTCGTGATGTATTTCTTGAATGGCTCACCAATTTTAGTCTGCCAGTAACTGCTTACATATTTATTTAATGGTTATGCATTATTTGAAATGTTGTACATATATTATGAGTATAGTTAAAAACAAAATTAATAATGTAAATAATGATACATAATTTTTGCGCTTCTATTATAAATTTGGAAAAATGAGAAGGCTATAAAACGTTTAAAGGTTTCCTTAAACGTCTTGGACATTATAATTTATTTTCTGAGTAGAAGCCTTCATTATCAAACCTTCTAATGGTTTAAGGTTATAAAGCCTTCATTATCAAACCTTCTAATGGTTTAAGGTTAGAAAGCCTTCATTATCAAACCTTCTAATGGTTTAAGGTTATAAAGCCTTCAATGTAGCACTCAATGTGGGTTGTTTATCAGCGAGAATGATCACGTTTTGTAAACAAACTCAAAACAATTTTATTTATGTGGAAACTGTTACAGAATTGTTTATACTCTAAAGTAAATACTATATTAGTAATTCTGTTGTATTATTTAAATATAACAATATGCTATCTAAATTTTTATAATACTACAAATTTTTTCAGAATATAAAGAGGAAAAATTTAAGAAATCTTAATGAAGCGGTTTGCAAATATAAAGAATTGCACTTTACCACTAAAAATACTTGATTGTGTATCATATAAGTACAAAAACAATACCTAGCAGACCAAATAAAAATCTAAAGAGAAAAGTACTTAAGATCAGAATAAAAATATATGAAATGCTCACATTTTTAATATGTACAGATTATTTTGTAAGCTTTTTTTAAAAATAAACACTGTCTTAACCTATTTTTTTCAAGGCTTTTATTACAAAATGCAGCGCTTTATTACAAAGGTTGTCAATGGAGATGGCTTAACATTATTTCAACCATTACAAATTGAGCTGCAGAACTTTACACGTTGATAGTGCACATAAAAAACTATTTTAATAAGTATTCAGTGGACCTCTACGCTTCCAGGGAGACGGCCTGCAAGGGCTCAACGCATAAGTTTTAAAACCGGCAAAGGTTGAATAGCGTATGAAATTTAAGGTCTTTATTAACAGAATACAACAGCATGAACCTGACCTCAAAACACTAACCCTAAACCAAATAGCGGCTTATTTAATTTTAAAAACATTGTTGTAATTTGCTTTTTGTATAATGTCCATATTATCTGCGAAAAGCAAGTACGAAAGGGGACAGACAAATGATCCAAACACCAAATTAAACGTTTTTATCGTTAATACACAATTTAAGTTTATTGATTCATTTTTAAGGCGACTGACGTCAAGTCGTGTTCGCTTAAGTGATAATAAATTTATATCGTCCACATGATCTAAGTTCTTGTGCACAACACCTGATTATAACACGGTACATTTAATAATTTTATAATGTAAATGAATTCCTCTCTGACAGTGGCTTTGAAATTGTAATGTAAATTATTGTTTTTACGTGCTTATTTCTTTTTTTCGAGTACTATGAAATTTCATTTTGTTGATAGCACTTTTATGTTTATGTTTAGATTTATTCTATATTGACGACTGCGGTGTACTTCTGTGTACCGCAATAAAAGGAATTGAATTGAATTTGAAAATTAACTTCTTAATGTTTTCATGTTTCATTTACATTGTAAACCGCATGTATAAAGAACGGTGATTACATTTAATGTCTCCTCCAGGTGGGAAAGCAGTGTCACTACTTTCACTCTAAAATTACAGTACTTACTAACAGTATATTCCAAAAAGAAATTTATAATAAGCTTTCCTTATTTTTGGGCAACGTAGAATCATAGGTGGAACGTAGATACGTAGTATTAACTGAACTTGAATTTTTTTCCCACTGCAAGGACGTAACGAGGAAATCCAAGGGGTCCGGACCTCCCCACAAATTTTCAGTAATGCTGACACGTACTGCTGAAAGATCGTTCTCAACAGAGAAACGGGTCAAGAACTTTTCACAGATAAAATGAGGACTTATTCTCTGTCCACTAAGGGAGAATATCACCCCTCCCCCTAAGTATTTTCCTGGCTACGTTCTTGTCCCACTGGTAAAACGTGTCCATTAGTTGAACTTTAATGTTGCCACCTGGCGTGTAAAAGTAAAGCACGCAGAAAAAGTATGCATTCCCAACCATTCCCTATCTTTTTTTGTTGTCTGTTCTTGGAATTAGGTTGGTACTCTTAGGTTATAACATTATCATAAGAAAATTAAAAAGGTCTGATAAAAATATTGTTGAAGATTACGAAAACTATAGCATCGTCCAAGACATTGAGATGTGAAGATAGGGATTTCTCTCATAGACATCTCAATCCTTCACTACTGATTCTCGACAAGACTCTCTTGAGTGTACAGTCTTTTGAATCATTCATTAGCATTATCAGAATTCTTTGTATATTTGTCGTTGAAAACATAAACACAAAATACATCAGAACTGTACTTGTTCCTTAACAAGTTACACGTTTTTCTAAAATCCAAAAATGAATGCCTAATAATATAATTATTTAATTATTTGTAATTACTTGTAATTATTTCTTCACCCTTCCTTGCAATGCAATCTGAGGATGTCGATAGGAATTGCACTAAAAAACTCAGTATTTTGTGGTTGAAAACAATATTATTTAATTGCAAATAAAGACTTATTGTTAAGATATTTTCACTCCGCACCAACCCTATGACTGTTTCATTCATAAATAATTTGCCTAACTTCGTATATTTCTATAAAATTAATAACCTTATTATTTTAGTTCACTAGTTATATTATTTGAGAACATTTTCCAACATTTCAGTTACATTGAAAACGTACGTGAGCAAGGTACGTACATATTTGTATAAATTAGCTTTTTAAGTTAAGTCACACTTGAATTTTTAATAATGCCTGAAGTAATATATTAACAGGTTTCAATTTTAAGACATACGTACGTATTTTATATGGTTTATTGAACTACTGTAAAATAACTGCCTAGCTATTATATATGTAGTAATTGTAAATATTTTTTGGAATTTACAGTTACAAAAATTGTGTTAATCACTGGACTTGTACTCATCTTATGGTTTTACAAAACCCTCTAAAGACCCACTTCGCTTAAATATTGGGGTCGCCCTGTCCCTTACCACTCCTACAAGAAAACCAGAGATTTATGTTTTATGCGGACTCACTGACAAAATAACAAAGGTCCCAAGACGCAACCCTGAGGCAGTCCATTCTCCTCCAATCAAACACTAGATTCATATCTCCCACCCATTGTACCGTGCTTGCCCCTGTAATTCTGTTTTGGGACATCTTGAGCCGTTTTGACAACTGACCAATTATTGCTCTGCTTTGTCATTGTGCCCAAGTATCCCCTGTCTACACGACTGTCTGTCCATCTGTCCATCCCACGGTGACTTGAGACCAAACCTTACAGCTGCTGTTTTCAGCGCATCTCTATAACACGATCTATTTTGAAGGATGTGTCATGTTCCCTTTCTTATGGGGCAATTCGCTAGGGAGGGTTTACGTCTTTCCCTGATGTGTCAGGGACAATACTTCACAAGGAACTAATGGTCAAACATTCTTAAAAATGGGACATAAGAATCAAGAAGTAAAATGGTTAAAATTTCAGATTTATTATTTTTAACTCATATCAATTTTATATATCAGAAAGTAAAATGTTCTAATATTGTAAAGTAATTATTTTTTGAAATACGAGTGGATCGTACAATTATGTACAGCAGATTATATGAAAAGTAATATCAGTTTATCTTTCCAAAACTGTCTGAATTTGATATATACAAATTATTGTAGTTTTTATTTTACTATTCGTAGCCTAAAAAGAACCGTCAGTTATATTTTATAAATGAAAATGAAAGTTCAGACGCTTGCCTTCTCATTGATATATGCTATGTTAGGGTTCAAATAGTTTTAAACATTAAATCCCTAGTTAACGTAAATAGCAGTACAAGATCGAAGGAAATCTTCTTTCTGCTATATCACGAATAAGGGAAACACAATGGAAATCCGATGGTTGCTATTTCTAGGATTAGGAAACGTACCCCTGTATATCTTAATTGAAATATACCATATTTATTAATCCTACTATTGTCATTTTATTTAGCTACGGTTTCCATCATTGGTGTACAATATGTCTGAATTTCCGACATGTTAATTCTATACTTTGAAAAGTTGCTTCTTCACCTAAATGAATCAACTTACACATGTAGTTACTGAAACCTCTTCATAATAATAAATATTTTATTACGTAAACAATGTACAAAATTGTATTTCAATTGTCAGTTTTATATGTTAACGAAAATTTACCATTCATTCACGACAATTGGACTCATTCATACATACAATAGTTTCCATTCTTAATCTTGTTCATTCGAATTTGTCCACTCTAGCCGCAGTGCCAGTCAGCCAATTCAGCGGTCTCCCAATCGTGTGTTAAAAACTCGTCTGTATTATAAAATGCTGCACGGATTATTGCTGATTTCAGACGAGCTTTAAATGCATTAGGCATATTTGCACTTTTAATGGAATTTGGCAGTCTGTTGACAAATTGAGCGCCTGCCTGTGAAGGCAAGCGTTCATGAACTACCGTCCTGTGTCTCGCAGTGCGGTAATTATCCCTGCCTCTGGTTTCATAAGAGTGTACATTACTACCTCTTAAATGTTCGCATTTATACTTAAAAAAGAGACACTTCTAAAATATAGAGGTAGGGTAGTGTCAACGGCTGCAAATTTTTAAATGCTGGCCTACACGACTCTCTCCATTGCAATTTTGCAATTTTTCTGACTGCTCTTTTTTAAGTGAAAACAATCTGAAAAAGTTTGCGTTTGTGCAACCTCCCCACAAAACCAATCCGTAGGACAGGTGTGGGTAGATTACTCCATAATTTGCCGTCATCAGCACCCGGGCTGGGCAATATTTGGATAGTTGTTTCAATATATAGATTCCTGAGGATAACTTTGAGCAAACACTGTCTACATGGAAACCCCATGTCAACCCCCGATCTAGATGTATTCCACGGAATTTCGTTGAGTAGACCTCTTAATGCATTAAACCCACAAAAGGGTTTTACAGTGAAGATAAGACTGCGATCTTTATGCTAAGAACATTACCTTGAAATCGCAGATGACATTTTGGGACAATTGCGTGTCCTACGTCAAGAAAATGTTCGGTAACATGTTGGCTTCGTTTAGGGTGCCACATTGTTCGAATTCCTAATCGTGTTCAACGTTGACAATTCATTCTCTCATCATGTTACCACTGTCGATCCAAATGAATCTCTCGGATGCTACGTCCGAATCGCCAGCCAGTAACAGTGGCGTGTCCGCTCAGTCACGGTACGGTACCGCCTCCACTGCACCTGTACCCGTGGGAGCCTGGGGGCGACACGCTCTGCCGCCCCCGTCCCTTGAGACCAACCGCCTCCGTGCGGCGCGGAGCTGCCCGCTCCCACATGCACCACAGAAACAATGGCCTATCCCAGTTTGTAATCGGACTCCCCATATCGGTTAGGAGTACGCTCGATCTTGGTAGGGTACGATAAGCGGACCCGGTTTTTTATATCGAAATTGGCAAACGATGTTACTTAATCATAACCATCGATATAATCAATCGATACTGATTAATTATTTTTAACAATTAACCTAAATAATCTATATCAACAGGTGTAAACCTTTCAAATAATACACGTAGGGTGATATTTCAATTTTACATAAGTAACATTTGATTATTAAAAATCGCAGTCAATTTTAGAAAATACACGACATTGCTTTGAAAAATGATAGGACATGTTTTTCGTAGCTTCAACATGTTGGACTCGTACCGAAATGCGAAATTTGTGGGAAAGCAACAACTTTAACTGTGAGAGGAGCAAATATGGTCGTCTTCAGTTTTCCTAATTTTGGTTATAATAATTTGTTTGATCACTGTAAATATTAAATTCATATTTTAATGTAACACATATGATTGTTATTGAGGACTATAGATACTTTTATATAGATTGATAGTCTAGGATTTGAGATGCGAATGCTCTCATGAACGAGCATGAGTTACGTCCTTGTTACACTAATAAGTCATCACAAGTTGTTACTGTGACACATAATGATATCGCACATTTACAGTACCAAATGAATGTAGAGTTCAGAAATTCATTTTAAAACTAGTTTAAATCTGATATGAGAGTTGAGTTTAGCTCCAGTTCACCATCCTCGTAATGCAGCATTTGGAATCTGATGTTTTTTCAGACTTTGACTCCTGGACTCTGGAGCCACGTGCATCCAACAGATCTACTAAAGTCGACGTCAAAGAAGCTCAAATCCAACAATTTACATCGTTCGACATCAGAGTTCTAACCCTGATACTAAACGAGTAATAAATACCAATGTAGTGGTTTGATTAGGCCTACGGTATTCAATATTTTATGAAAAGCGCCATGATGACCATGATGATCAGATTTTACGAAATGGTTTGATAATGGATAATAAATTCACATTGCGTTTTAAGCATTTGATGTATTTACATCTGGGAATGAACTTTAATAAAAAGTTGAGTTGTCCTGAGGCATCTACCTAGTGAAGCAATAAATACTAACATCCTATTACTACCCAACCCAGGTATTGATGACGGCGTTTATGGGCAACCATACCTGACCTACAGGGTAGTCTTGAAGCGGTATGAAACGCAAGCACAAGTTTCTCCTGTATTTGTTTTAAAAATCTGAAAATCTCAAAATTTCGGTGAAGAGAGTAGTGCAGATCAGCATACAAAAATCCGAAACTTTTGACACTAACCTGCTTCTATGGAAACGTCCATATTCTCAATTAAAATTGCAATCCCATAAATTGTAGAATGCTGAAAATTACATAGTTTATGAACGTTTGCCTTCTTAGGTAGGAGTAAATTTATCAATTAACTGCCTAATCAATAAAAAACATTCTCTGCATTTAAATTCGTCTGAAAAATTTATTGATTTCAAAATTACAGTGCGGCCGAATTAATTACACACATTCGGAAACCACCTGATTGACTGACTGACAATGGATCAATAGTGACAAAAACTCGGAATAAATAATGAGAATCAGGGTGAATGTAAAAGTTTATGTATTAATGAGATATATATGTGAGGAAATTATTGTAAAATCTTCTCATTTCCTTCACTTTGCGCGGCACTGGGCGGGCGTTTATTTGCAATAAAATATTTTATTGCTATATTATTGTTTTCAATTATAAAATACTTTTAAACAACTATTTTCGGTCGTGAAATTATAACAGATGTAGTAGCTTTGATGGGAAGGGTCAATTTAATGTGAATGTTGAGTTTAGCTCCAGTTCACCTTCCTCTTAGTGCAGTGTTGGAATCTCATGCTTGCCACTGCCTCAGACCTCAGACTTGACTCTTGGAATTTGAAGTCATCTTTGTCTGAAGAGATCCAATCAAAGTCAGCGACAAAGAAGCTCAAAACGAACTCTACATCTTTTCAACATCAGAGATACGTAGACCATATATAAAAATATAGTGTAATCTTGTTTAAGAGGCATTCTCATTATCTGATCACTGCATTATTCTATGACAAACATTCATTCATTTCAAGGTCACAGAACGTATGCTTTATGTCTAGGGCACTGTTCCTGGGCATGTGCAAACGCGTATGAGTGTTTAATTATCTAAATAATAAATTGCATACTCTAACATTTCTTCCCAGTTCTGAGTTTTGTTTCAATTTTAAAACTCTACGTTTGCACAAACTTGACAAGGATGTGAGTAGATAGAAACTTTCAAACTATCATACATGAGATCAGTGGTAGGTCATTCCATTTTTCTTCAGCAACCACACTCAACAAAAAAGTGAAAAATCAAATATTAAAACTTTATATAAAATATACCAATTCAAGCAAATAATTCGTCACATGGGTTGAACTATGGAAAATCATTGGATTAACCTTCAATACGTATTATTTTTGAGTTTAGCTCCAGTTCACCTTCCTCTTACGTGTGACATCTGAAATCTGATGTTGTCGCAGACTTATGTTATGTGTAGAATACTCAGTTGCTCCACCGTGCTTTGGGATCGTGTTAGTTAACATCGTAGTAGTGTACTTAGTTGTGCACCTGACGAGACGATAAGAATGCCTCTTTACCTAGATTGCACTACATTCTATAGTCTAGGTGTCTCTGATGTCGAAACGATGCAGAGGGTCGTTTTGAGCTTCTTCGTCGCTGACTGATTTTTGATCTCTTTAGACAAACAAGACTCCAGATTTCAGTAGTCAAGTCTGCGATAGCATCAGATTTCAGATGTTGCATTAAGAGTATTATTCAATCAACTTTTCCCACCATAGCTGCTGTATGTGTATTATTTGTGTTTACTATTAGTTCAATCCACGTTTTTCTGTTTGCTAACATGGTTACCCACACCAATGTATCCAGGACTCTCGAAAGATTGATGTTCACCATTTTCAATACCGATATAGTAAAGGTAGTTTTACACCAAGTTCCACCCCTTTAGGCGACCTTTTTGGATACTTATCGTGCGTACAGACAGGCATAAATAGAATTTCGTCTTCAGTATCTTTATTAGCTAGTTATTTTCCATATTGTAAATATTTAAAGGAAGTGTGAGTGTTAAGGACTACAATTCCGTTTGAAAAATCTCTCTTAAAGAAAAAAATTTTTAGGTGGTGTATTCTAGTTTAGGTTTGGAAAATATCTGTTCATGTTAAACTTGTAGCTCTTTAAGATAACCAACAGAAAAAAAGAGTATAAAACTTTATTCGGCCCTGATTACGAAATTGCCTAAATTTCCCACTCTGTAATTTGACGTTTAGTGATCAAAGGTTTTCTAGTTTTTCTGTACTCAGGGAACAGCTATGAATTTAAAATTGAAAATATGTTTGAAACCAAAATTTCTTACACTACCTAACCAGCTCAGAGTATGAAATTTAAAACTAACCGAATACTGATGATTGTTCAACAATAAAGATACATTGCTTAACTAGGTATATACATACACCATTTTATAGCATTACATGTTGTACAACCCGATCTAACACGAATCTTATTAGAGAATAAATAATTTAAGTCTTCAAAGCGGACAAATAGGGTCGACAACTTACAATAAAGGAATGTAAAAAGGCAACCACAGGTGGAAGGAAGGGAGCACAGGTGTCTGGAGGAATATTTCCGGTACGTCTTCGCCTCCTTGTAGCAGTGCCCCTATCGCCAACATGATCAGGTGTGGAAATGGACGGACGTACCAGGACATTGGCTGGAGGTTGTCCCTGAGGCAGAGTTCAAGGAGAGGCTTTGTTAAGACCGACAGCTGTTGTGGACAGAAGATAACTTTTTGAAGTTTCTTCAGGAGTTTGTACACGGGTTAGTAGAGTTGCTTAGTAATTTCTTCATAACATTCTTGCTAGTTATAACTGGTTAACAAAATAAAGTCTTTCGTGGGCATAATTAACCTGTATTTCAACATGTGAATAGTTCACATTTAGTTCCGTTTATATTGTACAGTATCAGATAAGAAGATATGGGTCTTCTTGCAGTTATGGATGGAAAACTATGACTTCTTCACTGCTTCTCACGTTGTAAAGGTCTAGTGATTCATTGTCCAATCCATAAGTAACTATAGTACTTGAGTAGTTACAGTACATGTGTATAGTTTGCAACACTCAAATTTTGTTAGATTATTTTGGAATTTGAACTTTATCAGTCCGATTGACTATCCTATCACTCAGAAAACTGACATATGACGAAAGATAATGGGTCAGATTCCGTTATAAGCCCCCAACGCTTAAACTTTTTTCAATGAACTTAGAACGTTATTAAAAAAGGTTTTAGTTGAGTAACAGAACTAAAATTCCATCAATCAACAAGCATTTCCAGGTATTGCGGTCGGTATTGTTGTCGCTGTTATCTTATCTTTGTCGAGAATCCCGATTACAGGCCGCGCGGCATCACATGATTATTTAAGTTTTTTACACGGTACATAATTGCCTTTCCAGTACAATTCAATTTATATTTCTGATCAGCCCCTCTAGAATTTGATATTTTACTGATAGGTACTATCTCGAGGGATGTTTTTCTTTCCTTGACATCAGCGCAGGCTTCGGCAGCACCTGCTGCCGAAGCCCGTGCTGATGGCCGGAGGCACTCCCATTTTGGGTGGCGGAGTGTGATCAAGAATAAAAACAAGTTTTGTGTGTTTATTTCAATAAAGAGTTTATTTTTTGTTTGGTAATGTTTTTTTGTTGAATTTTGTGTTTGGATAAATGTAGGGGTGTGGTCGACATAATACGTAAGTACCCTTTTTTCTTAGCTAGTAACCAATTTTAATTCATTATAATCATACGTAAATGAAAAATTAGCGTTAGGGGCATAACGTTAGTTCTGTTACTCAACTACATCGTTTTATAACGTTCTAAGTTTAGTGAAAAAAGTTTAAGCGTTGGGGGCATATAACGGAATCTGACCCACAATTTCAGTTTATTTGCTCAGCCGATGGGCCAAAAATGCGTATTCTATGACTATACATTAATTTATTAAAAAATTAATTTATTGTTTTGAAAAACAAAAACATTGATAATGCGTATTACATTATCTTCTAGGTGAGAATATAAGTACATGACTGATGCACAAAACATGTTGAGCACTTTTATTTCTACCTGTGTCAAGGTTGAAACACTGTATCACTGTGGGCGGCACTAGCTATGTATTAGCGTAGCGTTTATACTTCAGTAAAATTCATAAAAACATTCACACAAAATTGAGTTATAAGTCCTGCTTATCGTTAATATATTTGGAACATGCAGGAAACATGGTGGTGGTTTGGGTTGATATTTGGTTTCATATATGGTAAAAACAAGGGGTTAACACAACTTGGTTTACATCGCAAAATACAGGAAGAATGAGCGAACGTTCCGTGAGTAAATACCGTACAGTTGAGACGTTTCTACTATTTTGTACTGTTTTTAGCCAATTACGAGAGGCATTCCATCGAAAAAGGCGGAGGTCTAGTTTTACTACATGTTGGTACTTAATGTAAAAGCGTGGTCTCCAATAACAGCAGCTAATGGCGTAATAATTATTCAGTTCCCACGCCTCACTTCCTGCAGATGTAGATGGCATTGCACTATCAGCTGATAACCGAACCGGTACTGCCAGCTGTTATTTTAAACAGCTGTTATCATTCCTCCACTTACCTGCTGTATGAGCATTGCGGTTGCTTCATCATTTTGCTTAAAACGCACAGGCAATATGTCTACTTATAATCCAGTCATGGTTACCACAACATGTATTACCTGTGATTCCGATCTAAACAGAAACGCGAAATAAGCGATATTTTGAGGATCATGCAAGTACTATTATATTTATAAAACAAAATATAAAAATATATTATTTTATCTTTAAAAACTAGTAATATAACGCAGAGAACCACATGAAAACCAAATTCTCAATTCGTTAGTCCGACTTTTTTAAATTGTATCAATGTTTCGTATTTTATATTTTTAAAATTTTATGGTTTTATTGAAGTTACGAATCTATGCAATGCATAAATAGCAAAGTTTCTGTACTTTTGAACACTCAGCCAGTTACGTGGAGGATGAGATTATATCAATAATAAAACTGTTATCGTTGAAAACCACCTATGTACAATTCATGAATAACAAAGTTACTGAAGTTTTGCACACTCAGCGTGTTACAGGAAGAATGAGCTTACATTAAAAATATAACTGTTATCGTTGAAAAATTACTTATCTACAATTCATGAATAACAAAGTTTCTGTACTTTTGCGCACTCCGCCTAATACAGGAAGAATGAGCTTACATAAAAAATATGTGTTATGGTTGAAAAAATCACTTATCTACAATTCATGAATAACAAAGTTTCTGTACTTTTGCGCACTCCGCCTAATACAGGAAGAATGAGCTTACATAAAAATATGTGTTATGGTTGAAAAAATCACTTATCTACAATTCATGAATAACAAAGTTTCTGTACTTTTGCGCACTCCGCCTAATACAGGAAGAATGAGCTTACATAAAAAATATGTGTTATGATGAATCACTTATCTACAATTCATGAATACAAAGTTGCTGTACTTTTGCGCATTTGTGTGTTATGGTTGAAAAATCACTTATCTACAATTCATGAATAACAAAGTTTCTGTACTTTTGCGCACTCCGCCTAATACAGGAAGAATGAGCTTACATAAAAAAATATGTGTTATGGTTGAAAAAATCACTTATCTACAATTCATGAATAACAAAGTTTCTGTACTTTTGCGCACTCCGCCTAATACAGGAAGAATGAGCTTACATAAAAAATATGTGTTATGGTTGAAAAAATCACTTATCTACAATTCATGAATAACAAAGTTGCTGTACTTTTGCGCATTCCGCCTAATACAGGAAGAATGAGCTTACATTAAAAGTATAAGTGTTATGGTTGAAAAATCACTTATCTACAATTCATAAACACCAAAGTTTCTGTACTTTTACGTACTCCGCCTAATACAGGAAGAATGAGCTTACATTAAAAAAATATGTGTTATGCTTGAACAATCACTTATCACACAATCACAATGTTTATACAATTCATAAACAACAAAGTTACTGAAGTTTTGCACACTCAGCCTGTTACAGAAAGAATGAGCTTGGCTCATTGCGAACGAAGACTAAATCGTAGGTGGAAGGTTTTATAATGAGATATACTTCAATCAACATTCTCCGCTTGCTTATATAGGTACCTATAATGTTTCATTGGGCAGGCATAAGTACTCGATCAGGCACTTTTGTTATATCCAGGTACACAGAAGCGCATTTATAAAAACCATTACGCTACTTGGGCAAAAATTAATTTCTTACAAGAGTCCAGAAACAAAAAGTATAATTTAAGATAGTTAATAAAGTTAAAGGTACATCTGGTAAAAAAAAATCAATTGGTGTAAGGTATTATGTTCTTTATTACGTAACAATATTTTTGTAGTGACAATAACAATGTTATGATCGAAACAAACTTGTTTTTACACATGTTATAAATATATTATTAGCATTATTATTATTATTGCCTGTATCAAACCAGCGGTAATCTTAGCCAAGTCATCAGTGAATAACAAATAACATGTGTCAGCTTCAGGACATTTGTTTAGGCCACGATATAATATAGTGTCAACTATCATGAGTAAAACACGCAAATTGTTAACTATCTAGCACTAAAATTAATAAGACGCATTATTTCATGAACATACGTTTCCGCAGCACTCCGCCATAAAACTGCAGCAAAGGAAATGGGTTTTTTAACAACAATTTATTTATTTACAATCTGTTCAATTTGAGAAGAACAAAATCTAAATATTATATACAGAAGCAACATTGACAATTAAAATTTAGATATATGTTAACCATTATTAACACTAACATAATTAATTTTCAAGAACCTAAAAGGTAGATCCAGGATGACAGTTAGGTGCAGCCTGTACACATTTTTAGAATTATCAAGTAGATTTACAGCAAGGTGGTTTGGATGATCTTCTAATCTTGAATGATAAATTTGACTGAATTTGGTTATTTCTTCTTTGACTGTTGGGATGTTCAAATCTTGATGTAACGTTTTATTGGATACATACCATGGAGCTTTTGCATTTTTTTCTTAACAATTTTGATTGATACCGTTGTAGTATCTCCAGATTTGAGTTGCTTGCTGTACCCCATAACTGCACACCATATGTCCACACAGGTTTTAGGATAGTTTTATATAATATTATCCTTATCAAACGCTTGACTGACATCTAAAAAGGTAGCCGAACAATAACTTTTATTTTCTAAGCACTCCCGTATCATTTCAACTATTCTATGGACTTGTTGTATTGTGCCATGTTTTCGCCTAAACCCAAATTGATGAGCAGGTACTACAGAACCTTCATCAATTAATGATTGTAGTCTTCTCAGAAGAAGCTTTTCAAAAAGTTTTGAAATAATAGGTAAGAGGCTTATTGGTCTGTATGAGGTCAGCTGGGTGAGGGGCTTCCCTGACTTTGGAATGACAATTAGCTGGGACCTTTTAAATTGAACGGTATGTGTTCTAGTCTCAGTATGACGTTAAATAAGAATGTTAAGCTTTTCTTGGAAGTTCTTTCAGTATTTGTCCAGTAATAGAGTCGTATCCAGGACTTCTTGATTATGCTGAGTCAAACCGTTGGCATTCCATAAAGAGATTTTGAGAATAATATTCATTTTAGACCAGAAACAATAGTAGTCAGCAGAATAAGTAACGTACTAATCTGTTCTGCTTGTAAAATATTTTCAAATCGTTCAAAAGATTTGTGAACTACGTTAAAAGAACTTTTAGATTTATGAGTCCGTTAGATTCTTGTTCCCTACAAGGAAAACTGTCATTTCTGTGATTATTCTGTACAGCTTGAGCGAAAGTTACCAAACTATTTTGAGAGGACTGGGTTTCTTTAACATTAGTTGGGTTGTTTCGTCTAAAATGATCCTGGTTGGTTTCAAAAGTCTTCTTTCTAAGTGGAGGGAATGGTTTGTTTTGTATTTTTTTATATAGAGGACAACCTTTGCAGTTAGCCGGATTCTCACCAGAGCACAAAACGCAAGAAGCGGGTACTGTTGAAGGCTTACTGCATACCTTTATATCATGATCCTGGGAACATTTAACGCAACGAAATGTATTTTGACAATATGATTTAGTATGTCTTTAACGTTTGGCGACGTTTGCGCTGAACAACTTCATTCTTTTTATTAGGTGGTTCAGAGAAAACTTTAGCGTGTAGTAAATACTGAATTTGAAATATTACTTTATTACGATCAAAAGGCTCCAAATCAATAAAAAACAGAGACATTGGTTTCTTTTTGATTCTATTTCTTACATTGATCAGATTTCTTAATTTGTGGCAGTTTTCTTCAATCGATATTTTTAGGTCTTCAATAGAAATAGAGTAATGTATATTCTTCAGCACAACCCTATATGCTCGTTCTTGCTGTAACTGGTAAGTATGGATACTTACGTTCAAGTCTGTTAGTCCTTTGACTATTTTCCGTTAAGCGTTCGGAGAGACTATTTTTCTCTCTCTAGAGAGATTATTTTTCTCTCCAGCGATATTGCAAAATTCGCTGCAATAGAGAGATTCCTGACTGCCTAACAAAATTCAA
Organism: Homalodisca vitripennis; assembly: GCF_021130785.1. NCBI lineage: Eukaryota > Metazoa > Arthropoda > Insecta > Hemiptera > Cicadellidae > Homalodisca > Homalodisca vitripennis. The sequence goes on from NC_060213.1 coordinate 107,551,122, forward strand.
AACTTATCTAGGTTGGGAACTCCCACATTTATTGACTAAGAAGAATTCATAAGTGTCGTCTTAGCCAGTTTATCAAATTCTGCATTTTTAAATTAAATCACTACGCGAAAACAAGGACGGAGCTATTTTACTAAGCGAATAGGGTAACTCTATCGTTCTGATGAATGCTTTAGCTTATATTAGTGAATAATAAAGGCAAGTGGAAGATCTATCAACATAATAAAAATATCTAGAATTATCTTATATAAGATCGTCTTCAAGGAGGATTGTCTACTTTGTCACACTTTACCGAAAACACCAAACATTTACAATACCATCTCCTGGTAGAACTATTATATCCAGCTATGGATGTCCTACGGAAAGGATATCTGCTTATATTGACATCTTGTAGCCGTTCAAGGACGTAGCCAACGAGGGGTTCCAAGGGGTCCGAAACCCCCAAAATTTATTTTTAATTTTACAAATTAATTTTTATATGAACGATTATTACTATTTAAATAATTCAGTATTACTAACTTTTACTGCCGAAAGATCGTTCCCAACAAAGAAACGGGTCAAGAACCTTTTAAGGAACAAAATTAGCCTTATTCTCTGACCACAACGGGAAAATATCAGTTGCCTTTGTATACAAATATTCCTATAGATGGTCTCAGCGTTGCCCAGAATTACCTTGCAACCAAAGAATATTAAACCTAGTACTAATTTATTTCCTAAACTGCTGAGACCGAAATTACCGTCAAACTAAAGGAATTGCCTATGGGCACCTCGGATGCCTCTTTAGTACAATATATTTTCATGAAAATATTCGAAACTTTTTTTTTAAGCTCATATTGAAACACCTCTAATTTAGATCAGGTACATAGATATATTTTTTTTAAATTTGGTATCAAAAAATAAACTAATTTCTATTGAATCTCAATAAATTTATGAATTTTCAACTCTGATACTAATGTATTTATTGAAACTTATAACTTGAAAACTAAAAATCATATCAGAAAGCCAAAAATTGCAGTATCTGCATTTTACCAGCTGCTATCTAATTCACATAAAATAAATCCAGTCTACCAATAAGGGCAAAAAATCCTTTAGCGATCAATCTGATTTTCTTAACTATATTAATAGAATTTACAGTGTCCTTTTGTGAAGGGGGTATACAAAACTTCTTGTAAATAAATAAATCAAAGCACCTAAAAACAATTCCAGTGTTACTAGTCTTAATGACTCTAAATTTATTATTACTTATTAGTTTCCTTTATAAAAATATCAAAACTGTAAAGGTGTATTTTCCCATTTTTAAATCTTCACTTAGACTATACGTTGGATTAATAAATCCTTTAAGTGCAATTTATGCAATTCCTGTAACAAGACAAGATGCAGCATTGTAATACGTTAAGCAATGCTAAATCTTTTAAAAGTAGTACAACGGAAAAAATATTCCATTAAAGTAAACATTAATCTCATCACAAAAGAGTAATCTATCAACTAACCTGTAAATATGGTTCCAAAGATTAGATTGGCAAAACAATCACTCCATTAAGTTAGACCGGTTTGATGTTGTTCATCAAAATTCTGAGAGACCATTAACTTCACATGCGATTCAACACAATCAAAGTAAACTAGAAAATTACTTCAACGTAAAAGGAATTTCAATTAGAGCCAAATCCAAAACTCACTACTAATCTGCTTAATTTAAGAAAAATTGAAATCCCTCACTAATTCATTTTAAAATCAAGACAACGTGGAGGGTGAACCTAATATATTTTACTTCTTTTAGCACTGAGTCACAATTTACAAATATTCTATTATATTCACAGCTGACAAGAAACTAATTGTTAATGTGTTTTTTTAAATGTGGACTTTTGAAGAAGGTTTCTGAGAGGGCAAAAATTAAAAATATGACCACTAATATTTCCAGTTTTTTCTAATAATAATAATAATTTCTTTAATTTCTCAAATTGAAAAATACTTTAGCAATTTCTTTAATGTAATCATTCAATAAATAAATAAGACTCTTTTACATGAAAAAAAAACTTTGATAAATAAAATGTCCATGCCAAGTCTGATCAAAGGAAAAGCAAAAGTCTAAATACATACAAACTATATATTAATCTTAAATATACACAGATTATTAAAAGAAATATATATATATATATATATATATATATATATATATACTTACACAAAAATTAATGGAATTGTTTACTTATATCCTTAAATAGAGAAGCAAATAAGAAAATGTATGGCCTTCAAGGGACTTTGCCTAATAGAAGGTTCCTATTACTTACATTTTACGCAGTTAAAATGTATAACAGCGATAAAATAATAACATTTTATTATTTATATTTTTTATCGTCCAATGATCAAATTTGTTTTTATAATTGCTTCAAAATCTAGAGTTTAAATGTGCAAGAAGAAATTCTCTTAGGAACAAGTAGTTAATTCATTAACTATAAAGTAGTATTAACTATAATAATGTATGATAATAATTATAGTTAATATTATATCAAAGTGTATAAATAGTTTACGAATACTACAAATCATGATCAAATTACTAATGTTGAATTTTAATCAATGAATCAAGGTTATCCAGTGTCAACAACTATTCTCCAAGTCCTTTCAAAAACATCCTGCCACAATAAGATTGCTTGATATCATTTGGTAATTTATTAAATAAATACTCTTGGTGCTATAAAATTCAAAGTTTTGGTAAAATAAGTGTTAACGTACTTGCAAGTGCATTTGCAGTTTTGTATATGATATGTCACTGCGCAACATTGAAGTTGGCTGCATTCAGACAGTGGATGATGGTATAATCTATGATCCCTCGTTTTGTCTCTAATTGGATAGTGTAATCCAGTATGTACCATGGGCAGAATTGGGGATAACGAAGTTTTGGCGGGGGTCCCTTTCATCCTATGAATCGCGCAGAAGATAACGTCATGCGTGGACCCACTCGTATGGGCTAAACTCATCGCATCACTTACCACCCCTCTCACGAACTGATAAACTAAATTGTAGTTTGTCAAGGACGTGCATGGCTTGGCCCTCCTCGAACACTGTTCAAATGTAATTTAATTTACGGGAAATTCCCAGTTTCGCTCTCCCTCGTCCGCCACACCGCTGGCTAAGTGACTCTGTGAACTGTAATCGTACTCAATTTTGTGCACTCTACAATGAAATATACCTCAGTGTTTCGACCTTGTAAGAGCCAAACGCGAGGACGTGACTTTTCCCGTGTGCTGTGTTCTGCTCCATATGAAGATAACTTTTTTATACTCCATTTGTGTACATTCTCCTCTCCTACCCACGAAGTGTTGAGATTTCAATATTTTGACCAACGTACTTTCCAGTCTCTCCGTCTCTTTTACACTGATTTAAATTTTTACTTTTATCGTCAAATATATAACCAGACACTATTTATTGTCCTCCGTGCCTGATTTGATTCTCTAGCCTACTCAGTAATTAGCCTCTACATTATACTATTAACTGTGGTTTGAAATAAAAAACAAGTCTATATGGCCAGTATTTGCTGTGTTTGCATGGGAGGTGTTAAATTTTGTAAAGGACACTTAGTCCAGGAGCGTATAGCAACTTTCACTTTATAATCTCAAGCTAATTTGTCTTGAAATCGTTAGCAAATTTTCCTTTAATAACGAACTCTATCTTCAGTCGATCATTTTCGTGGAGGCTGAAATAGGAGGGTTTCAGGAGGCTTAAAAATGAAAATGTTTTTTCTCAGATGTTTTACCTAGCTTGATACCTTTAATGCCGACCTTTAGACATACCAATAATAGTTAAATTGGCGTCAGCAAACTCACTTTGTAACCACATACTGAGTGCATTTTATCAGGCAAGACTTGCAGTATGTTTATCTAGTTTATTTAACTGTTACATATCCATTATAGGGATTGTATTAATTTCATCTGGATCAACTGGGAGTAAAACTCGTATTAATGTAATATGAGTAACAATAATTATGAGTAAGAGGTCAATATAACCTAGCAGACAAATCTTATTGAATACCTTTGTAAATTTGCTTTGTGTTTGCTGTTTACAGTGCAATCACTCAACATGCTACAGTAAGAATAAGCGCACTATTAATAATATTTCTGGGTTAAAAAAAGATCTTAGTGTGCTATGAAACACTTTAAGAACTTAAGAATTCCAAAACATCATAGAATCGTGCTGTAGTATATTGAATGTCCTCAAAAATCATTAACTTTAAAAATTTAATTAATTGTAATACACATGCAACTAACTGTAACTCTCATACACATAATATAAATTATAAGAATTTTTCAAATTTCTCACTTTAAGCTTTGTACAAAAGAAAACTGCCACTCAAAAAAAAAAAGAAATATACTTTTGGTTGTATTATTCTTTCTATTTCTAAACGTAATAAAAAGAAAACCAAAGTAAATCAAATTAAATCAGCTGGGTTTTGCTGGGGTGTCTGCGTGCAATATTTGTATAATCCATAAACAGAATAACAAAAGAAAACATAAACATGTACAATAAAAGAAACTTCACAATCACAAAAATCTTCGTGCGGATGTATTCAAGGTCCGTAGACCTAAATTGGTTCATCGTTCTGTATTCTTGTGCTAGACCTTGGGCATCGTAAATCAAAAACAGGTTTAAGCAATAAATCAGTACATAAAGTAAAATGAAGAATAAAGTCAACACCAGTGTCAGCCAAAATATCCAATTCATTGAAACTATAAATGTGTAGTAGTACGTTAATACCGTTCTTCCTAAACGTAATAACATGATCAAACGGGCAATTGCTAGACAAAATAACAGTGTAAATGATATTTTTAACTCCATTAAGTAATATGTGAAGTGATCAAAATCAAAATAAGTATTGACAACGCCTTCCTTCTCGAACTCTTCCAAATAATTTTTTAGATTATAATAGTATAAAATGTATGTTATTAAAGTAACTAAGCCCATGCCAACTATTAATAACTTAATGCTATTTCCAATGCCGGAAATGTATTCAATAAGACCTTCTTGATTGATTTCGTATAGACAATAATAGAGGTGATAAAATATGTAAAGAACAACTAAAACGATCCAAACATTGAATTTCCAATAGTGTTCCACAGTGAGAACCATCGCCCTGAGAAGGATGTTGCCAGTTTCGACGTGTTCGACAATAAGCGTGATTTGACTGATTACGTCCAAGTTGATGTTGTACAGAGTCAACTCTACAACGACAACACGGGTCAATTTGTCTTGCCATTTGTGTTCTCTCAGCTCCACGATGACCGCGTCTGCATCACTCCTTGCCGGTCCCAGGGTCACAGAATACCCTCCTCGCACGTACAATTTACCGGATTCACCGCATAACCTGAACAAGAAGAATTGAGAATTGTAGTTATCTTTTGTAAAAATCCAAGGTGAATTCTTTCTCTCCGATTCAGACCAAGGCGCAAGCTTCCAACCGATCTCGTAAGTAGCGGTGTCTCGATACTTTTCTGTCAATCCGGGAACGCACTTGTCGTGTTCGTCGCCAATGAGTGTACAGTCTATGGATATTACGCGGAATTGCCTCAATTGTGGAAGACCCAGAACTTTGTTGCTGAGATCTGCTGTCCAGTACGATCGGTCCATTTCGTGACCTCCTCTAGTATCGTTCGTAGTTCCCTATTTTACAATTTCAAAGTCGTTGTACCATCTGTTATTGTACAAAGCGGATTCCAATGAATATTCCAAATAGCTCTCCACCTCCTTATCACTGGTTATTTTATAGAATTCGACAGCTCCCATGTAAGGAAGATGTGAAAATGTGAGTAACTTTACTTGACTGTGTATTGCCAAAACAAAACAAGCCGTGGTTATGAAGTCCAAAAGATTGAACCAACGACCCTTGTAAAACACCTTGACACTTTCTTCATAAACATTGTTAGCCTCATGTCGTAAGAAAGAGGGATGTACATGGCTTGTTGTCTTTTGGTTATTAGGTCTATCAAGTATTTTTCATCTCTTGGAATACGTACGCGACGTGCTTTTTTGTAGTCGACAGTGTGAGTATCCAAGTCGTACAATCTCTGGGAAGCCGATGCCAGTACAATGGCAGCTAAGGTTGTTTTAATGGGATCGAATATAAATGCTTCCCTTACTGAAGAGGCCAGAAATGTAGACATCCACTCTTGTCCACAACGATTAACTTTAATCCATAAAGAATAATAGCAAGATGTAAGGCATAAATGTATAAGTCTCCAAGTGATAGTAAACCAATTCCACTTTAACTTTGTCTGTATTACGGGCGGAGAAAGTTGAACAGGGAGTAGTGGCTGTGTTCTCAGTTTCCTTACAACTAATTTATAAATCTTTTGATACGCAGGAAGTTTTCTAATTTCTTGCTAGGCAAGTGTGAATACATCACTTGGTCTGGAAGGAGAATCTTGAATTTATATGGACTACTGACTAGAACTGCTAGTTTAGACTGGTGCCTCGACCCGAAAAGTGAATCACCTCTGAAGTAAAACACACTGTGGTGCCTTCTGTCATTAGTAAGTAGAGGGGGTGTTCAAATACGTTCCCTAATGAAAAAAGCAATCCTGATTATACGTCATCCCCTACGTCAGTGTTTCCTAACCTGGGGTACGCGTACGATAAAGTCACGGACTGGTTGGGGTTCTTCAAAATAAAGTAATGGCATATGCTATGCTCATAAGTTAGGCCTACAAGGAATTTGTAAGTACTGACGCAGGCATAGGTAGCAGGATACAAGAACAGGAGCAAGTTTTCTACTTTACCCTGTCACTCGTCCACGTCAAAATCATGTCATCACCAGTCACTGACATCGCTGCACCGCTATTGTCTTGATTTATCTACTTTTGCCAAACGTGTCAGTGCCTGTTGGTAGCTATCAGTCGAGCTTCCCTGGGACAAACTTTCTACTGTGTGACGGTGTCCTTTGTTGGTCTGAGCGTGTGTCAATACTGAAGCGACTACTGCTGGTCGGTTTATTGTACGTATATGGCGTGTTCTTTACCTACTGAACTCAACAGCAAATGGTAGTACTGTAATGGTCAAAGAGTGTTTGTTTGAGCGAGTTCTACAGTACACAAATATAGTGCATTCTGGGTAAGTGTTTGAAAACTCCATCAGTAAAAAACAAGCACCATGCACCAAGTAAGGTACATAACAATTCCTAGATCATCCTTAGGCTTGAGAGCTGTTTATACTCTCGTGAGTAACAATTATAATACACCTAAGGTAAATACTCTAATGGGTCTTGTCCAAAGAAACGAAAATAATCAATTGAATATTTGAAATATAGTTTTTCATTTATTGGAGACTGGGAAAATTAATTCCAATATGTGTTACTATATGTGGAGATGTTTTAAGCGATGATAGCATGAAACATTCCTTACTTAAAGGGAGTGTTTAGACTCCCAGGACAAAAAAAAGTTGGCTATTTTGAAAGACTTCCAAAAAACACCCAGAAAAAGAGTTATGAAATAAATTGTACTGTTTTATCTTAGTGTCAGGTAAAATTAAAATGTTAAGGCAATTCTTACATAATTGGTTACCACTTTGTTAAGTGCGATTCAAAAATAAACTTCAAACGAAGAATTAAAAGAAAGCCCACTTATCCAATGTAATTTATGGTTGATTTTTTGAAAAAGATATAGATTTAGCCAAATTGTGTGACAAATGTACAGATGGAGGAAATCCATGTCTGGCTGGTACGTTGGCCTTCGTGGGTTGGTAAGAAGTTGCTCCCCATACAGCATCGACCTTTCTTCTTCCACAGGCAGAGCCTAGCATCCAGAAGCTCATTAAAACAAAATGGTAGCTGTAAAATCAAACTCAACAAACTATAGATTATTTAAAGTGCGTTGTGGTGGGTAAAATACACCCCACACTACCTTTACACTCGAAAGTGTCACACACTCGTTACTTAATGGAAAAGTCATGTTTTTTTAAGAAAACCCTTTTCACCTGGCTTCAAAGTGTGACAGTGACCGGTTTGAAAAGCTTACTAACGTGGAGGAAATGTTTCAAAAATAAATTAACTCAACTAGGAACATCAGAACAGCTCAATTACCATATTTGAAGTTGCAAATAAAATTGAGTCCATCTTATAAAAAACTGATTGATGGAAATTTTGTATTGAAAAATACAAACTGAGATTTTTGAAACACTGCATAGTTTCATAATAGTAAATAATACGATCTTATCTGCTGAGTTTATCATGAAATAGTTTCACACTTAACAAACCTTAAGGAGTCTTTCGAGAATTATTTTAAACCAGTGGATGAAGAAAACTCGATTGCAGATCCTGTCAGTGAAGAACACGTATAGACTGCTGCACTGTCCATATCAAAAAAGGAAAGACTTAGTGAAATTTTGATAGATTCTACGTTAGAATCGAATTTCAAGTTAGTTTTATTTTATAAAAACTGAAGAAGATGATGCGAAAAGAAAAACCAGAAAGATATGACAGTTAATGTAAAGTAACAATTAACGATTCTTTTTGTTACAGTTCCAATAGATTATAAAAGGACGAGTAAAATTCGATTGATTGGTGAATTTTCAGAAAGTCAAAATTTTGTTTAATTTTCTATGTTGGCAATGTATTAAAAAAAGGAATTACTGGAAAAACGTATTTATTCTATATTATAAGTATTTACAGAAATATATTAAATCCTAAGTTTGTTATAGCTAGTGTTGAAAATAAAGAAAGGATAATCAAGAACAATTCGATATTTTGAATGCAATAAATATTGCAATACAATTGAATGGTTCTTATTATCCAGATGAATTACAAAATTTAAAAATTTCCTAGGTCTTTTTACAGTTATTTATCAAATGTATCAAGACTTAAAGAAATTTTACAGAAAAAATTGGAAATGTATTATACAATCCTCAAGAATTTATGGAAAATAAACCAATTTATGTTAATGATATAACGAAACTGTTTACAAATATTTCTCTTTAAATGAATCAAATAAATTAATATGGGTTTTCAAACAATTACCAAATTTAAACTATTTTTGCCTATCTTGTTTCAGAGAAGATTTTAGCATTTCATGTAATTAAAAATGATATTAAAGAAATTCAAATAAAGTTTTTATAATATTTTATAAGCTGATAATTTAATATGTTTGTACAATTTAATAATTGTACAAAAATGTTAAAACAATTATAGAACAATTGATTTTTAATTTTTTAATATCTAAAAATATGGATGATACTATGAAAAATTAATATCAAAATCATTTACTGGAAGATATGATTAAAGAAAATTCTTTAATTGACGCTGTATATCAATTTTCAAAATTCTATATAGTTCTCGAAATGTGAGCTTTGGGAAAAAGATATGATTAGGGTATATTTATAAAACTTTATTTTCATAAAATTTTAAATACAACACGCTTTGTTTTTGAAGTTCAATTTTTCAATAAAATGTTTTATTTTTCTATGAATATTAAGGAATAGGGGATGATTTAACCCTCATAGATACGTTAAGTATTTGCTATATGTGTATGAATTTCTTTTCAAAAGTGGTTAAGTAGTTTTTAGTTTCGAATTTTAAAGGAAATACTGATAAACTTTACATTTCAAAACAATAGGAGGGAATTCAGTAATGTTATTTTAACATGGTAGCACTGCTTGTAAATACGCGTAACTTTGTACAGTAAAAAACCTTTTGGCTTTCTCGACAGATCATATTTTGAAGAAAATTGTATATTTTGTAATAGTTGTACGTTTGTAAAAACATGCAAAAAGAAGAAATGAGCATAATTCACGGACGAAACCTTGGTCGGCGATTGTCCCTGAACTTGTAAGTAGCTCAATCCTTCACTGATGAATTGTATTACGTTCTCGGTGAGTACAGAAATTCGTTTCAACTGATTTAGGATTATTAACTTGTAGTCATCCGTTGGTTTATTTTGTAAATTCGGGTCCCTACACATCAAGATAACATCTAGACATGTTAACATACATGAAGACAATTGTCTCGCGTCTTTGGGAGACATCCACAATGAAGATTCCCTTCTCAATAAATTTGTCTTGAAAATAAATGCTTGATGTTTCAGAAAAGCTACGACATCCACCATCATGTCTAAATCGACCGTTAGTTGGATATCTTTGTTAAGATTCATTACCACCATTATTTATAGAGATTCGAAATAGACAATTTTACGAGGGAAAGAGTTTCAATATGAACCTGAGTTATACAATGAAGCAGTTTCCTAAAAACTAAACTTTTGGGCGAATCGGGCAGTAAAATATCCGGGATAACTGATATCATCTGCAAAGCACAAAACAAAAAATATACTAATATCTCGAGTAGTTTGGAAGATATGGGTACCGAAGTGTAAAAAAACAAGTTTTTCGGGAATTCCATTTTTTCTAGGCTATAACCTAAACAATAGTGACTCATGTATCTCAGTGCATTCCTGCTGCATAGGCTGGGTTATCTGGATCCTCCTGCTGCTCATATATATCCTACAGACGTCTTTTAGCTGCCTCCCGCTTCTGGCGACACTTCTTTTCAATCTATTCCACCGTCTTTTGCGCCTTCCTTATGCGCATCCTGTCGAATCGCTTCATAACCTCAACACAGTTTTTGCCTGGCATTATACCTACTTTCTTGAGTACTTCACATTGAACAATGTTTCCTTTGTTGAAACAGGCAATGGCTTCGTAAACACAAACTCAAGGGTCTTTTTCGTAACTAAAGTCGATTTTGGAATACGCGACCACACCACACTGTTTAGCGACTCGACCGGATTTTGGGTCTGTCCATGAAGACATTTCGCCAGCAGCGTGGAGTTAGCTAAGTCCTTGAAAATTTGTTTAACCTGTTCCAATACTACAGGGGCAATGTGGAAGTGTTCATTATGGTCATATGCTGCTTTCTTCTGGATAGCTTGTTGGTATTTGCACCACGTATCAGCAGTTTTCGGACACAAACTGAGCGCTGGTTCTTTATTTGTTGAAATGAGATGGAAATACTCCGCCCAAACAGCCCTCTTCATATTTACCAGACTGTCAGCATTTCTTCTAATGGCCAGCCCATAGTATAATTGAATTTAATTTATAGCCTCAAGAGTCAGCCTACCTTTCCCCCCAATAGTTTTATCATCATCAGGAAGTGTAAACAACACAATTCACAAAGCAAATAACACAGAAACTTTGGTTACAACAGATGGCAACAAATTAGAAAGAACCATATATGACAGTAAAGAACAAACAGTGTTACCAACACAACAAGTATGTGTAGCTTATATTATTACAACTGTATTATGTATAAACATACGTCCCTCGCCCTGTCAGCGAAAAACACAGTGCAGACCATTACAAATAAATTAATTACATAAGGTTGCACTCGTCCAAATTGTATGTATGATATGTCAAATTACTCGTAAGATTCCAAAGAATACAAAAATGTCAAAAAATAAAAATTGAAATTTTGACCCAAAATGGACCCCGGACGCCCCTTTAAAATAAGCTGTGAAATTCTGTAAAACAGCTGGCTAATTTAGTTTATGATTATAAAGTAAACAAAAATATTCCTGGAAAAAATAAAATATGTGTAATGAGTGTTACAAAACACACTACTTATAATTGATTAAGCACAATAAGATCAAGTATTTGTGCTGAGTCCTATTGCTCGTTTGTTCATAGTTAAAAAATTGACATTTGAATATTGTAAAATTTACTATATGGATTTTATAATAACAAAATAAAATAAAATATTCACACTGTACTTAAAAACAAAAACCAAACCAAGTAAATATAAGTATGTCGGTATGTAAGAACTGTTTAGAAAAAGAATAGCTTATATCAAGCTCCACACAAGGCTATTTTCACTCTGAGCCGTTCATCCTATCAATGAATAAAATAAAATAAATTCAAAATACATTAAACACGCGTTTTAATGTAGTAAAAAATACATGACTTTGTTTTTACAATGATGAAGCAAACGAAAATTCTTGTTCAACATTAAACGTTAGTTTTCACAAAAAGTTAGATAGACCTACTTTTTTTTACCTACTTTTTAATGTTTACCCTGTGCTTGATTACTCCTGACTATCTTTAAAATGTCTGCTAAAGTTAAACTAAAAGCTGTTCATATTAATGCTCAGTCACTGAGGGGACACGTGAACGATATCAGTGCTATATTTCGGCATCAAACTTTTCATATTATTTTAGTATCAGAGTCATGGCTAAAGCATTCAGTGGTGAGGTATAAATATGTGGATACGTCCTCCGCAGAAATGACAGGTTCAATAAAAGGAGCGTAGGTGTTGCGGTATACACCAGACAAAAAGGTAAGGGTTAAAGTACTAGACTCTTCGCCTCTGGAGTATGAATATCTGGAGCAGCTTAACCTGAATATCTATTCTTAGAAATTGTATTGTCTGGTTCGGATGCCCTACTTCTTAGAATTATTATCGCCTACTGGGATAACAAGAACGCCAAGACTGGGCGTCTAACCAACTTTGAGATTTTTCTCTTACGCCTGATGCCGAGCTAAATTCGTGTCCTGATCATGGCTGACATGAACACTGATTTACACATGAAAGCACCGAACAGTGATTATAGACAACTGACTTCTGTGTTCAATTGTTGCAAGATGTATATTCAACTACTAGACTCTACACAGTACACTGCTGAATCCCACACCCTCTTAAACATTATTGCAGTGAACGATCTTAATGATATCGTTCACGAAGGACAACTTAAAATTCATTCAGTTTCAAAACACGATCTTATTTTCTGTGTGCTTTCCTATAAAAAGCCTAAGTGTACTGATAATTTATATATATATATATATATAAGGAATTTAGGTATTTGGATGACAATTCTTTCCTAGAAGATGTACTTCAAACACGATGGCACTGTTGCAACTCAGACGACCATTAATGAAATGGGCAGACGAGTATTAAGTTCACTGATTCTGTAACATTTCAACAAACCTGTTTTTAATTGTTAAAAGGGGAGGGTATAAAATGTGCCCAGTGCATTGGTTCACTCAAGATATTTTTAGTTTGATGGCTCAACGAGACGCAGTCTATCGGACTGGCGATGCGGTGGCCATGGATCGGTATCGCCGACTCCGAAACAGTTACTCATAGTTATAGGTGGAGATACGTCAAACCGTTATTTGTCAACAGGAAACAGAATTCATCAGTCATGTGGCGTAATGTGAAAAAGTTGGACTTTGCCAAGCAGCCCTCACCAGTCCCAGACAAAGTTATCTTGAGTGTTTTAAATGTTTATTTTCTCTTATTTCTCGACCAAAAAATAATGTTCCTCTGCAAAATTATATCCATTAACTGCAAAGTCTAGCCCCCACAGAGCATGCATATTCTCTGTTCTGAAATGTTTCTGTTTGATTTTTAAGATTAATGTTTGGTACATTATATATATTTCATTCATTTTGCTGACGTCTCCCAACAAGTTGAAGGATGATTTATAATGATTTTATGGATGAGTTAACGGAATTTTAGACATTATTTACATTTAAAGTCTGAATGACTCCGAACTCCGAAAGTGCTCTAGGAGTGGCAGTAAACTGTCTATTTATATATAATAGATAGTATATATCAGTCGTTTTCACCTGCTACACGCACAACACAGTATAGATGAGATATCCCGTACTCCCAAAAGACAGCCACTTGTTCGATACACTCTCTATATGTACACTTACGCAATTACTTTACGCTACACATCTAATACGATCACAGTGAGTTATCAGTGAAGTGTGCCTCCCCCCCCCCCCAAAAAAAAAATCAACGAGATCGAGAACCCCTTTGCAATCCCTAATTCACATTAAAGGAAACCGGCAGAGGGAGCGACACGATGCCAAACGACAGCTCACGTAATGTCATTAACAGCTAGAGGGATCGGTCGAATATCGGCCTTATACAAAGAGCAGTCCCATTGTACATCATCGTCTACGACTGTGAAGACAGCCCAATGAGTGTTACTGATAAAACACACAAATATAAATCAAATCATTGTAACAAATCAATTATATTTTATACTACAAAGAAACAGTGTTTGTAAATAGTATATATCGGCGCCCTTAAGCTCATGTAGGAGTTAAACAAAACAAATTCAAACACACTTAAAGCCACTTTACAATACTTTAAGAAAGGACGAGCGCAGTGCCCAGGATATTCAGCAAGCATAGAACCATTACTATGATAAACCTTGACTGTAGATCCAGCAAGGGTACCACCAGGACTTGGTAAACCTTGACTGCAGATCCAGCAAGGGTACCACCAGGACTGTGGTAAACTTTGACTGCAGATCCAGCAAGGGTACCACCAGGACTGTGGTAAACCTTAACTGTAAATCCAGTAAGGGTACCACCAGGACTGTGGTAAACCTTGACTGCAGATCCAGCAAGGGTACCACCAGGACTGTGGTAAACCTTGACTGCAGATCCAGCAAGGGTACCATCAGGACTGTGGTAAAACCTTGACTGCAGATCCAGCAAGGGTACCACCAGGACTGAGGTAAACCTTGACTGCAGATCCAGCAAGGGTACCACCAGGACTGTGGTAAACCTTGAATGCAGGTACAAGCATGAGTACCACCAGGAATATGGTAAACCTGACTGCAGGTCCAACAAGGGTACCACCACTACTATGGTAAACCTGACTGCAACTCCAGTAAGGGTACCACCAGGACTATGATAAACCTTGACTGCAGGTCCAGAAAGGGTACCACCAGGACTATGGTATTCCTGTTCAAGGAGAATGTTTACGAGTCGGAAATTTGACGAGCGTAGTGTTCAGGACTGCAGACGCATGGTGGCCATTTTTATAAAGAAAAGGTATCTCTTTACATTAAGAGGTATACGTCACTATGAGGATTTGGCCTGTGCAATAGTAGGTCTTGCTACCTTTAATCTTGAGGATCATTAGGTCTGGAAATGAAGTAGAGTTCGATAATTTTGAGACATGTGACACGAGAGGTGTTTGAAATTTCATTGAAGGAGAATGTGAGTGCCTAGACATGAAGTGTAACAGTTATTAGCTATGACTATAATGCAGGTGAGTTTTTTGGCATTCGACTGGGAGACCGCCCAATTAGAAGACTGACTCCGCTGTACTAAGTGGGTAGCATTGGCGATGGATGAAAGAGGCGTAACTGCAAAATTGTATGGTGTGAGTGTGTATTGTTGTAATGAATGTTAGAAATTTTAAAAAAACCCCATGACGTTTGCCATTACAATGTAAATATTGTCTTCGCAATAAAAAAGATTTGATTTGATTTGGACTATGCACCATGCTTCCTGAACACCAAAAAAGGTGTGCTCACCGTGACCTAGTTGCTTAAGGAAAATGCAGGACATGCTACAAAGGACTTATTGTAATATAAAATACCAAAAAGGTAAGTAAATGTCTATTAGTAGGCTAATAAATTGTAAGAATTATTTTCAACTTGATTATGGTAATTAAAAACAGCAAAAAGTATTCCTCAGTAGCTTGCGTGAAAATACGATGGAACACTGTTACAATTAAAACATTAATATAGTAGTTAATTAGCCTTGTAATAAGCTATAAGAGTCCAATTAAAATATTGATATCTTACGTAATTAGGTGGGCTTTATATAATGTTTTAGAATAAAAGAGTGTAAACTTTTGTTATACTGATTATACAAATTTATAAAAGGAAGTACAACTTAAATACATACTTTGTAAATTTCATGCGGTCTGATTAGACAGAGTTAATTGTGAATACTATTAAGAGAAATAAAACGTCTACAAATTCATTGTACTAAACCTTTACACGCTGCAGTAATTTTAAACAATACAATGTATCTAGTAGTAAATAAAATCAGCTGTATAAAGTAACAATATCGCCTAGGATAGGCAGGATATTATAAAATTTAATAAGCACATTTCTTGGTTAGTATTTATAGGAGCAATTATAACAAAATGTATCAAAGCCACTTTCGTATTTATATTATTATTAGGATGAATAAATATTCAATTCGTTTCCTTTGGAAACGCCACCGAAAAAGAGACACTGATAAAACTTAACAAGCATTAAGTATTTAGTGCCGAATGGAATAAAATACAAAATTATTAAACAATTACTACCTTATAATCAGGCCCGGATTAACAATTGTTGTGCCCTATGCCACACTTTTAATTACGCCCCCTTTAAGTCAACTTCTATCGCGCCCCTCCCTATAGATCACTGAGAAACCACGCTAAAAATAAAACCTCGTTCTTCTCCTTTGAGCTTTAAAACGTGTATTGTGATAATATTTTACATTGGGAGAAAAAAATAGTTACTAAGTATTTCTTGAATACTAAGTTATTATTAACCCTCACTGTACAGTTGGAGGAATTTAGCTGTGCTCGTGCAGCCTAATACTACCCTTTCAAAAAAACGAACGCTATCTGTGTGGCGGGTTGCGTTTACGTGCTAGCCGCTGAGATGAAGGCGCAAGAATCTCTTACGACTTTTTAAACTCACGATTTCGATTTGCCGATTATTATTCACACATACGTTATTTTCAAAAACACGTTAAACAACAATATAACAACTGAAAAACAAGGATAAGTCCTATTATTGTTATTATTTGGTATTCTCTTATTATTTAATTTACAATCACTTCAATAATATTTAATGCTTAGAATATTAGTTTTCTAATAACAAATGTTACTTACAATGATTGTTTTTTCATTGGAGTTCTTCAATTCCACTCAAGTTGTCCTCCTCTTCTGGGTCACTGTCACTGCTGTCTGTATCCGAACCAACTGATATAATAAGGGATTCTATAATATTGTCAATCTGGGGTTTTGCGGCTGCATAGTCCCTTTCGATTTTCTCTACGTGCTTTGCACTTTATGACCACTCTCTTCTGCGCCCATACTTGATATCTTGTCTTCGCAAAGAGCTTTAGCTTGATACATAGTGAAAGATGTATTTCTCATAACCACATGATGTTGACTTCGGCCCAAATTAACTCAATGGGATTGAGGTTCTGGGTGGTAGGGCGGAAGTGTAAGATGTCATGATCCTGTAGTTGAACAGTTTCGTCCAAGGCGTACCGGACATGCCTTGGTTTATATAGCTGCACAAGTTTGTAGAGTTCAGGATAAAAGGATATCGTCGCAGAATGGTATTCCGTTTTTTGAAAGCCACACCTTCATATCTTGCTTCCTACTTTTTGAAGTAAGAAGCTTTATCAAATTTGTATGTTATGGTTAGGGCGCGTTATCGAATACTAGTACTGAATTTGGTTCTAAATTCGGTAACACTTTTTCTTTTATCCACTTCATAAAAATGTCCCCATTCACATTGTCGTGGTAGTCTCCACTATGGTTGTTTGCTTTCCAACATGTAAAAGCTTTGGGGAAGAACCTTTCTCTCCATCCGCATGGATAAAATTATTAGTCTCTCGCCCTTGGAAATCGGCACGTGTAACCCTTCATTTGAGCCATTTGACCAAGTTTGGTTAGATACGTGAGACGATAGTATATAAGATTCGTCTAAATTAAATTATGGGGCGTCCTTGCTCCCTGTAATTTTTCAAACGCTCTCAAGTATGTTATCCTCTTCTCTCGGATTTCTGGCATTTCAATTAATAATTTCCTATTGTTTGCCGTCCTTCTCCAAGTAAATTCCAGGTCCTTTAATACTCACCTAAAAACTTTTCTCACAACCCTGGAAATTATATTTTGTCCCTTTGCGCCTCCCTCAAAGGTTTTGCAGTCGGTATTCGATGTTCTTCAACATGGAAATTGTCAAACTATTCTACGTCGTTGACGGTTTTTGTTTATTATGGTGTAGTAAAAATTGCCTCACCTTATGTTACTAACCTTCATACTTGTTAAGTTAACTGTTTATTTTAGTCACAACTCGCTCTGACACTCCAGTTGCTGCAGCAGTTCTTTGGCGAGCCTTTGACAACGGAATTTTAACAGTTTGATGGTCTGCCTCTTCCTTCATTAAATGTATAAACATTACTCACAATTTCGCGAGCCTGACTCTGAATAGGCTTTTGACTTTAACTCAACAGACATTATCGGTAAAAAGCGAAGCACAAGCTACACTCAGCACTGTCACAAAACAGACTGATTGTGGCGAGTGCGATGAGTTTTTATTTGGGCTAATACGATTCCTGAACGGAGGATTTTAACCATGAGCCAAAGGAAATGTTTTCGGGACGCAGCGCATAATGCTACCCCGCCACCCCTCCCGCCCATCACCACACACTCCAGGTCACGCGCACAGCTAAAGTCCTCGAACTGTACCAACTTTCGGCCTTCAGATGCCATAGGAAGGTTACAGTAATGTACTACTACTACTGGCAGTGAAAGCGTTTTAAAAAAATACGCGAGACGCGAAGGGTTATAATAACGATACAATACACTATAAAGCATATTGTATTATTTACAGTACAATAATATTTTACATGATAATAATTACACTTTACAATAATACAAAGACAATTACAAACTCAAACCACGTTGTGTGGAGTTTTTAAATTTCTTCTTCCGTGCTTTGGGCCACGCAAATAAGTCAACAGTTTTGATTGAAGTCAACACTTTTTGTAACATCGCACCGATGCACAGGAAAGCAGAGAATTACGTAGCGTCTGTTGCGTCGTTGATCTGTGCTTTAATGACTGCAGATCATTCTTCTTGTAAAAACCCTCACTGCGTCATATACAGCAGACCACTTTGTCGTGGAAAGGCTTTTTGTTATTAATTTAGTGTCTTTGTACTTATCTAATATTGTCCATCTATAAGTTGAGCTACAAACATAGTTATATAATCATGAAGGAGGTTAAAGAACTGTACCACTTCAGTCAGGAATCTACTGCGTGAGTACCAAGTATAAATAATGGGCTGCACAAAGGACATATGATGGAAGAGGACTGACTTTCAAGCATTCTTGCTTGTAGACCAGAATAAATCTCAGACATGTTTGAAGCGTTGTAAGATTGCCGACGGAACTTTAATATGTATAATCCAACATTTTACATAGCCTCGGTTACGCCTGTAAACATATCAAAAGCCTTGTCCAACTGGCAAGAGCCTAAGGACTCTCTCGACTGGCTCTCCACTTTGGTGAGCATAGCTTACTACGAATGACACCTGATTCACTTGCGAAATGTCCGGAGTAGAATTCAAACAGCGGAAAAGTATTGAGAGCTAGCCTAATTTAAATAATTGTAGGTTAGTACTTTTTTTCCAAGTAAGTCAATGAATACATCGAACACAGTAGTTTAAAGGTGTTTCTCTCCCAGGATTTCCATATTTACTAATATGGTCCGCCACAAAGGGTCAAACCTAGCAAAAACCTTCAAACATCATCATGTAGTGCCCATTTGAATTGGAAGCAAATACTTACTCTGACTCCCAAAACGACAACCCACGAGAAGCGAAAGCCTTTACCATAACGACCACTCTTTGCAGTATCATTTTCAAGTAACTAATTTCTTGATCAATAGTTACAAGGGGGAGGAGAGTTCATCGGTATAATACTTATATAATAATTAATACTTGCACAGATTAATCATCTGTTTTAGGTTTCTCCTCTCGTGGTGATAAAAAGTTTTTCAAAATTCCACTGCTCTTTTTGACCTTATCATATTTAATTTTAGCTCTCCTCCTAAATCCCAGATGGAGGCTTTTTTAATGCAATAATGATAATGATTATCGTATTATACAACTTACCTCAAATTCGTTCAGGTAGCCCAATACACCTCATTTGATCAGCAATATCCAAATAAATCATCAACGTGCTAGCAGGAAATTTCAACGATTCACCGACACAAACAATAACAGTGAGATTTCAAGGTAAAAACTATCTGCGACCTTAGGAGAGCTGACAGATAGACTAATCGTTTGTGTATCCGGTGAGTCATTGCCTAACGCCTGCCGCAAACCAGCTACCCCCCCCCCCCAAAAAAGGATGGCTCAAATGTGCCCCGGGGTGGGGAGGGGGACGAGTCAATAATTCTTCCATACTACAACCGACACTATCTCTTATGGTAAAATTACCTACGACCGCAATGAGGTCCACACATCATTATAGAATGTAAAATCTTAGCCTATCTTACCAACTGAGATATGTAATTCTAAAATATGAAACGACGTTTTCTTGGATTACAGTTTTCCTTGCTTGATACACTTAGAATTGGAGCGTAAGAAAAAATTATAAAAAGTTAAATAGGCGTCGGCTAACCACATCTTTATATTGGCGTCTTACAGTCTCTGTATCTACTCCATTATTTGTCAGTAAAATATTTATTATTTCAATTCTAGTAATGTCAATTACTTAGTAATGTTTGGGCCAACTGGAAGTAGAATTGAATTAACCACACCTATACATGTAATACGAGTTACATTTTGTAATAAAAGTTTATGTACGTTATTGTACACTCTATATACGGACAGCGGACATAGTTTATTTTATTATATGGTAGATATGCTTTATTATCTCCAATTCAACCAATAAATACAACATGTTTAATCTCTCAGTCAAATTATTATTGAAAAATAAGCTAATAACAGGGTTAAGCAGAATAACTTAAAAAGGAACACTGCGCTATTGTTTAGGTACTCTATTATCGGTCCAGCCGTTCTACAGATCCCAGCGCTTAGCAACATATCTAACGATCCATGTTATAATATCCATGTATAATAAGACACATTTATTAATGTCCCACTTTAATTATTATTAAATAATGAGCTAGTACCAGAATAAATTCTGTAACAAAATTACTCATCTATTGTTTACGTTCTTCTATAATTGTCTTCTTTCTTCTAAACTTATTGAAAAGAAAACCAAAGAAAATGAATTTGTCAGCAGGGTTTTGCTTGTATACGCGTGCAATCTTAGTATAATTAATAAACAGAATAACAAAAGAAAACATAAACATGTAGAATAACACAAACTTCAGGATTATAAAAATCTTCGTGCGGATGTATTCAAGGTCAGTAGTTCTAAATAGGTTCATCGTTCTGTATTCTTGTGCTAGACCTTGGGCATCGTAAATCAAAAACAGGTTTAAGCAATAAATCAGTACATAAAGTAAAATGAAGAATAAAGTCAACAGCAGTGTCAGCCAAAATATCCAATTCATTGAAACTATAAATGTGTAGTAGTACGTTAATACCGTTCTTCCTAAACGTAATAACATGATCAAACGGGCAATTGCTAGACAAAATAACAGTGTAAATGATATTTTTAACTCCATTAAGTAATATGTGAAGTGGTCAAAATCAAAATAAGTATTGACAGCGCCTTCTTTCTCAAACTCTTCCAAATAATTTTTTAGATTATAATAGTATAAAATGTATGTTATAAAAGTAACTAAGCCCATGCCAACTATTAATAACTTAATGCTATTTCCAATGCCGGAAATGTATTCAATAAGACCTTCTTGATTGATTTCGTATAGACAATTATAAAGGAGATAGAAGATGTAAAGAACAACTAAAACGATCCAAACATTGAATTTCCAATAGTGTTCCACAGTGAGAACCATCGCTCTGAGAAGGATGTTGCCAGTTTCGACGTGTTCCACAATAAGCGTGATTTGACTGATTACGTCCAAGTTGGTGTTGTACAGAGTCAACTCTAAAACGACAACACGCGTCAATTTGTCTTGCCATTTGTGTTCTCTCAGCTCCACGATGACCGCGTCTGCATCACTCCTTGCCGGTCCCAGGGTCACAGAATACCCTCCTCGCTCGTACAATTTACCGGATTCACCGTATAGCCTGAACAAGAGGAATTGAGAATTGTAGTCATCTTCTGTGAAAATCCAAGGTGAATTCTTTCTCTCCGATTTAGACCAAGGCGCAAGGTTCCAACCGACCTCGTAAGTAGCGGTGTCTCGATATTTTTCTGTCAAACCGGGAATGCACTTGTCGTGTTCGTCGCCAATGAGTGTACAGTCTACGGGTATTACGCGGAATTGCCTCAATTGTGGAAGACCCAGAACTTTGTTGCTGAGATCTGCTGTCCAGTACGATCGGTCCATTTCGTGACCTCCTCTAGTATCGTTCGTAGTTCCCTCTCTTACAATTTCAAAGTCGTTGTACCATCTGTTATTGTACAAAGCGGATTCCAATGAATATTCCAAATAGTTCTCCATCTCGTTGACACTGCTTATTTTATAGAAGTCGACAGCTCCCATGTAAGGAAGATGAGATAATGTGAGTAACTTCTTCACTTGACTGTTGATGTCGTAATAAGAGACCCATAACCGAGAGATGACTAAACTTATTGCCAAAACAAAAAAAGCCGTGGTTATAAAGTCCAGTAGATTGAACCAATTGTGTCTTGACACTTTCTTCATAAACATTGTTAGCCTCGTGTCGTAAGAAAGAGGGGTGTACATGGCTTGCTGTCTTTTGGTTATTAGGTCTATCAAGTATTTTTCATCTTTTGGAATACGTATACGTCGTGCTTTTTTGTAGTCGACCGTGTGAGTATCCAAGTCGTACAATCTCTGGGAAGCCGATGCCAGTACAATGGCGACTAGGGTTATTTTTATAGGTCCGAATATAAATGCTTCCCCTAGTAACGAGGCCAGAAATGTAGACAGCCACTCTTTACTGTTCACCATGCCTAGCTTTGACCCATAAAGTATACAGAAATAGCAAGATATAATAAATAAAATTATAGATAGTCCCCAAGCGATAGCAAACCAATTCCAATTCAACTTTGTCTGTATTACGGGCGGAGAAAGTTGAACAGGGAGTAGTGGCTGTGTTCTCAGTTTCCTTACAACTAACTTATAAATCTTTTGATACGGAGGAAGCTTTCTACTTTCATCTAAGGTAAATCTAAATACATCACTTCTCATAGATAGTCTAGATGGAGAATCTTGTATGTACGAGTATGTAGAACCTTGACTAGTCACACTAGATGTAGACTGGCGGTGTGATCCATAACGTGAACCACCTCTCAAGTAAAGTAAACTGTCATGTCTTCTGTGTATATACTCATTGCTCCTTCTAAAACAGGCTAACAGTATGTTAGAAACAATGAAAATTACTAAAGTTGATAGCAGGATAGCGTAACACTCTCTTGTTCCAAATGTGTATTGAAATTCGTCCGTACTCAACAATCTGTCTTCAGGCAAAAAGTACAAAAGGGTACATAACATGACGGAAAAAATAGAACACCAAAGCACAGTCAATCTTTGGACCCTGCTTATTGGGTTTCTCGGGTGCCTCAATAAGACTGCTAAAAATATATGTCCTTCTCTTAATCCGAGGAAACAGTTATCGGCCAATATTTGTCTCTTACCTAATAGTTCTTCTTCATTTGTGGGATTGTACATTGCTTCTGGGTAATACTTCAGATTAAGAGCCATCCACTGTGCGACTATAAAAATTGTTTCAATCCCAAATTTTAAATCAAAAACGTGTATCTTGTCACAATACCACTCAGGGCTAGATCCGTGGTTGTCGTGCCAAATGTGAATGCTGTCAAGAAGTCCCAGTGGTTCAGCGCAGTACAGCAGGAACCAATCATCACTATTCCTTCTTAATACCTTAGCGTTTTCTTTTGTTAGTATATGGATATGACTACTTCCTAATGTTCCAATAAGTTTCAGCCCCACGTGAGCGGTAGTGCCCGCATTGAGTCGAGAACTCGTGTATACCGCCAACAGGTAAGGATAACGGTTCCCTGGCATATTGTCATCCAACACGATGACAGTTGTAAATTTCTTGTCTCTTCGGTCCAGATACCACAGTAGAACACCAAGCAATAAATACAGTATGATCAAAAATATGATTATACAGAGAACAAGTGGATTGTTTTGAACGGTAAGAAACAAGTCAATGTCAGCGAAGTGGTCCACCTTAAGAGGTGGCACTGAGAACGCTGCAGCGAATGTTGAGATGTGTTCACATTGACAGTGGATTCCGTCATCTTCACTGTGAGCTTTGACGGTACAACCGTAAGAGTTCCACTGATTCTTTCTCCAAAACTTGCAAACTACAGAACTAACTTGAAACGAGTACGTGATGCTTTGATTGACGTCAACTTCGAGGCCTGGAAGTACTCCCATGAGGAAAATTTTGTAATCGTCAACATCATTATCTAGATAATAATTCGGGGATTGTTGAGATATATTTACAGCATATTGCATCATCATTTTATAATCAGGCCTGAAATTTGTTTTGATAAGAACTCGTAAAGTATCACTTGCAGTAGGTAAAGTGAAAGTGAAAGTTGTATGGCTCCTAGGAGCACAATCTATTCTATGGATTTTTATACTTAAATCAAGCTCCAGTTCACTGACATTGGAGTGTGGCTGAACTGTCGTGTCATTAAAAGTTATTATATTAGAAGTGTTTATTAGTTTCGCATAAATGTCAATTGGCCATGGCAATTCTGATATAAGGTAATAATATCCTTTAGTTTCGCCATGATATAGAGATACTGAAACTAAATTTGACCGTATGTCGGAGGTACACCACCAGAATATGTTCTTACTTATTTCAACCACCTGAAGTCCTATATTGGTGTTTGTTTCGTCTCCTTTGGTTGTTGGTGCCAGTTGTCTATGTAGTTTTTCGTATAAATTATTTGAAATATTGACTGGAATGTTTACATGTTTTTGTAATTGCACATGCAAAGGATAATCATCGTCATTTTTAATAACCCACAAAATAAATGAATTATTCACGGACGAAACCTTGGTCGGCGATTGTCCCTGAACTTGTAAGTAGCTTAATCCCTCACTGATGAATTGTATTACGTTCTCAGAGTGTACTGATATTCGTTTAAATTGATTTAGGATTAATAACTTGTAATCATCCGTTTGTTTATTTTGTAAATTCGGGTCCCTGCACATCAATATAACATCTAGACATGTTAATATACATGAAGACAACTGTCTCGCGTCACTGGGAGACATCCACAATGAAGATTCTCTTCTCAATAAATTCTTCTTGAAAATAAATGCTTGATGTTTCAGAAAAGCTACGACTTCCACCATCATGTATAAATCGACCGTTAGTTGGATATCTTTGTTAAGATTCGTTAACACATTATAGAGAGTCGAAATAGACAATTTTACAAGGGGAAGAGTTTCAATATGA
This sequence comes from Homalodisca vitripennis, assembly GCF_021130785.1. Taxonomy (NCBI): domain Eukaryota; kingdom Metazoa; phylum Arthropoda; class Insecta; order Hemiptera; family Cicadellidae; genus Homalodisca; species Homalodisca vitripennis. The sequence continues at coordinate 107,576,198 of NC_060213.1, forward strand.
ACCTGAGTTATATAATGAAGCAGTTTCCTAAAAACGATATTTTTAGACGAATCAGGCAGTAAAATATCCGGGATAACTGATATCATCTGCAAAGCACTTGGAATGTTCCCCGATACAATTTCTTCCTCTATATACAAATACCTTTCCTCCAAAAGTGTATCATTAATATTCCAATCTGATAGTTTTACAGCAATTGTTTTGCTGACTGCTAGACCATGATAGTTCAGGATGTAAACAAACACATTTCCTCTTGATAACATAATATTCTCCAACTCTCCGTCGTATGAAGTTCCTAACATTCTACCACTAAACATGACATCCTTAGCAGCAGCTTCATCTGAGTTTTTATCATAAAACTCATATATGAATGTTGATAGTGAATCGTATGTGCAGTTAATATGGAACTCTGTTTTTCCTTTTACACCAGAATCCGGAACTACGGAACAAGAACCATGATAATCATTTTTTTCAGTTTCGATTACATACGTATTAAAAAAATATTTTATGTCATTTGCACTTATTTCATATTTAATTGTGTACTTGGTTCCAGGAGTTAAACTGTTTTCTTTGACGATGAGCATGGTATGCGGAAGTTCGTTCTCTGCGATAGCATCTACTGGTTGCTCGGGTTCTCCGAGTTTATTATATAACCACACAAACACATTATCTTGTTTTGTAAAACCCTCGAGTCTAACTTTTAATAACATTACATTATTTGTTAAAACCTTTTCTCTGCAGTTTTTAATACAAGAAAATATTATACCGTAGGGATCGCCCGTTTCATTTTTTACACTTATCTTTACCTGTGCAAGTTTAGGAGTGGTGACTTCTGAACAGTCATCGCAATTGAGATACATATCCGCGTGGACTTCCAAAGTGAACAAATATATCGCCCCATAACTCAAACTGATCGCAGGGATGTAGTACTCATCGGAGGGTCTCATTCGCTTAGGAAGACAAAATTCATCTTTTGGTGTTTTTATGATTAAATTCTCACACTTCCATACAATATACACGTGACTTTGGGACTCTGGATGCATATTGGGATCGTGTGATCTACGAGCGATCAGATTTATACCGTGCTGTTTCCGAATTTTTCTTTCACTACCCCCGTCAATGATAGCAACTAATGGTAAACCTTTTACGTCAAAGTAACATCTACTGTCAGTAACTCGGAAATTTGTTCTTGAAATGATAAAACCTAAATTACTTACAATTCTGTACTTCCCTAATTCAAGAGTAAACGGTTGAATACTGAGTGTTCTCTTATAGCTGACGTCTCCGGAGGAAGTTACGATATTACCTAAAGGGTCATAAAGGTTGTTGTCATAAAAGCCGATGGGGAATTTATAAATATGCCAGAACATATCAGAAAACTTTTCACATTCAGCATTTGCCTTGACAGAAGTAGATACGTAGGATCCATCCTTTATAAAGGTGACGTAATTTAAAATCACAATGTTTGCTGAACGATGATATGTTACTGGGTATTCTGGACTTCCACCACAGTTTTTCAGGTTAAATACTGGAACACACTGGGATCTATAATTGTGTTCATACGGTACAAAAACGGTGAAGTTGTTTTGATAAAATTTGTAATCCCTCGTACCAACTGTAATTTTGAATTTTCCCAGATACCCCAATACAGTATCCTTATATACAAATACATCCGTAGATTTGTAGTGTGGTATGTAATGAAAACGAACTGGAATTCTAAACCTAATGGAAGAGTTCTGTCCTATATGACGAATTCCGGAATGTGCTTTATAAAACCAGTCATCTCCAACCTCTAATGTTACATAATGTTTTTGTTTAAGCGTATAACGCAGGTTCCTTGTAAACGTCTCAACGAAAATGAAATCGTTAGTATTCAAGGGCATATCTCTACGGAAAGTATATTGAACTGCGAATACTATATCTTTTTCAACGCCTTCGTATCTCTTGTTACAAGTTACGTCATGGTAAGGTGATTTACACGAACAACTTGGAACAATCGCTTCATTGGATTCACAAGTGCCGCGACCACTGCAGGTGTCCTTGCACTTTTCATTTAATTTGCAATCTCTATTTGATACATACTTGAAAGGAAACATGTTATAGCAGATACCTCCTCCTGTAGCCGTATTCTCTACACATGCGGCACAAGTCAGATCACAAAGACCGTCTCCAGGACAGTCTTGTTTTACACCATTTGATCCATTTATAGCATAAACTAAGAACATGATTAAAAATAGTAAACTGGAATTAAATGTCTTTTTAAACCTAATCATTTCAAACTTCTGTAAGCAAGAACTTATCAAGATGATAAAACGTACTGTTTATTAGTTAAACGTTTTTGAAAGTCAACACTGACATACATGTAAATTACAATCGTATTGTTACGCTCATCAATTTGTTTCACACAGCTGTTTCGTTGAGAAGGCACTTTGGAGTGTTATTAATTGCCCATTAGATTTGGACGAGGTATGGAATTTTAGTTTTATTAGTATTATATAATCACAAAGAAGAGAAAGCACAACGGCTTAAAATTTACCTGTCGACAATACTGACGATAACTTCTGATATTTGTTCTGTTGATGATAAAAATGTAACTATTATTTTATTATGATATGTGACAAAGATTTCTTCGAAGTTTTATGTACAACGTTAGGGTTTGTAAATTTTTTAATTGAAGGCATGTAATTATTGAAATGGAGTAATCTGCTCTTTTAGTGACTGTGAGTATGCTACTCCCATGATCGCTATGAAGTGCAAAAATTCAGGTGAACTCGATGATTGCGTACGGCACTGAAGGATCAATCCGAGGCAATCAATCCACTACCACTTGAGGATATGCATTCAACCCAAGGCTTCGTCCACTACCACATGATGATATCCATTCAACCCGAGCCTTCGTCCACTACCACATGAAGATATGGATTCAACCCGAGGCTTCGTCCACTACAACATGAAGATATGCATTCAACCCGAGGCTTCGCTCACTATCACATGAAGATATGCATTGAACCCGAGGCTTCGTCCACTACCACAAGAAGATATGGATTCAACCCGAGGCTTCGTCCACTATCACATGAAGATATGCATTCAACCCGAGGCTTCGTCCACTACCACAAGAAGATATGCATTCAAACCGAGGGTTGGTCCACTACCACATGAAGATATGCATTCAACCCGAGGCTTAATCCACTACCACATGAAGATATGCATTCAACCCGATCCTTAGTCCACTACCACATGAAGATACTCATTCAACCCGAGGCTTCGTCCACTACCACATGAATATATGCATTCAACCCGAGGCTTCGTCCACTATCACATGAAGATATGCATTCAACCCGAGGCTTCGTCCACTACCACATGAAGATATGCATTCAACCCGAGGCTTCGTCCACTACCACATGAAGATATGCATTCAACCCGAGGCTTCGTCCACTACCACATGAAGATATGCATTCAACCCGAGGCTTCGTCCACTATCACATGAAGATATGCATTCAACCCGAGGCTTCGTCCACTACCACAAGAAGATATGCATTCAACCCGAGGCTTCGTCCACTATCACATGAAGATATGCATTCAACCCGAGGCTTCGTCCACTACCACAAGAAGATATGCATTCAAACCGAGGCTTCGTCCACTACCACATGAAGATATGCATTCAACCCGAGGCTTCGTCCACTACCACATGAAGATATGCATTCAACCCGAGGCTTCGTCCACTACCACATGAAGATATGCATTCAACCCGAGGCTTCGTCCACTACCACATGAAGATATGCATTCAACCCGAGGCTTCGTCCACTACCACATGAAGATATGCATTCAACCCGAGGCTTCGTCCACTACCACATGAAGATATGCATTCAACCCGAGGCTTCGTCCACTACCACATGAAGATATGCATTCAACCCGAGGCTTCGTCCACTACCACATGAAGATATGCATTCAACCCGAGGCTTCGTCCACTACCACATGAAGATATGCATTCAACCCGAGGCTTCGTCCACTACCACATGAAGATATGCATTCAACCCGAGGCTTCGTCTACTACCACATGAAGATATGCATTCAACCCGAGGCTTCGTCCACTACCACATGAAGATATGCATTCAACCCGAGGCTTCGTCTACTACCACATGAAGATATGCATTCAACCCGAGGCTTCGTCCACTACCACATGAATATATGCATTCAACCCGAGACTTCGTCCACTATCACATGAAGATATGCATTCAACCCGAGCCTTCGTCCACTACCACAAGAAGATATGGATTCAACCCGAGGCTTCGTTCACTATCACATGAAGATATGCATTCACCCAAGGCTTCGTCCACTACCACAAGAAGATATGGATTCAACCCGAGGCTTCGTTCACTATCACATGAAGATATGCATTCACCCGAGGCTTCGTCCACTACCACATGAAGATATGCATTCAACCCGAGGCTTCGTCCACTATCACATGAAGATATGCATTCAACCCGAGGCTTCGTCCACTACCACAAAAAGATATGGATTCAACCCAAAGCTTCGTCCACTATCACTTGAAGATATGCATTCAAACCGAGGCTTCGTCCACTACCACATGAATATATGCATTCAACCCGAGGCTTCGTCCACTATCACATGAAGATATGCATTCAACCCGAGGCTTCGTCTACTACCACATGAAGATATGCATTCAACCCGAGGCTTCGTCCACTACCACATGAAGATATGCATTTAATCCGAGGCTTCGTCCACTACCACAAGAAGATATGCATTCAACCCGAGGCTTCGTTCGTTACCACATAAAGATATGCATTCAACCCGAGGCTTCGTCCACTACCACAAGAAGATATGGATTGAACCCGAGGCTTCGTCCACTACCACATGAAGATATGCATTCAACCCGAGGCTTCGTCCACTACCACAAGTAGGTATGGATTCAACCCGAGGCTTCGTCCACTATCACATGAAGATATGCATTCACCCGAGGCTTCGTTCACTACCACATGAAGATATGCATTCAACCTGAGGCTTCGTCTACTAACACATGAAGATACGCATTCATCCTTCCTCTCTACATTGATGACATTAAGAGTCAACGTGTTTAATACTTTAGTATTAGAAAACATGACTATAGGATACATCCAGTCCTGTTCTCTGAACAGTGAGTTCCTAGTTAAAACGGTACTTTCTAATTAAAAGGAGGCCACCTGTTTAACGACAAAAAAGTACGTATATAAGTAGAATTCTATTATGAATATAAAGACTATACCTTTATTAAGGACTTTACAAAATTTATATTTGAGTATTCAAAAACTCGGCAATGTCGACGAAAAGTGTGACGAAAGCGCTGTTGCTCGCACCAACAACATAGAAATCTGACCATTGTGACAAATGGCAGCCTACTAAGTCTAAATACCAATGAAGTTCGATTTTTTCAGCACGGTCTAGTGTTAAATTGCCAAAATGGATTATTAACAGTACAATACAATTTCATGTTACGACCATTTACACATTGTTTCAGCGACGGCAAACTCCTTTACTGTATACGATACGGAATCTTCCTCGCTTTTTGGAAAATTCCAAATTAAAACAACATCTTTCATTGTACTATCTACAAATTACTAGAACAAGTGTACAATAGGAAAACAAAGACAACAATGAGCTACAGAGTTAGGTTATGTATGATAAAATCGAGACACGAATCTGATAAGAGCAATGCAGTTAATGACCTTCGACTTGACATACTTTCACTGATTTGACTGTCCGAGCAGATAACAATTCCTATAAAGTGATAATTGTGTACGGATGATAAATACGTTCCACAGTATTTATTGTGTAACTGCCCACCCAAAGTTGCTAATTCCCGTTTATTATCGGTGGCCTCCGTTTAATCAGAAAGTAAAGTACCGTTAGTACTATACTAGTAAAGAATTATATTCAGAACTCTATAGTCAAAATTATAAAAATCAATACTTTTGAGTTCATCTAAAGATAAGAATGTATCGAATAAAAAGGTTTCTTTAATACAATAGGGGTCTCTCGGGCACAAAACTCAGTAAGTAGCAGCATACACTAGACTTTTCTATACAGTGTGTTGGACATTAGTTTCAGCGAGCGCCGTATGGGGCGCTAGGTATAACTGCTGAAATTTTAGTTCCCGCAACGAGTAAGTGATAGGAAAATTTAATACTAAAAGAATCGAATACGGTGTATTCAAAAGCACCCTTGTATTCGAAAATGTATGTATTTATCTGCGTTGAGTATTTTTAACAGATAAGTTTAGATTTGTCTTACTTCCTTCCCGTAATCGATTATTTCTTGGTTATTTGGAATTCCGCTGCCGGAATTTTGGGAAATTCTGTATTCAACGACAGCGAAATCCTCCTACCTTATACGTGGTATTAGATATGTTACCAATTACGCTAATCTACCGATTCCACCCCTACCAATAATAATGCGACTGAGGTTCCATTTCATTATTAAGGAAATTCTTCAACATATTGAATTAAAAACTAGGTTGTGTACCTATCGAACACAAATTGACCCTTGGCTCATGGATATAACTAAAAAAACACCGTGGAAATGTCTTTGGTTAAAATGAGGAAAAACAAATAAGTAGAACACAACATTTATAAATAGAAAGCAATAACTCCAAATTATTCCTGAAATAGTCAACCACTAGATTTAGAAAAATAGTGAACTGTAGTGGAATTTAACGCGCTCATGGGACTCATGCAATAATATTAATGCATACATCTGAAGTTGCTTCATAGAAATGTTAAATTTATTTAGGAAATTCCTGCTGCATTTCTCTTTGAAGCACAACTATTTCACAAGAGCTTGCATGTGCACTTTGTGATTGTTTACCTTTTATCATAAACTCAACAAGAATTGAAGGGACATACTTTCCTGTCTTGTCAAGGCAGTAAAAATAAAATATTTTTCCATTACCATTACCATTACTTTGTTACGACTTGCAATATTACTCCAAGATATATAACAGAACGATGAAGAACATTTATTATTATTAGTTATGATTAGTGGTTAGAAATCAAACTGACTTAGTTAACAGAATTTTACACTGAATATTCTAGGTTAACCCTCATTAAGTTTTATTATTAATTCACTACATAAAATCTAATGTTGTATTGTTGCAATTAATGTTGCATTTTCTGTACTAAACATTAGCCTGAATATATAATGGATTCACTTTGGAAAACTATTTGAATTGCTCTAAGTATGAACCCAAATTCTTTGATATCTTTTGAGGAGTTGAGGATCCCATTGAACCAAGGAAAACTGGGTATTAGGTGAGAGATACTGTTTGAAATAACATAAACAGCTATCTTGACAGTCTTGAAGTTACCCCCCCCCCCTAAAGTTGTAGAATAGAAACTAATTTCATACCGGAAATTATTAATTTAGCAATTGGTTCTCCTAATTAAATACCTTTTTGTTTACAAACGCATAATACAACGGAGTTTTTTGAAGGTGAAATGGTGCATGCCAGTATTTCAGCCGATAATTAATAAATTTATAATAATTTATTGTAAATACGCAACCCAGTTAGCAGTATTCTAAGGAAAAAAAGAGCCTCTCGTACATGAAAAACGTATACTTTTTATAACTCAATTATAAAGCACAATATAAGGGTACAGAGAATGAGTAGAAAAAATATAAATTTTGGTATGCTGATTATTTAATGTCACAACAGTATTAAAACAGGAAAAAGCCGATCAAAGTCTCTTAAAATTTCATGAATAAGCTTTATATCGAAGGAGAGAGAGTATAGCCCATGTTTAACCGAGAAAGAACGATCAAATAAACTCAGGGTCGGTTTATTCCTGAGCGTAATCTGGAGATGAGTTTGTGTTGAGTTGTTTTAGGTTCTATCCAATAGGTCAAGTGATTTCCAAGAAGATTACAATGTGTCATCCAAGTTGGCCAAGAGGTTAAAACAACATAACAAGTGACTGATGCAAGTAAACGTATCAGAAATCAGTGTTTAGTTACAGGTGAGTCATGCAAAAGATTTGAATGCTCCACAATGATTTCTGAAGCTATACAGAATGGCAATCAACTTCCCCATTAGGGGCCATTCTTGCGTGGAGCGTGACAAAAACACGGGGCTAATCAACCAAAATATTTCTTCGTGAAGTACCTAATAACTGTACAAATTATAGAGACATTTATTATAGACGGCCGCAGTAGCGACGTAAAACCAATTAGCTTATTCTGAATTTCCTAAATGAACAAAATTATGAATGTTTACATGTAAGGTATTGAATTTGGTTTCCTTAACGCCCGAGCCAAATCTGGACGTTTAGTAATAGGTAATTAACTGTACTGAAGTTATTTACATCTGGTTTAATTACTTAACCTCTTCTTGGGCCAATAATTGTTATTTTTCAACACGTCTTTATGAGAACTTGAATTTGAAAAATAAAACCTTGTGTTTTCCTCTAAAGAGACACATATACACGTTATATGCAGTTCAAAAGGAGGAGACGGCAATCGAAGATCTCAAACAAAACTGCTGCCACTGCTGTCTCTTAGAGTGAGTGGACTTACCATCTCTACATTATACGGTTACGTATAAGTAATCGGGAAAGTTACTTCTGAGGCCCAGTAGCCCATACATTTCATGAACAAGTACAGACTAAAGGAATAAATAGTAAAGTACACAAATAATAATTAAAAATAACAAGGTGAGATTAAGTAAAGTTTTATTTCTTATGCAAAACTTTGTGTTATTAATACTGTATCTTTATTTAGTTGTATTATATATAATTTCGCAACCCCAGTACAAGTTACGGGTTAGTATTATTTTCTTCCGATGTTTTTGGAACTAAATTCTTGGCGTTAGTAATTGGCACGCGTAGTAATCTTTTTCTCTTGGACTTTTTAGCTGACCAATTAGTTGCTGAGGAAGACCTGGCGCGCGTTGCCCGCCAGTTTCAGTCTTACTTCGAATGTACATGCATAAATTAGTCCTGAAGTACTTCTTCGAGTACTTCCAGTAGGCCTACTAATTCAAATTCATGTCTTCTAGACTTACTTTTTGCTACAACGGCGGGCATATGCCATCAGTATTACTTACACAAAGGAATCACATGGGGTAGGGTCCAATAAGCGGACCCGGTTTTTTATATCGAAGAATATAATCATCGATACCTAATATTCGCATATCGAATCATAGACTATCAATCGATATAAAAGTAATAACAATCATATGTTTAAATATTAAAATGTGAATTTAATGATAACAAATAATAAATGAACATAACCAAAATCATCAGGGAAACTCATAACTTTAACTAAATGAAACAGAACGAAAACGTTTTTACTAAAGTTGTGTCCACCATTACCTTCTTTTTTTGCATCTGAAGACGACCATGTTAGCTCCTCTGACAGTTACATTTGTTACCTTTCCACAAATATCACATAATGGATTCTTAGGTACTAACCCAACATCCTGAAGCCATAAAAAACATATTTTATCGTCTTTTAAAGCAATTTAGTGAAGCTTCCTAAGATTGACGGCCATATTAATACACAATGTTACGTGAAATTAAAAAAATTACCTTGTATTATTTGAAAGTGTTTACAGCTGTTCATATAGATTATTTAAGTTGTTAAAAATAATTCATCAGTATCGATTGATTATATCGATGGTTATGATTAAGTAATATCGTTTGCCAATTTCGATATAAAAAAACCGGGTCCGCTTATTGGACCGTACCCTCACATGCACCAATATTTGTATTTCTAAATACTCTCCACATATGTTTTGAAATCTTTGAAAAAATTGATTTTTTTTTTCTTTTTTTTTTTTTTTTTTTTTGCCTGTTGGCTGGCCTTTATAATCTTATAATGCGGCCTCGTAGTACACTTGTTATGTCTTCTTTCTAGTTATTTGCCGTATTCACTTTTTACATATGAACCTTGTGGTTGCCGGCCAAGCTATGAACAATTAGTTAGTCTTTGCATTTTCCAATTCATGTGTTTTTTTTTCTTCTTTTTTTGTAATTTACTATATTGCTATTAGCTTATCAGATGTTTATTTCATTTTGTTTGTTTTCTATGAAGGTTATGTAGAGTAAAATCCATACCCTAGAACCATAATTTCTAACATGTTCTGTGTAATTTTATGGTTAGTTAGGAGAAGGAAAAACTAAGGAAATCTCTTTGATTGGATTATATGATAGTGATTTTGATATTTTTCACTGCCACTGCATGTATTCTAAGTGTTCCACAACCTAATCAAATTTACATGGTTCTACTTACTATTTTTTTTAAAATCATTAATTTCTTTATAAATTTGAGTGTCTGCTTTTCGCAGCAAATCGATTAATATAATATTCGAATTCTGTTGATTGGCTTTGTATCTTGATTGATTTACTTTCTTGTAACTAAGTTGCCTGGCATAAGAGTACTTGGGACATTCCAGCAAAACATGTTCCATTGTCTCTATCTTAGCCATTGTGCAGTTTAGGCATAGCGGAGTGAAGTATTTTTTTATTCTGTATAGACATGAATTTACATTGCCATGACCAAGCCTCAATCTACTGATATTAATGATTTCCCACCTGCTAAAATTACATGATTTAAACCATGGGTATTTTGTAAATTGGCTCTGTATCTGTTTAAACCACCCAGCTTTTGAGGATTGTTGTAAGAGGTTTGTAAATTGTAAACCATAAAATTTTTTCTGGAAGGCTTTAAAATCATCAATAGGTACTGGCAGGTATTGTGTTTCCACTCCATCATTAGCTGCTTCCTTAGCTAATTTATCCACCCTTTCATTATAATGGATTCCTATATGTCCAGGTATCCACTGAATATATATTCTTTTCTGTGTTTCCACCAACAGTTTAAAAATCATCATGATAATACCATTTTCTTTATGTCCCTTACTGCAGTTTTCCAATGCCATGATGGCTGATAAAGAGTCAGTGCATATAACTATGCTGACTTCATTTAATGGTAGAACAAACTCAACTGCTAAATAAATTGCATATATTTCTGCAGAGTAACTCGACATATACTGGCTTAGCTTAAATTTGTGTTCTATTTGTAGTGATGGAATATAAACAGCAGCTCCAACCTTTTCATTGCATTTTGAACCATCTGTGAAAACTGCCAAACAATCTTTATATTTTGTTACAAACATTCTATTTATTCCCTGATGGATTACCGCCGCATTACAGGTCTTTTTACTGTAACTTTCATTATCTATTAAGGACAGTTTTCTACTGGTATCTTTTTTGATTTGAGAAAAGCATTTGACATGGTTTCGCATGAACTTCTTTTGCAAAAGCTTGACAGAGTGGGTGTGCGTGGCTTGGCAAATCAATGGCTGTCATCTTTCTTGAGTCAGCGTAGACAAGTTGTGGAAATTCCATACGTTGACGTAAATACTAGGAAAAGATGCTTTTCTGACGAGCAGATTGTCAAGACGGGTGTGCCACAGGGCTCCATACTTGGACCCTTCCTCTTTATTTTGTATGTGAATGACCTCAGCAGTTGTGTTTCGAGGGGCTTGTTGTGTTTGTTTGCTGACGACACATCACTTGTAATTGATGAGTCTTGTCGTTTCAATATGGAGATAAATACGTTTGTTCAGTGTAATTCAATAGTCCAGTGGTTTCAGAGTAATGGTTTGGCCGTGAATACTGATAAAACTACATTGCTAGATTTTTCAATTTCATCAAGACGCAATGACTCTTTGAGTGTTTGGGTTGGCGATACAGAGGTTTGTTCTGAGCAAATGGTCAAGTTTTTAGGCCTAATTGTCGATAGGAATCTTAGCTTCTCCTTTCATGTAAATCATGTCGCACGTAAAGTCTGTGCTGGTATTTTTGTTCTTCGTAGACTTTCATCTTTCACGGGCACCGATGTGCTTCTAACTTCATATTTTGCATTAGTTTATCCCTACCTTTGATACGCTGTTGAAATTTGGGGTTTTGAAAATTGCAGAACAAACCATGTCTTTCTTTTGCAGAAGAAAGCGGTGAGAGCTATTGCTGGCATCCGTCAATCAGAATCCTGCAAATCACACTTTAAGAACTTCAATCTGCTTACTTTTCCAAGTATATATATTTACCACACATTGGTCTTTTTTAAGCAAAACCAGGGCATTTTCGAGTCACTAATTCCGCAGTCCGGACACTGTCTCAGAAATAGCAACAAATTAAATATTCCCCCCCATGCAACCTCTTTTTTCAAACATCACTGTTTTTATAATGCCGTAATTTTTTATAATTCTCTTCCTGTGGACCTAAAGAATGTAAATGATATAATGGTCTTTAAGAGAGAACACTGAAGGCTTTTTTAATAGAAAAATGTTTCTACACCCTCAGTGAATTTATTGGAAATAAATAGTCTGTATGATGTAAAATTAATTAGTTTTAATAATTGATTATTTATAATATATAAATATTAATAATTGATTAATAATAGTTTTATAGATACAAAACTGTACATGTGTTTTTTTTTTTTTTTTATATTTATGACGCAATCCAATGCATGTTACATGTCTGATGGAAATAAAGGATATTTGATTTGATTTGATTTGATTTGAATGTATTAAATACTACATTTGGATTAGTCAATAAAATTGGACAGTCCAAATCCCAGTGGTTTGGTATTTTAAGTTTATGGTCAAAGTAATTATGATCCACTTCACCAATCTTATGTATGGCTTTTATATACAGAGGGATTTTCCTATTCTTCCAATAACTTGACATGCTGATTAATAGATTGAGATAATTAATTTTATGGTGTGCTGGATGTTCTTCATCATATATTATTTTGTATATGACTCTTTCTGCAATGGCAGTACGCCTCATACTTAATGGTAATGTAAAGGTTTCGGTTTGTAAAGCTATGATAGGTGTAGATTTAAATGCATCCATGGTTATCCTCAAGGCTTGATTTTGTATAACTTCAAGTTTATTTAGTAACTTTGCAGATACATGACCAAACAAAAAACTACAATAATCCAGTTTAGCCAGTATGAGACCTCTGTATACTTTAATTATGAAGTCCGGATGAGATCCCTGTCTTCCACATGCTAACAGTTTAAGGATATTTAAGTCTTTTTGACATTGGTTGCATAGGTTATTTATATGATCTGAAAATGACAGTTTATTATCTATTGTCACACCTAACAGTTTGATAGTATTTTTAGGTGTTACTTTGTGACCATTAACATAAAAATATCCGTACTGTTCATTATCATTATTTCTTTTACTTGAAAATACTGTAATATTACTTTTGGTGGCATTAAGCTCAAGATATAGTTTATCAAAGCTTTTAACAATGTTGTTGAGTGCAATTTGCATATTGTTGAATGCTGTGTCATAGTTCTTATGACAAGTGTAAAGAGATATATCATCAGCAAACTGTACTGTCTGTATTTCTTCAGGTAGGATGTTCTTTAAATCAGAGACGTACAATGAAAAAAGAAGAGGACTTATTACACTTCCTTGAGGCAAACCTTTGTAGGCATGTCTGGTAATTGTTTCATTTGGAAGAATCAGATGTAGACTTCTTCCTATGAGCCATTTACTAAAATGATGTATAAACTTTGTTGGTATACCTTGCATGTATAATTTTCTCAGTAGGAGTGGAATAGCTACATTATCATAAGCACCTGAAATGTCAAGTGCTGCAACAATAACATTTTCTCTTTGAGTTAGCGCAACCTGTATATCTGTGGTTAAGGTAAGTAAATAATCTGAGCAGCCACGCTTCTTCCGAAATCCAAATTGATTTTCAGGAATTAATTTTTGTTTGTTAATTAGCCACTCAAACCTATTCTTGATCATTGTATTCATGATCTTCATTAGACAGGAGATTAATGAGATAGGCCTATATGACTGTTCATTACCTTTATTTTTATTAGGTTTAAGAATAGCTATTATTTTAATTTCTTTCCATTGTTTAGGTAATTCCACTTTATAGTTCCATATATTATTATAACAATTTAGCAGAATACAGAGTGCACTCATTGGGAGGTTCTTTATCATACTATATGTGACTCCATCTAATCCTGGGGATGTATCCTTTTTCTTAGAATAAATAGCATTATGAAGTTCTTTCATATTAAAACTATCTTCAAGAAAGCTTCCTTGACTGGTAATATTGATTATGGGGTAGTTAATTTCATTGACTTGAGCTACATAATCTGGAACAATATGACTCATAAAATTTTCTGCCAATTCAGTATTATTATCAAATTCATGATTGTGGGCCATTGTGTTGTTCCTTAGTTTGTTAATAATTTTCCAAGCATAGGTTGATGACTTTCTGTCACTAATCTGATTGCATAGATTAGACCAACCCTGTTTTTTCGCTTGTTGAATTACTACCTGAGCTTTGTGTTGAGCAATTTGATAATTTCTATATGTAAGTGCAGTCATATTTTGTTTAAATATTTTAAAAGACAGCCTCCTCTGAGCAACTGCCAGAGAACACTGTTCAGTCCACCAAGTTTTAGGAACAAAACCTAACTTTTCAGCAATGTTTGCCTTTCTTGCACAAGGAGTTGCCATATTTATTGCCTCCGTCATTAAGTTATAAAATTTATTTAAATCTACCGATGAATGGTCAGGGATATCTGCTAACACCTGCTCTATGTAGTTTGTATACACTTCCCAATTAGCTCTCTTAACATTTCTAGTATAATTCTTGTTTAGATTTATGTTAGAATACAATTGACTAATTTGAAAGCTGATTGTAATTGGAAAATGTTCACTCCCCATTGGATCATGCAATACATCCCAACTGAGCATCGTTGAGTATAACTTAGGTGAAACAAATGTTAAATCTATTATAGACTGTTGATGGTATAAAGCTGGAGCTGTGGTTGGATTATTTGAGTTTGCAAGTATGAATAGGGAGTTATTGTAATGGTTGTATATATCATTACCTCTACTGTTAGCTTTATTGCAACCCCAAAAAGGGTGGTGGGCATTGAAATCACCGCACACTAGAGTATACCCTTTATCATCAGAAAATAAATTTTCAAACCAAAATTCCTTGTTTATTTTCTTCTTGGTGCTATACAAGTTTATGATTTTAATTGGATACTTCAAATTGGTGGTGGTAATACTAAGGAGTTGGGTAGATTCTGTATTAATTTCTCTAACTACTTGAGTAGTTATGGCTTTGTGTACTATTAGTGCTATGCCACCATATCCATCAAATCTGTCTAGTCTTAGTAGATAATAATTGTTGTCAATCAACTTGTCATGATTGGTTAGCCAAGTTTCTTGTACCGCACCAATATGAATGCCCTGATTGGAAAAGAATTGCATTACCTCAGGCCATTTATGTTTCAATGACCAGGCATTCCACTGAAATACTTTTAAATTATGTATTTCCATTGTTGCTAATATTGTTAGTTTTAATAATTTAGTTTCAGTGATCTCAAAATAGATTGATGAAGGTTAAGTAAGGATGACATTATTTATTTTTAGTAAAGCTATTGCCTTTACTATTTATACCTAATTTGTTCGGTTTTTCAGGAGGTCTTACATTTTCACCTTTGCTTGTGTTATCTTTATTTATGCCTATAAGGTAAGAAGAAAAGATCTCTTCAATTTGTTTTTTTTGCTGTGTTAGTATTTGATAGGTTAATTTTAAGGCATTTACCCCTTAACTCGTAAATTTTATCCTGCAAAAGGGTTTTTAATTGCTCTCTATTACTTTCATTGTCTGTTGATAGCGTAGAGTATGTTTCTTCGATGTTGTCTGAACCTGTACCTTGATTTGGCTTGTTTGTGTTACCAAATCTATTTGAAGGGATTTGTCTGGAGTTCATGTTACTACTGTAACTGAAGGTATTTACTTTAGATTTAGGTTTTCTGTATGTGTAGGCACTATAACTAGCACTATTATCATTTTCAACTAAATTACTCAGAGGTGAAAATCTATTATTAGGATGGTAGTAAGATGGTTTGTTATTGCCAGTTACAGGTAGTTCTGGATAATCCGAATCATTGTTTGTTTTAATTTTTTCTGCATAAGATTGTTTTATAAAACGGTTATCTCTTGTTATTTTATAGGTTATAGGATAGTGTGCACTAGCAGTAAAATAATCTTCCCTATTGACGCTCATTCTGTTTTTAATAAGTTTCTGCCTTTTGAACTCCGGACAAAACTTCGATGAACTACTATGTGGACCATAACAATGTACACATTTCTTAGGTTGTGAACAAGGTTCAGATTCCGAATGGAATTTGTCTCCACAATCTCTGCATAATCTTTCATTTTTACATGGTGAATTAGCCACGTGTCCGTATGAAAAGCATCTGTAGCACTGTTTAACAGGAATAACAAAAGTTTCAACCTTCATACGAACATAATTAAGTTTAATAAAATCTGGAAGATTATCTGATTCAAATGTTATTTTTACAAAGTTTGTATCAACCAAATTATTGTTTACCCTTCTTTTAATTCTATGAACTTGAATTAGAGGGTGTTCACTTACAGATTCATTTAGTATTTCATCCTCGCTTACTTCAGGTTCTACATATACAACTCCTACAGAATAAATTCTGATGGTGGGTACAAAAAACATTGTAGTTCATTAATTGATGTGAATCAATTAAGTTATTTGCAGCAGTGTAATTTTTGCAAATGACTGATAGATTATTACCAGCACGTGTAATAAAATCTATATCATTGTGGTGTTGTTTGATTATTTTTCCCTCTTGAAATGGATTTAGTTTGTGTTTATCTTTATGTTGAATAATTATTTCATATGGTCCTTTATTTTTAGCTGTATAGTACCTTTTGATAAAACTTTTTTTAGCATTAGTTTTGGCAGCTAACCCATTTTTATTAGAATTATACTCTTCATTGGCCTGATCTCTTTTCCGTTTTAACTCTTTACTGTCAATGTTAGCATTACTACAATAAGTGTGATCTAAATCCATATTAATGGGGTCATTTGGATTCATAATAGATTCCACGGCTTTTTCAAGCTCCAAATCATTAGTAGCCATTTGGCTTGGATTGGCTGGACCTGATTCGGACATCTCAGGTCCAGCCTAAACGTGCGCGGAATAAACTATTCTATAGGTTAAATTTGGGTGGACAGGATTAGATTATAACAATGTTTCTAAAATAATGAAAGAAGGTTAACGAAAGTAAACTATGGAAGAAGAAAGTTACAATGTAAACATAAAACTAAAATACTAGAAATATAAATATTTGGATAACGGTCTGTGAGGTTAGGTATGGATAACGATAGTTGGCAACCACAAGTTAATCTCACTAACACAAACGTCGATCTTATATCTTACACATAACCCATATTATGCTAGTTCAACGATGAGCTATAATTTATTGTCTGAACAAAAATAATATTAATTTTTTAAATGAACACCACACGTCACCTGTTTCACTTTGTTTTCAAAACCATTTATTGTAAGTGTTAGAAGAAATTCTTGACAGCTGATCCACATCAGCTGTGAAAAATATCCATTCACGAACATCCAATGTCGCGTTACGCAATGTTTTTTATTTGCATGAATAAACAACAGCTGCCGTTGTGTGATGCGTATAAGTAAGGACAAATAAATAGTAAATTATCTAACTTTTATTATTATACAGGGCAGCAGTAGCGAGATGGAACCAATCAGCTTATTCTGCAGTTTACTCAATGAACAAAATTGTGAATGTGTACATGTAAGGTATTGAATCTGGGTTCCGTTGTGTGATGTGTATAAGTAAGGACAAATAGTATTATCTAACTTTTATTATTATACAGGGCAGCAGTAGCGAGATGGAACCAATCAGCTTATTCTGCAGTTTACTCAATGAACAAAATTGTGAATGTGTACATGTAAGGTATTGAATTTGGGTTCCATTGTGTGATGTGTATAAGTAAGGACAAATAGTATTATCTAACTTTTATTATTATACAGGGCAGCAGTAGCGAGATAAAACCAATTAGCTTATTCTGCAGTTTACTCAATGAACAAAATTGTGAATGTGTACATGTAAGGTATTGAATTTGGGTTCCATTGTGTGATGTGTATAAGTAAGGACAAATAGTATTATCTAACTTTTATTATTATACAGGGCAGCAGTAGCGAGATGGAACCAATTAGCTTATTCTGCAGTTTACTCAATGAACAAAATTGTGAATGTGTACATGTAAGGTATTGAATCTGGGTTCCGTTGTGTGATGTGTATAAGTAAGGACAAATAGTATTATCTAACTTTTATTATACAGGGCAGCAGTAGCGAGATGGAACCAATTAGCTTATTCTGCAGTTTACTCAATGAACAAAATTGTGAATGTGTACATGTAAGGTATTGAATCTGGGTTCCGTTGTGTGATGTGTATAAGTAAGGACAAATAGTATTATCTAACTTTTATTATACAGGGCAGCAGTAGCGAGATGGAACCAATTAGCTTATTCTGCAGTTTACTCAATGAACAAAATTGTGAATGTGTACATGTAAGGTATTGAATCTGGGTTCCGTTGTGTGATGTGTATAAGTAAGGACAAATAGTATTATCTAACTTTTATTATTATACAGGGCAGCAGTAGCGAGATGGAACCAATTAGCTTATTCTGCAGTTTACTCAATGAACAAAATTGTGAATGTGTACATATAAGGTATTGAATCTGGGTTCCGTTGTGTGATGTGTATAAGTAAGGACAAATAGTATTATCTAACTTTTATTATACAGGGCAGCAGTAGCGAGATGGAACCAATCAGCTTATTCTGCAGTTTACTCAATGAACAAAATTGTGAATGTGTACATGTAAGGTATTGAATCTGGGTTCCGTTGTGTGATGTGTATAAGTAAGGACAAATAGTATTATCTAACTTTTATTATACAGGGCAGCAGTAGCGAGATGGAACCAATTAGCTTATTCTGCAGTTTACTCAATGAACAAAATTGTGAATGTGTACATGTAAGGTATTGAATCTGGGTTCCGTTGTGTGATGTGTATAAGTAAGGACAAATAGTATTATCTAATATTTATTGCACAGGGCAGCAGTAGCGAGATGGAACCAATTAGCTTATTCTGCAGTTTACTCAATGAACAAAATTGTGAATGTGTACATGTAAGGTATTGAATCTGGGTTCCGTTGTGGGACGGCATATTTACAGTAGCTGAAAGAACAAAAACGTAGGGTATTATTGTCTTCAACCATTCGCTACAGGCACAGTGAGACCGTGATTATAGCAAGTGGAATAACAAAGCAATACACTAGACACAAAATTGAAATTTTTATGACACAGTATCGTTGAGAGATGAATTTACCTTGCCTTAAAACAGCCCTCGATACTTTTAGCAGACGCTGGCTGAGAGGCTGAATCATCTGTTTATATTTTAGTTTTATAAAACACTAGCAGTTACCCGCTGCTCTTCGAGTGATTTCGTAGGCTTTGTACATGTATGGGCACTTCCGGTTCGAGTGAATTATATTTCCAATGCTAATGTTTAGTTTGTCTTGTTTGCCACGATAAAGAAAGTATTTCAAAGAATGTACTTTACTACACATTACTGACCAAGCACAGCATACTTAATATTTCCTGAAATATACAGCTAATAGTATGTTTTTATTAAAACTTAATTTTCTTATCTGGACATTCTCATACTCTATGTTCAACAGTGGTTGCAGATAACGTTGAAATATGGAGTTTTGTTACTATAAAGCTTACTCCATGCTTTAAAGACTGTAAATGTTAACAAAATATTGAACATTTAGTAATTAAACATATAGCAGTGTTTTCATAAAACATAAAAACACATGCTTTTTAATTCATAATAATTGTCTGCAGTATTGCATCTTCAGACACCAAGATTGGGGGTTTTGAAGGGTAAGAGGGCGTAGTCCATTGGGATGTTTAAAATATGAATAAGACTATATGCTAACCAGAGACCCTAAGTATACTCAAGTAAAATGTTATTACAATCGCTCAATTATTTTTTACGTGATCAAATAACACACACCCACAGCAAAAGATATAAATTAGAGTTTTATACAATACGATAGATGATCAGTAATATAATGCAGGTAGAAAAGTAGTAAAAGTTAATATCCTCCTTTTACTCCTGATTGAAATAATGGCTAATTTAAACCACTTAGTACATTGAAAACACTATTGCAACACCGCTTAAAAACCCAGCAAACAAAGCTGTGAATGTTTGCACACTAGATACTCGGAACTGCTGTCTGTCTTGAAATTGTGATGTGGCATGATTTCGCTTTCGTAACAATAGGACTCGCCTTCGACTCGCTGGGGGCTACGCCCCCAGGCCCCCATAGTGTACCCTTGCAAATACGGGGTAAGAGAGATTTGGTGATTGGTAAAATTCGAACATGAGGTCATGCAAGGAAATTCCCTGGGGGGGGGGTTTAATGTTACCAGGGGTTAGACATCAGGGGGTTATCTGGTCATACCAGGAACTTCCCTAGGGGGGTTTAAGAGATTTGGTGATTGGTAAAAATCGGACATGAGGTCGTGCCAGGAAATTCCCTGGGGGGGTTAACACATCAGAGGGTTTAATTTACTCAGGAGGTTATCTGGTCAAACCGGGAAATTCCCGGGGGGGGGGGGTTAATAGTACCGGGTGTTAATGACACACTTGGGCCTATTGTAGAGGGTGTTTATTCTGTGAATATAATCAAAATTCACTCTATCCCTATCTACTATTGACGCTTAACTAACGCTCAGCCAATTTCTAATGTGGGATTGTATTCACTCGTCAAACTAGCAAAGCAAGTGCAATCTGTTCCTGTTGGTTATGCGGCAAAAGGTACCTGCGTGGAAAATTTCAAGTTTCTAGCACTTCTAGAAGTAGGTTAGAATTTGTATACATATATCAGTCAGTCAGTCAGTTTCACATGCGACTGTATAGTATATTAGATGCCACAATGAGCCTGTCTTTTCGAAAAAATTAAAGTCTTATATCACTCAAAATCTGTTATAAACAGTATTTTTGGACTTAAACTTGTACGAGGTTAGTAACTAATTTCCTAATCTTCTCCTTACACCCAAAGTAGATTACAATCCACGGAGGTAGATTCTTTTGGCCAAAGTAGGTTTCCGAGATCTATATATACATGATCTTGAATGGGGCGACAAAGAAAACTCAACGTACAACGGAAATATGATTCCTTCGATCCGGAAGTGTTCCAAAATTCGCAAAACCCCATGTATACTAGTTATTTACAGGTTATATAATTTTGAAAAACGTTATGGCAGCTAAAGTGGTCCACGCAGATTAGTGATTTTGTTGACTCTACATTTTATACACATATTTCAATTTGAGAGTAGATTTGTTATTATACGTACTGCATTCATTGTTAACACATGAACATAATTTTAACCATGCAGTAAAAGTTTTAAGTTGCTTTTACAATTTTGCTTTTCTACACAAGGAACATTTTATCGAAGCGTAGTATCAGGATTTCCTAGAAATAATTGAGATTCGTGTCAATATGCTTATCTGTAAAATACGTGAAACCCATACTCATCAAGCCTTATCTAAAACAATTGACAAAGCATTAGCTGAGTGGTCGCATTAAGGTATAAGATGGAAATAATGCAGAAATCTATTTCGGATAACACGGCAGAGATTTCAATGTGTCTCTAATATATACTGACACTAACTACTTCACTTTATAGTAGAGTATCGTTGGCGTTTGCAAATATATTATTGTTAATTGGAGACTTTCAAATTTTAATTCTTTGGTATATGAGGTGACGTCTGAAGCTAAACCTTTTTTTTTTGTATTCCATTACAATGAAATATAATTATTCTGGGAGTATATTATTCAAATTCAAACGTACACTCGTAATCAGTAAATGCAGTTCATTAAATTTACTTAATCTAGCACTGAATAAACTTATGAGACTTTTTATTTCACCATCTGCAAAAAGCAAATCACGTCATATCACGAGATATCATCTCGAAAACAATGTGACCTACAGGCTTGTGGATGAAGCTTTATATCAGATCACGTCATATCAGATAATGATGAATCTTATTATCGTAAAAACCCATACAACTTTGCAGTGGATATTTCTTTAGAGTAAGCTACACTTGTTAAAAGTTCAACTTGATTGGCTGAGGTTTAGCAAAGCCAATAACAAACTATACTGCGCTGAAAAAAATGTCATTTCTCCTTGTAAGTCTGTCTGTATATCTATATACAGATATCATCTCGAAAACAAAGTGACCTACAGGCTTGTGGATGAAGCTTCATATCAGATCACGTCATATCAGATAATGATGAATCTTATTATCGTAAAACCCATACAACTTTGCAGTGGATATTTCTTTAGAGTAAGCTACACTTGTTAAAAGTTCAACTTGATTGGCTGAGGTTTAGCAAAGCCAATAACAAACTATACTGCGCTGAAAAAAATGTCATTTCTCCTTGTAAGTCTGTCTGTATATCTATATACAGATATCATCTCGAAAACAAAGTGACCTACAGGCTTGTGGATGAAGCTTTATATCAGATCACGTCATATCAGATAATGATGAATCTTATTATCGTAAAACCCATACAACTTTGCAGTGGATATTTCTTTTGAGTAAGTTACACTTGTTAAAAGTTCAACTTGATTGGCTGAGGTTTAGCAAAGCCAATCACAAACTATACTGCGCTGGAAAAAACGTCATTTCTCTTTGTATGTCTGTCTGTATATCTATATACAGATATCATCTCGAAAACAAAGTGACCTACAGGCTTGTGGATGAAGCTTCATATCAGATAATGATGAATCTTTTTATCGTAAAACCCATACAACTTTGCAGTGGATATTTCTTTAGAGTAAGCTACACTTGTTAAAAGTTCAACTTGATTGGCTGAGGTTTAGCAAAGCCTAATCACAAAACTATATTACTGCGCTGAAAAAAACGTCATTTCTCCTTGTATGTCTGTCTGTATATCTATATACAGATATCATCTCGAAAACAAAGTGACCTACAGGCTTGTGGATGAAGCTTCATATCAGATCACGTCATATCAGATAATGATGAATCTTATTATCGTAAAAACCCATACAACTTTGCAGTGGATATTTCTTTAGAGTAAGCTACACTTGTTAAAAGGTCAACTTGATTGGCTTGAGGTTTTAGCAAAGCCAATCACAAACAATACTGCGCTGGAAAAAAATGTCATTTCTCCTTGTAAGTCTGTCTGTATATCTATATACAGATATCATCTCGAAAACAAAGTGACCTACAGGCTTGTGGATGAAGCTTCATATCAGATCACTTCATATCAGATAATGATGAATCTTTTTATCGTAAAACCCTTACAACTTTGCAGTGGATATTTCTTTAGAGTAAGCTACACTTGTTAAAAGTTCAACTTGATTGGCTGAGGTTTAGCAAAGCCATTCACAAAACTATACTGCGCTGGAAAAAAACGTCATTTCTCCTTGTAAGTCTGTCTGTATAACTATATACAGATATCATTTCGAAAACAAAGTGACCTACAGGCTTGTGGATGAAGCTTCATATCAGATCACGTCATATCAGATAATGATGAATCTTATTATCGTAAAAACCCATACAACTTTGGCAGTGGATATTTCTTTAGAGTAAGCTACACTTGTTAAAAGTTTCAACTTGATTGGCTGAGGTTTAGCAAAGCCAATCAAAAACTATACTGCGCTGGAAAAAATGTCATTTCTCCTTGTAAGTCTGTCTGTATATCTATATACAGATATCATCTCGAAAACAAAGTGACCTACAGGCTTGTGGATGAAGCTTTATATCAGATCACGTCATATCAGATAAATGATGAATCTTATTATCGTAAAACCCATACAACTTTGCAGTGGATATTTCTTTTGAGTAAAGTTACACTTGTTAAAAGTTCAACTTAATTGGCTGAGGTTTAGCAAAGCCAATCACAAACTATACTGCGCTGAAAAAAATGTCATTTCTCCTTGTATGTCTGTCTGTGTATCTATATACAGATATCATCTCGAAAACAAAGTGACTTACAGGCTTGTGGATGAAGCTTTATATCAGAATACACGTCATATCAAGATAATGATGAAACTCTTATTATACGTTAAAAACCCATAACCAAATCTATTGTCAGTGCGATATTTCTTTAGAGTTAAGCTACACACTTGTTAAAAGTTCAACTTGATTGGCTGAGGTTTAGCAAAGCCAATAGACAAAACTAACTGACTTGCGTCTTGAAAAAAATGGACTCATTTCTCCTTGTAAGCTACTGTCTGTATATCTATAATACATGATATCTATCTCAAAAACAAAGTGACCTACAGGCTTGTGGATGAAGCTTCATATATACAGATCAACGTCATATCACAGATTAATGATGAACTCACTCGCTTATTATCGCAGGCTATAAACCTCATACAACTTCACGCCGCAGTGGATATTTACTTCGCACGTTGACAGTAAGTTACACTTGGTTTAAAAGTTCAACTTAAATGGCTGAGGTTTAGCAAAGCCAATCACAATACTTATACTGCGCATGGAAAAAAATTGTCGCATTTCTCTTTGTATGACCCCTGTCTGTTATATACTATACTTACAAGATATCATCTCGGAAAACAAAGTGACCTACAGGCTTGTGGGATGAAGCTTCATATCAGATTAATTATGAATCCTTTTTATTCGTAAAAACCCATACAACTTTTGCAAGTGGATATTTCTTTTAGAGTCAAGCCTAACACTTGTTAAAAGTTCAACTTGATTGGCTGAGGTTTAGCAAAGGCCAATCACAAAACTATACGTGCGCTGTGAAAAAAACGGTCAATTTCTCCTTGTAATGTCGGTTGTGTGTCTGTTGTATTCTATATACAGATATCCATCATCGAACAACCAAAGTGACCAAAGACCCTTACAGGAGTCTTGTTGGGATGAAGCTTCATATCAGATTACTTCATTATCAGATAATGATGAATCATTTTTATTCGTAAAACCCCATACAACTTTGCAGGTTGGATATTTTCATTTTAAGGAGTAAGCCTACACTTGGTTAAAAGGTTCAACCTTGTATTGGCTGAGGTTTAGCAAAGCCAATCACAAACCAATACTGCGCTGGAAAAAAACGTTCATTGTACTCTTTGTATGTCTGGTCTGTAGTATCTATATACAGATATCAATCTCGAAAAACAACAAGTGACCTACAGGCTTGCTCGGATGATAAGCTTTATATCAGATCACGTCATATCAGATAATGATGAATCTTTATTATCGTAAAAACCATACAACTTTGCAAAGTGGATATTTCTTTAGGAGTAAGCTACACTTGGTTATAAGGTTTCTACTTGATTGGCTGGAGGTGTTAGCAAAGACCAATAACAAACTATTACTGGCGACTGAAAAAAATGTCATTCTTCCTCCTTGTAAGTCCTGTCCTGTATAACTACTATACCAGATATCATCTCAAAAAACAAAGTGACCTACAGGACTTGTGGATGAAGGCTTCAATAATCCAAGATCCACGTCATAATCAGATAATCGATGGATTTTTTTTTTATTTTTCTTATTATCGTAAAACCCTAATACAATACCTTTGCAGTGGATATTTCTTTCCCCCCCCCCCCCCACCCCCCCCCCCCCCCACCCCCCCCCCCCCCCACCCCCCCCCCCCCCCACCCCCCCCCCCCCCCACCCCCCCCCCCCCCCACCCCAATGTGTTTGTGTGTTATTAGGTATTTTTTTTAGCTCTTAAAGACTGTGAATATATATATATATATATTATACTCTATGTTTTATATATATATATATGTGTGTAAAAAAATAACCATTATATATAATTTGTTTATCACATAAATAAAATATACGAATAAAAAATCTATTACATTTTATGAACATAGCTAAATTCCATAACAAATTATTTTACTCACGGCATGCCCTAAACTAGTAACCACAAGATAGCCGAAATATTCCTTCTTTAAATGCCTATAAATCCTCGAATTGTAAAGAGATATCGAAAAACAGTAATAAAACCTTTCTATCTTCAAGGGGGCGGGTAATGTCAAAGACAAATAAATTTTCCTGATTTAAATTTTACAAATCGATTTATTACATTAAACTCTAGTAGCAAACTACAGAATTTTATATACCCAAATTTGAAAATAATTTGAAACTATTCAAAAGAGAGGAAATAACGAGATTTATATTAAAGTTCACCTGATTTTACTTCTGAGATAATGTATATGAGAAACTTATTTATTTTATCATGACTTCAGTTAGGAGTATGATATGACCTATGTGTTCTTCTGCTTATTGTGGTTTCTGGGAATTTTTTTCCTTACTGTCGAATTCCAAAAGAAATTTATATTTATAAAGTTAATTCACGAATGTTATTCAAGTAGGGCATCTAAATTCTGCGATTCAAAATGTTACAAATGTGTTTCGCCAGCCATCTAGAATACTTATTGATGTAAATCTTATTTTAAAGTATGTATAAATTCTGATAGTTCGATTCGAGGTTTAATTGGAATAAGTTGCAGATTATGATAGAGGTACATTTTAGACAACAAGGTCGATTAGGGTTAGTGGTGTTAAAGAATTTAAATTTTATAGTAATTATTTAAATGTTTTAAAAACATTGTTTTGAATTTTCTTGATAAATTTTGTGAAAATATTGCTCCTATAATGGTAATTTATTTTATTTATTTGGTAAAAACAATAAAAATATCTCAGTGTTGGTAACAGGGGTCTCGTTCAATCAAATTTTATATAATACATATCCCTAAAATTATATATAATAATCCATATGTGATTGAATTAATATAATATAATCTATTGTGCAAGTAAATATAATGTCTTACCGTGTCATTGGTAAAACATTTCACTCACAATCTGCATTGTTGTAGCTTGAAAACAGTAGTGAAGAATAAGAATATCCTTTGACGAAAAAGTTACTGAGTTATCCTTTGTTTCTTAGCCCACTGTTCAGAAAATGTACAACTTCTGTAAAGGTGAGAGTTTGCTTTAAGAGATTTTCTAAATAATATCTTTGAAGAATAAACTACACTATACAAGTTCATTTTAACTTGATGCAATTTCATTTTCATTTTAATATACATTAAATATACTTTTGACATTACTTATTATTAATTATTATGTAGAATGTTAATGTTATTTTCTACAATACTTCTAGTGTAAATTATTGTAACGGTGTATTTAGTTTTAGTACACTTATATAAACAATTAAAAAGTTATTTACTGTCAATGGAATAAATACTGTTAAATTTTGTTTATTCTCAAACGCATATTCTTTTGATATATTACTTACACATCGGAAAGTATAAAGTTATTGACACAATATGTATACTGTAAACAGCAATTTTATTATATAGTATTAAGTTTAATGTACTTAACATATGTGTTTAATAGTAACTTTTTTCCTATAAACTATCAAAGGGATTAAATATGAGTATTAGTGAAGGTTTTAAGAATAAGAATCAAGTTTTACTTAACCCATAAACTTACATACAAAAATGTTATGTTTCAGGTTAAATATAAAAGTGGATCGGACCGTATATGGCCCTGATTTTGCTCATTATTATTTATTCAATATGATATAAAATTGCTTATATGATTGAATTGCATCAAGCAACCGAGAAATAAATGTTTATGTTACCTTAAAACCTAAAGGAAAATATCTAGCTTTGATTTAACGAACTACATGTTACTCGTATTGATAACTTTAAACATTTAATCGATGTAAGTGGCCTAGTTTCATTTCTGGAAATATTTTATAAATATTAATGAATTCTTTGTGTTGACTTCAGCCCTTCAACAAAGGGTCAGTCCCAACTTGACTCTCAATCTCACCTGATCTGATTCTTGCTCTTTCTCAATAGCATTGTTTAAACAATGATGTGTGCAATAACAGTTTACTTGCTGTAGTTGATTGAGACTCAGAGAGCTGCCAAAAATATACATAACAGATCTCTCACATCCACTACTTCTATTCTAGGAAGCTGTCCCCTACCAGGTTCACAATTAGATCCAAGAAGAGAAGGTTGACAGGTTCCATCTTTCTACCTATCAAAAATAAATTACATACATTTAAAAGCCTCAGAAGTCTCGAGTTAAAAATTTAAATATCCATATGTTTAAGTAATGCGTTAGGTTTCGTAATTATAAAGCTTGGGAGTAGTGGTGTTATTAGCCTTTTGAACTGTACTATTTGTTTGTTTATGCTTAAAGTATACTTTTGGATTAAGTTTTTATTAAATTTTGTAAAGCATTGCTATATTAGTTGATTTGCCCAATTATTTTGGAAGCCAATAAGTTCTCTCTTTATTCGAAATAAGACCTCGTTTAATCTTTTTATATGATATACAGTATTTCCCTGGAGTTAATTTTATATGACTTCAACCATTGCTATAAGAGTATGCGCACCACGTGCCACGTATCAGGCTTCGCTAACATCTTATTTCATTAGGCTACATGTGTTACTACATTACACGTTAAAATGTTATATGATTGCACTTTGGGCTGTTATACAATTTTATTTATCCTGCAATTTCTTTGCGTCACGGTTATCCTTAAGTTACATGTAATTTTTTTACTAACCCTCAGTCAAATTCCATGGAATGAGAGCATTATCATCAAACTCAGTATTACCTATAACTGGTCCTTTTAGAGTTATCGATTGGACAGACATACATATACATAGAAAGATATTTAAGATATATTAAAGATATTAAAGATATATTTCCGCGAGAGATGATTGGTTTTGTTAAATTTTAGCCAATAAGCGTGTTATTACTTAAAAAATGTTTTTTAAAGCGACTATAAAACTTACACAAATACGAAATTTTCAATTAATTGAAAACCTTTCATTATTTACTCACCACTTCTGACTATTCATAATCATTTGTCCGTATTAGAATCTCTCCTCGAAACCTTTAGGTTTGCGGGTATTTCACCGAAAACAGTAACAACCAAGTATTTAAAAGGAATATTGTACATTGCACAACTTTAATTACTTGTACAATTCTAACGGTGTGCTTTTCTTTTTAATGAGAAAAGGTTCTTGGGTATTGAATTTATAAAGAGCTTAAAGAGGTTGAGCACAAAGATCAAGTTACACTTTTATATAGCAAATTACACAAGCTGTTTATAAAATGTGCCAACTGATCAGGTGAAAAAGATTGATTTTTTAGATATGGTTTGGCGCAGACAGGCGCTGGATTTTAAAATTCGCCTTAATGAAACTCAAAATCTCACGCTCTAACAATGCAGTTTTGTGTTGCCACGATTCGATTCCTGGGAATACTTTTTTCTAGGTTGAAATAGTAAAATTGTTAAAAAACCAGAAAATATTATGTGTTGGATTTGTGTTAAACAATAAACTCGTGGCTATCAACAATAAAGCATGTCTGGTCATTTGGTCAGTTTTAGTTATTTTCTTTACAATTAATTGATGATTAAAATTTTTATTCCATAACAACTGATCTTTACTTCAATAATAATACAACCAAGATATAACCATCTAATATAAAATTATTATACGGTGCCCAATGTTACCATCTTAATTTAATTTTATTAAAAAATTTCATTATTGTACTCTTCCTGACAATGCATGCTATTTAATGAGAACTGGAGGATTGGTGAAAATGCAAAAACAATGTGAGTTTTTTTTCTATCAAAATGATAGAACCCACGGCCTGCGTTTAAAATTCACTGTGTATAAAAACACAGGAGGTTATAGAGTGACACTCAAAATTTTGCCAAGTAAAAGGTTTATGTAAAAAAATTTAAAGGGATTATAATGAAAACAGATTTTAAGCTGAAAATGTGTGTTAAAACCAACCTAAATACTATTGCTGAGATTTACATAGGTTGTTTTTTTTTTAATAAAATATGCTGTTTTGAAAATGCTAAATAACAGGATTACTATACCATGGTGTACATGTTACCCGTGCATTTATTAAATATTGCTATAAAACGGTACAAGGAATAGAGAAATATCACAACCGTAAAATATTAACGGAATTGAGGTTATTTTTTCAAGTAGAAAGCGTTTCAAGTAAACCCGTTGTGTATTTTTATGTTTGGAAATAACTATTTATTGCAATATATATATACATATATATTATTGTAAGTTTTGTAAGTTTAGGACATGCTCTCCATAGTTACAGGAGCCACTAATCATTATTGATAGTTAATATACTGTTATCTAATTGTTGCACTGGGAAACTGGCTCGAGTGGTTAACGAGCGCGTTTGATACATACACAAAAGATACAATATTTAGGTTATTTTTAACTTGATTTACTTATTCCTTTAAAGTCTTTTCAAAATACTTGTTTTTAATTAGTTAAATGCTCACCATAGTAAAAAGCTGTTTACATGACAAAGAGTTCAAAGTCAATCTATATCCGTACATTAAAGTATTCTGAGTATTGAAATATGCTGTATTTACGAATAATTGGCTTTTATCTTCTTCATCCAATTAAATAAAGTGTAATACATGTATTATTTTGATGGTTTACAATCAATAAAACAAAACATATATATTATGTTATAGTCCCTAAAAGTTTGAATTTACGTGGTCCCTTGAAACTCCTTAAACTGTTACATTATGCTTAGAGTTAAGAAATTCAAAGTTGTAAGTGGGTGGGTGGGTGGGTGTAAGTTGTGGGTGGGTTATAATTTAACACAGACTGTTCAGTACATTTACCATTACATTTATTACGTATTGTGGTATATACTGTCCTATGTAACGTAATTGACCCTTGTAATGTACCAATCAAGATATTTGCCATTCGAATTACGTATGCTGATCAATTTACATTAATAAGGCAGTCTATTAACATGTGATCATTTGGTATTGTCTTGAGTTTTAACTCTATAATTAGTGCATTATCCTTTAGTGCAAGGTCGAACTTGTATTAAATTTTGAAATTCCGACAGACATTTGAATTATTTTTATATACTGTAACAAGTCTGAAAATACTTACAAAAAAATTAAATATAAAAATATAATTGGCTAGGCATTACGAAGCTTCTCAATGGAAGAGCTGGAAATATTAATTTATACCTTTCTGTCAGCACAATGTCTGGAAAACGAAAGTAACTTATAGGCTGAAACTTTTGGTTCATCTTTATATAGGCAACTCTGAATATGATTATGGAGCACGAAATTTGACGGGATTTGACTCAACGTTATTAAAAATGATATATTTTTGTTATATCTAACAATAACAGAAAGGAGGACATAGCAGGATAAATAAACCTGTAAAGGAACTGAGTACGATCATATGACGTTTAACATATGGAAACGTAACAGGTAAAAGCTGTACTTCAATCTGTATAAAATTAATTCAGTGAAGCCTGTTATGCTGGTTTTGCAGGTACTGCAAGGTTTTTTAATTATACGGCCGTTGGAGGCACAAACATTGGCAGTTATGGATCCAGTGAGAAACTAAAATTACCATTATTTGTATTCTACATTACACGTATATACTTAATTTTGCTACTATAGATGATAGAGTGAAGTTTAACCAGGTCAATAAGTAAAGGTCAACGCAATGTAACCCAAAGCCTCCACAATCCCCTTCGGTAATACCTTAACCTGAATAAATAAACATCTGTCCTACTAAAATGTAAAACTCCTACTGGATTAACCGTAATTTAAATATTGGAATTTAACTTAAATCACCAAAACCTCCTACAAAGACAGTTCTAGTTCCTGGCATATTTTTATTCATCAAGAACTGGTAATACCTACAGTTTTAAATATATAACCGAAGTTTAATGATTTTATAGGTGTTGATAATAAGGCTTATTCCATGTTAGAAACTAATCGTAATCATACTTAGTTTCAACTTTAATAATTAATGTTTTGTAACAATAATTATATGAACATATTTTCCTCTAACCTATGGTACAATATTTATAGACTTACTGCCTTTTAACATCTAATCTTATAAATTTTATATACAATCGTACTTCCACATTTATTTGCAATTATCATTTAATATTTCTAACAGATTTCTATTTTAAAAAGATATGTAATGTTCACAAAAAACTCTTGTGTACTTAAGTTGCTAAAATCATATGGGTGCACATGGTCCTTTACCTATTTCGTACCTATGTATTTAGGTTTTTCCGAAAGTAATAATAGGTTAATAATTTTACTCTTCTTGTGAATAAATGCGCTTTTGGAAATAATTTAATAAATTAGCTAATGTATTTTTTTATTTTAGTAAGCATGTAGCCCTGTACGATATTTATAGCTTTGAATCTAAGTTTAAGGTCGTTAGTACCGTGGATTGAAATTAACTAATAACAGTAGCGTTTTAGAAGAAATAACCGAAACGTCTCTTCTATATGTGAAACACCAACCAGGATTAAAAAAATAGTTTCAAGATTAATGCCATGTTATTCTACTAACTATTTAGTTAAGCCATAGATGAAATGTAATACTCTTTGGAAGTAGATAGCAGTGGCTCTCTTATTTCAGAGAGTATCAGAGCGGCAAACTAAACACATCACCACTGTGGAAATCGAGCTGCGGGTTGCCACAGTTGAACTCCTTGTCTCCAGATCTGTTTGTGAGTTTTACAAGCACTGAAGCTAATCTTTAATATAAATGTTATATGCAAGTAATAGAATATTGAACATTTTATTATAAATATAACTTCACTTTTGTCATTAGCTGAGCGTTAACTAAGCCTGAAGTTCAGAGGGCTTGTATAGTTTCATATCTGTATGTATCAGTATACTCTATATAGAGATACCGATATTGCCTATATACTTGAACTGTTTTAATAAGTAACACTTTAATATAGTCATAACATATTTCCTTTTATATATCGAGTAAAAATTATAGAAATCAATGAATAAATCTGTTAACAAGTTGATTTCAGTAATTTGAATTTTTCAAAATCTGACATGGTAACATACTGATGAAGTTATGTTTTCAATTTATCGGTAAGTTTCGTAATGTTTTCACACCCTTCATGAATAGGAAAGATAGTATTAGATTTTCAATCATCATATACAAAATTTGGCTGACTGATGGTTTAGAACATTAGTTTTATATTTGCAAAAAGCATATCATTACTGTTTTTAATTTGATAATAAGTTTATTAATTACGTGGTAAGTTGCGATAGTTAAAGAAAATTGGAATTAGTATCTTTAAACAGAAGTTAGACTATGCTAAAATATTAGAATAATTTAATTAGTTTACCAAATATAAACCTAGATAAATAATCGTCCACCAGGAGATTATATATATATATATATATATATATATATATATATATATATACTTTGGATACATGAATTTATATTCCATTACATTAACCTTATTCTGTTTTTATTTGTGTACTTAAATTTAGTTGAGATATATATATATATATATATATATATCTCAATATCTCAATGAAATATAATATGTATATATATATAATATATATATATATTATATTATATATATATATATAAATGAAATATAAAGTCCACAAATAAAAACAGAATATGATTAATATAATGGAATATAAATGCATGTATCCAAAGTTAAAAGTAAAAAATACAGCTTGGAAAACAGAAAAGTACTTCTAATATAACCTTGTTATTATCGGAGGGAAGGAATATTTTTCATTTTATGTAAAGACACATAGAGTAATTTAGATGGGTATAACACTCATAACGTATTGTAACTTAGTTTTCACCATCATGTGAACTGACAGCTGCATTATTGTGCATTAGGGTAGAGTGTCCATACAAAATTTAATCTTCGTTTGAATAAAACCACAATCATTGTTTGATTTGTACGATAAATACGTTACCCACAATACAGGTGCCCGAGCATTGTATCCGGCAGATGTTTAGAAAGTCGGACATACAATATATGTATTTAACTTAATTCAAAACTTGAATTATTACCATCGCCACAACTAACAAGGAGTGTCGCCATTAATAAAAATAATTAAAATAATACACTATAGTTACAACAACTTCAACATCTGGTTCCAAGAAAATTACGATTCCTCTTCACTGTCCATACTAATCGTAAGATCTCTGTAAAACACTGACTCGTCTTTGTTTCACCGTCTACTCACTAAGTCCTCCCCAACTAATGATACTTCTGAGTATATCAATAAAGCAAAAGATAAGATAGTAATGCACTACCACCAACGCTGTAATACATAAAAATATTTAATTTTATCTATGACATGTATCATTGTGTATACGTTTGCCTTGGCAAAATATTGGCAAAGAAAATAGCGTTTGGTACTTTTTTTATCATATTTATGAACGCTGTACACATTTTAATAAACTTGTTTCTAGAATAACTGATTGTATGATAAATTTGATTGTATTAACTATAGAGGATGTAAATAATTCATACATGTGTGGTGTGTGCTATGGTACGGGACGTTATGACCAGTTGCAAATTCTTTTAAATCCTTCCAAGATATTCCAAGTCTTACCACCCTACCACCATTCTGTTTATAGTTATACAGAGTGACAGAGCTACCATAGTGATTAATCCCTCCATTGCTCTGCAGTCGTCACCAGCACTATCAGCGGAAAGTGTGCTGTATTTATGACTACTGAGTCGACACGAACAGATAAATGAACTCATTAAAGGAACGGGTCCGAAAGACGATACTTTCACTTCATGGCAGCCTGAGTGCGCTACGATACTACCGTCACATCACAACCACAAAAGGAAGTATCACGTTATAGAGCGCTCAAATTTCCGTGCCTCAATTTAAACAATTGGATAGGTTACTAGTGTAATCAGTGGTAATATTACACTAGTAACCTATGGTAGATTACCCATGCTAAGAATTATATAAAATACAGACAATATGTAAAACGTAAATTTTTTATCACAGTTGTTGTTGTGTACATTCTCTAGAGTATAGCACAATAACTCTCTGTTAACCGTAGTCCACTATAGGCTTTATTTGTCATCCCCCGACATAAATCTCACCCACCGGTTTGAACTTGAAAATGTGCAAAACCTCTAAACGTATAGTGGACTACGTTATACTCTGCACATTAGAATACGTTTTTATTTAAAAATATAATGTGTTTATCCAATTAATAAGTGTATTTGGATGTATCAACATGTGTGTTGATTAGTGTAATGAAATTAAATTTATTTACTAGAATATACCCTGTTTTAACAATTTTTCCTGCTGTTGTAATTGGAAATTGCTTACGGTTTGTAGAGAATTTGCTGCTATGAAACTATTTTTATCACATTCTCATCTGACTGAAAGAAATAGGGTTAAATGTGTTTAACGATAGTTTGAATACACGTCAATAAAAACCTAAAATGCCAATTTTAAGTTTATATTACGAAAAGTAAGCGTTTTTGGTTTTGAACTTACTTATTATTACAAGGTAGGAATACGCCACAGCATGCTTAATAGATTTCGTTAAAGTTACGTGCAAAATGTTAAGTCTACAGCTCATTTTATTAGACTAAATATGTTATTAATGTTACTATTTCAGTTTTAATGTGTCAAGTGTACTCATTGTTTCGACAAATGTATTTATTCTGTAATTTTATCGTTACTATAATGATTCCAGACCTATGTAAAAATGATCACTAAAATTTTAACCAAATCCCATGGAGGGGCACTGGCCATAATCGAACTCGATGTTGCTTTCATAAAAATTAAGTTTAATGCAAAATATCAAGTCTATAAGTCACTTCGTTCTCAAAAACAAATTTACCGACGGTCAACCAGACAGAAATAAATTTTTTCAAGCCTTCTGGGCGATAGTCTTTCAAAAACTCACAGCAAATGATTTATTACATAAATTTTTCCATAAAAGAATTGCAATTGTAATACATACTTATGAGGTTTGTTCTCATTTAGGTACAAATTATATAAACAGTCCTTATTAACCAAAAACCTCTCAATCGAGTTCTTGATAAATCAAATCCAACATAAGAACTTTATTTAAACCTTATACAGGGTGACAATTAAGTCTTAGGACGACTTTATAACTTTTAAACGACAAGAGATATCGCAACCAACTGAAAACGGTCCTTTAGGATTGACTGATTTGTCTTTTAGGCTTCTAAAGCGTTGATTTAGATTTTAAGAATCAAGATTTATAAAACAATTTCTCAGTGTTTGGGCGTTTGAAGATTTAAAGAATATTTTGAATTTAAAGTACTTCTCTATTAGAAACTCCCAAACGGTCAAATTATACAATTCCAACTGCAACTTTGTTATATTTATTAAGGAGCCAGGAAGAGCCTGGTCTGTCGCAAAAAGGTCGTCTTGAAAACATTTCATGCATTATTGATTTAAAAGTTTCATTTTACACCACTCTTTGTAAAACAACTCCCAACGTTGGCATGTAAAAATAATAGTGAAACTTTCAACTATTTTTAAAACTCATACGTAAGCTCTTGGAAACTTACATTGCAAAAAATCGGTATAAACATATATATTAAAAAAAAATTTCAATGATATGAATATAAAATATATAGCTAAAAACTTAAATGTGTGTGTGTGTGTGTACATACGTAAAAGTTTATTAATGCATATTAAATGATTAACTAACCGGTAACGGCAACAGGTTATACTGGTATAAAGTACTTCGTTTGGAAGAGAGGTCACTACTTTAGTAGGACAGATGTTTATTTATTCAGCCCAAGCCTCTGTAGAAGGGGATCTCAACGGCTTTGAGTTACATTGCGTTTATCTTTATTGGCTCTCCGCTCCTTCAGTTAAAAATATATTGAACATAAATATAAATTTGAAATCAATTTTCTTTTTACGGATCGTGTTCAATTTTTGTTCTTGATGTGATGTTTTGTATCTTATTTTAGTTTATAGATTGTTTCAACATCTTTTATATTATACAAAAGACTGCATTTTATCACACTTCCGAAATTCCTAAAACC
Source organism: Homalodisca vitripennis (assembly GCF_021130785.1). NCBI lineage: Eukaryota > Metazoa > Arthropoda > Insecta > Hemiptera > Cicadellidae > Homalodisca > Homalodisca vitripennis. Next base: position 107,613,086 of record NC_060213.1, read on the forward strand.
GTGTCATAAAGTGTTAATTTTTTCGTATGTCTGCTCTTGTATATACTAACTCTTTATTTAAAAACAGTAAAATGTTAAAACTTAGACTTTTCCTTGATAAGAGAGAGAAAAATATTAGTGATTTCTTAAACAATTCTAGAGAAAGCAAAGTTAAAGTACAGAGAATTCATTTATCCTTGTAGATGTTACAGTCAGTTCGGTAAAATCTTCGTCAAGTTCTTGTAGGGTCTTCGATAATCCGTAGGCTCAATGATAATATTACTAATAGAGTTAATTATTTTCGACGATTCTCTCAAATTTCAACATAATTACTATCTTTTAATATTTTGATCTCAAAATAATATTCATTTCAGAGGTGTTATACTAAACCATTTTCAAAATGGTTTATTATTTAATATGGTAATAATATTAGTCTAGCCTATATGAGGTATGAGCTAAAAATAACTTACAAGATGGGCTTTACACCTACCACTTAAAGTCTAAGATCTAAGATTACACGAAGTTTATTTACGACCAGCTCACCCTCTTATATCTGGTACCACGCCTCTTATGTGTAAAGCTGCATAGAGGAGTTTAGGACTTGCCTTAATAAACAATAGTACTTAAAAATTGTAAAACCTTGTTGCCGTATGGTAAAACTAATGTTTTAATAATTTCTACAACAGATGTTCCACATCCACGTTAAGCACAATTTTAATTTACTTGAAATGATATAAAAGAAGATTAATCGGAGACGAGACCCCGTTCATTTAAAACGCCGTTTTTATTGTTTTTATATATATATATACAGTTCTCCTTAGAAAGAAACAGATTTTCAGCCGCACTATTTTCGGTAGGGGTATCGTAAGATTGAAAAGTATTAACTGATAATTTATTCTCTGATCATGTTTTTTCCTCACCCACAGCTAAAACCAACCGTTAGTTATGTTATTAAATAAATAATATATCAACGTCAGGTAACTATACTGTATAATAATCTTTAGACAGGCAACTTCCCATTAGATTTTACGTTTGTTTTGTATTCTGAGAGTGATGTTGTTATTATTTATGTGTATAATGGTTGGTTTCAAAGTTAAGCTAAAAAAATAAAGCTGAGAAAATTATCGTGTAATATTTTTGACCGTTTCTATACCCTCCGATTTCACCTTCCAACGATACTAACATGGCTAACTATCTATTTCTGTCATATGGAAAATTCGTCTATCGATTTCAAGAAAAATAAGGTTGGGAACATATGCAGTGCAAATTTTGCTTCCAAGACACAGTTTGAATTTTTTTGAATGAAGAATGTTTTGTGACTTTTATTGTTTTTAACTAAAATACACCTTTCAGTTATGAACAGCCATACTATTTAAACGAATTATTTTTTTTTAACGTACGAATATTTTTATTTATTTAAATGATAAGTCTAACTATTACTACGTAATCCTTCACAAAAAAACTACATTACAAGAACAAAACAGTAACAGTTTATTCTCTTTTTTATTAAAAATAAAGGATGATTCAAATTTACAGCTTGTTGTACCAGAGCATATTTTCTTGCTTAGTCCACACTTCCCTTAGACAATCAAATTACTTTTATTCCATAGCTAAATTATATTTTCACGAGGAATAATATATTTTATTAATATTTTACGTATAAAGAAATTCACCCAACCTTGAAATGTTATATGTTTACAACATTAAGAAATTTTAATTTTATTTTAAATTTAAAATAAACGGCAATTTCCTTATAAATACCTACCTCTTCCCTTCAACAAATTTATAAAAGAAAATTTCGATTCTTTTCTGTCAAACATAATTCTTTACACATTGAAGTCCAGAGTTTAACCATACTGTCTTTTGGTTAGTACACAATTAGAATTTTGTGGTGTCTGGGAATCAAACTTTTTACTTAAAAGCCTCCAAAGCGATCCGTTTTTTCCTATTCTCATACGAATATGGGACATGGAAACAAACGCTGGTCTTGCCTAACAAGAAATCGTATCTAGTCTGCTGAGAATCATTCGATAAGTTATGTCGTTGCTTACTAAAAATTCAGGTGCCTTTAATAAATATTTTTACCCTAGCATAACATTTTTGTCATGTTACGTAATCCCTTGACGAAAGCATAACTTATTGACGAAAGCATAACATATTTTCTGTCTGGTTTTTACAAAGAAACGCAGACGAGACCATGCAGAGGAGTTCGCTAATGACAGTGCTGCCCCCAGTGTAAATTATTAACCATCAAATATTGATGGAAACTGTAAATTAATCAGCGCGGATAATCCTCATCACAACATCTTGATCAGCACGATTGCTTTTGTGTTTCGTAAACATTTAAAACGGATCATATAAATTATTTATGGTTGGTAATATCTCTCGAATTATTAAAATGTCTAATTCAATTATTTAAATGTGTTTAGATACAATTTCAAAAAATGAGCATATTTCCGGAAATATTATTTAGAGTTTTCCAGATATTTATGGTTTATCAAAATTTTACTGTTAAGATACATTTAAAACCGTCTATAGTTGTTTATGCCGGACAGTTATCTTATGATAATTCCAGAACGATATCCGTCATGATACGATTATTCTATTTAATGCACATATTGCGTGATTGTGTATAGCATAAAAACAATACACGATTTTTCACTCACTGGTATTTCCTGTATGAAGCACAGGATATTAAAACAATCGCATTTATATATGACTATATTTGTTTTTTCGTTATGTTTACGTATATTTGATAACTAAAATTAATACTTTAACGCAGTTGGTGTTAATCCTTTCTGATGTAATATTAAATTTTTAAGGAATTAGTTCCATCGAATATAACTATATAATATAATAACCTATTCTTCCTATTGGTTTAATCTTTTTTTGAATCTGTTAAAATTATATAAGGAAGTCTCAATTTAAAATCGAAGTTGTTTTGTAAATCGAAGAAACCATCGAAGAAACTTTTAGCTTCCAACTAGTTTCGTCGATAGTGTTCAAGTTTCAAAACACTAATAATAATAATAATATTCTAGGAGTTAATTTAAAATACAACCAGAACTTGCGCCTGGCAAAAACAAAGATTTTGATATTTCTTGCACGTAAAATGTACAAAAGCATATAACATTAATAAAATAAAAAATGAATTTTTAGTATATATATATATATATATATTTATATATATATATATATATATACACTTGTATATATATATATATATTTAGTAATTATAAAACCAGGTATTAATAAGCACATGAATATTAGTATGCCTACTGTACTTTAAGGATGACAAATATGTATGAGGAAGGGCACGAGGAACAGGTGATACTGAACCAACTTCTGTTTTAAGCATTTGCATTTAGATTGTAAAATATGGAAAAAAACACCTTACAGATTGTAATAGCTCATCATTGTGATATGGCACGACAATGATTTCCTTACTTTATACTCATATGACGAATTTTAAAAACAAACAAATATATTTCGATTAAGATATATATTAATGATTAAATTTACATATTAACTATTTTTAACTCTGCTATATCGTAAATAAGCTAAGTTAAATTATGGCAGTCTATAGTTGCTCCTTTAATGATAAGTTATTTCGATACATATTAAGATTATTTGTCCTGAAACGGACCGTCTATCATCGAAATAAGGTGCTATAAGTTGTGTAGTGTACCAATTGTATTGCGTACCACGTATTTATGCATTACAGAGCTTTTAAGTACTTTTTTTCCACATATATCGATAAATTAAAGATTAAATTTGTATTTTTTTAAGTCATGTTTGTTCTTACTTGCAACTGCAACATTGTAGAATAAACATGTTTGAAAACAAACTGAGTAAAATCATATCACATTTGAACATGCTCTATAGTAACACATCTAGCCTACTGAAATTAGATATATACTACTAAATGTGCATTGTTTAAATTTGTAAAGTGCTACCACAGAACAGACAATAACAAAAACACGTGGTGTAATCGTCTGTTTTCTATGTTAGTATTAATTATATCTATAATAATTGTCTACCACACATGTGATAAGTTCCAGCTCCGTACATGTAGTATGTGGATTCTTGAATTAACCCTGTTGTTTAAATTGAAATTGAATATGATTACGTGATTCAGAAATTTAATTGTTACCTATATTTAACCACAAGAACACGTATAAACTGAAATTCATATGATCACTATTATCTAAATAAATCGTTTTACTCTATCCCCTTTATAGAGTGTTAAAGGTGCCGGTTCATTGCCTCTCACCAGATTGTGCTTTATCGACATGTTACAGGTAACAAATAGTTACCGCCCTCATAAAGAGTGGTGCAGATCATTACTTTCACACCAAAATAATGTTAGTCACGTGATTAACACTAAATGTCTGACGTTTTCTTCTTTACCTACATGTGATGTATAAGAACGTGTTTTCTATGGCAAAATAATTACATCGTGTACTTCAGAGAAACGACTATTTAGGAACCACCAACGACAATAATTGTGATTTTATAGAACATACCAAAACTTACTTGTGTATTTATATATTTTTGGATGTATAACGCCCGGGAAAAAAGTTACAGACGGATTAGACAATTTAGCTTGAGCCCCGGATTATGTTATAGTCAAATACTTACAAGTACAAGAACGATACATTAGTGTCGTGGCCCAGGCTTCACTGAGGATTTATAAAAATGTTCAAATCAATAGGTACATACGCTACATACGCTAATCTAAAGCTCATCACACTTTTCATCAATCCATGATATACGAGTTTTGTTACATTTCCTCTTTTATAAAGGTATATATGATTCCCACACAGTCCCACATCTCCAGGTCTCTGTATTTTTATAGCCCCTATAATGACCCCTACAAGTAAAATCTCATTATTTTTCAGGATGAAGGTCATAGTTTTCAATCTGAAAGTCTTTTAGATCCGTTCAAAGTAGATTAAATATAGTATTTACAAATTAGTTAGAAACAAATTATAACACTCTTTTTATACCATCTTATATGAGACCTAAAGAACTTTACCGGCGATGAATCACTTTTTGGAGTACCCTGCTGTGCTAATATTGGAACTATGAATGGATACAAATGAGTTAAAAAAAATAAACCTTCAAGCTGTCGTAATGTTTTAGAAAAAACTACTTAACAATTCAATACTAGGTAAAAAACCTACTTTTTAATTACAAGACTTCTACTAACACGTACAATGATATTGACTTACGAGGTACCATTTATCATAAAACAATATAAATAAGGCAGAGGCCGGAAAATGAAACTTTATAATTGGTGGTTAATGTAGGGCGGCGATGTTTCAGTGAATATTTTAATCTTGCCTACCTAAAGGTTTCCTTTGTTCCAAACGTTTGTTGTACTAATTGCTTTGAGAGAAACGTTCTTTGTAATTTCAAACTTCTCATCACACAGAGGGTATTGTTTTTATTTTTTGACATGGACCGAAGAAATAATTACTTTTTTATTATTATTTATTCTTACCTGTACCTATTTACACTTTTCAGAAGCAGTTATGTGTCGATATCGACCTATATTCAGTAAGGATCACATAATGTCTTATTTACTGGAATTTGACAATTCTCTTACCTAGTGACTGTAAATCCGCACAAAAATTCTTAAACGTGTGGACTGCACATTTTGTGTACGAACAATAAAATGTCGCTGCCCTTCTTTTAGAGATTGTGGTGACATAATTGTTAATAGTAAGGGCATATCAATGTCTGTTATATAATTTGTTGAAGTTTTAGTAAAATGTGAATATTGCGTATGTAAATAAATGTGTTGAAGAAAGTGGTGGTGTAGGTAGTGATACATGAGGTTTAAAACGTTTATCAAGAATTAATGTAATCATTTCATTACCAACACAAATATTATATTTTGGTAAATACAAGGAATATTTAAATAATTGTTTTCGTAGTATTTTATTCATTTGATATAACTATGGTCCTTTCTTTGATTTCCAAAAACGAAAATCATTAACTTTTTCGTAAAGAAAAGATTTTTGTTAAACACGAAGCTGTTGACTCAGTCCATTAAGCCGTTACCTTCTAGTGACTGAGAGCGTATCCAATAAGAAGCACTAATATTACATTCTATATTTTCACACACTTGTATTATGAATAGAGTTGTACGAAAACAGAAGCTTAACTTACAATAAATTAACAGCTATGCGTAATTTTCCAATCCATTTAGTTATTTTAGAGTGCGTACCTGTTATGTTTGGAATGAACTTGTAATTAGTGTAACAGTATGAAAGGGACAACAAGGCCAGAGTTAGCAGGGTGTGGCTCATGCTTCAATACTCGTGTAATGGTGTGTGTTATGTACATTCGTGCATGTTTCCTCCCATAACAAAGTCCATCCTTTCACGCCTGTTGTTTATTTGTAGATTTGCATTTACTGCTAGCCTCTCACTACATGTGGTCTCACTAGCAGATCTTTTATATATATATATATATATATATACAATGTAAATTAACTAACCGGTAACGACAACAGGGTATACTGGTGTAAAATACTACGGTTGGGAAAGAGGTCACTACTTTAGTAGGACAGATGTTTATTTATTCAGCCCAAGCCTCTGTAGAAGGGGATCTCAGCGGCTTTGAGTTACATTGCGTTTATCTTTATTGGCTCTCCGCTCCTTCAGTTAAAAATCAATTGAACATAAATATAAAGTTGAAATAAGTTGTATTTTGACGGATAGTGTTCAATGTTTGTTCTACATGTGATATTTTGTATCCCATTTTAGTTTATAGTTTGTTCAACATCATTTATATTATATAAAAAATGCATTTAATTACATTTCAGAAATTCAAAACATTGTGTCGTTAAACGTCTATTTTACCTCTGCCTTTTCTTTAATATACTAACTCTTAATTTAAAACGCTAAAATATTAAAAACGTAGATTTTTCCTCGTTAAAGAGACAAACCTATTAATGGTTTGTTAAAAAAATCTAGAAAAATGTTAAAGTGAAGAAAACTCGTTTATCCTTGAAGATGATACAGTCAGTTCGGTAAAATCTTTGTCAAGTTCTTGCAGGTTCTTCCATAATCCGTAGGATCAATGACAATATTACGAAATGTTGTAACTATTTTCGACGATTTTCTCAAATTTGCAACTTAATTTGCAAATTTGCAGCACCACATCTAAATAAATTGGATAAAAAAGAAAAAGTCGTTAGATCAAAACACCAAAATCGAGATTCCTTCACCAATTCTTCTCCATCGGCAATTACAAGTTTAAAAAAGTACAAATCATGTGCCAGATGTTTAAAAATCAATAACTAATAATAATTTTATCACTATACTTTTCAGGTACTCTACCGTATACCAGTATTTCTGTATTGATTAAGGTTCTTTAAAGGGAAATTTTATCCTTATCTTATCCATTAGGCAACAACGATATAAATTACTGAAAAGTTCTACTGAATGAAATTTTAATTATAAACAAAGATTGTCTACATAAAGATAACTTGTAATGCCCCGTACAGAGTGATAACTACGAAGCATAGGCTATTTGGACCCATTGATTAGAAACATTACCGTAATTAAACAGCACTGAAATGCAGTTTTATAATGTTAACAAGCAAATCGGAGACTCATAACTGATATTATCTAATTCATGAACCCAGAGTTGTTTAACGATTAGAACTTTAGTAGTAATTAACAAACTCAAAGTTTCAGCCTTTCGGCGATTAGATATTAACGGTAATTTCTTGCACCTGGCGCAAGTGTAATATTGGTTTTGGTCAGGAGTACAGTAATTATTGGTAAACCATCAGGAAACAAACTATAACTCTAACGTGTTTTTGATGGAAGTGGTGGGCACTAAAGGGTATCTAATAGACAATGAGATATTTTTCTAGAAACTTATGCTGCAAGAGTATTTTTAAATAATTAAAATCAATAATATTTTTTGGAATATTGTTAAAATGTTATTCCGTTGTACTTTTTTAGACTACTATTGCTATATTTAAAATCAACGACGAGTCAATCTCAAGTGTGACTAATATAATCACAAATAAAAAATGTTTTCCATTGTATAACATATTCACATAATAAATCGTACATCTACAGACAAAGAGCTAAGTATTGCCCATGCAAAACAATTTGCAAATCTCAGATTAAAAGTCTTTTAATATGACTAATGGCGACGATCCTTTAAAATACCTGTCGACTTATTCTGTTCTATTGTGTCAAGAATATTACAATTGTACTTAATACTTAGAGTGAACAACGTAGGTTACCACTTAATGCGTGGTGACGCTCAGTCAAAGTAAACAACGTAGGTTACCACTTAATGCGTGGTGACGCTCAGTCAAAGTAAACAACGTAGGTTACCACTTAATGCGTGGTGACGCTCAGTCAAAGTAAACAACGTAGGTTACCACTTAATGCGTGGTGACGCTCAGTCAAAGTAAACAACGTAGGTTACCACTTAATGCGTGGTGACGCTCAGTCAAATTCCTCGGTGAATAAACACAATCATAGAGTTCATCATTTCCATGTAGAAATGAACTCTCATACAAAATGTAAAACTGAAGATGAAATATTTCCCAAGATATCTAGCCACATTATGCATTCACATTTTTCATTTGGTTGATTTTGATAGCAGTCTTTAAATAGCAAATAGGTATCGACACAAAATCACCATAAATGTAATTGTATGTGTCAGACTAGTTAAACTACATGTTTTAATATGCAAATAATAGAACCTCATGTTACTGTACTCAGTTTGTTTACAATTTTACTTATCCTGATATTTTATCGTTATCATCCTGGTTGCCCATAACTCTCAGCATAAATATTTGCTAAGGGTAAGCTAATTTCGAAGAGTGGCATTCACCATAATCAAACTCAATGTTCCTTAAATCGAAATTAAGCTTCGTGCACACTTTCAAGTGTTTTATGCCTGTTAGTTTTCGATATATTTGAGATAAGACTGAAAGACAGATAGACAGACAGAGAAATTAAATTTTCCATTCCTACGAATAATAGGCTTCGCTAACGCTCAGCCAACAAATATTTAACTGTTTTAAATATAAGCTTACTTGACACTATAACAATCACTTACGTATACATTATACAGTGTGGCAATATTATGACAGCATGTATAATTGTTGTAAGCAACCTATTTCAATATACATTACTCTTTAAATAGTGTACGAGTTCATTACTTTGAATGGAGAAAAATATTGAGAAAGACAAGTAATCGTGACCACCTACAGTACCTGTGAGTATAAAAAATAACAATAAAGGTTATAATAAACATTAAATGATAAGTTAAATGAAGTACAGTGGAGCTATTGTTTTACGATGGAAAAAGAGGACCTAACGTGTCAAAACATCCCATACATAAATTATAATCCTGCTATTAATTATGCTTCATCAACCGATCCCGTAATTATTCGTTCAATATCCGTGAGATTAATTTTGATCATTTCATTTCCGACTGCTTTATTATTCATATGTTTTGTCAACGGCGTGATTTCAAGACATATTCACTAGGGCCTAGAATACAGTAATCATAATAGTACTAATCTAACTGTTTATAGCACATAACAGCATATTTTTACAGATATGTTTCGTGTAGTAAAAAATATCTTAATAATTTGTTTTGTAGGTCTAATGTACTGTAACCAATAAATTTTAAAATTTATAGCTTGCAATCTGTTAAATTTACACCTATGGAATTTATTAAGCCTCCAAATACCTCTGCCACATTTATGGAGACTCTTAATTTATCAACTTTTATGTTATAGCTAAAGCTATTACTAGCTTTAAGATTAAGTTAAATTGTTTCAATAAAGACTTTTGTTAGGTTGTATGTGATTGTTGCTGCATTTGTCTTAATCTGTCTCTTTCTGGATGGCCTCAATTTTGAACCTGTTTATTAGTAGTTGATATTGGCTTACGAGCTCTCGTAACGAATACGCAAAGCATATCTGGACATAATTGGTTTGGATGATCCAATTAAAAATCATGAAATTTTTTTAAATATTAAAGGCAACTACCTTGAACCATATTACATTGGCTGATACGGGCATATCTGAGGAATCGTAGGTATTGGCAAAATTTTGTAATCAAGAGATTCTAATCTGTGATAACGTCAACACTCTTTCGGAAATTTTGTTGTGATAACAATTACAATAGACGAATAATTTCTTAAAAAGTACCAAAATATGAACTTCAACAATGGTAAACAGTTTTATTATAAGTTTAAGTTTCATATGGTAAAAGAAAGTTGGATGACCTATTTTTTGTACCGTTATCTACAAAGAACCTGCTCGGAGTGTGAAATGGGTAAACGACGTTCAATAAAATTCCATTTTCTTGACAGAATTAAACATTTTTTATGTATTTTTCGACACTATTTACAACTATCTTTTTAAATTGGGGACAAATTAGCACTCTATTGCTTAAGATATCCTTACAGCTTATCGATTTAACACGAATCTTCAACAACAACTTAATATAATAGTTTGATGACAAAGAAATTTCTGTATATATAGGCAGTTCTGTAAAGTCAACATGTAAATGTGTAATTACTATTAATGATACTATTAAAACACTGTATTAACAAAACGTTTTGAATAATGAAGCAGCCACATATGATGGTGCTGGAAATTAATCCAACGGACATTGAACGATTAATGTCAGTCATTTGAAGAATAATTAAAAGGAAGATTTTAATTTATATTGGATCTTTAGACATGTTGAATCCTCCATTTCTGCCATGACATTCTATGCCAATTATACTACACATAGTCTACTATCTGATGGTACCAATGTACTATGGTAGATTTAAGTGTCTTAAACTAAAAAATCGAGTCGGTGAAGTAGTATGGTTTAGATCCTCAAATAAAGAGGTTTATATTATTTAGAGGTTTAGATCCTCAAAATACATTACTAATTTTTTTTGTGATACTAAATTGATACATTTTCTATATTAAATAGTTAACAATCTATTATTTTTGTGTTTATTACTCCATGTTATTTCATACCGCCATCCATGTAAGTCTACGAATATAATAGAAAGCAGCGTGTATTTTAATAGAACCAGCCATACTTACGTTAATAGACGTCGGGTAAAATCCGCGGACATCTTTCCAGTCCACATTAAATGGATCACCTAGGGGGAAATGGAAATGGAAATCAGCACAAAAACTACACATCCGTTCACATGCAGTTTGAATTAGCACGTTCAGAGAAGTTCACAGACGTTCTAAGACGTTGAAAATTCCGTTATGTAAAGGTCTTTAAGCAGTTATTAAGAAAGGACATGTGATTTTGGTCTTTTAATTTGAATAGCAAAGTTGTTTAAACGGAATATTGTACGAACTTTTAGATTTTATCGGATGAAGAGGTACAGATTACATAATGTTATCAGGAATACGGAAAGAAGTTATACAAATACAGCAAACGAAAACTTCTATAAAACAGTATACAAGTCTGCTCAGCTGAAAAAAGTAGAACAGACGTATGCTCACGTTCAGCTAACTTTAGGGCTTATTTTTAATAATCAATTAGAAACGTTTAAGACTAAGGTGGAGTTGTTATAAAAAGAAACACCACAATGTAAAATGATGAAATTAACATAGGTTAATTTTTAAAACATCAAACTTACCAGAAACGCTGCAGTTCGTAGGATTATCTGAAATTAAAAATAACATTAGTAATTGAATTTCAATTAATAATTCTTTTCTGCTTTTACTTCTGATTTGGTTCAGCAAGTCATGTTTTAATATACTGGGTATGATACTCTATGTACAATGCTCTACAAGTTAAGGTTATTAATAGAAAAGTTCACAGATGTTTATAAGTGACATAGCACGTTGAAAGAAATTCTATCCTGGCTCCATTAATTATTTTTCCTTTGTAGAACGAGTTTTAGAATTATATTGGCTCTGTTCCCTTTGTCCAGAAAAGGAACTGCGAATCTGGTGAAATCTAAATAGTGGATAGCAGTCATAGATTCAATTCATATGTGTTAAAACGAGACTTATTGTCACTGCAAAATTTGAGGCAGTTTAAATAAGAAACCTCTTATAAAGACGAACGTTTTTAAGTTCAAATTAAACGTGTAAAGTTGGCACACGTGACATAATTATTAGTCTATTATTTAGAAAGACATTAAGTGTAAATTGTCTCTATTGTATTTTTAATCTGATACTGAAAGTTGGCCATCAATACTAAGATAATTAGCCTACTCTTTAAGTATGTTAGTTTACAGTAGAACGATTTTACATCCATTTTCGAACAAATTTAATGATACCTATTTTAAATTGCGGTTAAAAAAGTATTTTAATTTTTGTTCTCTATTTAATAAGTAATTATCAGTTACCATTTTCATTGAACATTATCTCTTATTCCCCTTGAAATATTTTACACTGAATATATAATTCATAGAATACATTTAAAATATAATAGTTCTTACTGTTTATTTTGGTTTAAGGTGAAAAATTATACAGTATAAACAGTAGCAAAGGAATTTAAGAGTTAAAATTTTATCAATTGTTCCAAATGAATGGAAAATAACTTATATCTCAATTAAAATTGTGTATAAATAAAGTCGTTGAAGTTCCGAAAGTAAAATCGAAATGAGATTGAGATATTGAGAGATGTAGTGTGAAAGACAATTTCTGAGATATAAAAAACACTGTCCCTGAGGCATACATACAAAGGCATCCCCGTGTATTTTACGGAAAATAATACTACCCGCGTAAAATAATATGGATTACGAAATATATAAAACCTAAATATCCGTATTGTCATCTATCTAACTGTTAAAATTATAGTGCCGCAAAAGCTTTGGCGAAAATAGTGGATGCATGTAGACAAATTTCAACACCATACTTTTGCCACATACCATAATATAAAAATAGAATACAAAAATAATAAAACGAAGAAACCGTTACAACATAGTATCGAAGGACCTGACTGATTCTAAGAAAATCTTAACAACATATCTTACAAAATTGTGTCTTTTATTTTTGTTTTCCCTGTGTTTCTTCGTCTGTTTGTACTTTAATACAACTCTTAATAGAAAAGTCTTAATACTTTAAAACAAATATTTCTTCTTCTTCATGGAACGATTCTTTAATTTTTGGGTTAAAATTTAAATGGCAGATAAGTTCAAGGCCGGGTAAAACACTTATACTGAAAGATATTTACAATCAATTCGGTCAAAACTTTGTTACTTTCTGGCAGGTTCATCTATACTCCTTTGTTTTAAAAAAATTGATGGAAAGTTGACGTCTAAATTTTCCGGTTCTCAAAACGCCAAAATATTTGTAATATAATTGTTATCTTGAGATATTTCGATCACTTTAGTGGAAAACATTAGTAATTTACAAGTGCTACATTGAAATATTTTCAAAGTGTTCAGTACCGTCATTTCAACATGGTAATGGTATTAGTATTGTTTTTGCCGGGTGAGCTACAAAACTTACAAGATGGTCAGTGCACTTACTGCCGTAGTTTAAGATGTAAGTTTATTTACGACCAGCTCGTCCTCAACTGCTGGCACGCCTCCTGAGTTTATAGCTGCGTAGTGGAGCTCATGACGTGAAGTAGACAATATAGCTTATAACTTTTACAACCTTTATTCACTCGTGCTGTGCTTATAAACTTTAGACTACGATGAAACAAGACTAAATTGGGCTTTAGTTAAATTTGTCATATTAACTACTTGTCTCTATTTAAAATATAGCTTTGTGTTATAAGGAGCTAAAACTTACAAAGTATATTTTTAAGTATATTTACGTTATAACACTAACCGTTAAAACCAATATTAAATCTGCAAATATTAGAAGAGCATGAAATTTACGGTTTCCTACCTATTTGAAGTATAAAAAATATTTTTTAAATTTACAAATCACTATATTATAACTTACTTTCTTGGATAGTCTATCCTGCATTTATACATAATAATAACGAATTTAATTGCTATTTATAATATTGCAGTTCATTGTTCCACTTAATATTTTTACATAGATAAATTCAGTTACACAATGACTACCGCAGACCCGTATTCCTAATGAGCTCAAGCCGGTAACCGAGTAGTGTCGCAGTGACAGTATAAATTTCGAAATTTGGTCTGTTCTATTTTAAAGGTTTTCACTGTAAAAATTATACCTTCCTTTTCAGCAAAAGTAATCAAAACCGTATGACGTTTATGCCTAGTAAACTATTAGACATTGTGCCGCCTAGGAACTTAAGTGTTAACTTGCAAGTCTGGAGAGCTATCCGTTTTGGTATTCTAGTACGGAAAAATAGGCAAAAAACAAACTCTGATATTACCAAACAAAAACATGGCAGACTTTGCTGACAACCTTCAGAAAATGATCTTGCTATAAATTATATTAAAATACTTGTTCCTGTAAAAGAGTCTTACAGTTCTGACAATTTGCGTCTTCATACATACTTTCTCATTGAATTTTAACATCTTTTCTCCCCGTTAAAAAAATGTCTCAATCGACAAAATATAGATAAATGCACTGGTATGAGAAGCTTACTTCTGTCAAAATACAGCTAAAATGGGTTTCATTACAGTCTCTAAAATTTATAGTAACAGTTTGGTAGTAAAATTGCCTTCTATACCTACGTAATACATAATATTTGCTGAAAATGTACATTTAAAATTATATTTGAATTAAACTTTTAATTTTCTTATCTTACACTTTCCTTAAAAGTGGTTTCAGAAAAGGTTAACATAAGACATGTTCTTATTACAAGCTTACTCTATGCTTTTTATAAATGTAAACAAATTAAAAATTGTAGTTAAATTAATTAAACTTGTTCTTTCAGTTTATAATTAATTAAACATTTTGCAGCTTTGGAGGCCAAGATGGCGTTTTTGCAATTTTTGAGATCTTTGAGGCGATGCGGGATGACTTGCGGATTAATAAAGAGTTTACACTTCTACCAGAGATCCTAAGAATGTCTACATTAAATTTCAATGCGATCGGATTAATAGTTTACACGTGAAAACAAAAGAAATTTAATTTTAAATTATAAATATGATTATGATAAATTCATAAACTTTCATATTTTAGTAAAATATTGTAGAATTTCTCAGAAATGTACGTTTTAGCCGCTTTTCAGTATTATGAAATATTAAAAAGTTATGATAATTGTGTGATGATATTTTCAGGACAATATCCATTATGACATGTAATTTAAATTTTACAGAAATTATGCCTTATGCAATCGCGTGTACAGAAATGAAAATAATACATGATTTCCCACTACCTATATTCTTCGAATAACACGGAATACTCAATTATTCCCATCTGTATATGACTGTGTTTGTTTTTCGTACTTTTAAAATGCATTAATAAATGTATGTAAAAACAATAGTTGCTCCCGAATGTACTTTAACAAATTCTAATTTAGGTGAAATGGAATATTAAAGTAATCAATAACATGTGATAAAAATCAATACTATATAGTTTTTGCTTTATTCAATCTGTTAAAACCAGGGGCTCACGTTACACAGTCTTTTGGAAGGTTATTTTTTAATTATTTTTTAATGTGATAATAATTTCATAATTGAAAATACTAAGAGCAAAGTGGCACTGTAAATTTACTTTTGCGTACATTTTATTAATAAACGTATATCATCCAGCGACTACGGATGATTGCTTAAAGATTAAACGGCTTTGAAAAGGGTTTGAAATTGTGTTTGATAAACAAAACATAAAAAGAAACTAACATAAAATATTTATTGCTTATTATAAATTTACATATTGTACAAATTCAAATTTTATACATACTAAAATTTGTACATATTATTTTTATTTTTTTTAATTTAACATCTAACAGATTAATAATTTATCGGCTTTGTAAATTTAATTATCAATAAATACGAGAATCTAAGAAATCCATGAATCTCGTGTATTCACTGGGATGTATTAGTTGGTCTAAAATGATGATGGGTTTTCTGGTGAGTAATAAATACACAATACATTTTGTGGATAAGAAATAAAAGTATTGATAAATATTGAAATACTATTTTAAGAATTGTGCTGCACACAAATAAACATAAGACAAGTGAATCTGAACCAGCCTGCCTTGTAAGCATTTGCATTTAGATTGCTTAAGATATGAAAGTTTTAAAATGTTTTAAAAGGAAATCATTTCTACATCATAAATGTTCCCCAAATTTACATCAGTTTTTAAGCACCTGTACATAATAACAAGTAATATAAATAATTATACCTAACAATGTTTCTACAATAGTTTATACGCTTAAATTAAATGTAACAACTTTTTAACGTAAACATATTTTTAGCTGAGTGTTGGCAAAGCCTATCACTCGACAAGTTGGAAAATTTTAATTTGTCTGTCTATCTATTTAAACCAACTATATATCTAACTGTCTGTCCATATGTACCCATAAGTTACCTTTTTCCACACAAAAATTATAATTTTAACTAAATATTATCATATAAATATTATATGTTCAGTTTAGTATTGCTTTTCTATAAATGTTTATTTGCATTAGTAATACTAGACACTACAATATAACATATGTTATATTAATAAATGTAGAAAAATAATAAAATCATGTACGGAACTTATTGTTAGCAATATATTTCAATGTAGAATATTTTTTATTCAAAAAGATTTTCCAATATTTAAAATAAAGTCAACTAAAAGTAATAATAACTGTAATCGTCTGCTCGATCTTTGTGTATTAAAAAATCGTGATATAACAAAATAATTACGTAAATGTGATATAAAGGAGTATTTTTAGAAGAGAAGAACATAATTCAATACGTCAAAAGATCTAATGTAAATTATATTCATGGTCTTAACTACGATTGATTAACCGACCAAAATTGATCGTTCAATATCCGAGACATTAATTTTCAGCATCATTTCTAGTTTCTTATTTATTTTAAAGGCTATGTCAAAAATGTGTGTTCATAGTAACCTCAATGGAGATTAGTCTAAAATACGGTAATCGTTATATTACAAAACCACATTATTGAACTCTTTTACAGATATTTGATGTGTGGTTGCAAATATCACAGTGAGTTGATGATGTATGTCTCATAACCAATAAACTGTAAAATTTACAATCAGTGCAAATTACTATTATGGAACTTATCCCGAACTTTTTGATTCCCAATGAAGCTATAGGTGACTTAGAAAGTCAGACAGGATATTGCAGTTTAAAACAAGAAACGGGCAAGACGCTCTCTTACAAGTAGAACGTGTCAAGGGAATTAGTTCCAGAAAGTTTACTCATTTTGCACACTCAGCAGCTTTTTGTACATCACGATACCATCACACTGATCCTGGTAAGTATAAGCTAACATCTAACGGTCTTTTACTTTATGAAATACTTATTATTAAACCGTGCACTTATAACAGTATACTCTTATTAGGTGGTTTAACAAAAACTATTAGACTAATTAATTTGTTATAATGAAATAAAATCTGAAAGATTGTTTATGTTATGTCGGAACAGAATATGTTCATATGTATCATAAGATTGCTTAATTAGTTGTATTAGCCATTTTATGAACCACTAAAATAGGGTTCGTTTAATATTTTTCAAAATGTCACCGAGTTTTAGGGAATAATTCAAACCTGGATAGTTATGAGATGATTACACATTATTTAAAATAGTTCATAAGCAAATATCAACCACTCTTAAAGTTTAAAAATTGTGACAGTCCACAGTTATAAACATTTCAGAAATAATTCTCTCGGGACATGTTAATCTATGAGAAATTAAATGTAAACAACTCCATAAATTTAATGTAAATTGAACCCATTAAATAATTGATTAAATGTATAAAAAAGTGTTGTATTTAATGTATTTTACATTTAATACTTCTAATATTCCTGAAATTCTTAGGTATTCTATGTAAATATTGAATTTTATTTTTGTGATGCCTTTCATCTTTAAGGAAAACATTATCAGACCCACATAACTGAAGTAAAAAAGTGGTTCGATTTTAAAGTTTTAAACAATCACGAAATGTATTTATAACTAAGAAGTTCTGAAATTTTGAAATGCCGTTTTGTAATATTACGATCAATTTATTTTAAGCGCATCATTATTAAGTACGTTATGAAAACTAGGCATTGGAAAGAACTTTTCTTTATTTTGGTCTTTTAATGTGTATAAAACAGTTGGTAAATACCTACTCTTAAGTGAGATTTTACATTAACTTTACCCGGCGAGATACAGATTATGTAATGTATCCAAAAACGAATGAATTGGTTATGAAAGAATACCAACTTGTAAAAGCTCCTATTGAAGATAGTACAGACGTTTCCTGAGCTGAATAGAGTTATCATTTCTGAGGCGTTACTGTAAAACCTATTCTCGCAGTCAGTTAAAAGAGGCTATTTTTAATGTACAATTGTTTTGAAAATAAGGCTGTTTTATACACTTAGTTTTTCGATAATTCCATTAAAAGGGTGTCACTTTGTGTAGGATTAGAGTTGTGAACGGCTCTAAAATCATGAAATTGTGATTGCTTAAATGTTGTCATGTAACTTATCTTAAAAACAGCAGTTCGAACGAATAAAGAATATATTTAAAATTTAATAGTTATGACCATTAAGCATAGAGTACGAGAATTAAAAAACAATTTTCACATTTAAAAATATTATTATATTTTCTAAATGCACGAAAGTAACTAATTTATAGTAGTTCCCAAAGTAAAGTCGCGAGGGTGAGTGTTGAGTTATAAACATGTCCGGAACACTGTTCCTGTGGCATACATACAAAGGGAGTCCAGTGTTCTTTACAGTACATTAATACAACTGTGTTCAGCATTACGCGGAAGTTTGAATGTTATTAATATTTAAATACATAATTATTTCAACTATAGATGAGTTGTCACCTATCTAACTGTGAAAATAACAGTGCCACAAAATCAGAAGTGAAAATATTGGATGTATGTAGAAAAATATCAACACCAAAAATGAGATGACATTGGCCACGTAGAACAAAAATGTACAATTTAAATATAATAAAATGAAAAATGAAGAAAATCGATACAGCATAGTATCGAAGTACCTGAATAACCATGTCACATTGTAATATGTCATTTGATTCAACTTAAGTTTGTTGGCAGCTTTGTTAATTATATGATTTTCTGGTTGCGATCATGGTTACCAACGAGACTGAACGTAGCAGTGTTACAAATACAATCTTTAAATTTTAAATTTTGGCCACCAAGTTCTTTGCACTACAAAAATCCTACTTACCAGGACCTTTCATGTTTTTAGAACCTTCCTATCAAGATTTTCTTGTTTAGAATGGTCTAACATAAAGAAAGGGTGAACGATTTTACAAACGTTTTCGAGTTTATTTTAAATAATTGAGATTTTAAAATAAAATTAAAATACTAGTAATGAAAATAGTATTAAAAAATTAAAATACTAGTAATGAAAATAATATTAAAAATAAAAATCCTAAATATTGTCAATATTCTCCATTCTTCCATGTTAAGTATTATTTTAGATGTTCTGAGTGAAGTTGTATACATTTTGATTAAGATTTCTCTCACTTCTAAACTTTACTTACTGAAACTAAGAGACTTTCCATAGAATAAGAGGAATCTGTGTTTAAATTTCAGAGTCTCTAGCACTTTTCTATGAAGATTTATCTCACGGAGGGATCCTTCATGGAGAAGTTTTGCCTGTCAGATCTGTAATAATTGTTGGAGTTTTGAATTAATATGTAAAATTCAACGGAAAGGCCAAAATAATACTAGTAATAATTACAAATCTTTCATATTAAAATTTTTTGTCATTCGAAACCTTGAAAATTACAAATCTTTGATTCTCTTAAAATTTGCTTGATATATTCTGAATTATGTTGTATGAACCATTTGTATAATCATGCCTAAGTGTTTGGGTAATTATTATTGGTACTTAAGAATAAAATTCTAAACCAAATTACTTCTCTATCATTATGGAACTCCAAAACAATAAAACTATACACTTAAAACTATTATACTTCTAATATTGTAAATTTATACCAATTATAATAAATTCACAATAATTTGTATGTTTTGGCGTATGGATACATAATATGTATATGAAACAGTTTGTTGATGGAGAACTATGATACATTATACTGGCAGAAAAAAAAACTAAGAGTTTGGAGAAGAGCAACCTCTTTAGTAGGTAAGATGTTTATTTATTCAGCCCAAACTCATGTATAGCCTATAGTGATTTTAAAATTGCTTTCAGTCACATTGTGGTTATCTTTATCGACTCTCTACTTCCTTAGTAAAGCATTTAAAATGAATATAACATTGTTTGTTTTGAAATTGTTTTTTATATTCTGTGTTAGGGAAATTGTTTTTACAATAAAATGTTGTATGTTATTAAACATCTGACAATCCTAAAAACTTTGTAATTGTCTGCATTCCTTCTGTCTGTTTCTCTATAACTCTTAATATAAAAGTGTAACTGACTTGAAACACAGATTCCGCCTTGTTTAAGAAATATTTGTAATAATTCGTGTATCAACACTTACAGGACAGGAAATATAAGTCCTGGAAGTTCACTAATCCTAGAATAAGTTACGTGTGTTCTGTAATAACTTCGATACTCCATTGCCTGAATAATAAAGTTACGGAAAGTTTTTATTACCTTTAACGATTTTCCGCGTCACACCACTCCAATCAATTATAATACAATTTCTATCGTTACATATTTCGATCTCAAAGACAACCGCGTTTATTAAAATGTGCAACATTGAAAGGAAATTCTCGCCTGATTCAGTTTATAACTTTAATATCAATATGGAAATGGTATTAGTATTGTTTGTATGAGTTGCGAGCCAAAAAATTTACAAGATCGCTTTAACACCTACCACCTAAGTCTAAGATCTAAGATTACACGACGTTTGTTTACGACTAGGTGACCCTCAGCGGATATGCTGGCATGCGTCCTATGTATATGACTACGTAGTGGAGGTTATGGACTGTAGTGACATTATAGCTTTTAATTTTACAATGTTTAAACAGGCGAGCTTTTATTATTATTCCAGTATTATTCTTTCCAGTTATTATTATTTCAGTATTTTACTATAGTAAAATACTTAGAATGGTAAGCAATTTTCACACGATCTTCATGATTGAACCATATCTGATGCAATACAGTAAAATATTTAGGATCGTAAAGGAAATGTGCTGATATTTCTTAATTATTACATGATTACCCAATAAAATATTAACAAACATAGCTACATAATATCACAATACAAATACTGAAGTTCTTCACTGGTTAAAAAGTGAGTGACGCTCCACGTTAAGTTTTCGTAAAAAGTAAAAGATGACTAAAACGTGTATTATCCACTAAATTATCCTATTTGTGGTACTGGAACTTCAGTTAAATGTAAAAAGCATTCCTAAGAGAACATCCTAATAAGATTTTTGTCATTTTACATTATTTATTAACTAAAGAAGAACACATTTTAAACCTGTTTTTAATAATGTGACCATATAGAACAGTGTTGTAATAACACTGCTACGCCCAGAACGATTCCCAGCCACAAAATATTGATAGAGACTGAACATTTCCCAGCACACATAATTCTCATCTCAAATATCACGATTTTATTTGAGTTCCAAAAACTTTGAAGTGGGATTCAGTAGCTATTTGTGGTTTTAAATAGCTCTAGACTTGTTAAAATGTTTAACAGAATTACCTAGAGATTTATTGCACCAGGCTGATAAATTATAAGCACAACGATATTTCAGAAATTTACGTTTTATCAAATGTTTCATGCCACAAAATAATGTAACCTACACGTTTTTGTATTTTAAAATTGTCTAATAGTAAAATCAGAACGATTTGCACGATTACACGTCAATTCAATCGCATAAGAACTATGCTTGATGCAGATATTGCGTGATTGCGCATCACATAAATACAATACATGATTTCTCACTCAATGGTGTTTCTTGTACGCAGCGCGGCATAATCAATTCCGTGCATTAGTATGTAGCAGTATTCATTTTTCTGTATATTAATATAAAATTGTACCTTTGTATAATAACTACACATTCACTCCAGTTTGCTTAAAACCTCATTTTACAAATAAATAATATTTCCAACGGATACAAAACCGTATTATCTGTGACATATTTAAATCTTAAATCTTAGTAGTTTACATTACAGTGTTTTCAGAAATAGTAGTTTTATGTCGCGTTTTAAATTTTAGAATCTTTTTGGAATTTAAAATAATAAGAAGTCTCATTTAAAACCAAACACGTATGCGTAAGTTTAATTTACTTCACCAGTTTAATGACCTGGAAATAATATCCTAACGGATATTACAATACAACCAGTCCTCGTACTTGGTAAAACAAGCGAGAGGTATTAATTATTACACTGCAAAAAAACATATGACAGTTACAAATTCAAATGTTTGTTTCTTTCAAATTTTCATCTTTACATATTAAAATTTGTGTATATCACATAATAAGTTTATACTAATTTTACTTATACAATATTAAGAGTATCGTACGGTTTTGACGTTTACAGACTTTTAATAACATACATCCTAGTATCTAGTGTATTCACTAAGTTATACACGTTGGTCCTATACAAAAATGGTAGTTCACTTGAGTAATAGATGTATATACCCTTTTGATAATAAAATGTTCAATTTATGGTTCATATTATACATAACTATAGATTAAATACTAGAAAACGTATCTAAAGAAATAAACAGATGTTCTTTTTTATAGAATGATCGGTGAATATTTATTTTATTTAAATGTTTATAGTTAATTATGGTGAATTAAAAAAATATGAAATGTTAAAATTATAATTTTGAGGTTGCCGGTACAATACTGAAATGAGGGAATAGAGAAATAAGGATAAATTATAAATTTAGAACTAAATTATTGTTTCAATGGTGATATGTCTGCTAGTAGGTAGTAGTTTGATCTTCCTTCACGGGGTGGTTGCCGGCTATCTTGTATATTCCAATAAATTTACTAACGTTCATAAAATTTGAAATGTTCAGATTATTAATTTTAAATTAATAACTAAGAAATGTATCTCTTTAACAGTAAAATGTAGGTTAAACACTGATAGCATTCATCAAAAATTAAAATTGGAAAAGTTGAAAGTCTATGGCTTTTAATTTTGATGAAGTAGTAAAGGCTTAGTTAGTCTCACCAAAAATTATTGGTTTTCATTGCTGAGAATTTATCAAAAGTGGTTTCAGATAGAGGAATACTGACTCTGATGCTCTTGCAGCCTAGAAAAAGTTTGACGGTTGGTGTCTAAGCGCTAGTTTTAAGGGGAGTAAAGCAGATTTTAAGTCACTGCCCAAATTTAAGCCTATTTACTAGCCAATCAAACGGAGGAGTTATCATCAATGTTTTTATTTACAGCCTTTTAATATGTAGTCTTAACGTTCATCATTATATTGGTTAGATAAAATTTTGAGAGTAAGTTATTCCGAAGGAATTTTGAATATTTTTCATAAACCGAAACTTATTTTTGGTATGGGAAATACATTTATTAAAAAAATATTATATTTTAAATTACACTGATTACAATTAAGAATGTGATGATGTCTTGGATGAACATAAGATTAATTTAACATAAACGTAATTAACTAAGAATAAATCTGTATTAACATAAAAATTAATAATGTAAAAGTTATAAAAAAAACACACACAAAATTCACTAATATTTTCATTTATTACAAAAGGCTTTTCGACATCCAAAACGCCATCGTAAGGTGCTGAAAGGTCTTGCGTAATAAATTAAAAACCATTTGCGAGGTGCGTGTGTTGTTTTAGAACATTATTTGTTTCAAATAAGAGGAGCTCGTCCTTCAATAATATGTAAACTTTGTTTATATTATTATATATATATAAGTGATTTGCATTGTATTTATGATAAATAAAAGACGGATACCTTACTTAGGCCATGTCACAAACAAATCCAATTATTGAAAAAGACATAAATGTTATTATCTCGGTTGTAGTTTTAAGAAAGACAAATGTAAGAAATATAACGAGGGAGATGTGATTTGAACCAGCCTATGTTGTGAGCATTTGCATTTAGATTACAAAACATGGACAAGTTCTTACATATTTTAAAAATAAATCATTATGACGTCACAATTATTCCGTCTTTTCAGCGTGTCTGTGAACAGAAACTAGTTTCATAATATGACCAACATAAAATGGTTCCTTCGTCTGACTACCTACTTTTTTCTATGTCAATCCATCCCCACGATATCTCGAGAATGAGCTGACATAGATAATTTAAATGTTGTATGAAGCTTCATTTTTATATAAGCAACATCCTGTTTAATTATGGTACATGTTTCTTATGCAACATAGCTAAGCTTTAGTGGACATTTTTATATTTGTGTTAAGGGTAGCTATGATGGTGACGAGATAACCACAGAATGAATTTATATTTAAGTATATCGAACACAATAATATTAATTTTGACATATATAGCCTCACAATCACAATAAATTTAGTCATATATTAAACATGTTTAATGCATCTTTAGCTATGACTGTTACCAGTCACGTTAGGAGGCATACCCATACCATATTTTATTTATAAAAGAATATTTCTTGCAGGATTGCATATCTTTTTAGTCATATCGTAACAAGATATTATAGTGCATAAGTAAAAAATTGTCAAAGCAATCTTCTTGTTTTTTTTTTAAGTTTGTTGTTGACGATGGAAGGTTTGACAGGATAGCAGAATTTCTAAAATTTGCCATGGTTATGGTTGCAAAATTTATAACACAACGTTTCGAGGATTGGAATCTATTCTCTCCTTCAGGTGGTGGAAGTGTTAGTACATACAAGAAAAGAGTACTGTGGGGCACTTCCCGGGAAGTCTCGGGACTTGCACTCTCTGTAGTGACAACGCCTGGACTAGACTCCATGCAGCTTTTGGGTGTGTTCGAACCTTTTCCTTCCCTCCTATTTTTCTTTCTATCATTTATTTTTGTATGTAATATTACCTCCCCCACCTGACGAAGATGATTCAAATCCTCGAAACGTTGTGCTATACCCTTTGTAACCATAACGATGGCAAATGTCAGAAATTCTGCTATCATGTCAATCGTCTTGTATCAGAAAATTTGTAAATATAATGATTGCATGTAAACTAACTTATTTCTGATGATTAAATCTATTATTGAAAGTGATGTTGTTCATTAAGATTAGGGAATTATCGAATTAGATAAAAAAGTTCAATTAATATATGAAGTCTGATGTACTTTTACTATTGTATTACTTACTTACCATTTTCAGAAATTTTTACTTTTTATGAATAAATAGCAGTTACCCGTGTCTGTGCAAGCTATATAGTGTTTAAATAGACACGTCATGGGAATATCAATGGCAGAAAGATATTATTCCATTAAAAAATATTCCTGTTCAACTAGAGAATAACTTAAATTTAAATGTAAGGAACAATGTTTAATGCCCTTAAGCCGGAGAGTGAATAAATTTTTATTATTATCAATTAAATATAGAAGTTTACCTGCAACATTTCATAATGTTTGAATGGACAGTTACAACAATGTCAGTAAAACTTGAAATATTTAAGGCCTTAATGCTGAAATACTAAATACGTTGAAATCTTAGTGGAATCAGATATAATGTTGTGTGATGGTGCCTATAACAATTTTAATTCATTCTATTTTTATGCTAGGAGATTTAAAAGGTAAAAAAAATTCTAACGGCTATTGGTACAGATTTAAAATTTGAAGAATTTTGACTCATAACATACATTAAATACATTCTAAATTAGAGTTCTTCTGGTTTTTCTTCATTATGTTTGTCACAAAAGTGTAATTCCGGCCCTTGTAATTTTCCGTGCTGTAGTACGTTTGCTTGGATGGCGCAATCAAGAAAATATACTCGGAATATTCCTGAACTTCCTGGACAAAGGTATATCGCATCATTTCTCAAGTCAAGATAATTCCATTTCACCACACGAACATGGGTGCTTAGTTTGGTACCTGTCTGTCTATATGTTTTTTATACAAAAAATCTTAAAAATAAAACAAAATAATTCAGAATTAGGTTCAAATTTGTATTAAAACACTTTTACTGGCCAATTACTACAACAAATTTTAGGAATTTTAAAATTTCTATCCTTAATATTGTAAAATGACGACCATTAATTTATTTTACTTTGAATATCTTAAAAACCAGCAATTTTACTCAATAGCTATGAGAGTGACAGTTTGAACATAAGATGTTTATCAAAAACCTAATGCCACCGAAAAGTATCTTAAAACTAAGAACATTAATTAATATTCTATATTATTGTTTATAAAGACGATAACTAGTATTGGTTGTAATACTTTTTTATAATTCCATAGTTGGTTTTTTAAATATTTATTTTGATAAACAAAAGTTACTTAGCAACAGGTCATGTATGTATGTCATCGCTTTAAATAATAAAACTCAGATCAGATTTGAGAAAGAAAACTTCAATGTAGGCTATGTCTGTTCATAGCACATTTGCTCTAAATCAGTAATTTATTATTGGATTTACATAGTTTTGTTGTTATTAGATGTTTGATTAAATCCTATAAAAAGACTTATTTTTGTAATTCTTGAGTAAAGTTGCTAGTTTTTAAGGTATTTAAAGTTAAAAAGTTTTAATGACTGCCATTTTGAAAATATTGAACAGGAAATAATAATATTTTTGTAGTAAATGGCCTTGGACATTTGAGCCAAACTTGGTATGATTTAATATATTAATTATAAGACATTAATTTGTATAAAAAACGTAAGCAGTTATACAGATGGGAAACTAAGCATTTGATACCCAAGTTTATGTGGTGAAATGTGTGTTTCTTGCCCTCAGCAATATTGTGATATACCTTTGTCCGGAGAGTTACCGGACATCCGCATGTTATTCTGAAAAGTTTACTTCGGTAAAAAAGCGTCTACTTCCGGCCAATGTAATCTACTTGTAGTCCAAAGTATTTTTAGCGCCATGTGAAGGTTTTAAATTTTTTCTCCGATATATATATATATATACAGGGTGGAAAAAAAAAAGTATGGAAACGCTTTCACTAATTTTGTATGGCTTCACTTATACAAATTAAATTTTGTACATCACCCACTTGTATTAAGAACCTAGTTTTTGAGACCAGTGGGGACATTTTATCTTTTCAGGGGGGACGGCCCGTGAGGAGTCGGACGAAAATCTTAAATGTAAGCATAGGCCGAGTTTGGTATCAAATTAAAAGGTCTAGTAAAGAGAAACTCATTACCGCAAACCGCACTTTAAAAAGGTTGACCCTATCCAGAGTACGGGCCGTATGAATTTCATGACAAAGAAAATTTAGTAATTTTGTCTTGTGAAGTAACTAATTTACTTTCAGTAGTATGTTTTATGTCGGTTATGTAAATTAGAAAAACAATTTCCAACAAAAAATTATTTTTTTTACCTCTACATTTGTTGGATAACAGTAAATGGGGTTTTTTCTGTCTTGTCTTCAAGAAACTGAGAGTATTCAATAATACCACGTAACTTCTTATCAACATGAGGTCAAGGGTCCAGTCCCTCCAGTCCTTTTATCTCAGGCAAACATAAACTGGTTTAGGCATACAAACAATACTGTCACAGCAAAACTCCACAGTTTTGTATTTTTAATATCAGCTTGGTTTTTAGTCTACGTTATAATTTCGTTATAATTTCGTCCACGTAACATAAAGTTGAAAGTCTTCACTAGAAGGTACTGCGATAGTTTATAAATTTTTTTATTTAAGTGTTTACATTTTATTCTATTAGTTTTAAAAGCAATGTCACTTAGTGAGTTTGAGAGAATCACACTGTTTATGATCCGTGGGTATGGATATCTAGTTCGTCCCTATGAAGAAACAACGCATTTGTTTAATGACACTTTTCTTGATAGACCCCCAATTAGTAAGTCAACAGTGTTTAAGACAGTAAAAAGATTTGAAGAAACTAGAACAGTCAAAGATCGCGAAAGAAGTGGCAGGCCTAAATCGGCAACAAATGAACAAAACTCTTTGGATGTACTCCAAACATTTGTTGAAAATCCCAGCACCTCGGCCAGAGTGGCTGCAGAAGATCTTGATATGAGCCATACCTCAGTGTTGAATGTTTTACACAAAAACAAGTATGACCCTTTTAAAGTAAGCCTGACCCAAGAACTTGCAGAGGATGATTTTGATCGAAGGACTGAATTTTGCGAAATTATGATGAGAAAGTGTGACGAAATTCAAAATTTTTTAAGTTCGATATTGTTTTCAGATGAAGCTACATTCTTTGTTAATGGACAAGTTTAATAGGCATAATTGCCGTTACTGGGCCGACCATAATCCATACTGGATGATAGAAGGCCACACACAAAGGCCTCAGAAAGTGAATATGTGGGCTGGAATAATAAACAATAACATTGTAGGACCGTTTATGATAGATGGAAATTCTAACAGGTGAAATTTATTTCAATATGTTGACAAATAACATTTTGCCAGCAGTGCGTGCTCTTCTTGGGGCAAATTTTAATGCAGTATGGTTTCAGCAAGATGGAGCACCGCCCCATTACTATTTGCGGGTGCGCAATCTGTTAGATGAAGTGTTTCCTAACCGTTGGATTGGTCGCAGGGGTACCGTTAAGTGGCCGGCTAGGTCACCGGATCTTAATCCACTAGATTTCTTTTTGTGGGGCTTCTTAAAAGATAATGTGTATAAAAACTAAACCAGCCAAGATTGAGGAGCTGACAAATCGTTTTATTAGAAAGAAGCAAGAAGAATTACACCCGAGATGCTTCAAAAATTGTGAACTGCAGTAGGTTTTTATAATAGACTAGCTCATTGCCAACAAGTGTTCGGAGAGCAGGTTTGAGCACCTCATTTAAAAGGTATAGATATTTTTTGTAATACATAGATAATTTTTTATTTAATTCTTTTGGATAATTGTGTTCCATAAAGTGTCATTTTCAGTCAGAACAGTTTACTTGAGACTGTGAAATTGCGGAGAAATAATAATTAATCAAACGTTACTTATGAAATTCAAACGGCCCGTACTCTGGATAGGGTCAATCTTTTTAAGTGCGGTTTGCGGTAATGAGTTTCTCTTTACTAGACTTTAATTTTGATACCAAATCTCGGCCTATGCTTACATTTAAGATTTTCGTCCGACTCCTCACGGGCCGTCCCCCTGAAAAGATGAAATGTCCCCACTGGTCTCAAAAAGTAGGTTCTTAATACAAGTGGTGATGTACAAAATTTTAATTTGTATAAGTGAAGCCATACAAAATTAGTGAAAGCGTTTCCATACTTTTTTTCCACCCTGTATATATATTATAATAATAATATAATACATTTGTTTCAAAAGTATACAATTGTGAAAAGCAACTACTTCTGGTCATTTTAATTAACTCCACTGTAAGGCGTATTTTAGGTGTAGCAACGTTACCGTTATGGTCCCGATTAAGAATATACATACACTCATAGGTATATACAGTAGGTAAAAGAAACTCTTCATCAAAGATAGTAAACGCATTTAAAATAATCTTCTATGGATGCAATGGATTTTCGGCGGTATGATAGTGTTTTCTGGTAAAAAAAATATATTTATTTGGTCTAAAATTACTTCGGTCAAAAATTGAATACTGCCGGCCATTATATCATATTTCCGGCTTAAGGTATTTCAGGTACCAGTAGTCCGTAGAAGGCACAATATCCTTACGTGGCCAATTTCACCTTACTAGGACAACTCGATGTTAAAATAATATGTAGTCTTCCAAGGATTACAATCCTTATTCTATCCCTATGGGATATTTATCTTTAAAAAAATCTTATTTGTGTTTTGAGAGCTAAATTTGAGAGTATATCTCAAATTTTATCGTTGTTAAAAAAAAAACACGTTTGGCAGTTAAGAAATTCAATTTAGTTTTGTTTGAAATGAAATGTTTTTGCGTGTGTAAAATCTCTCAAAAACATTTAGGACTTGGAAAAAGAAAAGTATAGTTCTTCTAGGGTTTGCAACCCCATTTCAATCCCTATAGATATTATTCTTTTAATCTTTTGAAAATCATAATGCATTTAATATTTGTGAAAATTAGTTTTTCTATTTCAGGTCTTCTATTTCCTATGAAGCATACGTATTCTAATATAAACTTTCTGGAATATAAATAAGTGGAAGAATATAGTGAGGAGTGAGTAAGTGAGGGAGTAGTACATTTTGTTGAAGAAGATTCTATTATCCAAGGCTAATAGAATTTTAATCGTAATCAAAAGAGTCTGATAATTTCTTTATCTAAGACCACAATAGTGTTTGCTCTCCAAAATGACTTTACTTTCGTTAATCGTTTCCAACGACTGTTAGCTTGATGGTAGAGGGTTTTATTAAAAAAGTGTTCAAAAAGCGCCTAGTGGAGAAGTATGACATTGTTCAACACTGCTTGTCTGAAAATAATCACATGCAATGAGATGAATGCTACATAGTTTACCATTAGGAAAATTCCTTTAGTTACAACCACTTTGCAGCTGGATTTAAACGATGAAATAAAAACCTAAAACACAATGTTTATACTCACAACAGGAAATTAAACACCAGGAATCAAACTTCAGGCCAAAGCTGATCGTTCTTAGCCCTTCCCCAACCTCCCAATCACTCCTTTGTTTCAGATGACGCACTCACTAAGAAAGCACAGGGAGTGTCAAGATTTATTTTCTCATGAGAGTTCCAACTTTGTTAGAGCGTTAGACATGTTACTTGTGCTCGTGGCCTGGTGCAGTGATATCGCTTGTGCTCATTCTATCCAGTCTGGAGTTTTTATCACCTGAAGAAGACCATATCCTATAAACGTATTGTCGCATATGATGACAGGAAATGTGTCGAAAGCAAATTATTCTTTTTAAACATTAGCTTACGTAATGGCGAGCTTTCATATAGTACCTATATTTCTAAAATGTACCCATAGTTCCAACTAGATAACACAGAATAAATAAATATATGACGCCACGGTACAGGAGTGTTATGCGACACCTTGAACCTAACTACAGCCAAATAAAAATAAATTTAAATTGTTTTAATTTGTAAAGTAAATAATACCACAGTTAGCAAATAATATTTACTACGATTAGGAACCATGTGTTAATTCATTGTTGTTACTTCTGTAATAATTGTTTACCCTTCATATGAGTCTCACTAGTTCATTAACCGTAGTGTGTCTATTCTTGAAGTTAACCTGTCAGTTGTACTGAAATTGAATATGGTGACATAATTAAGAAATATAACGATTCTCGTTAGTTTATTGTGAGGAACATTTATTAATTTGAGTGGAATATAGTGGATAAAATCTAAATAAATCGTTTTACTCAACCACGAGTATAGAGTGTTAAAGGTGCCGGTTTATTGCCTCTCACCAGATTGTGCTTTATCGACATGTTACAGGTAACAAATAGTTACCGCCCTCATAAAGAGTGGTGGAGATCATTACTTTCACTCCAACATAATGTTAGTCACGTGATTAACAACAAATGAAGGTTTCTTTGTTACCTATACATAGGCCCTTTATATGGTAAAAGGTAGATAAAGAATTTAAAATATGATAAAGAATATTTTATACAGTAGACTTTATTTTAGAAATATCAGAGACAAATTAATAGTCATATTCTACAAAATATTTATCCATGCTTTTTTATGTATATACTTGTATGTGTTTAACGCCTAAGGCCAAACCAACTTGTGTTAGACAAATATAGTAGGAGTACCCTGATTCTGTTGGAATAAAATAATTTATACATTATTTGTAACAGATTTCACTGAAGTTATATAAAAACTTTCAATTCCATAACTACATAGTTACTATGTTACATTCTATACTGTTATACTCTGTTCAGTAACGCTCAGCCAAATTCTACACAGTGACATGCATTATCATCTCATTTGATGTTGGGTGTATGGAAATGGAAATAAATTCAACATATATCAAAGCTCTACAGGCCATTTCGTTTTAAAGATAATGAAGAAGACATAAATATAAACAGACAGAAATGAACCTTCTCCAGCCTCTCAAGTTATACGCTTCGATAATGCTCAGTAATTGATTTCGCTTATGATAAACCCAAAATGCTAAAGTCTTCTTCTTTGTAACTCACCTCATTTCCACTCATGAATATGTATCTCGTCTTTTGCAAATATCCAGCTCCGTTATATTTATAGTCCTCGCGTTCGTCCACATCTTTACGTTTTCGTGGTTGCCATAGTCATAGTCATATTTTGTATTCTGACAATATTGCCGAGACTAAATTGGCTGGGTTCTTTGAATTATTCTTATTTTCAGGTCTCCAATTGTGAAAAGTTTTGTTAAAATTGTTTACTTTTTAATGTGAGATTTCAACTCATACTAGGTAAACATACGATTTATGAAAGGCACATTGAGTATCCCACTGAATTTCTCTTCCCACAAGTATTAAAGAGCGGGGGGGGGGATTTTTATATTTCAAATTTTTTTGGTCCTAAATAGAGAAATTATAGATTTGCGTGATTAACACATAATAAATACATAAGGAATAATTGACTGTGCAACTTATACATTTATCGCTAGTTGATCTAATGTCTCCGAAGGCAGAAACATTTCTGTCATTGAAGGCAGAGGATTGGTCAAGTCCAGTTAATCAGGAATTAATTGCTTTTCTGGATATAAATGATTAAAATTATATTTTATTATTAGAAACATGTGTTGTGGTTTAAAAATTTTTTTACAATAGTTAAAAACAAACTATTGTTTGTTTTAGAACTAAAATAAATCAAACAATATACAGGTAACCATAATAAATAATAAGAGCAATAAAACTGTAAATGTGAGCAAGAATCTGGAAAATGAAAGTGAAGATAATTGCTAATTAAAGCTAGGTGGAGATGTTTCAGTGAACATTTTAATCTAGATCAGCTAACGAGTTCCTATAATTCAATCGTCTGTTGTGCTTACAAATTATTTTTTGTGACCCACACTTTGTAATTAATATCTTAACTACTCCTAACTTAGAAGCTATTATTCTTGTTTTATGCCAAGGGTCGAAGCAATATTTATTTAGTCCTGACTATATTTTCATGTTCATTGTTACTTTTACCTATTCACAACTTTCCCAAAAAGTATGGCTCAAATTTATTTTATTAATTTAACTACGAATATGAGTTCAGATTTATTAGTTACATAGTTAATTCAAAGGTTATGGTATAATACCATGTTTACTTATAATTAGCAAGCAAAGTATAATATTCTATTTATTAAAATTTGTTAATGGTAGTCAAATGTAACCAATATGTACTTGCTTATATTTAATGTATATATATTAAAATATATTTAACATTTACATACAAATATATGTAACTATGTAACTAATATTTATTCAATCTAAATCATAAAAGATTTTAAATACCGTTGCACCCAAGGACTCCAACAAATTCATGATATTAGGTTACAAAATATGTTTGCCTTTAAGCAAAGTTATTTGTTGCAGTTTTAAGAGTGTGGCAATATTTATAATCTAAATATGATTAAATGAATCAGTTCTTGTATAAATAAGTGTTTTGAATGGACTTGGTAAGTAAAATCCTTAAATAATAAAATCAAGTTTGAGGTAATCAATAGAAAATTCAAAAACGCACCTCATATTTTGTAAATGTATTCGAAATTTTAGTATTACAAACCTATTTTCATTAGCAAATGAGAAGAAAATAGTACAATTTTATATTTTTGTTAGCTTTATTTTCATAGTATTATTTGTTTCCTTACATTTAAAGTATAATACCCGAAATTTGATTCACATTTTGTTCAGCTATTTTTAAGCTGTTGACTCAGTCCGTTAAGCCGTTATCACATGAACACTGGGGAAAAGGTACATTCAGTAACGCAATATTCGTATTATTTTAAGCGTGGGTTCCTATCGTTACCAGTTTATTTTGAATGGAAATAAATGGATTTTACCATTGACGCACATACTGACCGACATATTAATAGTGCATTATAAATAATAATGATAAGAAAGTACAGACTTTGCTGCTAACTAATTGTAAGATTGCCTAAGATTAACTACTTCACTTCCATTAAACCTTTTTTACCCCCAAGGAAAGAGATCGTTTACATAATTATATGCTTTATATTTGACGTTACAGATACAAGGGTAGTGCGTAGCCAGATCCCATGGAATCATGTGCACAATCATCAAACTCGAGTAATGGTGCAGGGAGGCAGACAGAAATAACATTTTGACCCCTCAACTGATAGGCTTCAATGACACTCAGCCAATGAATGGAAAGAAACCTGAATAACACGAATAATATAAAATAATCTACCTTTTTGAGTGTAACACCTTTACTTGATATCCGATTACTCTTTTGTAATTCGAAATTATATGACATAGAACAGAAAATCTAATATTGTAGAAAATTTAAGCCTGTTTAAAAATGTTAAAACTTCATATCAATAATATGGATAAAAACTACTCTCTGTAATTATTATAATTATAAAAGCCTTGTAGCTTTTGCCATAGTTCACAGTGTCGAAAATTATTTCTTCATACATACTAAGCAGTGTGGTTTTTTAGTTGACGAATTAAAGCTAATTTTTTTATGATAAACATACATATTTGTATATTTATGGCGTCATATTTACAAAACCGAACTCAGTTTGTGTAAATGTTAAACAAATCTTCTTGTGTTTATACAAGCTCCTCGGGTGTTCCTCAGGGCTCAAATTTAGGACCTCTCTTGTTTTTAATATTCTCATTAATGATCTCCCCCGTTGCTTCTCTGACTGTAAATGTCTATTATTGGCTGATGGTCTTAAATTATACAGGCCTATAAAAGATGATTTTGATGTTAACTTATTACAAAATTCTTTAGACCAGTTGTATGTTTGGACTAATAAGTTGGAATTGAATGTAAATAAGTGTTTTGCCATGTCCATACTCACGGAGGAGGATTCCTGATTTTAACATTTACTTCATAAATAATAAAGCTTTAAAAATGTTTCTAAAATTAAAAGATTTAGGTGTAATTTTTAGTTCTTCATTCTGTTTTTAATGATCATGTCCACATGCTGGTGTCGATTGCATACAAACTTCTGGCTTTGTCAAGAGAAATTCAAGATATTTTTCGCAATACTGAGACAATTATGACTTTGTATAAAAATATGATAAGAAGTAAATTAGAGTATTGTTTCTGTTATCTGGAATTCAATAAATGTGTTAGAATATAGCAATTTAGAGATAATACAAAACAAATTGCTTAAATTTTTATTTTACAAACAACATAATTATGTATGTCCTTACGACATGTCCACTTCTAATTTAAGGGAAATGTTTTGAGATTAAAAAATTGTCCATAAGAAGGGAACTAGCCTCAATAAGTTTTTATGTAAGTTGCTTAATAATTCAGTTGATAGTTCGTATTTGTTAAGTCACATAGGTTTGCATGTACCACATCATATATTTAGAGAATTTAATTTATTTGCTTTACCTACATGTATAACAGTTTCTCATTATAACTTTCCTTTGTACAAGACTCTAACGGTTTCTTAATTTAAACCAATCAAACATAGATATTTTTAATGATAATTGTGGAAAATATTTTTAAAGATATGCAGCAACCTTTTATTTTGATTTAATTTATTGTTCATTGTAGAAGTGTATGTGTACAATGAAGCAAGTGTTATTTTTTAAATTGTATAGAGTTCATTTATTTATGTTTGTGTAAGGAAATTTTTAATAAAAATTGTGTAACTGCCAGCAGTTTAGTTTAGTTTAGTTTGTTATGTAAAGTTCATATTAAGAGTACATTAATTTTAGTTAGGATAGCTTTTTTGGGAATAAGTGAAGGTTTTGTACTTTGTTTGTGCTATATCATGTCCTGTAGCTGTCATGTAAAATTGAAAATAAATAAAAAAATAAATAAATATTACAATACTAGTTTTTCCCAACAACATTTATTTAAAATATATAAATGTAACACTAAATCATATTTATTAATGAATGATTTCATAACTATGATAAAACGTTCCGTAATCGTCAACATACAATTTTTAAAAAGTTTTCTTGGGGAATAATTTTAAAATTGAGGTAGTAATCTTCTAATTGAAGGTAAGTAATTTATTTACACGTCTTTCACTGATATAGTTAGTCAATACTCCTCTACCCGCTGTTAATTGATGTTTTGTAACTCTCTTATATTAAATTAATTATGGCTGCAAGGCAACTATTACTTTCAGGATCCGTTATAGCTGAGATTCTTTGTTTAATATTGAATGATATAAAAGGATAACAGGATTTCGGAGTTTTCCAGCGTTATACGTTAAAAATGTATGTAATAAGGCTCTCTAAATGTCGCCGACACTCAGACAAATCCTATAAATGACGCTCACCATCATCTAACGCGATATTGCGTACATAAAAATGAAGCTTAATGCAAATTTTTAGGACATTATTAAGATATCGTGCGGAGAGTCAGACATTACAAAATTTCTGTATCAATGTTTCTATCAAAATTGGTTTTTAAATCAGTATTTAAAAAAAAACACTTTTTTCAAGAGTTTAGGTTTCAAAGAAGGAGAAAGTTATATAAAGAAATTTAATCGATTAACAGTACTAATATCGATTAAAATTTCTTAAAGCCATCGACCTTTGTGATAAGGTAAAATAATATGTGGTGTAATAAATAAATAAATAAGGTCTTTATTTAGCAAGCGTCCATCAGTACAAAAAAACTGTTTTTTCATGAAAACTCTTGTCAGACATATAGAATACATGGAGAACAATAACGTAAAACCATAAAATAAACGTAAAACAGTAAACTATAAAAACTAAACTAACCTGATGCATATGCATGGGTCAGGCAAACACCACCTTCACACTCCCCTTAAATTTCTTACAGCTGTAACTTTTTAAAGTGGGTGGCAAAGCATTGTATTTCTTTGGTCCAAAGTAAACTAAAACCCTTTTTCCCCGTTTCCAGCTTTGTCTTTGGTAGGTGCAATAGGCTGTTCTGACGGGTACTACGCACATTAATTTCTTGCCTGAATACCAGCTTATTCCTGAGGTATTCAGGTTTTCCCGTCTGAAGAATTTTGTGGACCAGATTGACGGTTTACAAGTCGGAGACATCCGTGATAGACAACACCTTAGAATTTAATCTGTACTCGCTGATGTGGTCGAATTTTTTTCAGATTGTAAACGAATCTCAGTGCTCTGTTCTGCAGAAGAGTAAGTATCATCAAGTTTTCCTGAGTCATACAACAAGCAAAAGCTGGAAGAGCATAATGTATAGCAGGAAATATTGTTGACCGAACAATTTCCAGCTTGGAAGATTCTGGCAAAATTGTGCTTAATCTGTAAAGGGCCTTTAATCTCATTGTCACTGTTTTAACATATAGCTTTGACATGATTGGAAAAATCGAGTTGGGGGTCAATAGTAACACCAAGAATCTTTAGACTATTACTTGCCATCAAAAGCTTACCGTCCACAAATATACACATTTCAGCGCAGCTATTCACAGACTGACTACTCGAAGATAACCGGTCTACAAGCATCACAGAACATTTAATAGAATTCAATAGCAAACCATGATCGTCTGACCATTTCTTTACATTCACTAAATCAGTATTGACATGACGGACAGCCTCAGCCGTTTCAGAGGTTTAAAAGAAATCAATAGCTGTGAATCATCCGCGTAGGAAATGCAAAGAACAGTGACTTAAGTGATCTTTCAAATCTGCTGTGTATATAAGAAAGAGAATCGGTCCTAAGCAACTGCCTTGAGGAACACCGACGAACCTAGGAAGTGCTTTCGATAACTTCCTTCCTGTTTACCTTTGTACGTTGCGTACGCCAGACAAATAAGATGAAAACCATCTAACTGAGATATCATCAAACTGGTAAAATCTTCGCTTTGCTAGCAACAAATCAAAATTCACCGAGTCAAAGGCTTGGGAGAAGTCAAGGGAAGTAATCACACTCTCTAGGCCCTTATCTTTAGCTGAAATAATTTCATCAATAACATTGAGAAAGTGCTAAAACCCTGCCTAAATCCTGACTGTGTATTTCAGGAAGTAATCCTTCAGATTCTAAATATAAGACTAGTTGTTCTGCCACAACTTTTTTTCCAGTATTTTGGAGATGACAGTAAGGATTGAGATAGGTCGAAAGTCTGAAACTAAGGTAGGATTGAGATTCTTTGGCAGAGGAACCACCACGCTCTTGCTTCCAACTAGAAGGGAAGTTGCCAGTTTTTCAATGATACATTGACCAGGTGAGAAACTGCTCCAATGCAAAAGGGACTCAGGCCTCTAACCATTTTTATGGATTATTCCATCCACACCAAATGCAGTACTTGTGATACTGTTCATCAACTCCTTTACCTTACTTTCGGATACAGGAGAAAAAGTGAAAGTAGAATCTATCCCTGCACATTTGTTACTGTTAAAGAATTTCAGTTTTTCTGTGCTCACTGTCCCGTTACAACCCATAGTTTGAGAAGTAATGATTTAAATCTTCTAGTTCAACAGAATGGTCCTTTTCTTCAACTGACCTCATCAAACCATCATCTCTTAAAGTAGCCCAGAAAGTTTTAGAGTTTTTTGTATTCAAAGTATCAGTAAAATTCTTCCTTTTCGCTGATCGTATAGCCACATTGAGTGCGTTACGAGCCCCTGCAGTATGCATTCCTAGAAACCTGTGTTTTCAGAGACAAATAAGTATGTTTACAATTATTCTTATTTTTTGTAAGGTATGCTATGTTTGAATCTCTCCAAGGAGCTTTCTTTCTTGTTATTCTTTTTCTCACCAAGGGTGCACATTCATAAAACACTTGGACTATTTTTGTTTTTAACACATTAGCGATATCATCCACGTTTCGATGAGTCATTATGTTATCCCAGTGTATATTGGAAGCAACATCAATAAACGTATCACCGTCAAAAAATCTCTAAAATTCCTATATGTAATAAACTTTTCTTTGGATTTGGATTTTTTGCAAGGCACGTCACAGTAAGTCAACCTGTGGTCGGTGATCCGTCTACCATTGTGAGTAAAAATGTTGGAGGTATCAACCATTCCTACGGTCAAGGTAATGGGTCTTGTCTACAATTATCAAATCAATAAGAGAAAATGAACTTTCTGTGACACGTGTGGGCTCCTTAATAATCTGAGAAAGGCCATTGATTGAAAAATTCTTTCGAGATATTTTACATCTGCCCTCTTTTTGATTCAGGAGATCACATTCAAATCACCCAGCAAAATCATTGAATCAACACCTGGTGACTCGTCGATGTACAGAGCGTGGATTAAGGAGCTCAAGGTCGAATAAGGAACGTCTGGGGGCCTGTATACAATGCAGATAAGTAGCTTCAAACCTTTAAGATTAACCACACCGCTGATGTATTCAATAAGGTTGTCAACATTTTGAAGATAAAGACGAACAAACTTAATTTCTTGTTTTACATAGAGAACTATACCTCCACCACCATCTCCCAAACCAGTGGGTCTATCACAACGATGGAGTGAATAGCAAGGGACATAAAAAACATGAGAGGGGGTCTCCGAAGATAACCATGACTCTGTGATTCCCAACAGGTCAAACTGGAAGTCGTCAATCACCGAACACAGCTCCTCAAAGCCTGTATTCAGTGATCTAATATTAACTTGCGCTACTCTACAACTGTTGGTAAAGTCTCGGTGCCGTTTTCCCGACAGGTTACTAATTAAAGAAGGGGAAACTGAATCATCAGTATGGGATATCTGAGGGCTGGGACACACACCTTTTGGCTCAGCAAGACACAGCCTCATAAATTATTTTCAATGAGTGAAAAATAAGATCACCAAAACAGTCATTTCCCTTCCGATTCAAGTGTGTCCCATCACGCGCTAGATAATGATATTTAACCACAGCGCTAGTGTCAAGGAACTCTACGTTGAAATTATTGCACATCAGCATTAGCTGCTCATTTAAAA
The DNA here is from genome assembly GCF_021130785.1 of Homalodisca vitripennis. Lineage (NCBI taxonomy): Eukaryota > Metazoa > Arthropoda > Insecta > Hemiptera > Cicadellidae > Homalodisca > Homalodisca vitripennis. The sequence continues at coordinate 107,653,078 of NC_060213.1, forward strand.
TAAAAAAGGGCTTTCTGATTGATATCCTTTCTTGTCAGAACACTATTTACAATTATGATATAGAGTTTGGGAATTCTTGTTTTGCTGTACTCAACAGGTCAGCCATAGAGTGAAGCACCGTGCGCTTACCCCAACCACCATTATACCCAGGCCCCCCATTATAACCATGAACAAGGTTGTTTGTACCAACAAGTAGATATATTATTTTAGTTGTGCAGATTTATATTTCCAAGCTTATCTTTAATATGAGAAATTTTAGCTCCCGGGTTAATATCCACGATAGCCCCACCATCTGCACATCTCTTCCCTGAGTAACGCAGAAGTCCCCAATCAACAAAACATTAGACATAGGAGTTTCCTGAATCTTCTCATTTGCTTGTATTGTATACTTTGGACCGCTTATGTCACTAGAAACCTTTACTCTTACATCTAAGTGCAGGACATTGCGATGAGTAAAGGTTTCTTTACCCACTTTAGAACTACTTTGATTTGGTACATTTACAGAAAACCCTAGGTTTGTTTGTTTGTCGTATGAACGACTTTTGTTGCCATTTACCAGATGAATTGCAAATTTTTTGTATCATTAATACAGGTACTCTCCAACTCAAGGGCTTGAAAACGGTTTGTACATTTTACAATGTGGTTACTTGGGAGGGAATTAACATTTGTATTTTTGGTACGTATACCCTTAGGTTTTACTTTTACCCATTTCCCTGATTTTTTAGTTGGTGGAGCACCATCACAATTGATATTGCTAGAACTTAAAACTTGGTCTATATTACGAACATTGACAGCGGATGGTGAACAATTTGGAACATGATTGGGCCTTGCACTGGTTGGCTCAGATGGAGCTACCTCAGACTTATTTCTTATCAAAAAAAGCCACTAGGGGCCATCGACAAACAGTGCATACCAGTTACTGAACGAACTCCCAGCACTTGGCATAGTTTTTTTGGCAAAAGCCCTCGTTTATGAAACTTTGCATTGACCAGTACACTTAGGCCACATTCATAACTATTGTTTTGTTGAGTGCAACTCAACTCATGGAAACTGTTTGCCTTGAAGCCCAGTTTAATTGTTACTGCTTTTGCAACTACTGAGTTTATGCCAAGCAATGAATTCCAGATGGTAAACCAAGTGACTAGAAATGTCAACAAACAGCAAGCTCAAGTGCGAACCAGTATCTTGCTGTAAAGTAGCTGTGTTATTACTACTAACACACAAAAACGCATAATCAAAGCTGTTAAACATAAGCTCACCTAAAAGAGCTTTTACATCATTACAAGTACCATGGTTTACAACCTGAGTTACAGAGGGACCCATAAAAATTATCCTGGATAAGCTGTTTTTTGTTATTACTACTAAAAGACTGAAAGAAAGTATCGAGAATTGTGTCATCCACCCATCTACTTTTAAGCCAGGACTTTTCCTCAGCTTTTTAACTGAGGATTTTAGATCAGTTACAAATCTAGTCAATTCTAGTTTTTGATTATTACTAACCGCAAGGTCTGACTTAAGTTTAGCAATAATTGAATCATTCTCGCCAACTAAAGACTGCAATTGATAGACATTCATCAGACTTATTTTTTAACTTACTTTTTGCATCAGTAAGGCTAGAGAGCATTCCACAGTTATTTTTTAAAACAACGTCTTTTTTCTTTACGGATGATATCCAGTTCGTTAAATGAAGCGTTGAGATCAGATTGCCGCTGTTGTTTTTCCTCGTTCCAGTCGGGATTCGAGAGTCAAGATGTTGCACTGAAGGTCCTTAATAACTGCCCCAGAATTCTTTTCAGAAGCTAAAGCGTTGTCCAAACGCTGAAGTAAGCTGGAGATATTTAGCTGAAGGTCTGACAAAGTGATGTGAGGGTGATTAGCCTCTAACTTTTTCAAAACGAGGCAGATATTTGTGAGAAGAGTTTCTGTGTCAACGTCCAGATTGTTTGTGTTGGCAAACGCCTCCTCAATTTGATTGGATGCATAATTAGACCTGCCCCGCGTTAACACCATTTTATTGTATTGACACAACACTTTGACGTATCGTAACAACAATTCTCCTCTGAGTAATATATATTACAGTAAATATAACAAATTTAAAATTCAGGTTAAAAACTATAAATATAACAAAATTAAAATTCAGGTCAACAACTATTAAAAATAATAAATATTACAGTGTTTAAAAATTCGGATTAAAAACTATAAAGAATAATAAATATAACAAATTTAAAATTCAGGTTAAAAACTATAATATAACATACTTAAAATTCAGGTCAACAACTATTAAAAATAATAAATATAACAAGGTTTAAAATTCGGGTTAAAAACAGATTAAATAAACGTTTCCTTTGATTGTTTTATTTTTAAAACAATCAATTTATTTATTACTTGCGGAAGCAAAAAAGTATACGCCCTGCCGTGGATCCGATCCAAGGTCCGTTGTTGCTGATATGTCACAATCTGAAGCGATGTCACTGAGCTATCAGTGCTTGCAGGAGGTACTGAAGACACTGGTACTTGAGCCGCGCAGATGTTCGAACAGCGAGCGATGGGACGTGCTTATTGACATGTGCTTGCCTTGGTTAGCTTGTATTGAGGTTATGTCGTATCTACGACTATCGCCTTTACTCACTCAAATGTTCCAAAATGTCACTCACTGTCCACTGTCTCAGCGCTTGACGAGTCTGCAAGTTTCACTTGTTACTTACAGTTTTATTTTAAATTTTAACTACTAAATTTGGTATAAAATCACTAGCCGATTTGGCACAGACTTATTTTCCAGTGGCGCCACCTATCGCCCAACTGATATAATAACGGTAATATATCAATTAATAACGATTCCCCATTACTGTCCTATTACATCCTAACTGGTTAGAGAGAAATCGTAGTGTAACGGGAATGTTTTCTTAATTACTAATTTCTCCCATCTTACCACTTTTTTATATTATCGATGTTTATATCATAGAGGCCACCTTGCAGCAGAATTAAATAATAGGATTATCTAATTAATAAAATTACATTTTATTTACTGAATACCTAATGTGCACTTACCGACTCTAGGACGAATAAGTCCCATGAAATGAAATATAATTAATTAAACAAGATAGGGAGTAGGTCACACCACATGTCACATAACAGACTTCCCTGAGGTTTCATTCAAAATTTCAAGCTTATACCTCATGTCATTCTCGAGATGTCCTATGATTAGATAGAGATACATCGTAAAAAAAGAAATTTGTACCTACCCCGGCAGACAAAAACGAAATAGTGTTAGCCTTCAAAGTCCTTCTTTGAAACTGAGCCAAATTTCATAAATGTGCATCCATCATAGAACTTATTCTTGTAAATGTATAAATGAGGTCTCATGCAGAACTTTTACCTGTCGATTATCTTTATCGACATATGTTCCGCCTTTTACAAAATTTACGCTTTTTTTACATGTTATTATATAACAAACTATTCAAACTAGTAACCATTTCTCGAACCAACTTTAAAACTTTTTTTTATAATACATTCTAGTAACTCAGAAAACTGCAGACAAAGTGGTGAATATGAAACATAAAAATGTGTAAACCTGCCAAATTACAAACTAATATAGTCTTTCTATAGACTAATGACGGTAATCTTTTTAAATACCACGTTAATAAGTAACTGTCCAATTAATATTTTTCCATACGGTCGATTGCCATATTAGCTAGAAAACATTTGAAGTTTTTTCAATGTAAAAGAATATTTTTTAACTAAAATTTTAATGTACGTTATTTTTTATTGGTATTGTTTTGTTTACAACAAATGTTAAGCTGTATTGGTGAATACTAGAATCACTATTATACAATATTTAATTTGGCATCAAAATTACAGTATTTACTAAATTATTTTTAACACTCTATTTCAGTATACACTATTTATTTATTATAAAAAATCTGTATAATGTATACAAAATAGCAAATGTTGAGAATATTTATCAAATATTCGACCAGTAAGTTATAATAAAACAATTATTATATTATCATCAGATAATTACGTAAGTTTAGTTGAATGCACTATTGTTTTACGATACAATTAAAGGATTTAAAATTTAAAAACATCCAGTATAAATATTAATCCTTCTTTTCAATTCGCTTCATTACCAGACCGTCAATAATTCATCAATATCTGGGAGATTAATTTTCAGTGTCAACATTTGTGACTGCTTCATTATTCTAAACGTTTGTCAACACCATTTTTTTAATTGAATCCTCAATATTACAATCCTGCCTACAATACAGTAATACTTGTATAAGTCTGCATGTAGACTTAAGGAACTGCCTAATTTTAAAGATATTTTTTGTGAGGATAGAAATATCCCAATGAGTTCTTTTTCTAGCTTCATGTTTAACCAATAAGTTGAGAGTATTTAAAGGCTACTGTGTCCAGTTAAAGGTAATAAAAAACTTTTAATTAGTGAAATATACCGTTGGGGAATGTACTAACTCTTTAAGTACTTTAGCCACAATTATACAGCACTTAAATTTCCCAACTGTTGGTTCCCACTAAAGCTCTAACAGACTTTTATACCAGATTAGAAATACTAAGTAGCTTAAAACAACACACGGGGAAGACGCAGGCTCACAGTTAGAACGTGTCAAGGTAAAATATTTTCCGGTCAATTTACTCATTGCACGTTCTTAGCTGTATCTTTAAGGATTACGATACGAACACATTTATCAAGGCAATTTATTTATTAATTCTTCCAATGGAACTACACCATTAGTACAATAATAAGTTTAAAAAAGAGTAACGACGATTAATAACACCAATAATATTTACTTATATAATTGAATAACAAACAATGTTAAAAATAAATAATCATCAAAACAATGAATAAGTAAGAAATATAAGTTTTTTCGTCAATCAAAAAAGGCAAAAAAGGCAAAGACATTAACAGATAGTTAAATATAAAAACGAGACACAGTAATACATTTGTGATTAGAAACAAATATCATAAAAGTGATAACAAATTTTTATGAATAACCATATGCAAAAATTAGAATATTTAACCAGCAACATGCAAAAAAGATAAATAGTAAGTGACATGCGTAAACATAAAATACAATCAACGACAGTTAGAATAGTATCAGATAAATAAAAAGAAAAATCTGAATTTATCAGATAGTATCTCAAGTTCCTATTAGGTTAGTTAAGAAATGATTCGTCAATTGCAACTGGATTTAATTAATTTCACACGTATACTTATATAGCATAAAAAATCAATTTAAATTCTAAAAATAGTTCCAGTCCATTCCTTGGATAAGTTCATTAGCATGGATAATATGGTTCAGTGAAGTAGCATTTTGCAATATGGAAAATCCAAGAGTGTTTATTAGAATAATTCAAACTGTACTGATCATGAGATTTTCATACATTTAGAAAATTAAGTGGACCAATAAGAACCAGTAAAGATTTTCAAAATACTGGCCAATCGTGTTGTTAAAATCGTAAGAACTAATTGCCTTAAAGCATTCTTTCTGTAAGGCAGCATCTTGTTGTTTCAAGCTACATTAGTATTTCTAGCCTTGAATGAAAGCCTGCTAGAGCTTCAGTGGCAACTAACGGAGTAGGGAACTTTAAAGTCTACGTAATTTATTGTGCCAGCGGAACTTGAAAAGGTAATAAACTTAATATTAGTAAAGATATATTTATGAACACTAAGTAAGTTTCCTAACTTAAAGATCCTGATAATGTATTGGTTTGTCAAGAGAAATGTAAATCAACTCATTGTGATATTTTTAACAGAACAATTTTATCTATGAAAATAGGCAGTTCTGTAATGGCGACCCATAGATTACTATTACAACGATACTTTGGAGTCGATACAACGGAGTATTTTAGGTGAATCTATATTGAGGTTTATATGATCTGTTATCACAGCGGTATTGACTAAACGCTTGGAATAATGAAGCAGTCAGAAATATTGATGCTGGAAATAACCTCACAGATAATGAGGGATTAGTGACGGTCGGTTGATGAAGCATAATTAATACCACGATTAGAATGTATATTGGATGTTTTGACATATAAATCCTCTATTTTCATCGTAAAACAATTGGGCTATTTTACTCCTTTACGTTATTAGTTCTAATTTCATAGGTCGAGTTGATTGATATAACAATATATTTTACATCTTTGGTCCAAGGTATGTAGGTAATTTATTTAATTATTTATTCATAAGCTAATCCACCATAAATATTTATTTTAATTTTGTCAATACGCTAAAACAACACATTTTGGTATTGTGTTCTATGTTATATACTTAAAAATGTGCTCTTCTTGCATTAATTTCTCGTAAAGGTCTTCCTTTAATACATGAAATGGTAGTTATATTTCTTAATATTACACTTACATACTGCAAATAAAGACAAGGTAGGAGCTCGCACCACATGTGTCAATCAATTTCGTTCTTGATATATCCTCCGGAAAGTCAGTTACATAAAGATTTCACATCCCCCAGCACTCAAAAGAGAAATTGGGTCATATGGAGCACTTAACCAAATCCCATGGATGGATATACACCATCATTGAACTTATACTTATCTAAGTACAAGCATTTCAGGTTACTATAGCATTATTTTACTACTTGCCTCTTATTCCGGGAGTAGGCTTGTGCACATACTTATCTGCTGAGACATAAACTGTGGATACGGTCGTAACTTTAATTCAGTGCTCACACGAGAAGTATAGTTGAAAATTAAACCGATTGAGTAAATAAATGTTCATTTTCTTGTAGTTGAATATTTATGTAACTGGGTTCTTCAATTTCATGATTCGTAAGTTCCAATTTTTGGTTACGTTTTCTATCATACATGTTAAGATCAGTATTGCTAAATAGAGGTCTACATAATAGTTAAACAAATACACATCCATCTTAAACAGTTGTCCTGTACTATCCTTGCTAAGGCGCGAAAAACAGTTTTTTAAAATGTGTTGCTATTTCAAATGCTATAGCTTTTATTAATAACATTTAAGGCAAAATTTTATTTATATAAAATTTTAATTAACTATAATTTTATGGTAACACGTTTACCATCTCAAACATTTGGCTACTTTATGTTATAGGGATCTCTTTAACCATTTATTTGTTTTAACTACATAAAATGAAATAATTCCGTATTAACAAATATCGTAAACAGAAAACACGACTTTCATCCTAGCAATATATAGGTTTAGTGCAGATAAGACAGCGGGATCCAGCCATAAACTTCTACTAGAAATAAATCCCAAACGGAGACTAAGAAATCTGCTAAATTAACAAGGCACGGGTTGCCTGTCAATGTTTGGTTTTAAAACCAAATCAAATGTTATGTATATAAATTTCCGGATTTTTTACAAGAAAAATATCATCACTGCAGATATGAAATATTCACAGTGCACTTATAATAAACTTTAAAAAAAGGTAAAAATACTCCTATAACAAAATTATTTAGGAGAAATAAATTTAAATATGTAATATTTTGGTCATAATCGAACAGTATATGGAAAAAACTATATATAAACTTTACTGCTCTTATATGGTAACAGGTTCAATGTCATAGTAGCCATAATGGGAATATCACAGAATAAATACATTTGGAAAAACTGACCAGAAATTTACATTCATGTAGGTGTCTCCAGTGGAGTAACAGTAGTGTTCTTATTCTAGAATGTTATTTCTCATTTATATTTAAATTGAATTGACCACATAATTAACTAATATAATGATTGTCGTTGGTTGATTGCAAGAAATAATATTAATTGAGGGGAGTTTAGCCAATAAAGTCTAAATAAATCGTTTTACTCAACCACGAGTATAGAGTGTTAAAGGTGCCGGTTTATTGCCTCTCACCAGATTGTGCTTTATCGACATGTTACAGGTAACAAATAGTTACCGCCCTCATAAAGAGTGGTGCAGATCATTACTTTCATACCAACATAGTTTTAGTCACGTGATTAGGGCATAATGTTTGTTGTAAACTTCTTTCCCAACACATATGGTTTGAAAATTTTTGCATAGTAAAACCTTAGGTTTTTTTCTGTAAAGTAAATTCTTTTTAGAAATATCACAGACAACAACAGTGATTTTCTATCACAATATTGAACCATGCTTGTGTACGTATATATTCGTGGGAGTAACGCTATTTATTTAAAGAGCAGTATACAATATTTAGAAAGCGGGCAAATGTTAAGAAAAACAAGTACTCTTTTTTCTAGTTTACCATTGAGTTTACGAAAAGGAAACAATTTATAATACTATCATCAGATTAAAACGTAGCAAGGGCTATTGTTGATGTATAATGAACTATTGGCTTACGATAAAATTAGAGAATTTAACATGTCAAAACCTCCAATATACATTCTATACCTCCTTTTTACTATGCTTTCTCATACATGACATTACTAGATACATATCCGTGAGGTTACTAATTTTCAGTATAAAAATTTCTGACTACCTCATTATTCCAACGATTTGTAAATACTGTGTTATCATCTCAATAGAGATGCGCCTAAAATACAGTAATCTTTATATTACTAATCGACGTGTTGCCATTACAGAACTGCCTATTTACAGAAAACCCATAATAGATTGTTTTTCCATTCTCATGTGCACCTTGAAGCCTTTGAGATATTTAATTCTAGTGTGTAAAATTAAAAGTATTAACATTTGTAAGGTAGTCCAATTTACTCTTTAAATTTATTGTCTGTTTTGTGTACCTTCGTCAAATGTATGAAGAAAGTCTTTTAATTTTTAAACTATTTTGGCTCCCACTGAAACTCTGAGAGTCTTGCATAGATGGTTAAAAAGATCAATGTAGTTGAAAACAATAAACCTGGAAGACTGTGGCTTACAGTTACAACCTGTCAAGAGAATTAGCTTTCCGAAAGTTTACTCATTTCACACTCAAAGCACCTCTTTGAGGATCATGATACTATCAAACTGATCCTGGCAACTATCAGATAGCATCTAAAGTCCTTATTTCGTAGTTCTAAAGAAATTATTCTTATATTACATTGTTCTCATAACTTCAAAAAATTCTTTACTTTACCGTCGATCACAATCCTTTGATAACAATATTTTGTTATGTAATTTCACACTTATACAGATATAATATAATCAATCGTGCTAAGCTCAATTTGGTCTGGAGATAGTTCCATTATATTCCTTGGATAAACTCGTTGGTGTGTTAACGACTAAAAAAGGGTTCAAGAAACCTTTGGAAATTTGGAAAATCTCAAGAGTTTTTTAAAGAATAATTTTAACCATATTGCTTCTAAGATATTTAGATATTTGGAAAACGTTCTAAGGCAAAATAAACACTATAAGGTTTCAGAACGGAGGACTAATCGCGTTTTTTAAATCAATGGACCGAATTCCCTTAACAGCCTTTTACTGTGGGATAAAATCTTCCACCTTTTCTTAAGCTAGATTAGTCCTTCTAGCCTTATAATCCTGTCAATGCTTAGTTTCAATCATAAATGTGGAAAATTTATAATTACCCATAATTGGAAAAGATACTTTGAAGAATTATTAATTTAAATCTTGTGTGTCAATTACATTGAAAATCGGTGGGATAATTAAAAAGACCCTTAAGTCCAAAAGAATGAAATAACCAATATCATAATAACAGAACCCATAAATTATTATTGCTTCAATGAGACATGAAGAATAAAAGAATAACCCATTGTGATATTTTTAACAAAACAAATATTTGTAAATTTAGGCACTTCTGTTATGGCAACAGAATTAGTAATATAAAGACTGCCGTATTTTAGGCGCATCTCTATTGAGGTTAATATGATAACACGGTATTGACAAAACGCTTGGAATAACGAAGCAGTCTGAAATATTGATGCTGGAAATAACATCACAGATAATGAGGGATTAATGACGGTTGGTTGATGAAGCATAATTAATACCAGAATTAGAATTTATATTGGACGTTTTGACATGTAAATCCTCTATTTTCATCAGGAAAGTTCTACTTTATTTAATTTACGGTTATAGTGTTATAAAATATTCAGAAAAGTCTAGGTCGAGTTGATAAAATAGTATAAAGTAGATATGGGACAAAAAATTATTTCATTCATTTAATTGTTTCTTCATTGATAAATTCATGGCAAATATATTTGTTTAAATTTAGTTTGTACGCTAAAACTACATATTTGTTATTGCTTTTAATTTTAAATACTTAATAATCCATTCTACTTGTATTATTTGCTCATAAAGATCTTCATTTAATAAATGAACTTGCAGTTATATTTTAAGTATAACCTATTGTCTTAATACTCAACTTTTACAGAGTGAATAAACACATAGTAGAAGTAAGCCACACCATGTGTCGTGTAATAGGCTTTAGAGTGGCTATAGTGCATGAAATATGTACTATAGCTCATTTCATTCTTGGAATCTTCTCCGGAAAGGTAGCCAGTAAAAGATTTGACATTCATAAAACAATTATTGGTGCATACAATGGTCATAAATAAGCACACATAATATATTAATTATTAATGTTTACAGGAATACTCCTAAGACTATATCATGTACCAGTTAAGCTTCTGCTGTAAAGATATTAAGTTCTCTCTGCCGTGGTGTAAACATTTAGTTCTTCAATCAGATATTATTTCTGCTCAAAGGTTGGCTGTACCAAACACATGCCATTAGACCTGAATAAAACAGTATTATTTCCATAAATACGTAAATTGAATTTTTTCCCTTTTTCGCATCAAGGTCAGTATAAATTTAAAAAGCAGATCGATTGGAATTTGATGGAAGACATGATGTTTCAAAAATATATATGTCTTGTAATGTTAATGTCTCATTTTCTGCAATACATTTGTAGGTTTCCTATTCCAAAAGCCATATGGAATATATCACTCTTGTTTGGAAAGGAAAAGTGTTACAAATATATAGCATATTTATTTCGTTGATGTACTCCTAATTGGAGTTTCTGAGCTTAACGGAGTGGAAAAATGTGAGTTCTCACTCCGCGTAATACCAGTAAAGCCTCTTTTACCAACTGTTAAATATTTCGGCCTCAAGGCTGTTTTGTAACTTGCCGGTATTTCTACTGACGCATAGGTAATTAGTAGCGTAATGAGGTGAGTAGGAACCTCTCCTAAGAAGGAAGAAAACTACATGATAACATTTAAAAAAGAGGTGAAATCTATTGAAACTCGTAAATAAAGTTAGTGAAGAAAATCTTAAATGAAACACATATTATTTTAAAATTAATGTAATATCCTTCACGCTCTTTTTATAATTTGACCAACGTACTACGTTTTAATTGCGCTTTAGTATAGCAGATTATAATATTATTAATATTGTGTATTATCTAAGCTTTCACGTATCCTAAATTGTTCACCATACCAAGATAGAACAATTTATATTATTTAACGATTCTTAACATCATATTTACCACATTCCCCTTAGTCCGAAATTAAGCTAGTGGTCATACAAGTATCGTAACCATCAGCTGTAAATGTACCTATTTATCTGCTGAGACTTAAATAGTCAAATTTAAGTACGGCCATAACTTCAAGTAAACCAATGTCGTAAATCAATCTTTATTTTTTCTGATTTACATAGTTTTGTTAACTAGATCGTTTAATTTCAAAATTTAAATGTTAAGGTTTCGTTAAGTTTTACTAGCTGATAAAAGAAGTTGATTTTCTAACACCAATACAGCACTATTATTGCTACGTTGCAGTTTGCTTGACAGTGAAAGAAAATACACATTCATCTTAAAAAGTTTTTCCAGTACTACCCTGTGAATGAAACATGAATAACCGTTAGTAAACATTTTAATATTGTAAAAGTTTTTAATTTGACTCTTATTTATTAATAATAAAAGTCCAAAGAGTAAATTTTGTGTCAAAAACTGTTTTGATTAATTTAATATATTTCATAGAGAAATATTTACCGTCTAAAAATAATTTTCTATTTCAAGTTATTGAGACTTTTTTTATAACTTATTCATTTCAACGTAAAATAAAATTATTTCTTATTTAAGATATCTTCAGATTTATATTTAAGAAATCTTAAACAGAAAACACATCTTTAATCCTAGCAATATATAGGTTTAGTGCAGATAAGACAGCGGGATCCAGCCATAAACTTTGACTGCAAATAAACCCCGGACGAAGATTAAGAAATCTGCTAAATAAACAAGGAAATCTCAATCAATTATCGATAAAATTTACTTTTTAATGTTAGCACGGTTTGCCTGTCAATGTTTAGTTATAACATTAAAGTAACTGTTACGTTCATTAATGTAATCTTGTTTTATTTATCACCACCTTATGAATCCTTCAAAGATTAAATACAGTCTTCCTGGTTAAAATTTTTTTGTCTAACGTTTTTTAAATGCCATAGAGAGAGTTTGCTTTTTGTTTCGAATAAAGAAAATATATACATTTTATACACAACAGAAAAGTTACTGCGGTCCAAATGAGTCAGATACGACCGATTAAATTTACTTTCGTTTTTAGTTATTTACAGTTCCACAGTTGAGTTTATGTTGTTGAGCTGACCAAGAAAATAAACAAATATATGGGTATTGCAATCCAGCTTGGATTTAATATAGTTTATTTGTGATCTGCGATATTTACGTATGAGATGTTTGCTATGAGTAATATTGATTTTTACACCGATGAAGAAAATATTTGCAAATGCACGGTTAAAAAAACTAATTCCGTCAAAATTCATCTACTGCTTCTGATATAAGTAGAAGGGTATGCCATTCCTTTGCTTTTCCTTAAAATACAGTAAAAAGTTTCAGGGAGATAACCAGTTTCGATAATCTTATGTGCAAAAGATACACAGCTTTGTTCATCAAGGTGGGTTTTAAAACACCGTTTTTTGTAATATAAAAACAAATTATACAGTAAAATCTTATTTTAAATCTGTATATTATTCCTGATCAAGCACTGTAACTATTCAATGTTTTATAAAATTTCTGAAACAAAATTAAAAAAGTCTCTTTAATGAATTTCAGCTGAAATTGACGACAGCTTGTTTAGGGTCAGTTACCTTTAGATCATTTGTCGTAAATATTTTAATTATTCTCCAAAACTCTATGACTAAAATATTGATAAAATATTATTGTATTTTACCTACGATTCTGCCATCGTTCATAACAAAACGGACAGTGCAAACCGTATCAGAATCCGTTAAGTACTTTGAAAGTATTGGTGTATAAAACGACCAACACAAAAAGCGACTTAAATTTATACTATATACTGATTATTACATACTTTAATCCAGAAACCAGTAAAACTATCGGTGAAATAACTACCGTATTGGATATTTGTAGTTGCTAAGAAATCCTCAATTTTATTAGTTAACTATATGTTTCACAATATTTTATATAACAAATATAAAATTATTGTGGATGTTATTATTATTACTATTATTGTTATTTTCATAATATTTTACTACAATTACAATTGAATTTTTTATTACCTCAAATAAACAATAAATTAAAATATATTTACACATCTTCTAATTTATTCTAAAATAAAAGTAAGAATAAATACAAATAAATATGTAGCTGTATATAAATAAATAGGGGGCTCATCAATATATATACTATATATACATATATATATATATATATATACAGGTGTACATAAAGTCCTGCACGGGTATAAATGTTTTCTGAACGATAACAAAAAGTAAATAAATAAACAAGATTTGGTACATCCAATACTACACCTAAAAATCTACTTTTTGATGGAACTATCAGTTTTCTGTAATTAGCCATGGGAACGTACCGCAAGGATCAGAAAGGAAATCTTAAAGTAGGAGCATAGGTCACGAAAGGCAGCCAATTTCTAGAACAACTGTAGGGAGAACTGTTCAACACTTTATGGAAATAGGAAGTGTTTCCGATCGTCATAGGTCGCTGAAATTTTTAATTGGTACTGAGTTATTCAGGTTTTCCCTGTTATCAATATATTAGGACCAAATTTGTAACCCTTGAGGATACCTAATGTCATAATTCACTTATGTACAACTGACAAGCATAATGTAGTAGTTTAGCTGCAGTATTTGTTTGGTTGCAGTTTTGCTTTACTGGGGTTATGGCTACTAATAAAATGTAACCAAAGTAAAATCTTCGAACAGCCCGCCATTTTGTACTGGATCAATCTTTTTGAGTGCGGGTTTGCGGCATTAAACTCTGCTAAATAAGCCCTTATTAAAATGATGTCCATATTGACCCTAATGCTCCTATTTAAGATTTCCTTCTGACTCCTTGCGGGACGTCCCCATGATATTACAGAAAAACTGATAGTTCCTTCAAAAAGGTAGATTTTTAGGTGTAGTATTGATGTACCAAATCTTGTTTATTTATCTGTTATCGTTCAGAAAATATTATAACCCGTGCAGGACTTTATGTACACCCTGTATATATATTTATATAATCTATACTATAATTATAGTATATAGTATTATATATATATATATATACAGGGTGATTCAAAACTAAACGGCAAACTCTCGAGAGCTTATTCTTATAGCTAAAAACAAGTAAAAAAGTTCATATAACCATATGCCCGGAAACGCTTCGTTAGCGAGTTACGCCTAGCGAAAGATTTCGCCCGGATTTCAGAACCCTTGGTGAAGTCAGGCCGTATTATAAAAATGGTAAAGGTAGATTACAAAGATACAAATACGATTGTTTTTTATGTTTTTTATATCTGACAAATTTATTAAAATTCGTTCCAGAGCTGGTAAAAATGCAATACTTTCAGAGATATCTTACGTAAAACACAAGAATTGGTGCAAAGAAATAACACATTTTTGTGTTTAACGTAAGATTAACTTACTTCCATAAATGTTAAATAAAGGTCATTTTTTTCATTAAACAGATTTGTAGAAACGTTTAATTCTGAAAAGATTCATGTGAATTACTTAGGAAAAAAATTAATAATAGGTATTCGAAATTTAGCTTTATTTAAAAATAAAAACAGACGCACAAAAATGCTACTCTTATTTGCATAAAATATTTTTAACTAAGGTTGTGAGTAACAGCTGATCATTTATTCAACACTTTTTATCGTCATATTTTCTTTGCAAAGGTTTGGCATATCAGCTGATCAACAATTAAGTTCATGAAGTAATATTTGAATAACCTTTATGGAGGTTTTTTGTATTGGTGTGGCGTGTGAAGATTGATATTTTGTGAGATTCCTGTGATTATTTGGAAATATTTTATACAAGTGTTATAAAATACTGTTTATTAAATATTTATTTTAAAAATATTTTATTAAATATTTATTTTTCAAATATTTTATTAAATATTTTTATAAAAGTGTATGTAATTATCTTAGTAAATAATGGCAGATAATGTAAATGAGTATGTATTCGTTTGAAAGAGTATACGGACATATACTGATTTAACGGCAAAGTTAACAAGAATGGTTTAGCTGCAGTTGCAGGAATATCGTGATACTTTTCCACATCGAAGAACACCTGATCGCAAAACATTTGAAGCTAGTGGAGAGACGACTTAGAGAAACTGGTAGCTTTAAACAGAAGCGAATAGATACTGGTCGTCAACGTAGCGCAAGGAACTATAATAATGAAACAAGCAATAATAAATGCTGTAGAATTATCACCAACCACAAGCAACCGAACGATTATCACGTCAGTTTAAATATTTGCCAGTCAGAGCGTATGGCGGACACTTCATGAAGCACAAGTTGTACCCGATTCCATATAACACGTGTTCAAGACATTATTACCGCCGCAAGATCTTAATAAACGGAAGATGTTTTTTTTTTTCTTTTTTGGGCCGCTGGTTAAGAAGAAATTGTTTACGACATCAGTATTTTCTTTCGGCGTATTCTCGTTACTGATGAAATCCTGTTTTACTAGAAATGGAAATTGTAAATTTTCGTAATACCCATACTTGGGCGTACGACAACCACATGAAAACTGCGACGAGACATTTTCAACATACATATTTCAGTCAATGTATGGCTTGGTGTTCTGGGTGGGTGGGGGGATAATTTGATTGGTCCATTTTTCCTCCCTAATCGACTTAAATGGAGTAGCGTACTTAAATTTTTTAAGAACAAACCTGCCTACCCTCTTGGAAGATATTCTGTTCAAAACAGAATAAATGCATGGTTTATGCACGACGGAGCACCTCCACATTTTTTTCTAATGATGTGAAAAACTATTTAAATGATACATACGGTAGGACAATGGATGGTCGAAATGGACCAGTAAAAATGGCCACCACGTTTCTCCTTGACCTCATCGCCAGCAGACTTTTTCTTATGGGTTGGATGAAGTCACTTGATTTTTTCAAAACGGATAAACACCATAGAGGAGTTACGTAATCGCATTACAGAGGCGGCAGAAACTATCAAGAATGCTCTAAACGTTATGAAACGCGCTAGAAAAGAGTGGATATTCGTCGTGCGAAAACGTGCATTGCTAACAACGGAGGACACTTTGAGCAACTATTATAGGAGTGATTATTATTACAGACAATTTTTATAAAGGTAAATACATTTTATGTTAATGTTACCAGTCTAGAATAAATGATCAGCTGGTTACTCACAACCTAAACATTAGTTAATATTTTATGCAGATTAAGAATATGCATTTTTGTGCGTCTGTTTTACTTTTTAAATCAAAGCTAAAATTTCAATACCTATTAATAAATTTTTTCCATAATTAAATCACATGACTCTTTTCAGAATTATATATACCTACAAACCTGTTTAAGAAAAAATGACCTTTATCTTAAACATTTTTATGCTTGAAGTAATCTTTACGTTAAACACAAAAATGTGTTATTTCTTTGCACCACATTCTTGTGTTTTAAAAAAAACCGTAAGATATCTCTGAAAGTATTGCATTTACAGCTCTGGGACGAATTTTTATAAATTTTTTCAGATATAAAAAACATAAAAAACAATCGTATTTGTATCTTTGGTAACTACCTTTTACCATTTTTATACGGCCTGACTTCACCAAGGGTTCTGAAATCTGGGCGAAATCTTTCGCTAGGCGTACTCGCTAACGAAGCGCGTTTTCGGGCATATGGTTATATGAACTTTTTTACTTGTTTTTAGCTATAGAATAAGCTCCCGAGAGATTGCCGTATAGTTTTTGAATCACAACCCTGTATACAGGGTTCGTTTTTAAAGTGATCCAATAGCTAACTTTTTAATTACACGACTTAGCACCACACTTTAAATTTGGAACTTGCTCAATTTCTTTAAGTTTCACTCAGGGATACACTTTCAAATTTTTTGAAGATGGCCGCTATTTTCCAATATGGCGGTCACATTTAAAATCTCTTATGGAACACCCTGTATTTTATGTTGTTTTTTAGATTTTACCTCAACAAAATAATACATTTTTGCTTTTGAGAGTTTTTCAATATCTCTAATGGTTCAGGAGCTACGTGGGACTGGAAGTTTTCATAATTTTTGCCAATATGGCGGGCCAACTTTAAAATATTTTTATGGAACACCCTGTATTTATTTTTATGTTGTTTTTATATTCTACACTACATCAAAATAAGACATTTTTGCATTTTAGAGTTTTTCTATATCTCTAATGGTTCAGGAGCTACGTGGACTGCAAGTTTTTTATCATCAGTCCGAAACAATCCGAAAACTTGCAGGTCCACGTAGATCCTGAACCATTAGAGATATAGAAAACTCTAAAATGCAAAAATGTCTTATTTTGTAGTGTAGAATATAAAAAACAACATTAAAGAATACAGGGTGTTCCATAAAATATTTTAAAGTTGGCCGCCATATGGGCAAAAATTATGAAAACTTCCAGTCCACGTAGCTCCTGAACCATTAGAGATATTGAAAAAACTCTCAAAAAGCAAAAAATTATTATTTTGTTGATAGAATCTAAAAACAACATAAAAATACAGGGTGTTCCATAAGAGATTTTAAAGTTGACCGCGCATATTGGAAAATAGCGGCCATCTTCAAAAATTTGAAAGTATATCCCTGAGTGAAACTTAAAATTGAGCATATTCCAAATTTAAAGTGTGGTGCTAAGTCGTGTAATTATAAAAAGTAAGCTATTGGACCACTTTAAAAAAAAACTCACCCTGTATATATATATATATATATATATATATATATATATATGACTATATATATAATCAATTGAGCTACTTAGATAAAAATGTTTTGTAATAAATCTTTTGAATGAAATGCTGTACTTCTGTTCATTTAATATAACATAACACGTGTTCTAGTTAAAGCATGTAAGTAAAATATACACATCTGCTGCTCTCGAGTGGCCATACCGAAACCACTGACGCAGTTATGCTTATTTGGACTGGCTCCCAAGTTTTCTGGTTCAGTTTGTTTTCAGAACAGTTAGAGTTGAAAGAGGAAGCCGGGTTTGTTTTACAGCCTCCTCTTCAAGTGTTTGTTTTTGTTTGGTATAAATAGACTCAGACGTGTTAGAGTCGGTGAGAGTCTCTGAGCACTTCTCACACTACCTTGACCCAGTGCTCTGTTTTATTCTACTTAGTTAGATGATAGGATACTTAAAAATATTATTAAATCTGTATTCAATATTTTACGAATGAGTGAAGGTGAGATATCCTTTAGCAGAAATTGCATTCTAAGCTTGTAAGTTTTAACGTCAAACAGGCGCAAATAAAATTATTTATTGGATGAATGTTATTAACACGTATTTGATGTTATACTGTTTTAAATTTTAAGCTTAGAATGCGATTTTCATAGAAGGAATATATATTTATAATTATAAGAATGAAGTCACAAACATTCTTTAACCGAAGATCAAAACGGAATAATTTTTTTGGAGCATTCTTTTTTAAATAAAGTTTCTAAATCAAATTCACTTACTGATTATTTCTTCCAGTATATATTTAAAATATAGCATGTTGTTAATTTAAAAAGCATATATCAAATGTTGA
Organism: Homalodisca vitripennis; assembly: GCF_021130785.1. NCBI lineage: Eukaryota > Metazoa > Arthropoda > Insecta > Hemiptera > Cicadellidae > Homalodisca > Homalodisca vitripennis. The sequence continues at coordinate 107,672,022 of NC_060213.1, forward strand.
GTGACACATATATGTGGCTCAATCACCGATACATCGCATATATAATCCATCAAGTATACAATTGCACCCTTAAAACAAACTCTTCAAAGAAGAACATATTGTTTCAGCCAATTTATAAAAATGCTTAAGCTTAATTTCATAAACCACTTTAAATTTTTTCGATTTTAGCCAAAACCTATTTATATTATTGGGAGTTTAAGAAATCGTAAAAGTACAAACTGGAAGTACTATTTAATAGAAATCTGTAAACATCTTGGGCATTAATAAATGTTAAGCTCATTACAGCATAGAGACTGTTTCTTTTAGGAGTTATTTGCTTGGTTGAAACGTTTAAATATATTTTAAATTTGTATGTTTCAGAATACTGTAATTTTCTCAAGTTTTTATTCTCTATACTTGTAAAGTTTAAGATTTAGAAATATACAATAATGCAAGCATTAAATGAATTATATCTACTTCATATAAGCGTTTCGCTCACTTCATTTTGAATTGAAACTCTCAAGGAATCTGTATGTGTTCATGACCCAGGTATGAAGTAAGCAACGTCTTAAAAAAGAAGATATAGTACGATAAATACACCGAAAATTAATACATCAAAGAAAAAGAATTTGATTAGCCTATTTTAGATATAATACTATACATTATTGGAAATATGCCCCTGGCAATCAAGTTATTATCTAGACAAAGATAATAATTATTCGAATTTCGACTGTATTTCATTAGACTGAGCCGGAAAGGATATGTTTTAAACATAATCATGGAAAGTGTTCAGGATGCCTTTATACCTTTGGCGCTCATTTAACTTTATCAGAACAATGTAAAATATGTAAAAATAACCAAAATTTAATTTCATTGGTTTGCGAGCGATCCTTAATTGAACAACTTAAAAACCATTCTTGCTAAGACTACTATAATGTATTTTATTCTGGTAATAGTATTGATAGAGTATACTCTTATACATTTTTAGGGTAGTATTTAATAGTATAATGAGTTGGATCAAACATGTAGAATACATTTAGAAAAAGCTTAGAAAAATAGTTTTTGCTTTTATATAGTTGGAGACGGTTCTACGTATGAAGGATTTAAAATGGCACACCCCGATTTTATTCAATCAATAATTGAATCAGATACTTTAGCTTAGGACGTTGTATTAAAGTCCTATTACAGGCTACATAAAAAGCGATATTGAAGGCTCTTCTAGGAACTTGTCTCCGCTATCCGTCGGATGCAGTGTTTGACTATATCAAAGTTTGGAACATTGGTCAGCTTTACGTTAGAAACTGACTTATGTTTGCGTACAAACATCATAACACACTTTTTGCAGTATAATTCATATATATATATATATATATAATTTATCATAGAAGTAATAATAATAACTCCGCATATAAATTCATTAATTAGGTTTAATATATAACATTTACACAAGTGTGAATTAATTATATATTTATTTGAAATAACAGATATGGGATATAATGTATTTTTTCCATCATATTAACAAACATAATCTAATAAAGTATTAAGCTTACCGTTTTCTTATATCAATTACGATTTAAGTACGTTGGTTTAAGATCGAATAGGATTCATTATCTCTGTCATATTCACTAAATTCTTATTTTAATATGTATTTTATATATTATTTACCAAACAATTATAAATTTCATCTAATTAAAGAAAAATCTGATCTTACTGTTGTATTAAAATAAGGCTTTTTTTTACTTGATATAGAACACTGTTCAATGTAATTGGTACTGTTTTTTTTTCAGAACTTTTATGTACTCGTATTTGCAACAGAAAAGACATAATGAGCTCTGCTAGATTACATGAATATTAATTTAGGTAACTTTTACTTTAAGTAACTGTCAGCCCAACAAAAATAATAATATTCCTTTTTTACTTACCAGTAAAAAATTTGAAACAAAACAATCCTACTTTAATAAAATACTTTATGACACTTCCGTTGATTAATAAACCAAACCATCGCATATAAAACCCTACACACAAAAACTTACTTTCAGGTTTTCCCTCGTAGAGTTGTTTGATGAATGAATAAAGGGCACTTTTTCTGTCAGGGGTAAGGCTAATGTACGTTTGTTGGGTCCTGGAAGTGAATTATCCAAACCGTGACTTGCACTCCCAGGTAACTGTCACTTGTCCGCAGGTGGTGTGACAGGTATTGGAACTGCTTCTAGTGAATTAAATAAGAGTAACCATTGGGAAAACCAAGGAGAAGAGATTTATTACTTCCAGACTGTGCTATTATTGTTGTCTATTAGTAGTTAAAAATATATTATAAAGTTCTATAAATCTTAGTGTACTAACTACAAATATTTTACTAAGGAATACTTATTTCGCAATGAAGTAAGGGAAGACAATAATTTTTACGTAATAAACTAGGTAATCAGTGACGAAAGAACTCTCAAAAAAGTAGTTCTCATTTCTTATAAAGTTTATGAAAATATTAAATAATCAAATAAACTGTGTACTACGTATAGATTTTCAGTAGCGGTGAAGAAAGGTGTTAACTTAACAAAATTAAATTCAACATAAAATGTAGTACTGCATTATTTCTTCCAGATATTATCACCTATAATATTTTCTAGCATTGAATATTTGCTTAGTATTTGCATAAAACTTTAAATCCCTGGTAAAAGAATAATGTTTTCCCTCTAAAGTTTCGCTTCTAGCTTGGTAATTGGCTTCGTAATTAAAGTAAAGTAAAGTAAAGTAGTCTTATTTTACCAGGCGAAGTTAGGGCTAAGGAGCCCTCTCTACTTAACCTGGGGACCAACGGCTTAAAGGTGACTTCCGAACCACCACACTAAGACAAGTAATTAACAACTAAGACAGTACAAATTGTATTTATAATCTTTTTTAAACAACAAAAAAAGATACTGGTAAATCCTTCTTTGTAATAATATAGAGCACACGATTAGTCGTACAAATTAAATATGAAATTCCATAAAAAAAATAAGTAAGCGATGAATAAGCAATTACATCAACTTTTAACAATGACAATTTTCATCAATTTAATTTGAATTTACATTCATCAACAAATATATAGCCTTTTAATTTCTTGAAGGAGCCCAATTCAACTAAATCTGCAAGATACCAATATTCCTTATATTATATAGAGTTGATATATGCATCTATAAACCATGTTATAACTATATTTTGGAGCAATGTCGGCAACACAGCCTTCTTTTCATTGCAAAGTTTAATCCTTTTTGTTGCTATAACAACATATTTTAGAAGTAGTGTTGTAGAAGAATTTAACAAACATGAAAATGCTGTATAAACATTTGCTTAAATCTTCTGAAGGTTTTCTATGTTATAATAACCTAGCCATTTTAATATTATTACTTATACTATTTAGAAACATTCGTATGAGTTAATTTTTCTTTAAACTTTTGGTTAATCAGCTGTATATATCTTATATATATAAAAATCTTAAGTCACGATGTATGTTGCCAATAAACTCCAAAACGACTGAACCAATTTCAATCAAATTTCACATGTATCCGTAATTTAGTCTAACTTAGAAGATAGGATAGTTATTATCTGAATTATTCGCTTATGTCGTGAATATAAACAATAAAAAAGAAAAGTTTTCAGATATGAAACACAAAAAACACAATTACAGATAGATACGTATATTAAACAGTGAAACACTAATTGAAGGCGTAAAAAGTTAATGTGTATAATGGTCTAAACATTCACCCGGCAAGTGAGAGATTGAGGTTTGAGTCCCGGCAGAGCAAGTACTTTTTGTGATTCAATGTTTATTGAAAAAAAAAGGAAAAAAAAATTATATATGGCATTTTTCTTAATGTCAGAAGAGAGCAATCAATATTTTGTGCTCCGATGAGCATTTCTATATATATATATATATATATATATAAAATTTTATTATTGTTTTAGTTTCTACAGCCAACAATAGTATTTAAAATGGAATACCAAGTATTTATCTACAGCCAAGTCATCAAACGAGTTGTAATACAACAGTGCCCCGAAGTATGATTCAATAATAGTATTATGAAATATTATCATAGAACGTAGATAGATTTATAGCAAATAATTGCCTTTGCAGCAAACAACAAAAGATTGTACAGGTAGAAAATACCAAACCTGGGAGAGAGGTCACCACTTTAGTAAGTCACATGTTTATTTATTCAGCCCGAGCTTCAATGGAAGGGGATTGCAAAGACTTTGGGTCATAGTACGTTTATCTTTCTTTATCGACTTTTTTATCGCACAGAATATACACAAATAGCAAATTTAAATATAATAACACAAGTATAAAAATACTTTATGATATTTAAAATAACATTTTCTTACAGGTAATATCCTATCCTTATTTCAACGAAGGGATTTGGTTGAGCTTTATTAAATCCACTTAGTATACTAGATTTTACGCTTATAATATATGCAATATTGTTTTCAAATGTAAAAGTTCTTTAAATATGTTGAGATATATTGTCAAGCTAAATTACCTCTTTTTGGGATGACCTAGGAGAAAAAAATATTGTGTATATATAATATATATATATTATATATATATATATATATATATATATATATATATATATATAATTATATATATATATATATATAATTACATTAAAAAATAGGAAAAAAACATATATATAATATATATATCCTATATATAATGTACATATATATATATATATATATGTATACATATATATATATAATTTCAATAAACATTTAATTACAAAAAGTACTTGCTGCGCCGGGACTCTAACCCGGTTCTCTCACTTGTCGGGTTTTTAAATATATATAACGTAACGTTTATTTAATTAATATTTTATATGCATTTAAATAATTTCAACAAACCAATGACTTTAAGGATGACTTAAATTAATTGAATTTTTACATTATTATTCATAGAACTTACTTAGTAATATCAAAGACCTAAAGCAAAGAATTACAATACAAAAATTTACACGAACTTGGAAAACGGTTTGCTACGTTGTATGTGCTGCAATTTTTCCCAGTAATGTAACTTTGCTAAATTATGAGATTTAGCTGAGATAATTCATGCCCCCCCCACCCCCCCCCCCCCCCACCCCCCCCCCCCCCCACCCCCCCCCCCCCCCACCCCCCCCCCCCCCCACCCCCCCCCCCCCCCACCCCCCCCCCCAAACAACAATAAAATGTGTAAGTATTAAAAAATGGTATTTATGTAAATTGGAAACAATGCAAGCCACTAAACCGATATTAAACCATGAAACCAACATTGTAGCAGATAAAGATAAATATGTTATGAATAAATAATTAAAAGTCGAGATTTATTTAGTTGCCAAACTTTTAGTTTGAGTGAAGATTGAGATAGAGTTCCCAGTTTCTTCAATTGGTTATATTCTACCATTTGGAGTAATTTAAAGGTTTATGTATAATTTATATAATGGAATTATAATTTTAAGAGATTTTACAGTTTTATAACCATTCAAATTATGTAATATATTAAAAGCTTTTGGAACATTGATAACTAATATATTTGGTTTCAAGTTAACGTTTAGATGTTTGGAAGACACGTTTTAATTTAGAAAGTTCTAAACGAGAGCAATTGGCTAAATCAGCTAATTATTATTAATTAAATATCATAGGTTGTAAAACAAAAACTAGAGCTGAGTATATTTAATTCAGTCACTATTTGTGTCCTGTAAATTGTGGGATGTAAGAAGTTTTATAAAGTTTTAAGCCCACATGGTACTCATTGAAATACTGTAGTATGTACCTATAAATCATAAAAACGGTCCTGCTGTTTTTCCAAAACAGCGATGCACTATATAAAAAGGAGATTTTTTCCTTTAATAACTTAACTTTTCTCTGATAGATTGGTCAACGACCATGCAATTATTGAACCTAAAAAAATCTTCTGCGCCTCCCTTATCCAAGCAAAAACCTACGACATCTGAAGATCCTCTACTCTGATCTTTTTTGTGTTCAAGTTATAAGAATCAAGGCACCCTTTCCTTGTAGCTTTTAATATTAGGAGATATTAACGGCATGTGTTTGCGAAGAATAACGAATGAACGTTTCAGTAACCCACTGTTGTTGTTTTAGCTTGTAGTCACAGATCTCCTCTGTTTTAAATTTATTATGATTTAATTGTTGTTTTGACTTCTGTATATACGAGTTGTATTTATTTCATTAAGCGTACTAAATATATGCACATACTGTGCTCTGCAGAAATCTTATTAAGTTGGAAAAAATAATGTATATACTCGTATTATAAATATCATTGATAGAAGGGGTTTTTAATTTTTTGTTATTGTCTATTTCATAATAAGAGCTATTTGTAATCCTAGAATCTAAATAGTCCTTGATATGATACATTTTGTGTGTGTATGTTTGTGTATGTATAATTTCCATTAAAGCTAGAAAATAATTGTTTTTATTATTATTAAAAATGTTATGTTATAATCTGTAGGTTTTTTTTATTCAAGATGTCTTAGGTCTCTTTATTAATTGTGAAGCAGTTTAATTTTTAATAGTATGCATTTTCTAGGCACGAATTATGCACGCAGTTTATTCATGCCATTGGTACCAAGGACATATAGTAGGGGCCTATGTTCTAAATATAACGAGATTTATAACGAAATAGTTTATAATAGAATCAATTCTGTGTATCAGAGTGTGAGAATGAGTACTATACTAATTTAAGGGGCATCGTTTCGCGGGGTGGTAGATCAAACAAGCGTTTTCAACCAAATTGTATTATTTTGTTTTGTTTTGTTTTTCCTTTCATTTACTTGAGTGGGTTCGGATATTCCCATTCATGAACGAAGATCATAATCTAATTGACGGTTATAGAAGAATCAGCAGTGTTTCTATAAAATAACATACTCGGCTATAACTCGTTTCACACGAATTTTCATATCGGGGGGTTTAATATATTGCATTTAAACATAAGAAGCTATGGTAAAAAACTTCGACAGCTTATTAGTTTATTTGGAAGCCATTAAAGTTATTTGGGATATCATTGTTTTAAGTGAAACTTGGCTTGATGAAAATGGGGTGGGGATCGAGCTTAAGGGGTATAAGTGGTACAAAACCACGAGAGGTGCCAATCGGAATGATGGTGTGTTAGTGTATGTGTGAGAGAGTGTGTTTGTGGTGTGAGTGTGCAAGGAGACGGAGCTGGGCGGTGTGCATGGCCTACTGTGCGACTTTACTTATAACAATAAACAATTCAACCTACTGGCGGTGTACAGAACTCATGATAACGATCTAAGACGACTTTACTGCTGCGCTCAGTGAGCACTACTCCCGCCTTAACCAAAACCAAAAACGTATATACTTATTGGTGACTTAAACGCTAACATTTTGGACACCTGAACAACAAGACCGAAAGATACTTAGACGTACTGTATGAATGTGGGTTTATGTGTGGCATATACAATTCCAACTAGAGAGGCGGGGGCCAGTCCAGACTTGTCTTGACCATAATTTTTTATTAAACACGATAATTTTGACAGTTTACAAACAGCAGTGATCGAGGACTAGTATTACTGACCACTATTGTGCTGCCCTGAGTATTAAAATGCCAAGACAAATTCATAAGACTCCTAGTGAAACAAACTATCATTGACAAAAGGTTACTTAGTAAATTACTTAGGGAACTGCGACTGGAACCTGTGTCACAAATATCACAGACGTCAATGTTTGTTCAAAACTTATTCTTACAAATTTTAAACAGTTTTACTGAAAAATCGACAGAAGATTCTTACAAATGAGAAGCATAGACTAAAAAAAATTAAACCATGGATTTCGGAAGAGTTGGTAAGGGGCATTAGGAAAAGGGATAAAGTAAGCAAACTCCTCAAAAAACAGCCATTCAATCTGAATCTAAGAGAATACTACATACAATTGAGAAACAGATTGGAATTCGCAAATTAAATCAGCAAAATTTAACTATTACAGATCAAAAATTATCAGTAGTAAAGAATAATCCGAAACTTTTTTGGCAAATAATAAATGTAATTATCTGGGAGGGTGAATAATAAAAAAAAACAGTTTCCCCATTACACAATTTACAGGTGATAAAACCATGAACTCGGACTCTGACGTGAAACTGCAGTGTCGACAGGTGGCTGAAGAATTTAATAATTATTTTGCACAAGTAGGTTACAAATTTAGCTCGGGCTATTGACTCGAGCGGTCCACCTGTCGTTGATGACAATGACTATACGGTTAACACAGAATTCTCAATTCACACTATCACTGAGACAGAACTTCACCGGTACGTTACTAGCATGCGTGGTGGCTCAGCTCCGGGGTATGATTGTATATCCGCGTCCCTCTTGATTGAATTATTATCATTTCCTCTGCATTCCGTTTCTTCACATAGTTTAATTTAAGTATACGTACAGGAAACTTTCCAGACGTTTTCAAGATCGCCCAAAGTCATTCCATTATTTAAAGCGGATGACGTTACCCTGATGTCAAACTACAGACCGATTAGCCTGTTAAGTGTATTTTCCAAAGTCTTGGAGAAGGTAGTTAAAGACCAATTAGTCACTTATTTAGAAGAGAATGATATATTAAGTGACTGTCAATTCTGGTTTAGAAAATCTAAAAATATCGCAGATGCTTTTTTTTAATATCTCTAGGAGTCTGAACGAAGCAATAACATCTAACCAAAAAATATTTATTGGCATTCCTCGATTTAGCCAAAGCATTTTGATTCCGCTGATAGATACAAATTACTCCAAAAATTAAAATTAGTTGGAATAAAAAATAATTCATTTAATTGGTTTGATAGTTATCTCGAAAATCGTAGGCAAATAACCACAATTAACGGAATCAATAGTAATCTGGCATCTGTAAATTATGGAGTAATCCAGGGTAGCACTTTAGGACCTATTCTGTTTTTTAATCTATATAAATAATATTTCTAAAATTAGAATTTCTGGTAAGCTTTCACTTTTTGCAGACGATACTGCTCTATTTTTTTGAGGGGTCCAATTGGGAAGAAGTTTTTCCAAAAAGCGCATAGTGACCTTTATCTAATTAAAAAAATGGTTTGATCAAAATTTGCTTTCCTTAAATATATCTAAGTCTAAATTTATGCCTATTGCCCTGAGAGACAGCAGTGACACTCTCATTAATTTAATTAAACTACACACATGTGGTAATCCCACAAGTCTGGTTTGTCATTGCGGATCTTTAGAAAGGGTTGATAATTATAAATATTTAGGAGTTATATTGGACAACAGAATGAATTCATCTGCACATGTTCACTATGTTAATGGTAGACTTCGAAAAACTCATTTATGCTTTTCGTCAACTGCATGACTTTTTAACTTTAGAAGAAATAAGAGTAGCTTATTTCGCATATGTTCAATCGCTTTTAGAGGGGGGGATCATAATGTGGGGTGCTAGTTTATAGAAGTATTTTAAATCCACTGTTTGTAACTCAGAAAGCAATACTTAAAGCAGCACTGGGAAAAAATAGGCATTACGCATCGGAGGCGCTGTTCACCGAAATGGATGTTTTGGATATAAGACAGCTGTTTGTTTAGAGTAGTTGTTGTATATATTTTCAAAAATTACAGAAGTATATTCGAATTTCCGAATCACCATTACGCAATAAGAAATTTTACATCCTCCATATTTACACCCAGGCTAAATAGAACTTTTTCAAAAACAAATACATTTTATGTTTCTCACATTATTTATAGAAATTTGCCAGAATTTCTCAAAGATGTGTTTTTATATAAATTATCAACTTATAAAATAAAAGTAAAAAAACTGGTTAAAAAGTGTGGGTCGTGATTATATGGAAAGGATTATAACATCTGATTACATAATTTAATGTCCAAAATTGGATTAACAGGATGGGAGCGTGCTTTTATATTTGTGATCGCATGGTGATAGTTTTGTGTGTGTGTGTGTGTGTGTGTGTGTGTGTGTGTGTGTGTGTGTGTGTGTGTGTGTGTGTGTGTGTGTGTGTGTGTGTGTGTGTGTGTGTGTGTGTGTGTGGTTCGTGCGTGTAAGTGTGAGCGTGTGGTGTTAGTGGCCAACGTGGTAGGTAGAGGTGCGGGGTAAGATTAGTTTGGGGTAGGCTAATTGAAAGGAGGGGCAGAGGCCTCAAGCATTGTCCTGACTGAGGAGTCCGTTTGTCTGTCGGTTTTTTATTTCTTATCAACTAATATTTCGTAGTTTATCCTTATTTTTAATTTACCTACATTCACTGATAAGTATGTTTGCTATTGCGTCTCTTCTGTAACCTCATATTGCTTTTTCTTCTTTACCACTATGAGCGTTATCAGTATTTATAATTATTAAATGAATTATTTTTCTATTATATATTTTTTTACTAAACAACATTATTTTAACATCTTATTTCCCTAAGAAAATTATTTTGAATTAATGGGACTCATTCTCTCACGTACAGGTGCTTTGCACCTATGTAAGGAAACATTTTCCATAATCATTAGAGCAGTCTATACAATACTGTATGTATATATATAAGTATTTAATTTGTTTGCAGTTTTATGTTTTTGGTGTTAATTACATTAAGTAATATTTTTATATTATAAATTTAAAAATTGTGCTCCTATGATTTCTAAATTTTTGTACCATAATGGAAATAAAGATGTTTTTTGATTTGATTGATTTGATTTGAAGGTAACCCAAAAAATATATTTTACAAATTATCGAGTTAGAATACTTTGTGGGTTGGAGAGGAGGAGGTTATATATATGATAAAATGGGATTAAATGAATGGATCATGACATACTCACCGAAGTTATCTTCATTTTTCAGACAGCACATTTATTTTCATTATTTATTTTTAATACGACCACCGGTAATAACCCTTCCATACAAAGTTGCAATGACAATGATAAAATTACCTTAAACTAACTAAAGCTAGAAGTAAAGTAGGGAGTAAGAAATACTATTAAGTTTTAAAACAAATAGACTAATTAAAGCTTGAGATTGAACTGTAAGTTATAAAAAGTAGGTATAAACAATAAGTAATGCTTGAGAAAACTAACAATAGGCAAATAGATCATTAACTATAAATAAGTATTAATAATTATAATATATACTACAGTGAATATTAACAGAACTAAAATGAACAAAGTATGAACTGATAACGAGTCAAGCCACTGGAAGGGTAATTTAAAAACGTCAAAACCAGAATTACATTAGCCTGACACGATTAAAGGTTTTGCTAAATTTATGCACCCTTTCAACTTAGGGGGATTTGAATAAATGTTTTTGTTAGAATTTTTCCTTCTTCCTTTTTAAATTGAATAAGACACTTTTAAATAAAGTGAATTTACGCTTCTTTAAAATAGTTTTAGAGAGTCAAAATCTTTTTATATTAATAGTTAGTTAATCCTAGGACACACACACACACACACACACACACACACACACACACACACACACACACACACACACACACACACACACACACACACACACACACACACAGAGAAACAGGTTATTCTCTTCAAGGAATCAAGAACAAGCCATTGTATAGTGGTTAAAAACATTTATTAATTTTACGTGTATCTAGTAAACTTCTTCAGATAAAATGTAAAACTGTATGAATATTGATAACAAATATTAAAAAAAAAGAAAGTAAGGAATCAGACAAGAAAAATAAACATTATAAATAAACACAATAGATCAGAAGCTGATGCTTCATGACATTGACATGAGTCAATAAGAAGAAAACATTAAATTTATCTCAAATTAAGACCCCTCGGATGTATCAGATAATGTACAGTTTTTCACTTTATTCCAATTTTAATCTATTAAGATTTTCATTTAATTTTTCAGGGATCTTATTTATATATTTTGATGGTTTTTCTATTGGATTTTGTTTGTGTACATTTATAGCGTGACTAGTTAAAGGTTTTACTGCGGTTGATTATTTTGATATAGATTCAGATAATAGTAATTTATGTGCACACTGGTTTACAAGACTAGATTAGGATGAATATAGGATGCTGGGAACAGTTATAAAATTAGGAATTGAAGCATGTAAGCAAGGATATGACCATTAATCGGTGACTAACATCCAAAAAGTATTCGAAACTGTTTAACGATTCATAATCTTCAATACATCTTTTTATAAATCTTTTAATGAAAAATCTAGTGCAGGTATTTTTGATTTTCATATTTTTTACCTTATTATACATTTAATTTTCAAAACTTGTAAAAGTAGATTACCGAATACTTAGCCAATTACCATACAACGTATAATTTTTAAAACCTATTAAATATCAAAGATTTTATTACCACTTAAAACTTTATTTGAACGGGATGTTATGGAAAAATTGGCTCAATATTGTTTTATTTTTCCCTTAACGTAGCAATTGCGCACTTAGAATAGACATGAAGACCAATTTTCTTTTTTGTCCTACAAACAAATATGTCTTTCAGATTGGAAATCTGCCAGAAAGATATGAGATAATTCATTTACATATGTCTACCAGTTACACAGAAACATCAGAATTTTGCACAAAACCACTAGTTTTTCATAAAAAAAACTGAAATAATTTATTTCAATAGCAAATGTTGTGGGATAGATATTTTTATATCCATTGTTGTGTCACATTTACATTGTATTCCAACCCAACATATTTTATAAAAGCAATAACTAATCACCCTGTACATGGTTTTTACAATCCTGGATCAACTTTCATTTTAGTATTGAGAATGCTTTGAAGGCTAGTGTACATAGGAATAAATATATATGTGGTGATACAGGTGAAGGTAAGTTACGTTCAGAGGAATGTATCTTTAACAACTTTTTCCAATAAATTCAGACTGTAGTTTCAAAGGCAAGTTTCATATTAAGAGATCGAAATCAGCATTAAAACTTTGATTTTCATATCCTCCCAAGATTGGAATCTCTCTGGCTTGAAGTTTATAAAACATTTAACCACTCTTGGCTGCTATTACGTATTGGACGATCAAATAATGACGCGCTTGTTAGAAAAAATACAATTTTAACTAGTAAAATCGAAGTACTTATCACTTGTAATTTTCGGTCAATTTCGCATTAAAATAGGTACTCAAGTATTCCGGAATCTCATAGACACTCTCATTGATTTTGGTTATACCCAGCTATTAAATAATTAAATATATACATTGTGGCTTAATTGACTAATATTAATAAACCACAATTCTCTAGGGGATTACAAAAGTAAATACAAAAGTTAGGTCTGTGTGGAAAATTCTACAAAAAGGTTGACCTCTGTGTGGAATGTAGAAAGTAAATGGGATATGGAACAAACGATTATCTACTGTAAAGTGGTCTGTTAAAATATATTAATGTAATCAGATACAAATAATAATAATAATAAATACAAATTTTGATACAATTTACGTATTATAAAATCAAATTTAGTACTTGCGCATTCAGTTTTGAATGGCAGTTTATAATAAAAACACAATTGAAAATATACTTTATAAGAAGTCTTACTCCCTAAGCTCTTTTAATGACAAAGTAAAAAATATGCATTCAGATATTTACAAATACGAGCTTTGATATCAAAGCTTAAAGATGGATAGTTGGATAATTTTTACGTACACCTTTATTTTGGTTAGATAAAAAAATTCTACAAAAAGAGCAACATACTTGCAATTTAATAGTAAAACCTAACAGTTAAAATAACCATGAAAACCCCAGACCATAGATTAAAAAGCGGATTAAAAAACAATTAAATAGAAGATTGTTGCATCATTTCGTTAAATACCAATCCATATTTAAATTACATGGTACTAATACATGTTTTTGGATTGTGAACTATATCTCAGCAACTAACTTTATTTGAAGGGTCCATGCTTTGTGGAATGGTCTTAATGGCAAGGAAAATTTTTAAGCTTACTTTTATTGTTTCCATACGACGATAAACGTCCCTAACAGAACCACTCCAACGAGACAATGCATGGCGAAGTACTAAGATCCATCACATGGACAGTGACAGGTTCGAGGACGATGTGTCACTATTGTGTTGTAGTCGAGACATCCACTACATATGCTGCAAGAGAATCCTTGTGATTGATTGCTAGTCAAGATTCAACCTCTTGCAAACAGGATTTAAAAAACATGTGTCTCATACTTGAATTTCTTGTATTTGTATCCAGAATCTTAAGTTCATCAGGTACTCCTGGCCAGTGAGCAGCGTAATAATTGTTAAAAATTAAAAAAAATACGGCTTACTTTTGAAATTAAGATTTTAATACTGATATAAACTTTAAGCAATAAACACCTTTATGAAGTCGTGCACTATTGTAATGTTTCTGTTAAAGTTTGATATATATAATCAAACTAGCCATGCTTACTTGGGAGATACTCGAAATGAGATAGCTTCTCCAAGATAGAAACTTTAAATAAGAAAAATTGATAATTTTTTATATAATTTGGATTTTATAGGTAATTTATTTTATCTTTTGAAGCATATACTACGGAAAGAAAAAATAATAAGCAAAACTACTGAGAAAAAGTTAACACACAGTTAAATGGACAAATTTAATGGATTGTATTAATTCCATTATTGCTTGCAGGTCACTTGTTTAAAATCCGGTTTGAAGTACCATGAGAAAAAAACTGAGAGAAATTATAGAATAAAGTAAGAGTTGGCTCATTCTGTCTTCTTAGACAGTCCCAACCCAATTTGAAAGGTGGAGATATGTTTTACTAACGAGAAACAATGAAACATATACGTATTGGCTAGTATAGATATTAAAATTTAATCAAGACATTTGGCATTAAAATTAACAATTTCTTAGTGTATATGTTTTATCATTTAAGTGTGCCTTATCATTTAACTATTTTTATACATTTAAATTTTCAGCTACTTTAAGATTCACAACCAATCACGGTCTCGTGTTTAAAAACTAGAAAACATTGAACACACAGCATGCTAATAATCAAATTATTGTAGTGCTGGAAACAATGACACAAAAGTTTCTACACTTGCAATGTTCGCGGCTACAAATTATTGTAGTGCTGGAAACAATGACACAAAAGTTTCTACACTTGCAATGTTAGCGGCTACAAATTATTGTAGTGCTGGAAACAATGACACAAAAGTTTCTACACTTGCAATGTTCGCGGCTACAAATCTATGAAGATTGGGTTGAGACCGAATGTGAAATCGATTAATCTTCTATTATTCTAAAAGTATTTATAACTCTAGTATTACATACACACAGTAGAAACATTATCTAGTACTGAAGTTTTGAATTTAAATGTTGACATAACTTATGACAGTATGAATAAAATTTTACTAAAACAACACGGTAAATCTTATCAAAATATGTCAAATCTATTACGACTATGTTATTGTTCCAGTTTTATAAACAATGCGTCTTTGATTATATCCAAATGCTGAGTTGTTGTAACATAGGCTATTCCCTTAAAACATTAGATACTTTAAAATTTAGTAAATACAAGTATTTCGTATAACACAAGTGTTAATATGGTCTTTCAAACTACCACAGTGAGATCTCAACAGTAAAGCAGATTCGATTTAAGCCAAACCGAGTTTTTCATCCAGAAAGATCAATTCCCATCTGAGACCAGTAATTAGTTCCAAGGACGCGCTGTCGCGATCCATTAGTCGCATACCAAGTTTGAGTTGAAGGAACTTCTTCTAATAAGTTTACTTGGCGATTAAACCATTTTACTTTGAATTTTCTACAATCGATGGTATTATTTTCTACTCGCCTTCGGCTCGTAGTCCGAGCATTAGATTAAGGATCTAAGGAGGGATTAGAATGGAAGTTTAAAGTAGACCTATTTTATTGATTCATTACGGATTCAACCCAACTTTGGACTTTGAGGGCGTTTTGTAGTTTAACCATTAGAGATACGAGAAAAAGTGACTGGACCTTTTATTGTCGGAAATTTAATTTTGTATTATGTTTCTGACCTCGGATTTTAGCTTCCGAGTATCGGTTTAACCAATACACAACATGGAAGAAAAATTTGAACTGGTCAGCTATTGTGAACTGTTTAGTGTAATGATAATAAAAACCGATTCTAAGTTAGAATTATAAAATGTTAAGGGAGTATAATTTGCTCAGGAGTTTAACTATTCATCCTAGGAAATTCCCTGTGGGGGGGGGGGGGGTTAATGTTACCGGGGGTTAAGATATCAGAGGGTTTAATTTACTCAGGAGATTATTTAGTCATACCAGGAAATTTCTGGGTGGGGGATAAATGACACATGTGGGCCTCTTGTAGAGGGTGTTGTGTCTGTGAACATAATTAAAATTCACTCTGTCCCTATCTACTTTTGACGCCTCCCTTACGCTCAGAAAATTCGCGATGTGGGCTAGTAAACGTATACTAGTCATTCGTTTACATAGTAATACAAACTCAATCTGGAACCGGGATGAATTGCACTCATTTTTGGTCTTTATCTGATTATTAAGTTGATCAGGGGCTTTCATTTACTCAGGAGTAATTCCCGGGAGGGGGGTTAATGTTATCGGGGGTTATCAGAATACGTGGTTTTTTTTATGGGGGAAATTTATCGACCAGGTAATCCCAAACTGGAGCAATGTCTACAAATTGTGGTCGCATAGATCTTAAAACCACCTAAAATAGCCAATTCACGACAAACATTTTACCATTGAGAGCGTTTATCGGGCTTATGCAAGTATATACGAAAAAGTGCTTGACCTTTTTTGTAGATCTAATCATTGTCTAGTTATAAAAAAAATCAATTTTTAAGTTACAACCAATGGTTCGACCGCTACCACCTCCAGAAACAGAAATATCGGGTAAAAATTACAAAATATTTGAATATAAACGAGTTTTACAGCCAAACCATTGATGATAGGGCAAAAAGTAACTGAAGTCTTTTTGTAGATCACGTGATTTTCTAATTCCAGTACTACATCTACTTTGGGCTACGATCAACGGTTTGGCCGCTATGGAGCCCGGAATCTAACATTTCACTTGAAAATTACGCCCCCAGGCCCCCAAAGTGAGTGCTTAAAAATTCGGGGATTAGATAGATTTGGTGATTGGTTAAATTCGGATATGAGGTTTCATGTTCTCTGCTGCATCTGATTCGGAGAATCGTACGAGTGATAATGCTTCGCTCTAACGCCCAGCCAAATTGCGTGTGGTATATAACAATAAACAATGGATTTCGGCGAAAATTTAAGTGACGTATTAGCAAATTTAGGAGACAAGAGAATTGGGGAGATAACTAAAGTCCGAGATTAGGTTCGCCAGAAAGTGGTAAGTTGAGTGTTTAATTTTCAACCAGAGTTTTGAGCTTGAGGGCATTTTGTGGCTTAACCGTAGGAGTTACGAAAAAAATTGACTGGACCTTTTTTTTCAAAAATTTAATTTTGTGTTTCCATTCTGCCGTTGGATTTGATTTAGGACCTTTGGTTTAGCCGGCACAGAGCTTGCAAGAAAAGTCTGCACTGGTCAGCTTTTGTGAGTTGTTTATTATAAATATTATAAAAACCCACCCTGTCAGTATTTTCAAGTTGTTTAGGGGTTTAATCTGCTCAGGGGTTTATTTAGTCATGCAAGGAAATTACGGGGGGGGGGTGTGTTTAATGTTACCGGGGTTAAGACAGCAGGGGGTTAAATTTACTCAGGATATTATCTGGTCATACCAGGGAAATTCCAGGGGGATAATGTTACCGGGGTTTAAGACACACGTGGGCCTCTTTTGGAGGTGTTTGTGAGCATAAATAAAAGTCACTCTGTCCCTAATTACTATTGACCTTAGCTAACGCTCAGTCGATTCGCAATGTGCTCTAGTAGACGTATATTAGTCAGCCGTTTACTTGATAATTCAAACTAAATCTTGAACTGTTATGAATTGCACAATTTTTAGTCGGAAAAAATCAAAAATCCCAAAAATTACCAATTCACAAAAAAGATTTTGTCATTGAGAGCGTGTAACAAGCTTACGGAAAGATATACAACAAAAAGCTACTGAAACTTTTTGTAGATCCTATCAATAGCTATTTATAAATGTTTTGAGATTTAAGCTAGCACAATCGGGTCAACCGTTATCGACTCCAATAATAAAATTTTACAAAACAAAATATTAACATTTATTAGCCAAACCGATGGAGATAGGGCAAAAAGTCACTAGACTTTTTTGTAGATCGCATTATTTTGTATTAATAGATTATTAAGTTGATCAGAGAGTTTAACTTAATCAGGAGTTCATCTACCACGAAATTCCCGAGAGGAGGGTTTATGTTATCGAGAGGTTATAAGTAAGCGAAGTACTTTTCTGGGAAATGTGTGTCTGTGCTACGAGAATATGTGTACAGTAATTTTTGTCAAAATAAAACGTTGATCTGGGGGTTTATATTACTTAGGAAATTATAATTCAATACCAGAGTGTTGACAATGAATCACTAATTCGTTAAATTAATTAAAAAGTACTCTGTCCCTATATATTATTGACGCTTCGTTAACGCTCAGCCAATTGACGATGTGGGGTTATAGTCACTCGTTAACGTAGTGATACAAGTTAAATCCGGAACTAGAACGGATTACACAAATTATAGTTGCATCATATTTACAACTCCCGAATATTGTGAATTACGACCAAGATTTTCCATTAAGAGAGATTTTAGGGCTTACGTAAGGATATACGACAAAAAGCTACATAACCTTTGTTTTAGATCTCTAGATTGTCTAGTTTTTGAAAATTTAGGATTTAAGTTATGACCAATGGTCGGCTGCTACCGCCTCCAGAAACCAAATTCTCACGTAAAAATTATAAAGTATTTCCATTTAAACAGGTTTTTCGGCCAGACCATTTAGGACCATAGGGCTAAAAGTTACTAGGCTTTTCTTGTAGAACACTTCATTTACTAAAACCTATTAAAATAGATGTTTTGAGCTACGACCAACCGTTTAGCCGTTATCAAGCCCGGAAGGTAAATTTTTAAACGAAAATTTCCTAATATTTTCACTTAATGGCGTTTTGAGGCCAAACCAATGGAGATAGAGTAAAAAGTCACTGGACCCTTTTTTTAGATCACTTCATTTCCTAAATCTAACCTTAATTTTTGATTGGAACATCTATTATGAAAAAAATCCTGAAACTAAGTAATACCTTTATTTTTGGTCTACATGCTTTTGTAAGTTTCGATTTATTGCTGATTTTCATTTGCATTCTTTTTTTAATTGAAGACTTGAACGAAACAGGATTTTTTCCGACATTTACAATAATACATTGTTACAAAGCACCACTAAAGTACGTTTCGGGAACTCCAATTTGATCTTTTGAATGATCAAAAGAACAGTTTAAGCACAGTGGAAGGATTTAACACCAATACAGATCTATTGAAGAGTAAGGTATAGCCAGAAGTTAGGATTTTTCACTTTACTTCTTATGTCGGAAGTAGATGCTCTTTGACTGTGCCAGGCTTCTCTGTCATACATACGTATTTACATTGGCCTCACCAGAAGAGCCAATTTTACAATAAAAAAAAAAAAAAACAAAACAAAAAAACATAAAACATATGAAAAATGCTAATTCACACAGTAAAAATGTTGATGTATGTTTCTCCTGGAAACGAATGTTAAGCCTACGCCCCAAAATTAAAATGTAAATCTGTATCTTACAGTCCTCGCCAATCTAACCTGACTCATTCGAACGTCATTTGGCGTAAGAATTAGAAACTGATTTAAATATAATAATAAATTCTTACAAAGGAAAATGGTGTTACTATATTTTAACTTTAAGTCATGTATATGAAAATTGTCTGTATTGTTTTGGTATTATTGTATTTTCATATTTTGTTATACAGTATTTGGTCTTCAGGGTTTAAAAACACTGCTCTTCGAAGTTATAGTCAAAACTGTTCTGAAATGTAGTGGGAGATAGTTATAATTTGAAGTTACCATTTACTTATTTCTGGAGCGTTTGGTTTGAAATGTAAAAAGGATATGACTCTGCTGTTTCTGGTATTCAGCAAGGTAAGTAACAAGCTACGGGTAAGTGCTATTTGTTCATAAAACAACGAAATACGAAAAAAATCCATAAATAATTGCTACATTAAGTATGTAAGTACATAGTAATATGTAATTTAAAGAAATTTAAAAGTTTTTTATAGTAAATGTGTACTATATATTATTATGAAATAAAAGAAAATCATAAAAATAGTAAAATCTTGCAACAATACAAAAAGTTAACGTGATAGATAATAGAGGAGGCGAATGTAAAGAAACACTCCCCCCTCCCGCTTGTGTTCCGTGTTCCTAACTAATAATAGGAAACATATTTATCGTTGTTCATATGATCAGAAAATTAATGCCTTTGTTATCTTAATAACTTTTGTGGCACAAGACAAACGCAAGTCTCAGATGTGGGAATATAATATGGAAACTTACCCCAAAGAACCGCTTGTCGCAGCCAGGAAATGAACTAGTTATCAAAGGAACCCCTGTACGAGTTGTGTGGTCTATTGTAACAGTGCCTCTGTAACTTAGCCTTGTTTCAAGCGAGCCAGTCCTGTTTAAATTTATACTTAGCAAAATAATATATTTGCAATAGAGCCCTAGTATTAATTATGATCAGTGTATAATACTGCAAAGCTAAGGTTTTCAGCAATAATAAAGGATTCGAAGTATTTTTCTCTAAATTGAAGAAAATTGGTACAGGAAGTTGATTTACTTTATTATATTTAAAACTGAAACGCTATGGTAAGCCACTATTGGATTATTTCAAATGCTATCCCTGTGTGTTATTAATTTCATGAATGCTACATTTTTATTAGTTCACGAAGGCAAACATACACAACAAAAACTTATATAATGAGACACGGATGTTAATTAGACTTACCAATGATGAGATATAAAAATTTGGGGGAATGCTTGAATTTTATGCAGTACTTACTATAAGAGGAAAAACTTTTTACTGTAGATTTTGAAAAAATAGATTTCATGTCCTACACGATATTAAGGTTCTGACAAAAGAAATACTATATCTGAGGGGTAGAAATGGAGTAATCTTGGATTGTTCTAAGGTAATATCCATAATAACAAAATTTTATGGTTGGCTCAGAAACCAATCGTCCAGTTGAATTGCATCTAGGGCAACTAGTACTTTCAGTGTGTGTTTCAGTTTGCAACTGCAGCACTTCACCGCTTCGTGTTATAGGATACCTCGGTACTTTAAAGCGGTGTGATGGTGTTTTGGATCCGTTTGTCGGAGGAATTGTGTGCCGACGTAAATTGTCGACGTTGGAAAATTAAATTAAGTCAATTCCTACTGATTGAACGTCAATAATATTAATAAATTGATATTGAATTGCCACAGTGTTGAAACGCTTCGTGTTGTCGCAATAGGAAGGAACGTCAAAGGGTAAATTTTTATTCATTACAAATTTAATGACAAAATAGTTTATTACAGAGGGGTTTTCATTTCAACATGAATCACGTCCTTTAGAAAGTAAGAGGCTTTATGTGTTTTGTATTTCTCATCTCAACATCATTGTGCTCCACATTATGATGGAATAAGTTTAGCATTTAAATTTAATTTAGCAAACGATCTGACGAAATTAAGTAGATTTATTGATTAAAATACCTTCCCACTAAACATTCAAACATTCCAACCGAAATTGTCCATATACCGAATACTCGCCGTTATTTACTTACTTTGAATTTACTTGATACAAGAAATTCACTAAGGTGGAGAGTCCCAGAGAATATTTTTTAGGATGAACTCTAAGTATTAGTTTTCTGCAAATAAACTTTTTATTATTTTACCTTATTTTCTATTATTTAAATACTGGATAGTTTTGTTACGTTTTGACTTTACAGCGTAATAAGTACTTTGAGGAACAACATTCCTTAAATTTGATATGTCGTGTTAGAGTGCGAGTTTGTTACTCTGTGTTGATAATGGAATAACCAGACAGTATTATTGATGATGTAAGTCCTAATTAACTGATTTAAAATAGTTATAATACTAAATAAACTACGGGAGATAAAAATAACGCTGTAATGAACAGACCTTACGAATTTTCACATCGATTTCACTCTAAATCGAGGCTATATTTTAGGGAAATGGGTTACTTTTTTGTAGCTCAAATTTAAAAATGCATTTATACAGTGGGTTAATTTTCTACTGCGCAAATTGCTTCACTTGATAAGGTGTTAATTTGGATAGTAGTACTATTAATATACTCAATTAAAATACTGTTTAAATTGTCCAAGTTATCTAAGTTAAAATTTCGCATGTCTCTCTACTGTATATAATTTAAATTCTATTACTGATACTAAGAGTATTAAAAAATAACTTCCAAATACTTGCTTAATGCGTAAAAATGTTGAATAATACTATACATTGGCTCACCAGTTCTAATGCCATAAATTTTAAAATTATGGATAATTGTACAATTATCCAATTAACATATTATAATATCAATAAGAGTAAAATGAATTTGAAATTCCATATTAAGTAAAAAGAAATCTAAGTAAGAATCCATTTATGTGTCGCTCTATTGAGCCATAGAAAGATATTTCATAAAATCGTTACTTATTATTTTTATAATTTTATGGCATAGTGTGATTTTTTAAACGTTAAAATCAAAAATTGTAATCGTATTTAGACATAACTATTTTCACTTTGAAAGACTTGTCAATTTGATGTATTAAAGTTGTGACAAAAATACTTATAATGTAAACTATTTTTTTTAATAATAATTAATGTAATAAAAATGTAAGAACGATGTGTTTAACATGAAACTTATAATTTAATAATAAATGTTATAAAAATTGTAAACGGAAAATTCCGTCGGCGGATGCAATAAAAAGTCTTAGATCAAACCAGGCCAAGAGCGACAAGGGACGTATCTTCCAACTTTATTTATTTATTGCAAAGTTTTCCTTTCATTTGTACATTTCTGCAAAATACAACTCTCCCACAGTTTGTTATTTTTTTGACACAAAAGTTTTGTTTGCATAAATATTTTATACAGTAATCGTATCGTTTTATTTATATTAGCGTTCACCTGGATTTTCGATATTAATATCAAAGTTGATGTCTGTTTCACTTATTTGTTTCTTATTTTACTCTAGTATTTATAGTTTAAACTCAACATACAAGTATTATAATTTTCTGATTAGAAGCGAAAATTCACATAAATTATCCTTACAATGTCCATTAGGTTCATTTGAACGTGTTTCCTATAAAAAATGGTGTGTTACTTAAGGAATAGAATGATGTAATAGGCAGACAATGTACTAGTATTCAGATTGTGTTACGTGTTAGACAAGCGGTTCGTTTGGTAGTACGAGTATATTATACAAGGTGTGAGTACGCTAGATCACGTGTCGCGTAGCTCGCTTCGCTCAGTGCATGCAAATTTTCAAGTTTATAGCTCATTCCAGCCTTGAGATGTACTGTGGATAGATAGACATACAGGCGGACAATCGTACAAAAAAAATTACATCTATTTAAATTGGAAAAGGAAAATTGTGTCAGCCTACTGTGTAATAGGCTTCAATGGCGATCAGCAAATTCCACGGCTGAGCAATCACCATCAGAGAAAATATTGTTGTTTGTAAAACGTGTAAAATCTACAGTTAACAGATGGAATATTTCCCAAGATGGGGGAAGGGAACCCCATGGATGGAAGAATGGGTGGAAGGGAACCCCATGGATGGAAGAACGGGTACAAGGGAACCGAAAATATAGAAGAGTAGGTGGAAAAGAACCTCATCTACTTCAAAAACCATTCGCTGCAGTAAAATAGAAATATGGATCGAGTAATCACTTTACCCCAATATCATGTAATTTTTGCTAATTTTGAATACCAACTAGATTGTCCAAAATAGTTTAATGACAAAACGTAGTAATTTGTACTAGAATTAGAATAATATAAATTTATTGTATTCTCTTATTTATATGTAGCCAAATATCACACTCGCCCGTATACAGTAAGTATTAGTGAATGGATTGTTACATATCAATTTCATACTATAATCATGAATCGGTAGTAGACACTATTTCAGCTATTGTCGCGTTGAAGAAGGTCTATGTATCAATGAAGAAATAGAACATTTGGGAATGTTTGCATTACTGAACGAACAAACATATACTGTATTTCTGACGAGACTAAATTAAAATCAACGTCCAAAAAGTAGCTCATAACTAAATTCCACATTGTAAAATATATCAACAACACAGAGGTTTCATTGTCTCTGTTTTGCCACATTATTTATTGATTTGTGTTTCTCTTTATACCAAAACAAACAAATAGAAAATGGAGATCATAAATCACTGCAGTCCGTAAAGAACAAAAAGCGCATTTCAATGACAGGAAGCATGATATCCATTGTTTGATTCGTTACATAACGTTTTATATTGAATAAATAACGCAATATTCTGATTCTTTTAGTGAATTACATTATCGTAAGTATTGCTAGTTTTCATGTTACGAGTATTATTTTTCAAATTCGAAATATATTAACATATATGTAAGTACTACCATAAAAGCCATCACTTTTCTTGGTATGATATATTTATATATATATTTTTTTACAGGAAAACTTTATATTTAAATATTTATTGCGCAAAGTGTATACAGGTTCTGCAAACTAAGGGTTTTCCAATGTTTTGTCACATTGCAGTTTTAATAGTTTTTCCGCACTCCAAAACGGCCAATCCTATTTGCAAATATTTTTGACCACCCAGAAATCAAACTCATGAGGTTGAAGCACCGCAACATTTGCCCCTTTTTAACGACGAGAGTCCATAAAACTACACTCTTTAATCTGGTTATGGAACGACCAAATTAATAATTTTTAATCAATTTGAACTACTCGCTCACATGTATTTCAGTTGGTCCTTAAAAATGGACATTTCAGTAATATACATCCTTAAAAGGTTTACTTCCTTCGTAGTTGAATAAAAAGTAAGAGCTTCGAGTTAATTGTGGCAAGAAAGTTTATAAGCAGACTTAGTTGTTGGTGAAGATCGTTAAAGATCCAAAAATAAAGACACTATTATTATTTAGTTCCTTCATTCGATGAGCTTCATATACTCCTGTAAGCAAACGAGAAAATGGCAGTTCTGGAAATGCAATGTATATGCTATCTAACTCTTATTGGGGAATAATTTCCATAAAATATTTACTCGGTATTATTATCTGAATATTTAATTGTTTGTGTTTACATAAACAGCTGGATTCCTGAATAGTAAAATTTCATCTTACTTTATTTTGGAACATGTTTTACTCAAACAACGAGATTTATACCAAAATACTCCGAAATCTTAAATCACTTCACGGAATGCTCGAAGAATGCTCTCTCTTGCATACATTATAAAGGGATGCAAACTATTATTCACCACATCAAAGAACCAATAACAGTGATCTTTATACCCATTCCATTGTGATTGTTCATGCGTCACTAGATTGTTCCAAAGTTAGCGTACTTAAGTGACATATTTTAGGTGGACTCTACATTCCATCCATGTCACTTATTTTACACGCTGCCATCAATGGTAAAAAAAACGCAATGTGTGTCCAGTTTCGGAGGTCCCCAACATGATTTTTGGAGAACCTGACTGATGTTTTCACACATGAATTGAGCTTACCTGAATTAAAGCGATTTTTCCGGACATTTTATTCGTTCAGTGATACAAAAACCAATAACACTACATTACAGAACTTTTCTTTTTGGTTGGCCATTCAGTGCAGACCTGTTGTGACTTGTATTCTTTAGTCCACTTTTAACAATTAAAGTTTAGATTTTAGTAAGTGCTTGTTTTATAAATAATGTGTAGTGGAGTAAAACACGACTTATTTGTGGTTCCTGGCTTATTCTTGTAACAAGGCTCTGGTATTATTTGGCTATTTTAACCTAGATTGTAGTTATTTGTAGTTTTATTAATTTACCTGAGGAAGAGATCAGATTGCAGATCTCAAAACGTAGTGTTACTGATTTTTTTTATAGAAATGTCTGTTTACAACTCTTTCATCGTTAAAAGTAAATTTTGAACAAAGGATCATTTATCTATCAAAATCACTAAACCTCTATTGTTGTCCATTATGTGCGTTTAATTGACCATTTGTTCAACAGATCGATCTGAATGGTTAGGCCATTTTCATTTCATTTATCAAAGAATTCATTTTATTTATTTATTTTATAAAACCTATCCAATTTCTTCTATCAGGTTTTCCCACCTCACATAGTCAACATCGAATATTATGCGAATATGTGTTTCGCATAACGTTATTCCGAACATTATGTGGGAAATTAGTTGCTTTCTCCAATCAGTTTCAGTTACAAATTAATTCTAACGTGTCGTATTCTTCTCAAATTGAAAGGAAACAACATGAAATAAACTACATTAAGGTGTGTAACAATGAATCTGTAACAAGACTTGCAGATCTACTTCAACGCATTTCAAGTAGTTCGTAAATTTCCTTAGACGGGTGTCTGTCTCTTTCCATATATTGTTGCAAGATAACCTAAATATATTCCACCTTGTTTTTGATACTGTACCGTTATTATACGTTATTTAGTTGTATTTTATGTAATACATATTTTCGCAGCCCATTTACTCGTTACTGGTTAATATAAGTTACATCCGATGTTCTTGGAACTAAATTCTTGGCGGCTTAATAACCTAATTGGCAATCGTATTAATTTTTTCTCTCGTGAACTTTGTAGCTGCCGTTCCTGCTGCCGAGCAGTCTCGCATGTCTTGTCCGTAAGTAAAATTTATCTTTTCGTGTTATAAATTAGCCCTTTAATGCGAGACATCTAATTTTGAATTTGATGTAAAGTTATAAATAGTAAAGTAACTTTACATTACAACCTTGGTTGAGGTTGTATTTCACAGATTAACATTGATAATAGTGTGGTGATGTCCTTCTGATGAGACTACGCTGTCTGGAATCTTAAGTTGTCTCGATAAATGGCTAATACTTAATAATAAATGGCTTCATGATTTTGTTTTAGGCGTGTTAAACCGAGTATCTGATTTCCAATTCAAGTGCTACCAGCATTCATGGTTTAGACTTCTATTCCGACTACAGCTGCAATGCTGAGCCAAGATGCCGACGCCCGCGCTCGTGAGTCGACATCAACATGAAGGGAAGTCAATTTTAAAATTTTAATAATTATTGAGTAAGTATACAACATTTCCAAAGAACATTGGAACCATTAGGCCCACCCCCCATGGTATCACTATCACTCTATTTGGCAGTAACGTGGAATTTTTTTATTTTTAACATATAGAAGTGGTGTTTTATGTTTATTTGTCACAATTATACATGTAAGTAAACTTCGCAACTCTAGTATTCATTACTACGACCTCAGCGGTATCCAACCCCATGATTTCGTCCTTTCGGATATTACATAATATATAGTGTTTAAAAAAATTGCGAATTTTTTTTTTTTTTTTTTTTTATATGGCTAAATTAGGTGAACTAAAAAAATAGCTGCTCTGACACTAAGGTATATTTACCTTCGTCTAGCGTCTGACTCTTTGTTGGTTTTTTTTTTACTTTAAAATTAATTACTCGGAAATATTTAAGTAGTTTCGTTTTAATTTTGTATGTTTGTGTATTTTATTGGGATATTACTGTTTCTTATTATATATAGATATTACTAGGATATCTGGGAGCAACCATCTCTAGTTTTCCAGGCCAGTATTAATTCAGTTTCAGATACATTACTCTTACACAGATCTTCTTCGCTGAACACTAATAATAATAATTAATGTTTACGGATGATCTGGGAGCAACCATCTCTAGTTTTCCAGGCCAGTAATAATTCAGTTTCAGATATATTACTCTTACACAGATCTTCTTCGCTGAACACTAATAATAATAATTCATGTTTACAGATGATCTGGGAGCAACCATCTCTAGTTTTCCAGGCCAGTAATAATTCAGTTTCACCCTCCATTACTCTTACTCAGGTCTCCTTCGCTGAAAAGTAATCATAACATTTAACTTTTACAGATGATCTGGGAGGAACCATCTCTAGTTTTCCAGGCCAGTAATAATTCAGTTTCAGCCTCCATTACTCTTACTCAGGTCTCCTTCGCTGAAAAGTAATCATAACATTTAACGTTTACAGATGATCTGGGAGCAATCATCTCTAGGTTTCCATTCCAGTAATAACGCAGTTTCAGCTTCCATTACTCTTACTCAGATCTCCTTCGCTGAACACTAATAATAATAATTAATGATTACATATGATCTGGGAGCAACCATCTCTAGTTTTCCAGCCCAGTAATAACGCACTCTTAAATTGACTGGTATGGAAATTGTCTTTGGTCGTGTCTTCGTTTTTTGTTATTAATAAAGTAACTCGAGTGTTAGAGACTTATTATTCTGTTAATAAGACTATCTACAGAAAATTTGTATTCACAAAATTTTAGAAACTATTTATATCTTCGTATTTTTTACTGAGTTTTGAAAATCCACAGGTATGTTAAAATACTTATTAATTAATAAAAACTCTAGATTTAGTAAATACATCTTTCGCGATTTTTAAAACGACGAAAGTAAAAAGATTAATATAGTGAAAATATAACCAAGCCTTTGCTTAGTTTATGTTGTGAAGGTAATGAATACCTAAAAGTTTGTGTTAAACTCTTACAGCACGTGGCCAACAATAACAATAACAATACGGCATTAAATAACTGTTACAGTTAGAACTTCAAATACTTACAGGATACTCTTATATTTTACAACGAAATGGGTAAATTTACACCTTCAACTCTTAGATTTCACAGTTCATATTTTGTAATTGTAAATATTTACTGATAAATATTCGATTTTGTCTCATATAAGCACATAGTTTTTGATATTTGTAAGATACAGTAACTTGCTGATAGATTAATCTGACAGAAAGTGTATCAATTTTTTAATTTCAACAATTGTTTTAGTAAAATATTCAACTACAACTAGGTTCTGAACAAGTGATATACTCGTATGTTTTATAACTGTTACAATAATTATTCAAAATTTATAATATTATTGATAAAAATCTTTAAATTAAATGAAAATGGGAAATGAAACATGGTGCCCGAAATTACTTCTAGTTTGAGTAATTTATGGACTGAAATATTTATAACTGTTTCTGGTTACGTTTATGTGGGAGGGTGGAGTACTGAGAAATAACCAACATTTAAAATTCATTTAACACCTACCCTTGCATGTGTGGATGTGCTCTATGTGCACATTAGTCTTTTCGGAATGTTAACAGAAAGGTTATATTGATTTACAATGTTGATTCACAGTTCCACTCACCCAAGGTCAATCATCAAAATTTACGTTCTAATGAATATAAGGCTCGGATAAACTTATAAATATTTTAAATAATCCATAATAAATAAATGCATTTATATTGGCAGCTGTTGCTTGCAAAACTTCAAGTCTATAGCTGCACGTATTATTACGCCTAATGATAAAAATGCCACATGATTATACTAAAATTTTGTAACTAATTTATTTATTCTGCTGCACCACCCTGCATATCCATAAGACCTATGCCAAAATATTCGTTAACGCTCAGCCAAATTCCAAGAAGTGACATACCTCATTGTCGAACTCAACGTTACTAATATAAACATCAAGCTTCATGCAAAGTTCCATCATCTTACGCAATTTCGTCCTCGAATTTTTGTGTGGACAGACAGACAGTATAACGATAACACACGACTATTGAATATTGTTGAGGAATCTGAGGAGGGCTTTAACACTAAATCGTGTAGGATACAAGCTCCTACCAAGGATATGTATAGGAAAGTCACTATAAATGACTATGTTTAATGTGTGTCTACGTGTAAAATGTTTTTAACATAAAAATTAAGGCTATTTTTATGAATGAATCGATTGAAATAAATTCGTTTCAATCAAATTACATGTATTTTAGTTTAAAAAATCAAAGTAGAAATAAAATTAGGTCAACCAATATTATGTGCAATGGTTTATAGAACCATACATTACCAATATCACTTTAATTTACTATTACAATCATAATTATACAGTTACATAATCTTTTACCAAACCAAATTTTATCAATAGATCATAACTATTATGTAATGTTTTCATTTTGAAATTTCAATGCGATTTTTGTGTTAGGACCACAATAAACTTCACTGTTCGTTTAACTTTAACTGTAGGAGGCTATTACTTCAAATTACTTCATTTTGGCAACTATCATCTTCAAATAATTGTATTAGTTGGACAGAAGATGAATCATTAATTAATTCATACGGACAAGGTTTGACGTCTGTGGAATTATTTCAGTTAGTTTTGAGTTCCGACGCTAGGGCTGCGCCACATAACTCTAATTGTTACCGTTCAAATATTTTACTACTAAGCTAGTTGACCCTCTCACTCAACAGATGGCAGTCCTAGCGCTCACTTTTTCCGTGCCTCAATTTATAGCATTCGATGGTTTATCTTTTGTTTAACTAATTAAATGAAATCTATCACTCTTAACCCATATATGCCCATTGCCCCATTATTGGGGCAGTGGAAATAAAAAATGTTTAAAATTCTTTAAAAGGTTTTTGAGGTAATTTTTCAGTTATAAGTATTTTCAGTTGGTAGCACTGAAGCTAGATTTAGCACCAAGGAAAGCTGCAGTGTCATTGTTTACTTCTCAGATGGCAATGAAAAAGAGCTTCTAAATATTAGTTGTCATGGATTCTAAAGATAGGTAAGTTTTTTCAACATACTCATAACATTTGTAATGCAATTATGATATAATTATGTTCAGTATAATATACTCTAACAATGGCATAACCAATAGTTATGTTTCCTTTCATCATATTCATATTATAACCTCAAATATTTGCTGCCCCAATAATGGGGCAATGGGCACGGGAGGGTACCGATATTTTTTATAAGCAAAACCCTTCAATCTAATGCAAATAACATGTTTTTTTATTTCAGTTTTACTGGAATAATTGAATAATAATAATATATCTGTTTATTTAATTTGTTAAAACTTATAGTTTTGTATTATATCTTGTTTCAGATTTACAGTGGAGGAGATTTTGGCGCTTCTTGAAGGAGATAATCAATGCATTTCGGCGGATATCTATATGGTGCCACCAGAAAACCATCTAAATAGTGATGAAGATAGTGGTGAAGAAGAGGATATGGACATAAATCATTTAAGTGGAAGTCAGCTCCGAGCCCCAGGTGAAGCTAAATAACAAGAATTACTGAATCTGGAGTAGAAGAATTGTTTTTAGGATGCAATGAAGATCATATTGACTGCCAGAAAATGCAAATCAGGGTGACCAAAAACACAGCCAGGCCTGCTACAGGTAATGATTTTACGCTTGACACAAGGCCAGTCTCTCAATTATTTGATATTAGCTTACCGAGCACCAGCTGTGATAGTGGATCCAATAACCACAATTCTACAAAAAATCCTTCTTTAGATCTAACACCAAAGAGTAAAAAAAGTTCTAGTAGGCCTAAATCAAAACTTATCAAACAACCAAACCAAAACAAAACTAATAATAGGCCTATAGTTAAAAATAAAAAAGAATCTGGTAGAACTTGGAGAACTACAGATATACCGCATAAAGTTGAGAAAGTTTGGCAAAGGCCTGAATTGTTAGACAATGATATGTCCTCCAGTTCAGTTATTTGAATTGTTTTGGGATGAAGAAGTAATAGATCTCATTGTGCGAGAATCCAATTCGTATGCATTGTTCAAAGGAAACCATAATTTCAATACTACTAAAGAAGAAATAAAGGTAGTTTTGGGAATACTTTTACTGAGTGGTTATTGCACTGTTTCTCGGCGTAGGTTATACTGGGATAATAGTGTTGATACTTACCATGCTGGTGTGGCCCAAAGTATATCTAGGAATAGGTTTTGAAAGAGATTTTGAGACATTTCCATGTAAGTGATAATACATGCCTCGACCCTACCGACAAGTTTACTAAGGTAAGACCTTTATTTACAATGATGAATACTAGGTGTGGCTGAAGAATTTTCCACAGGATCGATATGTAAGCATTGACGAGTCGATGGTACCGTACTACGGCCGTCACGGTGCAAAACAGCACTTGCACGGAAAGCCCATCCCGTTTTGGATTCAAAATATGGTCACTATGTACTCGACTCGGATATCTTGTTCAAGCAGAGCCATATCAGGGGCCTCAACTGGTAACACCAATCCCTCATTAGGTGTGGGCGGCTCTGTTGTATCAAATTTAATTGATAAAACTGCCCAACTCTGGAGGATTTAGTGTAATTCTTTGATAATTTTTTCACGTCTCTTGCACTCCTTGACCACCTGAAACAACTGGGCCATGATGGCACAGGCACCATTCGAGCAAACAGGGTCATTGATGCCCCTCTGATGGACAACAAAGATGCAAAAAAAATGCAAAGAGGGGATTATTTTCCAAACTACGGACACTGCAAGCGGCACCACTCTCATTTCAATATAATGATAACAATGTAGTAATAGTGGCGTCTAACAAATGTGGGGCTTTTCCCATGGGCACATGTAAACGTTGGAGCAACCAAGAAAAAAAACGTATCACAATCAAGCAACCGTTGTGCATTACCGAATATAATACCTACATGGGAGGGGTCGACCGTCTCGATCAGAACATTTCCACATATAGAACTGCTATTCGGATGAAGAAATGGTACTGGCCCATACTCATGTTTCTCTTGAACGCAAGTACAAATAATGCATTCCAACTCTACCGGTTAACACCAGCAGGCCGTGAAAAGGGTTCGTTGGATTACCTAGGTTTTATAAGAAGAATTGTTTCAAACCTACTTGGGTTCAACTTCTGGACTGCGACCATGCGACCATCAGCGGGAAGAATCCCGAAAAATGCTAAAAAAAGGATTCCTGATGAAGTGAGATTAGATGGCAAAAACCATTTCATTGTATCTTCAGCAAACACAAGTAAGATGTGGACAATGTCACAAAAATAATACAAAAAAAATGTGATAAGTGCAAAGTCGGCTGCCATGCAAACTGTTTCCCTTCTTTTCCATAAATACCAATATATATTATGGCTAATCTTTAAAATAATTATTCTGTGTGTTTCCATTTTTATGAATAAATTTTAATGATTTCATGGTAAAATATTTGTGTTTTTATGCTCCCACCCATACCCAGTGCTCCAAAAAATGGGGCACCTTACATTCTGCTAACACGGTACCCTACTGTGCCCAATGCCCCAAAAATGGGGCGTCACTTTTTTCACATATGAAGTATAAAATATTTAAAGTTATGGTAAATATATCTTAAATAAGTACTAATAACCATATTTTAAAAGTATAACAGATTTTAATAAACAAAAATTAATTTGGGCATATAAGGGTTAAACAAATCTGTTATGTTAATTAAGAACTCGATCTACAAAACTTTTTTAAACACCGTATCCGTAATCGGCAAGAAATATTAAAAGAACTATTTTAGTAAATTTATTAGCACGTGTTACTGAGTTCTAGATGTACCAAGATACGAGGGGGATAACTTGAGGTTTTAAACTTTACTTAAGTCTTGATAACAGTGAAAGTTCGTAAAAAATATAGAACAAACCGAACATTGTTTTGAAGGAAACAGGATTTTTTCCGGACATTTGCCATTGTTCAGTGATACAAAAAATATGTAACACTACGTTTCGAAATCTGCAATCTGATCTCTTCTTCAGGTAAATAACTAACCTAACACATAGCCTCATTAAAAGCTAGGCTAAAATAAACAAATCACACAAGAACGTTGTGACACGCTTAAGTCAGGAATCACAACCACCATGTTGTGTGTCAACTGCACTAATTCTAAAACATGCACTTAGTAAAAAAACTTAAACATAACACTAATTATTAAAACTTAACAGAATTATTCTGTATTTATGATGTACTAACATGCAAATTCCCTAATTATTTACTCATATTTTGTACTGATA
This sequence comes from Homalodisca vitripennis, assembly GCF_021130785.1. NCBI lineage: Eukaryota > Metazoa > Arthropoda > Insecta > Hemiptera > Cicadellidae > Homalodisca > Homalodisca vitripennis. The sequence goes on from NC_060213.1 coordinate 107,705,952, forward strand.
TTACTTGTATTTTGGGTCAGATCATCCTCTGACTTAAGAGCACTCCTTCATTGCAGTCTTAAAATGAAAAACACAAGTTTAAGATAAGTAATAGCTATAATGACATAGCCTTCTTACAGTTGTAAAAAGCAATTTCCTGGAAGGGGCTAAACTCACTACTGAAGACATTTATCTTTATTTTGACTGAAATGAGATAAGTTGAATGAGTCACTCATAATAGAGTTGGGAAAGTAAAGTTGAGAAAGTTGTGCGATTTTATGTTTACGCCATCTTTCAAAGACTGTCAAACCAGATCATATAGCAACTAATGGTTTCATTCTATCCAGTAGTTTAGGCAATGTAATTACAATTATTCATGTATTATGTCAAAAATATCCACAGCATTTACTTATCATTACCTTTTTACTTATTTTGAGTATACTTACAATTCGAAACTGTAGTTGCTTAGCAAATAACACTTTCAATGGATAAGTCGCTAAAAAGAAATTAAAATCTAATAATTATAAACTCTCTCACAGCCCCATATGAATGCAACTAAATATTTAAGACATAATTAACAGCTCAAAACATGGTTATAGAAAGTCATCCATAAAGAAGCCACCCTAGATGTTTCGCCTGCATTAAATGTTTATTTATGTTAATACAAAAATTATTTTCTACTCAAATATGTAATGAATCATTTTCAGATTATTTAGAGTCTAAATATAGTCTATGGCAGTATTTAAGAAATCGGCCCCCATATTGAAAACGCTAATCAATAGTGGGGATCTCGAAGTGCAAGAATCCAGGCTACAATCAGAAGTCTTCTGTAACAAGCACAAAGTGTTAATCTGGGTGTTTCCAGAAACATAAATTTTATCCTAGTATTTCACAATAAGTAGGTACAATTGTGTCAATTTATGTTGGACATTAATAATACTTTAATTTAAAAATAAATGACAAGTGTGTCTAAGAGAATTACATAAAAATTATCAAAATAATTTTTAAAATACACATTTAAGAAAACGTTTGTTTTATTTTTAAAGTTTTAGAACTGTGAGCTACCTTTAAAATATTAAATTGTCAAAACAAACTTTTTGTATTTTAGTTACACCAAACAGATTCTTAATAATTAAATATATTATTTTAACTACAGCCCATCTTTATGTAGATGTGTCTCATACATTGAACGATCTGTATCTAAAAAAATGGAAATTTAATTGAACATAAAGATTTATAGAACAAATAGGAGGATTCGCAAGTAAAAATCAAATTTGTATTACAACCTGAAAATTATCCAGTAAAAGGATACTGTAAAAATCTAATGTGCCAAAAGTACTAGTTCTATTGATGCATGAATTTTAACCTTAATTTTTTTAGTTCAAAGTAGGGAGAAATCCATAAAATAATTTATAAATAAAATATGTTAAACAAAATTCAAATTTATTAAGAAACTCTAAGCCCACATTGTGGGAACTTACTTGCTATTTTACTTTAAAAAAATGTTAATTAACGACTAATCTAAGCAATTGTTTTTGTTAATAGCTTTTAGATACCGATCATCATATATAATTAGTAAAGGCGTGTTCCTTAGCGGAACGCTTCCTATTGGCTACTGTCATTCCAACATACTGTGTTACTTAAAATCCTCAAAAACACACCATTCAATTCCAATGATTTCTTGCACGGTTTATCTTTGTGTGTATAACAGAGGTAATATGAGCCGGTATTATAAAATTGTGCGGCAGGAGACGGCAAGATTTGTCCACACTACTTAAACTAATGTCGCCTTCGCCCCACCTCGAAACCAGTGTTCTAGACTAAAAAGTTTAACCGTATATTTGACACACTATTGTATTATGAAAAACAGGCCAATATTTGCTCCTTATCATGCGCTGTTACTTTTGACTGACTCATTAAAAAGAATTTATGATTTACGATCACTATGACTGAAAAGGAAACGTGTTTTAAATAATGTTACGTTACATATACAAAAAAATAACATGAGTAATACATTAATATGAGTAATGGATTCATTTTGCTTGTCAAAAATTAATTTTTACACTCCATCATTTTATAATAGATTCCAAAATTTGTTTCACATAAATTTTTCTCGTACAATGGCACATTTTACATCACCTTTGAATACAATGATGAAATTGCATAATTCTTTGCCTGGGGAGGTTGATATATTTTTACATAATATTAATCAATACAAAAGACTTTGTCAGAGGGATATAAACTGAGCTAGACTATCTAATACCTTACATATACACATTTAACAAATTTACTACACTAGCAATATTTTTATTAAGATGTTTATACTTTTAATTACACACACACACACACACACACACACACACACACACACACACACACACACACACACACACACACACACACACACACACACAAGCGCGCGCGCGCGCGTTCTTATGTTCTTTTTGTTATGGCTTATCTTGACTTCGTTAATATTTATGATTATTTATTATTGTTGTTATTTTGTTTATAATTTTATTATAGTTACGTTGTTATATATATATATGGATCTGTTATTTATCTTTAGGCTTAATTATCTATTTAATGGGAACTATTTTGGTGGATCATTCGACCGGACTGGATTATATTTGATTGTGTGTATATTATTGCATGTCATCTTGATTTAAACATGCAAAATGTAATTGGGTGTGTAACCTGTATTGTTGCATGTAAATAAAATAAAATATTTAACGGTGTTTTATAAATTTGTATTACATCGTCTGAGCATTAGCAAAGTATATCACTCGATGGGCTGTAACTTTTAATTTCTGTTTGTCTGTCTGTCGGCACGATATCTCGAAAACAAACTGAAATGTAGACTTAGAAATTTTGCATGAAGCTTCATTTCTATATGAGCAACGTCAAGTTAGATGATGGTAAATATAACTCTGTGGGGTTTGGATGAACTTTAGTAAATATTATTACATTAATGTCAAGGGTAACCAAGATGGAAACGAGGAGATATCAGAATAAATATATTTTTAAACAAACTGAGTACAGTCATGTTATATTTTAACATATAGCTATTGACGAAATTTTACAAACTCAGTGAAACTTGTTACGTAACACATGGTAATGTGTACACCTACCTTGTATATTATATGGGGGAGTTTTTGTGTTTTTTTACATCGATACTTAGTTAAAGAAGTACACAAAGATATATGTAATTAAAGACATTTACTCTTTGAGTATACTATATCACATGGTTACACCGGAGTGTGAACAATATCCTAACTCACTGTGTGGCGGAGATGTAAAATTACGTCATCGTTTATGTGTAGGAGGGAGCTGACATCAATTAATTGCCAGCAAATCCAATGTTGTAGATCGATAGTACAATACTGTGGTTACACTGGAGTGTGACAATATCCTAACTCACTGTGTGGCGGAGATGTCAAATTACATCATCGTTTATGTGTAGGAGGGAGCTGACATCAATTAATTGCCAGCAAATCCAATGTTGTAGATCGATAGTACAATACTGTGGTTACACTGGAGTGTGAACAATATCCTAACTCACTGTGTGGCGGAGATGTCAAATTACATCATCGTTTATGTGTAGGAGGGAGCTGACATCAATTAATTGCCAGCAAATCCAATGTTGTAGATCGATAGTACAATACTGTGGTTACACTGGAGTGTGAACAATATCCTAACTCACTGTGTGGCGGAGATGTCAAATTACGTCATCGTTTATGTGTAGGAGGGAGCTGACATCAATTAATTGCCAGCAAAGCCAGTGTTGTAGATGGATAGTACAATACTGTGGTTACACTGGAGTGTGAACAATATCCTAACTCACTGTGTGGCGGAGATGTCAAATTACGTCATCGTTTATGTGTAGGAGGGAGCTGACATCAATTAATTGCCAGCAAATCCAGTGTTGTAGATCGATAGTACAATACTGTGGTTACACTGGAGTGTAAACAATATTCTAACTCACTGTGTGGCGGAGATGTCAAATTACGTCATCGTTTATGTGTAGGAGGGAGCTGACATCAATTAATTGCCAGCAAAGCCAGTGTTGTAGATCGATAGTACAATACTGTGGTTACACTGGAGTGTGAACAATATCCTAACTCACTGTGTGGCGGAGATGTCAAATTACGTCATCGTTTATGTGTAGGAGGGAGCTGACATCAATTAATTGCCAGCAAATCCAATGTTGTAGATCGATAGTACAATACTGTGGTTACACTGGAGTGTGAACAATATCCTAACTCACTGTGTGGCGGAGATGTCAAATTACATCATCGTTTATGTGTAGGAGGGAGCTGACATCAATTAATTGCCAGCAAATCCAATGTTGTAGATCGATAGTACAATACTGTGGTTACACTGGAGTGTGAACAATATCCTAACTCACTGTGTGGCGGAGATGTCAAATTACGTCATCGTTTATGTGTAGGAGGGAGCTGACATCAATTAATTGCCAGCAAAGCCAGTGTTGTAGATGGATAGTACAATACTGTGGTTACACTGGAGTGTGAACAATATCCTAACTCACTGTGTGGCGGAGATGTCAAATTACGTCATCGTTTATGTGTAGGAGGGAGCTGACATCAATTAATTGCCAGCAAATCCAGTGTTGTAGATCGATAGTACAATACTGTGGTTACACTGGAGTGTAAACAATATTCTAACTCACTGTGTGGCGGAGATGTCAAATTACGTCATCGTTTATGTGTAGGAGGGAGCTGACATCAATTAATTGCCAGCAAAGCCAGTGTTGTAGATCGATAGTACAATACTGTGGTTACACTGGAGTGTGAACAATATCCTAACTCACTGTGTGGCGGAGATGTCAAATTACGTCATCGTTTATGTGTAGGAGGGAGCTGACATCAATTAATTGCCAGCAAATCCAGTGTTGTAGATCGATAGTACAATACTGTGGTTACACCGGAGTGTGAACAATATCCTAACTCACTGTGTGGCGGAGATGTAAAATTACGTCATCGTTTATGTGTAGGAGGGAGCTGACATCAATTAATTGCCAGCAAAGCCAGTGTTATAGATCGATAGTACAATACTGTGGTTACACTGGAGTGTGAACAATATCCTAACTCACTGTGTGGCGGAGATGTAAAATTACGTCATCGTTTATGTGTAGGAGGGAGCTGACATCAATTAATTGCCAGCAAAGCCAGTGTTGTAGATCGATAGTACAATACTGTGGTTACACTGGAGTGTGAACAATATCCTAACTCACTGTGTGGCGGAGATGTAAAATTACGTCATCGTTTATGTGTAGGAGGGAGCTGACATCAATTAATTGCAAGCAAATCCAGTGTTGTAGATCGACAGTACAATGTCTGAAACTGAACTTACCTTCAGCTCCGTATCTTTACAGTAACATTAATTTTAACTCTGTGTCAAAATAAAACTCTGACCTTTCCATTACACAGTATAAATCGTAATTGCCGTATAATTTAAAAGTATGTTAAAAATACATTATTGCACAATGCTATAAAGGTGTATCAATACAAGTTCCGTACAACAACACTGTATTACTTTATATTATAACTAGTTGTATTAAAAGGTTATATTATCCTTACTCTTTAATCAGATTAACTTAAAGTGTAAATAAATAGTGCCCGAACCAACTACCCTTTTATATTGAAAATTGTGTAGAACCGTTCTAGATCTAGAGAGTCCCTGTTAGGAAGTCTTAAGTGTTTTCTGATTTTTCTGTGTAGCATTGTTACAAGAGAATGTGTTCTACAAGGTAAATTTGATAACTTTTAAAATAATATAACATGTTTTAAGAGTGTGAAAAGTTAAACAAATTAGCTCGTGGTGCGTTAAACTTTGTTTTAGAGTGCGGAAATATTAAAAATCAAATAGTAGAATCAATTCTCTAGATGTACTATAAAGTAGATTGCAGGGTAATATGTCATCCAAATCCAGGTATTACTTAAAGTTATGTTAAAATTTTAAATTAAAATATCATAACAATAACATTATTATTTAATAATAATATAATATTATTAAAATATTAATTTTAAATCACATATCCTAATACAATGTATTAACATCTATTACGGTACAGTAACGGTTTAATCTTGAAACCAAAGTGGATTTTTTTAATCTCAGTTCTTTAATATATAATATATGTTGGAAAGGAAGTAAAATGTGGATGATGAAAAACAAGATTGTTTTGACTAAAAATATGTACATCGACTTTTTTAACTCCAAAGTCATTTACTCTAGTTGCATCTCCATTCTGATCCTTAATTGAACACTAATAATAACATTTACTGTTTCCAGTTCACCTGGGAACAACCAACTGTAGTTTCCCAGGCCAGTAATAACTCAGTTTTCAGCTTCCATTACTCTTACTCAGGTCTCCTTGACTGGTGCACGTGTACCATTAGTATGTAAATTATCTTCGGTCGTTCTTCGGTGTTGTTATTAAAACGGCAGTCATTTGTGAAATAGATTGGGCGAGAATATTTTTCACACTATCAATACTGTTTAAGAATATGAAATTGCTAGTTTATTATTAACTTGTCCATAGTTAACATTTTTGTTTGTAGTAACGAAACATTTCTTTTTGTGTATGTATTTGTAATCAAATTTTTGAATAGCCATGTTTTAAATTTGTCCATTTAAAAACTATAGATTTAAGAAATGCTTCCTACACGAATGCAATATCGATACCAAATTTTATGTTGTGAACAGTTTTTTTTACTTTATTTTATTTTGTGAAGGTAATCAATACTCTAAGTTTGTGCCAAACTCAACACGTGGTTGGCATTAACAATACCGCGCTAATGAGCCGTTACAGCTAAAACCTCTCAGACACTAACAGAGTCCTTTTTTATTAAATAAAACATGTCGCTTCTATTTATACAATTAAATGGGTACATTTTTTAATTGCAACGTTCCAGATTTCAATAGGGGCTTTTATATTTTTGTATGTACATGTTGAATATGTAGTAATATTAAAAGTTATTAAATTATTTTTGTCTCTAACAATAATATTAGTAGTAAGGTAGGAGTAGGCTACGCCACATCACGTCTAGCGTACATGGCTACACGAAACAGGCTTTGCTGATGTTGCATGCAAAATTTAAGGTATAGCTCATTTAATTAGGCTATATGTGTGTATGCCACATGATTAAATGTCATATGATTGTACTCGGTTTGTTTAACAATTTATTTATTTTGACATTTTTCCTCGCAAAAATAACAAATATGTAAAAATAGTTGCTATCACTCAGTCAAACCCCATAGGGTGATATGCATCATTATCAAAGTCTATGTTGCTTTTACGGACATGAAGTTTCATGCCAAACACTAAGTCTATAGTTCAGTGTTTTTCAGGTATATCGTGAATATATCTACAGACATATAGACGGACAGGCAGACAGAAATTAAACTTTTCCAGCCTCTCGAGTAATAGGCTTCTCTAACGCTCAGCCATTAATTAACAATATATGTGACATTATATTTTATTAATGTTTAAATTATAGTAAAAGTAGCTTTAAAATTGCAATTGGCGTATTTCTTTTTAAAGTGCCATGACATTTTAATGAATGTCTATTTAAGGCCAGTGTTTTTGTTAGGCATATCGTAAAGCAATCAAATAACTGTTATCACCTAATAATAATTCCTACAACTTTCTTCAGCAGTTGAATAATTAATAACAAGAGCTTTTAGAAGCATTGTATCATTAGTCAACCTGGTCTCTATTGAAATCCATTGAAGAATCTTTCTTGAAAAAAGAATTGAATTTGTTTTAAGGATGAAATTGAATTATATCAAACGGATTCAAAATTTGAAACGAAAATTTTCCCCAGATTGTGCTTTTCCTAGCTTAAAACTATTGAAAGCAACCCTAAGACAAGTAAATAAATGCTAAATAGTGTCAAATAACTACAGATAGACTATTTGCCTACTTTCAGTCTCTTTAACTAATTGTCTGATGCTCATATTACTGTGTATTATGTTTAAAGTATTTAATTATTAAGTATGATGGTCATATTTTTAACCCTTTAATATTATCTCATTTCAACCTCCAAAAAAACTAACGTGGTTGACTACCGATTTCCTTCTTAGAAAGAATCCTATATCTATTTAAAGAAAAACCAGGTATTGTACTTATACAAATGAAAATGGCTCTCGATTTCTAGACTAAAATTAATTCTATTACGAGTGCGTAAAGGATTCATTGGAAAATTTCGTTCTTGGACTATTATAAGTTTACTAATAATAACTTCTGAGGTTTCGTAGTACTTTTTATACGATACTCATGTAACTACACATTTAGCTCACATTTCTAGAATTTTGTAAGTGCGAGTGAAAAGTTTGTTTGAGTTAAATGAATTTTATACATTTTTATGAAGTGTGCTATATTATTGAATATGCTGGATGGATTCTTATCCAATAAAGTTTTACAGAAAGAATTTACTTCAAGGAAGTAGTTTGAATTTGTACTGTTCTAGAAGTTTTTATTTTATCTTACTTTTTATTTTTTAACGAGAAAATAGATTGTACATTTTTCAAGACATTAAACATTTTGCTTTAATTTGCTCTTGGACAACTTGGGATTGTACCTAAACTTACCGAAACAACCTGTTTTATGGGCAATTAATTCGAACAGCCGCGACAGTTTAAAAGTGCTGTAAGATATTTTACAGTCCAGTAGAACTTGGAAGCCAATATTGCTTATTAGCCTTTTGGACTACCCTGCGATCCTGAACAACGAAGGGACTTATTAGTTATTCAAAGTGTGTTATATGATTATTAATTGATTAATTAGTGTCCATTATGAGGTCAAATATGCATTGCAGTTAATTAGATCCTATCTTATATTAATTTTGAGGAATATGTGACCGAAGTCCTCTTTAATCCCTTTTAGAGGAGCTTGGCCTGAGTAATTAAACATTTGATTTATGTAATTGAAACTCTTTACATAGATTTTTATATTAGATTATTTTATACTCTATTTTACTTGGTAAATTGTTGACTTAGCAGTTCAATTATAATAAACACATTCTAATGAGGCAATTACAACCCAAGGACTTAAATTTGCGTTGAAATGAATTATTATTTCACTTTGGTACAAAATTGATTATTCTTGATGAAAATGAACATTTAAGTCTTTTAATCATTAATGGTTTTAGAGACCAATCTCCTTTTTTGCTTCCTTAATGCCAGTCCCCATGGGCCACTGGCCTGTACGATTAAGCTACCAAGCAGAATAAGGAGGAAAGTCGATACATTAAAAGGTCAATAGTAATGTACTCGTAACACAAAAAATAAAATGGTCAGAGAAAATCAGAAAAATATCGTTGACAGCCTAAATTATTATTGACAGCCTGGGATTATTGAAGTGAGGATTATAAGTTTTCGCCGTAAGGCTCTATTTATATCAGCATTTAATCTGCAGGTAACCACTACCACGACAGTTCATGTATTACTACTGTTAATTCCACATCTGATATCTTATTTGTTTGCTACCCTACCAGTGTGACTTGAAAATATTGATCAAACTTCAATTGCAACTCAATTGTTAGTAAACTCCTCACATAAGTATACTAATTTTGTATATAGTATATAGAAGTATATAAAGTATATAGTTTTACTTGTAAGCCTCTTTATTAATCTTTCTGTTGGAAGATAAAGGTATTCAAACATTATTCGATATAGGCTTGGTAGTAAGGGCATAAAATTACACACTAAGAACTGTTGTCGTTTTAGTAATATTGATAAGTAATTTATGGGTTCCTAGAATTATCCTTCTAGGCCGAAGTAAGGTGTTGAATGCGATCCTTAAGGTATGGCAGGACAACAATGGAAGGAAGGTTCTTTGTGCTTTACAATAATGGCACTCGATCGCATTGTGTAGCTTTAGCTTTGTGTTTATCCTTAGAGTTCCGTGTTGAATCCCCAAATGTTAACATTGAAAGCTGATATTATTGTTAAAAAATCCGATGGGATTGTAAACAGTAGAAGAGCCTTTGTGGACTAGTGACAATGCTAGTTTTCTCCTAAATTTTCATTATAGTTTTTGATGCAATCAAAATAATCCTTTCATTGAATGTGTTTGCAGATATAATATTTGGTATGAAATATTAAGCTAGTATAGTAAATGGTGTAACTAATGAGAAACTAATCATGATTGTGAGTTTTTTGTATTCGTTTTAGAAACTCAAACTGACAGATTTCCAACGATAAAACTATAGGGGAACTTAGCAAATAATAATCATAATAATCCTGGTAAACTCCAAATCATTCTTCAGTAGGAATTTTATAATATTTTATAAGATTTAATAACTTTAAATAAATTTTTATTTAATTTTTGAACCAAAATTGTGAACATAGATCTGCACAGAATAAATAATGTATGTTACAAACATTATTTATAAAAAATCTAGAGCCTGTAGCAACGACATGGTAATGTAATAACATACAAAACACACGCACATGCATCAAAGACAATGACAACATAAATTACGATATTGTTACCTCATTACCTTTGGGTATGACTAATTAATTAATGTATCATTCTCTTAAACACGTATAATCTCTCTGTGTTTCCAAGATAACACAAAATAAAAACACATGTGTATGTTTTTAAAAAACTAATGTCGTTTACTTACATAATTTATATTTTTTGTTCTCGTGAACGAACAGATTCTTAACATAAAAGTGATGTATATCATTTTAGGGTGCAGTGGTTACAGTTTTACTAAATTACATACTGATTGAGATTACTGGTGCCTTTCATTGCTTTATATTTTGGTCTCGTGAACGAACAGATTCTTAACATAAAAGTGATGTATATCATTTTAGGGTGCAGTGGTTACAGTTTTACTAAATTACATACTGATTGAGATTACTGGTGCCTTTCATTGCTTTATATTTTGGTCTCGTGAACGAACAGATTCTTAAAATAAAAGTGATGTATATCATTTTTAGGGTGCAGTGGTTACAGTTTTACTAAATTACATACTGATTGAGATTACTGGTGCCTTTCATTGCTTTATATTTTGGTCTCGTGAACAAACAGATTCTTAACCTAAAAGTGATGTATATCATTTTAGGTGCAGTGGTTACAGTTTTACTAAATTACATACTGATTGAGATTACTGGTGCCTTTCATTGCTTTATATTTTGGTTCTCGTGAACGAAACAGATTCTTAACATAAAAGTGATGTATATCATTTTAGGGTGCAGTGGTTACAGTTTTACTAAATTACATACTGATTGAGATTACTGGTGCCTTTCATTGCTTTATATTTTGGTCTCGTGAACAAACAGATTCTTAACATAAAAGTGATGTATATCATTTTAGGGTGCAGTGGTTACAGTTTTACTTAAATTACATACTGATTGAGATTACTGGTGCCTTTCATTGCTTTATATTTTTGGTCTCGTGAACAAACAGATTCTTAACATAAAAGTGATGTATATCATTTTAGGGTGCAGTGGTTTACAGTTTTACTAAATTACATACTGATTGAAGATTACTGGTGCCTTTCATTGCTTTATATTTTGGTCTCGTGAACGAACAGATTTCATTAACATAAAAGTGATGTATATCATTTTTAGGGTGCAGTGGTTACAGTTTTACTAAATTACATACTGATTGAGATTACTGGTGCCTTTCATTGCTTTATTATTTTGGTCTCGTGAAACGAACCAAAAGATATATATATAAAGATTTCAATAGGGGCTTTTATATTTTTGTATGTACATGTTGAATATGTAGTAATATTAAAAGTTATTAAATTATTTTTGTCTATAACAATAATATTGGTAGTAAGGTAAGAGTACGCCACATCACGTCTAGCGTACATGGCTACACGAAACAGGCTTTGCTGATGTTGCATGCAAAATTTAAGGTAAAGCTCATTTAATTAGCTATATGTGTTAGTATGCCACATGATTAAATGTCATATGATTGTACTCGGTTTGTTTAACAATTTATTTATTCTGACATTTCCTCGCAAAAATAAACAAATATGTATAAAATAGTTGCTATCACTCAGTCAAACCCCCATAGGGTGATATGCATCATTATCAAAGTCTATGTTGCTTTTACGGACATGAAGTTTCATGCCAAACACTAAGTCTATAGTTCAGTGTTTTGTAGGTATATCGTGCATATATCTACAGACATAGACGGACATGCAGACAGAAATTAAATTTTTCCAGCCTCTCGAGTAATAGGCTTCTCTATACGCTCAGCCATTAATTAACAATACATGTGACATTATATTTTATTAATGTTTAAATTATAGTAAAAGTAGCTTTAAAATTGAAATTGGCGTATTTATTTTTAAAGTGCCATGACCATTTTAATGAATATCTATTCAAGGCCAAGTGTTTTTGTTAGGCATATCTTAAAGCAATCAAATAACTGTTATTACCTAATATTAATTCCTAAAACTTTCTTCAGCAGTTTGAATAATTAATAACAAGAGTTTTTAGAAGCATTGTATGATTTACTCAACCTGGTCTCTATTGAAATCCATTAAAGAATCTTTCCTGAAAAAAGAAATGAATTTTGTTTTTAAGGATGAAATTGTATTGTATCAAAACGGATTCAAAATTCGAAACGAAAATTTCCCCCAGATTGTGGCTTTTCCTAGCTTAAAACTATTGAAAGCACCCTAAGACAAGTAAATAAATGCTAAATAGTGTCAAATAACTACAGATAGGCTATTTGCCTACTTTCAGTATCTTTAATAAATTTCTGATGCTCATATTACTATGTATTATGTGTAAAGCTAGGAAAAGTATGATCGTCATATTTTAACCCTTCATTACTATTCATTTCAACCTCCTTTAAAACTAAGGTGGTTGACTACCGATTTCCTTCTTAGAAAGAATCCTATATCTATTTCAAGAAAAACCAGGTATTTGTACTTATACAAATGAAAATGGCTCTCGATTTCTAGACTAAAATTCATTCTATTACGAGTGCGTAAAGGATTCATTGGAAAATTTCGTTCTTGGACTATTATAAGTTTACTAATAATAAATTCTGAGGTTTCGTAAGTACTTTTTATACGATACTCATGTAACTACACATTTAGCTCACATTTCGAGAATTTTGTAAGTGCGAGTGAAAAGTTGTTTGAGTTAAATGAATTTTACCACATTTTTATGAAGTGTGCTATATTATTGAATATGCTTGATGGATTCTTATCCAATAAAATTTTACAGAAAGAATTTACTTCAAGGAAGTAGTTTGAATTTGTACTGTTCTAGAAGTTTTTATTTTATCTTAACTTTTTATTTTTTAACGAGAAAACAGATTGTACATTTTTCAAGACATTAAACATTTTGCTTTAATTTGCTCTTGGACAACTTGGGATTTGTACCTAAACTTACCGAAACAACCTGTTTTATTGGGCAATTAATTCGAGCAGCCGCCGCGACAGTTTAAAAGTGGTGTAAGATATTTTACAGTCCAGTAGAACTTGGAAGCCAATATTGCTTATTAGCCTTTTGGATTACCCCGCGATCCTGAACAACGAAGGGACTTATTAGTTATTCAAAGTGTGTTTATATGGTTATTAATTGATTTAATTAGTGTCCATTATGAGGTCAAATATGCATTGCAGTTAATTAGATCCTATCTTATATTAATTTTGAGGAATATGTGACCGAAGTCCTCTTTAATCCCTTTTAGGAGGAGCTTGGCCTGAGTAATTAAACATTTGATTTATGTAATCGAAACTCTTTACATAGATTTTTATATTAGATTTATTTTATACTCTATTTTACTTGGTAAATTGTTGACACTTAGCAGTTCAATTATAATAAAAACACATTGTAATGAGTCAATTACAACCCAAGGACTTAAATTTGCATTGAAATGAATTATTATTTCACTTTGGTACAAAATTGATTATTCTTGATGAAAATTAACATTTAAGTCTTTTAATCATTAATGGTTTTAGAGACCAATCTCCTTTTTGCTTCCTTAATGCCAGTCCCCATGGGCCACTGGCCTGTACGATTATGCTACCCAAAACGGAATAAGGAGAAAGTCGATACATTACAAGCTGAATAGTAATGACACGTAAAAAAAAACAAAAAAAAAAAACCAAAAAAATTCAGAGAAAATATTTGTCGTTGACAGTCTTAAACTAGGATTATTGAAGTGAGGATTATAAGTTTTTCGCCATAAGGCTCTATTTATGTCAGCGTTTAATCTGCAGGTGGACCACTACTACGAAATAGTCCTGTATTATTAGATAACCAAACATCTTCTATCTATTTGTCTGCTACCCTACCAGTTTGGACTTGAAAATATTGATCACACCTCAATTACAATTCTATAGTTAGTAAGCTTCTCATATAAGTGTACTAATTTTGCTAAATTATTTTATTATTCAACTGTTTTTTACTTGTAAGCCTTTTTTATTTATATTTCTGTTGGAGGATAAAGGCCTTAAAAAATTATTCGACTTGGTAGTAAGGTCATAAAATTAAACACTAAGAACTGTTGTAGTTTAGTAAATATTGACAAGTAATTTATGGGTTCCTAGAAATTATCCTTCTAGGCCGAAGTAAGGTGTTGAATGCGATCCTTAAGGAATGGCAGGACAACAATGGAAGGAAGGTTCTTTGTGATTTACAATAATGACACTCGATCGCATTGTGTATAGCTTTAGCTTTGTGTTATATCCTTAGGGTTCCGTGTTGAATCCCCAAATGTTAACATTGAAAGCTGATATTATTGTTAAAAAATCCGATGGGATTGTAAACACTAGAAGAGCCTTTGTGGACTAGTGACAGTGCTAGTTTCCTCCTAAATTTTCATTATTAGTTTTTTGATGCAATCAAAATAATCCTTTCATTGAATGTGTTTGCAGATATAATTTTTGGTATGAAATATTAAGCTAGTATATTAAATGGTGTAACTAGTGAGAAGCTAATCATCGTAGTTAGTTTTTTTTGTATTCGTTTTAGAAACTCAAACTGACAGATTTCCAACGATAAAACTATAGGGGAACTTAGCAAATAATAATAATTAATCCTGGTATATTCCAAAACCATTCTTCAGTAGGAATTTTATCATATTTTATAAAACTTAATAACTTTAAATAAATTTTTATTTATATTTTTGAACCAAAATTGGTGAACACGTATCTGCACAGAATAAATGGTGTGTGTTAAAACATTATTTATAAAAAATTCTAGAGGCCTGTAGCAACGACATGGTACTGTAATAACATACAAAACACACGAACATGCATCAAGACAATGACAACAAAAATTACGATATAGTTACCTCATTACCTTTGGGTATGACTAATTAACTAATGTAATTCATTCTCTTAAACACTATAATCTCTCTGTGTTTCCAAAGGTAACACAAAATAAAAACACATGTGCATGTTTTTCAAAAACTAATGTCATTTACTTACATAATTTATATTTTTGGTCTCGTGAACGAACAGATTTCTTAACATAAAAGTGATGTATATCATTTTTAGGGTGCAGTGGTTACAGTTTTACTAAATTACATACTGATTGAGATTACTGGTGCCTTTCATTGCTTTATATTTTGGTCTCGTGAACGAACAGATTCTTAACATAAAAGTGATGTATATCAATTTTAGGGTGCAGTGGTTACAGTTTTACTAAATTACATACTGATTGAGATTACTGGTGCCTTTCATTGCTTTATATTTTGGTCTCGTGAACGAACAGATTCTTAAAATAAAAGTGATGTATATCATTTTAGGGTGCAGTGGTTACAGTTTTACTAAATTACATACTGATTGAGATTACTGGTGCCTTTCATTGCTTTATATTTTGGTCTCGTGAACAAACAGATTCTTAACATAAAAGTGATGTATATCATTTTAGGTGCAGTGGTTACAGTTTTACTAAAATTACATACTGATTGAGATTACTGGTGCCTTTCATTGCTTTATATTTTGGTCTCGTGAACGAACAGATTCTTAACATAAAAGTGATGTATATCATTTTAGGGTGCAGTGGTTACAGTTTTACTAAATTACATACTGATTGAGATTACTGGTGCCTTTCATTGCTTTATATTTTGGTCTCGTGAACAAACAGATTCTTAACATAAAAGTGATGTATATCATTTTAGGGTGCAGTGGTTACAGTTTTACTAAATTACATACTGATTGAGATTACTGGTGCCTTTCATTGCTTTATATTTTGGTCTCGTGAACAAACAGATTCTTAACATAAAAGTGATGTAATATCATTTTAGGGTGCAGTGGTTACAGTTTTACTAAATTACATACTGATTGAGATTAACTGGTGCCTTTCATTGCTTTATATTTTGGTCTCGTGAACGAACAGATTCTTAACATAAAAGTGATGTATATCATTTTAGGGTGCAGTGGTTACAGTTTTACTAAATTACATACTGATTGAGATTACTGGTGCCTTTCATTTGCTTTATATTTTGGTCTCGTGAACGAACAGATTCTTAACATAAAAGTGATGTATATCATTTTAGGGTGCAGTGGTTACAGTTTTACTAAATTACATACTGATTGAGATTACTGGTGCCTTTCATTGCTTTATATTTTGGTCTCGTGAACGAACAGATTCTTAACATAAAAGTGATGTATATCATTTTAGGTGCAGTGGTTACAGTTTTACTAAATTACATACTGATTGAGATTACTGGTGCCTTCATTGCTTTATATTTTGGTCTCGTGAACGAACAGATTCTTAACATAAAAGTGATGTATATCATTTTTAGGGTGCAGTGGTTACAGTTTTTACTAAATTACATACTGATTGAGATTACTGGTGCCTTTCATTGCTTTATATTTTGGTCTCGTGAACGAACAGATTCTTAACATAAAAGTGATGTTATATCATTTTTAGGGTGCAGTGGTTACAGTTTTACTAAATTACATACTGATTGAGATTACTGGTGCCTTTCATTGCTTTATATTTTGGTCTCGTAACGAACAGATTCTTAACATAAAAGTGATGTATATCATTTTAGGGTGCAGTGGTTACAGTTTTACTAAATTACATACTGATTGAGATTACTGGTGCCCTTTCATTGCTTTATATTTTGGTCTCGTGAACGAACAGATTCTTAACATAAAAGTGATGTATATCATTTTAGGGTGCAGTGGTTACAGTTTTACTAAATTACATACTGATTGAGATTACTGTGCCTTTCATTGCTTTATATTTTGGTCTCGTGAACGAACAGATTCTTAACATAAAAGTGATGTATATCATTTTAGGGTGCAGTGGTTACAGTTTTACTAAATTACATACTGATTGAGATTACTGGTGCCTTTCATTGCTTTATATTTTGGTCTCGTGAACGAACAGATTCTTAACATAAAAAGTGATGTATATCATTTTAGGGTGCAGTGGTTTACAGTTTTACTAAATTACATACTGATTGAGATTACTGGTGCCTTTCATTGCTTTATATTTTGGTCTCGTGAACGAACAGATTCTTAACATAAAAGTGATGTATATCATTTTAGGGTGCAGTGGTTACAGTTTTATACTAAATTACATACTGATTGAGATTACTGGTGCCTTTCATTGCTTTATATTTTGGTCTCGTGAACGAACAGATTCTTAACATAAAAGTGATGTATATCATTTTTAGGGTGCAGTGGTTACAGTTTTACTAAATTACATACTGATTGAGATTACTGGTGCCTTTCATTGGTTTTATATTTTGGTCTCGTGAACGAACAGATTCTTAACATAAAAGTGATGTATATCATTTTAGGGTGCAGTGGTTTACAGTTTTACTAAATTACATACTGATTGAGATTACTGGTGCCTTTCATTGCTTTATATTTTTGGTCTCGTGAACGAACAGATTCTTAACATAAAAGTGATGTATATCATTTTAGGGTGCAGTGGTTACAGTTTTACTAAATTACATACTGATTGAGATTACTGGTGCCTTTCATTGCTTTATATTTTGGTCTCGTGAACGAACAGATTCTTAACATAAAAGTGATGTAAATCAATTTTAGGGTGCAGTGGTTACAGTTTTACTAAATTACATACTGATTGAGATTACTGGTGCCTTTCATTGCTTTATATTTTGGTCTCGTGAACGAACAGATTCTTAACATAAAAGTGATGTATATCATTTTAGGGTGCAGTGGTTACAGTTTTACTAAATTACATACTGATTGAGATTCCTGGTGCCTTTCATTGCTTTATATTTTGGTCTCGTGAAACGAACAGATTCTTACATAAAAGTGATGTATATCATTTTAGGTGCAGTGGTTACAGTTTTACTAAATTACATACTGATTGAGATTACTGGTGCCTTTCATTGCTTTATATTTTGGTCTCGTGAACGAACAGATTCTTAACATAAAAGTGATGTATATCATTTTAGGGTGCAGTGGTTACAGTTTTAACTAAATTACATACTGATTGAGATTACTGGTGCCTTTCATTACTTTATATTTTGGTTCTCGTGAACGAAACAGATTCTTAACATAAAAGTGATGTATATCATTTTAGGGTGCAGTGGTTTACAGTTTTACTAAATTACATACTGATTGAGATTACTGGTGCCTTTCATTGCTTTATATTTTTGGTCTCGTGAACGAACAGATTCTTAACATAAAAGTGATGTATTCATTTTTAGGGTGCAGTGGTTACAGTTTTACTAAATTACATACTGATTGAGATTACTGGTGCCTTTCATGCTTTATATTTTGGTCTCGTGAACGAACAGATTCTTAACATAAAAGTGATGTATATTATTTTTAGGGTGCAGTGGTTACAGTTTTACTAAATTACATACTGATTGAGATTACTGGTGCCTTTCATTACTTTATATTTTGGTCTCGTGAACGAACACATTCTTAACATAAAAGTGATGTATATCATTTTAGGTGCAGTGGTTACAGTTTTACTAAATTACATACTGATTGAGATTACTGGTGCCTTTCATTGCTTTATATTTTGGTCTCATGAGTAACGATTTTAAGATGAAATTAAGATACATATATATATTTTTTTTTTGAAATAAAATATATGATTTCTAAATTTTTTATTTCCTAACTGAACTCTATAACTACTCGTAATTAAGTTTACTTGAAAAATAGTTCATAAGAAACACATTTTTAAGGCTTTAACATCAATGCAAATCCCCTAGATTGTTAATAATAATAATGAATAAGCTTAATACTCTGTTACCTGAAGTGAGCGTACCTTAAAAGAAGTAAGCGCGAATATATATATATATATATATATATAAATATATATATATAAATTTATATATATATATAAATTTGTCAATTTTGCTGATATTTACTCAGGCTACTAAAACTTCTTTACTGAGAATCAAAAATTTGATCACCTCTCAACCTTCGTAAAAAAATGCACAATGATCCCTCTGTGGCACCTAAAAGTCATGATCAACTCGCCAATAAGGCATTATCTGACCTTGACGGATAATAAAAGTAATAGATCAAACAAATTCTGAACTTATTGAGGACCTAAAGGGAAGGTTAACAGTGCTAGCTTAAGGCAAGAAGCTATGATTGAATGTTATTTAGTACAGCAAAAGGAAACAAAATAAATAATTCAGCCATTACAAATATTAAGTTGCAGTTCCCTTCATCCTAATATTCGGAGTAAATATATCATTTGATATCCTACATGGAAACTTGCCAAAGAGAATGTATTGAATATTTTTTATTTAAAACATTAGGAGATCAGAATGTTTACATTTAGGATTTTACATCTTAAATATAACTCAATTGTATTCATTAATCAAACGCCGAAGTCAGATCATCATTTTTAAGGAGTTAAATATTTTTCTAGACTGGAGTTAACAATAGCTTAGTTTGATAATTATATGAAGTTTAAAATAATAATAAATTTTACAGTTTTAAAAGCTTTCAAACAGTTTAGTGAAATTTATTTACTAAATCTCGCAGCAGAATTGACTATGTTAAATGAGTATTTACATGAAATAGTTCACTGAAGACATTAATCTAAGACATCATCTTAACATTATTAAGATCTGGACGGTTGGAAAAGTACAAATCGCTGATTCATTAGAAAGTACTGTTCAGATGTGTCTTTTGGGAGTGGTTGATAAAAAACAAATTCTGTAATAATGGAAATGATAATTCGTATTTGTAGGATTTGAAATTATGGCCCCCTCTCCTTGTTTGAAAATTCCATCAAAAAGGTTACGTATTTTTTAATGCGACAATTTTTTAATACGTATTAAAAAATTAAACATATTAGTTTGTACCTCAAAATTGAGAATTTTATATATTTTAGTGATATGATTATAATAATATATGATTTTTATATTTAAAATATAAGAATCATATTCATATATACATGCATCATCATACATACAAGAATCATGCATACATGCATACATATATAAGAGGTTCTATATCCTCACATTTCATCCAGCAAGAGAGCTCAAATGTCATAAAGGTCAAAAAGTCTCTTATCGGTACGCTTACTTAGGCACGAAGATCACGGCAATGTGGTGTTTCATTGCAAAAATTGTGACCAAGAATCAAATGCTTCCTTGACTAGTGAAAGGTCACAGAAGTAGTAATTGGGAGGATCACACATATTCCACCCCACTCCAGTAGGGAAGCTAGTGGGTATCTAAGAGAGATGTGTTATGGCAATTTTCTGGTAGTGCGGTATATACTCAGTACTTCTGTGGTCAGGACTAGGTATTGAATTAAAAATGCCCACATAGAATCTGTCCAACTGCACCGAATCTGAAATCTCATGTCTCACAAACAGAGGAGTTATAAAATATAAAAATTTCAATCTAATGAAAGGAAATGAACTTTTAACAATTATTATATAAAACCGGTTGTGTACAGACGATTCCGAGTCCCGACAGGCGCAGTATCATTCAATTATCGTTGAGTGCAGTCCTATAAATCAAATTGTAGTTTCAAACGGTCGTCTTGACAAAAGTACTGCTTTGTAAATTTATTAATCACCTTTCCTAATAAACAAAACTGAAAATTTATTAAATGCAATTATGTGATTCTGTTTTAGTTAATTTTATTCACGATTACGTATTTTAACATTACAATTTTAATCGCTGGATTCAATTTTAACGTAAATAAACTTAAAAATATTCTTTTTTTTGTCAAATTATATTGTATAGATACGTCTGGAGGACGGTGAGCATTGGATGTATGCTAAACTCACTATCGTCGAGGATTACTGCGTCCTCTTAAATCCGGGTAGGGTACAATAAGCGGACCCGGTTTTTTTATATCGAAATTGGCAAATGATATTCTTAATCATAACAATAGATATAATAAATCGATACTGATTAATTATTTTGAACTATTAAATAATCTATATCAACAGCTGTAAACACCTAAAAAATAATACACGTAGGGCAATATTTCAATTTAAAATAAGTAATTTTGATTATTAAAAATGGCAGTAAATTTTAGAAAACTACACGAAATTGCTTTAAAAGATGATAAGACATTTTTTTCGTGGCTTCAACATGTTGGACTCGTACCGAAAAACCCATTATGTGAAATTTGTGGGAAAGAAAAAAACACTGTAACTGTGAGAGAGGCAAATATGGTCGTCTTCTGTTTTCCTAATTTTGGTTAAATTAATTTGCTTGATCACTGTAAATATTAAATTAATATTTTAATTTAAAACATATGATTGTTATTGACGACTATAGGTACTTTTATATCGATTGATAGTCTAGGATTTGAGATGCGAATATTAGATATCGACGACTACATTCTTCGATATAAAAAACCGGGTCCGCTTATCATACCCTACCCATAAATCCCGCAGGGTCGACCGGAGTTAAGCCGCATACCGGTACGGACTCGATCACAATCGACCGAGCCACTTATGGTACGCGGTCACCGAGTCGTGCGACGGGCCACCACGAGGGACGTACGGCAACGCCTAATAAAGTTACAATGTCTTGAGCCTTTGCTTACGGAACTCCAAGTTGACGTCAGCGCCCACTAGGCGAGATTCGGCCTTAAAAGGGTTGAGGCATAATAGTGGCTTCGCTCCACCAGTCGCTAGACCTAATACATGATTCAGATCCGGTTGCCGTTCCTCATGTGCTGAGAAGGATTACTCTTGCAATAAGTAGGATATCATTAACCTGTCTCACCACTGCCAAATCGGGAGACGGGGACCGGAAGCTTATGAAATGCAAAAATTGAGATGATTACAAACGCTAACAACAAAACACGAATAATCACAATTAAAACACTAAAAAAATTCAAACTGTCTATGGCCAGAACACACACGATCATCCCAAACAAAAACGCGGCCAAATAGCACTCAAATCAGTGACTACCCCACGATCACATACCTTCCTGCCAATCCAACAAAAGGCATGTTTTTCTTTGTATATGCGTAATAAATTTGTAGGCAGATAGGCGCGCAACCAATTCGGCTAATGGAATAAAACCACGTTTTTCTTCCAGATACACATATTCCTAGTATCGTTAAACTTACAATCGCTTTTAACATACCCATTGTGCAAACTCTTACGTTTCAATATTAAATTTAGGATAACTAATCAGGAGGGTTGGTAACCTTAAAAACAATAAAATAGGATAGCAATACAGTTCAGAAAATAACTATCTAGTGCTTATATCTAATATGAATTTTATACTTAGAGACAGACGGTTCCCAGAATCGGGTTGCACAGTAATTTTTAATACATAGTCATTATATTGATCTTGAAATTTAGATTCTCCAAATATACTTTCCAGAGAAGCTTCCATAAAGAATATTTTATTTCAACTTTGTTTGGTGTTATTAACTATTCAATGTCCATAGAGTATAGATGAATGCTATATTCTCCATTCAATAATAAATTCAATTTCCCTCTACTCGCGTTGCGTGAATTTTCAGCAAAGCAAATATACTGTGCACTTCAGGGTTCCTCAGCAGTGTTTAATATTGACAAAATATATTATACAGCCTGTTACACCACAGCGTTACACCCACACTATAAAGGTTGAGTTAAATTTATATGTAAACTTAGTTTATACTGGAATAACGTATAAGTACGATTACGTATCAAAATTAAATTAGCACTCCATTCAAATAGCACTGAAATTTTCCCTTGAAGCATTTTTAACTAAACCAAATTCTAATTACTTTTAAATGCAGATTTTATAAAATTTTTTATTTGTAATTTAAAAATAAATCAGATGCTGATTTGCAAATAAGCATATTGCTTAGTACTTTACGCTGCAGCTTACGTAATCTAATTTTTAGTAAGTTATTTAATAAAATTATGCACGTGAAGGCAGTCCGACTTTCATAACAGCTTTCATAATGTTAACTTTGGAACCCACATCTCAGGACAAAGAAACAGCCGAAGTAAAAATATTTAATTGAAAGATTGACCCCCACATAAGTGTTTTAAATTATACCTCCACATAAATATTATTTTATAAAAAAAACAAAATGTATTTAAAATATGGGTTTTCTAAATTATGTTTTTTTTAGAACTTATTTTACTTTAAAACCCATGGTAAAACATTTCATTGAAATGTGTTCAGTGGGTTTAAAAATATGTGTTCTCTTACTAAAAACAACCAACCACAAAGTCATGAAAATTTCAAAGCGAAAACACATCTTGATGATTTACCTTACTTTAGTGACTTCAATTAATTTAAAAGAGGTTATCTGGTACTTCTTCCTCTTGGTGTGTATGTTCAATATTTCTGTTCGTTAAGGTTCTTTTTTGTCTTATCTTCTCTTTAGGTCAAATATGGCTTTGTCTGCCTTATCCAGTCACTGCATTACATCCAGTATTTTAGACCTTTGACCATTTTTTGACCAGGTTTTAGCTTTAAAGGATCAAGCTTCCACAGATTTTAAACATAACTGTCAATATTACAGCACTGCCTTTTACACACCAAACTGAGAACACCCACACTTAAAATACGTCTTTGGTAAGCGAGCCTATATGAGATTGTTCACACACCCGTTTTGATTCTGAGAGCTTTATTAAGGCAATTTTGGAGTAGATACATACTCAAGGCTTTAAGTGGAGTTTATTTCTTCCAGCATGAGCCTTCTGCCTGTTTTTTAGGGTAGAAGAAAATAATAGAACATACACGACAATTCTTTTTAGGGACCATCAAGGAAGTACCAACTGAACCATACCTTAGTTACAATTATAGGTATACGTCAATGATTGATTAATTGTAAAGCTAAAGACAAATCAAACACAGAAATACAAAAATGTAACGATGAAGAGCTAGCACTATAATGCACTATCCAATATTGCTTTATGTTACAAAGGCATGGGGATAAACATTATCAGGACAAAATTCGATGTTTTAATAAAGCTTGGCGAGCCAGGAAGTCTTCGTGAAAATTTTGTATGAATTTAATTTAATATTTTAAGTAACATTTATAATGTATACATCTATTTAGGTTTGAAGTCTGGAAAAAACTTTATAATTATAAAAGGTTTATTCACGTTACATTATAGGTGTTGGATAAGAAAGGGAATTTGACTCTGAATTTAAGGCTCCATCCAGTGGACTTTCACCAAATACTAAAGTTTAGAAGGTAATAACCATGTACCATGGAATTTTGAATAGAGATTATAGTTATTCTATTGGTTTTGCAACTGTATCGTCCTCCAACACAAGGAATCCAGCATACTGCCTTTTTAATTTGTATTAGTTAATTATTCCAGAAAAGTGAACCTGAAGATGGAAATATACTCCAATGATCATAATTTAATGAGTGTTTGGTATGCCTGGGAAAAGGTTTTATGATGCCTCAATTAATACTACAGGGAATTGCATGCATATTGAAACAAAGATAATCCAGGTGGTTCTCTTCCAACTAATGTTTTTGTCGGTCAAGCTACGAGATCCTGATACACATGTTGTATTACTTACAGATGTTCAGTGCATGAGTACAAGAGGAAGTGGTCCAGGTATATTGATGCGACATACTAATTAATCATGCTCACCACTTGGAGGTAACCCTCAAGGACTGGAGCTGTCATGTTGATACACGTGTGATAGACCACCCAGCGCGCTGTAACTATTTACAGCATTAGTGAATCCTAATTGAAATTTAATTAAAAGTGGTTTTATCCATGCTAGAAAACTAATAACATTTTTAAATTCGGTATTTTTCTAGTTTTTATTAAATCATGTTACTAAAGAATTACTAATCAACAGACAGAATTTCTTAATCTTCTGAAGAAGGCGATGTACAATTTTTAAACTGTTACTTGACACAAAGTTATGTGACTTACCATATTGTCACCTTCATTCTTGTTGTTATTACATATTAAATATTTTTTCATTGTGTTCCTTATGAATAATTATTTGTTGTTGTATTTCATTTCGTAAAATATCCTAATAATACTATAAATGCAAAAGTGTCTTTGTTTATCTGTTTGTTTTCACGCGTTTGAACTATTTAAACCGATTGTATTGAAATTTTACATGAGCATTTATGCGGCCCCAGGTATCAATAGATCTATTCTTATTTCAAAAATCCCTCCGGGCTACGCCCCTCTGGTCTTTAAAGTAGCCAAAAGTCCCATCTTGGTTTCTAAAGTTTTGAAAAATAATTAAGAGAGCCTGCTAAATTTAATAAACTGTTCTGCGTAGACATTTTTTATTATTTTCATTTCTGTTTACATTTATAGTAAGTACATTCCATAAGGAAGAACTATTATTTTTGACGCAGTTTTAGATTTTAGCGATAAGGTAAGTACTTGTTTACCTTAGAAAATGTTATAAAGAACTATGCTATATAAAAGTTCAACGGACTCTGCTTTTGAACTAATGCATCAGTTCTACGTTTACTAACTAATGTATCCACACACGTTTACGGAAATTTCTGGACCCGAACACTATTGAATCCTTAATTATTGACGGAACTACTCTACCATACTACGAAACACTGAAAAATCTTGGTTTGACATTTAACTCGAATTTGACTTGGACGGAAAGAGTGAGGGATATATGTAAAAGAGTCTTCGCATCTGTCCACTCACTGAAACTTTTACAAAGATTTCTACCTGAACGGATCAAACTACTATTGAAAAAATCACTAGTACTTCCACACTTCAATTACTGCAACTCTGTGATGAATGACATGACGTAGCACTTAGTGAGAAGCTGCAAAGGACTGAAAACTACTGTTTACGTTACGTTTATGATGTTTGACGAGACCATCACATTACACCGTACTATATTCAGGGAAATATTTTGAAATTAAAAGAACAACGATCAATCAAAATACTAAATTTAGTTCATTCAATTCTACAATCTGGATTTCCAAAATATTATTCAAACTATTTCCAATTTATATCTCATGATAGTGTAAGAAGCACTCGCTCTGGTTCTCGTACCTTAAGAATGCCCCAACACATGACTGTAGTATTTATAGATCTTCTCAAGTGATGGGTTGTCGTCTGTAGAACTCCCTCCCCCCAGAAATCACTTCCATTGAGGGAGATCGGCGGTTTCTGGCGGCACTGAGACGTTTGTACCGTGAACGGTTGGTCGGGGCGGGTCCGTCCTAGGGGTCTGTGCGTGTGGTGCTGGCATTGTGTGTGAGGAGTGTGTGAGATAAAACACCATATATATTATTTATTTCTAAAATGTTCTTATTATTTATTTATAAATTATTGTTATTAGGTATTATTAATAGTTTTTGGTTCTTATTAAAAGTGGAAGTTGTAATATTATTTTGTGTTATGATTGTATAACTATATATTTTTTTAGAAGTATCATATTTATAATTTGTAGTGTTTAGATTAATGTTTAATTTAATGTCTTTAGTAAAGTAGATCAGTGTTAATATTAATTTGGTTAATAGTTGTTAATAATTATTGTTCAGACAGGTTAAGTGTAAGAAAGGGCTATGAGGCCCTCCCTAACTTTGCCTGTTTAAATAAACAATTTTTATTTTAATTTCATTTCATTTTCATTTCTAATGCATCAGCTCTAAATATTCTAAAATATTAAAAATATTTTTCAGTTTATAAAGAAACAAACTCATAGTGCCATTCTTAATGTACTTTTAAAACTGTAGATTTCTAGCGTATATTAAGTATTATATATAAAAGACAATGTTACTATCTGACTTTTGTTACAAATTTAAAGATTTATATAAAACCCATCTTAATTTACTTTTGACAGAACTAGGCTTCTCTAATCTGCTATATACTCGTATATTTTCTTCATCGGGAAATAAGGCAACATCTAGTATAGAAAAATACATACTAAAAACAAATTAAATTACAATTGCCATACATATAAATGTTTGAAAGTATTTTATAGATCGTGGCAACAAGGCAAACTCAACATTGGCGTCAGAAATATAATTCACTTGAACCAGCAGGGGTAATACACATTCAAGGCCTACTAAATTGCGTGCAAAACATTGGGTAACTACAAACAGTGCAGGTATAAGAGGCAATGTAGTATAAGATTAACATTAAATTTAAAGATTGTTATGAAACATAAATTAGTTGTTTTTTAGTTGCCTACACAAAAGTAGGCTTCTTAAAACTGTGTATGTATATATATATATATATATATACATCATATTTATATATGTTTTATATATGAATATATATATATATATATATATATATATATATATATATATATATATATATATATATAATATATATATATATTACTGATCAGGAAAGAGGTTTTGGATGACAATCACTTATTTTTAGATACAGTCATAAACGCTGTGCTGTATAATCTTAGCGTTAATACAATACAATTGCAGGAATTACCTGAACACCTCTTTTAATTATACTAACATGCCAAATTTCGTAAAAGCAGACAATTTGTATCGCTAATTACAAAGAAATATTAACAATTTATTACTAGTAATACATTTCTTACAGTATATACATTTAATCAATGTCTTGAAGACCGTTTCAGATGAAAAAAATACTTAAATAGTCATTTAATTAGTTACTTAATTCATTCACATACATCTATTTACATACTTAATTATTTCAAATTCTGTAGCGTGGCTACACGTGTTTAGAGGTTAAACGTCATCTTAAAGCTTGCGTCGATAACAGCTCAATCCAACAGGTGACTTCATCGTTAAAATACACATGAACATAAAACAATAATTATTCTATAATTTATTCATAAACAAAAAATGCATTTAAAACGTTTACTGGAAAAAGTATTGGTTACAGGAACCGCACGAGAAAACTCCTATGCGTATCGCATGTGTGTATCTATACTACAAATTGACGTTTTATAAATGTTGTTTCATATAAATATCAAACGTTTGATAAGTTATGTTTTACAATAGGATGAACATAATTCAGATTTAGTACATTTCATCATTAGTCCTGAAAAAAGGGGTTTTCTTCCATTACGTTCTGTGAAAGACGACAGCCGAGTTAAAATAAATCAATACCCAAAAAACGTCTTTGCATGTATTTATAACCGACTAATTTAGAACATTTTTCAAACTTATTGTTTACGTCATCGAAAATGTGTTGACACATTTCTGGTTAATAGATATTAAGATGTTAAGTCCTTCTGTTACAAAAAGAAGTATTTCCGTTGTATATGGTACTAAAATATCGTATATGGCGATGAACTGTCTAAACATATCTTTATATTTGGTCAAGCAACTTGTATTGAGGTCCATTCCAGCGTGAAATTTTTAATTAAACTCAGTGAAGGGGAAGAAATTCTGATATAACCTAGACGCATTCATTCACCCTGCCTCCATAACACTCACGAGCCTACCGTCAACCTCAGCGCACAGTCTGGAGCAGTTGGTGCAGTGTATTAACAAAGCACGTTTCTAGCATTGTTATCGCGTTAAACAGTCCTTAATTTATAGGATGATTTCCTCTTAGTAAATTATATGCATTCAATAATTTTCGAGACATTACATTTTCTTAGTAATAAAAAATAATTAATAATTAGTTTGTTTAAAATTGTCAAAAAATTAGTGTGATATAATTAGCAGAGTTGTGTAGAAAATTCACAAACTGATACCAATAAGATACCAACAATTCACCTAATTTCCTATAAAATGTTTCTGACCTTAAATTTTGAAATAAAACTTTACTTGTATATTTTATCATAATAAACGTCTAAAGTGTCTATAAACACCTTATTTTTTAAAAACATTAGCATATAAAAAAAACCTTGTGCATTGTTGTACGGCTATCGGCTATCCCGACTAACGTTTTATAGAATAACTATCACACTCCTACATCGTTTGACGACCCCTGGGAGTGTCATGAAAGTTTTAAACGCAAGCGAAGGTCGAGTTTTATATAATTTTAAAGGTCTTTGTTATTAAAACACACTCTGATATAATTAGCAGAGTTGTGTAGAAAATTCACAAACTGATACCAATAAGATACCAATAATTCACCTAATTTCCTATAAAATGTTTCTGACCTTAAATTTTGAAATAAAACTTTACTTGTATATTTTATCGTAATAAACGTCTAAAGTGTCTGGAAACTTTTTAAAAACCTTAGCATATAAAAAAACCTTGTGCATTGTTGTACGGCTATCGGCTATCCCGACTAACGTTTTATAGAATAACTATCACACTCCTACATCGTTTGACGACCCCTGGGAGTGTCATGAAAGTTTTAAACGCAAGCAAAGGTCGAGTTTTATATAATTTTAAAGGTCTTTGTTATTAAAACATAATGCCGCAAACCGCGTTTCAAAAGATTTACTCGTTACGCAATGACGGAATTTTGTGTAGAATACATGTGTTACGAATCACTCAATAACAATGCACGTATGTACACTAGCACCTAGACATTTTACATACCCTGTAACATTCAATTTAAAATTTTCACTGGTTGTTTTAAAATTCTGATATAAATAAATAACACAGCTTCTTGCAAATAACATTTCCAATACGTAGATGCTGAGCTGAAGCTCAGGTAATCAGGAGTTACAATGTGCCCTGGAGAGAGAAAAGTGGCAAAGACACCTCTTAAAACTTTTTCAATTCCGATCAACTTTCTTTCCAATTCCACTTCTCTCGTTTTGTAATTGTAAATATTGGAATCGTGGGATTGTTGTAAATTAGCCTGTAGTTAGCTCTAGTGGTAACACCTAAGATTTTTATATTTTAAATAAGTATTTTATAACTTACTTCAACCTTTTAAGCAATTATATTTGAATGTCGTATGTACATTTGCGAATTATCAAAAGTAACCTAAATATAATTGAGCTACAAACTGAATGTGAACAGTTTCAGCTAATAATCTTAGGAATCGAAACTGCGTATAACATTTCCAATAACAATGTGGTCTTCTTATATCCTCTACTTCTCCAAAAGGTTTTATCTAGTAAGTCTATACCGGATAATTTAATATGTAACATTAATGGTGATGACAAAATGGTACGGGTCGCCAAACAGGCTTCTCTCAGGTTGCATTTTCAAATTCAAAGTTTCAATCCATAGCTCCTTAAATTACTTATGGAATTGTACTTCGCTGCGCTCAGCCAATTACTTGATCTTAAAAAGAGATAAAATCATAACAGGACATACATACATATTACATGGGCGATATAGAAGAGAATAATGTAAACACATTTTCGTTAGTGTGTTAGCATTAATAAGATTATATATAGAATATTTTAAAACTTCCATTTACCTTTGCTTTCTTTTCGGCGCTTTTTAAATTTTCAGGTGGTAAAGGAACAAGAAAACCGCTCAAAATACACCTGAATATACTGATCTAAAGACACAGAGAAGATGGTAGACTGCCGCTTGTAACTAATTGGTAGATATTAATTTGATTAGTGAAAATTGCGAAAGACTGTTTGAGCACCACGTTGTTTTAGTAATCACCTGTTTAAAACTAAGCAAAAATATTCTCTTAAGATTAACATTGGAACTATGGAAAATCTATGGTCGAATGTCCTTCAAATACTCAACAGACACATCAAGAGTGTAGGAACTTTCGATTGTATGTATATAAGTAATAGTTGTATACAGGGTGATTCATGAAGTTCTCCCCCCACTTCTACAGCACGTTTTACTAGTAAAAATAATGAAAAAATGTTATATAAACATAGGTCCGAAAACGCTTCGTTAGCGAGTTACAGCTAGCGAAAGATTTCGCCTGAATTCCTGGTTAAAGAGTAAAATAAAGCCATACTGAACTTTTGGAAAGGTTAATTAAGTAAGAAATATCGTGGATTCTTATGTATTTTTACATGATAAAGCTAATAAAATAGGTTTCAGAACTGTACCTGTAGTAGTTTTTGAGGAATTCAGGGTTAAATGCAAAAAATTGGGGCACGAAACAATGTTTTTTTAAGTTTGATGTACAATAACTTTGTTAAATTGGTAATAAATACATAAAATCAACAAACATTAATTGTAGAGAATTTAATTCTGAGAAAACTTATATAATCAAAGTGTAAAATAAAACAGAAATAAGTACCAAAAAATCGGTTGCCTGTAAAGTCGGTTTTACGGGCGAAGATTTTACGTGACAACGTCTTTTTCTCGGTAGAATATTTATTGATATGAATATTATTAAATTGCACAATAGGAACAAGGAATTGAATGAAAATAAGAATTGCACAAATTTTAACTATAGAAATATATTTTGTTTACTAAAACATTGTACATAATTTGAAATTAATTAAAATTTGTTATTGTAAATGGTAAAGTTGAATAAAACACTTACTAAAATTGGAATTTGAAATTCTTGCTAAACACAGTTAAATTCTAACTCCGCGCGTGGTGATTGGTCGGTTTAGTTCGTTTGTTTGGTCGCACTGTTATGACAGGTTAGAGGTTATAATTTGTTATTTTAAATGTTTGACTAGCAATACGCGCTGTTTCTTCTCAATCGACTGAATTACGATTGATTGCAGAGTGATTTAAACTAATAATTTACTTAACACTATCAACATTTGTCAATAGTATGACATAACCTATAAACTCAGTTTCTCAACTTTTGTGTCAATCTAACAATTAATCAATCAATCATAGTTTACGATAATGAAATATCAGTGTACAATTATTTACCTTTATTGTTGTAGTTGTTGTAAATGACGAATCTAAGCACTCCACATTTTCACGAATAAACATAGTTATCTGCTTTATCCCGTGCGGCGGACCCACAGTTATCTGCTTTATCCCGTGCGGATCCCGGCGGCGGACCCACTGGACGGGCATCGTAACGTTACCGGGCGTTACACTTTTTCATGAGTGACTCCGAGCCGCAACCTAATTTAAGACGTTGTCACGTCAAAATCGATTTTATTCAGTATAATACATTACTAGTTTTAAGCAAAATTAATCAGGTTGGGCCAACCGTACGCACCTTTTTATAATAGATGTTCGAAAATGAGGCCATCATTATCAATACATTTTGCAGCACGTTTGTGTATTGCTTTTGTCGCGTTTTTTAATTTTTCAGGACTTCCTTGTATCTGCACAGCCGAATCCATAATACGGGAAATTAATTCATCACGAAAATTCACTTTTGTCTTGTATACAATGTCTTTCATCCATCCCCAGATGCAATAATCCAATGGAGATAGATCTGGTGATCTTGGTGGCCAAGGGTGAGGCCCTCCACGACCAATCCAGTGTCCAGGAAATTGATGATTTAAGTAAGCAGAAACGGCACGTGAAAAGTGGGGAGGTGCTCCGTCATGCTGGAAGTACAAATTTTGTCTGAGATGTAAAGGAACATTCTCTAACAGCTGCGGCAACTCTTCTTGAAGGAAATGCAAATAGAACTCAGCATTTAGGCGTCCAGATAATATGAAAGGTCCAATCAGCCGATTGTGCAAAAGGCCACACCAGACATTGACGCTAAATCGGTGTTGAAAGTTCTGTTCCACTACCTCATGTGGATTTTCTTCTGCCCATAAGTGTTCATTGTGCAAGTTATTGACACCATCCCGAGTGAATTGTGCCTCATCCGTAAACAAAATACGCTTGTAGAGTTGATTATTAATATTCAAAAAGTTGCAAAACTCCAAGCGAAGCGGACCATCCCCTAGCTGTAGATGTTGAACCTTTTGTTTATGAAACGGATAAAATTTGTTTCGATTAAGTGACCTCCACACCGTTGACTGCGAAACTCCTATCCGCCTAGAAATACGTCGTGTACTTACACCTGGACTGCGATGAACAGCATTAATAACAATATCATCATCAAGTTGGACAGCTCGTTCATAATTGGTTCTAGTACTTGGTAGTGATCCTGTTTCCCGAAGAGTACGAAAAGTTCCTGAAATTGTTTTGGTATCTGGAATCCTCCTATTAATCAAATCAAATCAAATTTCTTTATTTTCCAAGACATGGTTAACATGTATAGCATGCGTCAAATGACGTTATTGTAACTAAAATTTTTCCTTCCGTTCTACATCAAAATCCTCAATCAAACATACAATTTCACCTTCATTCATTTCCTTTTATTCGCCAATCATCCCACCACCAGCGACGGGGCGACATACCTATTGGCTGGTCTCCCAGTTTTTTGCCAAATACTCGTCGACATTATAAAATGCCTGTGTCGCTAAAAAGCGTTTTAGACGAATTTTGAACGCCTTGGGCGTTGGGGCATTTTTTATTCGGTGTGGCAGCTTGTTGATGAAATGAACTCCTGCTTGTGATGGCAGGCGTTCATAAATCACCGTTCTGTGTTGGCCAATTCGGTAGTTTCCCCTGGCTCTGGTCTCATATGAATGTATGTCTTGGCCACTTGTCTTGACGCATTTTGACATACAATACTGTGTTGTTTCGAAAATGTAGAGACTCGGCAGGGTCAACAGCTGCAAACTTTTTAAAGATTCTCTGCATGACTCTCTGAATTTCAAATGTGCGATTATTCGAATCGCTTGCTTTTGCAATCTGAAGACCCTCATCAACTGATTGTTTGCACAAGCATCCCACAATGCCACTCCGTAGGTAAGGTGGGGGTAAATCAAGCCATAATACGCCGTCATCAGTACCTGAGTGGGGCAATATTTGGCTAGATTCCTCAAAACAAAATTTCCTGAGGATATTTTGGCGCAAACGTGATCAATTTGATTATTCCATGTCAACCCTCGATCAAGGTGTATTCCAAGGAATCTCGAACTATAGACCTCTTCTAGTATGGAGTCTGCCAACATAGTGGCAGGACCACACCGAGAATCCACAGGCCGAAGAGCAAAGTTGATGACATTGGTCTTCGTTGTGTTTGTTTGGAGATTGAGGCTGTTGAAGTGTTGAACGCAATTGTTGACATCAACAAAAGAGCGTTCTTCCAAGAGAGATGTTGATTTTTCACTGAAAAAGAGAGTCGTGTCATCAGCATACTGCACGGCCTTTCCGTGCATTAGTGATGACTCAATGTCATTGACATATAGCAGAAACAGAATTGGGCTAAGAATAGATCCCTGAGGAACCCCATAGTCCAGTCGGATTTTGTTTGAAAGTTGATTTGAGATTTGGACAACTTGAGTTCTGTCGCTTAGAAATGATCTAAGCCACAAGTGTGGCACGCCTCGGATGCCGTGTGTTTCCAAAATGTCGAGCAGATGTTCGTGGTCAACACAATCGAATGCCTTAGATAGGTCGAGAAAGACACCTAAGGTGGCATTTCGATTTTCTATACCCTCAACAACCATTTCAACTAGATTCGCCACAGCGTCGGTAGTTGATTTTCCTTTTCTGAATCCGAATTGGTATTCAGAGAATTGGTTGTTTTGATTTAAAAACTTCAGCATTCTGATCAAAAAAGATTTTTCAAAAATTTTGCTCAAAACTGGCAAAATGGAGACAGGCCGATAATTATTTGTGGAGCAGGGATCGCCCTTTTTATAAATTGGACTTACTTTCGCGGATTGTAGGAGTGAGGGAAATACTCCTTGTTCAAAAGACAAATTAATTAAATGTGTTAGTGGGCTCAGAATATGTTTGTAACATTTCTGTATGAGCCACATAGACGTCAATTCAATATCGTTCGATTTTTTGGACGGGAGCTGTCTAAAGATTCGATCAAGCTCTTCTTCTAAAACCGGTACCAGTGCCAGTGACGTTACTGGACTATGTATTCGCCTAAGATTCACTTGAGGCTGCAATGGCCGGGGGTTTAGCTCGCAAGCCACAGACGCGAAAAATCTGTTAAACTCGTTCGCCACCTCCCCAGCCTCACATACAAGTTCATCTCCAATTTTAAGTTTGATTTGATCACCCTGAATTTTGTTATTTTTGATGATGCCCCAAATTGTTTTTGAAACATTTTTTGAAGATATAATTGATTTTGAGACATCCTTAGCTTTCGCTGCTTGGATCACTTTCTTATATGTTTTTTTGTATCGATTGAAAAAGGGTTTGAATTCAGCGTTCGAAGTGTTTTTATTGATTTCGGAAAAAAATTTTAATTTCTCTCTCGACACCAATATACCTTTTGTGATCCAATTGCTGTTTGCCTTTTTTTGACAAACTTTGATTGTTTTCGTAGGACAGCACAAATTTAGATGATAATTTAGGACCTCGTTAAACGTTTGAAACTGCTGTTCTACTGATTGCGTTAAATTTAGAAAGTTCCACGTTTCTTTGGACAGGGAAGTGCTCAGAAGAGCAATGTTTCCAGGCCTCATGACTCTTACTGTTTTTGTGATTTTGAGCTCCCTTTCGAAGTGTTTTCCACTGATTACAGCCTCTTGGCCACAGTGATCCGAGATTGCTGTGTTGACCACGGACACCGCGACACCTGGAATGTTGGAAATGATGTTGTCTATAGCTGATTGAGTAGTTGCCGTTACTCGCGTTGGAGACTTGACAAGCAACTCAAGGCCAAAAGGCCTCAACAAATCCACACATCTTTTGGTGATTGGATTCTGGTTGTCCATTGCGTTAATATTGAAGTCACCCATGAGGATGAAGTCTTTTCTGTGATTGGTCAAGTCTGTAAGTAAGTGTTCAAATTTAGAAAAAAAAATTTCTTCACTTCCACTGGGAGACCTGTAAATTCCAATGACCAACAATGTTGTGTCACTGCCTTGAAGTTTGATACCAACTGCTTCAAAGTCGCGATCAACTTTTCCTTGAATTGAAAAATTGGAAAAGGTGAAATTATTTTTCACAAAAATAGCAACTCCCCCTCCTTTGGAGTGGTGTCGACAGTAAACGTCTGCCAATTTGTAATTTGGAATGTGGCAAAGATGTATGTTTTTGTTGTTGAAACCGTTTTCGGTTACAACAAGTACATCTGTTTTCAAATCTTCACACATGAGTTGAATTTCCTCAAGTTTGTTGGTTGCCGATTGAGAATTTTGGTGAAGCAGTCGTATCGTATTTTGAATGTGAAATTTTGAATTTTTTGTTTGTTTTTCTACACCGGCGGTCACACCACCCCGTCGCTTGAAGGTGCGGTCCCTAAAAAAAGAGAGCGTCCCTTGAGGCCGTCACCGTCCGGAGTACACGGTCCCCTCGCCGCTTCGGCATAGGTGACATGCTGGTGTCTTGGGGGATGCTGAGGGGTGTCGGCTGTCTCCCCGCTGGCAGCCACAGGCGCCGGCACGATGGCAGGAGGGGCGGCGGCCGTCGGAGCAGTGACGTGCGGCGGCCGCGCAGGCTTCCTCGGTCCCGCAGGGGCGGGTCTCAGCTCCAGGAGGCTCCCCACCACCATCTCAGCCATCAGCCGCTTACCCCGCATTGAGAGATGCTGACCGTGCCTCGTGAAATGCTTACGGCCGATTTTATTGAAGTCAATCACTTGAATGTTATAGCGAGCGGCCAGTTCCTCAATATAAGCATTCACGAGCACGGTCTCGTCCTGGATGGGATGGTTTGGTGCCAGGTCATGTCTAATTGGCAAGGTGACTACAGCGAGCTCGGTGTTGGCCGGTCTGGTAGCGATGTGGGCCTCCAGGTGACTGTATATGTTGCGTTGTTTGCCCACTGCTAGATCGTTCGAGCCAGCGATTAACACCTCGTAGTGGGTTCCGTGTCGAGATGGTGTGTGGCCCGAGCTCACGATGTCCAGCAGGCCGGCGCCAGGCATGCACCCGTCACCAACAGAGAACGGAGAGCTGGTCATGTCCCTGACAAGTCCCGCGATGTAACGGGCGTGACTGTCACCTCTAATAGTAATGGAGCGGAGGTGGGGGATCGGGGTAAGGGAAGTCTGCAGTTTTTTGCGAGGATTAAAATTGTTGTTTTGAGGATGGTTCGGACTGGAGAGGTTTGAGTTAGAGATTTCAGGGTATTTCCTTCTTTTTTGTCTATGAGCAGGCAGTTTTTTTATTTTTTACTGAAAACACCTGAGAGTGAGTTTTTTCAGCTGGAGATACTTTCTTTTTTGATGTCACTTTAATTCATGGCTGTTTAGAATTTTCATCTGCGTCCTTTCTTGCTGTCAACTGTTGATTTAAGTATTGATTTTCCGCCTGAAGAACCTCGATTGTTGTTTTCTGACTGCAAATAATATCAATATTCTCAGCACACCGCGCACACGCGGTTGACTGCAAATCGCACTGCGCACTGAAGTCCAAGGAATCGGGCGCGGGGTCTTTTCGCGTGCTGAGGGACGGCTCTGACTCGCACTGGACGCCGCGGTCCACCGTCGCGGAAGTGCGGGCGGTCCGGTCGACGCGGATCGTGTTCGAATTATTCACTGGAAATATCTGGTCCGTGAATTCAAGTAGTCGGGAGTCGGATTCGATGGTGTGATCCAACAGTTTTTTAAACTCGCTTTCCAGACGCGTAACCTCTTTTTTTAAGCCGGGAAACCTCCGCTACTGGGTCTTCAGGTGTTCCTAAGACTGATGCTACGCTTATTGGTTCCCCAGTTTGATAAATATATTTGGGGTCATTAGGGTAACGTAGTTCATATTCTTCTACAGCAGCTCTAGCATTACCATTACAGTAACCCAAAATAAAAACCATATCAGCGTATTCCTCTGATGTAAATAAGTAAGGCATTTTTTCGCTGAATAAACAATCGAATTATAACTCACAGAAAAATTGCATTTAATAACACGATTCACAGAACCCGATCTCCTGCTGTAGCTTGCAAAACACCACTAATACACAGTTCTAACGTAACAGTACAGAATACCATTGTTGATCAGCTGTTATTCGTGCGTTACCAACTTAGAAATTAATAAAGCAAAAAACTGCATTTCGATGATTAGTAAACAATAATGGGAAAATGTTTGCTTCATTTATTTTCGAACATTTGATGTAAATTTTTATTAAAAAAAAAATACAACGTGATAAAACATGATATTTTTATTTACAAACAAATTTATTTGTAAATAAAACAGTAATCTTGTTTTCTCAATTTATCTCATCATTAAGGAACAAACATTTTGTTTTTGTTTTATTTTAACTAAATACCTTACGGTATTTCTTTACAGCTAGCAATGTATTATACTGAATAAAATCGATTTTTTGGTACTTATTTCTGTTTTATTTTAGACTTTGATTATATAAATTTTCTCAGAATTAAATTCTCTACAATTAATGTTTGTTGATTTTATGTATTTATTACCAATTTAACAAAGTTATTGTACACCAAACTTAAAAAAACATTGTTTCGTGCCCCAATTTTTTGCATTTAACCCTGAATCCCTCAAAAACTACTACAGGTACAGTTCTGAAACCTATTTTATTAGCTTTATCAGGTAAAAATACATAAGAATCCAGATATTTCTTACTTAATTAACCTTTCCAAAAGTTCATTATGGCTTTATTTTACTCTTTAACCAGGAATTCAGGCGAAATCTTTCGCTAGCTGTAACTCGCTAACGAAGCGTTTTCGGACCTATGTTTATATAACATTTTTTCATTATTTTTACTAGTACAATGTGCTGTAGAAGTGGGGGGAGAACTTCATGAATCACCCTGTATAACTAAAATTACCATAACAATATTAATAAATACTTTTAATGAGATTTTTATATTGGACAGTAAAAATAATATATTTTTGTAATCCTTTTTTTTTTTTTTGTAATATTGACTCATCTTAGTTTGAGAATCTTTTAATCTGGTCTTTGTTTCTCTAAACCTGCAAGGTTAGGCAATACCATTCAAATTTTCTTATGTCATATCGGAATGTAAAAGTATGTTTGTTTTTGTTGCCAATCCGATCAGATATGGATGACCGCCAATAAAGACATAAACGAACACAGTCCAATCCCTTGTAATCCTTGAGTAAAGTAACTTAATATCCTTGACCTGGATATGTAACTCGCTACTTACAGAAGAAGCCACCATATCTACTTTGAGAATGTAATAAATACCCTTTTGATACATTTTAATATGTGAATTATATTGTAAAATATATAATTAAATTATATTATTATGTTATTTAGACTTATTTTTGAGAAAATATATTACTTATTATTCTAGTTTAGGTAGTTATAAGTCAATGTATTATTAATGTAATAAATATGAAACTTCTCAGTTGTACAGTAATGTTTTTGTTACTTATACATCTCAGAAACTAAGTATTACATGTATCTAAGGATGGATAAGGGGAAATTTTAGCTGGAGAGCCGCTATTGGGGTAGAGAGAGGGGGTCCGCTGGGGATCTCGCATTAATATTCTAAGTATTGAAAACACTTCTAACTTATTTTATATTTTAAACTATATCCAATTAATAATTAATCAAATTATTTATTTATATTATGACTTTAATTTTCAAATGTTAGTTAAAAATATAATTTACATATTTTTATATTTAAATATTGTAAATAATCAATACATACGAAAACTAACATTAATAAAATATAATATACCTTTTATAACTTTTAATAAACTGAAGAAGCTATTGGGAAAAATATATAGCCCAAAGTCCTATTGAAATTAAAAGAAATTTTTCATTAACTATTTGCTAATGAATTTATTTTCCTTATAAATAAAACATTAGGCCTTAATGTCATGGCAGCGGTGCCTTTTACAATCTAGTCCATATTACAGAACATAAACCAAAATGCTCGCCTACCTCGGTTTGGTTTATTTGGTTCTCTAATAGTTTTGGTTCATTTATGTCACTTTACCGTAAATCTTTGTATCTTCAGTGGTTAATGATGAACTAGAATATAGCAAAAAGCTAACGAAGTTTCTCAACGAAACAGCCACTTCCTCGAGATCCTGGCATAAGTGTAAAGAGAAATTGGGTTTAGCTTTCGCGATAATTACAACGCATAATAATCATAAACAAAATTATTACTTTTCATTTTTAAATGTTATAACTTAAAATTTATGTTATGTAACTCATTCTTATAAGAGGCTTAAATAGGAGAATATATGTCTTTGCGGAATTTTCGTTGAGCTATACTTTAATAATACTTTAAATACTATATTATGTGTAGTATTTGAAAAGAAATATTGAACGTTTTATTGGAAGTTATTGAAATAATAAGGTCTTCTACCTTGAGCTATACCTCAAAATCCGGTAGTCTCCGATATGACAGATCTGCAGGTAATGTACCTTTGTGTTAAAATGTACCAAAATAGCCTGAGCACAGAAACAGCCATTGAGAGACATTCTGACCTTTATAATCCGTTCTGTCTTCCTACCTCACCTAAAGCCACGGGATCTAGAGTGAACATTATTACGACCCCTGGCTCAACCAAGAGACATCACTAAACGTCTCTTGATTAAGGCAGTAAAAGTAGTTGAATGAAATGCTTATTCAAAGCTCATCTCTTTTTCCACCAAACTCGGAATAAAAAAAATTCAGGAACCCTTTCATGGGCGACAAAGTGTTTACAAATAATATTATTATCCTAACCGTTAATCCTTTCGAATCTACACGAGGGAAAAGGATTGTCGATAGGAAAAAGTACTTAATGGGATTGTCTGAGGTAATACTGATATTTCACTTTGGTAAACTGAGTATTGAGAATATGTACATATATGTACTTATTTGTGTGAAGTAGGATATTGTATAAGCAACACACATCTTCAAAATTAAATACTTGTAATAAAAACTAGAGTTAGAACCATTTTTTATTAGTAACTGGGAACGGAAATGTAAGTAGCCAAGTAGAAAATGTAGTAAGATAAGAAATAGTTTCAGTGATAGCACACAGGATAGCATATAACGATAGAAAATACCTTTTATACTATTTTTCTTATAGTATAAAACTTAAAATATTATAGAGAATTAAACTGAGATGAGTGGATGAAATATATATTTGGATGGAAACAAGTATGAAGAAATGAAACAGCTAAATTCATTTGTTTTCATTTGTAGTGTTTTTTGGTAACGAACGTCGTTGTACCAAAAAGTGTTCTATTATTATGAGAATAGAACACTTTTTGGTACAATAGCAATAAGTGTTGACGATATGTTAGTAAATGAGAGAGATTATTAAATAATTACATAAAAATATAAGAAATCAATATTGTCGTAAGAACCATAAATAAAATCTTAAGTACAGATCTTTATACTTATTTAAAACTTTGTATTTTTTCAAGATTAATTGAGATAATGCAACGAAATATTTCCTACTTATTTCTCTTAGAAACCGCACTTAACATTGGGAAATAAAAAAATCTAGTTTTCTATTAAAAATAGGCTACCATATGAAATTTCCCAAATGTAATGACTGAAAAACAGGAGATTGTTTTAAAAATAATATAAGAATAATTGTATAACAGGTAGTTTTATAAGTAAAATTTGACACCAATTTTATTTGGCAAAAAAGTAATAAACGAGTAATAAAGGTTTCTTATCACTAAAAATTACACTTCAAGTAATTAAGTTGTAAGGTTCTTATTTATAATCAGCTGATTGCTGCATTTATCACTTGAAATTAACTCCTTATTACTCTAATTTTGTACACTCTTTATTCGCTTTGTTCGAATGCACATGCAAGTTTGCAGAATTGATATTTAAATTATCATCGAGTTGTTTATGTGCTGTAACCAAACATACATTTAAAAGGTTTAGGCAATGTTAAAAAAAAGTTTTATAACTTTAAATGGGTTCGTTTACTCATAGTTGAACCCTTATTACTTAAATATGCCAGGTTTTTAATTTAAAAATAAAATAACCAGTACGTTATTGTTGATTGTATTTAGAAAAAAAATATATATTTTATGGTAAATATACAGGGAAATACCAGACCACCTGGGACAGTGATTGTAGCGGTATAAGAAGTAAAAAACAGAAACTCCGATTCATCGTACCCCTCCCCATTTTGTGGCCAAAGAATTCTATAAAATTATTTTGAACCCCAAAAACCTATAAGGAGTATTTCTGGGGTTTAAGGGGTTGTTTTTAGGGAATGGTTTTAATTTAAAGATGCGGCTTGTGTTACCTGATTATAAAGGTTAAAAAGACATAAATTTTACTTTTAAAATATTATAAATACTGAAAGGTGACGGACGCTTCAAAAAATTTAAGCTGTTGTATGTTTTGAATTCTTGTTGAATTGAATTAGATTTTTTCTGTTTCATATTATTAATAATGTATGGTCCGTTATGTTTAAAAAAAAGGAAAAACACAATTAAGATACAGTATATTTCATCATTTCCGAAAGTTGTGTTTTTCCATTACGCGATCGTTTGTTCTGTGCAAGGCGACACCCAAGCTAAAATAAATGGTCAACAAAAAAGTTACGTAATTTATTGATTTTCATCTATTTATTTAACGGATTAGTCTATAAATATTTAAAAAAAAATTGATAGGAAAAATGCTGAAACATTTCTAATAAATACATATTAGGATATTACGTCATCCTGTTACAAGAAGAATGAATGTGTTTTCGTTGTATATGGTACTAAAATATCGTATATGGCGATGAACTGTCTAAACATCTCTTTAAATTTGGTCAAGCAACTTGTATTGAGGTCCATTCCAGCGTGAAATTTTTAATTAAATTCAGTGAAGGGGAAGACATTCTGATATAACCTAGACGCATTCATTCACCCTGCCTCCATAACACTCACCAGCCTATCGTCAACCTCAGCGTACAGTCTGGAGCAGTTGGTGCAGTGTAACAACGCACGGTTCTAGGAATAGCATTGTTTCACATTAAACAATCTCTAATTTGTAGGTGTTTTTCCTTTCGGTTTAAATTATTTAGATTTAACAATCTTCCGGAGATTACTTTTCAATGAATAAAGTATTAGTCTTAACTGTAGTTTGTCAACATTTTCAAAAAAATACCTTAATTTTAATTAGCACTTGTGTTGAATTTTTTAAACTGGTAGCAATCAGTCTAATTTAATTAATTTAATAGAAAGCATTTGTCAGAATATTAAATTTTTAAATAATTTTAAATTTATATTTTATTATATAAGTTTGTAAAATGTCTAGCCAAATCTTAATATAATTTAAATCTTAGCGGATACAAATTTAAAAACCTTTCACAACTATTATGTTCGATTGGTACTGAAGCCTTACTAATTAGTACTGGTAGTAGTTCTCTCTTTACCAGTACAGGATTTCTGTGACGTTTCACAAGCTTAATGGATAGTTTTGGTTGTAAAAACTATTCACAGAACCTTCCATCAGCTGTTATAGCAGCTTCATTGCACATTAACGAAATGTTGTGAACTAAATCATCTTTATGACACATTTAAATAATAAAATAATGTTAGAATTTAAGGTTGGATACTACGTAATTTGTCAGATTTTCACTTTTGTCCAATATTTCTTTAAATATACATAATGCTATGCTTAAAATGCAGAAGTAAGTCATTTTGCAATTAAAATCAAAATCCGATAATTATGATTTTGATTGTCAATAGAATACTTTAAAATAAATAATATTTAGAGTTATACCAGATCACCTTCCATTATTGCAGCGTCTGATATCTCACGCTATCTCAGACTTTGCTCCTAGAATGTGGAGGTGATTCCTGCATTAAAAGGAAGGTGAACTGGAGCTAAAACTCTAAATTAAATTGAATTAACTCTTAATTTCAATTGAATGGTACACCCTACCATAGCGAAGTTATGTGTATAAAACCGGTTGTGCACTCAGTTGTGTACTTGATGAGACAATGAGACTACCACTTCACTTATTTATCGGTATCTCTGATGTCGTAACGATGTAAAATGCTTCGTTTTGAGCTTCTTCTAAACTCTAAATTCAATTGACTCAACCCTTCCTACCATAGCTATACTATGTGTAGAAAACTCGGTTGTTCCATCGTGCTTAGAGATCGTGTCCATCGTAGTACAATCAATGTGTACGTGATGAGACCACTTCACTTATCTATAATCGACTCTAATGTCGAGACGATGTAGATGTTTCGTTTTGAGCTTCTTCTAAACTCTAAATTCAATTGACTCAACCCTTCCTACCATAGCTATACTACGTGTAGAAAACTCGGTTGTTCCATCGTGCTTAGAGATCGTGTCCATCGTAGTACAATCAATGTGTACGTGATGAGACCACTTCACTTATCTATAATCGACTCTAATGTCGAGACGATGTAGATGTTTCGTTTTGAGCTTCTTCTAAAATCTAAATTCAATTGAATCAACCCTTCCTACCATAGCTATACTATGTGTAGA
Source organism: Homalodisca vitripennis (assembly GCF_021130785.1). Classification (NCBI taxonomy): domain Eukaryota; kingdom Metazoa; phylum Arthropoda; class Insecta; order Hemiptera; family Cicadellidae; genus Homalodisca; species Homalodisca vitripennis. The sequence continues at coordinate 107,750,457 of NC_060213.1, forward strand.
AAACTCGGTTGTTCCATCGAGCTTAGAGATCGTGTCCATCGTAGTACACTCAATGTGTACGTGATGAGACCACTTCACTTATCTATAATCGACTCTAATGTCGAGACGATGTAGATGTTTCGTTTTGAGCTTCTTCATCGTCGACTTTCTTTGGATCTCTTGAGACGAACATGAGTCCAGATTCCAGGAGTCAAGCCTGACACAGAGTCAGATATCAGACGCTGCAATAAAAGGAAGTTGAACTGGAGCTAAACTCTAAATTCAATTGAATCAACCCTGCCTACCATAGCTACGTTATATTTATTTTTAGGTAATATTTGGGCATTATAAACAATATCTTATCCCACCAATAATGCGGGAACATAAGGGCCTCTGATAAGCTGAAGGTTGACGTATAAGCTTACCCCAGTGGATAACCAGGTTTGAGTAAAGAACTTTACTATAATATTCTTTTTAGCTTCGAAATGGGGCAGAAAAAGTAATACAATCTCCTGAGTAATGGCTGATTTAATAATGAGCCTCAAATCAAGAGTACAATAATAACTTTGTAAAAGGGAGAACAATGGAACAATGGACGGAAGGGTCTTTGTACCTAACAATAGAGGCAGCCGATCGTATTGTACAACTAAGCTTTGTCGTTATCTCCACAATCTCTGTATTATGTTAATCCGGAGGTCTTGACAGTTACACATCACAAGCTTGTATTTCTTAGTATAAAGTGTTATGGAGGTTAGTGTTTCTTTGTATCAACAGAGCCCTCTTATTTTAGTTTATTTTGGGAGTATAATTACTTTGTGTAGTTCAGAGAATGAATGCATGTTTACAGGCTATATTTGACTGAATAAATACTTAATTAATTTTTTTATTGGGACGTCTAAGATGAATGTGTCGTCCGATATCAAGTGCATTCGACATTTTCAATTGTTATAAACCTTTTGCTTGCTAAGGTATGGCAATCCTTTGTTCACGTTTAACGCTGTCAGATCTCTTGAAATAGACAAGAATAATTTTTATTACCTATTGCACTTATAAGACAAAATACAGTGTATTGAAATATTTTAAGGATTTTATTCTTTGATCACAGATTGTTTTTAAGGATGAAAAATCTGTATCCACTTGACCTCTCACGTGGCCACTTTGTTAGAGAGTTGCAGCCTTACGCTGTAATTAGGCCCGTTTTGAATGTTAAAATTTCAAAAAAATATTTAATAAATGATGTGAGAATTTTATATAACAACTAGCAGTTACCTGCGGGATTGCACGCAATTTTTCATTGGATAACAAGAACATCATATGCGTACTTTTTAAATAGCATAATAAAAAATTCGAAAATAAGTGTTTATCACTGGAAGATATTCAAACTTCTGTTCCAAATAAGAATAATTAGACTAATGTTAAAAAGAACAGTATTCGGTGCGCTGAAGGAAGAGGATAAAAAATGTTCCATATGTTCCAATAAAATAACTGAAAGTTCTCTACGAGATTCCGTAATATTTGAATGCACAGCTCTAATAATATTAGTTGAACTACTTCAGGCCAGTGGGAAGTAATCTAAAATCCATAATTTTCATATTGAAAGTACTTGATGATGTAACGTAAAATGATGGAGCTCTACGATACTTTTTAGCTGGAAGTAAGCATCTTAAGTACGTGTTCATGGATTCAAAAGTCGATCAAAATTTTAACTGGCCCTTATTTTATGCTTTTTGCGTTTATGGGCATTTTTGTTTTAAATAATTAATGCGCCATGGTTGAATTTGTATTGCTGGCATTATCAAAAGAATATATCCATACATAAGTCTAAGATGCCTATTTCAGTCAAAAAGTTATTATTTTTGCGGCCCTTTGTTATTTACTTCCAGTCAAATGCATGTTATGGTGACGTAATAGTTTGAATTGTTGTCCAGACCATGGAAATATATACATAAATAAATTTAAAAAAGCCTATTTCAGTCAGAAAGCGCCTATTTCGAACCCTTACTACTTCTAGTGTAAGGTATTGTCTATACCGTAGTAACGTTTGTATTGTTGCTCGAACCAATAAAATATGTTAGTCTGGAAAGCCTATGTCAGCCACAATATATTTTATTTTGGCTGATATATATTGTATATTATATTATATATATTAATTGTAACATATTTCTGGTCTAAAATATGTTGGTGACTTACTAGTGGTTGCATTGTCCCCACATCAAGAAAAAAACATATACACATAGGTTCCTAAAGTTATACTACAGTTATACTAACATCACATTTCCTAGAAAAACACTATAATATTAGTCATTCAAGTTGAATGTAATGATCATAATTTATCAGTATAATACAATTTCTATTTTCATGACATAAGAAAATTGAACGGCTGTTTTAAAGTATTTCTACAGGCTGCAACCCCATATTAATCACAATGAGTTTTAATCTTCATGAAGATTCTTATTGTATTTGTTGAGAATAACAATGTTGTTACAAGTGTATCAAATATCATCTTTAAATGTCATTTGGAATATTAAAAACATATATGCAATTCTACTAGGGGTTGTTACTTCATGAACCCATATGGGTTATTGTTCATTATGAAAATCCTTTTTTTCTATTTAGGTCAGGCTTGTGTGTCAAATTATATATTTATAGGACACTAGCATGTTAAGAAACGAATATTTATAGGTCTTCTAGAGGTTGCAACCATTTTTCAACCCCTATGGGTCGTTAAGCTTCATACAAATCTTTATCTTGTCTCTCGAGAGGATGAGGCATATTTTTGTCAAGTTTCATCTTTAAAGATGGATGTTTACATAGCGATGGATGTAAAAACTTGTCCGATGGGTTGCAGCCCTAGTTAAAACCCTATGAATAATTGATTTGTGTGAAAATATTTTCCTTGAGAGTTTAAGGTATATATGTGTAAAATTTTTGTATGTCAAAAGAACATCGGGAAATTGAAAAACGCAGCATAGGTATTCTATGCGTTGCAACACAGTTTCTTCCTCAATTGTTATTTTATCTACATAAAAAGTTTTTATATTTTAGCCATAAAGCATATGTGTGTAAAATTTCAACTTTCTAAGATATCGGTATGTTGGAGAATTAGCGACGAGTTAGTGAGTGATGGCCTTGCCTATTTCAGAGATACTAGCTCAAATCTATTGTTAGGTTCCTGTCTTATTTGATTGACTTATATTTTGAATTTATTTTAAGTTCACAAATTAAAACATTACAGGATTCACGTGACATATGTGTTTAGTGATTTAAATATTATTATAAGGGGAAATCAATAAAACATGAAATTTTTCGTATTAATTAAATTGGTACTACTATTTCTAATGAGTTCAGATGAGGTAAAGCTTATTGATCATCGCGATTACTATAATCACCGTAATCGGGTAAATATTGCAATATTTTTACCAAATAAATATTAAGAACCTACCTCGTCCTGTTACGGGAAGAATGATCGTATTACCGTCACTTGTGCGGTACTGAAATATCGTATATGGCAGTAAATTTTCTAAACATATCTTTATATTTGGTCAAGCAACTTGTATTGGAATCCATTCCAGCGTGAAATTTTTAATTAAATTCAGTGAAGGGGAAGAAATTCTGATATAACCTAGACGCATTCATTCACCCTGCCCCCATAACACTCACCAGCCTACCGTTAACCTTAGCACTAGTCTGGAGCAGTTGCTACAATATATTCAACGTTAAGTTCTAGGAAACAATATTCTCACGTTGTAAGTTCCCTAATTTTAGAAAGTTTATTGTTATTGAATATATGTATGAAGCTGACAGACAACATTCAAGAGATTAATCTGTATCAATGAATAAACATTTATTCAAATGTGTATTTTGTCCAAACAATAATTAAATCTATTTAGTACACGTTATCTTTACATTTTTAAAATTGTTGGTAGTAAGTCTAGTTTCCTTACAAGATGTTATTCTCCTAAACTTCTCTAAAGTTATTACTATTCAATACCTGTTTTAATTCTGATATAAATATAAATAAATAACTAAAAGCTTCTTGCAATAACATTTTCAGAACGAAGAAGCTCAGGTAATCAGGAGTTACAATGTGCCCTAGAGAGAGGAAAGTGGCAAAGACATCTCTTCAAACTTTTTCAATTTTGATAAACTTTCATTCCAATTCCACTTTTCTCGTTTCGGAACTGCAAATAGTTGAATTGTAAGATTACTGACAATTATTGTTTTCCTCACCTGTAGGTAGTTCTACGTATATGTAGAGAATGTGGTAACACATAAAACGTTTTACATGAAATAAGTTTATACTCTATTTCATTACTTTATTAGTTACTTATCAGTTTAAAATAATTATTAATCAATAGTATATGTTCATTTATAAATTGTCAATTTGTACTAGTTCGAAATGTAACCCCACAAGTAGTTTAGGTAAACGATGTGACTGAACACTTGGTACCGAGTACTTTAATATAAAGTTTTATTTGTGAGAACTTCAAGATAGTTGGCCTTGGTATTAAATTGCTTGCATAAATTTCCAGGTCTATAGCTAAACGTGTTACTTTGTCACATCATAAATAATGTCATATGATTGTTATCAGTTTGTTTTAAAATTTATTTGTTTTGAGATTTTCTCATGGCCGTCATTGTTGCTCATGATACAATGTAAAATTTTCGGTGACCCTCAGACAAATTCCACAGTGACGTTCACCATCATCATAACCTACATAGAACTGAAGCTACTGTATTTGAAAGTTCCTCACACAGGCCAGTGGCCCGTGAGGACGGACAGACTAAGGCTTAAAAGGGAATCAAATTCTCCTTAAAAAAAAAGAAAAAAGAAAAAGTTCGTTTTCTAGTTATCGTGCGGCCACGTGTAAATTAGGTTTTCAGCGCCGCGAGTGATAGACTTTGCTACACTCAGCCAATGAGCACATTTCTAACAGTATGATTAGTTATTGAACGCTATCACCTGTTTTTCCTCATATAATTCATTACTTATTACTACTCCCGAGATTTATTGGTTTTATTCTAAGGGCAAATTTTAAGAGTTCAAAGATCATAGAGTTAAAGTTTTAAACTGTATAAAAATGAAAGATAATTTGTTCTATGCAAAGAAAACTGTTAATGGGAGAAACGGATGTATCATTATAAAATACTATCTGTACAATTTACATTATGTTTCAGTTACTTAAAATTTCGATAGGATAAATATTATAGTGAAAACGTCGTCTTTAAAAAATTTAAATATAATGTATTTTAATATACCCCGATATACTTTTACGTTTCTTTTAAGAGAACACAAAAAATTGCGATATGATGTTTGTGTGCTTATAATTGGCTAACTTCCAAACAGAAAAATAAAAAAATTTTATATTAACCCCACACATTTGTTTCACAATAAGAAGAAATTTCACAATGGTTTAGTGAATACAATTTGAACATTACGAATCTTTGGGAATCAAATATAAATTTAGTTTTTAACAATAGCCATATAAATATCAACCCCTTTGACAAAATAATTTAAAATATTAAGTATTTTGACATATTTATGATATCTAATTTAAATCCTGAATTTTATCAATGAGCCTCTGAGTGTTCCGGAACTTCTACCTTATAAACCTTATAAATTATTTATAATCAGATTAAAATCAGCGAATTTTGTAGAATATCAAAAGAAAACAATATTGAAAAATCTCTTGTTATGAAGCTAATGTTACTCAAACAAAAGTTCAAATTGCCCTTTTCCACCTTGTTAAATCGCTTGTTACTGAACCATTAAAACTAATTTCCTTATAATCATTTATATTTTTATTAAAAATAACCTTTAATATCATAAGAACAAAATTTAGTTATTAATTTGTTTAAAGTTTGTTTAATTAAAGTAAAGTTAAATCCTAACGAGTACTTTCAGTTTCGACACGGCTTCGTCTATAAATTACAAATTTATTACTATTTTTATCATTGGTTGAACTAAAAATAGTATCCTAATGATTATTGGCTTATTAATTGGACTAATTTTGTTACTTCGTTTCAAAACGCAATTTTATAAACTGCTAGATACAAAGGGTATAAAGAATAAATTATTTATACATATTTAATTGGGAATTAAACCTTGTATTACAGTCTTGCATCCGTTTTAGATTGAAATATTTGTTTAATTAAAAAAACCTTGGGGCACAGCCGTTTAAGGCACAATTTATGAAAACAAACATTCTATTAACAATTTTTTAATGATTCTAAGAGAAGTGGTAGCCATTTAAAGCACTATTATTACAACGGTTGAATATTATACAACTAAAGAAAGGTCCAAAGAAAAAGTACTGGAGATATGTGTATAAAGTATTTACTATATCTACATGAAAAATTACTGGAGGGGACAACATGCTTGTTATATATAAAAAAATATTTCCTTAAAAACCTATCATATAATTTTTATAATTTTAACATTGTCATCATGTAAAATTTTATTTTAATAGATGAATATAATTTCCTTGTAAATTATTTTAAAAAGCACTATAACACTTTTTATTTGTTATTATCAGAGTTTTTATTTGGTTCTGTCTACAAAATTTCCTAATTTTTAGAAGCTAAGTTCCTTCTGAATTTAGTAATTATTTAACTTTTTCTTTCTTTAGGGGATTTATTTTAAGGAGCCATATATTTAAAAACGCTCTGACCTAAAATCGACTTTTGTCAATAGTAGTGATAGCTCCGATTTAGAGTATTACATAATGTTTGTAGGCATGATCTGCCTTTGTCAAAATCTCCATCGATATAATTTAACATATTGCTCCCGGACATATTAATACTACACAATCATATGTCAATTTAAGATAATCAATGAATTGCACGGTTGAGAATGGTCAGAACTGCTAAAGTTCCCATCATTCAGACCGGTCTTTCTTTATGTCAAGATACATGGAATGAATTACATATAATCACCCTTACCTTGTCTCGGTTGGTCCAGGGTACAACCTGCGTGGATCGGTGAAGCCAAGCCGTGGTGGGGCAGTTACAGAGCTCCCATCACTTTGATTCCGTGAATTTTAATCTCTGAAGAAAGGCATGGATTTTGAAGAAAGAAAATGGAATTTGACATGTGTGTTTGTTACCTCATAAGTAATTTAAAATACACTGTTTCCCTTTCCGTATTTAAGGTACCAACTCACCAGCCTTGAACGTTCAGTCATTCAGTGGTTTAAATGGTTCAAAATACATGGTATCAACCAATGATTATCGATTATTATAGGAATGTTTTATAATGTGAGAAGGTCCATGAAATCCGTGTATAACAATCCAATCTCATCAGCCTCTCTGCGCTACGACACGAATGTGTTTATTCTCTCCTGTACATAAAAGAAGATGTGATCAATCTTACTGATTAAGAAGAAGAGGGAAGTCATTACTACGAGACTGTTGGTGTATTTCAAATTAAGGTAGAAATTAAACCTTTGCTGTCTCTAGTCCAGATTCAAAGTCCAATGTCCTTGTCAGTTACGTCATTTTTCTCCACCGTACTGATTTTCAGTAATATAAGAAACTAGACACTTCTGAGCACATATGGGTAGAGGGATTTTCTGATTCTTTGGAACTAACAGAAAGCTTGGAGAATATTGTAACGGCTTGCGGATATTTCACTGAAAAGAAGTCAAATGAGTATTGAAGAGGTAATTTAGCCACAGCCTGTGTCCGTCAGACTATCTAGGCAACAAGACGGCCTAAATACGAAAAAGATGTGTAAGGCTTATTCATAAAGTGTATTTCTTCGTTAAAACTTAAAAGCACACTACAAACAGCTGGATGACAAACGTGTTGTTTATGATATGCATTTGCTTATCACTATTATGATTTCCTCTTAACCTAGAATTTGGGATATTTTATTTCAAAAGTATCCCAGGACTCCATCGTATTATGAAGGATGACTAATGTTCTGATGTAAGGATAGAAATGTGTTATAGCGTAGTATTATTGATGTGGAATTTAGGATTAATTTGTCATTTTAACTCAAAACATCTTTATCTATACACTTCTGAAAACTGTATTGATTTTCATCCAACTTCACGGAAATGTTTATCGGGGAAAAATAGCAAATTCATATTTTTCATCGAAAATATAAAAGAACCACAAATACTCTTTCAAGAGCAAAACCTAAAATAAGAATTACTCCAAATTTTGCTGTTGTCTTATCTTCTTAAAATGATAACTGAAAAATGTTTACCTGATTTATTATTAATTACTTCGTTTCACAAAATATCCAATGCATCAGATTATAAATGCTTTCGTTAAGAAAGCTACGGACTTCGACTTTGGGGTTCTTCTATATTGGTATAAAACAGTTCAATTGTTACTAAAATCGTGGTAGCTATTCAATAAAATACATGAAATTCTGCAGAGAAATTGCGGGCAAAGGCGCGGGTAAGTGCTAGTCTTCTTATAACATGAACAACTGCCAGTGAAGGCAAACGTTCGTAAACCACCACGCTAGTTATCTCCGCTTCTTGTCAAATGTTCATGCACAAAAAATAAGGTTGTTTATCAGATGTGAAAATTAACAGTTTCCAAATTTTAAAATTTGAAATGCTGACGATCCAACAGTTACAATCCTTTATCCTGCCATTTTCCACTTATCCGGCAAGCAAAAACGGTAAGTGATGTATGGCCATTAGGTGAGCTATTATGTAAAGAATCCTGGGGATGGGGGAAGGGTGGGGTTAAAGACTGAGAAGAGCTCTTGACATAATGGAGCGGCGCGAAAACAAATCAGGCAAAATGGAAGGGGCGGTCCGATGGAGAGGATACTCGAAGGGTTTATTCTGAAAAATGGCTTTTAAGTAACGTTGTTTATCATAACTTTCCAGTGACGGAAATGCTGAGAGGAGGTTATTTCCAAAACGTTAACGTAAGCCGGTTATAATATACATTGTTAAAAGATTTAAGGTGTTTTCGTAAGGAGGCTTTCCAAAGTTTCAGTATTAATCTTGACAGTATTTTTGTTTAGTTGAAAACAGATGATTGCCAAAACGCATGTGTTGGTGGGCGAGATATTCTCAAAATGAACCAACTAAATACTAACCGATTAGTTATAACATCCAATGTAGTCCTCCTCCGCAGACTAATGGTTATAGTCTCGGCACTAACTGAGAGATCACTGGTTCAAATCCCGGGGAGGGCCAATCACGCATAGACACGAAACAGAGTGTGTGTACTTTGAAAATAAACCAGTGTACGTCGAAGCCGACATAGCCGAAGTTAAGAGGCTTAAAAGAGAAAAAAACAACCTATGTACTATTAGATCTGATAAGAATAATTTGTTCGGCCACGAGTATATGCACAATTCTTCTGTTTCTTGCGTTAGAGTATCTCAAACCCAGGTGTAATTTGAACACAATTCTCTCAACTCTGTTATTTGAAAATATAAATAGCTTATACACTTTAAGTGCTTAAGTATTCCGAAGTCACCTGAACAGAATAGGTATTCCAGTTCAGGAAACACTGTGCAGGAAATGTGGCGAGGCTGATGAAACAGCCAAGCACGTCATATTTGAATGTCCGGCATTACAGAGCAAACGCTCAAGATCCCTAGGTGTTCTTATGCATACGGAAGAGGGGTTGGAACAGGAAAGCATTGTTCAGAAGATCTCATGGTTTTGTAAAGGCCTGGGATTTGATACAGCTTAAACCTGGGAGAAGGTGCACAATAAGCCGGATGGCTGAGAGGCAACTACCAGGCCTAGGAAACCTGGTAGTTATTACCTGTTTCCTAAAAAAAGTGCTTAAGTAAATCCCATCAATCAATCTCCTAATAATATCAGTAAGAAGCAGGGCACAAAAATGAAACGCATGGCAGTATAAAATTATATATTTCATCGCATAACAATTAAAATAAAGCAATACACGCAACAACTATATCATATGCTCATAAGATATATCACATTGGTTTCGGATGTACAACTAAAGCTTGCCAGCGGCATGACCTTGGGTACTCATTTATGGTGAGAAGGAATATGTTGTACGTATTCAAACGATAAAATACAAAACCTATTAGTGCAAGCGAGATGGAAAACAATATCCATGAAAACATAAGTTGCATACATAACACTGTTACACTGGATCCGTACAGGGCTCAATCTGTAACACAGAATGTATAATCTATAACGCTAGAAACGGTTTACAAATGATCGTCGCAAATTTTAACAGGAACACAAGGAGAAATGATCAAATCAAACTTAACTATTTTATGATAGCAGTAAACTGACTAATTGCGATATCGTTTGAGATACACTTGAAAATAACGTCATAATACTTAGACTCTTATTATAAGATCACAAAACTCATCTACAAAAATACGTCGTTGCTCATACACATCACTGGTTACTGCTATGATTAAATAAAAAATCACACAGTTTTGAAATGTCGCCCAACAATAAATAAATCTCACAATAGCACATTCGTATAAAACTATCTTACAGGCTAGTAACTTAAACCTAGTAATAACATGAATGAGGATGCATCCTCTGACTAGTTAGTTATGTACTCCAGTTAACTCATACCGTAACTCACGTGGGTACTCGACATGCGGAAACTCTGAGAAATTTATAAAAATTGAGCGCAACAATCAAAATCTGCTTCTCACGAAGTTCTGGTATACCGTTAGTCTCTACTAAGACTGGCCCAGCTTTAGTGCCGAGTTGAACCATTCAATAAAAAAATTACGTAATCCATAAAAAGTTATAATTTATTTCAATTGTTAGTTACTTAAAGGATTTGGGGAGAAGGCAATGGAATTGCATAGTCCTGATTTTATAAATCGTGCTTTTGTACACGTGCTAAGTAGTATATACTTATTGATAACCAAGTCTTGGAATCATAGTGTATTAGTCTAATGTAACCCAATAAAGTAAAACAATGTTTTTGACTTGTGACTAACAAAATGTTGTTAATTTTTATTTGATATGGATTTTATTTAAACTGCTTTACTATATGTTGCTTTACATGATCCATAAAAAGTTATGGTGTATTTCAATTCTTAGTACTTACAGGATTTGGAGTGAGGGTCACTAAGTCTTGGAATCATAGTGTACTAGTCTACTGTAATCGAATAAAGTACAAAACTGTTTTTAACTTGTTACCAACTAAATTTTGTTTTGGATTTTATTAAAATGCTTTACTATACACTGCTTTATGTGATTCATAAAAAATTATAATTTATTTAAATTCTTAATTATCTAGAGGATTTGGAGTGAGTATGAAGGAATTGTGTAGTCCTGATTTTATTAATCGTGCCTTTGTACACATGCAAAGAAGTATATATTTATTGATAACTAAGTCTTGAAATCATACTGTATTAGTCTACTGTAATCCAGTGTAAGGAATGCAGGAACAAAAGAATCTATTGAAACCGAAATCAGCACTGAAAATACTCTCGTTTTAAATGGCTTCAACACACTCGCCTATGAAACGTATAGTTGTTAAGGAATTATAATTGAAACCACATTTTGAATAATATATTTCGGTAAAAATTCCTCCCAAAAATCTCACTTTTTTCATTCCAAGCGTTATACAGTAACGGTAGAAAAGGGGGCGTTACATAATGGAGTCAGTAACAAAGAATTTATCGACCGGAATAAAAGAATTGTTAGTTCATCATGACTCTGACGAACTAATTTTAAGCCGTTTTGACTGAAACGTAATCATCGTACTTTATAAACAAAGCGTAGGAAATACTCTGGAATTCTGAGCTTAACCAGTTCTACCCATTAGTCAAGTTGATGGTGGTGGATGACAAAATAAGGGAATATTCTAGTTATTCTTCTAAGCTGGAACGACCGCACTCGTGTACTTTAATGACAGTGAGCGGTAAGTTACGCTAGGTACAGGAGGTTCTGGAGTCTGAAAGTGACGAGTGGTCCTCAAAGTTTCGCTCCTGGAGCCTCCACGTTCTGTCCTTCACTCGGCGGGGACCCTAACCCGCTCAGACGTTATCCTCTCCTGTGGTTGGCCCTGCCGTAGACCTCACGAACTGTAATCAAACCAAACCTGTACCGGCTAATGGTCTCACTACATCAAACCTGAGAAACAACAGATGCGTACAGTTAAGTTTTTGTGCGCAAGAATTACTCTTCATCTCAATTACAACGAAATCAAACTACCAGATTGTTTGAGCCTTAAAACAAAATGTACATGAATTCAGTTAGATTATAAAAAGTTAAAGATATATCAATAGTAGTGATTTAAAGTTGTCACAAAAATGCTGAATTGGTTGAGCACTCTTGGATTGTATATATCATTTTTATTCAAATAAGATTTACTAACTTCAGCATTATTTATCCGCTATACACATTTTGTGTATTTAGAGATAAAAGTTTACTTCATTCAAACCCAAACTTGCAAATTTTATTTTCCAAGCACTTCGATTTTGTAACATTAAAACATTATTTATATAATTTCATATATCAGCCTTTTGGAACTAACACAACTTAAAAATGACAAAATTGTATGCATACAAGATGCTTACTAAATAAAATTAATGTAGTCGTTAAAGACTACATTAAAATGAAACTATTATCTACTGTAGTGATAATATAAAATTAGGGCTGTTGTATGAGTGGTTTCCCTTTCATAACTTTCAAGACAAATGTCGAATAATTTTGTCATTTTAAGTTGGTGTATTTTAACAACATTTGAAAACGCCATTTTGAAATTGATGAATGAAATATAACTTTTTGTCAGATTTAAAGTTCTTACTAGCAATGAACTTTGCCAAGAAATCGGTTTTTTTGTTTATAATTTAGGTTTGATGGCTAAATTAAGCATTTAAAAAATATTCCGCTGAACTTTATAAAATATGAATAAGGTATACATATAAAACAAGCTCATATATAGTCAACTCTGCGAATTATAATCGAATAACTAATTATTATTTATTAATTTAATAGAATTATAAAATAGAATAAAAATAATAAGAACATTACATACGGTGTAAGGCCACAATAAAATAAAAGAACTATAGATCTACAACTGTGTGAATATACTATAAAACTAAAACGAGGTGTTGAATCAACATAATACAAATACTTTATAGCTAAGGTACGTTTTTAATAAGTTAAGTTTAATACCAGTATTATACATATTTCCATCAAATTAAAGTCTTAAAATTAATAATTTAGCATTCCTTTCAGTATGTTCATATAGCTGGTATGTAATGTAATCGTCTGACAGTCAACAAAGGGAGCTAGCAAAATTCCTGTACATAGACACAATATTTCTCGGACTTTTATTTCTACATACAAAAGATAGAATTCGATGGTTATATATCACATGTGATATACCCCGTCCAGGGAATATACCTCCTGTACTTAGTAAAGTCTCTTACGCGATTAAATTTAGTATAAAAATGAAAAGTAAAGGTCTATCAGAATCACAGAAACACGGCTTGTCGATTACAATATAATTAAAAAATGTTTAATTTGAAAAAAAAAGTTCAAAATGTTAACGTTTATTATGTGTTAATGAAAAATTGTTTAAGAAATGTTACTACTATTTTGAAAACAAGAAATTAATCTTTAATTTTATTCTTCTTATGTTTTAAAAATAATATGTTTTGTTTATGTTTCATAAATGTTTTTAAGTACACTTTAGGTCAAGAGAAGATTTAAGAATGTGATGATGTGGTAGAATAAATTACGTGTATTTACGTGTTGTGCCTAAAATCACTTCTAAAAATAAAGAAGTTATAATGACATTAATTATATTTCTTAAGTATGTGTTCAAGATAACTGAATAATTAAATGCTACATACTACGACTAATTCTAAAACTAGCAATAGCTTCATCTATTTGTATTCAAGTAAACAATTTTTATCTTTTAAAAATGCATTACTACATTTGCTTTTAGCTTAATTTTGTGTTAAAAGTTGCAAACCTTTTTATAGTCTTGACAGCAAAACTTCATCCGAATGTTCTAACTTCTGAAAAATGAATAAAAAACGTCAGATAGACTATTGGACCATGCCAGCTGAACTGAAATAACAAGCTATAATTGTGTGAATTCGACCTTATGGTAATAAAAATTAAATGTGGAGAAAACAATATCAATTAGAAGATGTCCCTTAATTAAAATATGAAGAACTTATTTTGGAATTTACTGTCATATCCATTTCATCCCTAAAATTATGGTAATTAAGTGAACTAATATTTTGAGTTTGATCGTAAAATTAAACTAATTTAAATGTTCAGGTTTTTAAAATTATAGTTTTAAAAATTCACAAGCAATCAATGAACATTAAGTTTGTCGTACACTATGATCTTTTATTAGTTATATAATAATTTATAATGACAAACATAGTAATATACCAGTTTGTAACAAGTGAATCAAATTCTATAAGATAACAAATAGTGAAAAAATATAAAAACACTATAATACAATAAGACATTTGCAGTCAAATATCAATCAATAACGGAGGATTGGTTTGAAATTTTACCATATCATCAAACCAACACTCGTTATAAATTATGAGGTACGCTGCATACATGCAGTATTATAAATATAAACATTAAGGGAAATTGAGAATCAGGGTGTATGAAGTTCAAAAATACTCAAGTAGTATATGTGCCGAAAACCAAAATTTGCATTTAAAATATAATAATCTCATAATCACATTTTAAAAGAAATCGAGGAATTCAGTAAGGAATTTTTCATCAGTCTCGTTAGTTTGCTGGGTATCGAAATATGAGGCTAACTAAAGGGTTAAAAATATTAAACAAAAATCTTTTTCCTAGATCATATTTTTATTAGCTTGTAGGCTATCGGTCTAATCCCTCCCCCCGGATGGTTCACTTCTGACAGTAGAACCTGCCAATAAACATTATGGGTACAGGAAAACCGGTGTGTCTCTTAAATATAGGCCACCAAATTGATATCCAGGAGCAAAATAGCACTAACAGAAAATGTCGAAATATTTGGGTAGAAAGGGCTGGCCTATACATATAGTTCACTGTGGAAGATGACTGTTGGTGTGAGGGGTCTTCCTTCATGTTAATGGCTTTGAAATCTAAACATGAGGAAGTATTGTTTCCTCCGGTACCCCCTTCCCGTTTGGGCTATAAAAGGATAAAAACAGGGCTATCCTCTTCTTTTGCCAAGGTGACCCTCAACCTTACCTATCCTAAATATCCTGTCACTCCGGAAGAAGCTCTAAGAGCCTTCGAGGACTAAGTGGTATGAGGGGTTTCCTCGTATTCCTGCCTTAAAAATAACCGTCATACTCATCAATAACAGATGTATCAGAATCTAAATACGAGACTAAAAGTTGCAACGTTTGGTCAAAAGTCGGTTGTAATAGGATTGTCTGTATCTGGTTTAACTTTAAATTTCGTGTTTTATGACACTCGTAGGATTTTCACCGTGTCAAGCTAAGAAAAATGTGATATGGTAAAGATAATTGTTGAAACCCCATTTTATATTCACAGGGGAGGACGAATATTGAAGTAATGCAATGCACCGTTGATATCTGATTTTTTTAAACATCATACACTGCATACACCCTGATAAACATCAAAGCAAAAAGTGAAAACAGCATGAAATATACGAAGGATCTAGGGCATTCAATCTCTATGAATCATCATGACCATTATATTTTATATCGGAATTCAGTACGCTTTCGTTTATTTAATTTGAATACAGGATATACAAGGATTGATCATTCAAGTTGATATCAACAAATAAAGAGGGTTTTGAAAGTTGAATCTAACAGAGATTCGTCCTTAGATCCTTCCGACATAGAATGTGCTAGAATGCGACACACATACAGGGTGCAATGATGCAGAGAAGGACATCACAGGCTAACCTGACGTACCGAGACCGTCGTGGCGGTGTAGGAGTTGGCTCGAGGCCGGAAGCTGGAGTACTGCCACCGCCTCTTCATTTGAGCAATCACCTGCAAACACGAAATGTCACGATATCTTCCATCATGAGCTATACGTCACGACATATTCGTTCATGAGATATACGTCATGACATCTTCCTTCATGAGCTATACGTCATGACATATTCGTTCATGAGATATACGTCATGACATCTTCCTTCATGAGATATACGTCATGACATCTTCCATCATGAGCTATACGTCATGACATATTCGTTCATGAGATATACGTCATGACATCTTCCTTCATGAGATATACGTCATGACATATTCGTTCATGAGATATACGTCATGACATCTTCCTTCATGAGATATACGTCATGACATATTCGTTCATGAGCTATACGTCATGACATATTCGTTCATGAGATATACGTCATGACATCTTCCTTCATGAGCTATACGTCATGACATATTCGTTCATGAGATAGATATACGTCATGACATCTTCCTTCATGAGATATACGTCATGACATTTTCTACCAAAAAATATAATTTTACGTCAACTTCCACTACAACATAGTGTAAAACACAACTCAAAACGGGCAAATATACACATTAATATAATTTTCCACGTTAGAGTGTGGGAATACATAATTATTGCAAAACGATTTACAATTATAAGCACATTTCAGACACATTTTACATAAAAAATAGCAGTTATTTTATATAATTTGTGACTTAGTGTTACTGATTTCTTATATCACTGAACATTGGCAAATGTTCGGAAAACCCCTGTTTCCTTCACGTTTGATGAAATCACTATTTTCAAACGTATTATTAGACGTAAGTACCTATATCTTATATAGCACAGATTAAGAGTAAACGCAGTCTATTTCCACACCAAATCACGAGTTTTCGAATAATTTTTGAATAATAATACCTTTAAAATGTTGAAATGTACTATCATATTACTCTAAACGTAATTTTGTGTGACAGAAATGATATAAGCAACTAATGTGTTGCAGAAGTACATCTAAATAATTGTCTTGATAAAAATATAATTAACAAAATATCTTAAGTTTGTATCTTTGTTACTAAGTTGTACTCTGTTGCATAAAAATATATTTATACTGATACAGAAACTTTCCAAAATTTAGTTAACGGAATTGTTATTTAGTTACAATACAAGGATTAGGTGTTCAAAGTATTAAGAACATATTTAGATAAGACTGCTATTAATAATAGACTATCAAATTTACTTTTAGTGGTTTCCTTAACAATTTTAATTACAAAATATTACTAATGATATTGCTAATAGAGTCATGCAGTTTTAATGTAAACCATTTCAATCTTTGTATTCGCTAATTAATTTTCTATTATTCAATTTAACAAATCATTTGTGCAATAGAAATACTCACCTCTCCGTTGCAGAAACAAAATAGCGTTGCTACACACAAGCCCTGAAAAACGAAATCCTGATTAGTACTACTGAAATATTAATGAAGTTTCAAGAACAACAGAAATGTACCTCAAGAGACGCATGATGATCATTATGAGGTAAACATAATGAGCATGGAATTTCAGCTGCGCAGATGCTACGTGTTCTAATTATCATGTTCAGTTAGAGATTGCTTTTATAAAGACAGTATTTTACCTCTCATGCTACAGCTTTATTACAAAAAATTTCGTGTGCTTGCGCTTAAATGAATTCTAAACGTTATGAAATGTTGATTCCTGGTTTATCACGAGTTGTTAAAAGATCTGGAAATTTAGAATTTGTATGTTGCATATCAATAATATTTTGCATTAAATCATTCTGTACCAACTTACATAATATTAACGCGTATGTGCATACTTTCAAAGGAACAAAATTTTCCCGAAGGATTGCCTATTATCACAGCGTGCAATGACGCAAGAATAAACAATAATTCCTTTTTAGATTAATGGTTTTTACCTGGAAGGAAGCAGTGATGGCTGAAGTAACTTCGTAAGAGTGCTCTAAAGGGTGTCCTGGCAAAGGGCGGAAGGGCGTGAGCAGGTAGTGGAGTCCCAGAAGCGGCAGGAGCAAAAGTGTCGCCCTAGGAACAGCAAGTAAGTATACCTATACCTTTTGTAACCTGAACGATGTCAAATGTCCGAAATCCTGTCAAACCTTCCATCGTCAACAACAAACTTTAAACAAAGAAGTAAGTATACATACAAATCTAACTTAACGAGGTCAGTTTTTGTTTTGTTTTAAAATGACCATTTCTCAAAATAAAAGGAAGTTGTTGAAGGTGCATAATTGTGACATCATAGAAATATCTGAGGGGAATTTCAACTAAAGGCTGGAAGGTGTGGTAAGATTGTTGGATGGGTTGGTGGCGTTCAAGTGGCAAGCTTGGCATTGAGGTGCCACCATCCGGAGTCCTACACTAGCACAAACTTCATCCGCACTTTTAGTCACAGGAACTGTACTTCAAACTTAGTTAAATACGTTTTCAAAATAAAAATATGATGTTTGGTCTTCCGAAACATCTTCTGGTGAAGATGAAAAATGGAATTGTAAAAGGACAAATAGAAACGTGCAAACACAGATAATTTTGCTTTAAAATCTTGCACATATACGCTTCATGTAAATGACATTGCTAATTTGCTTACTTGAGTAGTTATTCCGTATGCATCCTAATAAAACGGTATTTTTACAACTTAACAAAAGAAGAGAACAATATAATCACAGAATAAACTCGATCTAATATTAATGAGGAAATTTTTACACTTTAATTAACATTAATTCTTATCGTACACAATTTATTATATCTCTAAAAGCTTTATTATGACTGAATTGCGCAACTAGAGCCTGCCTACAAGTCTAGCGTGCCTCGCATGTGTGTTGGCTGTCGGCCGCACACATTCCTCCTTCTAGTATGTTTCATAAACATTCCTCTGTATTTTTGTAATCAATTTCAAATACTATTTACTTGATTTAACAATCAAATGAAATATTTTAAATCCGTACACCTTTAAAAACTCAGCAATGTACCACAGTAATGAAGAACACGCTTAATTCTAAATGAGCAGCGTTATATGGAATAGAATTCTAAACAACTTCAGTATGATAGTGTTTTATTTTAAACTGTAAAATAATATATTTAAGGGTTGCAGTTAAATTTTTTAAACATGGTTACAATTTGTTGTGTTTACTATTGTATATTCTATCGTATACTATCGTCCTCACCTGAGAGCCTGTAGAAGGGTGCGGGAAGGTCTGTTGTTGGCGAGATGACTAGGGCCAGCCCTCAGCTTGATCAACAGGACCCGCACAATGTTACACAGGAACACGAGGTTCAGCGCCATCGAGAAGCACACCAGCACTATCAGGACGTTGGTATAGGGGCTCTCGTTGATCCAACACCTGAAGGATGCAAAGGAGCACGGTATGGGTATACGACGATAAGAATTGTAATTTCTCCAACAATGCTGATTATTTGCTATTTGTTTGTTCATAAAAAACGGGGTTTATAGCAAACTTTAATAGTAATTTTGAATTTTGAACTAGCAACAATTGGTTCATTTAGATGAGATTCTTACAGTGGTATGATTTGTTGTTGAAAGCATATAAAAATTTGTAACCAAATAAAAAAAAACATAGCCACACCTTATTGTACTATACATTTAATTTGACACATAATCTGAAAACATTATAATATTCACAACACAGCACGAACCTAAAAATGTTTATTGTATAAAATTAATACCTGGTGGTGAAAAACGAAGTATAATGTAAGTCTAGAGTTTAAAATAAAAATCAAGGAAAATACTTTTCTGTTGCCAACACTGTCAATATGAATAAAATTGTAACCGCATTATATGCATGGATAATCTTTTAATGACCCTCTTTAAATTATACTTTATATAGAAATTTATGAGTTAAATAAATGTTTTTGTTATGACAAAAGTGCCAAACCTTTAATGATTTGTGCAACTGTGAAAAGGCTCAAGACTCTGGTTGAAGCAGTTAAAGGTACCTAATGTTCTCGTCAATGAGGAATATAGGCGTACTAACTTTTTCTTGACATAGTTTGAGACACTGATCCAACAAATACCTACTGCTCAACATCACCAAAGAGGAGCCTCAGGACGGTATAGACCAGGATGAAGAGAGCGGGTAGAGTCCACCCGAGACCCGTGAGCCACTTGACCAGCCGCTCCTCGGAGATGAAGGCGGATACGAGTAGAGTGTGCAGGTAGAAGCCCTCGGCCAACATCCACGAGTAATTGGTCAGCAGGAAGTAGTGGAGCACCACGTGGAGGAGCTGGCAGCCGACCTGCAGTTGACAAACATATTGTAAAGTACAACTAGAGGGTCTATAAGATGGGTATCAATCACAAAAAGAAGAGTCTGTAGAAAAATCCAGCAATGGTTTTAAGATGATGGAAACAGTATTCATCTACCAGTGTAAGATAGTGTAAGTTGCTTTAGTATAAAGTAGCGTCATTAATCATACGTCTTAGCCCCTGAAATAGTGCCGAGTTTGTACGTTGTACGATAACTCTTGTTAGAATGGTCCTACACACTTTAAACATAGTAAATAGGCTCTTCTTGGTTCAAGAGAAAGCCCTATTAAATTTGACGCAAAAAAGTCAAAGGGTAGTCCGTCTGTCTGTTCGTTTTCCCGACTGTAAAATAATTCTTTTTAGAATGGTTCTATATACTTGAACCATGGTACATAGGTTCTTCTTATTTCAAAGAAGATCGCTATTGATTTTGAAATCAAATAGTCAATGGACAGTTCATCTGTCTGTCTATCCGTTTTCCTGTCTGTGGAACAAATCTTGATAGAATGGTCCCAAGTACTTAAAACTTAGTACTTTGGTTCTTGGTGGTTAAAGGAACAGCTACATTGAGTTTTGGGAAAAAAATATAAAAGGGCAGTTGGTACATCTGTATATTAGTCTGTGTGCCTATTCCTTCGTTACGTTAATTTGGTTACTTTCATCGTAACTTCATCGTAAAAAAAACAACAAAAACATTGTATTGGTATACTACAATTACAAATTAGTGTTACTGTTTTTTTTTTCATCACTGAACGATGCCAAATGTCCGGAAAAATCCTGTCTCCTTCAAAACCCTTCCATCTTCAAAAATAAACTTCAAACAAAGAATTAACAAATAAAGATTTAAAAACTGATAGAAACTTAAATAGATAAAATAAATTGTATATAGCCTTGTGCTATTTTAATATTTCTGTTAAAAAGATAATATCAATACAATTCTTATTTTGTTTAATTATTAATCATCGTCATGTCTTGGACGTACAATAAGAGGATTCTGAGATCGCCCTGTGTACGTCATTTTTCCAATGTACCTAAAAACGACTGTTCAGTGTCGAAGCACTATTTGTTCAGTAAGAAACGTAATTTATTACTGCTGTGTCATGCGCCTTACGGCATATTTGGCGAGGATTTGTTTATCGTAAACAAAGATAAGATAAAAAGCCGCCATGAGTAAACCGGCTGACGGAAGCCATCTGAAAGGCATATAGTTGCTCATTTGTAGATTTAACTAAGTTTCTTTAGAACATTCAATCTTGCTTAATGTTTTTATTTTCCTGCTAGTAAAAAAAAACATGTTATTAGTTCAGTATGAATTTGTTCTAATTCTGCTAAAATATTTTCTGCATTATACTGAAGTATCAATCTGCATATTCTGTTCTGTACCTACACATTTGCACAAGTACAGAATACTCACCCCGTTGTTGCGAACGATCTCAGGATAAGGGACGACCAGCCTGTACCACATCACCCACAGGGCATTGTTGGCAGCGAAGGATGTGAAGAGATTCATGTGGAGCGTTATCCTTGGACACCGCAAGGATCTGAGGATAAATTGGATTTTATGTTGGTTAAAAGTGTTACGATATTTTGATTTTCTTTAATCGCCAGTATTACAACAATATATAGCAAGAAACTAAGGATTAATTTTTTTACACAATTTCAATAAACTGGTTCCAGTGTGGCAAAAACATTTATAATTGTCTACTAATCATTAAGCTGATGCATGATAAAACGTGCCTTGGATTAAACAACATTTTAAAACTCTAAGTAGGTAAATTTATTAAATAGATTTGTTTTAAATTTAATAATTCCATCCTGTTCGAACAAAATTACATAATGAAAAATCCATGCCATAAATCATCTGATAACAGTACGTTTAGTATTTGAGAAATGCTTTGAGGAAAATGATGACTGTAATCAAAGACACTGAAGTAGAGATTAAAACAATCTCTCAAAGTATTGGTATGGTTGATTGATATTATTTATATAAAATATAAAGATTAGAAAAGAGCTTTTAATCTACAGCTACAACTAATAACAATTAGATTTAACACACACTTTTAAAGTAATGTGACTGATTCAATAGACTATAGAGTATAGTTCCACTTTATTTTGTGTTGAAGAAATCCTTAAAATACTACTTTCAATCACATTTTCTGCCAGACATAAAAAACCAGTTACGCACTATAGGCGGCAACGACAACATAAACTGGTAAAAATAGGTAAGTTTCTATGTAAAACAGGTTTCCACGTTATATTAAAAGATGAATTTACAGAAACTGCAGTAAATATAATAGGTTTCCAGCACTTCTTGAACTATGATAACAGTAGAGCATTGGTTAGGAAAGTATTCCCCCCCCCCCCACCCCCCCCCCCCCCCACCCCCCCCCCCCCCCACCCCCCCCCCCCCCCACCCCCCCCCCCCCCCACCCCCCCCCCCCCCCACCCCCCCAAACTATGTAAAATAACTTTTAACTCATAAAAAAATAGGTCTTTCTATACGTATATTCCTAAAGACTGATGCCTTATAATTTATATTTTAATGCAGTTGTAAACTAAGTTATAAATGAGTGTCCCTTAGCACAATGCATTAAATTTGGAAGTCAATTCCTATTGCTAATTCCAAGTAAAGTACGAGAAGAATAAAACGAACATAGGCTATGGTTATTGAAAACAATATAAAGAACCACCGAATGGGTTACAAACCAGATGGTGAACTATTCTCTTTAGTCAGCAAGGAAGCTACAAAAAATATCTTTTGGTTTCTTGTCCCTTTTGGGAGTAGTAAGGAACAATGAAAACTATTTGGACAAAAAAGGGAGTTGTCCTACAACTTTAGTACTGTAGAAAGTCAAAGCCTGGATTTTTTAAAATAGGTTTACTAGACATCTAATGAGCGGCTCGTCTTTTATCAACAAGAAAACGTTGAGTAACAATGAAAAAAATTGTTCAGTCATTTTTTTTATAATAGTTTTTATCTGGGAAATCCACAAAGCTGAAAAGTTATGGTACAGCTTGTGCGCAATGTGCTTTCACAACTCCGAAATCACCATTTAGGAATTGCAATATGAGCAATAAGCTGCATTTGCCTACTTTTCCATGTGGAGCCGATTTCCTGAAAACCTATGTAATATCAGTGGAGAACCAAGGGAAAATATTCCAACAATATATGGTAAACGATGGAAGATCGGTATCAAAGAAAGAGTGGAATTCCAACATTATGGCAGGCTGTTGGTGGAGACTTGCCAAATAGAATGCCAACAAACAAAGCTATCAATAGTTTTTTAAATTAAGTACTTCCTTGTAATAGTTTTCCCTAATTTTTTTGTAAATACACACAAGTTTTTTATGACCCCTGATATATGAATTATGCTAACAATTTACTGTGACAGGTACAAATACAAAATTTGTGAAAAATTACTTGTGGCATTTTATCACTATATAGTTAAAGATGACAATGTGATTAATCATATAATAAAACAGTGATATATATTTAAAGCAAAAGCTCCTAGGTAAAAAAATAAATAAACAGATTTTTGGAATCAGGATATTACGAGTAAACTCATATAGAAAAAGCTCCAACAATTTCTGGTACCAAACTATGTGTTGGGCCATCGATCTAATTAGCTTAAAAATGTTTAAACTTGGCACTTTACTCAAGGATTTAAGATGAGTTTTTTTCAAATATATTTAAAACAATTTTTCATAACCTAAACTACTTCAACAGAAATCATAAAATACTAATTAATACTGAACACATGCCATTTTGATTTAATATTAATATAATTAATTATCACTTTTCTATTCTCGTTCGGCGCCAGTTTTAACCTACAAGTGGTGCCTTACACTGGGAGTAGCAAACAAACCCTATGGATGTCTAGGTGAATGGCATATACGTAACTGCAAAGGGCATGTATATACTGTAAATGAAGGGATGATTTTATTTTACCATGGAGGACATTATATTGTACTGAGTCTGGTCCAGCTTTGATTGTGCAAGAGGCACGAGCAATTAGCTACGCCTGTCCTCCAAAGTGACCTGATGACAAGAGACTGGCATTATATCTCCATGGTGGATGTAACATGGATCTCCTCGAAGCTCAGACCCCAATATTTGACCCGTCATTCGCCCACGGAAAGCAGTAAAATATTTAGGAATACGGTGCAATTGAGAGATATCTGAGCTGCCATATCCTAATAAGTTGCTGACGATCAATATGTAGTATGTATGAAAATGGTATTCAGATTTATTTCAGTTATTGAAAGGTATATGTAAGAAAACCTATATTTGTTTTGAATTGAACCAAGCCCGTTTCTCACCGGAATTAAGGTGGAAGAAATTGGTCATCTACTCAGCGTCTATCTCCATAACATTGGATTATTTTTGCGTGTTTACAACAGTTATATTTTACGATTAAAAAAAGAATATTTTTCCTCCGTTCCGTGATAGACTAAAAAAAAACGTTTGGAGCCTTAATTTCTAAAAATCACTCTGGCCCTGTATTGAGGGTAATCCAGCAAATCCAAAATGGAGTCTAAAACAGTATTTTTAAGCCACACTCACAGGTAACGGAGTGGTGTTTCTTGCTGGCTGTGGCCCATCATCAGGATAAAAAGTCATTGGATGATCTTAATTTCATGAATGATTCGCCACATCATTTTATTAATTGGCTTAAAAGATTGGTGTTTCTTCTATTAGTTTTGGAACTAATTGAACTAGATTTGCTCCATAGAAACTCACAAGAAGCGGTGTTTGGGGTTTGGTTATCTTAACTGTAAAAATGGGAAAAAATTACTTTCAGAGTAGAATTAGGTCGTTAGGGTTAGAAAATCTATACATCTCATATTTGAGATTGGTGTTTAAAAAATGCATTTAGATGGATTAGTGTTTTCAAATATGCCTTGCTTCTTCCATTTTACCCTTCATTTCTGTTTAATTTGTTTTGGTATTGCTTGGCATTGAAATTGTCAGATTATATTGGAAATTCTTATGAGGTTTCTCTGAAAGATTATTTGAGAAGGCTTTATCCTTTCCCTAAGAAGAAAGGGTATGAAAAGTCATAGCTCATTGAGAGGGGCCTTTCAGGTGATTCTGTGCCTGTGAAATCATACTAGTAAACTGTAAAAAATGGGAAAAAATTACCCTTCAAGTAGAAGAAGTGTGCTTAGGTTTAGAAAATCTATACATCTCAATTTGATAAATTGGTTTTTAAAAATCGATGCATATAGGTGGATTAGTGTTATCAAATAAGTGCCCCTTTTGCTTCTTCATTTACCCTTATATTCTGTTTATTTGTTTTGGTATCTGCTTCAGTGAAAAGTGCTGAGTATAGTTGAAGATTGCTATAGTTTCCTCTGAAAGATTATTCTTGAGAAGGACTTGATCCTTTCCCTTAAAAAAAGGGTATTAAATCATACTCATGATGAGGCCTTTTCAGTGATTCTTGGCTGTGAAATCATACTAATAACAGTGCATTATAGAATTCCTGTTTGATCATCTTTAAATGTTTGCCATATTAATTAGAGTTGCCTTGGGTTCTTTCCTCTCCCCTCTAAAACACTTCAAGCTAGTCTTCATTGAGGGTTCATTATGTATTCCTGCAAACAAGGATTAAGTAACGTCATCAAAGAACTCTTTTGAGTTTTGGGATTTTGACTTATCCTCTCAGATGCCTCTACAGGTAAGATATGTTATTAGTATGACTGGCCAGATTTCATCCCCTATGTGAAGATTTATAACGTTTACTAGCGTGAGCACTCATGCTAACGCTAAATAAATGGTCTAAATAAAACTTTCTTCCATAAATTGAGTAATGCAGAGACAAAGCAAACCCAATTCATGTAACTTTACCCCTCATGGATATTTGTATTAATTTCAGTCACTAGCGGAACTTATCCCTAAGGCATTTTGTCGCCCGTTTTAAAATGTAAAGTTATTAAAGTAACTCAAGGAACGATAATGAGGACCAATTAACCGTAAAGTCAAATGTAGAAGGAATTAAATTTGATCTACATTTATTCGTCATCAAAATTTTTTTACTTTGAATCCTTGAAATACAGATTTTTAATTGAGCCGTATGTGATTTTGAAACATACGACTAAACAAATTCGTTCTGGGAGCACATGTACTCTACAGTTAACCCATAGTATAAACAGCAGAATGTGTTTAGTTTCAAACACAAGGGATAACAATAGCAATCTCATATTGCAAAAACATTAAAAACAAAGTTAAAAAAAAGAATTTTTTATTGAATTTGTTGCAAATAAACAATTTGTTAATTTTTTTTGTAAAATAATTTATAATATATTTTTTTTTTAAACAAATTAAAGAAAAAGAAGTTTTTATTTGAATTTGTTGTTAAGTGAATTTCCTGAAACTAACACTGGTGCTTCATTTTTGGTGCTGAACACATAAAAGATCATTCACAATTACACAACAAAATGCTATTTTCCTAACACTGCAAATAAGTGCGTCATTAACTCTCTGATAGCTTTCCAAATGTACTTTATTGCCTCAACGTACCGAAATAAATCCCTTCATAGCTCCATTATTTGGCAAGAAATAACAAAGCTGAATTTCTGTCAGAATATTACAAATAATACAATATTAATAATTTTAAGGACAATTTATTTTGATAGGTTTATTAGTATCATAAATAAATCCACGATGGATAACTTTTGATGACTTTCATGTTGGTGTTCAGTGTTATTATGTGATATATGAGTCTTTTTAATATGCTTTTGAAAGCAGGGTTTTTAGTCTTTGAACACTTTAATATTCTTCATAATGCATTGCTTGATTGTATCACAAATAAAATAAATAATGATTTCCGCTTCTAAGTCTAGGAAATCAAGAAGCAAAACAATAAACATGTACGTTTCGAATACCTTCATGCTTGTTGTATACATGATTTAGCAAAACCAATAAGACTTTTCAAACTTATTTGGTTCTTTATCTCTCTTTGTATCCATCCGGTGTACGAGACAGTTTGTACTGTAATTAGTTTCAAGATAAATGTTGTATAATGGAAGCTTAATTGATAAGGAAAATAAAACTTGGGTGTTCTCTTACGTTATAAGCGTGCATCATAGCTAATTAACAGCTATCATAAGTTAGCCATTATAATTCCTCTCTTAATCACATTGGTGTGGAATTTTTATACGTGTAAAATTTTTATGATGTATATAATATATATTAAAACATATATTTTATATATATATATATAAAACATATTATATCTATATATATATATATATATATATAAATATATATATATATATATATATATATATATATATATATATAATTTGTGTGCTGGCAGTTTACGCAAACCTTGTTTAATGGTATTTGCCTGTTTTATAGTTTCTCTCACGTGTTAAATTTAGTCAACTCTAAGAATAATTAAAAAAATATTTAAAATTTGAATAGCCCGACAAAAAAATTATTAATGGAAGTCTTGATATGGGATTAAACCTCTAATAACGGTTTATCTGGGTAGTGCTATTTTAGGAATTATCCCACAAAATGGGACCTTTACCACATAAAATGACTGCCTCACAAGTCTACTATACTCCTTCCAATATGATACTCGTAAGCAGCATCTGATTTAAATACGATTTTTATTAAACTTTTGTTCGTTGATTCAATATATTTATTTATTAAAACTTTATTTTATTTGTGTTGAAAAATTAGTTTTATTTTTACAATTTTTTAATGAGCCTGCTCCTAGGAATATAATTTGTTTCAAATCGTACCTTGCTAACACATATTGTTGCGATACCTTTAAAAAATAACTAAAATTACAATTCCTATTACAAAACAACAGTTTGTCTGTTCATAGCAACGGTACATTTACTACCGCAGAGTTTACAACGAAAATTCAAGGAAACTTCCTCATGTAAACTATATAACGAATGAGAGCAGAGATAAAACTAATTAATTCAGCAACGCATTGCGCCTAATCAGCTGATTCAGTCACATGTACTCGTGCCTAACAGCTGTGAGGCGGCCGAGGAGGTGGAGGGGGAATTAAACTTCTTATCAACGCAACAGTTCGTCTGTACCGCAATATCCGCGAAGCATAGCATTTCTTTTTATGAGTGTGGTTTTAAATGATAGTTTTATATGAAATAAACTAACATATTTAAATTTTTTCTTTAAATTAATTATTTAAGTGATTTTCTACAAAGTGATTATGAAGCTAATCCAATTGTGTTATAAACTAAAAGTTCTACAATACTATTTCAATGGGATGATCTCATCCTGAAGCAACTACTGCTTCATCTTTGATACAGGTTAGTTGCATTTTGATATTGGATATCTGTATATTCATACCATATAACAAAATTAATATAACTATAAATGTGTTAAATGTCTATTAAAAATGCTGTTTATAAGATGTAACGAAAAATTCAAAAGTTATTTTTTTTACTGATTATCGATGACTATTGTCTGTTTTAAATGTTGAACACAATTTTAAATAATTGTCTTGATTGATTTGCCACAAGGCCGACCTAATATACCGGTCTGTGAAATCTAACCATTCAGTTGGTTTCTAGACACTTTTTATTATTCTTTTCCTTATTTACAATTTATCAATATTTGTGAAACTGACAGGAATATTTATTAGCACAAGTTTTTATTAAAAGTCGGTTATAATTATATGAGGTTTTAGTACGTTTATTAAGCATTACTTAGTTATTCATGTAAACTAATACCATCCATTATGTTTATCCTATATGATTAAGTAAAATCTGATGTCATCCAGGTGGTTACATTTCTAATCGATTCATTAACAGATGAACTATATGAAAATATATTTAATCTATATTGCTAGTTATTAGTAAATAGAAGTAATTCACAAGGAATATAGAACACAGTACACGTAATAACAGAAGGAATACATTCTTTCATTGCTTTAGGTGCCTATTTCAGTTGTCCAACATCCATAATCTACAACAGTGGGTTTTGAATTAGATGGAAGAAAACAGAAGAACTCATAAAAACACTTGAATTTTTTCTTGCCTATAAAAGTGAATGTGTGCTTGAATATAAACAATTTCCATCTATATTTTAGATGGGCATTGTTTATATTAGTAAATAATAAATTTATTGATTTGCTTAATTTTAAGTGCGTTTGTTATTTAGAACTTTGGAAATTGAGGTTAATGATTTCAATTGAGGTTTTATTTGTATCCCATTCTTGTTTTTAAAAAATGACCGCAATGGTTTAAAGTAAAATTATTAGTTCTCCACAATCGTTCGTTTATACAAGGCATATTGCATACAGTATTTACTAATATATCGTTCGCAATGCTTATATGGAACCTATATACTTAGATTCATTGATATGTATCACTAATATCTAGTGAAGTGATTATGATGTAGTTTCAAACCGGTTAGCCTGTTTGTAAAAGTTGGTCTGATTGAAAGCTCCTATAAATTGAGTACTCTGTGTCCAAATACTTAATTTTGAAATTTATTATAGAAAATAAGATAAAAATTTGACAAATTTTAATGTTAAAGATTTGTGCGGCTAGAATTATAACTACCATACACGTATTTCGGTCACACCACATTGAACCAATTTATTTTCTATTTAATACCAGAAATATTTCTTCTGCCTCATTATAAGGAGACATATTTAATCAACGGATGCTAAAACGAAACATAAGTTTTATCAGGAAAAGTTACATACTAGCCAAAACTGGGAAAATTTAAAAATGTACTATTTAAATTCAATTTAGGTTTAAAAGGTATTTTTCGATTGGGGTTTTTAACATCTCCAAAGTAGAATTCCAACTTCATCACGTGCAATTGTTTCGGTCATTAGGCAAATCTATTTACACAAAACAGTCGTTTGTAAAGCTGAAATTTCCGCTAACTCACGTTATCAACAATAATGCTTTTAGCAACATTTATCCAATTAGCTAGTAATTACGCAAAGTGTTTTGGCCGCTTACTATCCATTAATAATACCTATACAAACACTAGTCTTAGAAAGTTTTAGTGCTTATTTACGTGCAAAAACCTCAAACTGAGCTACATCTCTAAGATGACCCAAATAGTACGTAATCTTTTACGTAATACATATTCATGCTAAAGTTCAAGTAATGGTCATTTCCGTAGAATAAAGTTCAAAATAGACTATATAATATAACTACTAAACTTTGACTCAAATATGTTTCATAGGGGACGATTTAAACTAATTTGTATTGTAAAATATATGAAGAATTAAACGGTTTAGTTTATTCTTGTTCATAAATTGGTATAGACTTCCTTTGGCTTATTTCTCAAGCCACGATGAAAGAATTAATTACGAGAATATTTTGTTAAGAAAGACATGCTAGTGATTCAATCTTGACATTGCGATTTTATAGCCTTTAACCTCCTTTTTAGGATTTAATTTTAAAACTACTGTGACAAAACACAACAAATTCTCTGTTTTCCTATCACAGGATTCTCATGAATTATAACTAGTTTTTCTTGTTCTACAAGAAAATGAGTACACCCCTCATTGCACTTAGTTCTAAAAGGACCTTTACAATTGCGTTGAGAGTGACATGATTTTCTGGATGAATAACCTTCGTGATAGGAACCGTATCATTTCGAAAATCTATAGCTGGCTCAGTAATCTCAGTCATGTGACCTTGGAATAAGGGGTAGGTAGCTCTGTTCTAGCCTCAACAATCAATAGCGGGGTAGTATAAGGTACTCCGTCATATTAAGCTAGCGTTAGTCTTTGACACTAAGGGAACTCCCAGACACTTCAAACAGTCACCCTCCTCAGTAGATTTAAACTAGCGACCTAACCTTATAACCGTACTTTAAAAAAATGTTTTAATAGAAGATTAAATTCATTCATTAAAATTTAAATTGGACCACATTGTC
The DNA here is from genome assembly GCF_021130785.1 of Homalodisca vitripennis. Lineage (NCBI taxonomy): Eukaryota > Metazoa > Arthropoda > Insecta > Hemiptera > Cicadellidae > Homalodisca > Homalodisca vitripennis. The sequence goes on from NC_060213.1 coordinate 107,781,503, forward strand.
CATTTTCAGTGTTTAAACAAAATTTAATTTATTGATTTCTTTATTATTGTAAACTGAGTTTATTGTAAAAGTAACGCCACAATTTTTCCATAAAATTTGAACGTACAGTAAAGTTTGTATTCCACAAAAATAAAAGTTTCGGATTTGAATCTACTTCCAATAACGAAGATACGATCTAAATTGCACTTGCAAAGTGCCGAAGAGTTTACATAACCAACATAAACTGTGGATAACCCCTCTTAGCTACAAGCTGACTCAGTTGTTGACGTTTTACTTGTTTTATCTGGTTATAGCTTATCACTAGATTTACATTAATGCATCCTCTTCTAAGGGCTAAGTAAATTAAATATTATTGTGTGTGTGTATTGATGAATGCACTTGGTAGGTGGTCCTAAATCCATACTATAATTATATTCATTTATATATTTAGCTCGGCTATTGTGGCAGTAAAGAAATAAAATAAAATGTTATATGGAGAGGATATTGCATTATTCTTTTTATAACAATATGTATTTTTGGAAGTCTTTTTGCAAGTAATTCAAATATGATCTTTGTGGAAATGGCTTTGAAGGTTTTGATTTCGTCTAAATGTTACTTTTCCCTTGTAAGTAAATCGTACGGTCATATACTAAATAAAAGTAATGTAAGATGTGATGATTCTGTCAACCATAATGGTATTCGGATAACATTGAACTAGATGATCATATTTATTTTCCCTCAATATTATAACGGTACGATCCCCCTGGATCACAAACCGCCTGGGTTTGCAGCGTAACATAGTGCTGTGGTGGCAACTCTTTGGAAAATTTTAAAAAATGAGCCTTCACTTGAATGTTCTTTAGGAATGATTTTGAACTCTTTACGGTTTAACGTATGGATATTTTTCATTGGAGTCTTACAAGTTATATTGCCCGCAGTGCAATTTCCATTGTAAGCCAACTGGTATGGTGGAGCACATCAATATAGCAATGTTTATTAAATAATAATTTTCGTACCACGAGAACCGTAAATATATGCGAGATAACTGCAAGAACTTCTGATAAAACTATTTCTTTAAAAAGGCCTATATCCATTCCCTGGACTTGAATGGACTTATTTAGAGGATTTCGATACAGATGCAGTCGGACTTTTTAACCAAATTATTACCTTCACCTTTTGTGTGTGTGTGAACCATTACATAAAGTAATCATATTATAATGGAGATGTCTTGTTCTCACCTGTCCCCGTTTACTTCATATTGTAGGATTCTTTCACTTTCATGGTCATAAATAGTGATATTTATTTTTTAATTCCTAGCTGTGAAGGCGCAATACCAATGTAGGTGCTTTGAGAGCTGGTTCATTATCCGCGGCCTGAATGCATTGTCGCATCTAGTGCACGTTAGGTTAATCATTCGACAACTATACTGACTTCAGGAGTTAATTCTTTCCTCTCCAATTAAGAGAGAAATTAATTTTCGACAGTTTACATGTTTAGAAAGGTTATGGTCAGATGCAATCTGAATAACACTAGTATTATTAATTTGAGTTTTTAGAATGAATCAGTGGTTAATCAAAAAAAATAAACATCATTCTAGATTTTAATGTAAAACAGAAAAACGGCGAGATTTTGCTAGGATGGTGTATGCAAATTCGTTTTCAAGATTTTTAGTCCTCCATTACAACATAATATAGAAAAAAAAGTAAACCCTGTGAAATAAACGCTTTAATTAACAATTACAAATATTATTATCTGATATCATTTTTTTTTGTTTTTTTTCAGAACATATACCTATACAGATATGTATTTGTCAGTTGGTGTTTTCTTCACTTAAATTTTTTGTATCGTGATTCACGAGAAGGAAAGACAACCCCTAACACAGATTTAGTGTTAGAATTACTAAGCCACATCAATTTTCGAAACGCTCGTTAAACCAGAGTACTAGTTATTTAAAATTAACTAGCAGTCACACCGCAGATTTGCACGCAAATTCTTAGACTTTCTACGTGTTCGCTCTCACAAGCTTCGTCTTCCTTGGTTCGAGGTGAAATTATATTTCCGACGTTATTTTTTTTCCGACGCCAATGCTGAGTTTGCTTTGTTTTCATTGCTCATGAAAATATGTGCAAAAACGTCCCCCACCCCCCCCCCCCCCCACCCCCCCCCCCCCCCACCCCCCCCCCCCCCCACCCCCCCCCCCCCCCACCCCCCCCCCCCCCCACCCCCCCCCCCCCCAACAGATATAACATTATGCCATCTTGATATAATAGTTTTAGATTATATTTTTATTAAGGGGAGGCGGTAAGGTAAAAATTTAATAAAAAAAATTTTTTTTTTTATTATTTTATTTTGAAGAGAATTTATTTCTGAACAATTTGATATATAACACATTGCTTATTAAAATATGTTATCCATTTGAAAAAAATCTGAAACAAATATGCATACCTAGAAAAGTTTTACATTACAATATTTCGCGCTGTCACACTTGTATTTATACAAACCAGTCTTTCTTTTGTTTGCTATTTCTTGTCCATATGTTGGCTACACTGCATAAGTAATGTGTCTGAACTGACTCACAGCTGTCAAATTGAATTGAATTGAATCAAACATATTGTCCTCCTCCGTAGACTAATGGATATAGTCTCGGCTCTCTAACTGAGAGATCACGGGTTTCAAATCCCGGGGAGGTCCAATCAGGCATAGACACGATTAGAGTACTGTGCAAAATAAATACCAGTATAATAAATCAGAGTACTTTGCTATAAAATTATCAGTGTAATTAAATAAAACCAGTGTACATCGAAGCCAGCATAGCTTAAAGCTGAGGCTTAAAAGAGAAAAAAAAAAAAAAAAAAAAATCAAACATATCATAACCTTTTGTCAAGATTATTGGTGTGAGTGTGGTGTTATTGTTTACTTTTGATAATTCAGGTTGGAATTAGATATATTTTATAGCTATTGGTAAGATTACCAAAAGTAGAAAAGGTATTGGTGGTCGTGGGAAGAAGAAAGTGGTAAATTCTAATAATGCAAACAGAAAGTGCTGAAACTCCACAACCTAGGCCTAACTTGCCTGAAACTTGCAAGCCTTACAAGGTATCAAGCTCTTCAAAGAAGATTGACTTTTCTGAATATGATAAGTATGACATTGACAATAGTTATAAGAATGAACTAATTGATCTAAGTATTTTGTCAGATATATTACTGCAAAATACTATTTGTAAAAATTGTAAACAATACGGTTTACAAATTCGTTCTGAAAACTGTGTTGGTTTGGCCTCTACATTGATTCTGCATTGTTTACATTGTGATTTTTGTTGTAAAATTCAGTAACACTAAGGAAGTTAAAGTTCCTGATGTAAATAAAACATACTTTGATGTAAATATTAGGTTAGTGTATGGCTTACGATGCATCGGAAAGGGATTACTTGCTGGTCAAGCTTTGTGCGGAATTCTCAACCTTCCTCAACCTCCAACAAAGTTTTCTCCATACATTACCATACTACATAACAAATGTAAAATAGCTGCATTTGACTCTATGAAAAACGCTGTAGAAGAGGCTGTGCAAGAAAATGAAGTGATGATTGAAGAAGAGAAGCGTAATGTACCTGATGTTATATTGGAACCCCGAGACATATCAGCTGGTTTTGATGGTACATGGCAGCGTAGAGGCCACCAGTCTCTTAACGGAGTGGTAACATGTACTAGCATTGATAGTGGTAAAGTTATGGATGTGGCAGTGTTGTCTAAATACTGTATTTGTGTGGACAAGCAAAATCATGATGCCTACTGTTACGCAAACCATAAAGGCTCGAGCGGCAGCATGGAGGGTGCCGGTATACAGACAAATTTTTCTGAGGTCTGAAGAAAAGTATAAAGTAAGATATGTTAGTTACCTAGGTGATGGAGACAGTAGTAGCTTTGAAAGCATTGTTGCATTAAAACCCTATGGAAATACTGAAATTAAAAAATTAGAGTGTATAAACCACGTTAGTAAGAGAATGGGTGCTAGATTGCGCAGACTGAAGCAGGATTTGAAAAAACAGAAGCTCGACGATGGAAAGTCTTTGGGAGGAAAGAATCGCCTAACAGATAAAAAAATTGACCAGATACAGTCATACTACGGCAAAGCCATAAGAGAGAATAAAACTGTTCAAGATATGCGACAAGCCATATGGGCTATTTATTGCCACACAGGATCTTCTGATGAAAAACCCGAGCACCGATTGTGCCCGCAAGGTGAGAAATCTTGGTGTAAGTACAACAAGGCCAAGGCTGAGGGCAAAATGTATGAGCACAAGAACAATTTACCAGAGCCTATAATGCAAGCAATCAAGCCCATATTCAAAGCATTGATTGATCCAAATTTATTAAAAAAATGTACACATGGCAAGACACAAAATGTGAACGAGAGTGTCAACAGCGTTATATGGACCAGAATTCCTAAGAACAATTTTGTTACATTACAAACTTTAGAATTTGGTGTCTTTGAAGCTGTGGCCAGCTACAATGATGGTAACATAACTAAGTGTCGAGTGTTAAAGTCATTGGGACTTGAACCAAGTTATAATACTATTCGTGCCATGAAGTTTTTGGACAGCGAACGCATCCGCAGAGCCGATCAAGCTATCTCAGGGTTTTTGAGACAGTCAAGAAGACTAGAAAAGTTAAGGAAGAGAAAACTTGAAGAAGATGAAGAAGCAGCCACTTCATATGATGCTGGAATGTTTTAGGTAGTCAAAATAACAAATATTTTCATTTAATTGCCGTTTTCCGCAAGTTTGTATTTTTTTAGTTGTAATGTTCCTTTTTTCAGGAACCACTATAGATACAGAGTTGAAATTTTTACTCAAAATATATATTATTGTTCTATACAAGCTGAGTTTTTTTTAAGGTCTTAAGTTGAATAACTTATAAGAAAAAAAATAAAACTGATAAAATATAAAAATATTTTTTATACAGGTAGAAAAAAAATCATATCTAGGCTAAGACTTGATTAAAGTACATGAAAAAAAACTCAGGTTATGTATGAAAACCAAATAAATAACTGGTAAAAATTACAGAATGATAGGCCTAATAGATTTTGAGAAAAGGAACATAAAGTTAGCATTACGGAGATAGGGATTCCGCCTCCCCTTAATATATATATATATATTTATATAATATTATTATTTATATATAATATATATATATATATATATATATATATATATATATATATATATTATTCTGTTAAGCTCAGTAGGATACCGCTCTGTCTGAGGGTCCTAACTAACACAATAATTGGAAGAGTCGGTACGGTACAATGTCGGCAGCACTGATAAGAAGTGACATAAAAGGTCATAGACTGGAACTGATCCTGCGCTATCTCTAACACATATCTGATTAACATCGTACGGCCAATGGCTCTCACTATATCCTTTTCTTGTTAAATCTAATCTTAAGTACACTCCAAAGTAATCGGATTCTTATTTATTGTAGAACAGATTTAAAATTTTAAAAATAATAATTAAAGTGTAATTTTGTGAAGAGTTAGTAATGGCTAGAACTATTCTTCAATAAGCATAACTATAGCTAGGCTATAAAAGATAAGGTCAAACTAAGTTATACCTTCCAGCTGATTCTATCTTTGGTACAGCATAGACCTACGTGTTACTTACGTTAGAAAAACCCTATGTAAGTCCAAATAACAATGATACATGAAAGATTGGATGATCCATGTACTGGGTATTATAAGATGTAATGTCATCTACTACAATAAGCAATTAGGTGAATTCCTCAGAAGGATCCACTTTAGGCCGGCTTATATCTTCCAGTTGAACTTAAAATGGACGTAGCAAAACCGATCAGTCCATTATAAATTTCCCTATCAATGTAAATACCTTATCAATGTCCAAAGGGATCTTCCTATGAAGGATGAAGGAGTATGTAGAGCTCCCTTTTAATTTCGTGACGTAAAATTTGAGCTTAACTAAATTCTTAAGCATCCTTTACCTAAAAAGTACTGTTTTGGATTCGAGATCATAGTCTGAAATGACATCCAAGCTCGACAAGGGATGCAATGAAAGTTAGCATTGTTGTAACTTTGATGATTGGAAGTTTTAGATCGTAAAAGTTAACACAACAGAGAACTTTAGAAGGAAAACTATTCAGCAGTGTTAATTTTGTTAATTCGTTTATGTTTTACAAAGATATTGCCTTTCTTGTATGAGTTTTAAACACAATTTAAAATGTTTCTACTAGCCAATGTTTTATAATCTAAAATAAAAACTAAAATATGTAAATCTCTATATCTTTTCTGTTAATCATCTATTATATGCGTGTGTTGAATATCAGTTAATTACACTCAGGAAGTTGAAGGATTAGAAATGATCAATAAGGGCCATGCATTTGATTGTTGCATATGTTACTTTTTGTAGTATATTATACTCAGAACCTAGCCAGTCCGGATTAAATTTGAACACAATCATTTTTTTCACACACAATAGTATGAGATAAATATCCTTATTATTTTGTGAACACCATCACATGTGAAGAAATTCTTTGCTGTGCTATAGGGAATCCATATAAAGTATTATATATGTTATTTTTCAATGATAACTACTAAACTATCCGAACTTCACACTAATTAACGAATAAATATATTAGACAAAAAATTTAAAATATCTTGTTCCAAGATTAATATGTTGACGTATAGTCTATTTAATGTATGATGCACTTACCTCACGCGCAATTCAGTCTCGAATCTGAAAAATAACAATAAGTTTTTTAGTAGCTAAAATATAACTAATTATTATATAAAGACAGAAGAATTATTATATTATATATCATTGTTGTATATTTACTGATTGCACTTTGAAATTATGATTTTGAAACTCACCACTCCCCCATCCCACTTACCCCATCCTGACAATAGACTTTAAACGGTTGTAGTACGGATAATTAATTTGATTTATAATTTCCTTAAATTATAGCTATACAGGTGCGGTCAGATTGAATCTTCATACGTCTTTAAGTAGTGTAAAGAACTTATAATATTATTATAACGGACAAAGCACTCATTATGTGGAAACGCAATGAAATAAAATTTAACAAAAACTATTTCAGTGAATTTTTATAAAATGAATGTTTTTTTATTAAATTTTATATATAGCACTCTGTGTATGGACATATTTACCTGGACTGATCTATATACATTATTGTAATTACATTTTGTTTGTTATTGGCTGAACTTTAACGAAATCTGTCACTTATGGAGACTGACAAAATTATAGTATGTCTGCCTTTCCGCAGGATACATCAATAAAGAATTGAGATATAGACTTGAAATGTTACATGTTTTGTTACCATTAAGAGATCTTTCACAATTTCTATGATTCCTAGTTTTCCGCAGAGTATCTCGAGAACTAATTGAGCTATAGTTACAAACCTTTGAATATAACTTAATCTTTATACAAAAAAAATCGAGTTTGATGTTAATTAGTTTGTCTACCTCTCTACGTATTTGTTTTCCTTCGGATATATAAAAAATTAATTGCACTATGGAATTTAAATTTTGAGTTTAACATTACTTGTATTTAGGCATGGCAAGTTTGATGATGTAGTTCTCTCTGTGGGAGCGTTTACGTAGCCTTATTATCTGCATATCCCTAGAAAGAATTTAGGATTTAAATTTTTCACGAAGCTTAATTTTTACGTGAAAAAATGGGATTTTGGCTTAGTGTCATTTAAGTTAGTAGGGTGGCAAAATTTCACTTCTGTCTACCTGGGGACTGTAAACATTTATTTTCTGTATGATTGACTGTCTGTCGACCAGTCCACATGATAAATCAAGAATAAACGAGGAAGATTAAGAGAGGTTTAATCAAGAATATAGGGTTAAAAGTTTGCATGCAACTTCAGACAAGCATTGTTATGTGACATTTAGTCTGGATTAACACATATCTTAAGAAACCTAAACTTAACTAATAAGTAATTAATATTTATAAACATATTCCTCATAAGTTAAGGAATAATAGTTCCAAAACCAGACATACAGAATTAATAAAGATGATTCTGCAAAATTCAGAATATCAATACCCGCATCTCATCAGTTTTATCGTGTTATATTTACCTAAAGCACTTTCATCCCTGAACGAGATTATGTCAAAAATAAAAATTTGAACTTATTATGATTGCTCTGTTTAACTCTAAAAGAAACAATACAAACGTATGGCGTATATTTGGTATTTAAAAAACAGTTATTAATTGGACAAGGGTTAATGATAATAGTGGAAAAGTTTTATTCATTATAAGGCCGATGTGGGCTCTGCTGTTTCGTATACTAACAAAGTTCATTCATTAATTTACTACTCAGGATTATTAATAAACCAACGATGATGGATTGGTGTAAGATGTAAAGTGAAAGGGAGAACGGGTTGAACATAATCATGTCGACAATAAACCTCAACCCTTTGAGACTCACTCTCCTCAAAAAACACGTTTTTAATTTTTATTCGTCCGCCTGGGTCCTGCAATCTTTTCGTAAAAATTACTAGTACTAATATTAACTAATAGTATCTAATATTATATGGCCTGTTTTCCCTTTCTGCTAAAATCTAATTAATATCGAATTTGAAGCATTAATTTTGCTATCGAAGGTGTGTTTTTTGTTTAATATATTTTTCGTGTAATAAAAAGGATGTATCTCGTAAACTCTTCGATCACACTTTGCCACATTGCTCATCAGGTAAAACTAACAAATAATAAATCATATATGTGTCATATCTAGCTTAGTTTAGAAGTTGCTTGTCTGTATGTATACTTTTCAGACGTTCATGATCTTAAAAGGGAGTCCACAACATTTAATAGGTTCCACAAGAGACGAGAAAGGACACTACCCTGAGGTTAACCCCTAGGTATGGGTAAACTCTAAGTTTGCTCTGAAAACAATTAAAGTACCAACTATTGGGTTGAAAATGAAATAGGGTAACATTGTGTCTTTCTGGATTGATAGACGATGTAAAAATACTGAAAAAGCAAAGTTTTCACCGTAGAACAATTGTTTTAACTATAGCAATAATTCCAAAGTTAATCGGGTTTCAATGTGGACACCTATTCTTTTTAAACAAAAAAATAGTAATATTAAGTCAACGAAAATCCTAGTTTCGCAAAGTGCTAAACATATCTACTACTAAAAATGTCCTTTACTAAGTCGTTCAGCAATTCTTAAGACTTAAATTGACAAACTCTGGCACTGCAAATACTGGTATTGGCAATGCTTTTATAGAAATTGGATTATATTGTTTGCTCTTAATAAGTGTAAGTAGGAGTAATGAAAACGTTCAACATTATTTGTCTAAACATTTCTATACTTCATTTGTGATAATACTATACGATAAGATGTGCATTGTAATAAAATATTTACGTATTCATTTCATCAAATTTGCAATAGGATATAATACTAAATTTATAAAATAGAAAATTATATTATATTTATTTCAGTATGTTTCTGTAACTGTTATGCATATTATGAATTTTAATACTTAAGGAAACAGTCTGGATAAAAAGTGTATTTTTGCAAAACATGACTTTTCATTTACCTAATAGCCCCTTCAATGCTTATGCATTAGTCTCTAGTGGGATTTTATTATGCCTTCTGCTCTTTGCCTTTGTGTTTAAGGCATTACCCATAGATTTCTAATATCCTCATTCACCTGGAACTTCTTTCCACGTAATGGCTCTGTTAGAGGCGTGAACATTGGGAAAAAAGTTTTTCTTGATGACTTTTATGCCAGACCGTTGTCCGTTAAACCTACTTTCCGCGATTTATACAATTTCACCACGAATGTTATAATATGTGAATTTCAGTAAAAATGTAATAATATAAAATTCTAATCAAGTGTAGTCACCATATTTAAGTTTAAGTTTGAGGATTTGAACACAAAACATTTACTTCTCAGTTGATCAATACTCATCTCAGCTATTCCAAATTAATGCCCTATAAGTATTGACTTTTTCCTAGCAACACTTCTTTATCCATACCAATTATAGAATTCCTCTCATTATTCTTACCATACTATTTCGCCTCTTGAAAAAAATTAGTAATAAATTTAGAATAATGTAATGTTTGTATTTTTTACAGGAAAAACACTTAAAAGTTTCAGAATGGAGTAATATTCATTACAAAAAGTCAAGCCATCCATTAGCCGGCCTACGCCACGTGGGTGTTACACCCTGCACTCAGCCGATAATTGGGTAGAATTAAAAAACAAACTGCGAATAAAAATGTATTTTCTCTCCCCAAATTTTCAAAACTAGTACAGTCACTGTTGTTACAGGCAAAAGAATTTTAAAATATTAATACCTATCATATTTTTAATTTAAAAAATACTTAGAAGTGGAAGTAATACGATATTTTAGTAGATCTCCTCTATAATGTGATCTTAAGTAACCGGAGTTTTCAAATATTTTAATTTACATGCAATAAAAATATTTTATATATACCTAACAGGCATTTAATATATTTTCAATAAAAATTATTTATTTTTATTGTTATATCTGTATTAAGTGCCAAAGTTAATACAGTGATTTTTATTCAATTTAAGGTGTAAAAGTATTTTGTTTAAATTTAAAAATAGAAATATAAAGTAATAGGTGGCAGGTAACTATCTATTGAACTATACAAATTATCTGTAGAATTAACAATATTTTCTAAAGCTAAATCATTTGCATCCTAAAAGAACGACTTAAAAGAAATAGGAGCTTGGTAAGGAAGGCAGCCAAAGTTAGTACTCAATCTTCCAACGATGAGAAGTTTGAACTTATTCACCAGAGAAGCGCTAAAAAGTTATCAGCTAACATAGAGGTTTCTGATAAAAACTAATACAAGTGTTGATCTTGCAACTCTTTCTACCAGTTTTGAGAAAGGTACTGATTTCCGACTTTCTTTATCTACGAAAGTTTTGAAATAAAGTTTGCCATGTTCAATATAAGCCAGTGTCATACAGTAAAAATATTCCAATATGCAAGGGAATAAATTTTCATTCTTCTCTCCATCAAATTTCACCAATATATATATATATATATATATATATATATATATATATATATATATATATATATATACCTCTCCTCTTCGTAACGTTACAATTTCATTGTAACTAAATTTCATAACACCGTAAAAAAACACCAAATATTACCAATCTCGTTACCAGCGATGTCGAGATTGCTGCAAAATATCAAGTTCCTGAGAACATATAAATATAAGTACATTTTTATACCAAGCAGCAAACAAAAGAGATATTGTGCCAGCCTATTAAGTGATGTCCTTCAATAACGATAGACCAAATTTCGTTCAAGGACATGCATCACACAGCTAATTCTTTCCTACGTATAAATGAAGTTTCATAGCATATTATTTAAGTCTAGATATGATATATTTTTAGAGATATCTTGCGGATACTGTTAAGCTACATGTATTACTACTTCACATGTTAAAGTGGCATGATTGTACTTAGTTTTTTTTATACAATTTATTTATTCAAGATATTTTTGTTGCAATCAAGATTCGAAAACCAACTCTTATAGTGCTGACCCTCAACCGAATCCCATATAGTGACATTAACCACAATCGTAATCGGTATACCAAAACTACATGTCTACAGGTCAGTATTTTTATTAAGATATCGTGTGCACAGATAGACAGACTGACAGAAATGAAATGCTTCCAGCCTTTAGATTTGTTACTAAATAGGATTCATCAACATCACAATATGTATGTTAAATCGTACTTCTATGTACGTATATTCATGATTGTTGTCATACTTCTTTACTTATGATTACTCACATTGGAATGGGCAGTTAAAAAATAAATGGAAAATTATTATTGCCTGCTGGGGTCATCCAGTTGAATAAACGGAACCTTTTCACCATTTTCTGCACAATCACGATATATTTATAGGTTATGTATAAGTAGTTTTTAAACGGATTTCCGGAACCCGCAGTTGAAAACGATGAAGTTTTATGTTTATGTTCATTCTGGTTTGACATTTTACATAATCTATTCTTGTTATTACCAGAATAGATAATCATCTTCTTATTACCTTAAAATACAGCAAAAATATCAGTTGATCCATGCTACAATGCTAAATTTTAAATTTACTAATGTGTTGTTTAATACATAAAAGACCACTTTTAAAGGATCGTTGAAAATGATTTTTTTAAATTAAAGGACTTTCACACAATAGAGATGTCCTTAAACTAAAAATAAGGATATTTTGAATACTCTGCCAAATAATGTACATAATGTAATAATATTTAAGAGTAATACGACCTGTAGCTTTTTTTTCAAAAATTGCAGTTATTTAATGGGTTTTATACACTGAAAAGGTGTAAGGGAAAACTTAAATTATAGAACTTAAGAATAGGTTAGGTTGTAAGATTATTTTGAGACAAAATAATAATGGTTTTATAAATATCAATGCCTAATTCCCAAGCTTTCGAGGTTAAGCAGATATCATTATTTTTTTTTTCCTCTCGATTGCGGAAGAAGGACCTCCTGCAGTTCTTGAATGACATGCATGTTTCAATACTGACTTCTTTTGGTATTTATTACACTTTAAGGTTGATGAAAGATCCACTACAATGATATTACTGCTTTTTACCTGGAACTTTGGTACAGAGAGAATTACACTCATAGCTCGTTCTTTGTCATAAATATTACTATTTAGAACCAAAAGTTTATAAGTTACATTGTAATTAATATTTTCCTGTTTTATATAGTGAAAGTGATCAAGCAACACATATTTATCAAATGATACACCGTATAATAATCCACAGAGATAGCGGCATGATGAAACGTGAAAGTTGCAGTGATAGGACAGAGGAAAATCCAAAAAAGAGACCGACATTAGAACCCTTATGGATTTATTCCATGTTATGAACCTCACACGGCAGCTTACTTTGTTATTTTAACTGCTAGTGAAATTTTGTATAATGAGGAATCTAGAGTAATTAACAGAAAATTCAGAGATATAAATTTACTGTACCAATCAATCTCTGGCAGATTTTTTATCATACAAAACAGAGTTGTGGCATATTTTATAATTAAATTATGCTTGAGTAATCAAATTAATACAACTGAGTGTCGAGGGCCCAACATAACGCCCAACAGAAGAGTTACTGCTCAGGTGACGAACTGCTCTTTGACCATTTAACCTCAAATCAAAAGGGTTCTTCCTGAAAACATGGAACCTATATGCTAAGTTCAAAGTCTCTAAGGCCTTTTTATTTAAAAGTTTCACACAGAGAGAAAGAGAGTTTCACACAGATAGACTCACAAAGAGGTGGAAGAACGGACAGACCTTACACATTTTGACCCTAAAATCAATAGAATCTTCCTTAAACTAAGTTTCTAGGAACTTTCAATAAATAAAGCTATTGCATAGCTTTATTAAGAACGAAATGCCCTTAGATTCCAAAACCAATACAGTTCTTAATTACACCAAGAAAACCTCATATACCAAGTGCCTAGGGCCTTTCAGTCAACAGACGACGCGAGAACCTCTTGAGTCCTTAATAATTTAGGTGATTACTGATATAGTGTTATTTTATAAATACGACTCGATACAGAATTGATTAGTTAAAGCATCTTGCCTAAGGAGTAGTGTGAACTAACCAGTGATTGCCGATTACTGTTTCCTTTTACAGTGCCTATTAATTACACCCTTTTCAAAGGATCATTTAACTTTTCCATTGAGACCATTCATGGCTCATTCCCATTATGCATTTAACACCAAATGGCACGCGAGGTAGGAATTGTCCGCTTTTAAGTACTTTTTTACTATCACAGGATACGAAGTTATTGGAGGGTGCACCTCTAGTTATCCTTCCTCTATCCTTTTAGTGCACCACTGTTACAGTTTCTGTCGGAATTGAAAATTTGGAGCTTATTGTCATTTAGCAGGTTTGTTTTTGTTTGGACACTTTCATTGTTTTACTGCTGTCTATGACATCCTGTTTTTAAGATAACATTAAATAGGATTTTGTATTATAGAATTAGAGAGAGAAAAAGAAAAGAGAATTTTAACGTTTAGGAATATGAAAGATGTGAGGGATCCTTTTCTGCACAGTGGTGTTGAGTTACTAATCATAACGGAGAATAAAATGGTTTATTTACTATATTAAATATATGAATAAATGACCTAGGTTTTAATAACAAGTGGATTTATCTTACTATACAATTATCCTTTATTTTTTAATGCCACAACTAAATAACTGAATGTGAGGGATAACCTCTGCGCGTATCAATACATAACGTTTTGACGGGTAGCATGAGGTATTGGTTAATTCTTAAAACTGTCTGACCGTTAATATTTTAATAACAAGATACTCGATCAGCATCGCCTGAAAAATTATGAACAGCTACTTAAATCCATAATATAATTATAGTCGGCCATGACTATTCCAATTTTCTTCTGTTTTTGAAGAACATTTGTCATCAACCAAAAGTATGTGTGTATTTGCAAGTATTAGAACCTTGTTTTGTTGATGCATGTTTATAACCAGTATATATAAAGTTCTACGTGATAAAGATGAAAACGATAGGTTTAGTCCGCTGAAATGTTTTCACAGCTGATTTGTTTCAACTTGTTGGAACAGCTGTTCTAGTGACGTCATTTCCTACTCTCTGTCTCTAAATGGAAACTGCAACCAGCTGTAGTTATTGTTATAGCAGGTTGTTGTCAAAACAGTGTAATACAGTTTTAGCCCCTATTAGCGCGTTGGAGGCATTTAGTTTAATACATTTGGTAATTTGAGTTTTTGGTTTAGAGTAAAAATCCATTACTAAATCTAGTTTAACTGAAAGGCCATGTGATAAAAATTTATTTTAAATATTTTTTTCGTTAATAATATCTATTATTTTATGATATAATGTACGATTCATATTTTATAAATGTATTCTAGACTGTATCTATAGTTATATTTTCACAGGCACAGATGAGGCAACGGATTATTATATAAATATATAATGTAATATACTTTATAATTTACATCATATCAATAATTACTACTGTATAAACAAAAGTACTATGTATTTACTACTTTAAGAAATATTCTCAATGTTATACGAGTATGTTTCTTACTTAATGTTTATAATTTTAACATAAAGTCTCAGTTACTCATTACTGAGGAATTTTACATATGACTCGGGTTTCACTAAAAAACAGCGAAACATAATAAAACTTTTCACTTTCATACCACTAAAGGCAAATCTATAACCTTACGGATCCAGTTTAAGGAAACACTTTTAGTTATTATGTTTGGATAAAGTAAACCATTAGTTACGGGCGGAATAAATGTGTATTCAACTCTGTGTTTAATCGACGTAAAGTGACGTCAATATTCGTTGGTTGATATCAAAGCCAAACAATCAATTGTCAAGCGACAGTGAATAATTTTATCAAACAGTGAAACTGAACTATATGTACTCTACAATTACACATAAACTCAGAAACTTATTGCACTTTTGTTAAGAAATAAATCATATACTACATAAAAAGTCTGTAAACCGCGCTCATTGTATTAAGTGAAAATTGAAACGATCTTTAAATATTTTTGCAGTATTACATGTATGATAGTTAACTTAAATATACGCCATACACAACCTCAGCAGCAGATTTTGTAACTATACGGAATTTATTACTAATAAATGATGAATTTGAACTATTGCATAGTTTAGTTGTTGTACACGACTTCCTATCAGTATAACAGTGGCGGATCCATGGGGGGGAGGTCATGGGAATCATGGCCCCTCCGAAATTTTGAGAAAGGACGTGTCTTCGAGAAAAAAATTATTGCAACGTAACTATGACAAGTAAAATTAACAACTTTATGAAGTATACTTTAAATATTAGTGGATTTCTTTCCAAAAGTCTTAGACTATATAACTACGTGCCTTATGCTATAGGGAAATCGCTTAAAAAACAGAATTTCTTTTTAATTGGGATTTAATTTACTTGTACCGGTAACCATTACATAAATTATTTTATTTAATTTTTAGCACACTTCCTTACTTAATTTTTATGATCTTGAATTATGTCATTTGATTAAAAATATTATTTTTATAATATTCCATATGTATAATACATATGTTAGTATTCCATGTTTATTCTAGAAATGTACAGTGCCATTAAGTTTAAGTATAAAAATGCAGATGTAGGTATGCGTGTCGTGTTAGAGTATGTATGTGATTTGTATGTATATATGTATGTTATAGTCTATGTATTTTTCTTTTCTTTTATTAATTTAGCACACCTTTGACCATTATGTTTTGTTTTTTGTAAAGTTTATATAAATATTTCTATTTATAATTTAAATATAGGGAGTCCATCAAGAAAATACAACAATAAAACCGATCAAAAATATTCATTTTAAATTCAAGAATGGGACCTCATTACAAGCTCTGCTTTGGAGGCCCTGTATCTTTCTTAAAGAAAGTTAAAGTTTATGTTATTAAATGCTATTGTTGTTTATATTTGTTACAACATAATATGGTATATTTTAAATATTTTTTTGTGTTTTCTTAAGGTCAGACTGAGCACGAGAAAGACTTTGTTATATTCTATTTTTGTTTTTAATATCTTTGTTTTTGTATTTTTTTACATTTAAAAGAATGTTTTCAAGAAGAATATTTTTAGTTTGATTGTCTTACAAGAAAAATATCATATGTATATAACTTTCTTTAAGAAATAATTTTTTTTCTTTCTTTCTTTCTTATTTTTTGTTACAAATAGCAAAATAACCTAACACAGCAATGATAAACTAAACTTTAAACGAAGACTAGATCCACTCTTGCAGTATAACAAATGAATCATATCATACGTAGTCCCTTTTATATTTCAGTCTAAGCACTTCTAAAGTAGGTGGTGATCAACTGAAGATATTTCCATTTCCGTAAACCCTAACGAACCATTCCATATATAAGTTTTAATCCCAGTGGGTTAAAGTCCTGAGCCATAGCATCTATAAACATGAATGTGTATGTAATACCACTGCACACGTTACAGAAGTTTTATTTGAATGGTTAAAGTTCCTATGGTACAAGTTTTGCATGATATAGCTAAACTTTTTGTCTATTTATTATTTAACTATTTAGTATTTATTATTGTTGCCTACAATTTTGTATTCTTTCCAAATCTTGTTTCACTACGTTCTGGTTTGGTCTGGGAGAGTATCCGAATACTTGGTTTCATATTTACAGAATAAAATATATTTTAATGATTTTAATAAGATGATTTCATTTTGTAATATTAATGGCTGTACAATTAAATCACTAAAATAAATCAGTAAACTATTGTTGTTCGTGTGATTAAAACTCCGTCTGCTACTCATTCTAAGAAGGGGTATATTGAATATTTTCTGAATAATATAGATTGAGATATAACATAATATAAACATGAAATAATAAGAAATTATTTACACATATTAGGATAGAGTGATAGATTTACACGTCTCCGAGTGATCTTAAAAATAGAAAGCTCTTAAAAACTTAGTAGTTACTAATTATCCAGTGGCGTACACAAGGAGAGGGCAAAAGCTCCACCAATTTTAAAACCACGTATATCAGCAGTACAAGTTGTTTCAAATACATAAGTTGTACGTTTTACTTCGGTTGAATCCTATCTGATTCGATTAATTAAATTTTTTCTACATTCTCAGAGTGGTGTTCTCTTTAATCAGGTTCGTCCCCCCACAACTAAGTTCTAGTTACACCACTGGTAGTCATGAAACAAGTATTTAGTGTTAAATAACGTATTGGTATACTATAGTTTGTTTATAGTGCAAATGTTCTAATACTAGTTTTTTAATTTCTAGTTTTTTCTGTAGTGCTGTTTCTGGAGGAATTTAAATAGTTTAGCTTTCTATTTCTGAATTAAAATCTTATAATTAAACATGATTTTTCATTACACGGGGTCTTATATATTTTTAACCGAATTGCTTTTAACCAACGATATAATAACAGAGTCAAAACCGCTATACCTGGATTGGATTAAGAGTATTATTTATTTATCATTGATTTGTTGGTGGATTATTCAATGGATTGTTTAAACTGAACTGTAATCTATTTAATTTGTGCTTTTACTCAGATTTATTTTTAACCATTTGGTCTATAAATATAGAGTATTGAAACAGTTTATTCTCGCATATAAATGGCTCAATGTGATGCAATGTGGCTCGCATCAGTTGCAATGTGATGCGTAAGCACAATAAGTAAGCATGATAAATTTACGCCCCCAATACATTGTCCCATATGGTACCCTCATCAAGTCTAGGTAATACTAATTTTCACGAAATATCCTCCGATAATATTTAAACTAACTTACATTACCTCAACCCTAATCATAAAAGGCAAAGCTCTCACTCACCACTATTTCTCAAGCTTCCCGATACACCGGCAATTTTAAACTGGAGGTGAGTATTGGAGGTCGCTCGTTGCACATTTAATTAAAACTGCTGAGACTTTAAGTGTTACATATTATTACCTGATTAGCTAAAGTACACAACGTTAATATCTCAGGCCCGCGTGCGCGTTGCGGGTGAAGATAATAGCTATACCTTAGCTCATTGATATAAAAGTAGGTCCTTTTGTAAAATTATAGTAGTTTCAACAACTTGAAATAAATCAACTGTGAAAACATTTCAGCGGACTAAACCTATCGTTTTCATCTTTATCACGTATTACTCGATATATACTGGTTACGATAAACAGTCCCCTACAGTCGGATTAAAAGCAATGTTGTGTAGAACTTAATTTATTGAAATTGAACAATTTTTATGTTTAAATTTAGTTTGTGAGTATTTACCGGAAAATATTGTTAAGTTTCGTTGGGAAAAAAGTTATATAACTGTAGATAATATCAAAACTTATTTATTTTAGTCTGTTAGACCACTCTGATTGTGTTCAATACTATTGTAATATCCCATATCTTGAAACAGGAATAAAAATATTGGTATTTTGGTTATCAGAAAAATGTGTCATTAAATGTCACTCATCTAACACATCTAAGTAATCTGTGCCTCGAATTATATAACTTAAATCTTTATAAATTTTAGTTAAAATACAAAACAAGGTTCTAATACTTGCAAATACACACATACTTTTGGTCGATGACAAGTTTTCTTTAAAAATAGAAAAAATTGAAAATTTTCTGGAAGTATCATAATTATATACTTCAGAAACTTTAATCATCGATCTAAGTAGCTGTTCATAAATGCGATACTAATCGAGTATCTAGGCATTAAAAAAGGAAATGGTCGAACAGTGTTAAGAATTAATTAATACTTTTTATGCAGTAAATATACAACAGTTAATTTCATATCTATAACCACACAAGGATACAAATAAGGGATTTAAATAGTAAAAGGTACAAATCCAGAAATTAATCTGTCCATTAGAGATTATGTACATATTAAACGTGGATGTATTGGTGTAAAGTGAAAGGGGGAGAGTTATCGTGAACTTCTGCGTTATCGTAAGCAGATCGACGATAAACCTCAACCCTCTGCGGTCCACTCGCCGCGAGACATGTTTACACCCATTGCAACTGCGTTTAGCTATTTGTCAGCTCAGAACGACAGATACAACCAATATTATAAAACACATAGTTTATAACCCCCATAGAAATGTATTGACTATGTTTTGTAGTTTTGTCTGTTCAAAGTTCAGTACGTGGGATATAAAACCAACCAGGATAATTTAGTGTACAATTCTTTACAGTTTTAGGTGTCTATAGTAGGATTTAAATCAAATATTATAAACAATATTTTTCAGTTAATTGGTTCTAATAAATTGATATGGTATATAGTTTCTGAGAAGCAGGCTTATAAACTTCAACTAATTAGCATTGCCAGGATAGAAATGTCTGACTCCCCTTATTGACAAAATAACTTGTAAAAACCGATGATGTGCATTTTTTTAATAATTTTATACAATATTTAATGTATGTATGATATACTAGCAGTTACTCATGGCTTTTCACCCAATTTAATATTAAATAATAGGTACGTCATATTGAATTCAAATCAGCTTAATCTTTATTTTAATGGACATGTCCTTTTTAAATGGCTTGACCTGCTAAAAATAAGTAATGGATTTTTAGTACAAGATTTTTCAATTTAACGCGCAATGTTTTGAGGTCCTGAATTAAGATAAATGAAACAGTTTCTTATGAATACCAATTATATAAATTTATTCCTCTGTAATATTCAATAGTATTTGTATGAATAACTCCAAACATTTCTATATGATTCCTGAAATCTTAGTAGAAGCACATATGATGTAGTAGCCCTGTAACAAGTTTGAATCAAAAATTGACATGTACCTATTATTTCAGTATTTATTCTTAAGAGGTTCGAAAGTTAAAAAACTTTCCTTGGTTTCTATTTGAGATTTACCGTTTGAGGAAGCTTTTCTGGTCCAAATAATTAACATAAAATGCAATAATTTATAAACAGTAATTTATAATTTACACACGCTATAGTTGTGTTTGCATTGATACCACAATCAAGAAAACATATAAATAAGTTGGCCTGAAAAGTCTACTTCATTCAAAAGCGTCTACTTTCATCCACTCTAATCCACTTCTGGTGTAACCTATTTCGGTATCCGTAGTAGCCTTTATAATAATGCCCCGACCAAGAAAATTTGTGTAATTCATAATATACTACCGGTTTATATTGGTTTTTGTGCCGTAGTAGCATTGTTTCTCTGGTGAAGAAAACATATACACACATTAGTCTCAAAAGTCTTCTTCGGTCTATTAAGATATTATTATGGTGCCTAAGTAACGTTTTCATTGTTGCACCGATCAATAAAATATGTAATACGTTGTTCCGGAACGTCTCCATTGGTCAAAAAGCATATATAGTAACCAATAGTCTAGTAGAACTTCTTCGTACCAATGCTAGTACGTATATTTACTAACGCTCAACCAAGTCCCATTGAGTGACAGGCACAACCATCGACCCTATTATTGCTTATCTCCTACGTTTGGGACGCATTGATGAGACTGTAACAAATCCTAAACGAGTTTTATTAACTCTAACAATTAATTGTAGTTTTGCTTTTGATTTATCAGTAAAGTGTCATAAATATGATTGCAATGGCAATGAATATGATAGTTGTAAGGAACATTTCTACAAGCATTGCAGTGGCCCTTAAATATTTGCCTACCAAGGTTTTGTGATATTATTGGACTTATAGTGATAATATTTTGCTTATAAATATTACAAATACGTTTAAATATTATTGTAAACTGTGGTTAGAAATTCTTCCTAGTTTTATGTTATACTTGTATGAATGAAATTAAGAATTACAGACATTTCAAAATGTGAAAACGCGTTAAAAATATTTAAAAGTAACAAAAAGTGTAGTTTAATATAATTTGTATATCAATAAGGATGCTTTTATAAACAAAAAAATTCAAATATGGAAAAACATATACAAAGTATTTAGTTATATCCATCCCTCTTGATTGCTATTGATGTTTTGGAACGTTTTTTTAAATTTTGATATGATCCTTTTGCTCTTTTTTATAAAATAAAAAAAACTTTACTAAAAATAAACTATTACGAGCTAACAAGACATTTTATTCTGAAATGACGTAAATGCTTGTTTGTATAAAGGCAATGCTAGACCTACATCAATATTCTGTACGCTTTAAAACGTTTGGACCACTGATTACGATTTCAGAACTATGTTTCAGAATAACCACCACTCATGAAACCGGACATAACGCTTGGTATTTTATAGATGAATAAAAACACTCCTGATGGAGAAAGAATCTCATTCAATAACAAAATGTAAAAACTTATACAAAAAAACTTTATTTAATTTTCATATATTTTGATTATAAATTATTTTATAAATTAAGGCCCTTTACATCAAATCCACCATTTCTACCAACGATTTTAAGATATGTAAAGACTGATTTTAACACTGTTGTGATTAATGATGTAACTTTAATCATTAAACAACAAATATATACTAAAATCCAACGATAAACTTATCTGTAAACCATCCATATGAATTATTTATATAACTCATTAATCCATTAATCCTGTCAGACAGTCATAAATCAAGGCATGGTAAAACGTGAGAGATGCAAAGGAAAGAGGCGGAGGGTTGGAATTCTTCAGAAGCAGACCGACAATAAGTCCCATATGGGTTCATTTTCCACCAGGAATCTTACGCGACAATCCAGCTTCATTTATTATCCCTGTCGGAATGTATCTGTAAATATCAAATACTTCAGTTTCAAATGTATACATTGGATATTTAATTATTTTGACTCTAAAATATTTTAAAGTTAGGTAATGTTTATTTAATATATATGCCAGAGCATATAAACTCTTTAATACCAAACTTTGATGTTTGAATTGTTTGAAGGTCTGAAAAAATGCTTTGTAATATATGTTATATGGTATTGGAGTAATTAAATATACCTAAGCAGCAATGAGGATTGATGTCCGGTATTGTCATTTAGTCAATATAATCAGACCAATAACTGCAGGCCTCCTAGGTTCCTTTAACCCTAGAACGGTAACGCCTATTTGGCACACATAAATGGTAACGCGTAGTCTCTCAGACTACTTTAGGGAAAAAATTAATAAAAATTTATAAAAATTAAATTAAAATTAAATGTATTTACAAATGACATTATTTGCATCTTAGAGGTCATGTTTCCTGATTTTTGTTGATTTCAGTCTTTATTGGAACACTTTACACACAGCATTCCTCGGTGCTCCAAGCAAATATGCTTATAACATTTTGTGCACTGGAATCGAGTCATTCTCCATTTTTTCGCTGGGCAAACTGCACAAATCTTCCTTGTTCCTGCTTCTTAAATAACATTTTGAGCCTCAGATGTTGATGGGCCAACGACATCTTCAATGTTGCGTTTGAGATTCCTTGATAAATTTGGCAGTTTTTGTCTTCCCTGAATGTGCGGAGTTGTTAGTTCAACACATATTTCTTTAGCAAATGCCCTTCTTGTCATTGGTTTAATTTTTTTGATAATGCCTGATGGACATAAATAACAAATGAGTTGATCAAAATGATCAAAAAAACTTTTCATCATGATCAATTTCTTGTTCATCACAATCACTTCGTTCAAGTTCAGAGAGTATTTCTATTATTTCAAAACTAGTGTTCAGTGGATCAGCCATGGTTAGTTGACCATCCACGATAAAAATTATCACAAAAACTAACACTACATTCGCTTTTTTCATATATTTACTCAGGAACAAAAAAGTAACATAAATGGTAACGCGTAGTCTACCAGACTACTATGGTCTCACTGAAATTAACTAAGTGAATGAAACAAAATGAAACCTTAACCAGCATTGACCTTGGCTGGCAGGAGGAAGGTATTGGTATTGGGGGGTCGGTCACGTCATGCACCTGCCACCTGGACCGGTTTTTATAGCTTGCGTCGTCTGAGAGACTACACGTTACCATTCTAGGGTTAACATTAGAAATTAGTTATGTTACTATTCAGAGTCAATCAACTTTACCAAAAAACAAAAAAGATCTCAGTACATTTTACTTACGTCCCAAATACTAAAATTGTTTTGATCATTCGCTTTTTTAATATTTTAAGTGACTTATATGTTGGAAATTGCTTAAAAATAAGTAGTATAATTTTAAGAATATCACGGTTACCTTCCTTAAATCGTGAAGCTCTAGTTAAACTTTTGGCTCTTCCATTAAAAATAAACCAGACGCAAATCCCAGCGTAAAAACTCCATATATTATCTAAGAGTATAGCAACGGAAAGAAGAGAAGGCATATACTACTATATTTAAGAAAGAATTGGAATATATTGATTTAATGAAATATAACCGATATCACTATATATTAGTATTAGTTTCAATCTCTTATTATATGTTCCATAGGACTTTTTCGGGCAAAATAATCTCCTAAAAAGCCATGGAAATGGTTAATTTTAGAATATTAAAATACCTGTTCTTGGACTTGAAAGTGCCTAAACAAACTTAGGACTTTTAGGTAAATTTGTTTAGTATATTAGTATAAAACGCAGATTTTCGGTATAAAATTATTTGACGATATTTTAGGACAAACATTATTCCGATGCATTTTGGGTAGATATTTCCGTATGCAATACATATTATAAATTAAAATCGTACCGGCGTTTATTTATTTCTGTTTCAAAATATTTGTTATTTTGAATCATGGTTAAACATACTGCATTAAGTCATCTAATAGAAATATATAAGCAACTAATAATATCATTCATAAAGTACGATACATTTTTGCTGAAACACCCACTATCAGAAGTACACTAAAAGAATTTGACAAGATCTGTGTCTTTAAAATCTAAATTCAGTAAAAGAGTTCTACATTATACTGGTTTCTAGTCGTGATAAATATTTGGTGGGGACTGTTTAATATACAGATGTCCACATTTCAAGTAAATATCAAGCTATGTGTTATCAAGAATAAAACGATAGATTTAGAGTCCGGCGGAATGTTTTCACAGCTGATTTATTTCAAGTTGTTGGAACAGCTGTTGTAGTGACGTCATTCCCTACTCGCTGTCTCTAAATGGCAACTGCAGCTCTCCATTCATATCTGCCACTTGTTTGTGTTGGCTGTGCTAAAACATTTAGTATAGAGGTACACATTTGGACCTACCGGCTGTAGTTATTGTTAAACAGATTGTTGTCAAATCAGACTATAATAGAGTTTAAACTATTATTTTATCGTTTGAGACGAAACTGTAGTAAACTTTTAGATGTACGTAGCTTTGCATTAACATGAATAATGCATCACATGAATTATTAAAGACATCATTATTTTAATGAGTTATAAATAAACTAACCAAACATTAGATTACACAAAGTTCTTCAGAGATGGTATGGTTAGAATAGCAGTAAAAATTCCAACGATAATTTTAAAGAGTTACAAGTACTGACTTGGTCAAACATATATTTTAAATACAAGTATGTATTTTCAGCCTAATTATTTCTATTAAATGGGAATGAGTTTATATGATTGTAGTACAAAATATAATCAAATGCCGAGATTTAATATCCCATGCTATCTAATAGTTACTGTTGAATGAAGCCATTATTTTCGTAAGAGTGGAGTCCAGTCCGCTTATGTCATGCCCAATGATTGACTGGGAATATTGTACCTTGCAAACTTAATACACAGTATTATGTTTTAGACAGCTACAGTAAATGATATAATTTTGAGTTTTACTGAAGACTAGTTAAAAATCCGCTCGGTTTACATAAGAAGACTACGTCCATAGTTTGTATATATAGTTATTCATTAATATAAAATCAAACTCTCCCAAAATAAATTATTATTTACGAAATTGTATTTTTAAATTATTCTTAGCTTCAACCTAATTAATTTAAACTAAAAAAAAATTTAAAAAATGTAACAATTAATGTAATATATGTCAAGTTGCCATTACAAATCTAATGAAAAGTTATAAAGTGTAATGTTGTTATTTTTAGACATTTAAGGACAGAATATCATCGTATATTCTACAATCTTAAAGGTATCTTTTCAGTATAAAGATCACCAGGTAAAGAGAAAAACGGATATGTACTGATGAGTGTTTATATAAAAATGTTAATAAACCACCAAAATTAAAATATAATTAATAGCAACAATTAATTAAATTTATTAACTTTACATTACAGTTTACACACACGTCTTATCAATGTCATTACTCAAAATTGTTTAGCAAAATATACTCTTACTTTTTTATAGTGCCTAAGAATTCAATTTTAATGTAGTTTTATTTTCAGCTCTACAAATACAATTTTCCAAGGCCCTGCACCATCATTAGCCTCATTGTGACCTTCAGCAGTGAACATAATGTATAAAGAAACAGAATTGAGTGAAAAAACTATTTTTCGTGTAATGACATGAAATGTGAAAATTATTTTTCTGTGGGAAAATATTGTGTAAAGTGTGAACTGTAATAACATTGCTAAACAATTTAACTATGTCATATATTTCAGTATTCATCCTATTGGTTTCAGCATTATTGCATAGAAATAGAAAACTTTTGATCATTGACACATACCATTCCCCTAAGCGTCTGGACTCTATAATGTTGCTGTAGCAATCAGATATTGCTTTGATCTTTGACGGATCAAATATTTTGTAGACAAATGTATTTTAATGTGTGGCAAGTTCAACGCAACACTGTTTTAGTTTTTAGCCTTATTTATTAGGGTTTAATGACACGTGAGGAAAATAGTGGATGTCAGTCCTCACACCTTTGTGTTTCATTTTTGTAAAATGTAAAAATAGAAAATGTCCAAAATCTTATTATTCTTGTAAAGTATCATACTCAGAGTTAATGACAAAGTTAATTACAATACATACAATTACTTATACAATACAATTTCTTAATTAATGTGCAACTAGTTAAGTATAAGTATTAAATATGCATAAAAATGCGAAAAAAAACATTAAACTATATAATTAATAATAATATAATCAAGTGTGAACAGTTTCCTTAGGTACGTGTTTCTTAGATTTAGATGTTTAAACTATCTTATGTCAGTTTTAAAGGTCACTAACGGTATGAAAAACAGTAACATGTTTAATAAAACACTGAATTCGTTTCAAAATGGTTAAGAGTACGTATATCTTCCCATTCTGAAATATATTTAGTATAATTTGCCTGCAAAAGTAAGATATCTCTGAAGAAATATATTTCTACACTTGTAATAGGAAACACAATACATGGATTTGAAGTGCGCAGGGAGAGGTAATGACGCAGTTAGTGGTGCATTGTGGGTGGTAAAATGACATTTTTATTGTGTAGTGTTGAGTGATATTTTATGTAAAAAACTGTCCTTAACCTACATAATATGTGATTGTTGAAGATAAACCAAATTCTAATTGCTATAAAGAATCGTCTATTATTATATTAGAGATTAGGATATCGGTTCAATAATATGCTTTGTTCAAGGTCTAAATATTAAGTTTACTATAAATAAATATAAATGAAGCTTCCTCCTTAACTTGTGACATTTTCCAAGACTGAAGACTTTAATCAAACAACAGGAAATCCCATGGTAAACGTAACCACCGCACCAGGTCAACACAACCACCTAATCAACTTAACCTTGATGAAATTAACCTACTAGCCAACTAAACTCCCTTGTCGATTTGAATCCCCGGTCAATTTTACTTGTGAACTTTACCCTTTAGTTGTGTCATCTCTTAGCCAACATCTGCTTATCTTAACGGTTTGAATTAACGGATCCTTTCATTCAGTCTAATCCCTTGTCATAAACAAAGGAACATTGGCCTAAATTATGGCCAACATTCAACCAGAAGGATACAGGTCAGGAAACTAATCAAGTAGAAATAAACTTAAGAACAGAACTAAGATGTTTTTATGTAAATCTTTAAATTTATAGTAAAATTTATATTATAAATTATACTTTTAAATCTAATACTTAATATTTGATAAAGATTTACTGGTACAAGTACATTTGTATAGTTATTGCCGATTGCCTTAAGGGGAGTATTTGGAGTAAAATTCATAATTTTATGTTTAGGACATTTTCATATGAATACACACCTAATCGTTGAAATCTAAAAACGGCGTGATTAACAATGGGTACTTTTTAAAGAATGTAATAACTATAAATTTACTCCAAATTGAAATTAATTAACAATGTTTACACAGGATAGTTTATTATATTTGACACGATCTTTCAATTAATATTTCAAAAATTTTTAAATCAAGATAGAGTTTTTCGCTACTTTAAGGATCACTTAGGTGGAGCCCGGAGAGATTTTCGAAATATAAATATCCCTATATTCATATCGACCATAAGAATATCCATGTAAAATTTCAGTATATTCAGTTGACGCATGAAAACAAAACAAACAAAAAAAGGCACTTTCGGATTTAAATTCTTAAATTATATCATGTAAAAATGTCTCTTAACTCTAAAAATTTCTTTTCATTTTACATGTTTGTAAAATACTGGTGCTATACCTAAAAGAATACAATACGGACTAAAGTACTAGAGTATATTACAGTTATTTTACTAGTATAAATCTTTGAAAGATATATAATTTGATGTATTTGTAAATCGCTTAAAAAAGTTATTGTAAAATATTTTAATCCATTTATAAGGGTTTAAAATCATCAAAAAGAAATTTATACTTTAATTAAAAAACCGACAAATAGAGAGATATCTAATGTTTTCATTATTATTGCTTACTGTTAAGAGCAAACAATATAACCCAATTCCGAAATCATTACCAATTTCAGTGTGTACAGTAGAACAGCTTATCAAATTAAGGATTAAGGATGACCGAGTGATTTAGTAGAGGAAACAGTTCATAGTAGATATGCTCTGGACTTTCGAAACAAGAAGTTTCAGTACCAAACTACATTTATACTCATAATAAAGAGTTGGTATGTAACTTATACAAGGCAGGAGAACCCTATACACCACATGTCGTTTGGCAGGCTTCGTTGAGTTTCATGCAAAATTTCCAGTTTCAGCGGATTGTTGTGTTTAACAAGCCGTCACATAATCATAGTGGATATTGTTTAGTACTTGGCTTTTCAAAGCGCACTATAGCTCTTATTTACCAACAGATTTTCTTTAACTTAGTACTTTTGGATTTATAATTAAATTGACTAACTAAAATGAGATTAATGTGACTTTGGTCATACGAAATTTTTAAGACATTTACAGTTAAAGATTTTCGCAAGCCACCATTTAAAACAAATTTCCAAAATAGTGAATTTTTAAAATTAGGCTTTTAGGTTATAAACGTATATACCAAATATCAAATAAACACAACAGGTCGTTCTCAAATTATAAATACTTAAGTAAAGAAATGGCGGATAATTTATTGATCGGATAATTATTGAGTTTTGTAAAGTTTTAATAAAATATTTTGGTTTGTATATGGTCCCGAAATATTAAAATATTGTTAGAGAGTTTTAAATATTGGAAACCCTGTATAAATTACATAGTAAACTCTTATTAATTTGCCTGCCACCAAGTAGGTACTGTAGTAGCATTATTACTGTACCTATGGTAATGCTTTTAACTGTCAGTACATAGACATACATATCGTATTGCTTGATTCATTTAACAGTTTTTATTTATTCAAACTACAATTTTTAACGCATTTTATAAAAGAACTAAATAGTTTAACGTAAGATGATGTAAGGCTAAAATTATTGTTATACTTACATAGAAAAAATGGGGCATTTAATATCAACTTGTAATATTTAATAATGTTAACGCATTAAACATTGTAATTACATACGAACAAGCATTGTGTACCCTAAATGTTTAGGTACATTACACTATGTGTAGCAACAATTAATGGGGTGCATAATTGAGATGCTCGGGTTTACTAGTGCTTGTGATATGGATTAGGGGTTATCAAGTGCATCAGAGTCCACGAAAAGGTGAAGGCTCTTTTTTATTTATTCATAAATGATATCTTAACCAATCTTTATTACCACGAGGCGTTTTTAAATGTAGCTTGTACTTAAACGTTCTCATCAATAAACATAATATATGTTTAAGTTACTTATAATCTATTTAATACCTTTATTCTCTAAATGTTAGTTTTTATACTGCTCTAAAACTCTTGAGAAAGGTTATATATAAGGAAAAAAATTTAATGGAAAATCTGAAAAAAATAAGTCTGGTATTGTAATAAATATATTGAGAAAAGAGCAAAGCTCCTAATTTTTGAATTATAGCAATGAAAGTTAGTAATATAGCATGAAAAAAGTAGGTGTAATTTTACATAAAGTAATAGTAACAAATATTTTGAATTAAATAACTGAATTAAAATCGTTATTTTCTTGTCAAAAAATGAAATTACACAAAATAAATACCTGCAATGAATATTTCTCTATACCGGGGTGCTGAAAAGTATAGAGTGCATAATTTTTAAGTTATGGTCAAGCAAAGAAGATTGCCGCAATCCGCACTTACAAAGGGTCATTAATTAAATAATTATCGTTATTCAAAGTGTTAAGAAAGTCAATCTCAAAATTTAGGAACAAAATTGAATTATTAATAAAGAAAAGTTATAGTTAAAGCAAATAATTTCCATATTCACTACTGTGAGCCTTTCAAACAATTAGAACTCCTTCAGTTACATTTATAGTAAGCGATTTTATGTTCATACGGTTACAAATCCCGCAGACAACTTTTAAATGCAGTTCAAACTAATTAATACGCATTTCGATTTTAGCTTGATTACAAGATTTGTTTTAAAAATCTTTGAATAACCGTTATTGTTTGATGGATGGTTCTTTTGAAGCGCGGTCTTTGGCATTCTTCTCTACTTGGGCTGGTCTTAAAAATTAAATGCATACCAACCTATGCTTACGTTTAAAAGTAATTACTAAAGACTTATGGCCATCCCCCATCGGAGGTAGAGAATCGGATGAACGTAAAACATACATTTTTATTTCCCAGTCTAGTTTGAAAGATTGAATCCTGTAACCTAATTAATAATGCAAACAAAAAACTAAATCCATAATTGTTAGCACCCCTGTATAGAAATAACATAGCTTTCCATATATTCATCGGCCCTCACAGTCTTTACTAAAAATGGCAAGATTCAGTTGAAGGGTTTGAAAACATGTTTCACGGTGAGTGGACAGCAGGGGTTGAAGGTTTATGGTCGACCTCTTACGCAAAATTTATGTTGAACCTTCTACCCTTTCACTTAGCATCTTGTACCAATCCATCAGCATTTGATTTATGGATAAACTCTGGGTTGTTATTGATTAATTGTATTTGTACAGGATACAGCTGAGCCCACTTGCATTGTATACCGTTTAAAACCCATCCGCCATTACAACTAGAACACAGGTTTATAAATACGAAATATTTTATAAGGAAAAGGTTTTACTGTTCAGTTCAGTTAAGAGGCACTTAAAAATCATTAATCGATTTCAGCAGAATTTAAGGTAAAGACCGGAGATTTATTTCTAATCTCATTTAAGCCTCAGCGACAGCTATGCCGGCTTCGAAGTGCACTGATCTTTATTATTATTATTACATTATTGGACCTCCCCGGGATTTGAACCAATGATATCTCGGTTAAAGAGCCGAGACTATAACCATTAGTCTACGGAGGAGAACAGACCGGAGATTTAATGTGATGTGTTTGAAATGTACGGGATTTGAACCCATGATCTCTCGGTTAAAGAGCCGAGACTATAACCATTAGTCTACGGAGGAGTACAGACCGGAGATTTAATGTGATGTGTTTGAAATGTACGGGATTTGAACCCATGATCTCTCGGTTAAAGAGCCGAGACTATAAACATTAGTCTACGGAGGAGTAAAGACCGGAGATTTAATGTGATGTGTTTGAAATGTATTAATTTGAGTTAATTGTGTTTCTGATCTTATTGTGTTGTAAATATACGAACTAATTATTTACCATATTTAACAAAGTATTACATAACCATATTTAACCACAAATATTTTAATGTAGGAATTGATTTCATGTGTCAGTAATTTTGAAATGTTATAAGTATATAATTTTTTATTGTTATTGTATTCTGGCACTGCTTTGAATAGTTTGAGAACTATCATATATATATTTGACACATCGATTGTGTATTGATTAAATATTTCAAAAGAAATGTCACCCATAATTCTATTCTTAATATGTATATATATGTGTAAATTAATATATATATATATATATATATAAATGTAATATATATATAAATATAAATTTATATATATATATATATATTATATATATATATATATATATATATATATATATATATATATATATATAAGGACGCTACAATGTGCAAAGACGATGTATATTGAAATAAGTATGTATATAGAAATATTATGTTTATATTGAATCATATTTGGTTCGTTAAATTCATACCATATAGCATAAGTATAACTATAATGAAAATTAATCAAACGGAGTTTAAGATTAAGCTCAATGTACTTTTGATATATGAAATACTACCTTGATTTGCTAAGTGCATTTTTAAGTAGGATTTAGAGTTTACTCGATCAAACAGTTCACGAAGCAAATATGTTTTTTAACAAAACTTATTTGGAGGTTAAATTAATATGTTTGTAATATTACTTAATTAAAAAGTTTAGGTAAAGTTTCGGTTTAATATCTACTGACCCAAGATGACTACTAGCCACGGATAATTATTTCAAGAATTTAAGTACGTAACAATATTAGAGTTGTGAACCGGAAATTGAAGTTGTGACACAGGCCGAGAAATAAAATCTATACCTATCTAAGATACATAGTTTAAACTGCAACAGAACAACCTAACGATGGGAACTCATTAATAGAAGCAATGCAACTTAGTATTGTTGCAACTTCTAATGATGTGAACTTGGAACTCATCCACAAGAGAATCGCTCAGAAGTTAACAACTAGAAGAGAGGTTTATAGGGTGAACTATTCAACACTCTAGATGGCTTAAACATGTCTTCACATGTAATCTTTAGTTAAACATCTATAAAAACCTAAGTATTAACTTAATATTATTCCCTTTACTCGTAAACAGTTTGAAATTTAATTCATGATTCTAGTAAGTGACAGGGGCTTACAATATAATTAATTTCTGCCACTTTAAATTTTATTTTCAACGATATTTTTGTAATATTCTTTTAAAGTTATTGATTTTCCTCACTTAGCTCATTCTGTATTAATTTAATAGTAAAAGAACCTTTGCAGAACTTAATAAAAAATTCTGGCAACAGAGTGTCTGGTAATTTTCAGATATAGCAAGCGTGTTCCTAATTGAAACAATCCGATAAGATTAAAATGTATAAAGATATAATTTTGGGTAAATACCTTTTCTTTTTTATGTAGCTATTATTTTGTATGGATTCAAGACATTAGGCATATCCTAACAAAATATTTACTAACCGACCATTGTACCATCTCTCATTCTGTCTCTCATGTACTGGTTAATAATGTAAAAGTAATTACACAACACTAATTACTTACCAAAACACCATCCATCGGTATTCTGAGAGAGAATTTATAAGGTGTTATGAAACATGAACGATGTAAAGTGAAGGGATGGAGGGTTGATCTTCAACAAAAGCAGATCGACAACGAATCCTCTATGGATTTATCCGCCGCTAGGAATGTTACCCGACATTTCACCTTCTTTCATCACCGAGGAAAATTATTTTCTCATCAAGAATCTAGAGCTATTAAATTGGGAATATTAAATATTGAACAATTTACCAGCAAATAATATATATATACTAGCAGACCCGACAGACGTTGTCCTGTACACACGTCTTTAATGCGAAAATTTTAAAACTTCGATAATCTGTAACAATCTGGGCTGTTTTGATAAAAATGTCTATTAAAAAGTTATTACAATATCTAACTTCATCACATGTACATTTAATCACACTTCGACCAACCGATAGTGTGTGAGTATAACATGAGTGATGTGAAATATAGAGGATGTTTTAAATGAAAAGTTACTTAATCTGAAGGTAAAAACGTTGAAACAAACGGTTTTATAACAGTATATTTTTTTTCAATTTACAACTTAATTTATCGTAATGCCATTGAATGTACTATATTTTTTGTTAATCCTTCAGGAGTATACACAAAACAAATTAGATGATTTTCCGATAGGGCTGAAGTATAATAAGTGACCTCCATCACAATCGAAATTATTGATATTTCTGAATAGCCTATATAACTACTATCCGAATTAGATTATAGTTATGTAAAGCCTGAAGTATAATAAGCGGCGACCATCACAATCGAATTATTGATATTTCTGAATAGTCTATCTAAACTACCGAATTTCATTATTGTTATTTAAAAATTACAGTAAAGTATCGGAACTGGCCAACAGAATTTAATTTATCTAAAATACTTAATAAGTATTCCGTATAGGGCTAAAGTATAATAAGTGGCCACCATCACAATTAAATTATAGATATTTCTGAATAGCCTATCTAAACTACTAAAATGACGAACTGAATTAGATTATAGTTATTTAAAGGCTGAATTATAATTAGCGGCCAACATCGCAATCAAAATTATTAATATTTCTAATTTAAGCCTGTCTAAGCTACCAAATTTCATTATCTTTATATTTATATTTTCTTGTGTGCGTGTGTATGGAGCTGAACTCCTCCTAAATGAGTGACGATCTTGGAATGTTTTACATTGTATCCAGCAGAATGCGCTACGATCACAGTTTCAAATGTTTTCTATTTTAATTCCAGATTTTCCTGACAGTTTCTGCTGCTATCAAATATGTGTGTTGTTTTGCAACATCGTGTAATTATTTGTGTGAGTGCTAATTGTAATATTACATTGATAGAGATTGAAGATGTTTGGAAAGTATATAAAAAACTATAGTTATATATTGATGTTACTGAACTAATTTTGAAAATTTATTGAACGAAGTGAAGTATATTGCTCGCATAACCTAAGTAGCATACAAATCAAAAAGGTTTTGTAATCTACGTGTGAATAACTATTGTTAACAGTTTGGTCACATACGTTCAAATTAAGTAGCATAATAAATCACATGATTGAATAACTCTTCGTCCTCTTCCACGAGAGACGTGGCATTTTTCTGTAAAAATAAAATTCTGTATAATAGTACACAATGAATATGAGTAACACTTATTGAATATGTAATTTTAATTAAGTAACTTCTAGATAAAAATTTATAACAACGTAGACTACGGTATCTAAAATACTAAATAAGTATTCCCTATAGGTTCTGAAGTACAATAAGTGGCCACCATCACAATCGAATTATTGATATATCTGAATAGCCTATCTAAACTACTAAAATGACGATCCGAATTAGATTATAGTTACTTAAAGGCTGAAGTGCAATAAGCGGTAACCATCTCAATCGAATTATTGATATTTCTGAATAGCCTATCTAAAACTACTAAAATGACGATCCGAATTAGATTATAGTTATTTATAGGCTGAAGTATATATAAGCGGCCACCATCACAATCAACTTATTGATATTTTCTGATTAGTCTATCTAAACTACTGAATTACGTTATAGTTGTTTACAATTACAGTATAGTATCGAAAACTGGCCAACAGAAATTTAATTTATCTAATATACTAAATAAGGTATTCCCTATAGGTCTGAAGTACAAACTACTGAATTCATTATAGTTACTTAAATTACAGAGTATGGTATCAGAACTGGCCCAACAGAATTTAATTCAAAACCAATTCCTACATTATTAACAATAGTTATTGACACATGTGATTCTCTATTAATTTAATATTACAATTAGCACTCACACAATAGTTATAGGATGATACAAAACAACACTCAAATTTGATAGCAGCACAAACTGTCGGGAAAACCTGGAATTAAAATAGAAAAAACTTTTGAAACTGCGATCGTAGCACATTCTGCTGGATCCAATTTAAAACATACCAAGATAAAAAACAATTTATTTATAAACAAAAAATTAACTGATCAATCGCTGCACACTTAATATTTACGAATTTCAGTTAAAAGTGTATTTTAATAAAACTGCCAATTTTTATATCTGGATAACCTCTATTGATATTCCTGATTAGCCTATCTAAACTACCGAATTTCATTATAGTTATTTAAAATTACAGTATAGTATCAGAACTGGCCAACAGAATTTAATTTAAAAACCAATTCCCTACACTATTAACAATAGTTATTCACACATGTGATTTGTATGCTACTTAATTTGAACTTATCTGACCAATTTTGACTGCAGATTAAAAATGTAAATTACAACAAAATTATTTTAAATCCAATTACTTTTAAAACCTTATTATCTAAAATGTTTAACAATAGTTATTCACACATAGGAACACAAACCTTTTGATTTGTATGCTACTTAGGTTATTTGAGGTAATGCGACCAATAATCTCTATTAATGTACAATTATAATTTTAGCACTCACCACAATAATTACACGATTGTTTTATTTTTTATTTTCTTCTTTTTGCCTGTTGGCTTTTATAAACTTATAACGCGGCCACGTAGTACACTTTTTATAACTTCATTCTATTATATTTTAATGTTATTTGCCGTATTTACTTTTGAAACATGAACCTTACAAAACAACACACACACATTGATAGCAGCACAAACTGTCAATTTCAGTTAAAAGCTAAAACTTCCAATTTTATATCTGGATAATCTCTATCCTCCAAAGTGAGTACAGAATATATTGAAAATAAGAAGTGGTGTTATTTTTATATGTTTATGCTTACTCTATGCTTTCATGACTATTATTGATTAAACTGTGTTGTAATATTATAATGTTTACATAAGAACAATTGGTGAAAATTTAAGTTTGCAATCTGCATAAGACTACTGATCAAGCACTTTAAAATAATGTAATCTAAATGTAAACAAATGTTTTCTGCCTCTTTGGTGAACTTCAGCTGAAAATATTCACAACTGTTAAGTATCAGTTCCCTTTGTATTACGTGTCGTAGCGCAGTCTGTCGTATCCATATAAAACACTCCAACATCAACAACAATTTATAATTAAAAATTAATTATATTTGACGACGAATAAATAACTATAATGAAATTCAGTAGTTTGGATAGGCTATTCAGAAATATCAATAATTCGATTGTGATGGAGGCCACTTATTATACTTCAGCCCTATCGGAAAACCATCTAATTTGTTTATGTACATTCCTGAAGGATTAACAAAAAATATTGTACATTCAATAGCATTACGATAAATTAAGTTGTACATTAAAAAATATACTTGTTATAAAATTAGTAATTTAAAATTACAGTATAATATCGGAACTGGCCAACAGAATTTAATTTAAAACCAATTGCTACACTATTAACAATAAGTAGTTATTCACACATGTGATTTGTTTGCTACTTAATTTGAACTTATGTGACCAATTCTGACTGCAGATTAAAAAATGTAAATTACAAACAAATTATTTTAAATCCAATTAGTTTAAAACTTGATTATATAAACTGTTAACAATATTCACACACAGAAACACAACCTTTTTGATTTGTATGCTACTTAGGTTATTTACGGTAGGCCTATGCGATCAATATACTCACTTCAATAAATTTGCAAAATGAGTTTAAATAACTTTAATAAATAACTATAGTTTTTTATGCACTTCAAACATCTTCAATCTCTATTAAATGTATTATAACAATTAGCACTCACACAATAATTACAGAATGTTACAAAACAACGCACAAATTTGATAGCAGCACAAACTGTCGGCTGGAATTAAAATAAGAAAAACATTATGGCTGTGTTGTAATATTATAATGTTTACGTAGAACAATTGGTGAAACTTCATCTTTGCAATCTGCATTACACTACTGATCAAGCACTTTACAAATTTAAAATATGAACTTTCTAAATTTTAAATGTGAACAAATGTTTCTGCCTCTTTGATGAACTTCAGCTGAAAATATTCACAGTTGTTAAGTAACAGTTCACTTTGTATTACGTGTCGTGGCGCAGTCTGGCGGATCCAATGTAAAACACTCCACCATCAACAACAATTTATCATTAAAAAATTTAATTAAATAAACTATTAAAATTGGACCGAATTAATGAATCTAAACCATTCTCGGATCCAACTGAAGACACACAAAAAGTTTCATTTAAAATCGGTCCACCCGTTTAGGAGGAGTTCATTAACATACACACGCACACAAGAAATATATATATATAAAGATATATATATATATATATATATAT
This sequence comes from Homalodisca vitripennis, assembly GCF_021130785.1. Lineage (NCBI taxonomy): Eukaryota > Metazoa > Arthropoda > Insecta > Hemiptera > Cicadellidae > Homalodisca > Homalodisca vitripennis. The sequence goes on from NC_060213.1 coordinate 107,819,292, forward strand.
ATATATATATATATATATATATATATATATATATACTATTTCACTTATTGAAATGAAAAACGAAGATTACAAGGCTTCTATATATTTCGTGGGATTTATTACCCACATCTTCAGGAAGCATAATATAAATCATGAAAACAAGAAACAAGAAACACAACAAATAAAATAACCAAAAATGTAAATACGCAACTAAAACATTTAAAAACCCAGCTGATATATCATTAATGGCACAGATGGAAATTTGGAAAAGTTAAAATTATCTTAAATTTAGACCATTTGGGTATTTTTGATTTTAAAAGTAATTGATGTGCTTGTTCCAGATTTTTTTAATTTTAATCTATTTAAAATTGTCTTCATGACAAGGAAGACCTTATTAATTCCTTTAAGGTTATAACATTCTTCAATTTTGTCTTTTTTGTGCTCAGCAGCATGTTTGGCCAATGGCCTTCTCCTTGTCTTTATGGAAAATATCAAATCTGTGCCCCGTTATTCTGACTCTAAGGTGGTTTAGATGTTTGTCCAATGTACTGTTTGTCACAAAATTTACAATTAATTTGGTAAATTACATTCTTAGAGTCACAGTTTACTTTGCCAATGATGGGATAAGTTAAACCTGTTACGTTACTTTTGAATTCCCTAGAGTTTTTCATAATTTTGCAAGAACCGCAACGTGGTTTGTTGCACGGTTCACATCCATTAGTAACGGGTTGGTGTAATTTAGGTAGTTTAGGTTGGACAAGTTTTGTTTTTCAAATTTGGAGGTTTTTCGAAATATTACTCTAGGTGCTTTAGACATAAAAGTTTTGGGTATCAGGGGAGAGGAAAGTAGGACATTATGGGCAATTTTCATAATACTGTTAATTTTGTGTAGTCCAGGAAAAAACTGTGTAATAAACTTTGGTTGTGTTTTATAATTGAAGTTTGCTGGATGTTTTGGTTTGTTTATTTGATTTTTTAAAATTTTGTCTGGGTAATTTAAATGTTTAAAAGTGGTTGCTTAATTTTTTCAATGTAATTTAGGAAAGTCTATATCATTGCTGCCATAGCTTCTTGGCTCGTATAGATAAACTTTTTGGAATAGACTTTTTTATATATATTGGATGGCAACTTGAAAAATTTAGATAGTTCATTGTGTTTTGTTTGTTTTAACATGCAATTTTGTTTTGATGTAGCCTGATTCTAAGAAAATGTCTAAATCTAAAAAAGTTATTATAACATCAGAATAGTTCCATGTAAACTTCAAAGGAGAGAACTCTTGAAGATTCTTCAAAAATTCTTGCAAAGATTCCAGTCCATGATGCCATATGAAAAATATATCATCGATGAAACGTACCCATTTTAATGGTTGAAGATTTTGTGAGGCTAGAAATTTCTTCTCGAATTCGCCCATGAATAGGTTAGCATATGATGGGAGCCATCCTGGTGCCCATAGCTGTACCGAAATTTGTAGATAATTTTTGTCGTTAAATTTAAAATTGTTCATTGTAAGGACGAATTGCATTAAATTAATCAAAAAGTTGGTCGATGGAATAACATTATTTTTTCTAGCGTCTAGAACACTCTCTACAGCCTGCAGACCCTCTTTATGTGGTATGTTTGTGTGTATAGAGAATTTACATCTACTGTTACTAGAATTGAATTTTCAGGAATTGGTTGTTTAACAGTAGTAATTTTTTCAATGAAGTCAGTAGAATTTTTTATATAGGATGGTAATGATTTTTACAAAAGGTTGCAGTTGATCATCAATATAAGCTGAAATTTCTTTCTGTTGGACTCCCATAGCTAGAAACAATAGGTCTACCAGGTGGAGGACGAATGGGTTTATGGATTTTTTGGGAGTGTATAAATAATTGGTGTTCGGGGCCATTTTGGACTTAATAATTCAATATTCTTTGAAGACAAACCTTGATTGGGACCATAATCTTTGAGGTAGTTTTTGATAATTTCGTTAAATTTATCTGTAGGATCTTCCTCCAGAGGCTTGTATGTATTTGTATCAGATAACTGTGTGGTAGCTTCTTCAATGTAATCTTTTAAATTTGAAATAACAATCTTTACTTCCTTTATCAGCCGGGAGAATAATTATATTGCGATTGTTTTTCAGTGATTTAATGGCTCGAATTTCATTTTGGGATAAGTTATTCTTCTTATTTAAAGAGTTCTGAAATTCCGGATTTGACAAATTAGACAATACAATGTTAATAAACTGTTCAATTGGGTGATCTGCAGGGAGAGGGGGAGGTTCCCAATCCGATTTTTGTTTGAACCTATTCAAGCAAGGAAGAATTTCATCATTACAAATGTTTTGTTGTTTGCTGAAGAAAAATTTTAGTCTTAATTTCCCGGGAAAAGGTAAGAGCGTCGTTTATTAGGCTTATTTGATTAAATTTTGGAGTAGGACAAAACGTGAGACCTTTTGAAAGAACTTGAAATTCATCTTTGTTAGGTTTGATAGTCAGATATATTTTCAATGCACGATTCAAGAAGATCACTGGCCATTATTGGTATCTTGTTTGGCTACTTTTTGAATAATGGGGTCTACATTTGTGTTCGGTGATTGTTCAACACAAGAATTTGTTCCATCATATGAGGGTGGTGTAACATTATTAGAATCGTGTCACTGAAGCATTTCCATTTAGTGGGTATTTCCTCACCATTATTTATAGTTTTTCTGCAGATTTTTAACAACTTATTCGAAAGTTTTCAGTTTTTTTAGTCATAAAACTTTGTAGCTTTCGTACTATATTATTAATGTCATTATGAAGAGAATCACTTTCATATTGGGATAATAGACAATCATATATGATTCTTAATTCTTTACCATGGTTTTTCTGCCATGGATTTATATGCTTTCAATACTAATTTAGAAAGTTCAAAACTTGTCTTGATAGCTAAAATTTTAACAGCTTCGATGCATAGCAGGTGGTAGACCAGAGTAAGGAAATTTAGGACTGAGACCTGGAGGGGGTTAGGCCGAAAGACAATAAAGTGCCAATGAACATATCCTTTTATCAACATATATATATAATTGTATAATATCCATAACAAAGTTGTTAAGAATGTTATAGGTCCGTTCAGTTCATGGGGAATATTTGAGGTATTTTTGAATATGCTATAGATACAATATTAATTACTAGTATAGTTGATTAAGCGTAAGTAGTATCGAAAATTATTGGCTGTTTTATTATTTAAAATTGTAGATAAATAATCATATTTGTATTTGTCAATCTCTTACTTAGCTTTGTCAGTTCAAATTAGTAATCTTTATTTACAAGAATCAGTTAAATTAACTTTGGTATGACAGCTCAGGACACCACTTTAAATGTGTTTAACTTATACATTTGAATATTCCTTTTTATTATCAATAAATTACTCCATTGTCATATAAACAGTAATTAAAAAAACGTGAGGGGAATTATAATGCGCTGTGGCTACCCTTTTAAAATATTATCACCTATTTCACATTTCTCTCGCAATAAAATAAATCATCTGGTAATAGAAAGGGTATGACTCCAAACCTGAATTATAATGGAATTTATTTAATTTATTTTGGGAAAATGGGTCAATTAAATTTTGAGATAAAATAACTTTGGAAGCATTCGAACAAATTTGATTCTTAATATTTATTTAATTGTTACTGTTAATACTTTATTTTAAGGCAATAATTATCCTAAAAATAGTGGGGGAAATTTTTTTTACGCAAAAGTTTCTGAAATATTAGTTTGCACATGAAAGACTATATTATAAATCCAGAAATACCCGTTAATACTTTCCGTAGAAAACATTACATTAAAATGACTGTTATAACACCCTTAATAAGTATTAAGACATAATTTGGTGTATTTAAATTTAAATTAGTACAAACAGATGTTGTATTGTTCAAGAAATACATATTAATAAAACATATTTTTAAAAGGAGTAATTTTAGAACATGCCTGAACATTAATAAATACTAGAATTTTAATTTTCCTTTTTTTAAGTAATATTAGATTTATCTTGCTTAAAACATGCTTCATGGTAAATAACTCATGGAGCACAAGAAGTAATACCATTCTCACTATACAGTAAAACTTAAAAAAAATCCCACCTAAATGTACCAGAATTTTATATTTATTGCCTGTGAAGTGCACAGAAATAAATATTTGACTTACAATATAAGCTCTAAACAATAATGTTTTGAATTAGACTGTATTTTTGTTAGAGATTTTTACCATTCATGTGTACATATAGCCAGTACAGATCGAGTTATGTGTGATCAAGATGAAAACGATAGGTTTGGAGACTGCTGAAATGTTTTCACAGCTGATTTGTTTCAAGTTGTTGGAACAGCTGTTCTAGTGACGTCATTTCCTACTCTCTGTCTCTAAATGGCAACTGCAGCTCTCCATTCATATCTGCCACTTGTTTGTGTTGGCTGTGTTCGTCTCTCTATTTAGTATAGACGTGCGTATTTGGATCCGCGGGTTGTAGTTATTTTCTGAATCAAAACAACATACAATAACAATTGTTTGAGGATAAGATAAAGCTTTGGTAAGATGAAAAATTTATCCGTTTTGAATGAATATTGATATTACATCATATACATTAATTATCAAAGAAATTCGTAATTTAAATATTAAAAATGAGTAGATAATCAAGTAAGAGTAAAAATATTACCTTTCAGATATGATTTGATTTTTTTCGTAGATAACCATGGATAAAAAAAATTAATTTAAGGTAGTCAAGGCAAAATACTTTAATAGGTACGATATATATACTAAATTTTAACACCTAATATACTTCTCAGAATAATTATATAGTTTATATGAATAAAAAATACTTATATAAAGGAATATATACATATATGCAATTCAAGCTAGGGTCGGAATATTCAAAATAGTATCTGAATACTTAACAGTATACTCAGGCCCAACAGACTGAAACCTACAAACTGAATTCTTTAATGAAACGTTTATTTTACATTTTTAAATAATTCATGAATTGAAATATTATTGAAAATACAGTATCAATATATTATGTTTGCTTTAGTAGCAACACTACATTGAGCGTAACAGTAAATCCTATCCATATCTTTTTATTAGGTAACATTTTACCTCGACATTATATATGTATATAAAATTATTTTAGACACTACTACTACTGTTTTAGCGTGTATTTTGACAATACGAGTTATTGTATCTAGTAAAACCGTCCGACAGTCGTGTTGAAATGAAATTATATACAGACTTAAACTATTAAAAAATAAACACGTTTAAGATATTTTCTGCAAATAAAAACGTTGAATAGTGTATTTGGAACAGTAGCGTTGTCAATAACACTAAGTACTCGTATTTCAGAATATTTAAAAATACAAATTAGCTTTCGATAGTATTTTGAAGTGTACAGATTTGTCGCAAATTTTCATGTAAAGCATGTGAAAAATATAGTTCCAAGATGTATAATTTTATCTTTAATTATTACTAATAGTTACTCGCAGCATTGTATGCTGTTTGTTTTTGAAAAACTGGAACACCATGACCGTATTTTTAATGGTTTTCCAAGGACTCTAGAGGTAGGTGAGGGCTCTAAATTTAAAGAGCGGTTTTTTGGTACCTGCAGTTGGAGAATGAAAAAATACCTCAGATATTGGGTCAATTTCTATGCATTTCGCAGAACATTGTGACAATGATGATTACAACACAATTTTTAAAATTTACAAACACTGTACGTTGTTGCCATTTATACTTAATTATATTTTTATATAATTAATTAGTTATTGCAAACTCATTCCATAAACTAATTTTGCGAAATATATTCGTTGTTTTGTCACGTGCGTGAAAGTCACTGAACTTTTACTGTTGTTTTATCTCCAGCTGTAAAGACACACAACACCCCGGGGGTCTTGTGTCGATACACACATCACAGGACAGCCTTCCTACACAACTCATCACAATCTATGAAAATAAGGGTGATGGCATTTATTTAAAACAACTGGGATTTTCTGGTAATTTTTGACATTTTTCTGATTTAAATGTCTTAATCATTACAGAAAAATTATTACACTGTGTGAAAACAAATTTCTTTAAAAAATAAGTGTAATCATATTGATAAACATGCTAAATTTCGCTTCATTGGCTGTGCGTTAGCGAAGCCTGTTACTTGAGGGGCTAGAAAAAAGTAATTTCCATCAGTCTGTTTCCACGATATGTATAACAAGAACTGACTGACTGTACACTGAAAATTGTGTATGGCATCACTAGAGAATATATTTATTACATTTTACCAACGATAAAATAGTGGAATAAATATAGTTTTAAAATAATCAGTACAAGCATTTGAGATTTTAACATGTATCACTTTTAATTATATAACCATAATTTATAAAACGCAGATTTAGACTTCAGTGATTACGTAAGTACTAGTTTACCTTATATAAATTCCTAAAACTTAAGAATGTCAGAATTTGACTCCAAATACTCCCTTTAAAGCCGTCGACAAGAACTATGCTAGATAACATTTCGCTGGACTGTTCTTTTGAACTAATGCACCAGTTCAAGCTCTAAATGATCTAAATTATTTAAAAACTTTTGTTATAAGTTGAAATACTGATATAAAACCCTTCAGAGGTATCTTTTGACAGAAGTAGGCTTCTCTGATCAGTGTTATATTTTTATATAAATTTTATATATATTCTTGATCAGAAAATAAAACATACTAAGAAAGTACATTTCAATGGTCATACCTTTAAAGCTTTCGATGTAATTAATTGATCGAGGCAACGAGAAAAACTCAAAATTAGCGTTGGAAGTATAATGTATTTAAAACAAGAGTGGTCACAAACGTGCAACGCTTCTAAATTGCGTGCAAAGCAGCGGGTAACTGTTACCAGTACATATATAAGAGACAATGTAGTCTAATTTTTATCATTCATTTATAGACTGTTATAAAACCTATCTAAGTTGATTTTGGACAAAAGTAGGTTTCTAAGAGCTGTATACAAAGCTCGTTCTGACTTTAAAAGACACTTCTGTCCGATTAAATAATCAAATGACAATTACTGTAATTGAAACTATGAGTTGCGGCAATCACAATCGAAAAGTCCTTAGGACAGACATACAGGCAGACTGGCACTCAGAAATAAAGAAATTATATAGCCTCAGGAAGACAACGAAACCAATAGCATAGTGTACTGAATGATAGAGTTCCATAACGCTCAGTGAAATGTCATGGATAGGCATGCATCGTCTTCAAACTGATTCATAGCAACGTAAAAATGGAGTTTTATGTAAAATTTAATGCCTTATATGACATCATTCTCGAGATATCCTGTGGATAGTTAGGCTTTTTAAAGTCTCAGTCACATTTCCTCCATCAAACATGTCGTTCCATATGCAGAAGTGACACTACACACAACATTTCGAGACCATAGCTCAATTTATTCTTGAGATATCCTGTGGATAGTTAGGCTTTGTAAAGTCTCAGCCACAATTCCTCCATAAAACATGTCGTTCCATATGTAGAAGTTACGCTACAATCACCATTTCGAGACCATAGCTCAATTTATTCTTGAGATATCCTGTGGATAGTTAGGCTTTGTAAAGTCTCAGCCACATTTCCTCCATAAAACATGTCGTTCCATATGTAGAAGTTACGCTACACTCACCATTTCGAGACCATAGCTCAATTTATTCTTGAGATATACTGTGGATAGTTAGGCTTTGTAAAGTCTCAGCCACATTTCCTCCATAAAACATGTCGTTCCATATGTAGAAGTTACGCTACACTCACCATTTCGAGACCATAGCTCAATTTATTCTTGAGATATCCTGTGGATAGTTAGGCTTTGTAAGGGCTCAGCCACGTTTTCCTCCATAAAACATGTCGTTCCATATGTAGAAGTTACGCTACACTCACCATTTCGAGACCATAGCTCAATTTATTCTTGAGATATCCTGTGGATAGTTAGGCTTTGTAAAGTCTTAGCCACATTTCCTCCATAAAACATGTCGTTCCATATGTAGAAGTTACGCTACACTCACCATTTCGAGACCATAGCTCAATTTATTCTTGAGATATCCTGTGGATAATTAGGCTTTGTAAGGGCTCAGCCACGTTTCCTCCATAAAACATGTCGTTCCATATGTAGAAGACACTGCACACAACTTTTCGAGACCATAGCTCAATTTATTCTTGAGATATGCAAATTAAAAAGAACACACAGAAGAGCAATTTAGCCAGAAGAATTGTGAATGGCCAAAATAGCATTCAAAATTTCAATTGAAATGTTATTGCCCATTTCATTCTCGAGATAGATTCCATCCGGAGTTATAAGATTTGTTAACGAACGCTCAGCCAAATCCCGGAGCGACGTATACTATCATGTAACTTGTTGTTTTCTTATAGGAGAATAGAAATGAAGCTTTATGCAAAATTTTAAGTCTTTAGTGATAATCACAAGATAATTGGGCCCTCAGACTGAAATGAACTGTTTCCAGCCCCTCAAGGTATAGGCTTCACTGGTGTCGACCAAATATGCCGCAAATTTAAAGTACCATACTAATTAGTAAGTGTAACAATTAAAATATTTCTAGTAAAATTATTATCTTGGTGAATACAAATGCTGATTAGTATCTTAATATATACTTAAATGTACAAAGTACTGAATTTTTCTTTCAAAATACTCCTTTGGATTTTCTTTAATAGCACCAATCAAAGAAAACTACAACCAATACTCTGTTATAATGACTAAAACGCTGTTATAATATAATAAAGCTGATTAGTTTAAATGTTATTGCAACCTTTAACAGGAGTGCCGGATTCTTGTACAATGTATATCCAGCTGGTGAAAGAGAATTATTAAACAAAGGTTTTAACATCAAGAAAACAAAACAATGTACTGCTCCACATTGATATTCTTCTGAAATACTATGTAACGATTCTGATGTCACAATTTCCTCTTTAGCATACAAAATTTCAATACCTTTTGATATTTTTACGTTTATATTATACGAAAGAAAATTGTTGTTATTTTATAATATAAGAGTTTGTACATTTATTAAAAAATTAGCCTAAACTTTTGCATCATTAATTTAAGTTTATTTTACATCAAGCACCAAGGGATATAGATTATAGAAAATTAATAATATTGAATAATACTAATAATTATGAAATACAGTAAAAATAATAACAACCTAACAATTATGAACTCCTATTTCCTAAATTACTATTCTATCATAACCGGTAACCAAACCTGTCAACTACAGGTCTGCTAGATTAGATCAAAGGGTATACAAAAGGGGCAAATCTATCTTAATATCCAAATTGACATCATATTTATTATTTTCATACAATTAACTAAAAATAATATATTTTTGTAAGTGTTTTGGACAGTTGAAACTAGATATTTAAAAATGTTCAATAATTAAAAAGTTATTTTAATAACGTAAAGTAATTAATGTGCAGTAAAAATTATTTAATAGAAATTACTTAATATGTAACTGTAATGAAATAAAAGTAATTGTAGCTTTGTACACACTTCAAAATTTTGAGGCCCATACTATAATTACACTATAAATACCATCGGATATACCCATGTTGTAAAATTACTACACTGAATAAAACGAGAGCTTTTCTGGACGTCATAAAAGAAGTCATAAGATATTATGACCGGAAAAGGTATATAACCTCATATTCTGTACACCAGAGAGAGGTAAGATGTGTGTCCGTAAAGATCTAATAGCTTATTGAAGACTGCATGGAATGTAATAGAAAGTTAACACTTTTTCCACATAATATGTCACATTAAAAAATTGAATATAATCGTAAAGGACTAAGTATTATTTACTTCTGATGTTTAAGGAACCTGAGATTGTAGATTTGTAACCAAAATTATGATTTACTCATATGCGAACATGTGCTGGAATTTCCATTGTAGGTTATGATTTGCGCTAGTGATTTGCGGAAAATGCTATATTAAAGGAAGTTTTAAGTTAATATAATATTCCAAGATCATTTTAAGACGTAGTAGGGACTTTCAGGATTTAATAGTTAAAGTTTGTTTTTGTTGACGGAGGGTTTGAATGGATAATAGGATTTAGGGCATTTGCCATCGTTATATGTTACAAAATGTATAACACAACGTTTCGAGGATAGAAATCAACCCTCTTTGTCAGGTACGTAGACAATTACAAAATGTACATGTAGTTTAAAGTTACAAGGATTTGGTTGTTGACTATTTGTTTAAAGTTCGTTTTTGACGGATGAAGAATTACTAAGGCAACAAGGTTTTTGCAGTGGTTGGTGCATTAAAAGTAACGTCGGTTGTTAGAGGCAGGTTATTGTGTGCAGACCTATCGTGACCTGCGTTCTTTAATTTAATTTTGAAAAATAATATTTATTTTATTAAGTGCAAGAGACAATGTGCTTGGAGTTAACACTGAACATATTTATTGTGATTCTTTATTTATGCATATTTCAATGCTTTGGTATGATTTGTTCATTTTAAAGTATATCTTAGTTATTTATTATATATTTATCCACATGAGAAACAAATCAAACTGCAAGTCTCAAATAATGTTCCTGAATTCTTTGACCCCTGAGCCATGGCAAACATTTTATAATACAGATGTAAGAAAGGTAATAGCTTAAGATTTAAAAAATTTGTAAACTAAAAGATTAGTCAAGTATTTAACAAATTTACGGTTTTAATAAGGACGACTTTTTTATTTTATTGTTTTTATAAAAAGTAACCGACAGGATTTTTAATGCATACTGCACTTTAATATTCCTACTGAAAATCTATACACATAAAGCCATGTAATACTGACTGACTCATCACAAAATGTAGAAAACCACAGAACGTATTTACAAGAAACGTTGTATAAATGTTCGTTTAACCATTTAGATGATAGTTAGAAACGGCTTTTTTATTTTCTATATTTATATCTGTTTATTTATAGTTTTCATGTTTTCATAAGCGACGATTTAAAGTAATCGTGGAAACCACTGCAATCTTTCACGGGAACCTAAAACTTTGTATTGTACACCGAGTCTTGAAATATTACTTAGAAAACAAGTTGTTATCCATGCAATAATGTTGAAGATTGCAAATCTTATTTATTTACAATTATTAAAATTATTAAGGTGCTTTTAGACATTTTAGACACCGTATATATATATATATATATATATATATATATATATATATATATATATATATATATATATATATATATATATATATACACACATACCGATGTAGGTTATAGACTTTTAAAAAAGGTCATTATATAAAAAATTGTGAATGGTTATGTATAGATTTACTTAAGGAATTGGGATAAATTTATGACAACATATTATTTAGCAGTGCAAGATGAGTTCATTGGTTTTGGGTTAGTAAAACTAGCAGGTTTAGAATTACTAAATACATGAAGAAAGGTATTTTTACCAAGGTATTTCTGTTACATACATGACACGAGAAAGCCATATTTCCCGGTTTATATTTAGCTCGCATGTTGCTAACGTCACTTGCTCATCACGGGCTGTGTATTACAGGGCAGCTGGTCAACAAGCTGTGATGTTTCTTTTCAAACTACTGCATGTACGGACGGGTGCAATCTAAATTATATGTTTGTTCTGGTGTTTTACTTCGTATAATTTATTCATGATTTGGTGGTTTACTGTTGGGTTTCATTAAGTGTATAAACATAATAACTCTTATAAAGTCAAGAAATAAGCCAGAAAATAGCAGATAGACCTAGAAAATATTACGTATAAATTAAACAACATTAAATACAAATTTCTTAATTTAATTGTTATTTTATAACCACAGATACTGGGAGATTGTTTCAAAATTTTAGAAACTTCCACACTCCAGAGGAGCTTCTGGAAACTGAATACTCCAACAGGATACAAGGAGCTGCTAAATATCAGAAACACTCATAGATCGGTGACCTTTAAGACCATAGGTTACTAAAAGTCTTCCACATCCTGAGTGACTGTGTGGGGGATGAATACTCCAACAGGATACAAGGAGCTGCTAAATATCAGAAACACTCATAGATCGGTGACCTTTAAGACCATAGGTTACTAAAAGTCTTCCACATCCTGAGTGACTGTGTGGGGGATGAATACTCCAACAGGATACAAGGAGCTGCTAAATATCAGGAACATTCATAGATCGGTGACCTTTAAGACCATAGGTTACTAAAAAAGTCTTGCATATCCTGAGTGACTGTGTGGGGGGATGAATACTCCAACAGGATACAAGGAGCTGCTAAATATCAGAAACATTCATAGATCGGTGACCTTTAAGACCATAGGTTACTAAAAGTCTTCCACATCCTGAGTGACTGTGTGGGGGATGAATACTCCAACAGGATACAAGGAGCTGCTAAATATCAGGAACATTCATAGATCGGTGACCTTTAAGACCATAGGTTACTAAAAGTCTTCCACATCCTGAGTGACTGTGTGGGGGATGAATACTCCAACAGGATACAAGGAGCTGCTAAATATCAGGAACATTCATAGATCGGTGACCTTTAAGACCATAGGTTACTAAAAGTCTTGCATATCCTGAGTGACTGTGTGGGGGATGAATACTAGTACAGGATACTAGGAGCTGCCAAATGGCAAGGAGAGTCATGGTTTGAAGACTCTAAAGGCCATAAGTTACCAGAAGCTTTCGAATTCTCTGAGTGAATATAGAAAGTACAAGATTCCTGAAATTTACAGTTTACAGTGGCTGAAACTATACAAAAGTCAAAAAGGCTTAGTTTTTACCCCGATGCCCGAACCTCCTATGAAATCAGAATCAAATTACGATACCTAAGTAGTTTGTAGTACACATTAAATGATAACGTATTATTTCTTCTAGCTATTAAAAATTTATTCTAAGTACGCCTTAAAAGAACGTTTAAAAATATTACTTGAATAACATTAGTTCTTTAAATGTATAGTGCATTATAAAAATAATAAACTATATTTTATAAAAGTTGAGTTATAATAGAATATTTTACAGATGTAATTATTATTTAAACCACACCCTTCTTCTTCTTACATTTGACAAAATAAGCAAACCATCCCATTTGTTTGATATAACTTATTATATTTTTACCGTTAGTTAGTTAGATTTTATATAATGTAACATTTCACAACCTAGTTAGCCAGTACAATTTAAGATTATTTTTTTCATCCAATGTTCCGGAACTAAATTATCGGCGGAGTAACTACCTAATTGGCACGCCTATGAATATTTTATTCTAACCTTTGTAGCAGCCCAACTACGTGACCGATCTGACCTCGCGCGCCTTGTCCGTAAGTAAAATTGATCTTTCCGTATTATTAAATTAGCCCTTTGATGCCAAACATATAAAAATGAATGTAACGTAAAGTAAAGTTGTAAATAGTAAAGTAACTTACCCTTGAAGATCTTTTATTTGCTTGATTGAAATAGATACAAGTTGTGCCGTCGTCCTTCTGACGAGCACGTTGTTGTAATAAGTTTTTGTATCATTAAATGGCTAATACCGTCGCGAATTTGTTTTAGGCGAGCTCACGTATCTCACGTATTGTTTGAGTAGATGGCTACTAGTTTCATAACTTCTACTCCTATTCTAGTAATTACCAACTAGAAATAACTCTTCTTAGATTACAGCTTCAATGTCTCGTGCCAAGACGCCGACACCCGGGTTGTGAGTATACACATTGCGAAGGGAAGTAAAATCTTAATGTTTTATAAAGTAAAACATCGTAGGCATAATTCCATAGAACATTGGATATTTTAGGCCCACCTATCAGATATACATTTTTAGTTCTTGTACTCTAATTGGCAGCAACATGGTAAGGTGGAAATTTAATTTACCAACTAAAAGTGGTGCTTGTAAGTTTCGCTGATTAAATTGAACTTATAAGTAAACTTTGCAATTCGAGTATTTATTACTACGACCTCAAAAGTCACCACCCCCATGTGTTATCGTCATTCGGTACACATACTGATTGCGCGAATCTGCTATTGATGTGCCTACTCTGCCATAAATTGGGTGAAACTGAGTGAAAACGCCACAATGCCTGCCATTAAAATAGATTATTTATCTAAAGATGAGTTAGTATTTGAACTGATATCTAGAGGTGTTAAATTAAATAGTGAGTGACAGTACTGTAAATGAACTTAGAAAGTCCTTAAGACAGTGTTTGAGAAACAATATTTTACCTACTGCAAGTAGCCTATTAAAGATAGACCACAATCAGGAAGTACAACTTCTCAGTGAAAAAGTGATTTTATTAGAACATGGGTGCAGTGAATTGAACAGTGATAGTTCACCTTTAGAAATCACCAAATTTCAAGAAAAATGTAAACATTTAATAAACCGTTTATTTTTAGACAACCAGCTAGAACTAACTACTGTACATAGTGAAAATTTATCAGCTTTAAAGTGTAGGCTATTAAATGTTGAAAAAAAGTTAGCTAAAAACAGCTTAAAGTGTTAGAAGCCAATTTAAATGAATCATTAGAACAAGATGAGGCTATGGAACAGGCAGTTAAAGAACAAATAGGCCCTACTTCTCTACAACCACCAACAATATCGCAGCCTACTGCCAGTAACCAACTTTGCCTTTAATCCTATTTATAATGCAAACAATAATTGTATTAGTCAACCTATGTCTACTTTAAATATGTTTAATAAGTTAAACAACCCTGTAGAACGTTATTTACAAAATTTTACAGTAAAAAATGGTTTAGTAGTACCTGAGCTTATAAACTTTTTGAAAACTTTGTTAAAACTAAAATGTGAAACTAGCCTATCAGATAATGAAATTTTAGCATTGTTACCCTGTTATGCAAAAGGTCCACTTTTAGCCAAAATAATAGTCTACAGTGTAAGTCTGTCATGCCAAATGTCAACTATCTACACAGGGAATTAATTAGTGCTTTTATCCCTGTAGGCCTAATTGAAAGACTTAGACAAGATTTAGTTTATAGGCCACAAAGGTTTGATGAGCCACTGTTTGAATACATCTATGATATCAAAGAGCTCAGTCAAGTTTATTGTGTAAAATAATTGAACAGGACTTGGTAACTTGTATAAAAAGAAATATTAAGCCTACAGATAGAAATAAGTTAATTTTTGAAAACAATTCCATTTGTTTTATAGATTTGGAAAAATTGTGTATAGATAGTAACAACATAACCTATAATGATAACGTAAGGGACAATTTAAGTAGGACATATATTATCAACATGTATCCACCACATTTTGAACCTAGAAATAGTAGACCTACTGTAAAAAACCCAAAGTTATGTTTCAATTGTAATAGGCCTGGTCATTTGGCAAAAAATTGTTTTAGGAAGCCAAAAAACTAGTTGGTAGGGGAGTGGTATTACACACAACACCTAAAAATATCCCTACCTGGTTTCATAAGTCTAAGAATGCAAATTTTATAAATAGTAATACAATAAGAAAAGAAAAATGCTATTTTATGAGAGTCTATGCTAAGGTAATAAAAAATTGGAGTAAATTAAACTATAGAAAACCTAATTTAAGACTAAATGTTAAACAGTGTAACAATATGCCAATTGAAGCTATAGTGGGTAAAAATATAAAAACAAACTGCTTATTAGACGCTGGTGCTACAAGAGATATAATTAGTAAAGAATTTTATGATAGCCTATTGTTGAATAAAAATGTTTCTAAATTAATGAAGTCAGATGATAGAATGTTTGCTGCAAATAACACTGAAATAAAATGTTTTGGTTACTGTTATGCTAAGATAAAAATTTCTAAATTTTGTTGGAAAATAAAACTTATTGTATTGGATAATTTAAAAGGGACATTGTATTAGGAAACCCATTTATAACTAATAGTAAACTAATTTTAGATCTTGATGGAGATTCATGTTATTTTAAATTTAATTGTAATGAGAAAGTAACTGTTGTCAGACAACAGCCTTTTGAACATGAATTAAACAACGTTGATGTAAAAATAGGGTGCACTAGAGCTGAGGCTGGGATACAAAACCTTATAAACTCCAAAATTAGGAGAGGCTCTAGATTTGGAAGTTAAATTAATTCTAAATGACCCCACACCTGTAAATATTAGGCCTTATTTAATGAGCCCTCCCACTGTAAATAAGATGAAAACAATAATACAGGATTGGTTTGACCAAGAAATAATTGAAACTAGTACTTCAGCCTACTCCAGTCCAGCCTTTTTAACCAAAAAGGACAGACTTGTAGTCAATTACACAGAATTAAATAAAAAGTTACAGAAAATTGATTTTCCCATTGGTGATTTAAATAAAAATTATCAACATCTTAGTGGAGCTAAATATTTTTCAGTAATAGATTTAAGAAAAAGTTTTTTACAATGTCCATTATCACCTGATAGCCAAGCTCTTACCTCATTTAGTACTATATTTGGTAAATATAAATTTAAACGAGTCCCCTTTGGTTTACATGTTGGTAGTGCTGTATTGTCCGCCTATCTTCACAAAGTCCTAGACAATATAAAATTTAAATATGTGATAAATTTTTGTGATGATATCTTAGTTTACAGTAAAGACCTTAATTCGCATTTAGTACATGTCAGAGAAATTGTAAATAGACTAAGCAAACATGGCTTAACGGCAAACCTAGAGAAAGCAAAGTTTTGTTTTGAGGAAATCTCCTTTTTGGGGAATTTATTAAAAAATAATACAGTTACTATAGATCCCGAGCGAACAAGGAGTATAAGAGAATTTATGCCACCTAAGAACGCCAAACAAGTTTCACAGTTTTTAGGTATTACCAATTCCTTTTCTAAATCTATTAAAAATTATGCCGAATTATGTAATCCTTTAAATCGTTTAAGAAGGAAAAACACTAAATTTATTTGGACAAGAGAATATCAAGATTCATTTTTAAAGTTAAAAGAAGCTATAATGAATCCAGCTGTACTCCAGTTAGCCGATTTTTCAGAACAATTTTTAGTAATGACAGATGCTAGTGGAATAGCCGCAGGTGGTTGTTTATTACAGGAAAACGACCAAAATGAATTAATGCCGATAGCCTATTACTCTAGGAAGTTTACTGATGCCGAATTAAAATATAATGTTTATGAAAAAGAAGCTTTAAGTGCACTAATTTACATAGAAAAATGGCATGAATTTTTAGAAGTTAAAACCTTTAAATTAATTACAGATAACCAAGCTTTATCCTATGTCCTCAATCACAAAAGAAAGGTAGGAAGACTTGCCCGATGGATCGAGAGGATTTTGAATTTACCAATTGAAATTGAATTTAAAAGTTGAACCGATAATGCGCTAGCAGACGCCCTATCGCGTATGTTTGAAAGCGAGTCAACGGGAACAGCTGATCCGAGGCCCAGTGACCACCTGAACGTTCCAGACCGGAGTAAAAATAGCTTATCAATTTCCTTCTGCCATTCAAACTCCTCCCGAAGGCAAAAATGTAAACGAACATCTAATGTAAAGCCTAAAATACAGATTAATGAAAAATGTAATAACAAGGATAATTTGTGGTTGTTAATAAATGATTTGCCATTAGTATTTAAGGACTTAGAGAAATATCAACTTCAAGATAAAGAAACTCAGCAAATCATTCAATCTGTAAAAAGTAATAGTAATAATTTATGTTATTTTATAAAAAACAATTTACTTATGTACAAAAGGAATGTAAAAAGTAAGAGTAAGATATTTTTGCATGTACAGTTAATTGACTTAGTATATGAATTCTTTCACAGTTCTTTAATAGGAGGTCATTTAGGCATTGCTAGAACGCAAAGAAAAATTAACCAGTGTTTTTATAGACCTGATTTAAACGAAATTATAAAGGCAAAATTAAATGAATGTAATGTTTGTAAAATGAGCAAAGTGTGCCAAAGAAAATATGAAGGTGAATTAGTGTCAGTACCATTTAAGAACAATATGGATGGTTTATTCATAGATCTTTTGGGTCCCTTAGTGAGAACTAGAAACAGTAATGTATATTTACTTGTAGTTGTAGATGCCGCTAGTAAATTTCTATGGCTCATCCCTTGAGGGAATTTAAGAGTGCTGAAATATGTAATAAATTAGACCGCATTATTTTTAACAACTTTTCTGTACCTAAAATGATAGTGTCAGACAATGCCGCATATTTTACATCACTGTATTTTAAGAAAATCTTATTTAGGAATTTTATTGAACATCGTAGACTAGCGCCTTACAGGGCTAATGGAAATCAATCAGAAAGGCACATTAGAAACATATCTACATTATTACGTAGTTTCTATCACAACTGTCATAGTAATTGGGATAATGACCTAGGCTATATACAATTAAGTTTAAACACCGCCTACAATGAAAGCACAGGTTTTGCTGCCTTTGATTTAATGTTTAATCATTCCTGTAATAATGCTTTATCTAATTTATGGAAGCTAAATGATTTAATTGGTGAAAATTTATCCAAGGAAACTATTGTAAACAATTTAAAGAGAGCTGTTGTGAATGTAAAAAGAAGCATAGCACATAATAGCAATAGACAAAAGTACTCCGAGCAAAATGTAAAACATCCCTTTAAGTTGCATTCCTTAGTATGGATTAGAACCCACTATCTAAGCAATAAAGTAGAAAAGTTTTGTGCAAAATTAGCACCAAAATATGTAGGAATTTATAGAATTTTTTATTTTTTAAGCCACGTAACTTGTATTGTACAACATACTGAACATTTTTTGAATGTAAAAAGATTCATATTGTGGATTTAAAGTTAAATTAAGACATGTTCTGTATAAAAAACCGTTGTAGCATCCCTAGCTTAATAAACCACTTGCTGCCAAATTTAAAAGATTAAATAAAATCCTGGAAGTTAATTGTTTGGTGGATTCTAAACGAATGTTTGAATTGAAATAAAATGTAAAAAAACGAATTTGTAATAATAGACTTTGTATAAAGAAATGAGACAGAGTTAATCCTGCCTGTTTATAATAAAGAAAACAAATATGAAAAAATTTTGTCTGTTTTTTGTATGTATGTCGAAATACTGAAGTTTTAATTTTTGTATATATTTGAAGTGCTATAATTCATGTAGATGTAAGATATATATGATATTGTATGTAAATATATATTAAGAGTAATGTAGTATTAATAAGAAATATGAGTCCTAGCTTCTCGTGAGGGGACGTTTCATTCCATCCGAATTCGATCAACATTGATAACTTGTCCGCAAGTCTCAGGGTATTTAACGACAAAACACCATACACAAAATACTGGTATGAATGCAAAAAAATTAATTAATTCTTGTTATTAATTTAATTTCTGGTGTTTTTAAGTTTACCAACTTCATTTATTTGTTCTAAAAGTTAAATTAGGAAGAGAGTCAAAATTGAAAATATAAAAGAATCATGATTTTTATTTCATGAAATAATCTGTAAACAAGTCAAAACATAGTTCAGAATTAATTACAGTTTTAGATAAATAGATATTACTTTGATGGAGGGCAAACAATAAAAAAGAGTAATAAAGGTTTTTGTAAAAGGAAGTAAAGCCAAACCAAAGCTAATGCATATTTACAATTATGAAATAACAGCAATGAAATTATTTTGTCAAATTAAAAAATAATAGGTGTATGTACAGTTGGAGGAATTTAGCTGTGCTCGTGCAGCCCTAATACTACTACCCTTTCAAAAAACGAACGCTATCTGTGTGGCGGGTTGCGTTTACGTGCTAGCCGCTGAGATGAAGGCGCAAGTATCTCTTAACGACTTTACGTTATTTTCAAAAACACGTTAAAAAAAATATAACAACTGAAAAACAATGATAAGTCCTATTATTGTTATTATTTGGTATTCTCTTATTATTTAATTTACAATCACTTCAATAATATTTAATTAATTTTTCAAATGCTAGAATATAATAACAAATGTTACTTACAATGATTGTTTTTCCATTGGAGTTCTTCAATTCCACTCAAGTTGTCCTCCTCTTCTGGGTCACTGTCACTGCTGTCTGTATCCGAACCAACTGATATAATAAGGGATTCTATAATATTTCAATCTGGGGTTCTGCGGCTGCATAGTCCCTTTTGATTTTCTCTACGTGCTTGCACTTTACTGACCACTCTTCTGCGCCCATACTTGATATCTTGTCTTCGCATAGAGCTTTAGCTTGATACGTAGTGAAAGATGTATTTCTTATAACCACATGATGTTGACTTCGGCCCAAATTAACTCAATGGGATTGAGGTCTGGGTGGTAGGGCGGAAGTCGTAAGATGT
This sequence comes from Homalodisca vitripennis, assembly GCF_021130785.1. Taxonomy (NCBI): domain Eukaryota; kingdom Metazoa; phylum Arthropoda; class Insecta; order Hemiptera; family Cicadellidae; genus Homalodisca; species Homalodisca vitripennis. The sequence continues at coordinate 107,839,522 of NC_060213.1, forward strand.
CATGACCCTGTAGTTGAACATTTTCGTCCAAGGCGTACCGGACATGCCTTTGTTTATATATAGCTGCACAAGTTTGTAGAGTTCAGGATAAAAGGATATCGTCGCAGAATGGTATTTCGTTTTTTGAAAGCCACAACTTCATATCTTGCTTCCTACTTTTTGAAGTAGGAGCTTTATCAATTTGTATGTTATGGTAGGGCGCGTTATCGAATACTAGTACTGAATTTGGTTCTAAATTCGGTAATATTTTTTCCTTTATCTACTTCATAAAAATGTCCCCATTCACATTGTCGTGGTAGTCTCCACTATGGTTGCTTGCTTTCCAACATGTAAAAGCATTGGGCAAGAACCCTTTCTCTCCATCCGCATGGATAATTATTAGTCTCTCGCCCTTGGAAATCAGCACGTGTAACCCTTCATTTGAACCATTTGACCAAGTTTGGTTAGATACATGAGACGATAGTATATAAGATTCGTCTAAATAAATTATGGGGCGTCCTTGTTCCCTGTAATTTTTCAACGCTCTCAAGTATGTTATCCTCTTCTCTCGGATTTCTAGCTTTTCAATTAATAATTTCCTATTGTTTACCGTCCTTCTCCAAGTAAATTCCAGGTCCTTTAATACCCACCTAAAACTTTTCTCACAACCCTGGAAATATATTTTGTCCCTTAGCGCCTCCCTCAAAAGTTTTGCAGTCGGTATTCGATGTTCTTCAACATGGAAGTTGTCAACTATTCTACGTCGTTGACGGTTTAGTAAAACTTGCCTCACACATGTTACTAACCTTCAACTTGTTAAGTTAACTGTTTATTTTAGTCACAACTCGCTCTGACACTCCAGTTACTGCAGCAGTTCTTTGGCGAGCCTTTGACAACGGAATTTTAACAGTTTGATGGTCTGCCTCTTCCTTCATAAATGTATAAACATTACTCACAATTTCGCGAGCCTGACTATGAATAGGCTTTTGACTTTTGACTTTAACTCAACAGACATTATCGGTAAAAGCGAAGCACAAGCTACACTCAGCACTGTCACAAAACAGACTGATTGTAGCAGGTGCGATGAGTTATTTGGGTCAATACGATTCCTGAAAGGAGGGTTTTAACCATGAGTCAAAGGAAATGTTTTCGGGACGCAGCGCATAATGCTACCCCGCCACCCCTCCCGCCCAACACCACACACTCCTGGTCACGCGCACAGCTAAAGTCCTCGAACTGTACATTGTAGTACTTATAATATGTAACAGAAAACACTTTTTATAGTACAAAATATCTAATTGCAAGCCTGACAGTTTGAATTTATTAATAATGTAAAGCGGTTTAAATGAATAATTTTAATACCAGTGTTAACGCGAGGAACTATTCTTCTGTATTCAAGTGAAATTTAAACAATATATCACAAGTGTATATTGTTTAAACCAGATTGTTTTCTGCACTCCGGCTTGCAATGACATGTCTTCTATTTTTGTTCCAATGATAATGTCTCAGCCTCATATTATAAGATTATTTTGAATGAATAAAACACGTACCCATTAAAAGTTTGTATGGAGTTACAAATATATTTCTTACACAATTCAGACTACTCTTAACTAACCAATGGCAATATACAGTTGAACAGGTGAGAAATATGGGAACCTATTACAGTTAAATGGACCGCAGAGGAAAGGTTTATTGTTGACCTGCTTACAGAAAACATATTTCCATCCCTCCGCTCCTTCACTTTGCAGCTTACACCGATCTATCTCTCAACTTTGACTGATAAATTATTGGATTCTGATATAATACATAAAAGCTGTGTTCACTTTTATATGAATGTAAAATCCATTCATCATTACGAGTAATCCTCGGATAATTAAATATAAGGTTGTCTTTTATGTTTATAACGTCATTTTGTGGTGTAAGAGGAACACTGTTTTTCTTTTCAATCCAATTTAAAGTAAAGAAAATCGTGAGAAAATTAGAATGGACTTATATATAGAAGGTATCATTAGATTTGATGTGTATAGAATCCATTTCATTACTTGTAATTATATCATTCAAATGTATTATATTGAAATCACACAACAATTTACTTAACCTATACTTAAAGTGTTTAGATTTTTGAATGTTTTGCAATGCAAACTGATGCAATGTTCCTCTTCGTGCATCTAATAAAGCAAGTTTACATGGTATGCCCTTATTCAGTTTTTAAAACCCACACAATTTATCTTGAAATTAAAATATATTTCAAAATCTTTCTTATAATAGCTTATCATATTTTTTCGTATAACACAAATTTTCATTATATAAATTAAGAAGGATACATTGCTAACGCACCTGTTCGTTATAAAATAAGAATGACATAAAATCAAATTAAGGAATTTCCCGAAGAGTTTTAAAATTCTATTGTGGTGGATGAATAAGTTCTGCTGGAAGACTTGCAAAAGCGAAATGTATTTAAAGTCTTAAATCGCTTAGAATTGGAATTAATGAGACACAGAATAATAATATTTTTATTCACCAATGGGAAAAATAACCACAACATGATATAAATTAATGGAATTTATTATATTAGGTACCTATATTTATTCATTTAAGAAAGATACGTTCATATTTTTCTATGATTGTAAATATTAGTTCTCTAATAAATATTCAAGTTCTCTGAGGCAAATTAAGTTTAAAAAATCTCCTTCAAACATACAAAACTAATTCTATTAAATACTAAAATGTTTCTTTATCAAGATAGATTTAATTTTAAATGAATATTGATAATTGTAATACTTGAGCAGTATCTATGTAATATAGATACCTCTTCTTATGAAGGTAAAAAATCAGAGCTCGATAAGGGAAGTGCTGGAGGCTAGTATTGTCGTAAATTCCGATGAAAGGAAGTTCCGGCTCGTTTACCAGGTAAGTACCAAACGATAACAGCTAAAAAAGTAGTTTCGAACAAAAGCTGTTCAGTAATGTTGTTGCTGCATCTACTATTATCAGTAGTGTACCTAAAGGTATTAAATATTGCGATTTTAACAATACAAGATTTGAGTATTTAATCTTCCAGAAGAAACACAATTTACAATAAGCAATACGAGTTAGTGTTTATAGTAGTGATCTTTCATCAAGCAGTAAAATATAAAATGTGGATAAATTTCTCCACATTTCTATTTCCTAACATCACTATTTTTTTATTTCCAATCAGTTTAAAACAAATTTTCCTAAACCCAAAGCCCTTCCATTTTCAGTAGTTTCTGGTCTATGTTTGGCACTGTGTTTTATTTATATATCTTCACTAATTATAGCCACACTTTTGGATGGTTCGTTAAGTAAAAACGTTTGGAAAACAATTGGGAGAGCAATTTTGAAACGAACTTTTAGTCATTTGAGAGTTGTAAGATGTTTCGAAATATTTCTTGCTTCCAAATCGTGCAAGGGTACCTTTGAAGTGGTCGTGCTCGCTTATTCAGTAACGTATTTCATTGAACAAAGTAACGTTGGAATTGCAGCATTAAAAATAGTTGGTGTTTTGTATGCTTTTTATAACCATGCTGTTCTTTTCATATTTTATAATTTCTACATCCTGCATTTTGTTAATATTAAAACAAACCAGACGATAATTGTATTTAAGTTCCCTAATGTTCTTTTAAAAATATAAAATGGCGGCTAAAATACATATTTATCAAACTATCAGAGAGAACACTCAGTAGTTTACTGATAAGATGAGCGCACGTTAGAATAATTATTTTGGACATAATTTCTGTTTCGTGTAAGTATCAACTCAAGACGATAGATTTGTATCCAATTATGTAATAGTTATTATGTAACAAGTTTCCATAATATTCGCCTTAGTTAATTAACAACCGCACACTAAAAGAGTCGATCATTAGAACAATGAGGATTTACCAAACACTTTTTCAACAAATATGAGACTGCATCACAAATTACCTTGGTATGTTTCCTACAATATAATTTTAGATGTTATATGTAGCACCAATTCAGATAAAAAACGACCAAACCTGAAATATAAAATGAAATATCATAATAGTTTCAGTCATGGTCAGGAATATCAGTATGAATAAGTGAAAATGCTTTTATTTATTTAACATTTCTTCATTATTATTCATTATATCAGTCATTATTACTCTGATTTTCATAATGACTGACAACATAAAATCATAACTAAATTTAGCAATAATACCACAATGTTATATAAATTAAATAAATAACAGTAATATTAACGAAGTTCCAATAAAATTAACAATAGATAGAGCAAACAAAAATATCGGAATAGGTGATCTTGGCGAATGCAGGGTGACCTGAACCGACACACAAGGCTTTCAGTCAAATATGCCGGCTCTCTCTGTGTCAGAACACGATATATAAGGATACAATTTCCACTCTGCAATCGGTTCTGCAATGGTCAACAGTCGTGCTGCATTGCAATGTTGTCCTACCGCGTTGCAATATAGAATGGGCACTTATAGAATCTTTATCACACACAGCTGATAGATAATTATTTTAACAAATATGCATTCATCAATTTGTTTCATATATTGCTGTAATGTATTTTTTATAATAGCGTTTCTGGCCTGAATTTCGTTATCCATTTAAAAGCCCGTAAATGTTTGTGGTCAATGGGTTTAAAACATTTTCATTGGTTTATGATAAAATGTCTGCATTTGTAACGTTTAAAACCGAACAATTAGCTATTTTGTAAGAAGCTATGCTTTTATTCAAAACACGAATATGTAATTATGAATTTGAAGGAATGAAATAATGATAGTATATGTAACAGTTAAATTCAATATTGAGTAATATTGTTAATCAAGATAGGCTTTCAAACCCATACCAATGTAATATTAACAAAGTATATTTTGTAAATTAATACTTAATAACCGTTAACGTAACATATCACGTCCAGTCGTGCAGGGTTAGGTTAAAGAGTGTTAAATTACACAATATTACATTAACATGTCATTATTGACATTAAACGCATTGTTACTGAATATGTGTATCAATAATGCCTTGAACTCGTTTTAGACAGTTTAAACTAGTACTATTATTGATATTGTTACAAACCTATAACAAGATCCAAGTTTATAATAAGGATTGTTTAACATATCTTTCTCAGAACTGAAACTAGTGTATGGGTTGAAATTTGATTTCAACCTACTTTAACACATGTGATTCTAACTCCGAAAAGATGGTTACATTATATTTTTCCTTACATTTCCAATTAAAATTTACAGAATTAAAAAGGGAAGCATTTTACGCAACTATCCAATAGTATAGATTTCCTCTATAAAAGGATAGGGGTACGCCACACCACTGGTCGCATATCAGACTTTCACAAGGTTCTATGCAAAATAATCTTTTTTATATGTTTTTTTTTATAATCTTGCAGAAAATATGCACGTTTTTTTATAAGCATACATAGTTTAAGCTTTATGTATTTCAGTTTCAAATTATATATATATATATATATATATATATATATATATATATATATATATATATAACACTAAAATCCCACATTTAAACTTGGGAGCTGGAATACTTTAATTGTTAAGTTCATCTATAAGTGAAATGAAAATTTTACTGAGACATCGATTTAACCTTTGTGTATTTTTATCAGTACTGTAGATAGTGATAAATTCATGCAATTTGAAATTAGGAATATTGCAAGAGTAATTATACCCACGAGGTTTTCAAAGTAAATAATAGCAGTACAGCTCAGCTGGCAGTAAACCAGGATAAACGAACCGGTACAATAGAGTATCGAAGCGTTCTGGTTTTATTATATTAAATATCACTAATAGTAGCAGAGGTCTAGAGGAATTAGGATTAAGATTTCATTTATAAATTCAGATTGTTAAATTTAAATTAACAGATATCATGACTTTGCATTGTAGCCGAACAGAGCAATTGATTCAGATGACTGAATTGTTGAATACAACAACAATACTTTATGTTGTACTACAAGTCGTTACTTTAGACTATTTCAACATGAAAGTATAAGCCAAAACAGCAGCAAAAGAAGTTAGACATTTTTTCCTTGAGTAATGCATTTCCAGTCTGTTTTTGTTTACAAACTTGGAGTGATTTTAAAGTTTTAAAGAAATTTTAAGGATTTTGTCAGAGGGATGTATAAGGAACTTCAATGGGGTTTTATACAAATTAAATGTACCATTTATACGGTATTAAAAGTTTAAACAATTTCAGGAATTAATATATTTGTCATTTACAATTTTGAAGATTTGTTTTTAACTTTCGGAGATACTTGTTGTAATGGTTTTTTTAAAGATACGTAAGTAAATTATTTTTAGTTTGTAAGATTCATTTGAGTAACTTATATTTTCCTTATTATGGGGTCACATTTTTAGTTTCAGATTTTCATGTATATAGTTTAGTATTTGAGAGATATTTTTCAAGTAGAAGCTCCCTTTTAAAATTTGGTAAAACAGTTATGGGGGTAGCAATACAAACCTTTCAAAATTATTAATTTGTTTTTTAACGAAGGACAGGCAAAAAACCCCACTGATATGATATTAACGAAATCTAATTCAAATGTGGTCAACCAATGGTTTGGCATAAAGGGTCCCCAAAGAACGTAACAAGAGTCTTTATTGAACTAAATTTAGCTCTTTCCCGGATTATTGCAACTTTACTAACCTTTAACCTTTACAATCCCTAAATCAATAGAGATCAAGAGGACTCTAAGTAACAAATTTCAAGCCTCTAGGATATTAAAGACTTATGACGCAGACGGACACACTGTCATGATATGATTTTAAGAAGGACCTCTGTGATTCCTAATAACCCAGTTAATTATCGAGTATTAATTCATGGATATGATATGAGACTAATGTGTGTAAAGTATATCTGTTAAAAGTGATGTTAAGTAATATCGGTAATTTACATCTTGCTTCACACTTTTTTGTAGAGGCTTTCACTAACAAAGTCATAATAATAACCAATAATTGTTATGTATGGATTAATTATCAGAAGTTTTTTCAAATAATGGACAATTATTTCTTTACTAAATGGAAATGCTGGTTACATGAGCACTTTTTTATGGGCTAGGAATGTCTAGCAGGACTAGAATATTCTTAACTACATCGAGAAGAGCATATTTAGGAAAGTATTTCTGTTACATGCATGACGCGTGTATGCCATATTTCCATCTTTATATTTACTCTGCCTGTTGCCAACTTCACTTGCTCATCAAGAGTTTGTGTGCTACAAGGCGGCTGGTCAACAAGTGCTGTGATTTGTTTTCATTTAACAAATTCTTTGCTCTAATACTTGAAAGTAGTAATGCGAAGTGTATTTTTATTCCTCCTGTTGTAGTTAATTTGGAGAGAAATATACTTTTATACATTTATTGGTTGAGCGTTAGCTAAGCCTATCACTCCTGGGATTAAAAGAGATTTCATTTATGGTCGTATGCATGTCTGCCCACACAGTATATCGAGAGTGAAATTGATCTATAGATTTGAAATTTTTCATGGAGCTTAATATTTTTTTTATATAAGTCCGATGATGTTGTATGTCGTACCATGGGATTTGGCTGAACATTAATGAAATTTGTACGATGAATGTATGGGTTACCCTAATGGCAATGAGAAATTCGCAAAATAAATACAAACTGTGAGCAACCATATTAAATTATGTCGTAGTAACACTGATACACGCGGCGTAATAATTAGATAGCCAGAAAATTTCAAAACAATTTTATTAAATTTGTAATGGAAACTTATTATGAACATGTGGCATTATAATACGTATGTGACCTAGTAACACATACCGGTATAGCTGTAAATCTGACATATTTATGCAACCTCAACAAAGCCTGTTGTTATGACACGTGGCGGTGCGTACTCTTACCTTGTTAGTAAAGATATTTGATAAATAAACCTTGATGCCACCTGATCATATTGATTATATTTCTGAAATGTTACTCTTCGACATAGAAATAGTTACTAATAAACCATATTTGAATTTTTATAATCACCGATTGTATCATTACATATTGTATCATTATTACTTTAAAAACTTATAAATCGACGAATTTTGCTATTTTAATACAAAAGCTCTAACTATATGGTCAATATATATTAATTTATATTTATAACATAACTATGTTTTAACACCTATTCAATATAGAGATTTAAATAACTTTTTCGTCTTAGAAAAAATGCTTTAAAAACTAAAATTATATTATTATTTATTTCTAGAAGACAACAGCGAAATGAAGGTCAACAGAAATAAACCCTTGTGAATCAATCACTTTACTATTCTTAGATAGTTAGTAAATCGTTACAAATGGTATGAAGTGTTTATGCCACTCTAGATGTTTTATTGACGTTGAAGTCAATATTCTTCAAGTGGAATTAAAGAAAAACAATTAATTATCAAACGTCAGTGAACTATTTAGAGTGGAATTAAACTTTATTTACTCTCAAATGATACAAATAGCTTAAGAAATAGGTTTTTTGCTTGTTAGGAAATCTAACTTTATTTTTGTGTACTATCTCATATTAAAAGGTGAGTGGAGATGTTTTTAAATGGATTATTGCAGTATGATATATCCGATAGAAAATTTAACTCTGCTGTAAGGCATAACCTCAGTTACGAAATGTATTGTGTTGCTTAGTACAGAAGCCAGGTATGTAGTGCTTGTTATTTTATTAAGGACCCGACATGACATGGCGGTTTGGAACTCGTGCCGTCATCTGTCGGTCTGATAAATATTGATAAAAAGGTCCCAGAGTCTTGATACTTACAGAGGTATACAAGTTCATCTTGGTTCAAAGAATATCGCTATCTTTTGATTGTGATCTTAATTTATAGTACGTAATCTTAAGGTTCAAATTATCTTGACGTAGATTGAATGATAAATAGAGGTTCCTCATATACAAGGAAGCGACAGAACGTCGCAAACTCCCGTACCGTGTATCCAACACTAAAAAGTAAGTAGATGTCAAAATGTCTTGGATTTATCGGCCCCTCTAAAGGTCAGAAGGTTGTGATTCCTTGTACTTTATAGAAGAAGACGTTGTATGACAAAGATGCACGAGTTTATAGAAATTTTTATATTTAATAGGAACATAATATTGATTTTAAAGTTTTATCATTATAATTCGTACCACTATATATTTATTAATTTCGTCACATAATACAAATATTTAAAATGAATACGGAAAGTACATATAGGACAGCTATTTTCTCCGACGTTGTATAATCAACTTTTTTCAGTTGTGTAAAAATTACTGAATCATATGATCAACGAGAACTAAACTATCTTTTAAATATTTACATATATTTCAACGTTTGTCTTAAATCCATATATTATTTACATAAAAAACTTAAATATGACGTTTTCTTCAACTGTAAATTAGTCCATCCATCGTTAAAAAGGCTCTAATGTCTTAGAACTTGGCAAAAATCCCGTTAGTTTAAATAATATTGCTATTAATTTTAGAGTCAAAAGTTCAAAGGGTAGCAAAGGTGTAATAATCCAGCAAAAAATTAGAATCAGTTTGGTAAAGACCTTTGTTGAGTCTGTCTACCTGTTTGTCCTTCAGCCCATTAGAGCGATAAATCTTGATAGAACGATCTAAGAGACTTGAAACTTGCTATATAGCTTTCTATCATTCTAAGTAAACACTCTAAATATTTCAGAGTCAAAATATAAAAGAGAAGTCCGCCTGTCTTTCTATCTAATTTGCGATAACTATTGATGGAAAAGTCAAAGATAAATTGGTACATAGTTTTCCCTGACGCAAGAAAAAACACTTGAAGAAAAGAGGAAAAGGCATTAGAATCAACAGGTTAAATCCATTTTAGAAATTTCCAGGGGTTGACAGAGAATTAAACCTACCTCTATTGTCAAAATTCGTGAAAACGAAAATTGTATTCCCATTTTTATCGTAGTCTACTACCAAACCATGGCATTACTATCAACGAAATATACAGAAAAATACACTGTACCAAATGCAATTGACATTTTTATCACTAATGATATTGTGTGAAATACTCAGAAAACAACATTGGTGCGTTTGCTTCTTGGAGGAGACTAAACCTTCATCACACTTTAGTTGCCGCGCTTGAACATATATTAGTTAGTGACCAGCTCCTCCTTCTCAAACATTAAAAACTGTTAAAGGAGGTTATTGAAGTCACCTCTGTATTGTGGGATAATAACCAACTCGGTGGAGCAAATTCCCATAAAACAATGTTTTGTCACATTTTCACCTGTCTAGTTATATCACACTATATTTAATTGCTCTCAAATTGCTTTCACAATGTATGGTGATGTAAGCAAAATGTAATAAATCCATTCTTCTTATTTGTTTCTTTTTCGTTTATGGCTGAGGAAATAGTAGAAACTGACCATAAATATTGCAGTATTCACGGTTTGCAGTATAGTGGATATATTGTTTCATACTGCTCTACTGAATAGTGAAGTGCAACGAGAAGTTGTGTTTCACTCCATCCCTTATACCGGAAGTAGATTAAAAGGGCCGGAAGTGGAGTATTTTCGGACAAAGTTGTCTTCTGAGACCCATCATATATATATATATATATATATATATATATATATATATATATATATATATATATATATATATATATATATATATATATATATATATAATCTAATCAGAGTAACAGGGTATACCTAACTATAGCTCCTGTTGAATAATGTTCGTACACGCGCAAAATTAAATATGTTTAATTTACACAAATTGTCATCTGCGATCGATTAGGTTTGCAAAACTTGTTAGAGGAGGATGTTAAAGCGCTATTCATTATTTTAGTACTGATCATTAATGCTTTCAAACCAGGTGTCTCCTAAGCTTAGAACATTGCAAAGACTCCTCCAGGACAATCCTCTTATATGTAAGAATATTAGAAATCAATGGGGATGAATTTGTTATAATCAAGTACGTATTGTTCCATAAAAAGTTTCCCTAATGTCAGTTTAACTAGAAAAAAGGTTTACTTCCAAACTCAAAATGTCATACAGTCAATTCTGAACCAATAGTGCATAAAGATGTCTAATATATACATTAGTACAATTATTTAAGTTTTAAAAACCCAATTAATTGAGGGTAAAAACCTTTGCATAGTTCCTTCACCTTCGCTAACATAATATGCTTTATATATCGGTATAAAACTAGAAATGTTGTACGAATATTATAGTTTCAATATATTGTGTAAAGTAGTTAGAAACATACAATGTAAGGAATTCAACGTACAGGTAGTATAATTTAATTAAAAAAGACTTGAATAAACAAAATTGTAAAATTTAGTACAAACATCAACTTGCATGAATGTACCTCAGTGACAGAGCGTCTGCCGCTGTAAACTAACCAGAAGCAATAAACATTTGACGTTTAGAGGCAGCGGTAAATCCAGTGAATTTTTTCACGTACATTTGCTTTTTTCTGTATACAGTCCAGTAAACGCGAGTGTGTTATTTTCTGTTGGTTTATGTACGTTTGAATGACCGATACTGAAAATTGGTATTTAATAACACAACAATTATTAAAACATAAATTTTGATCAGTGTTGGAATAATAAACTTACTTTTTCACAACATTTAGGAATAAAATGTCTTTGTGCACAGTGCTATAAATGATCGCTGCAAAACTATTATTACTTTCGTGACAACCCCATATAATTGTGTTATAATTTACTAATACTTGAGAGGCTGGAAAATTCTGTTTCTGTCTATATGTCTGTCTGTTCGCACGATATTTTGAAAAAAATTTACCTACAACCTTAACATTTTGAACTAGGCTATATTTATATGGAACATCGACTTCGATGATTGTACAAGTCACTTGCATGGGATTTGCCTGAGCATTATCGAACATTTTACATTGGATATATGGGCAACGAGAAAATAAATACATTTTTGAACAAAATATGTATAGTAATATGTCCTACATGTGTATTTTAACTTACGACGTGGTGACACGTGTTACTAAGAACCTCAGCTAAACCTGTTAGACAGCAGGTGGTGAGGAGCATCCCTACCTTGTTTACCATAATAACGTAAATTCTAGGCTCCTTTTACTGACACTATGACGTCTAAATATTTTAGTTGTAGAATGTTTATTGATGATATTCTTGTTTTCTAAACAGCTTAAAAATCAAACTCATTGTGTTTTATATGTACATAGAAGTCCAAATAGCTAAATTAAAATTTTCCTACCAAGGAATATATTTATATTTTACAGAAAGTTGTGCAATGTTGATCAGTTGTGGGTTAAGCTGTGTTTTCAAGCACATCAGGAGATTGGTTATTTAATTGTTATATTAGGATTCGTCTATTTTTATTATAAACAAAACAATTGGCTAGTACTTTAATCGATAAAATACTGTATTTCATACCATAACTGTAGGTAAGTGAAGGAAAAAGGATTTTCCGGATATTTGCCATTGTTCAGTGAAACAAGAAATCAGTAACACTACGTTTTGAGATCTGCAGTCTGATCTCTTCTTCAGGTACGTGTTGGTACGTATATGCCGATAGAGTAGTAGTGTTTGTATAATATTTGTGATAATATTTATGAATTGTGCCCTCATATTTATGAAAAGTGATTCCTTGTTCAACATCTTAACTTCTTAAAAATTGAAACTTACGAGTGTAAAAATAATAAAGAAATAAACCAATATAAAGATCTGAATTTGTGAATTTTACAACTTATAAGATGATACTAAAGTGACAGAATTATTAATGACCAAGAAGTTTTTAAAAACCTACAGCTACTTCCTAGGGTTTCTACGGGCCTCTATATAAGAAATATGGGCACATACGAAATGGTGGGTTAAGAATGAACGCCTGAGAAACAAACATTATGTTTTACTAATCATCTCTTTAAAAAAAAAAAAAACTCTCCTAATATTAACATTAACATCTGGAAGTTGAGCATCTAGTTAGTCGCATGTATTATAATTTCACAAAAGGCACATTTGGAGTGAAAGAGCTTTCGATTTATACCAAATATGTATATAAAATAATATTTACCCAAAATAACAGTACACAATGATGATATTTTTCACTTATGCCTTTATAAAATTTGATTCAACTAAGATGAAAATTTTTAAGATTAGACAGAACGAATATCATATTTTTAACCAATTTTAATCGACTTCGGATCGGACCAGGAAGAAAAAAACAGGACTTGTAAAGAATTACTCGTCTTGATGAAAAGAAAATTAAATCGAGCAGGTTCCCGAAGGTGAAGTTGGAGAAAGAGAAGCTTGCACTTCTTTAAACGCAACTTATTTGTGTTGGGCTGCTACTTTATTACAAAGTAATATCCTGAAGGATAACCTGTGTGCGTTTGTTTTTGTTTGCTTAAATGATAGTTCCATTAACATGTAATGTTTGTTTAAGCCATTTATCGATTAATCTTCTTCAGTGTTACATCGCAATTCAATTACTTAAAATATTTCTATGGGTTATAATTTTAAACTTTTAAAACTATTTCATACAACTTAAAAATTTTAAAATTGAATTGATTTATTAATAGCTTATTGAAACAAATTAAAATACTATGAACAAAAATCAACAATATACATCTTGAAATTCCAACTAGTTTAAAGTAATTTTATAAAGTTCTTATACTTTACACCGGAGGAGAATACGTGACTAACTTGCTGCATTTAGTCACATTGAAAGTGATAAACTATTTTAATACCTTTTTAAAAGTCGCCCATAAAAGTTATATTTTTTACTGGGTATTTTTAAACCTGATCCACAAAGTTAAAAAATGAAATATTTTATTGGTCTTGACTTCAGATTGTTTATTAATCGTTGGGCTGTAAAACTTGAATACGAATATCTAATACAAACTGTATTATCGTAAATGTTTAATAATACATAGTTAAAGTAAAGGAATAGTTTTGTTCATTAGTGTATCAATTATGTGAAATATCTTTACTTAATGATTAAAAATGTTTTAATCCTATTATTTAAGTCCTTATTTTAGCCTATTAAAGATAACCGCAGTCGAATCAAGTTAAAAAGTTTTGAAATAGAACAACTACCTTATAATTATTGAAAATATATAAAATAATACAGTAAATGACATTGCATTAGTGATAAGTAATAGGCCTACTCTAATGCAACTAACTAATGCTATAATACTTATCACTTTAGCTATAATTTGCACCGACTTCAACATTCAGACTGTAAAAATTCAAGACAGATATTTTCATTTTCATTTAGAATTTACAAACAGCGTGTATTATAGTAAACCATTGATAAATCGGTAATTTAATTTTAAACAGTGAAATGTTTGTTAATTACTCTATGAATTACGCAATAACTAATTACTTTTGATTACGCCGGATACGGGTAAGGTTAATACGAGTAGGTACACTGCTTAATTCCTTGATGAGATTCAACAATATGTTGAAATAAAAACATAGGTTGTACGTAAATAAAAAAAAAAAAAAATGATGATTATGAATTATACTATTTCTACAGCGTTTATATTTTCTTAAGTTTTTACTAAAGCAAATGAAATGCAGCTTTGCATTAAGTATTTTATTAAAAACTTTAAGATAATGAGATAAGATTATTATTAATCTTAAGGACCTATATGGCCTTCCTCCCCTCCAGACGGTACAGAAAGTTACACACTGTTTACGACCATTAAATTTTATTACTACATTTATGATGCTCAGAAAGATCATGACACTACTTAATGTAATAAAGTTCCCTCAACCTTAATATCAAGATAAACAACTGTGCCTTAACTTAACTTATAATTTATAGCTGTATGTACAATGACATGAATTTAATTTAAACTCATCGTCAGTAGTATATTGTAAATTTGCTACATAGTAAATATGTCAAGAAATCTGTACCACATGGATACAAGCAGTTTGTTTATTATCATATTTAAACTTAAAACTAACTTGTATTAACCAACCGAAATTCTGGGTAAGTGATCATCTCTGTGTTTCATTTGTAATATTAATACGACATGTAAATACATATGTGCTAGAGCTGTGCTATACAGTATACTGACTCTCCTTTAATCTCAAATGAATATGACGCGCATGTTACGTTGACGTTTATATCTGAATGTGAAGTTAATAACAGTAAATTTAATTACATAGGTTCTGCTTCAATAATTTTGGTATATTTTTATGTTTTTCCGTACGCTGTACACATATTTTTTGTTCAGTATTTGTAAAATATGCTCCTTGTATAATACTTTTTTATTATATCCTATCCAAAATCAATAAAAACACCGTTACATGAACTTTGAATAAGATTGCGTTCCCACGCATTAAAAAAATGTGATATCACAGAAATTTTGGGCAATTTTTACTGGAAAACTATTTTGTGCAATGGAAAGTGTTTTTTGAGTTGAAGCTTTGTTGATTAATCCATCCCTTTAATCCGCTATCAAATTGAGATTGTATCTGAATCCAATTCAATATCATTGACAACGATTGGTTATGGAATGATTTCGCTACTTCAATTCTTTTAACTTATTAACTTGGTAAGTTATTTTAAAAACTACACATAAAATGAAGTTGAACAGCGAGTGAATATATCACATAAAACTATTATCAAATATGAAAAAATCTGTACCATAAACCTTGCATGCATCCTGCAATATTGGGACGGTTATTTACAGAAAACAGCTCATTATTTTATTAGAAACGGATAGATTCCTAGGTGTTAGAATGATTATGAATGCGTTTTGTCAAAATAAACTAAGCATGTGTACATTCAAGGTGTCTTCAATCATCTGGTAAACAAAAGGCCTTTAAAGTATCTTTCCCTACTATTTGTAAAGTTGGTTTCTTTTTGAAAATTGCCTTTATGAAAAAGAATTTTCATTAAAACATATTTTTGGTTTATATTTATCATTAGACTTTAGATCTCATTTAATATCCTCCAATAAAATTAACCAATATATAAAATACTTTTGGTTATTTTTAGACTACTAATGTACATGTAATTTAGGTCAATATAAAGAGTATGATTTTAAAAATTGTTGAAGTATCTCCAACATTGATGAAAACAAGTAAAAACAGTGTTTGTTCATAGAGCGAAGTCATTTGCTTTACCCCAGATTATGATGAGTTATTGTTAAAAGTTGAGCCACAGCGCGGTGTACGACGTCCCTGCGGTGTTTTAAGTCTTTACAGCTGAATATAAAGTGACAGTGGAAGTTCAGTGACTTCCTAGGGAGTAAGAAACACCTCAGATAAAGTATACAACACACATTTATCCATATATACAGGGTGTACATAAAGTCCTGCACTGGTATAATATTTTCTGAACGATAACAGATAAATAAACAAGATTTGGTACATCAATACTACACCTAAAAATCTACTTTTTGAGGGAACTATCAGTTTTCTGTAATATCATGGGGACGTCCCGCAAGGAGTCAGAAGGAAATCTTAAATAGGAGCATAGGTCAATATGGACATCATTTTAAAGGGCTTATCTAGCAGAGTTTAATGCCGCAAACCGCACTCAAAAAGATTGATCCAGTACAAAATGGCGGCTGTTCAAAGATTTTACTTGGTTACATTTTATTAGTAGCCATAACCCCAGTAAAGCAAAACTGCAACCAAACAAATACTGCAGCTAACTACTACATTATGCTTGTCAATTGTACAGAAGTGAATTATGATATTAGGTATCCTCAGGGGTTACAAATTTGGTCCTAATATATTGATAACGGGGAAAACCTGATAACAGTAACAATTAGAAATCTCTTATCTTTGGGTCGCAGTTAGGACTTTCCTATTAGCCAGTCTATTCATAGTAGGCTATTCTAGTTTTCTTGTTTTAGTGGTGCTGTCCATCCATTTTATCAGTGCGCTCTAGTACAAAAGAGTTTGTCGTATTGCTTGTAGTTCTTCAACTACACTATGTCGCTTGACGAACGTGAACGTATAACATTTCTTAAGATGGTTGGTTGTGGAAATAACAGACGATCACACGAGGAAGCATGCCATTTATTTAATGACTACTTTTACGAGAGGCAGCCAATTTATAGAACAACTGTAGGAAGAACCGTTCAACACTTTATGAAAACAGGAAGTGTTTCCGATCGTCATAGGTCGCTGAGATTTCTAATTGTTACTGTTATCAGGTTTTCCCCGTTATCAATATATTAGGACCAAATTTGTAACCCCTGAGGATACCTAATATCATAATTCACTTCTGTACAATTGACAAGCATAATGTAGTAGTTAGCTGCAGTATTTGTTTGGTTGCAGTTTTGTTTTACTGGGGTTATGGCTACTAATAAAATGTAACCAAGTAAACTCTTTGAACAGCCGCCATTTTGTACTGGATCAATCTTTTTGAGTGCGGTTTGCGGCATTAAACTCTGCTAGATAAGCCCTTTAAAATGATGTCCATATTGACCTATGCTCCTATTTAAGATTTCCTTCTGACTCCTTGCGGGACGTCCCCATGATATTACAGAAAACTGATAGTTCCTTCAAAAAGTAGATTTTTAGGTGTAGTATTAATGTACCAAATCTTGTTTATTTATCTGTTATCGTTCAGAAAATATTATACCCGTGCAGGACTTTATGTACACCCTGTATATATATATATATATATATATATATATATATATATATATATATATATATATATATATGTGTGTGTGTGTGTGTGTATTTATTTATATAATTGATATTATAAATATCAAAGTAAAGCGGTTGAACGGTATTACATATAAAACACTGTAGATTTATCATAACAATGCGGTATATGTTATAGCACCACTGATAAGGTTTGTTTTAATAGCCATAATACATACCTAATCCAGGATACAAACGGAAATAAAGAATGCTAAGTGTATTCAGAATTCGAATTTACAATTTGAGTACCGGTATATAATAATGAACCCATAATAAATGATTAATTTAACTTCTAAACATTAATATTCCTCGTGAATTACTTCATTGATTGCGTAATAACTAATTAATTCGGATTCTGTTAAATACAGATAAGGATGATGCTCAAGCTGTACCACTTATTTATTTATGATGGGTTTGGAATGTTCATATTGTCATTAAAAATAGGATGTAAGTAAATTATTATCAAAATATACTTACCTCCTACACCGTTTTCTCTGGATTTTAATAATGAAAAATCTCCATTTATACTGAACACTTTACTTTATAATCAAAGACCTTAAGAGTGAGTTATTATTAATCTTAAGGTCCCATATGGCCTTCATCCCCTTCAGACGCGATACAAGTTTCGCACTGTTTACGACCGTTAAATGATATTACAGCATTTATGGTGCCCAGAAAGGTCGTGACACTAGTTCATATATTAAGCCCACAGCCTTAATATGTAGAGAAACCTAATTGGACTTGTAACGTTATATCCGAGTGTACAAGGAAATTAACTCAATTTAAACCCACCTTCAGTATATTATTTATTTGTTAAATAGTAAATATTAAAAAAAAATTTGTTACATATGGATACAAGCAGTTAGATTTATTATCATATTTAAACTTAATACTAAATTGACTAACCGACGAGAATTATGGGTAAGGGATCATCCCTGCGTTCCATATGTAATATTGACATAGCATGTAAATACATATGTGCTAGAGTTGTGCTGTACAGTGTACATACTGTCCTTTGATCTCAAATGGATATGACGTCCGTGTCACATAGACGTATCATATCTGAAAGAAAAGTTAATGACAGTATTGAATTTAATAATACAGATCTTTATTCAATAATGTTTATATATTTAAGTGTATTCCGTAGACTGTAAAAATGTTTATTTTTCAGAATATATTTGTAAAACTAATATTATAGGTTTTATATTTAAACCGAATAATGTCATAATTACTTTGTGTTTTAAAGTATAGTATACATAAGAACATTATATTTTTCAACAGAATAAGTGTAAATAAGATATAAACTGTCGAAATTAGTACAAACAATTTTGTGATATGGACTGTTAATAAGATTTTTTTTCTATGCCACTAAATAAATGTTTTTTTACTGAACTATTAGGTTGTGTTACCCGCTATTTTTTTAATGGATTTTGTTTTTGGTTTGAAGCTTGTTTAGATAATGCTCTTTCATCTTTTAACCCGATTCGATAGCATTTTCAACGTTTTAATCATGAAATTATTTCGTTACTTCATAAAGGATACATTGCTTGCTGATAGAAAGATAATGAGGCGTTTTGTCAAAATAAAATAAGCGTGTTACAAGAATTCTTTATTGCAGGTGTCTTAATTATGTGGTAAACAATATAAGTGTGGAAGCATGGACATGCAAAAAAATCCTCTCTCTTTCGATCCATGAGCATGAAAAAAAAGTAAAATCTATTGAAATTGTTATGTACTTTGTAAAAGTCTTTATTTTTTATTTCATAAATTGGAAAATATTAACCCTTCTGCATATGGCATTGCAACAATGAACTTAGTTTCCTGCCCATCAATACATCCTGCTTCTATTACAGTAAAGAGTCCTTCAATTAGCTAAAAGGTTTTGTTCAGGCCACACACACATTGATTGTGTACCTGATGAGACAATGAGAATATGAATTCATCTGGATTCAATATATTTTTATATTTTGTAATCTAGTCGTCTCTGATGTCGAAACGATGTAAGTTGTAAGGTTAGAGATTCTTCGTCGTCGAATTGTTTCTGGATTTCATCAGACGAATATAGGTCCAAATTCCAGGATTAATATCCATAACAGCGTCATATTACTGACGTTGCACTTAAAGGTAGGTGAAATAAAGCTAAACTCTACACTCATATCCAGAAAAATTGCAGTAATTATGAAACTGACATTTAAAATAAACGTTTCCTACTATTTGTAAAGTACATTTATTTGGAAAATGCTCATGATAGACGATTTAATTTATCTAAAACAAATATAATTTTTTTATAGTTCTAGTATATACCTCGTATTGGTTTGTAGGTCGCATACGATATCCGCCAATAACATTAAAATATATATTAAATAATTTTAATTATAACAAAGTTATTAATATACACGTAACTTTCATTAATACAAAGAATTCGATTTTATCATCAGCTGAAGTACATTTGACTTTCACAAAAATAAAAACTGTGTTTGTTTATAAGACCAGCGTCATTTGCTGTACCCTAGATTGTGATGAGTTACTGTGGAGGTTGCGCCACAGCGCGGTGTACGAGGTCCCTGCGGTGTTGTAAGTCTTTACAGCTGAATATGAAATGCCAGTGGAAGTTCAGTGACTTCCTGGGAAGTAGTAAACAACGCCAGATAAGGTAATAATACATTTTCAAATTCAATAAACATTATTTAAACAAATAATAAAAGACTGATTTTTGGTTAAAAATGTACATACCGTACAGGACTATTTTTAGTTACTTACGTACGTTTTGAAAGTACATATTTGATCAATTAATTCTCTTGCAACGGTTTTTTTGTTAAATATTTCTTTGCTATCATGGTTAGTTATAAAACCAATTAAATGATGTTCACTAGCGCAAGCCATGAAAAATGTCTAGTCGGTACTCAGGTCGTTCTTGAAATAACGTGCAGAGAGTCAGACAGACAGAAATTGAGTTATTTCAGCACTTCGAGTAATTATTTGCTGTTATGGTAATGTTTAATTTATGGAAAAAATCCCCAAAACCATATCCGATGTTAGTTTAAAGTTTAACAATTAACTATCATTCATTTGGAGTGATCTTAAGATTTCCAACAAAATCTTAATATTTTGTTTTAAGATCACACATAATGTAGCTTTTAAGATTACTTACTTACTTACTTTTTAAAATTTATAAATAATAGTAATTTCACATTACGCGTTGTTAATATTTTAACATGGTAACCTATATTGTAATTATGGGTTGTGTTAATTATTCACCTGAGAGTAAGATTGGAATGCAGATATCGAAACATACAGTTAGTGCTTTTACTTCACACAACGCTGCCAAATGGCACAACATTTCTCTGAGAAATAAGTATGTTTTAATAATTAATAATGATATACAGGCCATAAAGATACAGGCTTTCTGATGTTCTTTACTATTAAATTGTAACTTTATTGGACAAAATATTTGCTCTCATAACGAATACATAAAAAGATTATAACCACTAGTAAATTAACAATAATTTACATTTTTGGTTAAATACTATTTTTGTAAAATTAAAAATAACGTTATAGTGGTAATTTCTTCATTGTAACGATTACTTTATCTGAGGGCATTTCCTAATCCCTAGGAAGTCACTTAACTTCCACTGTCGTTTTATATTCAGCTGTAAAGACTTGTATAAAACACCTGGTACGCTCTGTGGCCTAATCTCTCACAGTAACTCATTATAATGTAGGGTAACCGGAATGACGTTGGTCCGTGAACAAAAAATGTTTTTCTTTTTACCATTAAAGTCGTACGTATTTCATTAAATGGTGAAATCG
Source organism: Homalodisca vitripennis (assembly GCF_021130785.1). Classification (NCBI taxonomy): domain Eukaryota; kingdom Metazoa; phylum Arthropoda; class Insecta; order Hemiptera; family Cicadellidae; genus Homalodisca; species Homalodisca vitripennis. Next base: position 107,860,960 of record NC_060213.1, read on the forward strand.
AACTCTTTGTAATATCCAAAACTAGATTAGTACATTAATAATCTTGAAATAATTTAAAGTGCTTAATATATAAGTAAATTTCATTGGAGGTTAGATAATGGAATATACAGACAGATTAATGCTCAATATAAAACAAAAATATAATAAATCGATACTTTTCACAAATTTTATTTCCGTATTTACATGTTAACCACATTGACCTGAATCATATGACCTTTAAAAAAATATATTGACTGAGCGTTAGTCAAAACTATCACTCGAGGGCCTCGAAAAATTATTTCTCTCTTTCCATCTGTCAACACATATCTTGAACGGTTTGACCTTACAGACTTGAAATTGTGAATGAAGCGTCATTCCATACGATAAAATCTGAGTTAGGTGATAGTGCTTGTGACTCTATAAGACTTGGCTGCGCGTTAACGAATATATCTACATTTATCTTATTAGTAATGATAAAATAATAGAATAAATAAGTTAAAAACATTCATTACGTTCATAAGAGGTTTTAACATGGGACATTACTCCAGCACATAACATCCTTAATTAGTTACTTGCGGTGAAATACTTGTAAAATCGACGCTATGAAATCCAACTTAATGAACAACATTGTGAATGTATCTTGTGGAAAGATATCTAGATAAAGCTTCTATCGTTGAAATTACATTTTGAAAGAATATTCACTTCTACGTAGACAAGAGTACGTGCTATAATGATATATGTACATCCATAGAATTTGTCTGAGTGCATCATTTGTATGTCACAAGATATACAAATTTATTTTCTTTACGACCCTCCACGGGATATTAAGTATTAAAAGAGCTTTACACTTGGAATCACAGTGACACGTGGTGTGGCGTACTTCTACTTTGTTTGCATGTAGATAATATTTTGATGATGGTACATTTCGTTCGCTTTATGAAAATTTGTTAAGGTTTTATGTAGCCTAACTATTCGCAGAATATATTTTGAAAACCATTATCTGTATACTTAAAATTTAGTATGAAATGTTATTTCTAAATAGACAAAAAAAGAGTTTGATGCGTATCTATCCATGTGATTTGTCCGTGCTTCACCGATGTCTGTTACTTAACAGGCAGGCATTTATTACTCTTCAGTCTGTGTGCGTATCTATCCATGTGATTTGTCTGTGCTGCACCGATGTCTGTTACTTAACAGGCAGGCATTTATTACTCTTCAGTCTGTGTGCGTATCTATCCATGTGATTTGTCTGTGCTGCACCGATGTCTGTTACTTAACAGGCAGGCATTTATTACTCTTCAGTCTGTGTGCGTATCTATCCATGTGATTTGTCTGTGCTGCACCGATGTCTGTTACTTAACAGGCAGGCATTTATTACTCTTCAGTCTGTGTGCGTATCTATCCATGTGATTTGTCTGTGCTGCACCGATGTCTGTTACTTAACAGGCAGGCATTTATTACTCTTCAGTCTGTGTGAGGTCTGTAAAATGTTTTAATTATCTGTCTTTCCGCAGGTAATCTTGAGGATAAAATGGTTACATGGAAATGGGTCATGGTTACATGCAACCTCGGTGCGTATATTCTCTAACATCTAAATTACCTTTAGAATAAAAACTGTCTCTCTTCTTTGAAACTATATTACTATAATTTAATTTGGCTTCCACCAGCAAACATAGGAAGTATTATATTTTTATTGACTATGATTGGAACAGGAACAAGTAAACAGGACTTGTGAAGAAACACTCGCCTTGATGAAAAGAAAATTAAATTGAGCAGTTGCCCGAAGGTGAAACTGGAGAAAGAAAGCTTGCGCTTTTTTAAACACAACGTATTTGTGTTTGGCTGCTACTTTATTACAAAGTAATACCCTGAGGCATAAACTGTGCTTTTTTAGTTTTTTGTTTGATTGATAGTCCCATTAACTTGCGGTGTTTGGTTATGGCGTACCAATAGATCTTTATTGCTACTTCCCAATAATCTTTATATAAGGCATTTTTACGGATTAATGATTTAAAAGTTTAATCCTCTTTTCAGACTATAGATTATGACGCAATAGATACATTTCATTTATTGCCATTGTATTACTGAACTATAAAAAATATAGGCGTAAATTCTGCAAGACTTTAAAACTTCCTGAAGAAGAATTGAAGGAAGGAATTATATATAAAATGGATGAAGATTGAAAATTACTTTTCATTACACTTTAGCAGAAAACCCTCTTACGTTTATAATGTTAAAACATAAGACAATACGTTGTCTGGTTTTAAATATTCACTCTTTTACATACATTTACTTCTAATGTTAACAAAATTGGGATAAACATACCCGTTGACCTCATTGTTATATTTTGAGACACAAAAGTAAAAAAAAACAATGAGCTGTTCATGGCGCTGAATATTGGCCATGAAAACTTATATATTTCATGATCACATATTTATAAATTTAAATAAATATTTATATGTAATGCGCTTCAAAATATTCGTTGATTGGTTGTTTCTGATCATACGCATAATTTGGTACAGTTGTTGTTGAAGTTTGTATTGCAAATGTATTTATTTGTTAACTAAGTATCACATTGCAGTATAAGACAACAGTTTTAAACGTGTGTTAAATAAATACAAATCCATAATTTAAATAGGATATTGTATATACTATATATTTAGTAAAAATACATGTTAAACTTAAAAAAGAGTAAAAGACTTCAAGAATTTTCTTTATGAGGTTTGGATCTTCAAGAACTCCTTTTAATTTTAAATTGGGATATAATATTAGTATATCATATTGCAAAAGAAATTTTCTCCGAATAATCGACTTAAAGAAATAAAGAGTTTTATGACTAGGAATAAGATAACTAAACAAAGTAAAAATCGTTTTATTCCATGCCAAAAATTTCACTTAATAAGATTTTAATTAAATATTATGACTTAATTTAAATATTAATTTATTACTCGTAATAAAGCTATTATATGTTTGAAGCCATCTCTTAATTTTCCTTTTATTTCAATAGTCCAATGAGTTTATATCCCTATAACATATATATACTTTGAAGAAAACAAGTTAAAAGTTTGAACTAGGTTTCTTCAAACAATGCAATATTAAAAAAAATAAAACTAAACACATATTATGTCTTTCAGGCTTTTGAACTTTGATGTTGAAACGATATAGTCCTGTATGCATTTTATATATTTTTACCAACATGAATTGTAATTATATTTTTAAGATGTTAATAAATTTTAAATCTTTTAAAAGTAGTTCAACTAAAAAAGAATATCCTATTAAAGGTAACATTGATTATAATTTCAAATGTAAAGGCACCACAAAAAATGTAATTTATCAACTTATCTGTAATTCTGTCCCAAAGATTATATATTGGAAATCTATCACTCCATTAAGAGTGAGGATGACCAATCATCGGTTTGATGTTCATCAAAATTATGAGAGACCATTATCAGCTCATGCGATTCAACTCAATCCGAAAGAAATTTTGAAATCGCACATTTTAAAATCAAGGCAACCAGATTGGTTGAACGTAAGATAATTCTCTTTTCCTTCTTATACACATTTTTAGTTCTATGTAAAAATATACAAATATTATACATAAAGCTGATTGGAATGTTGCTTTTTCTTTTTGCTGCTTCTTATAAATAAGCTTTACATTTGTGTGTTTTTCTTCATATGATTTAAATAACTCGTAAGAAAAAAATAGTTAGGAGTATTAGCTTTCTTAAATTTGGCATTTTTATTAAAATAATAATGCTGTTATATCATAAAAAGAGTATCAAACTAAAAGTTTATGACTGTTGTAAAGGTAAATGAGTATTTATGATATATAAATCACTTAATTGGTAGAAAATATCTAATTTCATATTTCAAGATAGGGTACACTGTACTGTGTTTCGCGTAATGGGTTTCTTTAAGAAATTTAAAATAAATAGCTCAATGTCTTATTATTTCGCATGTATAAATGTCATACGACTATTCTTAGTTTATATGAAAATTTATTTATCCATACTACTTTCCACGTTACAATCATTGTTACGCATATAATATTCTCTACTGCTCATCCAAATTCTATGGGGTAATATGTACTATCATTCAACTCTACGTTTCTTGTTTAGAAATAAGGCTTTTAAAAAACTTCCAAGTTTATACGTAAGTTATCGATATCATGTGGAAATACACACAGAATATGATTCATATTATTTAGCTTCTCGAGTGATATATTTTACTCATAACAAACCAAATAATTGCGAGATTACTCTATTGAATGTTATAAGGAAATAAAGCCAGATATCTGAAACAACGTTCTCTTATTTGATCTGTGTGTGTTCTTCCAGCTTCATCATACCAACTTCAAGAGCCAGTCAAACAGTAGTCCGGCATTCAAGTTCTGTTTACAAAAGTTTGGAGTCACATATTCTTTTTCTTGTGCGTTAGTAATGTTTTAGATTTACATGACATCGATACATTTGGAATCTAAAAGGTTTCCTTTTGTTTCCCTGATTCTAATAATTGTATTTTAATCAATATTAGAAAAAACAGTTTTAGATCTTTATAGATTCTGAAAATAGTTTTACTTAGATATTTTCCAATTACTACATGGACTGCTTAATTTTAATCAATTCTATTTTTTACTTATGTATGTTAAGCAATTTTAAAGGCGAATGCTTATAAATTTAAATTATATATTTTAAAATATTAAAGAGAATTATATTTTAAAATTTTACTTTGTTTAATTACGACTAGAAATGTATCTAGAACTATTGTGAATAACGTAGTGATTTCTTGACTGCTTTTAAACTTTAATGTTTGAGGTTGAAGATTACAAATTAATAAAATAATTTTCATTTTTATTTGTAATGAATAAACTAGTTCGTTATGATTAACCAATAAGTACTTCTCATCATTAGCAAGAATATAAAAAAAGAATTCCATTAGTTTGTACTATACTACAATAATAATTAAGAAAGACGAATAAAAGTGTGAAAGTCACGCAAATGTTAAAAATAAAACAAATATCTCTTTCCTAGAGTTTGTAGTGCTTGAATGTATGCACATGTGAGGATTATTAGTATAAACTGTCTGTTTGAATGCAAATTAGCAACTATTTTGAGGGTTCTCTAATAATTTATTGTTACCACCTTTGGTAATTTTCTTAGTGGCACAAAAATTTAGATATATTTTAACAGAAATAAAAGCGGAAAAACAATATTCAGTTTACAAATACTACATAAAAAATTCGTTACCGGATTCGACGTCCCAAACTATCCAACAACATTCTTAAAGTTAAGTTGTTTCTTTTTCAGATACGAAATTTTTTTATCGAATATATTAAACAATGTAAGAAATAGTGATTTAGTCAGTAATTTACGGGTTGAAATATTTTTCGTGGTGTTGGACACAATATAAACACGTTTTTACGCTCTTTAAATTTACTACTACTTTTATAATATCTAGAAAATTCACCATTTACTGTAATAATGTGACCTTAGCCTCTTATATACCTATATTATATATTTATAAACCTATTCTTAACTCCTTCTCTTTTTAATTAAATCTCTTTCTTATTATGTGCCGTAAAGGCAACTGAAAGATTCCATTGTTAGTTATGTTATTAAAATAAAAGGATTTTCACATAAAAAATTTAATGTCGGCGCATTATATTCATATAAAATATATTTAGTTGGATAGCTAAAAGCTTGAAAATGAATGTTATTTGATAAATAAAACTAAAATATTAAAATAGATATCAACGTTTTCTTTCATAAGTAAATTAAATCTTAACTAATAAATTACTAAACCACTAACTCTTTAATACAATATTAATTCTGGTATAGAAAGGATTTTCAACACTCGATGACCAACTAAATACATCGTATTGAAAAGCAGAAAATCTTAGACCAACGTTCTCTTAAGTTTTGTAGGTCTTGAAAATGAGAGATTTGCAACGCAAAACCAAGCCATTCATAATTTGATTCGGTTTCTTGGGATGCGGGTCTTCTTTATCATTGATATTTTTTAAGCAGTTAAAATACATATTTCTTGATATTTCCGTAATTTTATTTTGTGTAAATAAATACGTTATATTAAGCCTACTTACAACTACATGAGTATGAAGACTTTCAACAAGTAGCTAAATGAATAAGCTGTCATACCAATGTAACATTTTTAGTAAACATAAAATAAATAACCCTTTGATATATCTGTTCAATTGGCCATTCACGTCTTTAGCAACTCACTTATTCGTCTGTAAATAAATAAAGGGAATATGTTTATAACAATTTGGTTCATGAATGTAAATGTTAACTGAATAATTTAAACTTATTTTAACATGTAAATTTTATGGCACATTTCCTAATACATAATATGGTAAGGGTGTACCGTGTAGTGTACTGACAGTGTATATTCCTTTGATATTCCTGAATTGATACTCCTTTGATCCCAACTGGATATTACACGTGAGTTACGTTTATGTAAATATTTAACGATCATTTACAACTAATATTCAATAGTAATCATCAATTTTATTCTTTATTTTGTATTTAGCAGTGTAGAGATGAAAAAAAACCCCAATTAGTAATTTTAATGTTTTTATTTTGTTTACTTGTAATTCAGCTGGCATGATACTTACTCAGGATGAAGAAACTATGCTTTACCGCTGAATTACAATTGACTTTATGCCGATTGTATTTTCGCACATAAAAATCAAAGTATGTTGTAATCCTCATTCGTGTTTTTTTTTTCTAAAAGCAATTTTGTGAAAGATAGTGAGTGCTTTTTATAGTACAAACCGATCTAGCTTTGCAACACAAAGGCCTTTCATCTGCTCCTATATTACCATTTTATCAGAGCTCAATCCGATTTAGTGTTGGTAAATTAAATGGATACCAGATTTTGGGAAATTGAAACAACTTTTTCGATTATTGATAACACTCCAGTTTAATAACTCAAACAATACACCGAATTGTGCGAAAGTTGTTATCAACAAATTGTTAGATACATCTTCACCGATTTATGAACAGTATTGGGTTTTATTTAGAATGTTAAAATGATTCTTAACTTATCTGGGAATCATATAGCTGTTGAAATGATGAGTATCTCAATACAAATTGCCAATTAATTTAAAAAATTCTACAACTAAAAAGTTTGTAGATATTTCTTAGTTAAACCCTTAGTTAAAGACCATTGGCTGTGTCTGGTAAATCCGTTGTCACAGTAAACACCAACTACTAGCGTTTATTTACTGTAACTAATTATTTACCTTTGAATCTAAAATATAAGACCAATTCACTTTACACGCCATTATATCATTATAAATTAACATTTTAAAGCGTATTCTCCAGTTCACAAAAGTTATATTATATCCTTATTTTGTATTTGAATAGATAATTACAAAAAATATCTGATTGAGCAAGATCATATAATTAATGTTTACTTAAAATACTGGTTTTAGATGTTACTTCTGTTTGGAGAAAAGATTTTGAGTGAAAAATTGTTTACAAGTACAAGATTTTAGCAAGCTACGCTAATATGAAATGATAATGATTAATTTTTAGAAAAAGACTTCTAGAAAAGAGTTAAACTCTGAGAAGGTCGCCCAATGGTGCAAGGCGGTAGGAGGCCCCAGGGGTGTTGTATGCCTTTACCTCCGTGTGGTGATGAAAATTTTTCTAACTAATACAGCACACAAAAATTTACATGTTAATTTTTTATTTAACTAAGCAAAACTCTAATACGTACAAAAAGGCTACTTAAAGTTTCGATAAGTGAGTTAGTTTTGTTTTAAATGAAAATATTAATATTTTTGCAAAGGTAGTTTTATGATTTCAATAGAGTATATGATTCCTTGGTCTGTATAAAGCTAATTTGTATTTTTTATTTCTTTTGTTATGTATTTATAATACCACAAAAAAGAAAATTAGGTTTACACACCATATACATGAATATCATAAAAAGTGGAATACGTGTGATTTTGCTTACAAAAAAATTACTTATACAGCTGTTGGAACCATGTTAAAAAGTGTTGGCTTATCAAAAATAATAACTATATTGTTTAATTAGTTAAACCTTAACGAGTGTAATTATTTTATTATGAAAATGTATAAGGATTTGTACTTTTTCTCGTTTATTTCCGTAGATAAAGTAACTAAATAATAGATTCAAAGTAAGTATTTACTTAATATAAAGATATCACAATAATCAACTGACTAAAACTCATGGAATTCACGTATTAATGTTTTGTAGTTGTGATTACCGCATGCCTTTGTATTTTAAATCATCTACTTCACTATGAACTCGGATTTGACTGCAAGAGATGCACTCAAGCATCGTAGAGTTCAGGTACGGGTATTGATGTTTTTATTTTAAGTTAAGTTAATATTGGCAAATCAACTGTCTTTAATTTTTTTATTCATGTATTTTAACTATTCCTTCACGCTATTTTAGCATCATTGATGAATATACAGAGGCAATAAATATTTGTAACTTTGGTCCACCTGACTGACGAAGGTATTTTGATATCAAACCAGTTTTGGGCATAAAACGAAATAGTTAAAACAATAATTGTTATGGTAATGTAATTAATTATCATATTATTTAAACAATACAACACGAATAAAGTTTTCTCGAGGCAAAATATCAAAAATAATGTTTATTTCGATCAGAGAGAATATGGAAATATAGAGGAACTTTTATAGTGGATATAGGATTAGTCTTAAAGCCACGTGATATGCAGAAAGGCTGGTTTGTTCTCCAAGCCCAATATCACATCGACACAGCGGCACAGCGGCGAAACTGAACCTTTATTGCACTTGTTTTGTATACAATTTTCGTGTCCCTGAGTCTACAGTGATTGGGCGTATCAAAATCAGGATTAAAACCTTGTAAAATAATACATTTGTTTAAAATTCTGATTTTTTTAGAGATTGTTGAGATTTTAGGACTTATGAACAAATATTGCAAGTTTATAGTTACATATGAATTGGTAACTCTTAAAATGCCAAAGATATTGTTATGAAGGAATTTATTTCAGCATAATTACCTTATATGTATTTTGCTAGAATACATACAGATATAAAGATATAAAAATAAATCAGGATGCCCTACCATCTGCGTCTTTAATATTATAACACTTTTTCTAAATTCATAACACTAATATGGATCTTTTGTTTTTAGATTGAGAACCGAAGCAGCCGTTGGATCATAGAATCATAGCAGTACTATAGACATTGTACTCAAATATTTGTTGACTGTCAATCTATATATATATATATATATATATATATATATATATATATATATATATATATATATATATATAATCGGTTTCACAGCGTATGTGGTCGCCTTCCGATTCCCAACTTCCACTCTTTCCTATCATTCCAATCACCAGGTCCCAAGTTCCGTTCCGACATTGCCTTCGATATCCCCTGCTTCCATGTTTCTCTAGGGCGCCCCCTCTTTCGTCGTTCTGTTGGTAGCCATTCCATAAGAATTTTTGGCAGACGTTCCTCATCCATTCGGTTTACATGGCCGAACCATACTAACTGTTTCTGTCTAATTGCTTCAACAATAGTTTCTTCTCGTTTCATCGTTCTTCTTATCTCCTCATTTCGCACTCTGTCTAATTTCGATTTCCGCGCAGCTCTTCTCAGGAAATCCATTTCGGTGGACAATAGTTTATTTTCCATTTTTCTGGAGATTTGCCATGTTTCACTACCGTAGGTCAAAGTGCTTTTGACAATCGTGTCGTAAATATGCATTTTCGTTCTGTTTCTTACATCTTTCTGCCATAGGATGGAGTTAAGTGTTCCCGTAATTCTTCGTGCTCCGACTATCCTGTCATTGATCATTTTTTCACACTTGCCATCTTGAGTGATTCTCGTGCCCAAGTATATGTACTCTTCACACCCCCTAATTTTTTCTCCAGAGTTCAGTTGTAGGTCTTGCATTTGTCCTCCTATACATAAGTATTTGGTTTTCTTTAAATTTACTGCTAGTCCCCACTTTTTATATTCCTCCAGCAACTTCCTCGTCATATACTCTAAATCTTCAGGGTCTTGAGCGAGTACCACCTGGTCGTCGGCATAATGCAGTGTATATAGCGTTCGATCACCCACTGAAATTCCCATTCCACTGCATTTCCGTCTCCATTTTGCTAATGCAGCATCGACGTATATGTTGAACAATATTGGTGACATGCAGCAACCTTGTCGGAGTCCTTTGCTGACTGTAAAAATGGAAGTTAGACTATTACCGATTTTCACTTGTGCAGTATTGTTAGTGTACATTTCTTTGACGGTTTTTATAATCGGTATACCGATCTGTGATTCGTCTAGTACCTTAAAAAGGGTTTTGATTGGCACATTGTCATACGCTTTTGTTAAGTCTACGAATAGTAGATCAGTACTTCTTCCCGTGGCTACTGTCAATCTATACTACCTTAAATGGTGATAAATATCCAGATTATTTATTTTACTTTCCTACATTTGGAATTGACAATAAATTTATAGGGAATCTTTTAAACTGTTTATTATTTGTTCAGTATTGTTTGTAGTTATCTCAGTTAATTCCTATCCTCAAATTTAAAACCAATATCACGATAAACATATTTATAAAAAAAAATAAAAATAACTCAAGAAGACGTTAAATTCCTAAGCAATTCACAATGATATAACAATAAATAATTAATATTATGAAATTCACGGTTAAACGCGTTGACTAATTCATATACTTTCCATTGAATGAAATATATATTTTTCTCAGATCACTTAAAACGAATCAAGAAATAGTAAACCAGGGAACCATTTGGATCAGCATCCGGAAAATAAACGAGATCATGTACGCTATTTCTCTAGCACGAGGAAAATCAAAGTTTTGTTCTTGATATTAAGCTAAGAATCCTGAAGCAGAGAATCTCAAGACAACCAAGCAATATCTTATTAGTTAAATTCGTAGTATTATTTAGAGTTAAAATATAATTTCTTAGTTTGTTGAGAACCATATTTTTAGGATGATAATATACTTATTAACTTTTAATATTCGACTTATCGTTTCTGTATTAGGTTTTTATTTAAAAGGTTTATATTTAGTATAATATCAATAGCGTAACTTGATACAATTATTTTGAATGTATTAGTCCGTAAACCTTTCAACCCCGTTATCTCCTTCTCCAAGCTTGTTTATTGTTCTCTACAGTACAAATATAGTAAATGAGAAGTTATAGCTTTACAATCCACAAATTGCAGCAAAATAAGGTACATACTGGTCTTCTTGTGTTTAACAAACCAAAACATAGTTCTGTTACGTTTTAGCTACAATTATCAGCTTTGCAAGATAATTTTTAAAAGATTTTACTAAAATACAGTACAATATATACTCTATCTGCCGTTTCAAAATATGAAAACTGAAAAAGAAAATATGTTTCATTTCTGTCTAAGCTTTAAATGCTATCCAGTAAAAAAAGTCCATTTGTAACAAGTTGCAAACCAATATTGAAACATTGGGGGAAGAGAATTATTTTATCACCTTTGTGAGGAATATACCAATATAATTGTAAAATTTTGAAAAGGGAATAATGAGGATTATTATTATTTTTCTAACAACGAATATAAAAAAATACTAATTGTAAAATTCATTTTATAGTATACAATTTAATATTTACGTGTGTTTGAAATTTCATCTTTAATTGTTGACAAAATACAATGTTGATAACTTATCGACCAGTATAGTTACAGCATACTATTTAGTTTTTTCCAAGATATATAAACGTTCATTGTACCATATTATTTTATTTCAAGCCTTATTCCAATTGATAAAATTATAATTCAATAATAAAAATAAGTAAATTAATTGTTCCTATTCTTAAACGCTATTATAATTTACAATCAACGCAATATACACACAGGTGGGATGTTGTTTGTTACGTCAGAGTATCAAAGTGACCACAACGACCAGTTAATCACTTGAGGGCAGAGCAATTAAGTGAGAACCACCAAAGTCAACTAAGCCAAAGCCAAATTATCTGTATTGTCTCATGTGTACTAGGGAATGATCGTTTGTGAATCTTTAGTACTGTGGTAAATATACTATTGTACTCAAACTGTTATTGATGAAATTAGACGATTTTATGAATAACGCTGTGTATTTAATATTTATCCTAAAACAGTACATGGTAATTTAAAAATCCCTAAAATAACCAATATTGTCTTTTCAGTCTTTATTTCCTTAGCTACTATAAATATGGCATTCCTTAAAGTCAAAAAAGGTTTATTTAGAGTAACCTGCCTGCACATATATACAGTTTCGTTGTTAAATGTAATTTTATAAAAAATGTTTAATTTAACGATAACCAGAATAAAGGAAATTGTATTCATTTTTCACCATTTATAGTATAGTTCGGTAAAACTAGTGTGGTTTGTTTTTAGTAAACATCTTGACTGTATCTGTTGTATAATATAAAACATTTTACTATGATTATAGAACATTTTTTAAACGTATTTATACGCTATATTTTGAAATAAAAAGAAAATATTATATTATTCTATCTAAGATTTTATATTACAAAGTTTAATGTTTCTAAGATTGAGTGTTAAACATCAAAATTGAAAACACGCCATTGTTCCTAACTTCATTATTTTCATTATTATCATTTATGATCCTACAAAGTCAATACATTTTTATATCTTTGTACAACCAGACTGACGAAGATATTTTGCTAACATAACCAGTCTTGGGCGTAAATTGAAATAATTAAAACAATATTATAAAGATAACCTAAATTTCTAATCACATGAATAGACTAGACAAGTATGAATAAGCTTCCTTGAAGCAAAAATCATAAATACTATTAATTTTGATCAGAGAGAATATGGGAATATAGAGGAGGTTTTGTAGAGGATATAGGATTAGTCTTAAAGCTAAGTGATATGCAGACAGGCTGGTTTGTTCTCCAAGCCCAATATCACATCGCCACAGCGGCTCAGCGGCGGAACTGAACCTTCATTCTACTTGTTTTGAATACAGTTTTCATATCCCTGCGTCTAGAATGATTGCGCGTATCAAACCCAGGATTAAAACCTTGTAAAATATTGCATCTGTTTAAATTTCTGGCTTTTTGGATTGTTGAATTGGATTTTAGGAGTGTATGTCTATAGTTACATATGAATTGGCACTCTTAAACCGCTAAAGTTCGCTATGGAGGAATTTATTTCACCATAATTACCTTACCTGTATTTTGCTAGGATACATACAAATATCAAGATTTAAAAAAAGTCAGGATGCCCCACTATATGTATCTTTACTATTATAACACTTTTTGTCAATTTGTAACCGTAATGGCGTTCTTTATTTTTAAATTGAGTATAGTAGCGGCCGAAATAATCATGATAGTACCTTTGAATTGTACTCAAACGTTTGTTTCTCTCTACTTAAGAAAGGAAATTACAGAAAAATAAATTGTTATTTTAAATCCTGCACTTTCTAAATTCCATAAATTACATTAGTCTAGATACATACACTTCAATCTGTATAAAACAGATATTGTGATTGTAAATCCATACCAACTTCCATAGTGATAAATATATTATTTTATTTTTTTTCTCATATTTAGAATTGATAATTAAATTACAGATAAAGTTTGATCCTTGGTAGGAATCCTGTAAGAAAGACCATTGGTGCAATCAAGCAAAATTTGTTAGTTAAATTCGTAATGTTATTTAGAGTTAAATTATAATATAGCATGATAATAAGATATCCTGTAGTATTCAAACCATAATTTATGTTGTTTAATGTTATGTTGTATGTTATTTGTGTTGGTTTTTTATTTGAAAACTTTAATATTTTGTATAATACTACACGTTTATATATTTATTTTTAATGTGTTATTACATACAAATAACAAAAATGAATTTACAAATTGTGATTAATGTAGCAAAACACATTTCTTTTGCGTTTTTACTATTTTTGATTCAGTTTTGCCATATAATATAATAGTAAAAAAATGTAATACAATATATATGCCTCATTAAAACATGAATACTGAATAAGAAATTCTATTTCATTTGTGTCCAAGCCTTAAATGTCATCCAATTTAAATAAAATACATTTTCATTTGTAACAGGTTGTAAAGCAAAGTTGAAACATGAGGGGAAGAGTATCTTCCAGTCACCTTTGTGAGGAAGATATACTGATACAGTTGGGAAATTTGAATAAGTTATATTGATTACTTTTTTGTTATAAAGAATATAAAAATTCAAATATAAATAAAACGTATAAATTTGTCAAATTTTATTTTATTAAAAAATATAATACTTACGTATAAAGCCAATAAATCTGGGTTTACTACTATAATTTTTGATAAAATGCAATGTTTGTGGCTTATCGACCAGTTTAACACATACAGCCTACTCTCTAACTTTTTTATATAAATAAACGTTCATCGTATCATTGCATTTTATGTCCAACCTTAGGCTTAGTAATGCAATAAGGCATTAATTGTTTAAATTCTTAAACGCTATTCTGTCACAAAATAACGCAATAAACTACTCAGGTTGGATGTTGTATGTAGAGTTAGAGTATCAAAGTACCACAACGACCAGTTAATAACGCAATAAACTACTCAGGTTGGATGTTGTATGTAGAGTTAGAGTATCAAAGTACCACAACGAGCAGTTAATAACGCAATAAACTACTCAGGTTGGATGTTGTATGTAGAGTTAGAGTATCAAAGTACCACAACGAGCAGTTAATAACGCAATAAACTACTCAGGTTGGATGTTGTATGTAGAGTTAGAGTATCAAAGTACCACAACGACCAGTTAATAACGCAATAAACTACTCAGGTTGGATGTTGTATGTAGAGTTAGAGTATCAAAGTACCACAACGACCAGTTAATAACGCAATAAACTACTCAGGTTGGATGTTGTATGTAGAGTTAGAGTATCAAAGTACCACAACGAGCAGTTAATAACGCAATAAACTACTCAGGTTGGATGTTGTATGTAGAGTTAGAGTATCAAAGTACCACAACGAGCAGTTAATAACGCAATAAACTACTCAGGTTGGATGTTGTATGTAGAGTTAGAGTATCAAAGTACCACAACGACCAGTTAATAACGCAATAAACTACTCAGGTTGGATGTTGTATGTAGAGTTAGAGTATCAAAGTACCACAACGACCAGTTAATAACGCAATAAACTACTCAGGTTGGATGTTGTATGTAGAGTTAGAGTATCAAAGTACCACAACGAGCAGTTAATAACGCAATAAACTACTCAGGTTGGATGTTGTATGTAGAGTTAGAGTATCAAAGTACCACAACGAGCAGTTAATAACGCAATAAACTACTCAGGTTGGATGTTGTATGTAGAGTTAGAGTATCAAAGTACCACAACGACCAGTTAATCACTTGAGGGCAAAGCAATTAAGTGGGAACCTCCAAAGTCAACTAAGCCAAAACCAATTATCTGTATTGTCTCATATGCGATTGGGAATGATATTTTTTTAATATTGTTTTTATGCAGTAAAGATACTATTACACTATATTACTATATGTATATATAAATATAATTATGTAATTTATATATATATATATATATATATATTTGTGATATATATATATATATATATATATATATATATATATATATCACATCTATTTCTTACCCTAACAATAAATTTTGATGAATTTCTGATTTGTAATACTTGAAACACACAATGTTTTAGTAGGTACATTTAATATTTACAAACTTAGTGTGTTATAAGGACCAATGATAAATTATTAATTTAACTAAAAATATGGCCATTTCTTGTGAATTAATAACTATTTGCGCAATGACTAATTACTTTTTCCGTGGGATAAGATTAAGGACGATGTTCAAGGTATACTGCTTGTTGAATTGTGCGGGATTCCAAATTTTAATATTCTAATCACAGGCTAAGTTTAAGAAAACAGGATGTAAGAATTTTTTTAGATGTAATCAAAGTGTATTTAACTCTTAATTAATAAAAAAAAATCAAATTTATTTGGATTTTAGTAATGAAATAAAATGCACATTCGTATTATAAATGTGTTTTATTACGTTAAAACTTGAAAGTAAATATATGAACAGAGAATAATTGTCTTTGTAATAAATTTTAATAATAATAGCAATAATAATTTCTTAAAATAACGTTAGATATTTGATAGCCCGTCGCATAGAGGCGGATTTTCGGATGTTTCTCAATTTCAAAAAAGGCACATTTAGAATTTAAGAGTATTCGATTGATCCGAAGTATGTATATAAAACAATACTTTGAGATAGCCGTAGCTGTGCAGAAATATGAATTAATGATTAATACGTTCCCTTTAAATTAAATTTAATAACGTTATTTACCCATTTTAATAAACTGCAATCGACCAGAAAGAAATAAACAGGAATTTTGATGAAACACTTACCTTGATGAAAAGAAAATTAAATTGAGCAGCTGCCCAAAGGTGAACCTGGAGAAAGAAAAGCTTGCGCTTCTTTAAACACAACTCATTTGTGTTGGGCTGCCACTTTATTACAAAATAATATCCTTAGAGATAAACTGTGTGCGTTTTAATTTGTTTCTTTGTTTTAGTGATAGTTTCATTAATATGTAATATTTGTTAATACATTTAACGATGGATCGTCTTCAGTGTTACTTCGCAAGAGAATTAAAATATGATACGTTAATGGGTTGTAGTTTAAAAAATTAAAAAATAACGCTTTATGTACAATAGTATATAACGTAATAGGTACATTAATTTATTAGTAACTTGTTAAACAATCCTAAAATACTTTAAAACAAATTCTAAAATATTTACTTTGAAATTCCAACCAGTTTAAAGTAATATTTTAACTGTCGTATTCTTTTGCCCCAGCGTTATAACAGGCGTTGAACTTGACGATGCATTTTGTTAAATGGAAAGTTATGAACTATTTCCATACCACTTCATGTCGCCTATAAAAAGTACAATACTGTACATAAGATAATTGAAAACTTTTATCACATCGCTGAAAATTTAATATTTTGCTGGTTTGGAGTTACAATATTTTAATAACAGAACCGTAAAACTTTATTACGGACGTCTAATAAAAACTGTATTCCAAGTTAAGCAAGCGACCGAAACATAACTTTACGAGAATCATAGTATAACCATTCTATCAGTCTGCACAAATCTGTTTAGAAAATGTAACATGAAGTTTTTTTTTAGTAAAAATTCGGGTAAGCTAAAATTGGACTGTACAATTGAAAAATGCAGTTTAACAGCTCACTCTAGGAGCATAAGATTTAGGTTGGTGATAACGTATTACAGTTAAATCTGCATTACAGTTTTCAGGTCAGTTACATCATATTTTTTATGTCATGTTGGATTTTATTAAATATTAAAGAACAGTTGTTGAGTTGGGTTGTTAAGTTTCTATATATACTTTTGTCTGTATAACATATTTAAGGGTTTAATAATGAATTTCAAGAGATTCTAGTAAAAGGATTCTCAATATATCGATGGTTTCATTCTTTCTACTTTGTAAATTAAAAGTTTATAATTGGTGTTATGTAAAATATAAAATAATATGAATTTTTATTCACAAACATACCATATATATATATATATATATATATATATATATATATATGTATATACACATTTATTAAATTTGTATACGTGGCAATAGTCTAATTTAATTTTAATAAGCATCGAATCACAAAAAGTACTTGCTCCGCCATGACTCATAAACATTGACAATAAATATGATTCAATGTTTATTTTAATTATACGTATACATTTTAAATATATGCCCTGACTGACTAACGAATTGGCTGAATTATCAACGCCTAACAAAACCTTGAATGATAGAGGCATCAAATTCATGGAGCAATAAGAAAGGACGTTTCTCTCCGACATCAGAGCTCCGGCCCTTTAAACCTTTACAATTGCGGAAATTCCCACAAGAAATGCATTGGATCAAACATATGTTATCAACACAAAGACCCTGTTAAATATAATCAACTGTATAGTGTAAAAATTGCAAAGATACACCACAATCATATGTTTAAGGTATTTGACAACAATATAAGTCTGTTCACATTAATAGTCATGAAGGCATAGAGTAAACCTTATAGTACTTAATGTAATATTTTCTGCAGTCATTGCCTGTACAGAGTATATTCAGATAAGAAAATTAGAACTTGAAAAATACTCTAAATTTTAGCAAATATAAAATATGCAGTGCTTGATCAGTGGTAAAATGCAAATATCTAAGATAAATTATAATCTAACTTTAATACAGATTTAAAGAGAGTCATAGAACATAGTTATATTTTGACAGAAATAAGTATCTCAGACCTAATAAGTATACCTTTTTATGGGGGCATTAACGCAAACTCAACTGTAGGAGCAGAAATATCATAAACTGGAAGTAAATTAGAATATTCGAGAGAACGCCCTATGATCGTAATTCTCGATTGGATTCTCGAACTCATGGATGCATATATATTTAATGATCGGGGAAACAAAGCAAACTTAACTATAACACCAGAAATGCCTTAGGCCGAATTAAAATGCAACTGCACATACCATAACTGTTTGGCTTATTTTATTGTTCGTACCAGCAAAGCAAAGTGAACCTTTAGGTCGGTATACAATTCATTCAAATTCGAAGTGCCCACACGCTCGCAAAGAGCAAAATAAGAGCTACAAACAATTTCGCATAACATCTAAAGGTGTTGACCATTAACACTCATATAATATTTACCTACAGTATTCTTGCTTTAGTTTCTTAAATACATAGGCCCCATCATGTAAGAAGTTCGACATGAGGATTCTTCCAGAGTGGGATGAAATAGTTAAGTTTTTACTGAAATTGTTAGAGCTATCAAAGAAATACAATAGATTTTTTGAGAGGAAATTTTTCTTATTTCTCAGATATTTATAAAAAATATTTCACTCTTTTACTTCAGGGTCGCAAAAAACTGCTTCTTCGAACTTAAATCTAAAATGGTGCAGTGGATTGGAATTTCATTCGGTGGCTGTAACTTATCTCAGGCGTGTTTATAATGTAATATAAAGTAATGTCTGTAGTGTTTCCATGTGACGCTGAGGATAATTTATAGTGTGTACGCTATATGTTGTGACGCTAGTATTTATACAACCACACGTTATACTGAATTATTATAAATTCCCCCCTCGAGTAGGAATAACGGTCTTGTTACCCACTTCCGCGTATCTCCTTGACACAAAAAGCATGTGTTATTTATAAATAAACATTTATATACGCGTAAGTATAAAATATGACATAGGTCTTTATTACTAACAATTATATTAAAACAATTTCTCTATCATTAGAAAGTTTTCAACGTGAAAAACATTGTTTGTCAATGACTTTTTCATCCGTTAACAAGCGAAAATATTCTTAGTTTTATCCTTAGATCAATTATATACAAACAGAAATTAATATAAACAATAGCATGTTATTAGGTAGTATTAACAACGAATTATTACTATGTGAGTTACAAGGAAATATATTTTACCACGGATCTGTTTGCGGCTTATAGTTGTATGTGGTAATAAAAACCCATCCAACATATTATTTTCCCTAACATCTCAAACATATTTGTATGGTGGTTAAAAAAATCTATGAGTGGCAAATTACATTATATACCGATATACTGGTATATAAAAGTGTAGACTTATGTTATTAGTCAATTAATAAAATATCTAAAGATTGGAGTAAAGGCACAAACCACATATACGAGTAGAAATGTTTGTGATCCTAACACTTAGAAATTGCGTGTCAAGCATAGTACTGTATTTTATATAATAATCTGTTAAATCTAAGATTTGTGTTTCCATAACATTTTTTTATTTAGATCCATAAATTTTTTTATTTAGATCTATTAATATCTATAAAGTGGTTATTAAAATTGTGACTGTCATACAGTGATTGTTAAGTTTTTATCCTCCGCAAGGAGATACGCGTGAGGTTTATAAATACAACTTTTAACTCTTGAATAGTCTCATTTTATAGAACGAGCTTCTTGTATCATACCGGGGAACTATAAAGTCTATTCTTAGTTCCACTTTCAGTTTACGGCCCACTGCAACATTTCTATGTTCGGGATATTCTCCAGTTTATCTTTATCCTACTATCGCTCGCTGTTATGCCGCTCGGCTACTCTTTATCTGCCTAATCTTGTTTTGAATGAAGTAATCTTATTTTTTACATTCGATAAAGTTGGGCGTATATCAAGTCTTGTGATACCTACGAGTATGATAAATGTTATTTGAGGGAATGATTATTCTTACTGTATGTTATATTGTTTAGTGTTTATAGAATTTCAAAATTATCATAATATCGTAATTCGTAATTAACGTGGCTGAAGTAATGACTGATATGATTCATTATGTAATTATGGACAAAAATCTTGAAACTTGTTGTAAATTTTAAGTAATACATTATTATACCGTACGTACTATGCATAATAATGTAAAATATCTGTACTAAATGACTAAGGTATTTAAATATTTCCTATCAAAGGTAACCACAGTCGGTGACAGTATATACATAGGATAGATGTTAGCAGCCCTATATAATGTTATCATAACAAAACAGTAAATAAGAATAATAAAAATCATTAATAATTATTAATGTTGACGAATTTCTGATTTGCAATAGTTGATATATACTATGTTTAAGTGGCTACAACAATCACCTACTTCAACATTCAAGGATTAAATAACTACAAAGTTAAATGTATTTAAATTTAGAACTTACAAACTGAGTCTATTGTAGTGAACCAATGATAAGTTATTAATTTATTGAAAACATTGAAATATTTTGTGAATTATTTAACTATTTGCGGCATAACTAATTTAACTTTTGATTCCGTGGGATACGGTTATGAACGATTTTCAAGGCTTACTGCTACTTGACTTGTGTGTAATTACAAATTTTCACATTCAAATCACGAGCTGATTATAAAAATAGGGTGTAAGAAATTAAAAAAAAATTTTGATCAAAATTTACATAACTCATATATTCTTTTAATTTCTTTGGATTATAGTAGTAAAATAAAACACAAATTTATATTAACATTTATGTAATTGTATAATATCTTAAGAGTGGTATATTATTAATCTTAAGGTTCCATATGTCCTTACTCCACTTCAGACGCAATGCAAGGTTGCGCATTGTTTACGACCATTAAATTATATTACAACATTTGTGATGCCCACAAAAGTCATTGCACTACTTAATTGTAATTATGTGCCCTCAGCCTTCATTCAAGAAAAACCTAATTGTGCCTGATTAAGTTGTAATTGATAGCTGTGTGTAGAAGGTAATTACTTTAATTTAACCTCTTCAGTACATGATTTATTTGATACATAATAAAAGTATTAAGACTTCCGTACCATATAAATAAAAGCAATTTCATTATATTCACATTTAAATTTAAAACTAAATTGAATTAACCGACCTATATTCTGGATAAGGGATCATCTCTGTGTTCCATATGTAATATTGACATGAAATCTAAATACATATGTACATACTGTACAGTGCACTCACGATCCTTTGATCTAAAATCAATACGACTTTCGTGTTAAATTGTCGTATACATCATATTTATACGTATGTATGAATGAAGTTTATAACAGTGGTGCAGTTAAAATTTTAGATTTTTCTTCCATAATGTTCATTTATTTTTGTGTTTTCCTTATGCCGGCTAATGCCATAGTATCTAGAGTTTTTAAGCACATGATAATAAGCAAACTATGTCGTAGAATAAAATAATGTAATTGAGTTATAAACGGTGTATAATCATACAAAAATCGTTATATGGTCTTGTAATAAGATTCATTTCTCACACACCAAAACATATAGTGCGACAGATACATTAGATTGTGATTTCAGGAATTGTTAAATGGAGTGGTTGATTTGAGTTGAAGTTTCGTAAAATAATGCCCTTTCATAATGCCCATCACATTGAGATTGTGTACGCACTCAAGTAGATATCGTTGTCATCGATCGGCAGTGAAATAATTTCGGTACTTCCATTCTCTGACCAAATGTGAGTAACTATATGTTAAATGGATACATCTTTTTAAACCTATCCATCAAAAGATGTGTACGTTGTATTAGCCGATTGAATATGACTGGTATCATGTATGAATAAATCTGATATATAAATCATCATTTTATTGGAAGGGTTTCAGCCCTGGCTGTTGGAATGATTTCATAATCATTTCCACTCATGTGAGTTTTTTAAAAATCAATAAAGCATGTTACACGAAGTTCACAGTCAAGGTGTCTTTCAATCATCTAGTAAACAAAATAAGTATGAAAGCATGGACATGCTCTCATATTCAGGCTATGTGTATTAAATCAAGAAAAGTTAAGAAACAAAAAGATATACAACTTTTAACATATTTTTGCACAGATTTTATTTGTTCTTTCATAAATTGAAGAGTATTTTACAATAAACGTTCTGCGTAATGTTCTGCGTAAGAGTGTTTCCTTTGCCGTAAGGTATTTATCACGGCCATACTCACACATTCTTTTAGCGTCGTTGGAGTCTTACTGAGGTCATACAGCGGTGACAGTTATGGGATTGCAATTCTATTCAAAAAGTGTGCAGTAATTTGAAAATTTACCTTTGAAAATTCGTCTACTATTTAAAGTGAGTTTCTTTGAGAATGGAATTTTATTTAAAAAAAAAAAGAATCATTTTAGTATATTTCCGGTCTATATCCCCCAAAGAGTGCAGTTTTCTGTTATATATTATAATGAAACAAACGTATGTTAATAATTTTAATTATTTCAAGACTATGATTTTACAATTTTGTTTATTAAAAAAAGTTTGACATTAAAATCTGTTGAAGTAACTTTGAATTTTATGAAAACAATAAAAACCATGTTTGTTCATAGAGTGACCCCATTCCGGTTACCCAGATTATGATGAGTTATTGTTAGAGGTTGCGCCACAGCGCGGTGTACGAGGTCCCTGCGGTGTTGTAAGTCTTTACAGCTGAATATAAAATGGCAGTGGAAGTTCAGTGACTTCCTAGGGAGTAGGAAACATCGCCAGATAAAGTAATACGTACAGTTTCGAAATTATCACTACAACGTTAATGTTCATTTGATATAAATATGATTTAAACAAGTAATAAGAATGGTATAATACAGATGTGGTAATAAAAAATCATTTACTAGTATTTTTGTTTTAGTTACATGTTGTTTTAGTTTATTAGTACAAATATTTTGTACCACAAAGTTGCGTTTAGTAGTAAATAATATCAGAATCGTACAGCACTGAACGTTTTTCACATATGCTCTAATATATGCCCTTTTATTTGTTACTAAGATACTGCTTCTTTCCCGTAGGAGTTTTGGGACATTTACTATTAGTAGTAGTAAATTCAAGAGGACTATGTTTCTGTAATTCAATATACATCTTAGGTGAATAACTAAAATGACCCATAACTACAATTTCAGTTTGTGTGATTAAATATTATTAATGCGTAAAGTCCAGCAGAAATTAGAAGATATGTGTTCTGTGCCAAGTTAAGATGTAACTAATATTAAAACCTACATTATGATTAAACCTAAAGATTAATGTACGGACTTAAGATCATGTAGGGAATTCTGCTATCCAAATCAGTCATAGTGTTAATACATATAATTTTACGATAAAAATGAATATAATTCCTTTGTTTTGGTAACTTAATTTTATAAACTAATTACGATAACTTCATATGATGGCTGTAGTTGCATGAAAAATTCAATTTCTGTCTATTTTCCTGTTTGCACGATATTTCGTGAATAATCTGACCTGCAGACCTAACATTTTGCATGAAGCGTAATTTTCTACATACGCAACACCGATTTCTACAATGGGTATCTCACTTTATGAGATTTGATTAAGCGTTAGTCAACGTTTTCACGTTTGTTTTTGGGGTTTCTGTGATTACAAGAAGAACACCGAGTAAATAATTTCTCACAAACTCAGTGCAATCATCTTTATCAGCCTAACAAAGAGATTTAGATTTGAAATTGTTCATGCAACCTGAGCGAGTTTGCTACGCGACCTGTGAGGTGTGCTCCTAACTTTTAGATAATTTATTATTTCGTATTGATCTGATGACAATAAATTGTGTTGCTGATGCTAGTTTGCTACGCGACCTGTGAGGTGTGCTCCTAACTTTTAGATAATTTCTTATTTCGTATTGATCTGATGACAATAAATTGTGTTGCAGATGTTAGTTTGCTTCGCGACCTGTGAGTTTTGCTCCTAACTTTTAGATAATTTCTTATTTCGTATTGATCTGATGACAATAAATTGTGTTGCAGATGCTAGTTTGCTACGCGAGCTGTGAGGTGTGCTCATAACTTTTAGATAATTTCTTATTTCGTATTGATCTGATGACAATAAATTGTGTTGCTGATGCTAGTTTGCTACGCGACCTGTGAGGTGTGCTCCTAACTTTCAGATAATTTCGTATTGATCTGATGACAATAAATTGTGTTGCAGATGTTAGTTTGCTTCGCGACCTGTGAGTTGTGCTCCTAACTTTTAGATAATTTCTTATTTCGTATTGATCTGATGACAATAAATTGTGTTGCAGATGCTAGTTTGCTACGCGAGCTGTGAGGTGTGCTCCTAACTTTCAGATAATTTCGTATTTCGTATTGATCTGATGACAATAATTGTGTTGCTGATGCTACTTTGCTAAGTTTTGCTATCACATAAAAAGATTTCTTAATTATGTGACAGTGTAAGGGAAGATAAAAAAAAGAATTTTCTGTTAAAACTTAGAGATCAGCTTGTATTTGCTGTGGTAGAAGTGTTCAAGAGATAACAGCCATCTAAATCCCTATCCATCTAAAGTACTCGTGACGAAAAGCAGTCCGTCATCTAAGTTTTCTCATAGTTCACTAGATTTAATATAAGTAGCCTATAAGCAGCATAACATAGTACACAACATTATTAGAAATACATCCTAAGAAACCCCGAAATAAATTTTATATAAACTAGTGGTCTTTGCAACATTTCACGAATAATATTTATTTTCTAATATCGATGATTAGCTTTTGAATTTGAAGTTATACTAACTCACGCCAACGTTAGTTACGTGACTTTACATTCATATTGAAGCACCATGGATTTTAATTTCTGAATATAGAATGTTTGTAGCAGTTAGTCGTGAGGCTTTTCATATCATTGGATACAATCTGCAGTCTAAGATTCAGCAGAGGAATCTCGTATTTACGGTTGTCATAAGTATATAGTGAAAGTAAGAGTTGGATTCGGAAAAAAGTCTGTATGATTGTCATAATTAATAATATTGGGTAAAGAAGCATTAATTAAAACACTTAGTTAAGTACGTTTGATTGTGTGAGAATCTAGAACCACATCCAAGTTCTAGAGGCTTCGCCAGAACTCATTTGTACTCAGTGGTTTTGTTAATAGTTGCGGTTTTTGCACGTAATAATTATAATATTGCATTCCTCAAACTGATCACACTCTATTTTCAACTAATAACACGTAAACCCATGAAGAGAGCATTAAAGAAACAAATTTCCGATACTGATTCTAATTATATCTTGTATGATACTGAAACGACAGAGAATAATAGGCTTTATTCAAATGTATAAATAAAGTTTTAATATTAAAAATACGAGTAAAATATTTTTTTAATAATATCAAAAACAGCTTATTAACAAAAATGTAATCTTCTTTCACCACCTACAAATGTATTTTTTTATTTTATTTCCAACGGATCAACCATTACAAAAGCGAGCATAATAATTTATAATTATAGTAATAAGTTAGCAACAACAATGACTAACACAAAACTAAAAAACTAAATCCAGGCAATAAGGCACTTATGGGTATGGCCCCCTAAAGGCACTATCAAAAACCAAACACGAGCACAGGTGTGCGTCCGCGTCCGCGTTTGTGCGCGTGTGTTTTGAAATTCATAGTTGAGTGGTCAAGTACTGAGAATAACATAGAGCTCTCTTGAAGGAAGCCAAGGAAGCACAGAAAAAGTCCATGTGTTCTGGTAGCAAGCATCCAAGTCTCTGCATCCTAATCACAGGACTGTTGGCTGCATAGGAAGTTGTCACCGAAGTTCTTGCAAAAAGTATTACTTAATTCATCTAAAAGCGTCCGGTCAAAGCTTGAATATACATACATTTTAAAGCTTTTCTTTTATTTTAGTATTTTTACATTCAAATAAATATACTGGTTGCAAAATCAGTTGATACTTTATGGTAGTGCTTAAAAATGTTCTTACTATACACTGGTTGATAGTACATGATGAAGATAATTTGATGGCATGTGCAATTTGTACATAGTAATTTTACCGTTTGAGTAACGTTCACAGATTGAGATAATTGACACACTGCGCTTCATTTTCACAATGAAAACGTATTCCTTTTAACTGGCTATTGGTTGTAATGCAATTAGGAAAGTAATGTATATGGCCCCAAACATTAGCTTTAGAACACCACACGCCAACTACAATAACACAACAGTTAAACACATTGAAGTTAACACTGTGTTTTTTCCGTTTTTATTATTGCATTATCGAGTCAAACATTTACGTTTTGTTAACAAAAACTGGCAAAGATACAAGACTACATAAGACTGGTGTAAATATTGTCAATGTATGTTTAAAGAGATGCACTTAAAAGATGGGAATGGGTAAGGTTATCAAAGCGATTAAGCAATTTTCAAAACTGGAATACGTAGTTTCTTTGAATAAATATACATCATGATTAGCAAATATTATCTCATCTCTACAATCTTTGTCATTTTTCGTATCCTTATTTAATTGTGACATCATCCCTCGTATAGGAGTACTCTAAGTTGTCCTTATTTATTTAAAACTGATAAGCCTGGCTAATGATGGGGATGAGTAAAAGTGAAAGAAAAATTTTTGAAAAAAGCAGAGTGTGATTAAGTCAATGGCGGTGTAATGATGATGTAAAGGAAGAAGAAGACTCGTGTACTAGTTCGAAACTGACGCCGTTTAAAAAGTAAATTTTAATTAATTCCTAGCCAAATTTAGTCAAACGTGCGCGTATTTGAATAATCTTTACTACATCTCATGTTTGGCTAAGCGCAAGCGAATTCCCTCATGCAATTGGAAAGAAATGTTTATTATTTTACTGTGATTGGGCAGAATATACCTGATTACTATAAAAATGAGGCAATCTTTATTAAAATTTTAAATATAGATTTCTTAAGCCGATCGGATAGCGTTAACTGTACACCTACAATTTTTATGGCTTTATTTCAAAAGGATTCAATTACCATCTGTTAAAAGAAACTATGCCTTTGTCTAAGAAAATACCAGAAGATTTTGTTGTGCTAGTAAACACTTATACTATTTTATTCTAATAGTAACATTTAGTACGTAAACTTTAGGACCAATGAATTAAAAGATTTAGGCAATGACTTTGTAATTTTATTAATACTTAATAAATCTCTCTCACACACATATAAAATCACACAAGTATTCACAAATAAACACTAACAGCCATATAAAACGAACACACATACAAAACAAAGCACTATTTAACGGCAATACAGCAACAAAACTAGCACCGGAATTTCATTTTACGTGGTGTATACCACAGAATTTGCACTCATCTCTCCACGTTTCACTTTAAAATTTCACACCAATCCATCATTGTTTGATTTATGGTTAATCTCTCAGCTGATACTGATGAACTTATGTATTCCTCGAAGTTATGTAATATTTATAATTTTATTTAGTTCCTTAACGATTTATAAGAGATAATATTTTTCTAATCTAAATACCATAATTGAACTTTCTGATAAATATTGGATGTGAAATAAGTACATTAACTTTTGTGAGTATCCGGATTAAAAATATAGTTTTCACATGCGATCAATCAAATAATCGTTAGCGTTAGTGAATCCTAACATTCGTAATGTTAAAATTTCGCTGTAAACTTAAAATTTTGCAGTTCACCTCAAGGAAACCTGTTACGCCACATTACGTGTGTCGTACTCCTACACTGTATTAGGTGGATTGTTTGCTAAGACTTTGGTTACATTATATTGAGTCCTACGATTCTCTACTGTAACAGTTTATTGGCTTATCGTTAGTGGGCAGCCAGGAGAAATTTAATTTCTGGTTATCTGTCTATCTACGCGCACAATATCTTGAAAATAGGATCCACAGATTATTATGTTATCTGCCTATTTTTATATAGGCAACACTGAGTTTTATGGTATTGAATGTATTATTCGGTTGAGCGTCATGAAAAATTTTACATTGGTAGTATGGACAAACCATGACTGTATAAAGAAAATAGCAAAGTAAATAAATATGTACAAACTGAGTGCATTCATACAAATTTTGAAATGCGGTACAGTAACACTTGCAGCCTTGTTATCTGAACACATAAAACATGATAACTTAATGACTTGGCCTGGTAGACGTATATTATTTGAATTATTCTATGAAATTCAAATTAATGATAAAGTGACTCTGTATCAAGTGGCAAGATATGTTGGAATAATTTCATTGTAGACTTTAAGATTTTGATTTTTAAAAATATTTATTTATAAATACACAAGAATATGTTTTATGGTACTGAATTTACATCCACGGGATTTGACTGAGGATCATTGAATCTTATCACCCGGCTGGTAAATTTCTCTTTTGTCTGTCGGTGGAGATGTACAAATTTCTACTCGATATGATTCTCCGCCTGTCTCTCCAAAGAATATCTAAAGAATGAATAAACATTTGAAATTTCGCTTTAACTAAGAAAAGTCTATCAAGCGACCTTGGTTTTGCATACTACTAGCTTTTTTTGTATGGAAAGAAGTTAGATTTCGAGTATTCGTGTAGTGTAAAGCGTTATGGAAGTTGGTTAAGCCATCTTGTAGCCTGGATATCCACAGGATATCCTGAGAAAAAAGTTATCTGTAGACTTTTGCATGAAATGTTATTTTTAAATATACAAGAATGAGTTTAATGAAGTTTGCATATCAACCCTTGTGATTTGTCTGAGCTGTATTGACGTTTATAGGTTATACAGCGCAAAAACCTTACTGTGTTGTGCTCAAGGATCTTCTTTCTGTGTAGATACTATGACATTTGTTGATTATCAGTCTGTCAACAGGACATCTCGAGGATGAATTGTATGCAACTTAATCTATGGCACAAGGCTTAACGAACTCCTACCATGTATGCATTTCAAATTAGCTTTTAAAACCATACCTTGGTAAAACATACGTTTACACTAAACCTGAAACTTCTATAAATAGTCTGTTACACGATACATGATATGCACTTAATTTTCATTCCATCTCCTAAGAGTCCAACTCTAGTAAGCGAACATTTTCCATCAAATTTTGAGGCATTCAGTTTACATCCTGTAAAATACATAGAAAGATATTTTGTATGTAAGTGTAACGTCCAGCGGTGAGATATTTATTTAGAACAATTTAATTTGAAACATAGTATTTTTAGTGCCAACATAAAGTGTTCTGAACCAGCAAACTTTTACGCTACATGACGGAGAGCGTCTGCTGCCATAAAATAACCAGAAGTCAAAGCTTTTAGAGGGAGTGATAAATCCAAGATAAAAACATACACTTCCGTTTTTAGTGAAACATACGCATTACTAAAGTTTTTATTTGTGTATGAATAACCGACATATAATATAAGCATCGATATGAGAATACAACCCTAAAACATGGAATAATGTTTCAAAATTTGGATTAATTTTCTTTTCTGATAATATGTAAAAGGGCGATGTCGTCATATATCATTATTGAAAAATTCTGAATGAATCTGTTATTTTAATCTCAATGTAACTTATTATGGTTTTTTTAACTACAATATCAGTGATAAGTTTCAGAAAGGGTGCCTCTAACCGATTTGCAGTCTGTTTTCAGAGAGAACAGAACATTTTTTCATTAAAAAAAATTAAAACGTAGAAACATTTCTAAGTACGACCCATGAGTGACTTTCGAATAGTATTCTGTATGTTTGAGTAGTCTATTCTATATAATTGTATTCTAAATAGTTACGATAATAAGCAGATAATAGCTCTCAAACAGTATAATATATTATTATTTAACCAATAATATAGCATTACTTACAACCAATTACTACCAATGATTGTGTACATAGATTTTAATGACCGATAGTAAAATAGTTTTTATTTGTTAAGTGCTTTTATTTGTTGTTATAGTAAAAAAATATATACAGGAATTATATGGTATATAAATATCTTGTTTAGCATTTTACCCAAAACCAATGAAATATTATTTCATGTTTTAAATTAATAAATGTTGTATAACTTTGTTGTATGTATTTTTAATATATAGTTTCAAGTGTCGGATGTCACATCCATCCAGTAAATTCACTGATAGTACATTAACATTTAGAAAAATTTATACACGATAACTTTCGGTTATAAATAAGGATTTTGGATTTCACTTCTATACAGTTAGTTCAACAATAAATATAAGCAGGCAGACGGAAATTTAAATTAATGAATTATGTTTAAAACATGTGTTTTTTACTTTGAATGAAGATCAATACTCTGAAATTTTTCAAACATGGTTAGAAACATCTTGCCACGAAACAATTGAATTCTGAAACATTAAACGAACAACAATAACCGAACCAAACTGTTGTAGGAACCCATTCCTTAGAAATCCAAACTAACATAATGAAACCTCATTTCCATAAGTATATTCCCAGACATGTTGGTTTTTATAGAATAACATATATTTTCAGGTTTTGATTTGTACACGACTTTGCCTTGCTCAGTCAGATTAAACTGCTTAATAATAAATTAACAGTATGGAACCATTCATAATATCTTGAACAAATTATTTTAATTATCTGTCCTGAAAAAATTTTATTATAAACTAAAATACCCATATTTATGAAAATTCTTAAACGAATAATAATTTTTAATTATTTGACTACAATTTAATTCAGCCTCCACCTGTAATTTTCATTAATTTTAATCCAATACGATTGGATTCGGACAAATAAACAAGACTTTTATTTTATAAGTGAGTGAACAAGTACTCGCTCTGATGGAAAAAAAATTAAACTGAGCAGGTGGCCAAAGGTGAAGCTGGAGAAAGAAACCCTTGTGTTTCTTTAAACACAAGTCATTTGGATTAGGCTGCCAATTACTTTATTACTTTATTGCAAAGTAATATCCCAAGGGATAAATTGTGTGCGTTTATTCTTGTTTATTTGTTTAATTGACAGTCCCATTAACTTGTAATGTTTGGTTAAGACTTACCAATAGATATTCTTTATTTTTATTTCCCAATAAACTTTAAATAAGGCATTTTACGGATTACTGATTTAAAACATTAGTCCTGTTATTATACTATCAATATAGCACATATTTATTTTTTGATAGCTTACTATGGAGCAGTACAGAAATAGTACGTATGAATCACACAGATGGAACTTCTAAAAGACTCAAAATGTTAATAACATAATTATACATAAAGGAGGTTATTAAGTACAATATTGATGATAATCGGAAATTAATTTGCCATTACACTTTGTTAAATTTTATGTTAAAAACACAGAAATTTAAAATTTTGAATCGTACGACAATTAGTCGTATCTTTTAAATATATTTTGATTCTACTGTTAACACAATTTGGATAGAAATGCCAGTTAACCTCATTGTTGTATTTTGTGTCACATCAGCAGAGACAATGAGCTGTCTATGTGACCGTATGTTGGCCATAAACACTGTAATATTCATGATTGGATATTTGTAAACGTATGCTAAATAATGTTATATATCGGGCATTAAAATATTGCTTAATTAATTATACTATACAAATAAATAATTTAAATTAGATTTACATATTATTATATGCTCAGCAACAATTCAGGCAAGACTTGCCAGAATTGTAAAATAAAAAAAGAGTAAATGAGTATGTCAATGAACCTTTTTCAGAAATTCTTTCAATAATAATGTTAAGGTTAAATTCAACATTAATATATTGTATTGTAAGCAAACTTCTCTTAGCAGAACGTCTTGAAGATATGTTAGTTTTAGAAAAAAAAAATTATTCGTATTGTAAATTCCACTTACTAAGACGTTAACAGTTTGCTATGGCTTAATCTTACTTAAAATTCAATACTTCTGATCAAATATAGTGTTTTATAAGTTAATCATTAACTTATACTGTTATTTGAATAATCAAATGAGTTTCAATCTTCATAAGACATTTAACAATTTACTTGCTACATTAAAAAGACCCTCGTTAAATAAGTTGTTTAGTCACAATGGCTTAAATTTCCGTATTTACTTTTTTGTAGAAGCGTTATATTTTAAATTATCAAAAAAGATCTGCATTTAGATACATTTAGATGCACGAACAGTTATTTGTGTACTAAATATCGAAAGATACGTCACTCTCAGAGAGAGGTTTAACCTCAAGAGGATCAATCAGTATTGGAAATTCTTTTATGGGCGATTCGACCCTCTCTGATATGCACAATATTTCCTAAAATATACATAAATGTAAATAATACTCATAAATACGATCCAATATATTAAATGAAGTGCCAAATTAGATTAAGTCTTTATTCCGAATTACTTTCTGTTTCAGATGAATTAATGGTTTGGTATTGTAAAGTCGATTAAAAAACCACCATGCACCGTTATAAAACAATACAGTTTTTAAAACACCATTTATAAGGTATGAGAATTGGTATAACATATTAAGGAAGAACGGCAATTAAAATGTTTTGTTTTTACGAAGAGCGTTCGTTTAATAAACAGATACATACATATATAGAATTATGCGAAAAGATACTCAGAGGAAATTAAATGTATTTAGCCCCTCGAATAATGGTATATACTAATTCTAAAGCAAATGTTTCTAAATTATATATAAAGACTACTTAAAAACATTTTGTATATTTTTTTACATAAAAAACATTAAGTAACGGGAAATGAAAAGTCAGACACCTGTAAAAGCAGTCTTATATTTGATTTGTGTGTGTTCTTCCAGCTTCATCATACCAACTTCAAGAGTCACTCAAACAGTACTCCGGCTTTTAAGTTCTGTTTACAAAAGTTTGAAGTCGCATGTACTTTTTCTTGTACGTTAGTATTGTTCTGGGTTTAAATGGTAACGATTAATTTTGGAACCTAATAGCAAAAGAGTTTTATATATTGGCTTAGTTCATTTTGATATTTATTTCACATAGATATTTTTTACTTACCGTACGAACTGCTTAATAATATTGTATCATAAAGCATTTTAACAGAAGGAATTTTAAAATGTCAAACTATAATATTAAGGAGAATTTAAATTTTAAATTTGTATAATTCCACAACTAGAAATATATCTAAATCTAGTGTAAACAACAAATTGTTTTAAAGATTGATTCTTTAAATTTTATCTTTGAAATTGAACATGACAAATTAATTACACCATCATTCATTTCAATTCGTAATAAAGTGAAATAACTTTAGAAGATTAACAAAAAAATACTTCTTTATCATTAGAATCAATAAAATTTAAATAGGATAAACAAGTACACATTTGGGATGTTTATCAATTAAAACAAGCTCTTCGAGTGCAAACTGGCGGCTATTTTAAGGTTTATTTGGTAAATTAGTGCTAAAACTCTTTGAAATGTTCATTAAGGTACCAAATTTTAAAGGTTTTTATCATCGGTAAAATTAGAATAATTTATTTCCTGTAAAACTTTATAAATACTATACAATACTGGTAGTTTAGATCGTCTTTGCATTACCTTCAAAATTATAATTCACAACTCTTAAAGTAAATTTGTATTGAACTTAGATATGAAATTTAATAGTTATAGAATGTATTCAACAATGTAAGATCTTATCGTGATTTAAAGTAAATTATTTATAGGCCGAAATATATTTTCAGGCATGAGACACAATATAAGGTTACACGCTGTTTACGCTCATTCAATTTACTACTACTTTTATGATGTCCAGAAAGGTCGTATCGCCTTTTAATAATGTGACCTTAGCCTTTTATATAGTAATAAACCTAATGTAACTCCCTCACTTCTTAAATAAATCCAATTACCAAGTGCACCTCCCAAGAATTGTTTTTTATAAATATTTCTCTTATTCCTTTGCACAAATAACTTTTATAAAAGTGCCCCATTTTTTAACCCTGTAATTATATTCCTTGGACTTTATACGTTAAATACATGAGAAACTTTCGCTTAATGCAATAAACTATGCGGGAAACTACCTAGAAGATTGCCCGAGGTTTGCCATTGTCGCCTGACGAATTGAAACCAAGGAATACAATTTGAAAACAATGCTACTGTCTACATGGGTTGACTTGTCCACACAATACAAGAATATCTATGCTCTCTATCGTCTACATGTGTCGACTTGTCCGCACAGTTCAAAGATATCTATGCTCTCTACCGTCTACATGGGTTGACTTGTCCGCACAGTTCAAGGATATCTATGTTCTCTACCGTCTACATGGGTTGACTTGTCCACACAGTTCAAGGATATCTATGCTCTCTACCGCATACATGTGTCGACTTGTCCGCACAGTTCAAGGATATCTATGCTCTCTACCGCCTACATGTGTCGACTTGTCCGCACAGTTCAAGGATATCTATGTTCTCTACCGTCTACATGGGTCGACTTGTCCGCACAGTTCAAAGATATCTATGCTATCTACCGTCTACATGTGTTGACTTGTCCACACAGTTCAAAGATATCTATGCTATCTACCGTCTACATGTGTCGACTTGTCCACACAGTTCAAAGATATCTATGCTATCTACCGCCTACATGTGTCGACTTGTCCGCACAGTTCAAGGATATCTATGCTCTCTACCGCATACATGTGTCGACTTGTCCGCACAGTTCAAGGATATCTATGCTCTCTACCGCCTACATGTGTCGACTTGTCCGCACAGTTCAAGGATATCTATGTTCTCTACCGTCTACATGGGTCGACTTGTCCGCACAGTTCAAAGATATCTATGCTATCTACCGTCTACATGTGTTGACTTGTCCACACAGTTCAAAGATATCTATGCTATCTACCGTCTACATGTGTTGACTTGTCCGCACAGTTCAAGGATATCTATGTTCTCTACCGTCTACATGGGTCGACTTGTCCGCACAGTTCAAAGATATCTATGCTATCTACCGTCTACATGTGTCGACTTGTCCACACAGTTCAAAGATATCTATGCTATCTACCGTCTACATGTGTTGACTTGTCCGCACAGTTCAAGGATATCTATGCTCTCTACCGCCTACATGTGTTGACTTGTCCACACAGTTCAAGGATATCTATGCTCTCTACCGCATACATGTGTCGACTTGTCCGCACAGTTCAAGGATATCTATGCTCTCTACCGCCTACATGTGTCGACTTGTCCGCACAGTTCAAGGATATCTATGCTCTCTACCGCCTACATGTGTCGACTTGTCCGCACAGTTCAAGGATATCTATGCTCTCTACCGTCTACATGTGTCGACTTGTCCGCACAGTTCAAGGATATCTATGCTCTCTACCGTCTACATGTGTCGACTTGTCCGCACAGTTCAAGGATATCTATGCTCTCTACCGTCTACATGTGTCGACTTGTCCGCACAGTTCAAGGATATCTATGCTCTCTACCGTCTACATGGGTTGACTTGTCCGCACAGTTCAAGGATATCTATGCTCTCTACCGTCTACATGGGTCGAGTTGTCCGCACAGTTCAAGGACATCTATGCTCCTAGCTCAGTTACCGTAGTGCAACTGCACCGTCTTCGCGCCGGATTTAAACCGTGTACCTTTCCAATCAAGACGCAAAGTTTTATTTGCAACCTGTTGAACTGTGCAGACAAAGGCTTGTGCAAAACATAGCGTCTGGACTGGCCTTTATTGTGGTTTTACATGAAAAGAATAAAAGTGTTTTCACAGAATCATTAGGGTGCTTTTTCGAAAAACAATTGGGAAATAAAATTGGTTTTGATGTTAAACCATACCTAGCTATAAGTAATGGCCATTTATCAGTTATAATACTGGAATATTAGAGTCTAAGAGGCGCAATAAGCAATTTAGGATCGTGAAGTATGTCAGTTACCTCAGTTTTTGTAAAGTAGTTTATGCAGTTGGGTGACACAGTTTTACAAGATAAAATATGAATAGAAGTGTGCGTGCGCGCGCGTGTGTGTCCGTGTTATATAATGGAAGGATGAATTTTCCCTGGTCATAATCCACTGTTGACATGGTTACTACTGAAAAAAGTAAACTCCCAATTTTTTGGAAGATTGATAAATGTAAAACTGATAATGAGGGTTTTTTATTATTAATATTTTAATTTTACTTTGTTACTTTAAAATTAATTAACACCATACATTCTCTTTACTGCTGAATTTACTATGCAAAAGAATTTATGCCTATTGCAGTTTTCCAAATAACAAATCGAAGTATGTAGAATTCCCCATTAGTGCTCGTTTATCTAGAAGCAATTTTGTAAAGGGTAATGATTGATTTGTAGTACAAACCTGTCTAGCTTTCTAAAACAATGCACTTCAATTCAATATCGTATTGAGATTTTATCAATACTCAATCCAACGTAGTGTTGGATAATGAAATAGCTCAATGATATCAGATTTTGTCGAAATGGAAACCACAGTAAACTGAATAGTGTGAGAGCTGAAAAAAAACAATCGTTAGATCAGTTTTCACTGATCTTAGCGCATTAACAGGATGATAAAGGAAGGTTTTGAAAGGATGAAAGGACTTTGGACACTTGCCTTGGTTATATGTTATAATGTATAACTCTAAATTTAAATGACTGAATTTATCCTCTTCGTCAGGTAACATGATGAGTATTGTCATACAAATTGGCAAATATAAATATTCACAGTTAAAAGGGGTGAAAGTGTTTTCTTAGTTAACCCTTTCAGGACCAGTGGTAGTGTCTGGTGGAATGTGTTGACACATCAAATGTGATCTCTTCGCTAGTGTAATGAGTCTTAGTATTTTTGTAACCAATATTTTTACTATAAAGTCAAAATTTATATAATACTGTTTGTAACAGCTTTATATTACTTTCTTACAACGTTTTAAATCTTTTTGAAACCTGTCTCAAGCTCTCAGCGTTAATATTAAATGCTTATTATTTATTTGAATTGACAACGTAATAATACATACCTAATTGAGCCATAAAATAACGCACAAATTAATTTTTAATTTTGTACCATAGTTGTAATTATTTATGCTGAATCGCGGTAGGAAGTAGGCTCTTTGTTAACTAGACGCGGTGCGTGGACATTGTTTGTTGGTTCGAGCAAGATATCAGCTGATCGAGTTATCTACGGTGATACGTTCCGAGCCGGTTCCCGGAGAGAGGGGGACCAGTCTTGAAGTTTCGACGACAGGGTGCAGACCTCAGTAGAGAAGCAGTATTTCTTCCTCTAATCCTATAGTTTGGAATCTAGAGTAATTCTTTTAATCGGGTGTAAATTTAAATCAAGTTTTAATTTTCTTTAGTGCGTTTTTAGTTTCCTATCAGCCTCCATAGTCTTCAAAGTAGTAAGTCCCGTACCAGCGTTTAGTTAATGTCTTTTATTTTTATACTGTTGTAATTAAATTTATAAAGTTTCCCATCTTACAGAGTCTGATAATTTAATTAAATTTTTGGAAGTATTGTAAATTAAATTTTGGTCGTAAAGTTTTGTGTTATTTTGATTTTGAATATTTTGAAAAGAGAACTTTTTATTTTATTTTTTTAATTTAAACTATTTTTGGAGAAGTATACATTTTAGTTTCATTTTAATTTTAATACCTTTTTGATCAGACTCTTAATTAGATTTGATCGATTGTGAGGATTTTTTGAAGAAAATCAAATCTAAACCTTGTTAAACTTTGTTAAAATTTTGGTGAACTCTAAGTCGAAATAAATCAAGTATTTCCGAAAAGTTGTTTTGATTTATAATGTATTAGCTCCAAATTAATATAATATGTGCTATAATAACGGTACGATTTTATCATTAATTTTAAATTTACTACTGTTCATAGCAGATATTTTCAGTGAATACTTGAAAGAGTTACACACAAGTACCAGGCTCTAGCAAGCTACACTAATATGAAAGAATAATGATTTATTTTTAGAACAAGACGAGTTACACTGTGAGAAGGTCGCGCAATGGCGCAGGGTGGTAGGAAGTCCCAAGGGTGTTGTATGCCTTTACAGCTGAAGGTGAAACGGCAGTGAAAGTTCAGTGAATTTCCAGGAAATTATAGAAAATTCATGATAATACAGTAGACGTTTTAAATTACACGTTTCTTTTCGATTTAACTATGGAAACACTGTAATGTTTAATAAAAGGTATGTTTTTTTTTTAAATTTAGTAAATTGATTATGCCGATTATAAACTCGTTAATGCATTTTCGAGAGTAGTTATTAGGAATTAAATGAGTTATATAATTATGTACAAAGGTATCTTTCTGTAGAAATCTGAGGTGCGTTTTTAATTATGTTGTTTTAATTCGTAACTTTACACAAGGGATAGTAGTGTTTTTACTACATAGATATTAATATTACAAAGTGTCAAATACGTGTATTTTTGGTAAGTAAAATATTACTGGATAAAATTTACTAATCTGAATGTTATATAATCCATACACACATACTGTATATACAGATTATATAACATAATAATATATAATATCGTTTTGTTCAGTTAAATACGTAAATATATACAGGGTGTCAATTAAGTATGGAACCTCTTTTTTAATTTTAAAACCACAATATAAAAAATACCAAAGTTCACACGTGCTTACTGGTGATAGTAACGCACACATCTGCCCAATTACCGACCGGATAATCCCTTTGGGGGACGGTCCACAAGGAGTCAGACAAAATTCTTAAATAGCAGCATAGGTCAAGTTTGGTATCGAATTAAACGTCTTACTTAGCAGAGTACAATGCCATAAAACCGGACTTCAAAAGGTGGATTCATTCAGTAGTTATAGCTATTTGAATTTTAAAACAATTGAACAATGTAAATTATTAAGTATTACAAGTAAACACCAATTTTTAAGTACCTGTGATCAAAGTAAGTGTTTAAAAAGTTCTCCTACCATCGTCTTATCGAAAATATTTAGACATCAAAACCAGTCTTGGGCGTAAAATGATGTATTTAAAACAATAATTGTTAATGTAAGCTAGTTGTCTATCATACGATTTAAGCAATTAGAGCACAAAGCTTCCTGATGAACAAAATCGTATAGATTTTTAAAATATAAATAATATTTATATTGATCAGAGAAAATATGTGAATATGGAAGAGCTTT
Organism: Homalodisca vitripennis; assembly: GCF_021130785.1. Classification (NCBI taxonomy): domain Eukaryota; kingdom Metazoa; phylum Arthropoda; class Insecta; order Hemiptera; family Cicadellidae; genus Homalodisca; species Homalodisca vitripennis. Next base: position 107,900,311 of record NC_060213.1, read on the forward strand.
TATAGAGGATATAGTATTACTCTTAAAATCAGGTGATATACAGGCAGACTGGTTTTTTCTCCAAGCGCAATATCACATCGCAACAGCGCAGCGGCTCAGCGACGGAACTGAACTTTCATTCATCTTGTTTTTAACTCAGTTTTTATATCCCTGCGGCTGGTGTGATAGCGCGTATCAAAACCAGGCTGTTAAATAATACTTCTGTGTAAAATTCTGGCTTTTAGAATTGTTAAATGCTTGGTCTTTTGAAAGCAGGTGCAAGTCTAAAGTTATTAATGATCAAAGGTTTAATGAATTGCGATACACTAAGATATGGTTATACCTACTATAACACAGTTTTGGTAGAAAAAATGTTGTCAATGAAATAAATAGAATGTTTCTGTCATCGTCGTGAGCAAAAATTGTTAATAATAGTTGTGAAATAAAAAAAAGTTGTATTAGTACTATTTCCGGAGTTAAAATGAATATTAAAAAATAAAAATAAATTAATTATACATGCTTGTTAAATTAATTTCATAATACAAATGTAATTATATTTATATGAAAACAATAAATATGAGTTCCCAAAAATATAATTGTTGAAAAATATAATTATGGAGCATTATCCATAAGTGTATCACAGATAGCCTACTCTATAGCTTTTTCCAGGATGAAAAAAACCTTCATCGTAGGTCTATAATAATATTTTATTTTCACAAAATAATAAAATTAATCCAATTATTGTTAAGTAGTACAATAAGGCATTAATTGTTTCCATTCTTAAACGCTATTATAAGCCAATACCCCATTCATGTGGGATGTTGTATGTTGGGTCAGAGTATCAAAGTGACCACAACGACCAGTAAATCACTTGAGGGCAAAGCAATTAAGTGGGAACCTCCAAAGTCAACTAAGCCAAAAGCTATTACCTGTATTGTCTCGCGCAATAGGGAATGATAGTTTGTGAATATCGTTTACATAAACAATTAGATGATTGGTTATGAATAATGCTGTATTTTTAACGTTTAACGTAAAAAAATAGATGATAGTTATACAAAAAACTACAAAAATAATAAGTATTGTATTCCTTATTTTTTTATTTTCTCAGCTACTATAAATATACCATATTGTCAAATGAAACTGTTTTCCAGTAATATACACACAGTTTCGCTCCTCAATTTCAAAAAAATGTATAACTTATTGAAATCAAAATGAACCAAGTTTATTTAATTCTTTGTGTATAGTAAACTTTGCTAATATTACTGTCCCAGTTATTTTCGTTACACCGCAATACAATATATGGATTTTAATGTGCAAATACCAAAATCTGCAACACTTCCAACATTTATACTTGATCCATTGTATGACATAACAATGTTTACTATGTAAATAGAAAATTCTCTTTGTACATTCTAAAAGTATTTAATTGTGATAGTTTTTTTTACAAAAATATGTCTATATTTTATTCTTATATCTACCCTTTAAACATGTATAGTTTCATATAAATCTGTCAATAAGATATCGTGGGATAGACAGATTTCCAAGTATCAGACATCCAAAAATGGAAACACACCAGTATTCAAAACTGTTCTTAATTACAAGGTAAAAGCACACCAAGCGTAATAGGCTTCACTTAAGTTGCATGAAATAGTTTCAAACCTCTTGAGACTTCTTATCTACAGACAAACAGCCATACAATTATACGTACAAGAAATGTTTTTTTTACAAAAAAATAAATTGTGTCAACATTTGAGTGATATGCAAACCCCATAGATGGACATGCACCTTTGTAGAACTCATTCTTGTTTATGTCGAGTGCAAAAGTTAGAATCTACAGTTGAAATCTATCTGTATACATAATTCCGTATCTTTACGTTCTTATTCATTAGGTTGGGTTTCATAGAAGTATACTCAAGTCATGAAGTGATGATGTGTGAATACTTCAAATGTTAAAATAGAGATTGATTCCACTCAGTTGTTCACACATTTATTTAGTGTGCTTTTCCCATTGCCAACTTGTTTACCCAATGTAAGAATATTCGCTAACACTCAGCCAAATCCTATGGAGTGGCATTGGCCATCATCGAAATCGGTATATATATATATATATATATATATATATATATATAATATATATATATAAATAAGTGAAGTTTTACACAAAATTTCAAGTCCATAGTTATCCGGTCTCGTGATAGCGTAAGGACGGACGGATAGCAATATTTGCTAATTTAGCGTATTTTAAGTTATAAATTAGTTTTCTGAGTTTGTATTAGTATCGATAAGAAGTAAAATTGTCAATTTAATTATTGTGGTTCATCCCATATTCATTTTTAACCTTCGGAATGGTAATTAGGCTAATACGAATATGTAGTGTTCGTATTTAGTGCTTCTTAAATCATCATTTCGATTTAATTCGGGCACAGGTATAGTGTATTTTGCTTATTTTTTAATTTAATAATTTATTTAGGTTTGCTTAATCAGTATGTATAATTGATAGAAATGGATTTTTACTATTTTTATCTGACTAATTGTTTAAAACTTTGAAGAAATATTTTCCAAGTGGTTTCAACAATTGTAAAGTACATAATTAGGAACTAAGAAATTGCACTATGTTTTTATTGAACTAGACGATTAGTAGTTTTTAAAAATAATTAATTAATAAAATTTTGTTTTGCACTTTACGAAACAACAGAAACAATTAAAAAGCGCATATCGAAGAATGACAATTACATTATTGCATTTATATATAATTGTAAATTTGTATTATTGTTTCTACTGTTTTTTTCCACCAGTGCATAAAACACTACACTTAAGTATTACATATTAAAACTAAATACTTTGCAGCCCTATAACCTATTTGAGTACATATTGGGATGTTATAGTGTAATATTCCATCTAAAGTACACTCACAATATTAAAATTGGACCTGTACATGGTTAAGTATGTTTTACTGCAAAAATAAGCACCAACTCTTCAACAAATGGGTGCATACAATTAAATTTTATAGGTATAGAACAGTTTTTCATTTTAAAAGAACTATACATATACATTCCGTAAACATACATATTTAATCACCCTATATCTAATTTATATGAATTGGAAATATTCCAAAAATTTAAAGAAAACGAGATCAACATTTAAATAGTGTGTAACTTGAAGGGCTTTAGGGAATTATTAGTAACTAGCTCAATAATTTGAAGTAACCAATTAAAGCTACGAGACACTTTCTGCAGAAAGGTATTGTACTTTCATCGACACGACTTTCAGTTAAAAAGGATACGACGGGTCTTAATTAATAAGCTTTACACTCAAGGATAAACATACTGGCGGTTGGACCTCCATTTGATCTTGTCACTTCAAGTCTCTATAGTTGTTGCTTGAAACCAGAGAACGCTGTAAGAGTATATCAATTTTAAAGTTTTTTAAGAGATTTACTTGTAAGTTGTCTCACAAACAGACTGCCCTTTGGTTTTTCGCCACAAATTCAATAGCCATCTTCCTTGGATTAGGAGGAACTTATGTACAAAGTTTTAAGTGGCTATGACCTTTCTAGCAAGTTTTATCGCACCGATGGACAGACGGAAGGAGAATAACACTATTTCAAAAAGGCTCTGTCCAGTCCTTAATGACTGATGAAGTTTTCCTTGTAGATCTACAATTTATCAAGGTAATAAGAAGTAAATCTTATTAATTATGTATTGATCTTTACAGGATCTTAACTGTGTGGATCTTAACACCAATTATAAAAATGTGTGAATGTAAAAATCTTAAATAATTTTATTTAAAATACGAGTGGATACATGGTTATATACGTAAATTAATAACATATAGTTTGTATAATTCTTTCCAAAACGTACAATAAATGAAAATCAGTGTTATTTCCTAACTTCACCTAGAAAAATAATTTTTTTAAATTTTACTTTAATGGACCTTTACTCTCAAGACGTCCAAACAGTTATTTTAGTCATATAAGACATACAGTTTTTCCTTGTATTGCATTTTCTCACTTTTCCCTTTATCGTTTACACATGTGATAGCATCTTAACTCTGCTGTAAGTTGGATTCACTGATGTCGTTTTTTACTTACTACTTGTTTTTACATTGAATAAAATTATTGAACGAGAGAAAATTTGCAAATCGTGCAGTTAAACAAAATGTATTGTTCAACCAGTTAAAATAAGGAATTTCAGCATTTCTCCACGTAGTAGAATTTGAGTTGCATCATGTTAATTCTACTCAATATTAATAAACTTTACGGTGTAAAACAAATTGCACTTCCTCTATATTCTTATTATTTCAAAATATAATATTACTATTATAGGATTACATTCTTTTATGAATGAAATTATGTTTAAAATTTCTTACTGAAAATGGAAGGTTTAAATTGGTAGTTTATCTTTAGCCACATCCATCACTTCCCATTGGTTATACAAATTAGCGTTTGTGTTATCCTGGCGGTGGGACAGTCTTTCAGATTATTAGATTTACCATACTTTACCGATGAATAACAATTGTGAGTATAATAGCACATTTTCTATCCTTAAATGCTACAAAATGTACACCTTACGTGTAGGGGATTGAAATCTATTATCTCAACTGAAGAACAAGATCTGTTCTATCCTTCAGACGTAGTGTAGTAAGTTTTGTAACATTTAATGATGTCAAATTTCCAAAGCCATATAATTATAATATACACACAATTGTTATTCATTTGTAAAGTATAGTGTATTTTATTAGAATAATAATCTGAAATACCGTCCCTCAGAATACAAATAACATAAATTTAAATAAGCAGTGTAAAGTAAGAGATTTGACTAGACGTGTTTTATTAAGCTATTTATGAAGTGCTATAAGAATGTAAAATGAAATGATAACGAAACATATAAAATGAGTAAGAGGACTAAAGTAATAGGGCAGTAGCACGTACTGGGACAGCAATAAACTGGGAGATATGGAGATATCCTACTTTGACAGATTACTTCACCTGGAAAGATATACTCGAAAATTCTATTACGCAGTATAAAAACATTATGTTAGCGCTGCTTGTTGTTATCTACTGTACAAACAGTGTGCTCAGATCCCTAGAGATATATTGATGACATTCGGAAACGTGTCGTATAAATATTTCACTTTGATGTATATGTAATTCGTGCACTGAAATAAGGATAAAAGGTATTTGATGAAATATGCACAGTAAAGTCTAAAACAAAGAATCTAGAGTGTTTGTGAATAGCGATTGGCGTTGGGGATGAGAATCTTTTATTGTTTAATACATTGAGTTTAATGTTTTTATTTTTAATTGTAAAACATTTTTTATGAAACTAATGCATTTATTTTATTTTTGGAGCAACAATGCAAACGTTACTACAATACCGGAAATAGCTTAGACCGGAAGTAGTCGTTTTTGACAGAAATATATTTCACGTCAAAGTATGTCTTTACTTCCCTAGATAGGGATAGTAAGGCAAACACTACTATGGTGCTAGAAATCCCTTAGAAAGTCAGTAAATTATAATAAATAGAAATATATGATTTTTCACAGTAGAAGACATTTCAGGCGGATATATGTATACATTTTCAAAATCTGGGTAATAAAGCTAATGTTACTAAGGCATCGGTAACGAGTTTTAACAAAATAAAATTGTAAGGGCTGCTGTGGGCCTTTTTTGAATAATTTAGGCTTGAAAGACGGCGTGTATATCTTGTATCGTGGCAACAAAACAAATTCCATTATAGTACGTGAAATATAATTAGAACTCAAATTGCTGCTTCATACACTAAACATAAAAATATTAAAATTAGAGCCAGTGGCAATTTCTTTTGATTTTTAAACATGTTAAAATGCACTTAGAAATAACATATACCATAAACATGTTTACCTCAGATTAACAATTATCATAGTACTCCATAATATTATATACAGGTACTTTAGGATTACACCGGATTTAGTATTTATTCACTTTGGACTAATATATTTCAAGTTTGCTACAATGTTGGATCTATTTATTCATATTAGAGATTGTTGCAGAGAAATTTGTGTATTACATTGGTAATCATAACCGTGTCACTCCCTAAATTCAGAGTCTCGATCCTTGCTCTTTAGTTTAAATTCTAATTCTCTTAAAAGGGCCGGGAAATTGGAATATCTTCCAGTAATCATGACTTAGAGTACGTTTAGGAGTAATACGCCATCTACCACATCGACAGCGATAGACGCCTTATGACGCACTTTCAGACTGACAATAGTCAGTCTCACTTAGTATATAGCCACAGTGAAGCATATACCTATGACGTAAAATTCATTCAATAGGAAATCGAAAAAACCACTGGTAACTTTTGGTATATAAATATTATAATATATATATAATATATATATATATATTATATATATATATATATATATATATATATATATATATATATATATTATTCATCATAACATACAATACATAAATTGTTAGTAACGAACAATGATCGAAAAGTACTGACATGGCCATGACTAGAACCAGAATAACTCACTTGCCGGATGATAGTGTTAACCGGCTCATATATAGAGACCAATTTTTACTATATAGTTTGTATTAATTATTTATTTGTACTTTATTAGATTTATAAATAAACAAACAAAATTTTCCCACAAATTTCAGTCCTAATTTTACTTCTTAATTTACCGTAATTGAGTCATGCAAAACATTGAATTACTTCTGTTACTTCTGTAAAAAAAGGGATTCCTCAAACCTCCCAGACATTATACCACACACAGTTCCGAGCTGTATGGAGTTCTGCTCCAGATACGCCCAGTAACTGTTTCAGCCAGTGTTCCGGTTTGTAGTGAGGTTTGTAATATTGATGAGCAGAAACCCATCCTGTGTTTAGAGACTGGACAATTATGTTTTTATTTTACTAATAGGCTCTATAATTTTAATTTCAGATTCAAAAATAAACTATTAGCCACGTAAATAGTTGTAAACCAGCGAGTGGAGGACACAAAAAGTTGCCATTTTCAAACTCAGCGTCGGTATTCGTTTGTTAGTCTGATGCTAATGAAACATTAGCATTTTTTAAAAATTTATTTTAACATTTGACGTTTTCCGTTAATGCGACAAGGTAGAGAAAAATTAGTTTAATATTTTAAGCCCTGGATAAATCCTCCCATTTCGAGCCCTGACACACAGCGTGGCTGACAATCTATTTCTCTTAGGAGAAATGTGTTTATAATTTACACGATAAACAAGCTTATGTGCTTAACAATGCAAATTGGCCCTAGTTTCCTAGACTTTGATGTTAACTTTCCTATCTGTTTATCTAGTTTTTATAGACACTTAACAACATCACTTAAATGATTTAAAGATCCTACCTATTTACCTATTTTCGAGTAAAACAATAACATTTAAATTTTAAAGTCTATATATGATATATCTGTTTATAGGTAGCAAACTTTATGATGATTTAATTTTGAATTTATTTATATACGAATTTATTTATTTCTTAATAAATAGTAATACTAATAAGTAATTCATAGTTATGTAGGTAATATTTTGTTGTTTGAAAAAATAATTATTCTTCTGTAATTAATACATCTAAAGTTAAATTTACGTTAGCATGAGTATACAAGCTACTCTATAAAAGCTAACTCATATGTAGTAGTAGTCCACACCAGTATCGAGTGAGTTTGTTGAAGTTGCAAGTAATATTCAAACCTATGGCTCATTCATTCTCAATATTACCAATATTTAATCGAAATTTGCAGCCTTACAGAAAATGAACTACCACGAAATTAACTCTCAGAATAATTTCATCGTTGACCATGCACCATGAAAGAACTCATTCTTTTATGCCCAGATATAGAGTTTCAGGCAAAATCAAAGTCTATGGATGAAATCTTTCTTGACATACTATGCCTTGTAATACATTCCTACTTTCGTTCATTAAGTTAGGTGTCATAGCAGTGTTAAAATAATAAAAAGTTTGGTGAACTAAAGATAATAATAAAAGTCAAGAGTACACTGAAATCAAATCTTGCCTCCAAATTCTAGCATTGGCTTTCTACTATATATCTTTATTCTGTGAGAGTTTGTTTACGGATTTATCCTTTCTGTTATTATCTCGTTTACATCATGTTTAAACATAATCAAAATCCTATGGAATTATACGGACGATCATCGCAATCGGTGTTTTCATATGGAAATAAAGCTTCATGCAAAATTTCAAGACTCTAGGTCAGTTCGTTTTTGAGATATAATGAGGACAGAAATACATAGAGACAGGCAGACAAACAGAAGTAACATTTCTCCACCCTTCTGAGTGATAAGCTTAGCTACCACTCAGATATTTAACTGTTTATTTATTTTGTATGGAAGCCACAATTATATTTAATTTAACCTAGGTGATACATGGCGATGTGAGTACATGTTTTACGTATATGCACATATCCTTTCTTGGTATTTTTGCACCTACATTATTTTAATCATTACTTAAACTATACTTAAATGTAATACCTATAAATATAAACAACAGATGGGTCAAATGAATAAATAATAGTTTAAAAAACTAAAAACACCCTTTTATAGCTAACCAAACTACAGAATAGAAAATAATTTTTAATTGCAAAGAGTTTATATTATGGTAGTAGAAGGCAAAACAAACATTCATAGTCAATCACCTTAAAATAAAATTGTAATACAATTTAAGTTATTAACAGAATCAATTAATTCAGAGTAAAAAGCGTGGGGTGCATTTTATTACATTTCATAAGTCTCCTCTCAAAGATAATTACCGATAGAATGATTGTAATATTTAATATATCAAGCACCCCACGCTTTATAAAATGTTACACCCTTAACTAAGTTGAATTTTTCGTATCGTAAATCATTTTATATTTTTATCATATACTTGCTATATTCTGATATATATAATTTCAATAAATATTGAATCGCAAAAAGTACTTGCTCCGCCGGGACTCGAACCCGGATCTCTCACTTGCAGGGTGAATGTGCTACCATTACACCACAGAGCCCTCACGTTTAGATATCAAAGAAAAAGTGAGGGCTCTGTGGTGTAGTGGTAGCACATTCACCCTGCAAGTGAGAGATCCGGGTTCGAGTCCCGGCGGAGCAAGTACTTTTTGCGATTCAAACATACACATACATAATAAAACTAATGGTTGTTGTAGTTCAGAATTGAATATACCCATATTTTGGTACATTTATTATTTAATTTATTAGCTATAAATCTTAGGTAATGTGTAAAATAACTAAACTGTATTTGTTAAACTTTATTTATAGTAAATAAAATTGAAAATGCAAAAAAAATTGAATATTGTTGAAATGGAATTAGTTAAAAAACACTAAAGGCTTTGTCTGATAAAAATACTAGGTATGTTTCTGTAAAGCAACAACTCAAATTAGTATTATGTAATGTATACTAATCAAAGAACATGCATGGATCGTGTACTTAGAGATATGGCTGTCAAGGAAACCACTGGAAATGGTAGAGACTGGATGACTACTATAATGTTACTATATTAAGAGAGTCAGCACATCCGAGAATACCGAGACGCTGGGTTAGCGCAGATTGAATGGAGACTTGAACGCTGGGTTAGCGCAGATCGCGCTAGCTCTATCGCAGAGGATCTATAAAAGAATTTATTAATCCTGGCGGTCCTTAAATGAATAATGGAAAACTATGATCAAATTATTGCATTGTCATCGGTCCTTGATACGTATGCAAAGTTTCAAATTAATCAGACTTCTGGAAATTGGTGAAAATTATGCTCAAAGATTCCGTTACATAGATACAACCGAAGCTAATAAAAGCTTGTTAAAAATACTTGCGTGGAGCCAATATCTTCTGTTGGTTGCACATTGAATATTGGGTTAAAATCCTAGCGTCGCGGACAAAAAATATTACAAAGGCGTTTAAGCAACTATAGTAAAATTGTATGCAATATTGTATATAGTACGAGTACATAGTTTGCATGACAATAAGTCAAGCGATACAGCTGGGAGTGAACTTCGGCAATATCTTATAAGTTGTATGGAGATAGATGAGATCGTGATTATCATCAGGGACTACCTAACGTAACGTCTACCCTTATCTTCATATACACAAGTTAACGAAAACATCATTTAGAATTTTCTCTAAACTTAAGAAGTAATTAATTTTGTCAAACACAACCGGTGTACTTTTTAAGTTTACTATATATGTGAGCTAAGGTTTATTGCAATAAATTAGGCTGTCGGAGTACACGTTTAATAGAGTAATTCATTTAAAGAAACATAATTTATTGATTTGGCTACTTTTGTACTTCATATGTCACCACATCTGTCACCAGATGTCACCAATTTCTGAACAAATATTTTTTACTAAAATAATAAATATGTGACTTAGTAATATTTTAATTTGTTTGTATACACTGATTTTATATTGCAATATATAGAATGTGAACTTCTTGACGGGTAAAAAGTATAAATAACTAATCATCAGTTTTTAATTATTAATAGGAAAGATAATATCGGCTTACATTATACTGTGATTTACGTTTAAACTTAAATACACATTAAAAGGTGGATTATAAGTTGAGTAACAAAAATTCAAAGTCTGTAATGAAGCTGTCATTTTACTAGAACCTCACAGATACGTCGACGTAACTGTAACCATACAACTTAACATACCCACTGTTATTAGACTAGTGTACTGTAGTTATGGATGAAAATATTCATTTAATTATTTTAATAATGCTCTTAATTATTAATTATATAGATCCGCGTGGTGAATTTGTGTTAGTCCTCATCGCTTTAACATACACACCTATAAATTTGATAAAATTGTCTCGAACTATTAGCATGTTTCAATTATATTTGTAACATGTGCTTTATTTATTAATGTATATTTCTTACTGGTTGTCTCCCACAGGTTTGTTCACAAATTGGCATTTGTATGTACTCGTTGATACCAGTCGAATCGAATAAACTATATGATTTAAAATTTTGAAAAATTTAACTATTGTGTAAACAAGCAACTATGATAAACTTTGAGCCTGCAACTCAAAATGAAATAAAAAATTAAAACAAAAATAATAACTTTCAAAGTTTTTGGAAATTTTTTGTTAATACTTTCCAAAAATAAATTAATACAAAACAGTTGGTTATATTTAATGAGTAAGATATTACGAGGTTAATCCATTAAACTGAGGTTGGTTAAATTTTGTATGGAAGGTCATTAAATGGTGGATTGGCTAAAAGAACTATTTTATAATTTTTCATGCAGTAAAGATTTGTTACTAAACATAAAAAATAATGGTGGTCGTAGTAGAATCCTACACGAAAGGAATATATTGGGAGAAAACTTTGAAAGAAAAGTTTGAAGATTTTACTTACCAAGTTTCAGTTCAGGATCTCTTCTTATTTCGTATTGATTGAATCATCTGTTATATAATATCAGTAAATGTTAAAATGAATTTAAGATACTATGGACGGAGAAATATAAATAACATTTCATTAATATAATACTTATATAAATTTATCGAACGAATAACATATGTAAAACAGGTTATAATATATTTCATCCTTGGAAGTGCAAGAAATCAATTACATTATTATATTTTAATTAATCTATATTTACAGAAATAATCGTCAGTATCGCACTTTGATTTTAACGAAAAAGACGAAATAATGACAAGTTGTTGTTTTATAGATGATAATCCTAATAAATAATACTATTCCATCATGATCGAGTTTTTGCAACATATTATAAGACCATTAAATATAATTTTTATAGAAGAAGTTTAGTAAATTATGATATCGAAACCAATGAAGGACTAATAAGAGTGTGGTAATTAGTTGTATAAGTCTAGTTCACACACTATTGAATGTGAGAATGTTAAATAAATTTTAAAACGGATCTAGAACACCCCTTGTCGAATTAACATCATATTCTTATACAGTACAAGATATGTAAAAGTGTCCTATTTTCAGTTGATTTGTACTTTTATATTATTATGAAAAAAGTATTTTTCAAGCATCAATCTTAACTTTCATTCTTGACCGGGTGGTTAAAAAATCAGGCATTGGTATTGATATGGAGCTCTTAGTCATGGAAACGAATCTCTTATAATACCATGTAACTTTAAAAGGCACATTTAAAAGATATGTATAAAGCATATTTGATTAAGCAGGTTTTGTTAATTTACCATTGCAACACCCAAACCGCAAGTCTGCTAAGGGCGGTGTTACATCAGCATCGAAATTATTCAGATTTGGCCGACGTCAGGTTTATCAGCTACAGGTCAAGTTTTACAAATAACACATACATTTTTAAAGTTCCTGCAAAGTGTTTCACGTCTTGAATTTTCTACACGACAAGAACTCTCCAATGGTATGAAGATTTTCAATGCTTAAGGTGGGGTTTTGGACTTTATTAATAGCAAGACTTTGAGCTCAAGTGGAAAATAAATTCTAGTATTCTGCTCCGGTATACGATGGATTCTTCTCGAAGGCTGTGCGCCTGTGGAATGGAAAGATGAAAGATAATTGTAGGCAAACATGTTCTGGTCGTAAATATAGACATTTTGTTAGTCCCATTGAGCAAGAATAGATATAGAGAACATTTTTCAATCCTTATATTACTAACCGCAAACGAATACTGTTTGTGTTCTGTAACTTACCAAATGAATAGTCGGGAATGGAGGTATCCCTGAAACATACAGACCTCAGTTAAAACATTTTCTAAGTTAATAAGATGATCATAAATCAATACAACCCCTACAGTTTTGCTGTGATGTCAAAACAATTTATAGTCGTTAATTAACGATTTTCGATTGTTCGTTCATTTTAAACCGCTATTTTAGAACCGTAAAGTAAGGAATGAATTAGTTTAAGTTGCAAAAGAGTCTATACCTGTGTCTAATTTTCGTATGTAATACCCATTTCTTACTTGATGTAGAGGAACAAAAATTATCAATATCCAACCTTCCATTTGAAAAAGTACGATTAATGTAATAAATTACTAGTTTTTACAGTTTTTTGAATAGCAATTTTATTTTTATAGAACATTGTTGCACGTAAATATAGGGTGATTCAAAACGAGCGCCGGTTTTGATATATTAAATTAAGAGATTTATTTTAATGAAAATCTGAAATCAAATACATAAATATGTTCATCTAACCTTCGATTTTATGTATGAAAAATAATGTCATGCATGTGTCCTCCTCTGCTACGCTGGCACGCAACAACTCTGTCCATGAAATCAGCCATGACTGCACGACAAGTTTCCACTTCAATTTGACCGACAACTCGTCGAATTTCCTCCTTCAACTCATTGATGGTTCGGGGTTTATTGGCATAAACTAATGACTTTAGATAACCCCAAAGATGAAAGTCACAAGGTGTTAAGTCACACGACCTTGGTGGCCATTGATGGTCGGAATTACGAGAAATGACGCGGTCCTGAAAGCGGTCACGGAGCAACACAATTGTTTCACGGGCAGCGTGGCAGGTGGTACCATCCTGCTGAAACCACAACTGGTCAATGTCTATGTTATCCAAATGAGGCCACAAAAACTCCCTAATCATCGTACGGTATTGGTCTCCATTCACTGTCACAGCTTGCCCTTCCCGATCTTCAAAAAAATAAGGGCCGATGACGCCGCCCGACCAAAAGCCGCACCAAACTGTCACTCGTTGTGGATACATTCCCGTTTCGTTCATCATGCGAGGGTTTTCTGAACCCCAGATACGGCAGTTCTGTTTATTAACAAATCCATTCAATTTGAAATGCGCTTCATCACTGAAGATGATATTCATTGCGAAGTTTTCGTCCTCCTACGAATTTCTCAATACTCAATCAACAAACTGTCGTCTATTCTGGTGATCTGCCACTATCAATTGTTGCGTCAGCAGAATTTTATAGGGGTGATATTTGAGATCGCACCGAAGAATTCTCCGTACAGAAGAACATCTTAAACCCAATTGTTGAGAACGGTGACGTATTGATTTCGCTGGGCTAACAACCACACTTTCACGAACTACCTCTATGTTCTGCTCACTTCGGGCACATCCACGACGTCCAGAACTTTTGAGGTCAACCGTTAAACTCGTTTCTTGAAACTTTTTCATGAGTCTGCGAACTGTTGATTCATTCGGTGCTTCATTACGTCCTAGAGTACCGCGAAGTCGCCTAACAGTAGCTGCATAACTCTCTCCACTCTGATAAAACTTTTCACTAGTAACACTCGTTGCGCACAAGTAAACTTCTCCATGGTTAGACACAGAATGCACTAATGAGAGAAATATCAGCTGCGTCAACAATCGGAATGTAGTCAGAAATAGAATCAAGGTTAAACTGTCATTCGAAGTGCACTTTGGTTCAGGACGGAAAGTTTCTTCAGTATAGAATTGGAGGCATGGATAACTTTAGAGTCCGTAGCCGGTATCTAAGGACTTACCGCAACAGGTCGGTGCTCGTTTAATCAAACATTGTAAAAAGTTCAAACATTCGAAACCAATCCAACACTCGTATCAAATGCCTATTGGTGTCAAAATATGAGTTCATGATGAGTCGCTGCCATATCTAAAAAATCTAAAATTATTAAAATTTTAAAGCTGGATCAAAAGACAATGAGAATTAGTGTGAATGGGTGAAATTGTGTGAATGTGTAGAGTATATTCTGTTTGAATATTCATATATTTACGACTGATACGATATGATATTGTGAAAAAAAAAACAATAAAGGTATTTTATTATTATTTTTATGGAGTAGAACAATTACTATGCCCTAGGAAATTCGCCTCAGCCGCCCTTGCTCGTTTTACAAAAACACACTTAGTAAGTTCTCAGCCAAAGAAACCAAGAATGAACTACGAATTTAGTTGATGAGGCTGTAAAGCGTGATATGGCAGAGCTGAGAGAGTGCGTGTCCTCAACCATATAGAAACAGTCTCTTTGGCTTGTTTTATAATAAAACTAAACAAAATATGTATAAATATAATTAAAAATCATGGGCGTTACTTAAATACAATGTATACTTACCATAAATTAAAAGAACTTGTTAACTTGTAGTCTTATTAAAAATCAATCTAAATTATTTTGATAAAGCAGTAGCTACATATTGTATAACCCTAAAATTTTATTATAATAATAATACTGATAAAAAATGTCATGTTCAGTATCTCAATGGCACTAAGCCATTAAATTGCATGTGTTTTATTTGAACTGAAAATAGTAAAATGGCAATAAAATGTATTGTTCCACCTGGTAGAGTTAGAGCTAGGAAGCCCATTCAACCTGGGGACCACTGCTTAAAGTACTGCACACACCGGAGCGATACTTTATCGCTGGAGCGATGCGATACAATGCCTGGAATGTATCTGCGATACTTGGGCGATAATATCGCAGCGGAAACAGGTGCTTCCACACCGGAGCGGGAAAAGAGATGCGCGGGAAAGCCAGTACACCTCAGTGGAGCGTAGGGTACAGTGGTTGTGTGAAAAGTGTTCTCGTATAGTTAGTGTTTGTATACTGTACGGTGTGTTTACTTACCATGACATCGTCTGATTAAGAATAAGCGTTGCTGTTACTAGCCGTACTAGAAGACGAAAGAGGAAGGAAAATGTGGGTACACGATATAAATAAAGAACGACTGCAATTTGGCGAGTACCAAATATACGGGTCTTAGTACGCAAATACCCCAGTTAAGAAAAGATGAAAAAGATTCTACATATATTTTAGAATGAATCAGGAATGTTTTGACGAGTTGCTGAGTTTGATTGCTGACATTATTGAAAAGGAAAGTACCCACTACCGTGAAGCGATTAGTGCCGAAGAACGGCTAGCAATTACTTTAAGGTAAGACTTTAAACTTTAAGGTAAAGTTCACATAATTTTCTATTATATATAGATACATTGTTTTGTTAAATCTCATACCTTTAAATTTTGAAAAACTCGTAAATTCTCTGTACAGTATTTTTAATTTTTATTTTATACATCATGTGGTTTTGTAATAGTTACTTTTTTGTTATTATTGTTACTTGAACTGAAGGTACTAGCATCGTTGGTGTAAGATCTTGTGAAATAAAATCACAATTCCAAGAGAAGCACAAAAATAAATATTGTTTTGTTACTTGAAAGTTTTAAATGAAATATTATTATATTTGGTTTCTAAAAACAGGGGTTTAAAAAAAAGAAAGTCTAAAAACAGTTTTTAACTTCTTTTAAATTTATTTATTACAGATAAATAAGATCATTATGTCATTACAGTATCAATATTTTTTTAATTAGTAAGACAAATGTAACTCTTCATTCAGAAAAAACAACACAGACATTGTACAGTCCTAATTTATTCAAGTTTTAAATTTTGTAGTAGAAGTACAGCATGTTGCCTACAAATTTGCAAACCTGTCATACAACCTTCATCTTTGGTCTTCTAATACTGTCTCAGTAAGGTAGTTGAGTCCCGAGTCAACCCAAGATCCCGTAGAAGAGCTACCTGGTCTGGAGAGATTTTCTTCCTGGATCTGCTATAATTCATCCTGATTTATTATTTGTACTATTTTGAACTTGACGTCTGCTTGCCTTGCCCGAGTGAAAGTCTTTATATTTTCCGAATATCCAAGCATCAGGTGATCTGTTGCATCTAGAACAGGTTTATTTTCCCCCTCTAAATACTGAATCACCTTATCTACGTTGCTCCCAGGTGACTTAGGTTTCCTTCTTTTGGCAGGTGGTTCAGATGGACTAGCCGTAGGATAGTTTCTAACAAGATTCATATTGATCGGTTCTCCTTGGATGGACATTTCTCTGCGTGCTGGAATTTCTTGATTGTCACCTCCATCGTCAACCAGTTCATCGGGTTCGTCAACAAACTCATCATGGTTTGTGTTGTCGCCTTCAATTTCAGGTGCTGTCACGTTAGACATAGGTAAGTTTTGGCCATTCCAATAAATGGCTTAAACCTTTCCATCTGAGTGGCCCAAGTCCATTTTTTATAGTTTCTCTTTGTCATATAATTTTGATACTTACCAGGGGTATTCAGTGTATTTCCGATGTCCTCCTAGATCTCGTCCTTCTTCCGTATGTCCTTATAATCCTTGTGATTTAAATCATAGAGCACCGGGTATGTATACAGAACTTCAAGTAAGTGTTCAGTGATACACGACATGTTGTTTACACGTGCACCGGACAGGCAAAACTCACAAAACTGAGTAGTTCAGGTTTGGCCGCATTGTATCGCTGCGATAAAGCGCTGCGAACAGTGCATGCAGCGTTACTGCGATAATATCGCTACAGTATCGCAATCGTCTCGGTATCGGGTATCGCAGTTCGTTCTGGTGTGTGCGGCTCCATAAGCCATCATGGTATCGCACGGAGTATCGCTCTATGAGTGCAGGACTTAAGATTGACTTAAGAACCGATGGCTGGGAAGTAAACTGTTTGCTTGGACAGGATAAAGTCTGCGGTCACCCATCCAAACAGCAGCCAAGCTTGGATGGCGATAATCGAGATACGAGCTACACTGCACCGTTATCATTACTACACATGACACTTTTAATATCTGTACATTTATATAATATCCACCCATTACTATTTTGTCTTCATCTTAAACCATAAGCAGAACTAGTTCAATAAAGAATAAAAATCCAATGCTAACGACGAAGAAAACTTTTATTTATTTTCATCAACCAAACATCTGATGTAAAAACGCATGTATATTAAAAATATAGTTTTATTAAACAGGGTTTTATCGTATATTCCTATTGGATTTATTGGGCAACGTTATATTGACTTTAGAAATTACATGTAATAAAAATAACTATTTAATACTGAGTTATGATAGTGAGTTAATAGTAATTATAAATGTTCTTCCAATCAATCAAGTGTGCAACTGTATTACTACATGTATAATGCACAGTAAGGTCCAGGCACTATGCAATATAATAACTTAAATCTGGTCTGGAATTGAAATCTACATTTGGCAGGTAATGGAGGTGGGGTAAGGATGATATATTTGATGGGCTAGAACAGCTAACGCGATTAAAAATAATTCATCACATAACATAACGAAGCAACAGATAAAAATTGTGTGTCAGCTCTTAATAGTTGAATTGTATGTAATAGTGATAAAGTTCCTTCACCTAGGTAAAACTATTAACCATCTCAATATATCGTAAATTTAAATCTTTGTAAATTTGACATAGAATTATATATAAAGAGTTGTTCTGTGTAGAGTATTGCGTGCCTTCGACATTTCAACAGAATATTATGAGTTCCCTCACGTATGCAGTTAATTTGACGTATGGATTGGCAATTACTAAATTTTAAAATGTGTATGAAAATGTAACATCAAATTGAAACTTTACAACATTTTTCTGATTAAAATTAATATTTTTCCAATCTTAAATATATTTTTAAGCGTAAATTTTAAGAGTTTATAAGAAACGCCTAGTTTATGTTTCAGTTTTAAAACCTGCAAAACAAGTGACAAACTAGTAATCTACGGTCATGTAAACAACAACAAAAGATCCCCCAACATTTAAGAAGATGCATGTATATTACGCAAATGAATATAAGATCGTCGATAGAACATTACGTAGTTACTGATTCTTCTCCGGCTTCCTCTAAACTAATACGCTTTATTTGAAATAATTTTTCAATCCAAAGAATGGTATAAACCGAGATTGACTTAAACGCATATTTATCAATCAAGTTCTGTAATCTTTAAACTTCATACCGACTGAGCTATCTACTGTATTGTATTGCATAAGCTAGAGCGCTGGTGCATGAAAATAAAATATTACAAACATACTTAATGATACATATAATGTAATATAAATTTAAAATAAAATTACTGCTGTTTTAAACATGTGTTAATAATAAAATGTAATCAATAAGAGGTAGGAGATAAAGCCAGAAAAAATAAAAGTGTCACCACATAAAAGACGAGTTTTTTGGAAAGCAATGTTGTGAAATGCAACGTGTGTTTGTGGTAAAATCCCATCTAGCTTTGTTAAGTAATCCCCTTTCATCCACTGTAATACTGAGATTGTATCAGAATCGAATCAGTCATCACAGTGTCGGATCGTGTGACTTCAGTTTTCGGTTAAATGGAAAGCAATTTGTGTTGATCTGTGATAAAATTCTAATTATCCAAGTAATAGATATTGAATAGTGCGTGAACATTTTCTCTGATCTCCGATGGCCTGCTTTATCACGTTGGTGTATTACACTTCGGCATTTGTCAGAAAATTACGTGGTCTTAAAGTACCTAGTAAGATACTCAACTGTTGTAGTGGTAATGAGTTGAGTGATGATGAGTGGTGATGATGACTTCATCCAAATCAGCTACCGACATTACAAAATTCTTTATAATATGAGACTTTCAACCACTAGATTAATAAAACGAGCAATCAAGAAAATGACAAAACCAGTCTGTCTTCTAACGTTTCAATACTTAAAACAAAAGAAGTTGTTATTCGTCGAACAAATTTAAATCTTTACTTTGCATTCTACATAAAATAAAAATAAAATGGAAATAATATTATGACAAATTACCCGCGTTTAAAACTTTATACATTTCGACTCTAATAAAATTAATTTATAATCCATTTTCACTCTTTACTCACAAATTTTGCACTAGATGGTAGGTTTGGCTCTAATTTAATTCTAACAGGTCTTACCGAGAGTTCTGCTGTTTTACATTTTACAGCTTACATGATACATGATTAATATTGAAATTACAATCTGAAAATGTATTTTAAGTTAAGATAGTTAATTTACGCAAAAGCCCTGAATGTCGGCATATTTGATATATATTCACATACATATACATATGTAAAATACTTTTTGAGTACACAAATTTATAAAGACGATAGCTAGGTCTGAAAAAGAAATATTCAGTACAAACAAGGGTATCGGTTGTCGCAGTATTTGTGCAGTCCAATCATTGTCTTATAATTAAAAAAGTAACTTTTTACGTTAATACTCTCTTACGTATACTATTATTAAGATTTATATGAGGAAAAATAATAATAAGGATAATAATAAAATTTTAACAAAGAATATGCACATTTTTCTATAGTACATAATATTTATTGAAACCAAAAAGGATACACAACCGTTACGAAGTGTACAGGATTAGTCTTATAGTCACATGATATGCAGATATGATGGTCTGTACTGCAAACTCTATCGCATCGTAACAGTGGAACACAGCGGCGAAATCTGAACTTTATTCAACTTGCTTTGCATATAGTCTTCATATCACTGTATTTGTAATGCTTGTGCGTATACAAACCTGGATTAGTAACACGTTCGATGGTTGGCTTGTATGGCTTATAAATTATAGAATTCTTAGACGTTTGAAAAGTAACGTATATACCTGTACATAGGTATATATCACAAATGTAACCTATCTAGCTAAGAAAGAAACTAATATTAGAAAGATAAGAAGGTGCACAATAACATGGTGCACAAATCAGTTTATTACCATGTGAATTTCTACTGATGGCTCTATTAAAGATGACGCAGTTTGAAGAGAAAACTGTTGTATTTATACTGTTGTTAGTTTGTATATTGTTTTTGAAGCAGTTCAACTAAACACAATGGTATAAAGAGTAATGACACTCTGCATTGAATAAAGATCAAAACTCATTTAGGTTATAAACGAACAAATTGTGTTTGTAAGGTTACAAACGTACAAATTATTTTTGAAGTCAAAAGTTTACGTACTCTCAAAATGAGAATCCCAATTATTTAATGAAATGTAGTTAAGTAATATGGTTTTCATGTTTGTGTTGTTCCACTGAATACGTAAGAATGAATATACATTAACATATAATATGATATATATATATATATATATATATATATCATATGATATATTATATATCACATAATATGATATATATACCCCCATTTTTTTACACTACCCAAAATTCATAAGAGTATCCAAAATTCCCCTGGGAGACCCATTGCATCCAGTTACGGGCCACCGACTGAAAGGATATCGTCTTTTGTTGATGATCAGTAACATGTAAAATCTCTTCCATCATATGTAAAAAATTCACTGCATTTCATCGATCAACTTTCCTCTATCAACCAACCATTACCTGATGACCCTATGTTAGTAACACTGGATGTCAATTCCCTGTACACTAACATTCCATATGAACATGGAGTAAAATCAGCAGAATATTTTTTAAATTCACGACCAAATAATACTAAACCAACAATACTATTTATTATTACGTTAATCAGAATGATACTTACTATGAACAATTTTAAATTCAATAACCAAAATTATCTACAAACTTCTGGTACTGCAATGGGAACTAGAATGGCCCCATCTTACGCAATTCTATTTATGCGTTTATTTGAAAAAGAATTTTTAGATGCACAACGCTTAATACCTTTGAAATCGCTACGTTATATAGACGATATTTTTTTCATCTGGGATCATGAAGTCGATTTATTAACACGATTTCCTAATGATCTTCAAGAATTATCTTCTTTAAAATTTTCATGGATATATCCAAAATCTAAAGTTACGTTTCTAGACTTAGATTTTTTATTGAATCTGGATTTATCCAAACTAAATTACACATAAAAGAGACTAACACTATGAATTACCTACATTTCTCCAGCTGTCACCCAATGTACGTAAAAAAATCCATTCCAAAAATTTTGTCAGTAAGAGCAAAGAAACTATGCAGCAGCCAATTTGATTTCTTAAACTACATTGAAAATAATTAACATAATATAAATAAACTTTTAACACTTTTTAACTTTTTATTTTTATTACACTATGTACATTTCGGAATCATTGATTCCATCTTCATATATATATATATATATATATATATATATATATATATATATATATATATATATATATATATATATATTCTTTCTAATATCTAAATATATCTAAATATTCTTTCTTTTTTACGAATAATATACACAAATATGTCCAGTTATAAAGAGCATAATAATAGGTGAATCGATTGAGGAAACTATTAATCGATTATTAGGTTCAAGGATAGAACTATTATTGGAATAAAATGTATTGTCTAATCAAGTTTTAATATCTATTAAAATATTCGTCGCTGTATAGAAAGTTTAAATTTAGATTATATAACATGGCTGAAACAGCTTACATATATTGTTAGGGATTTAAAATGTTAATCTCAAATAAACTCAATTATATATTTAAATAAATAACGTAAAGGTAAAATGTGGATGTAAAATATTTGCAGTGCTTCGAGTGATACACTTCGCATGATGCTCAGGTAACATTAGATAGTTAGGCTAACAAGGTGGTTTAATTGTTCCTGTGTCGCAGTTATTACTTGTAAAATATCAAATTATCATTGTATTTTTTAAACTAAACTTCCAAATTCAATGCAACTAATAATAAACTCTCATTTTTTTCAATGTGAGTTGCAATTTGTGCGAGGCCTTTCGAAACCAAAGATTTCATCTGCAGACGATCCCAAAAAAATTATATGTACTTATTGTTAGTTGTACGTTTATGTCTTACAGGCAGACATACAGATAAACTATCAGAGAGAAAAGAAATCTGTACAGCATCCAGCCAGACGGAAGAGAAAATATGCCGGCATATTTTGTGAGTGACTTTGATTTCGCTCATTCAAATTTCATGGTAAGACATGCATCAGTATTGAAGTAATTCTTGTCAGTATAGAAATAAGGTTCATGCAAAATGATTTAATTTTTTATTGTACATCGCTCAGTGCATTATTAATATATACAGCGGGAATCATACATATAGACAGACAGGCAGATCACTTAGTGGTAAATAAAAATGTAATCGATAGCTTAATTTATAGTCGAGATATTACCCTGAGATATGGCCTGTGCTAAGCCCAGGCAATTAATTAGTGAAATACGAATATCAGTAGCCCATTTAACAATAAAAATATTACACCTATTCCTAAGGTTATATTTTATATATTGGATTTTTATTTATTACATTTTACTTTAAATATCTCTTATATCAATTGATCAATTTCGTTATCTATAATAAAAAAACTGAAGTCTTATTTTAATTAGTTATTAATACTTTTATGCGTAACAAAGAACTCAATAATCCACTCAAGTGGGATGTTGTATGTTGAGTCAGAATATCAAAGAGACCACAACGACCACTTAACCACTTAAGGGAAGAGCAATTAAGTGAGAACCACCAAAGTCAACTAAGCCAAAACCAATTACCTGTATTGTCTCATGTGTACTAGGGAATGATGGTTTGTGAATATGGTTTCCCTTACTATGCTAAATGATACATGTTTATTCTTGAAATTAATAGGTGTTTGAATAAATTGTAAAATACTAGATTGTTTTTTTTTGAAAACCACTAAATAATCACAAATTAATGGTTTAATGTTTTTTTTATATTCTTATATAGAATGATTTTAAAGCATCTAATGAATTCTACCATTTCTCATCATTGAATGTTGCAAGATAAACTCAATGTGTTTACGTATTTATTTCATTTGTGATGGTTTTCTCGTTTCCATGATGGTTACTCATAAGTTCCGTATAAAATATACGCTAGTGCAGTTTCAATCTATGTCATTCTAATTATTTATTTATTTATGCTAATTAAATATACTGTTTCGTACTTGTTTACGTAGTTAAAGTTTGCTCAAAAAACCTAGTTTTATTCAATAAAGGTTTATTACAAAGATATCGCGTGTTGAAAGACATATGTTGTATATATATACAGATGTTCACTAATGAAACCTTTCCACTCCCTTGATTGACTAGCTTCACTAATGCAAGTCCGGAAGGATCGTGACTTATTTCTTATAGCAAACCTAAGTCTTTTGCGATGGTCGATATTTACTTAACATGTTAAATAATAACCTTTATTAATACGCAAAGCGAAAAGATTTGAAGCATAGACACTCCAACACGTTGTAGTTTTCAATAACCAGTATAAATGTTACACGAATTTTAGTAGTATGTAAGAACGTAGCCAGGAAACAATTTAGGGAGGGGGTGAAGACAACTGATATTTTCCCAAAGTTGTTAGAAAGTAAGGCCCCATTTAGTACCTTAAAAAGTTTTTGACCCGGATACATGTTGAGAACTACCTTTCGGCAGTGCATGTCAGTAATACTGAATTATTTGAATAATACTAACCGTATACTAAAAAAGCAATTGAAACAATTGAAAATTTAGATGGGGAGTTTCGGGACCCCTTAGAACCCCTCACTGGCTACGTCCTTGGTAGTGTGCTATGTACCCAATTCACCTGGCCTAACTTTATATTCAGAGTGAAATGCAATCTGATAAAACAAGATATACTCTTGCTTTAATCATTTAAGTTAAGTTAAAGACACCATAAATTATTAAAAAGATAAGAAAAACTTTAATTTTACAGTATAGTGTTTTCACTTAAAATATTTTATCGATTGCAAATCTATTAAAAACCCGCAGTACATTAATATTTAAGCATCCAGAAAGTAATAAATTAATCGCAGACATCCTGCCGCGTGACATAAATGTTTTCAATCTCAACTCCACATTTTTGTAAGTATGCTTTATCAGCGCATGAATACTACTGAAACTCCCTTTATTTGTTACCAAAATACTGCAACTTGTAGATATATCATAATCACAATCCAACAATCACAATATGTTCAAGCAGTAGATGCCACATAATGAAAGTTGATATTCTTTATAACTTATTTTCTAAAAGCAAAATACCTCTCGTAGTTATTAAAAGATTTTATCAGATGTGATATTGTTTTATTTGTAATAAAATTATCTAAATACAATATAAAAACCGTAACTACATTAAAATATGAAGTTCTTTAAGTTTTAACGTGCTTAAAAAGCCACTATTTTGAAAATAAAACAAATAAAAATTATTATTTTTCTGTTATATTATTTTTGGATTGTAGATATATACACAAATTCTTTAACTGTTTATGACATGCCATTCTTGAATTAAAAATAGTTACAGTTCAAAAACTATAATGTAGAGGCTTTTCTTCTATAGCAGTTTGTTACAAACGCGGATAGTTAACGATGACCTAAAGTTGACCTTGTTCTCTTAATCTTCCTCCCAGCTTTTGTGAGGCTAGTTCTCTTCAATCTCAAGAAACCCCTTACTTTGATCATAAATAATACGACGACTCCATAGCCGCCGTTAAAGTAGAAAACTTGTTGCTGTGAAGCTTTGTGTCAAGCACTAAAAGGTAGATTTAGAGAGGCAAATTTTAAAAACATTTAGGTGGCCTAATCCTGGAATATTAATGAAATATGTTTTAAACTAAATGTATTATTTACGTTATGTGCATTCAGTAATGTAGTATATGCATATAATAACTTGACTTTGCACTAGTGGAGTTAAGTGTATGAATTTATTTCTGTTGTTTTATCTTACAATATACATATTTAGATAATTATCTCTTCAATCAGTTCATGTTAACTAGTTTAACTATTTTCTTGGAGGGATACAGAAAGTAAGGGTCATATAGTAGTCACAATCAGATTGGGGTATCTAAACAGGTACATGCTAAGTAAACTATTAATGGTCCAGGAGAAAAGTACTTTATTTAACTTATTACTTACTACTCATTTTAAATTTCACGTCTATTAAAAAGTGTTATCTAATTTTATATGATCATTGCAACTAAAATATACAAATATATCAGTATCCACGATATAAACCACTAGAATTGATTAGACCGTATGAAACCAAATATTGACAACATTGTAGCATTCCACTGTGGTCACCCCGTTGTGAATATATTAAACTTTTGGACGATATAATATTGCATTTTAATGTTCACTGAAATAAAAACTGACCTCTATAAAAACAACATCACTAGTTGGTCACAGAGAACCGCTTATTATTGTGGCCAATTGCGCGGCAACCCGTAACTGGGTGCAAAGATTTTTGAGATCAGTCTTTATAACCAAGTCAAAGAAGTCTCGATGAATGGGGTAAACTTAAATGTAAATCATGTTTATTTGCTTAAAATGGTAGTTACGTACATTATGTTTATGACGCTTTAATGCAAATAATTGTCCCGAAGTTTTTTCTGAAACTTTAAAGATGACGTCTTAGACTATACACAGCTGAACGCAACTTAAACGCTATAGAAAAGCATACATTATTTTTCTAAAATAATACAGCAAAAAACCGAAAACAAAACAAATCCAAACCCCATATGGCGATTGAGAAACCAATAGACAATATATTTGGTAGTAGAGATTTAGTGCCATTTATTTCGATTTCCGGATTTAAGAAAGTTAACAACAAGTAAAAAAACAAAAAACAATAACGTACATTAATAATATTGACTTTTCCACTGCTTGGTGGTACACTCAGTTCAGTAGTTTGTTAAAACGAAATGTCATAGGAACTATATAGATTTTTTACAATGATGTTTAAGATTACAATAATAATTAGGGTCCAAATATTGAAAGTACGTCTTCCGAGCTGTTATTATATATATATATATATATATATATATATATATATATATATATATATATATATATATATATATATATATATATATATATATATATATATAATATATAACCTGTCAAAATATGGTTGCGCGGTAACTCAAAGCCCGGATTTTTACTGAGTCCTAAATAATAATGCTCCTGCTATTAAATGGTAAAATATTTCCTTTCGATTGCAATTTAAAAAGATTTTAGGTCAAAGCTCACATTCTATTGGTCAATTAGAAAGTATTCAACACACCTTTAGGTTTTTCATAGAAATTTACATAGAATCGTTAATGCTCGTAAACCATTTGCACTCCCTACTAGCTAATCTAGCAATGCCCTTGTATGCGATCCGAGTAATGTCTTGATCCCTTAATTAAACGACCGGAAACCGTAACTCTCAGCTTTAGGGGACCACTAACCCAAAAGCCAATGCACAGTGCCGTTTCCAAGTAATTTAATACTTACTATGCTTTGTAAAAGCTTTACTATAATTTCCAGTGAACACCTGTTGGTAAATTGGGACTTATAAACCAGTAAAGACCCAGTGTTCGTGAGGGTATGTCTCTGTTCTCCGAAAATTTGATGTATTACAACGTTTTATGTATTACCGATACGTTCTCTGTTTGCACTCCCGGTGGATTACACTGTCCCTAGTACTAAAACTGACAGAGAATATTTCTATTTGCACTCTCGGTGTATTAAATTTTTTCTGGTACTATTTTTACCGGACTATTCATTAATACTCGTCATGATATACCTACTCAGGTATATAGAACCGGGAAACATGCAATACTGTACACCGAGATTGTATATTTCTACACTTTTAGTCCTTAACATTTTTCTATGCACACAATGTTGTACACATCACAACAGAAAACGTGGTGAAAGTGCTTCAAGGATTAGTATAACAGTTTTCTTAATTTTAACTGCTAAACTTAAATTAAATAATCGTAAACAGGTGAAAATTTATTTTTTTGTTTCAAGCGTAACAGATTGGAGTATTTCGTATCAAGCATTACATCCTTATACAACCCATGATATCAGTATAGGGGATGATAACACATTTCCTTTTTGAAATACTTCGTTTTTCGGGAAATTAACAGTAAAATATTTCATAAGAAGGAATTTATGGTCAGCAATGTAGAAAGAGATATCCAGATAATAGGTTAAGTATTTTATTGTGTCACCAAACTTTTAGTCAGATAATTTCAATTTTTAGGTAAATAGTGCAAGTTGTTGATACTACTTTTAGAGTATAACCGACCACTGCAAAGTAGTAATCCAACCAACAACTTCTACCTATATATATATATATATTTGTTTATATATACTTCTGTTACTAGATTGACATTTATTTGATTTTGACTATTAGTGAAGATAAGGAAGAGAATATTTTCTTCAATTATTTTATAAATTATTTACTAAACGACAGCATTAAATTCAAAGATCTAAATTTAAAATTGGCATTCAATAAAATAGTCTTGATGCAATCAATATTGTAAATGTTTTTGGATATACTTTAGTTTTGAAGAGTGTTTGAAATATGAGTGAACTGAAAGGTTTAAAATATAAAACTAAATTCTTTTCTAGAATCATATTTATGTAGATGGACGAACTTAGAAATAAAGTGAAAATTGTCATTTTGACAAATCGTCATTCTCCATATAAATCCGAACCTGATCAATTAAAAAATAAAATCCTAAATTAAAGGTCATAACAGTTTTAGCTTAATTTTTAAATGTTCATTGAAAACGTTTTTACTTTAACCTCGGTGTTAAGTTGCATAAGGTACTTGCACCTAAGGTAAAAGCTGAACTTGGAAAATACAGGATTTAACCACCATATGGAGAATACAATCAATATGGTGGAGAATGTAATTAGCAAAGATTAAACCCTACTGTATACGAATACACTTAATTTAAAAATCGAAATTTTAACGAAAAAGTCAGTAGTAATAAGACAGTATACAGTAGCACATACCGGCACAGCAATAAACTGGTAGATAGAGATATTCTACTTTCACAGGTTACTTCATCTGGATAGATATAGCCTACTCGTAAACGCGTAGAATTTACGTAAACGGGTTTTTTCTCATTTTTCCATTCTAATAAAGAAAATAAATTTTAGTATCAATTCTTCATTGATGAGCCAATAGCTTTTTTATAATTAAATTAAGACGAAACATGTTTAGTAATTAAAATTTTTAAATTGTACTCAATATATAAAACGATAGGTATGACATCTGAAGTTTGAATACAATGTATACTAAATCGCATGAATATTACACAAAATATTTCATATTTGAATACTCCTCAAATCTAATTAATTTATCTACGTAATATAAGCACTAAATGTAATAAAATTTGTCTATTGTCCTGGACCACACATAATTATTACCGTGGACTTTGTGAAACTAGGAAAGCTCTAATGGCTCAGACGTTATGCTGCAGTAGTTCCAAGCTGTATGGTAAAGTTCTGCTCCAGATACGGCACGGAAAAGCTTCAGTTACTATCTATGTTCCGGTCGGAAATAGACCATCACCGTACTATATTCATCATTTTCGGAATATTTTTATTTTAGTTATTAAGTACATTTGTTGTGTTAATCACTATATTATATATAACATTTTGCTTAGTCGCACATTACTTTTTAACTGTTTTTTATGATGCTTATTAAGGACAAACGCATATAATCTATGAAGGGTTTCCATCATCGTTTACATCAGTACATCATCACAAACTTTATTTAATTTGAAAATGGGATATTAAAACATTCGAAATACAAGTTTGATTATTTCAATAAATGAAAATAAAACTATTGTTCCAGTGAAACACAACTCCAGTCAAGATATAATATTGTTTCCATGGGACACCGTTTCCTGCACAATACTTTCAAGAATAATTACTGGTAGTTTTGAGATATTAATCATTTAATATATACAATTATCAACAGTTACAATGAGTAACATAGGTGTTTCCACTGAAACGGAATATTTATCTTCTATGTTTGGAAAAATCCATACACAATAATGATAATTCAACAATAATTAATAAGATTCAAATTGATGCAATTTCCTTATATGTTTGTCAGTAATGAGAGTAAGCATTTAGAACTGAAATTGAAGTACACGGAAAGTTATAAAATTAAATAGATTAACCATTTCATAATTTTAATGGGATGGAATGTAAAAAATGATACTGTATTTTGTTTGATTACAAAAGTGGCTTGGGATAATTGATGTATGCAACAGTATATACAAGATTGACAAAGAAAGTGTTTTAAATGTCTAAAAGTGATGACTTTTTTTATAAAATCCACGTGACGATAAACGGTATAAACATAAACAAATACAGGTAAACAAAAACAATTAATTATACATTTGTATATATTGGAATTGTTCTAAAAATTACCAAATACTTTAGAGATGGACATTTTCTATCTCGCTTGTTTGAATTTGGAGAGTAATGACTTATTCTACATAAATACTATTCGTAATGTAATAAATTTTACGTAAAAGATTCCTAAACGGTTCAGAACATTCTAAAATAACTTATTTCTTAGTGAGAGTTACAGATACCCAGTTCCAGAGCAGTGTTTAATTTTTCTACCAATTATGATACGATGCTTACTTATTGCTGAAAAAAAAATATTAGTTAAGATATACATTCAACAAATACCGTATATGCATAAATTTGTTTTCATTGAAACATTACTAAGAAAAATTGCATACGTATCTTCATACACAGGATTAAATATAATCAGATGCCACTACTTCTCTAAACAGATTGCTTTTAGGACCGGTGCTGAATGTTCAACATAGTCTGTTAAGGAACACATTACATAAAACACAATACTGTGACTGTAAAGAAATTATTAATTATTGAAATATCAGAATCTATACTCTTGTTTTCGGAATGTATATGGTGGATCAAAAGTATGATCTACGATAATAAGAGGAAAGATCAATATCTTTTGTAACAAAAATCAACTATTAATACCTACTTGTGCCAAAGTTAGAAATTAATGAATTCCAACATGGAATCATTTGTCGAGTTTAAAAAAAATTTCACAGCATAATTTCTACAAAGACATTATTTCATAATTTCATTTATCAGTTCTATTATTATGCAGCTCCATCCATAGTATTCCAGTTAGTGGCATTGAATATTAAATCTTTTTGCTGTATGATTTTTTGATTGTCAGCTGTACGCATTGAAATTTCCAGAGCAAAAGATAGATATGGATTTGAAATTTTGCAAGTAACTAAACTCAAAATTAACATAAAATATTTTTTACTCTTTTTCCATAGAATTACAATAAATATAATCCACACACACACACACACACACACACACACAATATGGGTTTTTGCCAAATCGTGGTACTGATTTGGCAATTGAAGAACATATATGTGAAATAGCATCACTAGTTGATCGCAGTAGGTGTACTTTAGCTGTATATTTGGATTTTAAGAAAGCGTTTGACGTTGTAGATATTGATATATTATTAGACAAAATTAAGGGATATGGAATAGGTGGCCTTGCATATAAATTACTAGAATCCTTTTGCAAAAACAGAAGACAAACAGTCAAAAATAAACAATACATATAGTGAGTTTATTGCACATTAGGTACGGTGTTGCTCAAGGTGGGGTGGCAGGTCCGTTAATGTTTTTGATCTATATCAATGATTTATTGAGTATTCCATTGAATTCGTCCATATTTGCCTATGCAGACGACACTGCTATTGTGTGTTCAGCTGTGAACCGATATGCCCTTAAAGCTAAAATAAATAGAGATCTAGAGGTTATTTCAAATTGGTTAATATTAAACAGGCTTTTGATAAATAATTCAAAGTCTAAATGTATTTTGTTCACTGGTTCTTCATGCGATGTAGATAATCTCACGTTAGAATTTCAATTGGTCTGTCACAATCATCAATGCTTATATGAATGTACATGTGAAAATATTGGTTTTGTTGACTCAGTTAAGTATTTAGGCGTTTTTATTGATAGTAAGTTAAAGTGGAATAAACATGTGGAGTACTTAGAATCAAAACTCAAAAAAATCAATTATGCTTTATATTATATAAGGAACTTTTTAAGGAAGGAGCATTTAAATTCCCTTTACAGATCTTGGTTCGAAAGTACAGCTCGTTATGGCATCATTCATTATGGGGGGACTTACCCTACAGTATTAAAATCAATTGTAATGATACAAAGGTTTGCAATAAGAACTATACATTTTATTAAAAAAATCAGAGAGTATGTCTTATTTATTTTCGAAGAATGATTATCTTACAATTGATCAGTTGTATTTGTTGACTGGTTTGTTGCATACATATAAGTTTTTTTGGCAAATATAGCTTGAAACAATTTAATGCTCCTACGCGAACTTCGCAATTTATTACTATTTCAACGCCGAATTTCAGAAAAGAATTTTGTAGAAGACAGTTTTGTTTTGTTGGAAAAGAAAATTTCAATAAGATTATTGTACACTTTGGTAACGACATTTTAAATGAGGGGAAACCTCGTTTTAAAATGAAAGTTAAGAGCGCAATTCTCAAAAACGAAATTAATATATAGTAATGGTATTAGTCTGCATCTCAGAAGCATAGCTTATATATTTTGTGTATTTTGTGTATTGACAAAATATCATAATTAGTAAATCGTTTTAAACTTTGTTCGTATTAAAAATATATTTATTGAATTGTTAATTATATATGGTTTATTGTTGATATTTCTGTTAGAATTTATTGTATATTGTTGTTGATCTGTTAGTTGTTTTCTGTATATTATTGTTGGTTTGTATTTGTTTATTTATTGCAGATGTTTTTGTTAGATGTAGCTTTAAAAAATTTATTTTTGATTTTTAATAGTAGTTTATTTATTAATTGTTGATATTTTTTGTGAAAATTGGTAGTTAAATAATTTGGCACGGAATTTACTGTTCAGATGCGTGTTCTGTTAAATATAGAAAATGCATGTTGTTACTTGAAGTTAATAGTGTTGATATAATGATGAACTAATAATTGTTACAAGACTGGCTGACAACTAATAAAGTATGCTGTAATTAATTTTGTTTCGTATGTTAATAGTATTTCCGCACGAGCTCTGTGAGCTCTTGGAATGTTTAAAAGTATTGTGAACTTTCTTGAAATAAAGCATTTGTCTACTGTCTACTGTCTACACACACACACACACACACACACACACACACACACACACACACACACACACACACACACACACACACACACACACACACACACACACACACACACACACACACACACACACACACACACACACACACACACACACACACACACACACACACACACACCACACACACACACACACACACACACACACAACACACACACACACACACACACACACACACACACACACACATGGAATTGTATTTTTTTTGTAAACTTTCTGGTAAATAAAGATTTTTGTGAACTGTGTGAACTGTGAACACACACACACACACACACACACAAACACACACACACAAACACACACACACACACACACACACACACATATATTCATAGTAAAATATACAAAGAATCTTTTGAAAATTTATATACAGTAAAACCAATACGATCAATAAAAAATAATTCAAATATATCAAAATTACCAAATTTGAACAAGCATGTCAAATTGTCACAAAATCTAAATTTCCCTATGGATTAAATCTTCGATAAGTTTAAATCATCTGAACACTCATCACATCTTTACACCCACAGTTTAAAAATATGTTTATCATTTCAAGAATATTATGCTTATGCATTTATTTATCTGTTTACATGTATGTTTTTAATTATTTTATGTGTTTCGTTATGTTGTTTTGACCTGAAGAAGCGTAATGCGAAATATAGCTAATTAATATTAATATGTTGGCCTTTTTCTACATATATATAGAATAATATGCGGGTAATTAGGGGTTGAAACAAACTTAAAACCAGGAGTTACGATTTGGTATAAAACAACTTTTGCATGAGAAAAGTGTTGGGCCATATGGCAATGGAGCTGGGAGAGGATTTCGGCAATATCTTATAAGGTGTGTATGGTGATAAATGATTTTGTGATTACACTCTTCATCTTCAGGTATGTCATATCGTAAAGTCTTCCTTTAAACCCTCTCATATATATTAGCGACTGAAAATGCCCTTCAGATAAATGCGATATTTGCCAGGTAGAAAATTATTTTCACAGCTGTTTGTTTGAATTTATATTAACAACACTGAACTGGATGGTATTGCCTGTCATCCTATGGAATTTGGTTAAGCTATAATAAATAAGTTTCTATTAGTTTTACAGCTATCGCGATGGCAACGATAAATATCAGAATCATGTAAGATTTTAGATTCATGAATTAAAAGGAAAATATTATATATTATAGTCAATATTAAAAGTAAGTGACAAAATGTCGTTAACGGAACTTTTATTAGTTAAAACTGTTATCAAACCTAATTTGTCTAGGAAAAGATTTTCTATACCTTGAATTTTTGATGAGACTTCATTTCTACATAGACAGACATGAATTATATGACGGTATCCGTCCGACCATGGAGTGCGGATAATATATATATATATATATATATATATATATATATATATATATATATATATATATGATCAGTTGGTGTATACCTAACCTTACTCTTTCAAATAGACTTATTACTCACTAAGTTTGCAGCAATTCAACATATTTAGGTATTTAGCTTTCCTATGACATACACATACGTATTATAGAACATTGCTCGAGACAAAAACAAATTTACATTGTAGTAAAAATATTGATTATAACTCTGAAATAAAATATATTAATTTCGTACTTTATTATTTTACCATTAAAAAAATATTATTTCATGCAATGTGGGAATAGGCAGCGTAACATCGAAATAACCCACAGGATTTTTGTTATTATATATTATTAATTAACCATTTCATTATTTTCCCAAAGCATCATCAAAGCTCCTGATGTGCCAATTATAAGTTTTCTAGTAATAATTGCTTAACATATACACTAAATGTGAAAGAATAAATTGATTCAATATTTGTTTGATATAACTAGAGTATAACTAAGAAATCATGCAATATTTTTCTATCGAGAATCGTATTTCCTTACAAGGTATTCAAACAAAGAGCTCACGAAAAGGTCTGCGTGTATTCTGTTAATGAGGCTTTGTGGCTGAAGATTCCGGAATTGAGAGAATTATGAGTTTTGAATCATTTCAATAAAAATGCGATCTTTTTGATTTGTTTGAAAATAAAAATATAAAAAATCTAAAACTGATTCAATGATTGTATGCGCTCTTTTAGATGTACTGTCTGGAGAATCATTTAATTTTATTGCAATTTAAGGTAGCAATATTTAGATAATAAGTAGAAGTTCAAATACTTTTTAAAATAAAATTTATAGCTTTGGCATTAAAAAAATGCATTTTTATTTATTATAATTGCTTCCCAATCCTTATTTATTAAAGTAACCGTAACATTAAACAATTTAATATTACAATATGTTTGTATTTATAAAACATTTACTTATTTACCTGCCGTTAAAAATGTAACCATTCATGTTGACCATAAATTAAATTAAAATTACTAATAAAAATCTTACATTATAATTGGTTTTCTTATAAATCCATGTTTAACATTTTAATTTAGCTGAGATATAATATGCCCATCCAGTTCATAATAGAGTGTCAAATTTAGGAAAAAAAATTTAAGTAATAACTTTCTTTAAATAGGTTTAGTAATCCTAATGGTAATAATTGTTCTTAATTTACAACCCATACCAATGTGCAATATTACATGTATAGAAGTTTTTAAAATAACATACAATCTTACAAGAACATGTTAAAAGGAAAAAGTAAAGCAATAATGTGTAATTGTAAACTGAACATTAAATGATTGACTTAAGTCTTTAATAAATTCAAAAGTGTAAACGAGAATCAAAATTTTGCATATATAGAAGCGTACGTCTTAGCCTGCCTAAAATTTTCAATAGTTAAAAAAAACATTTAATTATAAATATCAGTTTAAAACTGTTACATTTTATGAAATTTTCTACGAATAATCGTTGGTTCAAACTTATTATCAGATCGAACCAGTGTGTGCAGTTATTGTACAAGTAAAAACAAAGTCAGGGCAGAAGGTTTCGCATTGAAAACACAAAAGTAGAAGCCAAAAAGAAAAAAAAAATTAAATCTTTAAAAGTGTACGAGAGTTTGTCAAATACAAGTCACACGAGTACAATGACAAGATCATCAGTGACAATACTGGAGAGCTGGCATGAAACAAACAACAGCCAGTGAGATAAAGGGCTCCACTTTTCCCTCGTGACAAGAAGTTGTGATCACTAATTTCGGTGAACTATAGTATTGTTGTGACTTGTGTCGGTTTCTGCACTTTAAGATGTATCCCATTATGCAGTGTGAGTCAGATAACATGATTTAAACGTGTGTACGATCGTTATACATCTGTTTATGAAATGAAATTGATTTTGAGCGTGACCGTTATCAGTTCTCTTATTTATATGATAATCTTAAGAAATACTGTTAAGCATACGAATAGCATCAGAATTTAAATATGTCGTAATGAACTCACCAAAATATAAAATGACAAGAATACAAACAAGTTTTTGGAAAAACCAAGTATGTAAATTTAAAAATCTGTACTGATCAGTATGAACCCAAACGGTTCCACTGTGTAGATCCAAGAGTACCACACCAAACGTGTCAAAAGTATCAGTGGGGATGAGACAACGGAAAGTAAACTGGCTGCTATAAATAACAGTATAAAATAATACTACATAATTTTAAAAGAACTAAAAGGGATCAGGTTAGTGGTTAACACAATATACCTAGCATTAGTATTTAAAATTCTAGAACATAACAATCATGTTCTCGATTTAAAATTTTATTATAAGAAATAAACACTGTACAAGGAGTAAGAGGTATGACGCAATACATGACTACAATGTAGCACGTTCCAGAACAGCAGTAAACTAGGAGAGATTTTCTACTTTCATGGATTACTTTGCACTGATATACTCTTGTAGGTCCAATATTTATCGCAAAACCTACTTTTTAAGTTGAGTGTATTTAAGTTCAGCTATTTTTAGTTCTTATTCAGTGTACATCAGTGTACAGTACGCGCGCTGAAGGTTCGGCCCTGTCGTTGCCCTACTAACCAAATAAAAACATTGACTCTCCAATGATCCGTCACGGACGGCAATGTTTAATTCTCGCTCGACAATCAACTTATGGTTAGACCAACTTCCTGTACAAATAAAATATTGAAACTTCGCAGATCTATTTTCCTGTTTATGCCAATGCTAATGGCTGTATTAAGTTTCAATGTCTTATTACTTTTCTTCAATAAAATATATTTTAAAATTAACTGTGCCAAAATTGTGATACAAAAGAGTTTGTATGTGAGGATTTTTTTATTATTTGGTCAGGAAACTTTCACCAGCGGGAAAGTTTTTCTAAATGAACTGAAGTTAATTTTTGATTTAACTTTTTTCAGATACATAGTTTAGGTTAGCCGTAACTTAGTCTGAAGTGGAATGTAGTCTGACAACGCTACCCTACAGTTTATGGCCCATTCACGTAAATGCAACACGGCAATAAATACCATTTGAAAGTTTAACATTGAATCACTTTGCAATAGTTTATTTCTGAAAAAAAACACACTTTATGCCATTGTGGTGATCTGTGATAAACTAAAAGTTTTAAACTTTAATGAAATTATGTTGAATTTTATTGTATTATATTCGAATAGAAAGTGTTTTGGGGTGTATTGTTTATAAACTAATTCATGAATGAATACGCTCCTTAATCAGTGTCTTTGAAACACCACAAGCCGCGGCAGTTCTTTCTAAACATTTATTTATAGGGATTCGTTCATCATTAGATAGTTTCGACTCATTTGCCATGACTCACTAACCCTCCATATAATTTCTCGAGCCTGGCTTCTCGTAGTTTTTCCTCGAGCTACTTTGGTGTGGTGATCTGTGATAAACTAAAAGTTTTAAACTTTAATGAAATTATGTTGAATTTTATTGTATTATATTCCAATAGAAAGTGTTTTGGGGTGTATTGTTTATAAACTAATTAATGAATGAATACGCTCCTTAATCAGTGTCTTTGAAACACCACAAGCCGCGGCAGTTCTTTCTAAACATTTATTTATAGGGATTCGTTCATCATTAGATAGTTTCGACTCATTTGCCATGACTCACTAACCCTCCATATAATTTCTCGAGCCTGGCTTCTCGTAGTTTTTCCTCGAGCCACTTTGGAAACGTATCGGGCCATTATACCGACTGAGATGATGAATCAAAAGAAAACTACTAAAACTTGTAATATAACCTTAATAGCAAGGATAATATTAAATAATTTGTAACGCCCTACAACTACCAAAATTCACTAACCTCACTACTAACTAAACTAATAAATTGTGTATAACGCACTTAAACCACTTGTCCTATTCTAACAACAGTGAATACTCGACTGTGAGGGAGAACAGGGACAATAAATATTCAGACTGCATCGGGCCAAACATTGGCGGATGTCTGCAGAACAGTTGTTATATCGGGCAATCCACCCGCCCCCCGCCATGGTCCGCTCGGTTGACTCGGAGCCGAACCTTCAGCGCGCGTACTGTACATGGTGAATTTCGATCTTATACACAAATATTTTACTAAAAATATAATGTTTTGGAAAAGGTTAGTTTTTGATGTAAAGAATTCTCATCCCAATGACTGTATAAGCTTCATATAAGTTTGTTTTGATGCGATAAATAACCCTGGTTTATTGTGCACAAACTGTTTCCGTAGAAAATTTGGAAAGAAAAGATTACTTCAATTTGGAACGAAATTGGATACAGAATACACTACAATACAATACACTGTTCAACACTGATTTAATTTCCATAATATCATAAACTAAAAAGCAAACTCCTTGCCAGACATTATGCTAAAGCAGATTTAAATTTGGTATATAAAAGTTGTAACTCAGGTACGGCCATCTTCTCCACTTATCAGCACTCATATGATCAATAATAATAGAGGTATACATTTATTTTAATGATATATCTGTGCATATTTCGTTGTAAAAAGAATACTATTTCACCCTCATAAAATTAAATCATATATATCAGCCCATTTTAATGTGTTAAATTTTAGTATACAGTTTTTGTATAAATAACACGCTCCGTTGAGATTATATGCCAAGTTTCATGTAATAGCCCTGTTCATCATAATTCCTGTTTTAATACCAAAATGTTCCCTTTGTTTACAACTTAAATTATTTTGCGATTTTCTCCTTGTCATTATGGTTATCTATAAGACTAATCTATAAATATCCACTAGTGTTCAGCCAAATTATATGGACAGAAATGCACCAATTCTTCAGGTCAGATAATTTTTGTGATAACTTGCAGACGACATGAAATTCTGTCAGCCCCGCGACGTTGGCTTCGTGAACTCTGAGTCAAGAAAATAATGAAGCAGACACAAAAGCACACAAAACCATTACAAGTAACATTTAAAATAATTTGAAATAATTTATTTTGTTATATTTACATTAAGTTTTTTATAAATAACATAATAAAAGTAATAACAAAGATGTAGCACTTATCCATTTTCAATATTTAGTAGTGTGAAAAATTCTTCACAAGGTGAATATGAACTAAACCATAAAGCAAAAAACCTAATACCATTTTCATCACACAATTAAATATTAAACTTTAAACTAAATAAAAAAACGTCATAGCTCAATACGAAATGTATACTATTACTTATTTCTATTTAAAATATTTACTGTTTAAACTGATAGAAAATAAAACTATTATAAGGCCAAATGAATCTCCTGTTCCCCTTATTCATCAAAGTATATGTTTGCTAAAATAATCCTTCCCAATAAGGACTTGCCACAATATCCTTTGTACTTGAACAGTTATTGTTAAAAAATTCAATAAATATATACTATTATAAAGTTAATTATAATAGTCTTTCTTTCACTCGAACAAGTAGTATTGGCAGGGATAATACAAAGGATATAGTCCTGCTTATGTTTTTTTATCTTACCTATCATTATGATTAAACAAGTACTTAAATATTTTAATAAATAGATATTTTATAAAACGAGCTGATAATATTATAAAGATCTGTATGTGAGCCTGTGATAATTTAGGTATCTTATAATATATATAAAGAACAAAGTAGACGCACGTAAATACAGTGAGTTTGCCTGAGGAATTTAGAGGGAATAAACCAGTGTAAACGTAAGTTAGGATACACAAAGAGTAAATGCGTGGCAGCAGTCTTTACAGTTACCAGTTGTTTTTTTTAATCTCAAACAAGACCAAAAGTACGGATTTGTACGGATTGAAAAATACTAACTTCTATCAGTTTCTGTACTGTACTTTAATTTTGGAAGGTATGACTTGTTGTGTATGTAGAAACGTACAAGGGAACTCTATGTCTTAGAAATACATTTTTGTATTTACTATATATCCACCGATATATTTTATGTAGGTTTTATTAATATAAATATTTTATAATAAAAGATTTTAATAATTCGTGGTAAAAAATATTAGACAAAACTATACACATGTAGATTTATTTATACCGGATATGTTGTGTTGCTGACAGAGTTGTTAATTCTGTTTTAAAACACGCAGGGCTGCTGAAAATCGTGACGTTGTTTGCCCATCGTGCGATAACTCTTAATGGAAAAGTTTTATTGACTTTAAACTTCTTACTAAGGTTGTAAAAAGAACTCTATTCGTTGATTCAGAAGGTTGAATAAAGTTACATACTGAATTAAAATGTAGTAAGGAATCTTAGAGAGGCCTGGTATAACGCAACATTTGATATGATGTTCTCTTTTCTTGTAGCAATAATAGTTAATAAATAATCAATATTTATTTATATTGATTATTAAACAAATAAATTTATACTGATAAA
Organism: Homalodisca vitripennis; assembly: GCF_021130785.1. Lineage (NCBI taxonomy): Eukaryota > Metazoa > Arthropoda > Insecta > Hemiptera > Cicadellidae > Homalodisca > Homalodisca vitripennis. The sequence goes on from NC_060213.1 coordinate 107,940,776, forward strand.
TTTAATTTCCTATAACGTAATTTTTTTAAGTGTTCTACATTGGTTTTTGTATGTTTCTTAACAACTAACTGCTAGTGAGTATTTAATTTAAGAAAATAAATTAACATTAACTTCAATTAAATTTTGTGAAACGTTGCAGAGCCTCTGACTATAGCTTTGCCAATAATTAGCAATGATTTTAAGTACTGCAAGGTTATGTCAACTTGTTTGTACTAGTTACACTGTATAGCGTTACAGATTCATTATAAATACCAGTGTATTATTTTATTATAGGATTTACACAATAATAAACGTATATTTTATAGGCTATTTTTTGCATATCAATGTATTATTTAAATCACTTTACTTGTGTACCGTTTGTAAGTGGTAAAGTAAATTACAGGGCATAATTTTGTTTTACTTTACTGGAACTACCCTTGGAAAATAGGCTCCCAGAGGCAATGTACAAATTGAGTGATTTGTTCTTGTTCGCTTACGGGCTTTTGGTGGTCGCGGAACCGCGGCTCTCCGTTGGGTGGTGGAGGGGGGGGGTTAAGCGAGCTGAGCGACTTACTTATCTGTAAAACGACTTGGAACTCGCTCGGCGATACTACGCTTCTATGGCCAGTCTGACATTCTGAGCTAAGGCGACCTTGACCGCGACTGGTTGGTACCAAGTAAGTTAACTACTGATTATGTTTCCTAATTTGTATATTGATTCTCACCTTTCGACTATTTTAGGTCCCTAATTATGTAACGTGAATTACGTAAATCAAAGTTACAGTTTGCCCATTTTAAAATCTGCTCTAAATCGCGTAAGATTGTCGAAGCCTGTTTTAATTTGTTATTATTAATTCAAGGAACTTTATTAAATATATATTACGCAAAAATAAATTTTCAAAATAATTTCTTCGTTATTTTGTACCCGAAGCTTGAGTATAAAATTATATTCGTGGATCTTATTAATTTCTAATAAAATAAAACAAAACTTCACTTGAATTGAAAATAAAGAACTTTATTAAAGTAAAATTAAACTAAAAATGTTAACACATCTCAATAATAACTTTTAATTAAACAAATAAATAGAAATTAATTCACTTGTAATAAGTTTTTTCAAAACAAATAATTAAAGTAAAATATCTTTCAACATTAATATTCTATTTAAACTATGCTCTCCTCAACTGACTGGTTGTCTTCTTCAATATATTTGTTATATATAATAATATATTGATAAATTGGCATTTTATTGAGTGAGTGCATATATTTATATAATTTATATTTCTAAACATTTCCTTGAGAGCACTCTGTACTATCCAGTCGCGGTGAAGGTCGACTCAGCTCAGTTGCAGCGCTCGTATCTACCACTTGGTACGTTCAAAACACACACACACACACACACACACACACACACACACACACACACACACACAGATATATATGTATGTTTGTGTATACATAACTTTACTCTTTCAAATAAGCTTATTACTCACCAAGTCAACAGCAATTTAACGTATTTAGGTATTCAGCTTTCCTATAACATACACACACGTATTACACATCATTGCTAGATACATAAAAAAATTCACGCTATAGTATAAAACTGTGTGTAACATTAAAATAAAATGTATTATTTTATTACTTTATTATTTTAATATTAAAGAAAATATTGTTTCATGCAATATGGGAATACAAAGGGTAACATCGAAATAATCCCACAGGACTTTTGTTATTCATAAAATTATAAGTGAAATATTTCATACTTTGCACAAAGCGTCATAGCAGCTACTGATGTGCAAATTATAAGTTTTGTCGTAATAATTACTTAACATATACACTACATTTGAAAGAATAAATTGATTCAATATTTATTTGATATAGCTAGAGTATAAGTAAAGAAAATTGTGATATTTTTCGAATGATAATCGTATTCCCTTAGAAAGTATATAAGCAAAGAGCTCAGAAAAGAACTGCGTGTATTCTGTTGATGAGGCTTTGTGGCTGAAGATTCCTGGATTGAGAGCAATTTGAGTTTTGTACCATTTCTATAAAACTGCGATTTTTTTTATTTCTTTGAAAATAAAAATACAAAAAACTAAAAATGATTCAATAATTGTACGCACTCCTTTACATGTACTGCCTGGAGTATCATTTAATTATAGTGGAATTTAAGCTAGCAATATTTAGATAATAGGTCAAGGTTCGAATAGTTAATAAAATAAAACTTATAGCCTTGGAAATAAACAATTTCTTTTCTTTACAATAATTGCTTCACAATCTTTATTTATTAAGTTAATCGTCAAATTAGACAATTTTCCTATTACATTATATTTGTATTTAACAAAAACTTACTAGTTTACATACAATTACAAATTTAATCATTCATGTTGACCATAAATTGTATTAAAATTACTAAAAGAAATTATTCCTAATAAACAGGTTTATTATAAGGCTTATTTAAATGTTTTATTTCAGCTCGGATTTAATATTCGTAACACTTCCAGAGTGTCAAACTTCGAAAAAATAGGTAAGTGTAGTAAACATAACCACATATTTTCATTCATATTGTTTAATGCTTAGTTTCCTGTTATCAGTCTTTGTGTTACGTTGTTTCATAAGTAACTTTTAAAGCTATAAAATTAAAAAATGATGTGTTTTAAGATAATTTTAAGATAAATTCCACAAACCTCCATTCTTTATAAAACGGATACCAGAGGTATAATTTTCTTAAAAAAATATATTACACATAATAGTAAAATAATGTTCTTACGTTGCAAATAAAAAAAAATTGTAATAGTTTTTTTCTAACATATGGAAAATGTTTAAAACAAACAAGAAAACAGTTATAAGTAATTTTAAAGATTAAATACGTGAATTAATTTTGTTTAATAAACTGCTACAGGACCATACTATTTTGGCTTGCCTAAACATTTCATTAGTTCTTAAGACACATGTTATTATCTACGTCAGTTTGGGGAAAGCTTGATTGCAAGACAGTTTCCACGACGAATAGCTGGTTTACCTTATCAACAGATCAAGAATGAGCAGCCATTGTACAAGTAAGGACAAGGTCAGGGAACATTTCGAAATGCAAACTCAAAAGCAGAAGAAATAATTATTAAGGTTTAATCTTGGAAAGTGTACAAGGGTTTGTCAAGTACAAGTTTGTCGATTACAGTGACAAGGGGTTCAGTAACAATTCTGCACAGTTGGTATGAAACAAAGAACACAGTAAGATGAAGGGCTCAACTTCTCCCTCCTGACAAGAAGTTGGGATAACTAGTTTCGGTAAACAATTGCTTGATTGTACCTGTTGTAACCTGTGTCGATTTCTGCACTTTAAGATTCATCTAATTCTGCACAGTTGGTATGAAACAAAGAACACAGGAAGATGAAGGGCTCAACTTCTCCCTCCTGACAAGGGGTTCAGTAACAATTCTGCACAGTTGGTATGAAACAAAGAACACAGGAAGATGACAAGTAAGATGAAGGACTCAACTTCTCCCTCCTGACAAGAAGTTGTGATAACTAGTTTCGGTAAACAATTGCTTGATTGTACCTGTTGTAACCTGTGTCGATTTCTGCACTTTAAGATTCATCTAATTCTGCACAGTTGGTATGAAACAAAGAACACAGGAAGATGAAGGGCTCAACTTCTCCCTCCTGACAAGAAGTTGTGATAACTAGTTTCGGTAAACAATTGCTTGATTGTACCTGTTGTAACCTGTGTCGATTTCTGCAATTCAAGATTCATCTAATTATGCGGTGTGAGTTAGATAACAGAAGATTGAAAGTGTGTAAAATCGTTAAAACATCTTTTAAAGAAATTTTATTTTGGACATTTGCCAGTATTGTATATTAAAAGCTAAGAGAATAGGTTTCAAGGACCGTTATCAATTCTCTTATTTATATGATAAAATACTATTAAGACAAACGGTTAAGCATACAAATAGCATCAAAGTTTACATATGTGGTATTGAACTCGCAAAAAAATAAACTGAAAAGAAAAACAAGTTTTACCTACAAGACCAAGTATATAAATGTAAAACCCCGTACTGATGAGAATGAAACTAAGCGATTTCACTGCTTAGATCCAAGAGTACCACACCACACGTGTCACAATTGCCAGTGAGGATGAGACACTGAAGAGTAAACTGGCTGCTATAAATAATTGTATTAAGTCATATTACTTAGTTTTAAAAGAACTGAAAGAGATAGGATTAGTGATGAGTACATTCTATTTAGTATTTGGATTTGGTATTCTAGAACTTGACAATCATACTTAGAACTTAAATACGTATTATAAGTAATAAAGCTGTACAATGAATAAGAGGTATGACGCAATACATGACTACAAAGTAGCACGTTCCGGGACAGTAGTAAAGTAGGAGAAATTTTCTACTTTTACGGATTTCTTTGCACTGATATACTCGTTGCAGGTCCAAGACTTATCTTTAAATCTTCACTTTTTAAGATTGAGTGTATTCCATTACAGCTATTCTCAGTTCTTATTCAGTGTACATACTGATAAATTGCGACAAGATATACTCATATATTTCAAAAAAATATAATGGTTTTGGAAAAGAATATGCTTTGAGGTCGATCATTTCCATCCCAATGGCTGTACAGATTCATAGATGTTTGTTTGGAAGCAATAAATAATTTCGGTTTATTGTGCACGAAATGTTTCCGTAGAAAATTTGGGAAGAAAAGATTACTTCAATTCCGAAAAAAATAAGTTGGATATCGAATACACTATAATAAGTATTCTGTTTTTATCTGTGTCCTTGCCACATTGTCATATCAGCTGGTTCTCATTACCAGGTGGCGTGAAGACCTCTCGAATCTTCCCGGTTGTTTTTATTTTTTGTTACGTTCTGTGCCGTAGTTTAATTTAATGATGAAGTTAAATTATTTAGGAAGATATAAGATAAGTAAAGATCGCTCGAATAGTGAATTCAATGGACTATCCCATCACTAGTTATATCACTAGCCGGCAACGCCACGCCACAAACCATGCTTGCATTGATATTTCGTGCAGTATAACAATAAAATTTATTCACTAATGTGTCTAAAAACTGTCGGTCTGTCTTTTAGGAACTATTAGGTGAAAATATTATAAAAAAACATCGATGAATATTCAATGAACTATTCATTATTTGATGGTATTTACAAAGTAAAAAGGTGTTCAAAGTATTTCATTATTATTATTGTTTTAATTATTAATAAAGATAATAATTTAATATATTTACATTAATCCATCTTGTTACTGTCCCAAATTTGGTATAATTAAGTTCTGCCTCAAGTACCGCCATGGTCTTCTCCACATGGCAGCACACATATGGTCGATAATAATAAATATATACATTTTTAACGATATATGTGTGCATATGGCTATATTACCCTTTTTAAATAAGTTTTTATATTGCACCGTTATATTAAATTAAATTTCAATATAAAGTTTACATTTTTGTATAAATAAAACGCTTCGTTGAGATGATATGCAAAGTTTCATATAGCCCAGTTCATTCTAATATCTGTTTTAATACGTCAAAAGTTAAAATTTCATAAGAATGATCTCAGTTTGTTTACAAATTAAATTATTTTGCGATTTTTTCCTTGCAATTATGGCTATTTATAAGACTAATTTATAAATATCCACATCGTTAAGCCAAATGACGTGGAGACAAATGCACCAAGTCTATAGCTCAAATCATTTTCCTGATGTCGTGCGGACAGAAGTGAAATGAAACTCTCGTAGTTGGTATCACGAACGCCCAGCAAAAAAATAATGAAGCAGACACAAAAGCATTTAAAACAGTCACAACTGTAAATACAAGTTAAATTTAAAACTATTTAAAAATAATTTGTTATATTTACATACATTGTTTATAAATAACGTAATAAAAGTACTAAAAATGTGTAGCACTTATCCATTTTAAACATTTAGTAGTGTGACCAAATTCTTCCCAAGTTGAAAATGAAGGGAACCATAAAGCAAAAAAAGGTACTACCATTTTCATCGCATAGTTAAATATCAAACGTGAAATAGAATTAAAAACGTAATACATCAATACGATATGTGTACTGTCATGTTAAAATTTAATTATTAATACTTTAAGTATTCCTATATTTTAAATATTTACTGTTTAAACTGATAGAAAATAAAACATTTATAATGAAAAATGAATCTGATCTTTCTCTCATTCAACGAAGTATATTATTGCTTTAAAAATCCTTGCCAATAAGGACTTGCCACAATATCCTTTGCACTTCAACGGTTATTTTTATAAAAATTCATAAATAAATACGGTTATAAAGTTAATTCATTCTAACAGGTAATACGGGAAAGGATATATATATATATCTGCTTAAGTTTGTTTATCTGACCTATTAACATGATTAAACTAGTACTCATAAAATTTGAATATATAGACATTTTATAAAACGGGCTGTATAGTATTATAAAGATTTGTACATGAGCCTGTGGTTATTTAAAAGTTTGCCTTTTTTTAAATACGGTCCCCTATAGTATATATAAAGAACAAAGTAGACGCAAGTAAATACAGTAAGTTTGCCTGAGGAATGTAGAGAGGATAACACAGTGTAAACGTAAGATAAATAAGTTAGGATACACAAAGAGTAAATACGTGGCAGCAGTCCTTTACAGTTACGAGTTGTTTTTTTATCTCACACAAGACCAAAAGTACGGATTTGTACGGATTGCAAAATACTAACTTCTATCAGTTTTTGTGCTGTACTGTAATTTAGCAAGGTATGACTGTTGTGTATGTAGAAACGTACAAGGAAACTCCAATTCGGATAAACACATATTTGTATTTACTATATATCTACCGATATATCTTATGTAGATTTTATTAATATAAATATTTTATAATGAAAAAAAGTGTTTAAAAATTCGTGGTGACACATATTTGACAAAACTATACACACGTAGATTTATTTATACAGGACATTTTGTATTGCTGACAGAGTTTTTTAGTCCTGTTTTAAAACAGGCAGGGTTGCTAAAAATCACGCCGTTGTTTGTCCATCCGTGCGATAACTCTTGATGGAAAAGTTCTATTGACTATAAACTTTTTACTTAGATCGTAAAAGGAACTCTATCGATTGAGTCAGAAGGTCAAATAAAGTTTCAAATACAATGCAAATATTTTTTAAGTGGTCTTACGAGCAAGGTGGCGTCGAAATAACAGTAAAATAAAGAAATTTGTAGACGTACTGATTACTATAAAATTATTGCATTAGGTGACGCATGTATTGACGTTACCTTGTTAAATGTGACCATAAGATTTTTTTTACGTTCTGTTGGATCCTTTCCCACTCCTTTGTATCAGATAATTAAAGGTGTTATTTCTAGGAATGTCCATAGATACAGGGACTAACACTGACAGCCTATGTGTGCCGATATAGTTTTCAGGTTTAAGTTGAAAAATGATCTCCAGACAAACATGCGATGCTATTATAGCGACATATTTTAATATCGTCTAAGTACAGTTTCTCTTTTGGTTCAGTTATTGAAGAATGAAGGTATTTGAAGTTTACACATTCACTTTAGGATGCTTATTTTATGGTTACCTTAATAGTATTTATAGCAGCTATTTTTCTTATTGTGATAAAATTGTTTTTATCTTACTTTTTAGTTCAGATAAATTATTTGCTCTATGTTTTGCTTAAGATTGCCTATATCAGTTCTAAATATATACTAGTAGGCTATATATTTGTGAGGGCACTAGTATTAAAAATTGCCTAGTCTTGGAATTTAAGGTGGATTGATCGTAGTATTTTGTAATTGTGATATTGTCTTGTTATTAATGTTTACGTGTTATTTTTCAATGAATAAAACCTCGTTTTTGATGATGACACTATAATCTGAAGAAAGAGTGTTTGGAAGTAACAGTATTATAAAATGGATAATAAATCTAGGAATATTTACAATTTTAGAAATAAATGTATTAGTGTTCATTTATAAATAAACGCTAAATTGCGAAACAAGACTCCTTTAACAAAATATTGTTTTATAAATTTGTTGTAAAGTGTGTTTTTAATTTGCTATTGAAAGCCGATATTTTTAAAATTTACAGCGTCAAAAATATATCTTTATGCAAACTGTTAACATATTGTTGACAAAACTTTTTATTATTTAACGAGGTATCCTTGGTAATTATATTATTCAATTATTATGTTTTGAAATTTTAAAAATTAATAAATTTTAACTATAGATGAGATATTAGATCCAATCATTGGCATGGCAGTATCACAGAACGCTTATTGGTAGCTAAGAAACAACGTTCAAATATTGATAATTTTATTCTTAAGATATTATTCTTTACTATAAGATTTAATATAGATGACCCATTTATTTACTAGTACAAAACTTATAGATATTCCTAAGTTTCTATTACGAATACTAGTAATAATTTTCTTGTACATATATTAGATTTTACTTCCAAAATCTCTTATATCCAATTTATTTTAAAAATAATAATATCTTTTTTATTATTTATGCATTTGAAACACTCTTACGCACAGACATTCAATAATCCACTCAAGTGGGATGTTGTATGTTGGGTCAGAGTATCAAAGTGACCACAACGACCAGTTGATTACTTGAGGGCAGAGCAATTAAGTGGGACCCACCAAAGTCAACTAAGCCAAAACCAATTACCTGTATTGCCTCATGTGTACTAGCGAATGATAGTGTGTCAACATTGTTTTCATTATTGTGCTTAATGAAACATGATTATTATCTGAAAAAATAGGTATTTTTATAAATACTGCAGCATATATAAGATAAAAAAGTATATGGTACGATGTTTTAAAAACTACTTAGTGATCAATAATTGAAATTATTGTTTAAAGTTTGTTATTGGTAATTAATGGTTAAAGCATCAAAATTCCTAATTTTTATAGTTAAATGTTACAGATATAGAACACTAAGTTTTGAGAATTGAAATCTATTATCGTCTTCAGGTATCAACAATTTAAATAAATAATACTACAAAAACAAAATAAAATTATAGATCTAGGTGTTATAGCGCATTTTTAAGATGCATTCTGAGATGTACTAGTAGTTACAATTATTTTAATTTGGTACATTTAACCAGAAATTAAGCGTCTTTTAGGCTAAGATAGTGCTCAGAAAAATTATTGTATTCCAAAATACAGGATTGGTTAGGATTTTAAAGATATCATCTAACAGTAATTTAGCGAATGAGGTAAGTACAGGTATATTAGATTTCAAATTTACAGTCCAAGAATATTTTTTTAGCAATATCTCAGGTTACAAGCAAAGTATTATTATTAAACTCAGCTTGTTCACGAATTTATTTTACTGAGATTTTCTCGTTGGAATATTGTACTTACCCATAGGACTCATGTAAACATATTCCTTAAAGTTAAATGCACCATTTTAATCGGCAGTTTGAATCATTGTCTTACTATTTACTTATTTTTATTTAATCTGCTTGTTTAAGTAGTTTAGTTTTGCTGAATACAACACAGTTTTGTACTGTAAAGGTGTATAACTGAAATATCGTGCTGAGAGACAGGTAGATACACAGACAGACAGAAATTAAATTTTTCAGCCCCTCCAACGATTTGCTTCATTACCTCTCATCCAGTAAGATCGTAGGTTATTTCTTATCAACTATCACAGTTATAATACGTATTACTATAGCGTTTTAGTAAACCCAGTAATAATAGTCTTGTATGATGATCGGTATTTACGTTAAATGTTACGTAATAACTATTATTACAACACAGCGAGAAAACTTTTACAGCACGAACAACCAATATGATGCAGTTGTCTATAACCAGTATAAATTGCACTGGGGTTAAGGTAGTGAAATATGTACCGTACTCGCCTACCCTAACGTTATATTGAAAGTGTAAAAATATCTTATAAAACAAGAAATACTCTTCGTAAGTTAAGTTATTCGTAAGGTTGACATCATACATTGTTAATAAACAGGGTAAAATCAACAACCGTATTAAAAGTATAGTTTTTCACTTAAAATAAAATAATCAATTGGAAATATATTAGATTGCTGCAGTACCTTCACTTTTACGCTACCAAAAGTGATAAATTAATCATAGTAATAAATTAACTTTGCTTTCCAATTCCACTTTCCGGAAGTGTGCTTTAATCAACTCATGAAATATGTTGAATAAAGGCATTATTTGTTACCAAAATCCTATAATTAATAAAAATATTATGATGAAAATCCAGAAATCTAATGTTATAATTGTCTAATTAGAACAGTTTTAATTGGAACAATTGATTATTGTGGTTTACAACCAAAATACATACTGACAGTTGATATTATTCAGTACTCAACTTTCAGAAAACAAAATATCTGTTTTAGTTATTTAACAATTTGCTTAAATATGGTACAGTTGGATAAACGATCTTAATGAAATATAGTGAATACAACTTGTATTAACATATGAAGTTTTTAACATGATTAGTGTTTAATATATTTTAGAAGTAGAGATTGTAAAAAATATTATTTTTATGTAGTTTATCTTTGACTATGTAGTTTTATCTACACTTGGCTATAAACTAAATTTCTTATTATAACAAGACGTTCTCAAATTATAAATAATCAAGTTATAAAGACACCATAAAGCTAAAGAGGCTTTTTTGAGATAGTAATTTGTGACAAAGTTAACGGTGACCTTAAGTTGACCTTGTTCACTTAACCCTCTTCCAACCTTTAAGGGACTAGTACCCTTCAATCTCAAGAAACACTTGCTTTGATCATAAATAATACGATGTCTCCATACTCGCCTTTAAAGGAGTACTCATGTTGCCGTGATGCTTTGTGTCCGACCCAAAAAGTAGATTGAGGTAAGCTGTTGTTGATATAAAGGAAAACTTGTTTAGTTCATGTGTTTTTAATAATAACAAATTAGAAGTTAATGATGGCTTACTTCTGAAATACCAATTAAAATATACAGTAATAAATATTAAGCATATAATAATGTGACATTGCACTGGTAAAAGGAAGTACGCGAATTTTTATCAAATCAAATCAATCAAATCAAAATAATTTATTTCTCATTGACATTAACATCGAGAATGGTCAATATGTATAAAATAACTAAATACTAAAAATATTCTTATTATCTATTTTAGCACTTTAAGCAAATATAATGGATAATGATCTTGTCAATCAGTTATTGTACTATAGTACTATAATAGTTAACTATATTGAACTATAGATATTGAACATTGCAAGCCTGACCATTTGGGAAGTTACCTCAACACACTTTCCACGTCATCATGCAGCGATGCCAAATTGACATATCAGCTGTATCTCAGTGTAAGGTGAAGCGACGACATCGTTCCGGTTGTTTGCATCTGTTTTGTTCTTCGGCGTGCGATTGTTCTTTAAATTTTAAGTTTGTCATTTTTTCGTGCACGTTCTGTGTCACAGTGTAATCACGAGTTAATTGATACCGTGTGAAGGTGAAGGACTCAGGAAAATAGATTACAGTTAAAGATACGCTCACATTGGTGAACATTGCTCAAGTGTTGAAATCAAATAAAATAATCGATCACTATTTATTCTACCGGTACAGCTGGCAACATAGCGCCACAACTCAGGCTTCCATTAATATGTCTCGTTATATAGTTAGTTAAATTAATTCCGTGCCGGAATATAGTGAGTGTGTAGCAATACAGAGAGTAATAACAGTCAAGATTATGTATATAAATGTATAAACAATAGCTAAAGGGTTATCCAGATATTGTACTAGGTAGTTTAACTCTTTCCAAGGTGGCATATTTGAGTGTGGAAGAACACTGAGAGTAGTAACGGTCAGGATTATGTATATAAATGGATAAACAATAGCTAAAGGGTTATCCAGATATTGTACTAGGTAGTTTAACTCTTTCCAAGGTGGCATATTTGAGTGTGGGAGAACACAGAGAGTAGTAACGGTCAGGATTATGTATATAAATTTATACATGCCAAGTAAAGGGTTAATTGTTCTGGTAGAAACCGGTACGAATCTAAACAGTTACACATATTTGATAATGATCTAATTTTGTACGTAAACATTGTAATTAATGTTTCAAATTTTTTTCACCACTATGTAAACCACTAACATTGATTAAACCGTATGAAACCAAATACTGATTTCACTGTTGCATTCCAGTACTGTGGTCACCCAGTTGTGAATGTATTGAGCTGTTGGACAATGTAATATTGTAATTAATGTTCAGTAAAACCGAGCTCTATAAAAAATCATGAGTTGGTCGCAGTGAACCGCTCATTGTGAGCAACCTTGAACGACAACTCTCAACTGTGTGAAAACATTTTTAAGTGCTACTAATAAAACATTTGCATGATAGTGGTTTAAGAAAATTCAAACTTTGATAACCAAGTTAAAGGAGTCTTGATGAATCGTGTAAGCTACAATGAGAAGCTTTTTTATTTCCTTAAAATGGTAGTTAAAGTATATTATTTTCTACGGTAGAAAACATATAATTTTTACGAACCATCCGTGTATAGGTCTTTTTATGAAACTTTACAGATTTCATTATGAGGTTCACTACCAAAGAGCTAATAAAAGCCGATTTCTTAAAAGAACCAAAGATATATTTAACATGATCGTGTTACTGGTATGCCACTCATTGACAGTAGAACTTCAGTGCCAATTCTTACCCTTCTGGGTTGTAGGTAAGTTATGGTTGCCACATATTACTAAAAACAAGTTTAATAAAAAACCATTACATATTAATAATTACACTTTCTACTCCTTAGTGCTAGATAGTATGCAGCCATGACCAACTTCAAAGCTGGAATATTTATCACCGTAGGATGATATATTTTCATGAAATATGAGCTGTGGGTACAAGTGATTTGGTGTTGGTAACTGATGTAAATGGAATGCAAAGTTAAAATTTAACACTCAGTTCAGTAGTTTGTTAAAATGTTGTAACAAAACGTCATAGGAAAACATAGAATTCGTACACGTCATTGTGTTTAGGGTGACATTATTAAGTGGGTTGTATGTGACAAGAGTGTCTTTCGGGCTGTCATATTTACATTCTGTCAACAACGGGTGCTCTAAACCGGGATTTGCCAGAGTCCTAAATACAAGTTTGATCGATTTCGATTTTCAAAATCTTTAGGTGAGAGTTCAAATAAAGTTGATCTACAGGAAAGTATTGTAAACACACAGTTTATGACAGCTACTCAGCTACACTAGCTTCATCAATTTTGAAGGACCAGTTGTGTTTCCTTCCTGCTAAATCTAGCCGCGCTCGTGTACGCGATCAGAGTAACGTCTCCGTCTCTAAATTACACGATCAAAACTCACAACATCAGGGGCCCGATAACTTAAAACTCAATGCACAGTTCCGTTTCTAAGTAATCTAATACTTACGGTTCACCAATTCTTTCAGTAAACTTCTGATGCCAAATAGGGTCCCTGTAAACGTAAGAGTATGTATTCTTTCTATCAAAAATTTTCAAATATACCCTCAAAAAAATTCCAATATACGGGTATTGGTTTGATATCGGAGGATTACAACGCACATTGTACTTGAACCGTCAGAGTGTAACTCTGTTCGCACTCTCTGGGGATTACCTCGTTTCTAGTAATAGAACTATCAGAAAAATAAATAAAAATACAGCGTCAATTGTAATGCTTTTAGTTTATTGAAAAAAACGTGAGTTGGAAACACTGCTGTAACAATAACTAAATCATTGCATCATTGGTGTATTTATATTATTTTGGTTGTTGTTATTTACGTGTACTTGTTGTTGTTATACTATTCTATTTTATACATTGTTGTTAATTCTATTGTACGTTGGTCTATTTCATAATATATTGTTGATTTTTATATGATATTAGTGTATAACTAAACTTTCTTGTTGTGATTGACAGTTATTGGGACTTGGAATCAATCATTGTTATATTGTTATATTGTGTTGTGTTCTGCCATTGCTAGCTCTGTATTATTTTATACTAGTTGTACTCTTTACTGCACTGTATACATTGTACTGCCATCTTATTGCATACTGTATGTAAATTGGCTGCTTGCCGTTAATAATAAATAAATAAATAAATAAATAAATAAATACAAATGATTATTGTACAGCTGTCCAACAATATTTAGCTGTTGCAGTAACTCGTCTATCATCTTTGGTTTGTGCCGTGTATGTGTATTATTAGTACTTTAATGGATTTTTAATGACAAGATACCATTTAAATTTTCAAGTCAAGAGTGCACAGATATTGTTTTTTTGTATGGTTTTGCAAATGGAAATAGTCATACAGCTAAACGTGGATGTGAAGGACGATTTCCGAACAGAATAACACTTACTCACGTAAAATTTGCAGCGGTTTTCAATATCTTACGAACAAATGGATCTTATCCAATCGTTAATTGTTCGAGAGAACGTCCTGTAATACAGCCTGTACGCGAACAAGATAATCGGCATGATACAACGCAGGCCTCAACTTAGCACTCGCCGAATTTCAAATGGATTAAAAACGTCTCCTAGTCAGTCTGGATAACATTAAAAGAAAACAACTTTTATCCATATCACTTACAAGGAGTTGAAAATCTTAATTCCAGGTTACAGTGCATTAAGATTAAAATTTGTTGATGGGTGTTAGAAAACTTAAATAATGCAAGTTTTTATTCACGGACGAATAGATGTTTACAAGATACTGAATTCTAAATTTGATAGTCAGCGGTGATCAACCGAAAATCCAAAAGCAGTTGTAGGGCATAACTTTCAAATTTAATTTTCAATAAATGTACGGTTTGGTATATAGCTGGGCACCAGTAAATCGACCCATTTGTTTTTGGACCTTACTGGTCTTGTGTAAAAAGACGTTTTAGAGGATCAACTGCCAGTTCTACTTGAAGTTGTACCACTTGAAAGAAGACATCAAGTAATATCCCAACATGATGGTGCACCAGTACATTATTTACAAAATGTCAGATAGCACTTTCAGATAAGTTTTTCAGACAGATGTATTGGTCAAGGTGGACCAATTAATTGGCTTCCTAGGTCCCCTGGTTTAAATCCCTTGGATTACTATCTTTTGGGTCATTTAAAGAAAAGAAAAGTCAAATTCCAAAGAAAAGTTAATAAAACGAATTTTAAACTTTCGTGAACTACGTAAGAACAACTGAGATGCTATCAAAAAAGCTACACGTGGTTTCGTTGAAATAAAAACCACGATTGTGGATTGTGCATAAATTATCAAGAAAATAATTTTGAACCCCATTTATAAGGTATGGAAATTGGGATAAAAGATTATCAAAGATAAACAATTAAAATATTACGTTTTTACAATGAAAGTTGATTTAATAAACAGATATTGCATTTTCATATTTTTGGTATGTAATGATTTAAATAAGCTATAATCGGTTAAAATTTGTGTCTGTTTATTATTGGCCTATTTTACGTTATTCATTTCAGAATAATATTATATAAAAGTTTTGGTTAAAAATGTTCGTGTCTATTGTCCATTTAATGTACTTTAAATCTAAACAAACCATGTTTTTCTAAACAGAATTTAGCATATTTTGTTTGATATCCGAGAAATGGGTTGTCTAACAGGTCTGCGACCTATTTTCTTCAATGTTTCATTTCATTTAATAAAAAATCCAATAAATTTAACTTCCTATCCTAAAAAATCGGGCAAAATATTTATTTATTTCATTTATTTTATTTTACATTTCAACGGACATCTCCATTTTTACAGTTTTGAACAATAATTAAACAATGTAAGTAAACAACTACAGTGACAAATAGAGCAATAACGATTAATAAACTATTTAAGTGCCGAAACGGATATAAACTATGAATGACAATAACGTAATTAATTATTAGTGTACCGTGATTTGAACTATGGAAAACAACGAACAATAACAGCAATAAATTAGCACGAAACAATAAGAATAAAATCATGAATAAACAAGAATAGACAAGAATTAACAAGACACAATATATAAATAACAGCAATGAGAGACGTACAGGTAAAGTATAGGAACGAGTGTCTTCCCTCATTGTGCAACTACTAGGCAGATAACTCATGCAGACCGGCGATCCTCCTCTTGAGCACTGGTATACTGTCCACAAAAAAGTCAACGATGTCGGCGTCGCTATTACCAGAACTCTGAAGTCGGTACATCGTATTCTTTGCTGCGTGGTTGGTGCGATGTTGCTGCCTAGCGAGCAGGTCTCTGGAGCGAGTGGCTGAAGGGGTCCTGAAGAGGATCTGGCGCAGCATATCGGGACAGTCGATCTTGCCGTTAAGGATCTTTGACAGCAGTACAACGTCAGCGGAGGATCTGCGATCAGCAAGAGTCAGGAGTCCCAGATCACGAGAAATATCTTGGATTAGTAGTTGAACACCCTTTAAATCAGGTATACCATGCATAGCATGAATATTAGTACAAGTGGCTATATTATTAAAATTTTCTTTTTATTATAACTTGTGGAAGAAAGATGAAAAATGACAAACTTACTGGTTTTGTAATTATCTCACTCTTTTAACAATTTAACTACAACGGCTGTAGTAATATTTATTTTGTGTTATTATCTTCATGATCAAAAGTACAAAATTACTAAAACACTCTTTTAACAGTAAAATTAAAATAATATGAAAATAATAATTACTAAACAAATAAATAAATTGATAATCGTGTAATATACAGTTTCCTTCAACCCAGCTGTGGGTGCCATGTGTAAGATATACTTATAAAACTCAGCATGTAAAATAAATTATTGATAACTTAATTCATTCATAAAAAAAACTTCATTAAAAATTACAATGAAGATCACTTGTAATAAGTTGTACTGTTCAAATTGTCATAATTCTGTAATGGGAGCTAAAACTATTCTCATCTACGGAAGTAAACAATTCAAGAGGTTTAAGTTATTTAAATAATATATATTATTATTTAATAAGTAACTATTACCTGCGGCTTAGTACTCAAATTCGATAGGCGATGAGCAGTTCTAGTTCGAATGAATTATATTTCACCGGCAATTTTCAGTTTACCTTCCTGCCACGATAAAAAATAGGTCTGTACAAAATACTTCTGTACAAAAATAACTGCGACGGGTTTCATAACAGTCTTTAAATTATAGTAAAATTTGGATAGACCCTTGATCTTCATATCCGCATTACATTACTTTCCAAAGAATCCATAATTACTATGAAATAAATTGTACAGTATAGTATTGAAACATTTAACTGTGCAATAAAGTATTATACATTATTTAATCCAAAACGTGGATGCCCAAATATCACGAAACGACGTCACTAAGGTCGGGAAGTAATCAAGCAAGATTATATAACCCTAAACATGAAATAGTTTAAACATCTCAATTCTAACCACAAAGTTAGAAAGTGTAAGAGGAGTAAAGTAATAAGACAAAACCCAGTAGCACGTACTGGGACAGATATAAACTGTGAGAGATAGAGATATTCTACTCTCACAGGTTACTTCATCTGGATAGATATAGATTATTTGTACACGATTTTTATACGCCTGGAATTTGTACAAACGGCATTATGTACTGACTGGTAGGCAAACAGTGTATATGTAACTAACACTTCTTTCATTTTTTATTATAAAAAGAACAAATTTTTCTGTTATTAATAAAGCAAATATGAAGAGCATTTAGTTATTTACATTTTTCTAAATTAAACTTAAGAGAGAAAACGAGAGGTATGAGAGTTCATAATTTGAGAACAATTAATTACAAGAATTACATAAAATTAATTAATTAAGTAATTATATTACATGAATATTAATCAAACTATTCAATACATGATTACTTTCCAAACAATAAAATTAATTTATCTTCGTAACATAAGCTCTACCGGTACCACCAAATTTACTATTGTCTTGCACTACACATATTTATTCCCGTAACCTTTGTGAAACTAGGAAAGCTCTAAGGGTTCAAACGTTATGCTGCAGTAGTTCCAAGCTGTATGGTAAAGTTCTGCTCCAGATACGGCACGAAACGGCTTCAGTTATTATCTATGTTCTGGTTTGAAATATATCAACACCGTGCTACATTCATAACATATGAATATCTCAGGAACATAATTATTTACTTATGTTATTAAATATATTCGTTGTTGACGTTAATATTTCTATTATGTAAATAATAGTTTTCAATTTAACCCAATATATAAAGATATTGTAACTGCTTCTACGACAGAAATTGAGGATAAAATATGTATAGCCTATGTATAAATAACAGATTTAAATCATTACAAACTATTATCTAATTTTAATGTAGTATATTTAATTTGTCGAAATAAAAGTTTGTCATTTCAATAAACGTATAAATAAAATTGTTTTAGTGAAACACATTTTCTGCCAGGGTATAATATAGTTTCAAGGGGACATCGTTTCTTGCATAATAATTTTAGAATTAATGACTTTTCTAATACTAAATAATTTAATATACGTAATCATCAACAGTAGTAATAAGTAAAATAAAAGTGTTCACCGAATCTGAATATTTGGTTCAATTTCATATATGTCTTATTTCAGTAATGTATGTAACCGTTTTATACAATAACTAAAATACAATGAAAGCCACAAAGTTCAAATTAATCAAAACTTTGCACAATTTTTCTTGGCTGGCCTACAAAATTGTAATGTATTTGTACAATTCAAAATTAGTTTGCATGATGTTTTGAACAGACAACACAATAAAAACAATATGCGGTCAATAAGGGGTTAAAACTAAAAAAAAAGAGTTATGATACATATTACATATTTTACAATGAAAATAGTTTTAGAAAATCTGGTGATGTAGCTTGAAGCGACCTTCGGTAGTAAATTATAAGTTATATGGAGTTATAAATTGTTCATGATTATCCTCCTCATCCTCAGGGATGTCATGTCGTAAAGTCTCCCTTTAAACTGTCTTGATCTACATTGGTGACTGAACATGCCCTGCAGATAAATGTGACCTTTGACAGCTGGAAAAATATTTAAAATAAAATGGGGAATATATGTATATTCTTTGTAAATTAATTAACAAAGGAAAAACTTATGTAAGAATTAAACTCTTTCGATAGAAAATAATGTTACTAAGTTTTCAGTATTAATTAAATCTTGCTTCTGGCACCATTGAAAATGTATATCTTTGGATAATAATTTTCAATATTCTGCATGAGAGTATTAAGTATGCAATGTTTATTTCAAGGGATAAAATCTTCACACACTTCCTATTCCAAAGCTATCCCCTCCATCACTACTTCCTAGTCAATCCAGCCGGTCCGAAAAGTTCTAGTTTGCGTGTGTGTATGTACCTTCAAGTGGATATGTTGCACCAAAATTGATCTATTGAATAATAAGGTACAGCTGTAAGTCATGATTCTTTTTCTTGTTTCAGATCGATAGATTATTATAAGGGCTGAAAGTGGATGAACTTTGATCAAAGTAGGCTTCTCAGACCTACGTATGCCTATGAATATATTTATGGATCGGGAAAAAAGCTCTTGGAAAATATTGCTAATCGAACCAGAAGTGCAACTATACTTGCAAAATCAGAAAAAAGTGTAAAAGTTTAACTTCACGAAGCCTGTTACGGGAAGATTGGTCACATTCTTGGTTATATAATTTACACCAGTCTAATATTGCAGGATATATTGATGCACATTGGTAGTTAAATGTCATATCCTATTATTATTTATTATCTGAGCGTTAGCGAAGACTATCTCTCGAGAGCTGGAAACAATTCCATTTTGACTCTATCTCTATCTCATTGTCTGCACGTAAAATATCTCGAATTCTTTGTTCGAAGTTTATTTTTGACGATGGAGGAATTGTGAAAGAAAAAAAGGATTTTTCCGGACATTTGCCATCGTTCAGTGAAACAAGAAATCAGTAACACTACGTTTCGAGATCTGCAATCTGATCTCTTCTTCGGGTAAATAACTAACCTAATACATAATTACAAACTAGGTTAAAATAAACAAATCTTACCAAAGCGTTGTGGCACGCCTAAGTCAGGAATAACAACCAACATGTTGTTTGTCAACTTCACGAACTCCAAAAACATGCACTTAATAAAAGACTATACACAACACTAATCATTAAACCTGAACTACGGAATACAGGTCACAATACGCCTCCATTCGTCTACTAATCACCTACGATTGACCAGAGGGCACTTGCCAATAGCAATCGTCACGGCAGACAAAAAAGATGGCGGAAATAAAAAGGAAGGGGGAAAGGAATGGGCCCTTTCGTTATTATAGGTTTATGCGAGATGAACTTCTTAAAACCATATTGTGACTCCGCATTGGTTGATTACAAATATCTGGTCCGTTTGATACTTTATAAGACTGAGGTCGATGATGATGCTTGTCTTGCTATAAATTTAGTTAATGGTTTAACTATCATTTTCTGATAATCATTTTAGATTTTGGCACTTTATCCATAGAGTGGAGTGAAAAATAATAGGTTAGAGTCAAAGTTAAAAGCCGGGGACCGTATGTTAGTAACTGAATTTATTACAGCAGTGTTTAAATAACAACAATACAACTAAATTATTATTATTATTTGATGTGAATGTATAATGAGGCAAAATATGTATAGAGATTCTCATCTGTACACTTACAATGTTGCATGAAGCTTAATTTCTATATAGAAAATGACGGTCCAACCATGAAATTTGAATTGGCGTTATTGAATGCAAACACAATTTCCCTGTTTGTCTATATGTACGCAGGACTAAATAATTAAATTTGCTAAATACAATTGAAGTTTTTATGCAAACTTAGCGAAGTCAGTTACGAATCATGTGATTTCCAAAATATAAAATCTAAAATAATGGCAGTTTTAATTTTTCAATTAAAATTCCTAAACTCTTAATCGTCATCACAAAATAAACAAGAGATATAATTTTCTTTCAGTAATATGTTATTCCTAAACGTAACTAATATTCTTATGTATAAATAAGAATAACAAGCAATAGTTTCTTAAAACAACCACCAAACTATGGAACATGTTAAACACAAACATGAAATCAATTATGGGTAATTTTAAAGATTAAACATACGAACTAATGCTGTTTAATAACTTTAATAGTATAAACGAGCTGGAAGAGTTTACTGGTACAGGACCACACTGTCTTAGCCTACTTAAAAATTTAACTAATTCTTAAGATGAATGTAACTATCGGAGTCAGTTTGACACGGTTACATTTCAAGATAGTTTCTAAAACGAATAGCTGGTTTAAAGCTCCAGTAATTGAGTTTTTTATACGAAATGTTTACAAGTTTATTTTCTACTACTAACTTATCAACGAGTCAATCTTTTATGTGTAGCTATTTTACAAGCAGGAACAATGACAAGGCCGAAGATTTCGAAATTCAAACTCAAAAGCAGAAGCTGAACAGGAAAGTTTTAATCTTTGAAAGTGTTCAAGAGTATGTCAGATACAAGGACTCGAGTACACTGACAAGGTGTTCAGTAACAATACTGCAGAGTTGGCATGAAACAAACAACAGACATTGAGACAAAGGGCTTCCCTTTCTCCTTCTGACAAGCAGTTGTGATAACCCGTTTCTGTAATCAACTCCTTGGTCGTACCTGTTTTGAATTATGTCGGTTTATTTACTTTAATATTATCGCCGTTATTAAAACAAAGACCTCAATAAGCCAGAATATCAATTGGTAACGACATTTTTTCAATAAAACTTCAAAACAAAACACAACATTACGAAAGATAGCAATCACAATCACTGCGAAACATACGCTCAGCTGATCAACAATGATCAGCTGATTAAATATCTAGGCTATCTCGATTCTACCATCATACGCTCAGCTGACCAAATATGCTCAGCTGTCTATGCATATATAACGAATCGTTCTAGAAAAGGGGTTACTGATTACGCATTAAAACAGTAAGTTTGGGATGCTATTCTAACAATAACGTACCTACGTCAAGATTCGTCCAAGTATGCGGTGTGAGTTCAATAACGTTATATCGTTAAAACACTTTTTTGCGAAGGGATAAGGGAATTTTAAACAATTGACCATTTTAATGTTAGTTAAGTCTCAAGGGCCGTAATTTATTCTCTTATTTAGATGTTAAATATGTTTTATTACATAAGGTAAGCATACGCATAAAATCAAAGACTAAAATGTATGGCAATCAAATAAAAAAATATTAACTAATATCAGAACTATGTATACGTCAAAACTATTAATTATTTTTTATAGAATATAAATGTAAAGTTTATAATGATAAGAATAAACCCAAAAAATGTCACTGCATAGAATCATGATTACTACACCACACATGTCATATGAACCATGGAAGGTGAGAGACGGGAGAAAAATAAATATTATAAATAACAAGCTATTAAAAATGATTATTTCGAAGTTTTTACAGAAATAACTGGTATAGGATAAGTGATCTACAGAAATTATTTATCATCTGCACTCAGAATTCCAAAACTGGAGAATCACTTTTACGATTTAAAATTTTATTATAAGTAATAAACACTGAACAAGGAGTAAAAGGTATGACGCAACGTAACTACAAAGTAGCACGTTCCTGGACAGCAGTAAACTAGGAGAGATGTTCTACTTTCACGGATTACTTTGCACCTCGTTGTAGGTCCAAGACTTATCGAAAACACCTTCACTTTTTACGATACAGTATATTCCTACTCCTGCTATTCACAAGTTTTATTCCATGTACATTCTTTTAAACTTTCTTTAAACCTTTAAACTAAACAATACATTGCAACGGAAATAATTCACTAAAAGTATACCGCTTCTGGAAAAGTTTACTTCTGAGGACAAGGATTCTCAACACAATAGCTGTACAGTTTCATAGAAGTTTTTTGAAGCTTTGAATAACCTTAGTCTATTATGCACAAACTGTCTCCATATAATATTTGGAAAGAAAATATAATTTTAAATAAAAAAAAATTCGATTCGAATTGTACGTTTAAAATTATGGTTTACACAATTTAAAACCTTTCCATTGTTCTTTTGCAAACAGGAAATTCTTTAACAATTAATTTTAAATGTCTCGTTGAATATACAGGGTGAAAATTAAGTCTGGAACCTCTTTTTTAATTTTTGAACCACAATAGAAAGAAATACCAAAGTTCACACGTGCTTACTGGTGATAGTAACGCACACATCTGCCCAATTACCGACCGGATAATCCCTTTGGGGGGCTGTCCACAAGGAGTCAGACAAAATTATTAAATAACAGCAAGTTTATAGGTATCAAATTAAAGGTCTTATTTAGCAGAGTACAATGCCGCAAACCGGGCTTCAAAAGGTGGATTCATTCAGTAGTTATGGCTGTTTGAATTTTAAAACTATTGAACAATTGTTAAATTATTAAGTATTACAAGTAAAAACCAATTTTTAAGCTCCTGTGATCAAAGAAAGTGTTCAAAATGTTCCCCTCCCATCATCTGACAATGTAGTAATCGAAGACAGGAATCAATAATTATTACCAATAACACAACTACTGTTAGAATGTGAAAGTGGCTCATTGGGTTTTCTCAAAGAGTGAACTTTTACCCCCAAGTGAACTTTGACTGCAACCGTTGTTATCTGTAATTTTATTACAAAACATTTTGAACCTTTAATTTGATACCACTTGACCTATGCTGCTATTTAAGAATTTTGTCTGACTCCTTGTGGACCGTCCCCCAAAGGGATTATCCGGTCGGTAATTGGGCAGATGTGTGCGTTACTATCACCAGTAAGCATGTGTGAACTTTGGTATTTTTTTATTTTGTGGTTTAAAAATTAAAAAAGAGGTTCCAGACTTAATTGTCACCCTGTATTTACATTCCAAACTAATTTACTGTTTAAAGTGGTAGTGACTACACTTTTAGCAGCAAAATTTAAATCTGGCCTTCCTTTCCTCTACTTATAAATTTGAACTTGTTTCAGACATCTTTATACTTCACCTGTTATATTTACTATTATAAAGGTATTGTTATTATCATGTTTACTTTAATCGAACGTATAATATGGATAAGGATAACCAAAAGATTAACCACAGGTATGGAACTTTAGCTGGAATGTTTTTTGTTGGTGTTGAAACTATTTTATATGTGCAAATATTTTTGTATTTATTTATTATTGTTGTTATTGATTTAGAGTATTTATTATATAAAGAATTACATTTAAATTACACTTAATACCAATATTTTAAGTTATCAATTACTGGTTACTATAACTTATAATTTGTTCTTATTACTTATCATATTTTTTATTGTTATTTATTATGTTTTTAATATATTTATGCTTTTTGATACATTTTTATACTGTTTAAGTAGTAAACACAATTCCCCTGTTAACTATTATAATTTAATACAATATTATTATTTTATATTAGTAGATGTTCTTTTAGTAAATTGTTCTAAAGTGTGTATCTTATCTATCATCATTACTGAACCGGTACTTATAAGTTTTAATACATAGTTGTTTTTAAAACGGGCTGATATGCAAAATAGATCCGTCCATAATCCCGTGGTAATTTAACTTTTAGCCTTTTTAACTACGGTATCCTAAAGTGAAAGGTACACGCAAGTAAAGTTTGCCTGAGGAAAGAAGAAGCAATAAAACAGTGTAAACGAAAGATAACTAGATTAGGATACACAAAGAGTAAATACGTGACAGCAGTCCCCTACAGTTACAAGTTGCTTTTATCTCATACAAGACCAAAAGATTTTTACAGGATGTAAAGTACTAACTTCTATTGGTTCTTGTGCTGTAATTTAATTTAGGAAGGTTGTAAGTATTAAGGTTGTAGGAACGTAAAAGGAAACTCAAATGCGTATAAATAAAGATATATAATTTACATTGATTTTTAAAAATATATACTTAATCATAATAACAGATTTTAAAATTGCGTAGTAAAACATATTAGAAAGAATTATACACAAGTAGATTTATTTATACAGGTTATTTCTGTTACAGATTGCGTTGTAAATTCTGTTTTACAACAGACAAGCATTGCTGGAAATCGTGGCATTGTTTTTTCATCCGTGCGATAACTCTTGATGGAAAAGTTCTATTGACTTGAAACGTCTACCTCAACATGTTTTATTTCAACCTGTTTCAAACTGTTTCACTTCCAACAATATAGATTGAATGAGAAGGTCAAAATAAAGTTACAAATTAAATGCAAACATTTTCATAGTTGTATTACAAGCACGATTGTACCGAAATAATTGCAGAAAAAACAAACTTGTAAAGAACTGGGTACTGTCAAATATCATTGTAATATGTATCGTTGTAAAGCATTTGATGAAGATACCTTGTTAAATGGAACGTAAGCCTTTCGTTATGTTCTGTTGGATCCTTCAACAGAAATACTCCTTTGCATCGAGCTATTATTATGAATATCTACTGTTACATAGGCACTTAAATTGAGAGCCAATAAGTGCCTTCCGTCCGTTATTTTATTTTGTTGTTTTGAGTTAAAAGAGGGCTTCAGACAAAAATGTGGTGTCAGAGTAGCAGAGCATGGTTTAGTGTCGGTGGAGTTCAGTTTTTCGTTTTATTTCGGCAAAAATGAAAAAATTGAAGCATGAATGTATTGAAATTTTTCACTTAAGTTTGCTTATTCTTCTGGTGGCTTCCTCCTACTGAAAACATGTTTTTCGTACTATAATAACAGTGTTTGATCCAAATTTGTATCTCAATGTTTGCTTTAGTATACGGATACATGTAATTTATAAATATAAACCAATATATATATGAATGAAGGCACCATTTTTTTTAAAATTACCTCGTCTTTGCATTTTATCTGGTTAAATCCTAATGTTTTGGCATTTGGTGTGTGACATTGAGTGTGTGATACTAATTTTTACGAACAGTTTTTTTAACAACAAAGTGGTAAAGTAAAACTTCGTATGTATTGGGCAGACCATAAACTGAACAAAGATTGTATGAAGAGAGTAACAGTATTAACATATCGTCCAAAAATCTATAAATATGTACAATTTTATAAAAATATCCTTTGGTGTACATGTTTAAGTAGGCTGTAAACTGTTAAAACTTGTTTTTAGAATAAGCTGCTATCATTATTTTGAAAATAGTGTCATATCATGTTACGTGTTATTTCATTAGTTTTAGCTGATATTTAGAACATTTCTCATTAACAATACCTTTTCATAAAAATATTTCAAGCTCTTGTTTATATCTTTTATTCAACAAATTACCATCGGCAATTATATTTATCTAAGATAATTTTACAGAAATTACAAAACTATTCTCTACATAACATATTTATGACCCTTATAAATAGGAATACATAACTATTTATTAAGTACAAAACTAATTGGAACAATTTCATAAATTCTGAGTTGCATAATAGTTTTACACAATATTCAGTTTACTTATAATTTAATATAATAGTTTTGTGTCATGGCTAAAACATTCCTATTTGCTAAAGTTACTATCCACGTTTTGTTGAAATTTTCTAGCTAACGAAGGTAAAGGTAAAAGGAAGCCTCATCAAAAGTTAGACCTTGTTTTCTTAAGAAAGAACAATTCCCATCAGAGATCAATTAGTTCCACTGTCTGCTAGAGATGAAGCTCGCTGTCTCCGCCAATAACACCTTTGTTCCACTTCGAAGCTGTTTCTCGGGTAACCTGTAATAGTATAATTGGTTTATAAACTTCCTTATTTTATTGCAAGTCCCGTAATGAATTCCCCAATAAAATCAATTATCTTATATAAATCAATAATAGTAGGTAATTATCAAGCCAGTTAGATAAAATTCCATGCATTATTCCAAAATGTGTTATGTAAAGATCAACTATAACCTTTTATAAATTGAAAATACGTATTACACGGTTTTATAAAATAATAATTTAACGTGTACAGTATGAAAGTTTTCAGTTTCAAAACGTAGACTTTGTAGTACACATAAAGTGTTTGTACAAGTACATGTAACTGGGCGTTTACATTTTCTTTAGTCAGTTGTTATTTTGTACTTTAGTAGAATTACTTTGTGCCAATATATTGAAGTCATAATTTTCCTCATAATTTAATATATTGAAATGTGGGAACTCTATAAACCAATATATGTGTAATTCCTAAGCACACCAAATCATTTTTCTGGAAATATTCATATAAGTATCATCATAATCTGGTTGAGGCGTAATACAACTCATATTCGATAATATAGGTGGAATATAGTACCCTTGTATTTCAAACTAGATATATTTCTTGTTTTTTAAGTGGATGCCAATTAAATAAAATATTTTGAGTTTTAATGCTTAGTTATACTATATTCTTTTACAAAATATCATCGACTTGACTTGATTGTTTACTTATAATAGTTTTGGGTTGGTTATATACGAAAATTAAATTTGGTTTATTTCTTCTTTGTTAAGTAAAACTGTGTGTATTGTAACACACATAGAAGGACCGCTCGATGTTGATTCGTTGATTACCGTGAAGAACTTATCCAGCTATTATAATTTTGAGGTCTTCCAGAAAAATTTGCGTTCTTCAACGGAGATAATAATATATAGTTTGTTTTAAAAGGTTTATTATTGCCTGCAATTTATTGAAAAGTATTGCATTATGGACCTGTCAGCTACTGACACCCACCGTAACTACTAAATAAAAAATTCAATTCTGCTCTTAAACGAGTCATTGCAGAGGGTAAATGGTTGGGCCTTTTCCAAAATATCCAATTCTTTGAAATTTTAAAGACATGTTATTCATTTAATTAAATAAACTACTATAATAGTTTTTCTCTTATAAAACCCTTTCTTAATGAAACATATTAGAATTTGTTTAACTCTATGAGTAATATGCTTAAGAGTTGAGCTCTTCTAACTGTAAAGTATTATTTTGAAATAATAAGTTTAATACTTATATTGAAGAATAAAGGTGTGCAGGAAGAATAAATATTTCTATAGTTACCTTTCATTAATACTTATACCTTGTATTGCAAAGGCATTACTTCTTAGTTTGATTTATTGAGAAGACACAAATCACTGATTAGTTGACAATTTATTTGCACTTTGTTTATTATAAAATGTTGTCTATAGGGAGACAAATTATAAATGAGGTAATTACAAAAAGTAATATTCAACCCATAATGACTTTTCTTATTTGTGTGCGGAATTATATGAGTTACATTTCAAATCCTTGAAAGAAGAAAACTTAAAAAATTTGACCTTTTTATTTTTTAGCATTTATAAGTGTTTGTTTGAGTTCCCAAGACTTACGTATATTACTAGACTTTACTAAACTTTTACTAAACTACAATAATTTGCAATCTCTATTTTATTCTGTTTTATCCGTCTTGTATTTAAATGAAATGCTAAGAAGCACCGAGATTTAATGCAACAGTAGTTTCAGAACAGTTCTAAAATACAGACAAGATAAGGCCAAGATCTGCTCTTAGTAGTCCCGGCTAATGTTAGTGTTCCGGTTGATAAGAGAGCATTACCGCATGTCAATCGTACATCGCTTAGGAGCTGTTACAGAGGTTTGCGTTCTTGCTACTAATATATTTTTATTTTTATTCTTTCCTCGTAAATTAATCACTTTGAAGTTTTCAGAAGTTGCATTCAATATTTGGGTATACGTCCGTCATCATTATGTAAAATAATTTATTAATTAAGGCTTTGAAAACAAGAATGATTAAAAACAACGGAGAATACAATATAAATAATGTAATTCACCAATATAAATGGGTTGAAGTATATGGCCAAACCAAATAATTAGTGTCTGAGAATCAGAATTCTATAATTATTTTTTTTTAGTTTTGATAGTTTTAACGAATTGGATTTATTTATTAACTTCCATGGCTTGAACGCTGTATTTTAGGATATCTTTGATAGTTTAAATAGATGTGTAGTTTTTCACCTATTTCACCTAAGTCCTTAATATGAATGTTATTTAATACTTGTCTAATTCTGATTATCTTTTATCAGACGATTAGTTTTATTCAAATAAGTACTTGTACACTAATAATGAACTATTAATACTATTACAATATGTTGGAACATAATTTACACATCGGAATGTGTGTAAAATGTAATGCATTAATGTTTTAATTATTAGATAAGACGATTCTTGCAATAAAATATATTCAACAGTATACAGAATCAAACACTAAAATCTATGCAAACACCGAAATCCATGACGTTGTCTGGATAAATAATAAAAATAAAAAGCAAGTAAGAAGGAGGAAAGTAAAACATATAAATATGTTGAGAACAGAAAGAGCTTATATGTGACAGCAATATCCTTAAGCAAATGTTGTTTTTCCCTGGCATACAAATTAAAACAAAATTGTATTTATAACTTCGCTGAGAATATGTTAATTTCTAACCGTTGTTTAAATTTAAATGAATGTAAAAGGGTAATGTTATTCTTTCTTTTACTGTATTTTATGAATATAAGGGTGGATTTAAATGGGTTTTTTCTTACCGTCTCTTTTTCTTCTAAACCAATGTAATGTAAATATGTATTTTTGTTCTTTTACTGGTCACTGAACATTTCATAAAAGCACTTCGTGGTATTATTTATTAAATATTAACCTATTTAAATATTAATAGTAAATAGTTCTATCATCTCAAGATTTATGTAGTCTTCGGAATTATATTTTAACATTGAAGCATAAGGTATATACATGTGAGTAGTATAGGTGAAATAGACAATAAGTTTAGGTAACCCCATTTTTGGACGATATTATCGGGAAGTGTTATCATGAGAGTAGTGAGGGTAAGTCGGGCGATGGTTCTGGGTGTAGACGTGGGCGCCATATTATTACTGATTGGGAGCTGGAAAAAATCAATTTCTCTTTGTCTTTCCGCACGGTATTTAGAAAACGAACTAACTATAGGCTTGAAATTGTGCATGAAACTTAATATCTATATGAGGAACATAGAGTGGAATGATGGTGCATGTCACTCTATTGTATATGACAGAGGGTTAAAATATTTATTACGCTTTGCTCGATGTTCTCTTTCATACCAGCATTGCAAAGAAGGGAATAGTTACATTTAAACCTCGTTTTGAGGTCCATGATCAATTCTAGGGAAGTCTTTAATACGCAAACCGTACTCACATTGACTTAGGAAAATTTCCAAAGCTTAATCTTTCTATATTCTTTCAAGGAATCATTTGCAGGTACTGACTTTATAATTAACCTACGTGTCAGTGACCATGTTCGTTTGCATCCAAATTACAGGCCTAATTATCAAAGTAATGCTTTGAAGTATTAGGCTGCTGGCAAATATTGTACCTTTCCAGTAATACATAACAAAGGTGTATGAAAAATGTACGTGTTGGTGTTTCATGTTTTATTATAAACTTTACAGCTCATCTGCATAATGGTGGTTAAAAGCTATGCACATGAAATGCGGTTAGTAGAGTTCAGAGAAACGCAGTTACTGATGGCGAGAGAAAAGAAGAGACCTGGATTCTGGCCTATCTGAAATTTGCAGGCGCTACTAGTAGTATGTTGCCGCGCCTTGTTTCGTAATTCCATTATTGTTTCACTGTTCCATTGCTATGATAAACAATTCGCAGGATTGGCTGTGGGGCGAAGCGCCTGAAATTATCGCGCGGCAACACACTAGTACACAGCTGTGCGCCGGCACGAGCCAGGTCTCTTCTTTTCTCTCGCCAACAGTAGAAAGGTACGTTAATGAATGACAATACCATTATGTGTGTTTGAGACCAATTAAAATTAGGATCTCTAAAGAATGACATAAGTGGCTGAGCGTCAGTGAAGCCTATCACTCGAGGGTTTAAAAAATGCGGTCTGATTGTGCGCATATTTATATATCTATCTACATGATAACACGAGGATGAACAGACCTATTAATTAGACATTTTCATGAAGCTTCACTCATGACATGATGGTGCGTAGCACTCCATGGGATTCGTCTCAAAGTTAGTGATCATTGGTTACATTAGTGTTAAGAGCAATGGGTAACGAGAAAATCACAGAAATTGAGAATACACAAATTTACAAGCAAACTGTGTAGAATCATATGAAATTTTGACATATTTCACAGTAACACACGCTGTCTAATGCTGAACACTTAACATTTTCCACGCTACCTCAGCTGTAGAATTGCATTTTACCTCAGCTAAACTTCAAAAGAGAAACGGGCCAAATCCTACTTTTTTATAGAAAAAAAAAATAATGATAAATTCGAAAAAAATATTAGTTCCCTGATTAAGCATGAATAAAAAACATATTGCATATGAATTTTAACTAAATTTAATATATAATAATAATTTTTAGTCCACTGATAAAAACTATAAGTGTTAATAAATGTTCTTAAAATTACTTCAATAAGTACTTTCAAAAATCAATGGTTCTCAATTTAGTTAATAAGGGAATAATACTTCAAAACATATACATCAAAAATATTTGGACATTGAAAACACTGCTATAAATGAAGACACCAACGGCGCTGCTTACTATATAAATTGACACGACTCCTAAATTGCCACGTTTAAGGCAATTGGGATTTGGGATCTCCATATAAATTACAAGGTAGGAGTACACCACTCCACGTGTCACGCAACAAGGCTTTGGAAATTTGTCCAAGTCACTGTGACTACCTGTTTCCATAATCAAAGCTTTCATGGAATTGCTCCTGTAACTCAAAACAAGGTTTGAAAGTAACTATCCCCTTATTTGGGTTGCTGGTATGAAATAGAATATCAAGCAAAGACTTTATCACTTTTGGATCATATCTTGAACACTATCGTGCACTCAATTGAACACCTATTGATACAATGAAAATATTTTTTTACCAATATTACTATATATTTTGTATTATAGGTGTCTCTGATATAAAAACGAGTAAATAGTTCATTTTGAGCTTCTTCATCTCCAACTGTTTTCTTTCTCTTCGGATGAACATGAATCCAGATTCCAGGATTCCACATTCAAATCGGTGACAGCGTCAGATTTCAGACGATGGACTAAGATGAATACATAATTAAAATATGTTAATCTTATGTTAATATATGTTAAGTTAATCTTAAAATTGACTTTGAATTAATACTTACCACAATAGCTTTGTTACGTGTAAAATTACTTGCACGGACTGGAATTCCGATTATTATTTGCAGGGCAAGTACGCTATCACTATACCGCAGAGTATTTACAGTTTAGGATTCGATTATTTTGTATTTGACCATTTCTGTTACATATGTGTTAACTAATAACTAATCTAATATATGATCGAAAGATCACATACCTTTAAAATTACTTATAATCATCATGAAATTTGTATTGAAGGTAACAGAGTAATTTAATTTATTTACAGTAAAAATATGCTCAAATACAAAATTAGTATATAATTTATACATATATAATATAATACATTCGTAAAATAATTATAAGTCGTAAGAAGTAAGGGCTATGTGGTGATGTGGCAGCACACGCCCTTTATGTGTGAAATTCGGGTTTGAGTCCTGGCGGAGCAAGTACTTTAGTGACTCAATCTGTATTGAAATTATATATAAGATATATAAATATACATATTTTGATAATACTTTCATATTTTAAAAGTAATTAAGATAAATATTTTTTTAACTAAACATATTAATTAACAAGTGCAATGAAGGTAATATGGGGTAAAGTATTTTATCAAAATTATCGGTGATCTGTTGCAGGAGATAAAATTAATTGTGTTTACTGAAGAAAGAAATCCAGTGTGTGGTTTATTTCAATTCTGAGTAATTTAAATATGGAAATCAAAATAGAATTTGATTTTAGTTCCATTTATTTGTTTTATTTGTGTATGTGTTTGAATGAATACACTTAATATTAAACGTACAGTAATTTCCGATTATTACATTTTTCAGTAGAATAAACAATCAAAGTTTGTTTTATTAATAAACTTGTACAGTGAACGGTTTGCTTAACTTTAATTTAACTGGCTTTATCATTATTAAACTTTAATTATATATATATATATATATATATATATATATATATATATATATATATATATATGTTATTAACATAAGTTATTAATATTAAATAGAAGGCCTCGATATTTAGTAGTTATACACAAAAGTATTGCAATATTAGAATTTAATACGTTATTTAAAATTTTACGACTGATCAGTATTTACTCATCACTAAAAAATGATAAAATTATATAAAGCAAATAGGAATGCCCATAAGTCAGGATGCAACAAGCAAAAGTTGCCTGTACAACCAATGTGCAGTAACAGAAGTAACCAAGGGTGATTGCATAACTCTATACATAGTAATTTTACATAACAATTTTAACCACAAGGTTGAAAATGTAAGAAGAGTGAAGTAAGAAGGCAGTACACAGTAACACGTACCGGGGTAGCAATAACTAGGAGACATGGAGATATTGTACTTTCACAGATTACTTAATCTGGAAATATATACTCTTGCACACTATGACGTTGTTTGAACACTATAGTACAGGGCCAGTTTTTATTGAGTTTTACCTGAACAATATATATATATATATATATATATATATATATATATATATATATATATATATATTTGTCAGTAACTGTTTAAGTGTCAGAATTTAATTGAAAGTGTAAGATTTAACTCTAGCGTAGATAATATACGTACCTGAAGACCGATATAGGGTTCAATCAATAATCGAGATGCTCTGAAAATTATTTAAAGAATTTCTGATATTAATATCAGAGAATGTACAGTATTGCTGAAATCTTTACAGTTTTCGGCCGTTTGTTAAGAACATTTAATATAGGTTTTCGTAAAACACACAAACTATATACTTGTGTAAACTTGCTATTCAAAACCTAATGATGAAGGTCGTCTGGTGGGAAAATTTTTTGATATTTGATATAAATTGAAGGCACTACCCTAATTATGTTTATAAAATACTACTGGAATTGAAACAGTGTTATCTGTTGTCATATTGTCTAAAAAATATATCTGATACACTCATAGATCCTTTGCCTTGTTTTGTTCCTTACTTATATTTTTAATTACTACTTTTTATTATAATCGACAAATTTTGAGATGTCTGGTCTTACTATGTGTTCGATCTTGTCAGGTGTAAAGATTTTTACCTTTTTTCTGATATATGTATAATGCTTATAGTACATCTTCCGCGTTTTTGGATTTTTTATTGCAGCAGAGTGTTTCAAAGTAAAGGTCTTAGTCAAGGACGGTTATGCTTACAGAGTAGCATATGACCACTGGAAGAGTTGTGATTAGATTCTCGGAGGGCAGAAGAAGACCAGAAGGTGGTCGAGGAAGAAATACATTTAAGAGAGATGGCAATTTTCAGAATTTCTAAGAGTCAATACTCGAGAAGAAATACTCCATGTACTTGTCAAATTTGAGCCAATATACAGAATTTTAATTAGAGTAAACTTATTGCTAGCTCAACCAATACAGCAAAGTACGCCGATGGTCAGTTTATATTTCTGTTGTAAAAAGGCCAAGGTCTCTGCAAAAAATAGGAATGTTGAGTAGCAAAAACGATTAGTTGAAAAGTCACCGCCGCACCAGTGGCGCATATTGGCTGTCCCTGTCCATTCGCCCAATTTGTTTGTAAACTTGGCACACATTAGCTAATACCAAGTAATCAGCTTGATCGTATGATGAGGCAGTTTCAAACGACTGGGTGTCTGCTCGAACGATACATAAACACTCCAAACAGCGCTACTTAAGCAGTCGACTGCTACATACTTTTATTTTACCGTTCAATAAGATGGTTAAAGATCATGTGAGTTTTAAAGATAAAAACAAATTTTTTATCGATGAAAATTACATCAGTATAGTCTTTAGATTAGCAAAAGCGATTTGGAGATGGTTAGAAAAATAATAATGGTTTTAATTATTTCATGTATTATATTAAAACTTCACCTTTAAAACCATTTTTATACTATTTTCAGACACATTTAATCAGATAATGTTTTTGTATCACTAAACGATGGAAAATGTCCGGAAAATCCTGTTTTATTTAAAATACTTCCATCGTCAAAAAAAATTGAAACAAAAAGATAATCCAATATATTGTATACATATACAAAAATGTCCGTAAAGCATATATTATCCATATTTGAAGAATAACGTACTATTAGAGCTCAAGTACAACATAAAAAAACTTCTTATATTAAATTATATAGTAAATAAAATATTTGTAAATTATTAAATCTGATTTGTCATAGTAAAGTAGCATCAACTGGTATCATTCTTTAGTTAGCTATCTATTCTTTAGTCACATTACACATACCTACTATCATCTAAAACTAGGAAAGCTATAATAGTTCAGACGCTATGCTACTGCAGTTCCACGCTATATTGTAAAGTTTTGCTCCAGATACGGCCAGTAACATCTCAGCTAATATCGGTGTTCCGGTTGGAAATAGGCCATCAGCGCGTTATATCCATTATCTCAGGAATATATTTATTTACGTTATGAAGTATTTTCCTTGGTAATGGCAACCCTTATGTTATGCGTATAATAGTACTCTCTTGAACCCATTGCTTACAATTTTTATAGCTATTAACATGTGTTTGAAAATTAAGATTATAAAACAGGAAGGATTAACAAGTTGCTATCATTAATTTGAATCTAGCACATTAAAGCTGTAGAAACATGTAAAGTTGCTACATAGTTTTCATAGAAATCTACCTGCTCCAATCGTGCTCATGATAGAATTTCCGGGTTATTTTTAAATTTTCTACGATCATGATTTCCAAAAGTAACATAATCTGAAAGTTTTACATATATATAATTTTATTTATGATCCTATATAATGTAACGCGAGCTTGAGAAAACGGAAGCTGCAGTAACTCTAAAAATAGCCATAGGACAGAGTAAATATTGTAAAAAGACAATACTTTTGTCCTTAGCTTGGATGAGTTTTAACCAACTCAAAGTTTCTATATGTCACCATTCACATTCCAGTGAAACTTTTAATTTAACTAAGTTCAAAAATAAAGGAAAAAATTTACTTTTTAACATATTAGGTAATCATAAATATATTTTATTCTTTCACTTATTTCGATGTATTCAAGATTCTAAACCTAGGTTTCAAGATGGCACCATTTACATTTTTTAATGAATGCTTATATATATATATATATATATATATATATATATATATGTATGTATGTATAAGTAGTGATACATAGTGCAGCAAAATAGGGCTTACATCATCTGTCCATTTCCAATAAAAGTTTGTTCGTTCGTATTTTTATATCTAGAATGATTTAAAGATATGCTTGGAATGTAAAAAAAAACATGTTAATTCTAAGATTATAAAATCAGGATTATGTTTATCTCTCTCAAAGATAACTAAGACACTAATATTTATTCTGTAATTTTTAGGCAGATTTATTACAGTTTCTAGGTAGGTTTAAGTCGCGTTGAATGATTTTGTGAGCAATTAAATGCATGAAATATTTGTACTTATAACTTACTGTGCATAGATATTTTCCGTAATCAAATGAAAAATCTAAATATCAGAACCCAAATGTTTTCTATCTAACATGTGGTGACTGAAGATAGTTCTCCACATTGATAGTATTGTGACTTTGATTCCTATCAGTGTTTTGACGTTAATTGTCATTAAAAATAAAAATTGGGTGATTGTAATTTCATACGCAATTTTTATGGTTTTAAAAATTTAATTAAGAAGTCACAACATTATTGTTACAGCTTCAGTAGAAGAATATGTAGGGAATGTAAATCCGTTTTGAAAAACGAGCTGTTTGTTTTATAAGAAATCTTTTAAATCTGTTCAATCAACTCATTTTCATTTTTTCCAATATACTAGAGATATTTAGATAGGAAATACTTCATAAGTAACCGAAACTTTAATTTGAAATATGCATGTATTATTTAAGCTGTATGTATGTTGTGTGTTGAGAACAAAATGCAAACCGGCTACAATTCATCCTAAAATACTTATTAAAGTTACACATTTTTAATTCAAGTACAATTTAAACATAAAGTAAAGTAAAGTTTACTTTTACTTTACTTTACTTTTACTTTTACTTTTACTTTTTACTTTACTTTTTTACTTTTAATTTAAACATAAGTTTTATGCAATGGTAATGGTAATGCAGCTAGGAGTAAGAGAACTTCGCCAATATCGTTTAAGTTGTATGGAGATCTATGAGTTCGTGATTACTCTCTTCATCCTCAGTGGTGTCATATCGCAGTCTCCCTTTAAACTCTCTCATCCCTTATTAGTAACTGAATATACCCTTCAGATAAATGTGGCGTTTGGCAGCTGGGAAATATCTTTGTTATCATCGGGATTTTTCTTGAATCAGGGGTGTTGTTTCTAAAGGAAATTAATTAGTGAGGGGAAAGAACTTTCAGCATTTTTTAGAGCAAATTACAAAAAGAGGCCCAATTACGATAAAAATGTGTCTATGTAGTATTCTGATATATAATTAACATAGATGCTACATTTGTTCTAAATATGTCCACTATGTTCTGAGTAAAATCTTATTAAACACGCAAGCACTAAAACTTACAAATGTATATAAATCCAAACATCTTTCTTCACAAACTAACGTAATCATAATATTATTAAGATGGGAAAAAAATAATTTTAAAAGTAAATATACTGTCCTGTATATATATATATATATCTGAAATTAGAAAATCAAGGCAGTTGAATTCAATGACATTTTTTCATAATTTATTAAGTCTCTTATACAGATTTAATTTATGTCAGATTTTTATATTTCAGTTAAAAATGTCTGAAAAATGCCACTAGGTTGTCCAAAGCAAAATTAAAAGTCCAGCCCTAATTTTGAGATCCAATTTCCCATTTTACCGCTTTGAAATTTCAATCTACTACATTTTGTATTAGGCAAGAAAACTCACAATAAATACTTGCATAATTATTAAATATTTGGCACAGTCATACTTACTAATATTTGTAACATATTTATCTATATCCACATAATATTTAAATAAATAAAAAACACCTGTATATGTATGTGTAAATAGAACCTTATTTTATACTTCCAAATATATTTGTTACTCACAAAGGTAACAGAAAATCAATGTATGTAGGTATGCAACTGTACTGGAACTTATACGTAACATTATGGAATGGTTTAAGAGAAGTTGACGATATCACGGCTACAATAAAAAATGAACTATTTTATTTAATGGGGCTTATTTATTAAAATACATTTTTCATGATATGTGGACCCATTGATAGTTACATCGAATTAACCCCATATGTTTTTTGTTATTCAGAGTGTTATAATTACCCTTTTCATATTTCCCTCAAAGTGACCCAAATGTCGCATTTTTTTCAACAGCGCAAATTGTAAGTATAGTAATAATATTGACTTAACATACCAACTAAATTTGGAAGTAAAGATTAGTAGAGGGAGTAAAAGGTACAACGCAATACAAGACTACAAAGTAGTACGTATCGGGACAGCAGTAAACTAGGAGAGATGTTCTACTTTCGCGGATTACTTTGCACTGACATACTCGTTTTAGTTGCGAGACTTATCTCAAACATCTTCACTTTTACGGTTGAGTGCATTCCACTCCAGCTACTCACATTCTTATCCCTTGTACATCGTGGTGGCCTTCGATAAATTGTAACACGAATATTTCACCAAAAGTATTCCTTTTTCGAAATGTTTAGTCTCTCGAGGTAAAGGATTCTCACCCGAATGGGTGTACTGCTTCATAAAAGTTTGTTTATAGGCAATGGAGAACCTCAATTTATTGTGCACGAACTTTATCCGTGATTTGAAAAAGGTTGACTTTAATTCGGAACGATAATAGGTTGGATGCTAAATAAGCTACTAATCATTATGTTTTTATATTGTAACAACTGTCCGATGAAATTAGTAGATTATGATATTATTATTAACATTTAATTTAAAATAACGTGCCTAAAAAATATGTCCCTCACTTAGGAATTACGATGATGTGAAAATCATATGAACAAACAAAAAAATATCAAAATAAGCCGTCATTATTTAAAGGTTTGATAATGAAAAAATATATATGTAAACAATATTTCAACATTTTGATTTGGAGCTTCTGAATCATTCAAGAAATGTGTTTATTTACTTCATTATTCATTTTGTATAGTTCTATTGATCCATGTTTTTATTTTTATTACATTTTATAATTTTAATTCTGTTCAACACTGATTTAATTTTCATATTATCGCAAACAAAAAGCCAACATCTTGTCCGAGGATTTGCCGAAGTAATCTCAAATTCATCACCTTAAAGCTCTAGCTTTGATTAGATATGGTCTAATCCATTTCTTATCACACATATGTATTGTTATAATAAGGTTATACCTTTCCTTTAACGATATATCTGTACATATAGAATTGTAATAAATAATAGTTTAAAAAACTAAAAACACGCTTTTATAGCTAACCAAACTAAAAAATAGAAAATAATTTTTAGTTGCAAAGAGTTTATATTTTCGTAGTAGAAGGCAAAACAATCAGTCATAGTCAATCACCTCAAAATAAAATTATAATAAAATTTAAGTTATTAACAGAATACATTAATTCAGAGTAAAAAGCTTGGGGTGCTTCATATATTAAATATTACAATAATTCTATCGGTAATTATTTTTGAGAGGAGACTTTTGAAATGTAGTAAAATGCACCCCACGCTTTTTACTCTGAATTAATTTATTCTGTTAATAACTTAAATTTTATTATAATTTTATTTTGAGGTGATTGAATATGACTGATTGTTTTGCCTTCTACTACCAAAATATAAACTCTTTGCAATTAAAAATTATTTTCTATTTTTTAGTTTGGTTAGCTATAAAAGCGTGTTTTTAGTTTTTTAAACTATTATTTATTTTTCATTTTTTAGTTCGATTAATCAATTAGTTTCTTGTGGAAATGTGGTATTTCTTACGAATCATTCCGCAATCTCATCATTTCATTCAAAGCTTCACTATTGCATGGGGTATTTCCTGTTAACTTAGAGCAATCAAGTGCTTCAATCCGAATACCGTCTAAAGATCTTACTCGACTAAGTGCTACATAGGCTTGTCCAGCAGCAAACTATTGCGGCGCATAGATCAAGAATGTCGGGTCGGACAGGTTTTTGCCCGCTTGGTGCGTTTCTGTCATCGGTGCCTCATTAAAAGTTTTGTCCTATTAATAGCTTCCAACGGGAAAATAGCAACCTGCATCGCCTCAATATGACTCCTCGAGCTTGCACTTAAAATGTCGGCTCTGATCCCTGGAGACTCGGAGCTTCGCAGTTCTCTTTAGGTTAATTATTGTCGTATAAATCGAAGGCTGGCATCTAAGCTACCAAGGAACTGTGGCTGTTTGAAACACCTTTACCGGACTTGAGGGTTAGGTATGTGAAGTATTTAATAAACGTAATGTTGGCTAGTATATATCATTTATCATTCTTACTGAGCTGTATTAAAACTATTACTTATTTGAGATATACTATTATAAAATGTTACACCCTTAACTATGTTGAATTTTTCGTATCGTAAATCATTTTATATTTTACCATATACTTGCTATATTCTGATACGGTATATATAATTTCAATAAACATTGAATTGCAAAAAGTACTTGCTCCGCCGGGACTCGAACCCGGATCTCTCACTTGCCGGGTGAATGTGCTACCATTACACCACAGGGTAGCAGATTTTAGACTCTTTGGTATCTAAAAGTGAGGGCTCTGTGGTGTTATGGTAGCACATTCACCCAGCAAGTCAGAGATCCGCGTTCGAGTCCCGGCGGAGCAAGTAATTTTTGCGATTCAAACATACACATACATAATAAAACTAATGGTTATTGTAGTTCAGAATTTAATATACCCATATTTTGGTACATTTGTTATTTAATTTATTAGCTATACACCTTCGGTAATGTGTAAAATAACTAAACTGTATTTGTTCAACTTTATTTATAGTAAATAAAATTTAAAATGCAAGAACAGTTTGGAATATTGTTGAAATGGAATTAGTTAAAAAACACTAAAGGCTTTGTCTGATAAAAATACTATGTATGTTTTTGTAAAGCAACAACTCAAATTAGTATTATGTAATGTATACTAAACAAAGAACATGCATGGATCGTGTACTTAGAGATATGGCTGTCAAGGAAACCACTGGAAATGGCAGAGACTGGATGACTACTATAATAT
This sequence comes from Homalodisca vitripennis, assembly GCF_021130785.1. Classification (NCBI taxonomy): domain Eukaryota; kingdom Metazoa; phylum Arthropoda; class Insecta; order Hemiptera; family Cicadellidae; genus Homalodisca; species Homalodisca vitripennis. Next base: position 107,981,942 of record NC_060213.1, read on the forward strand.
TACTATATTAAGAGAGTCATCACATCCGAGAATACCGAGACTTAAACGCTGGGTTAGCGCGCAGATTGAATAGAGACTTTAACGCTGGGTTAGTGCAGATAGCGCGCTAGCTCTATCGCAGAGGATCTATAAAAGAATTTATTAATCCTGGCGGTCCTTATAAGGATAATGGAAAACTATGATCAAATTATTGCATTGTCATCGGTCCTTGATACGTATGCAAAGTTTCAAATTAATCAGACTTCTGGAAATTGGTGAAAATTATGCTCAAAGATTCCGTTACATAGATACAACCGAAGCTAATAAAAGCGTGTTAAAAAGAAGGTTATGTTAACTTTATAAATTTAAATTATATATTTCACCAATATAATATATTACACATTAATATAAAGGTTGCCATTTTTGTATAAGTAACAGGCTTCATTGAGATCGTATGCAAAGTTTCATGATATAGTCAAGTTTATTTTAATAATTGTGTTACTACGTATAATTTAAAAATTTGTTTGCACAAATATTTATTTATCATTTTCTCTTTGCCAGCATGGTTACCCATAAGACAAATATAAAAATGTTCATTAAAGTTCAGTTATATCACATGGGGTGAATGAACTATCATTCAACGTTGCATTTATAGAAATGAAGCTTAATTAAATTTTGAAGTCTGTAAAATCTTTTTACACACAAATAAACAATAAATCAAATACATTTGAATTTTATATCTTTACAAAAAGGGCCCGCACATAAAACAATCTTTGATTAGTTTGATAAAAATTTGTCTCATTATTATATTTGTATAACTAACATAAATGATAATAAAGTTAATAACAAAACTGGTACCTCTTTTGCATTGTAGTGTTTATTAGTTTGCCAAATTCATTTCAGGTACATATTTTATGAACAGTTATCGTTATACCATATTACATCAATACCAATTTCATTACATCATTTAATAAAAATTATTTATATATTTAATTATTTCTTATTTATCAAAATACTTGATGATTGATTCCTTACGAACATTGTTTATGCGGTTGGCTTTATATATATATATATATATATATATATATATATATAAAATTTTGTTTTGTTTGTCTAATAATTAGTAATTTTGTATAATTTTGTTTGTCTTTTGTTTTATATATATATATATATATATATATATATATATATATATATAAACAATATATGAACAATATATATATGAACAATATATGAACAGTATATATATATATATATATATATATATATATATATATAAAACAAAAGACGACATTGTTCTTTTGCACGTAAGGAAATATTGAAAAATAATTTTTAAATGCAATTTTTAATATATTTACCACACTATCTTCATTGTTTAAACTGAAAGGAAATACCATTTTTATTATGAAATATAATTATTCTGTTCTTCCTCTTATTCTACGAATAATATTGATATTGGACATAGACAACTTGTCTAGAACTTCTCACAATTACCGTTATATTCTATTAGTTATCGTTAAAGTTCAGCAGATTTATACTATTATAAAGGTAAATATGTCAATCTTTTTTACAATCTAATAATAGTAAAGGAAATGAAAGTCACAAATCCCACTTTCGGATAAAGTGTAAAATGTTATGGGATAAATATTACTACTAATATTATTGACAACATTACAGTGTAATATTATCTATCATCATGCTTGAAGAATTACTTATAATATTTCAATATATGCTCATTTAATAAAATAGGCTGGTATAATAATGCATATCAGGACCTGAGCTTGTGAAATTTGTAATTTAAAGACTCATAAAGTAGGCCCACATAACAGAAACAAAGAAACAAGCAAGTAAATGTAAATTTTCCACATTATATATCGAATACATAACTAGATTAAACACAGATATTGACATTTGGTTTGAATGTTTTGAAATTAGTTAGGATAAATATTATTATCACTGTTAATAAAATTAAAAATAACGTATTACATATTAACATTCAACATATTACAAAAATATTGTGTATACGGTAACTGTCAATAATTTTTAACAACTAATGTACATATGTTAATTCTGCTTATGTTTGTTTATCTTATCTGTTATTATTATTACACCGGTTTTTATAAAATGTTTATTCATATTTATTTACTAAAACGGGATTATAATTAAATATATAGCCATCCATAACCCTTTGATAACTTAATATATAGCCTTGTTTACTACGGTCTTCTACAATATATAAAATGAAAAGTACACGCAAGTAAATACAACAAGTTTGCTTGAGGAAAGAAGAAGCAATAACACAGTGTAAACGTAAGATAAATAAGTTAGGATACACAAAGAGTAAATACGTGACAGCAGCCCTCTACAGTTACAAGTTGTTTTTATTTCGCAGAAAGACGAAGAGATTGAAGAGGTTGTAAAATAATAACTTCTAAGGATCATTGTGTTTTAATTTAACTTAGAAGGGTGGTTGTTAGGAACATAGTAGGTGGTTCAAATGCGTATAAATATTTTTTGTATCCTATATATAAGAATATACTATTTATTATAAGTATTTAGTGTAATTAAGTCGATGATATTTCATGAGGATGATATATATATATATATATATATATATATATATATATATATAAATATAAATCATGATAAAAATATCACACAAACCTCTCTACAAACTTAGATATTTAATATTTTGTGATAAGCTTTACATGCAGAGTAATGAAACAGGCGTGACTGCTGAAAATCTTGTCGTAGTCTTACTGTAGATGCATAACTCTTTATGGAAAAGTTCTGATGACTTGGAACTTCATTCTTAGGTCAAAGGATTAAAGATCCTAATGTTAAAATTAAAGTTAAAAATATAATGAAAATATTTTTATAGTGGTCTTAGGAGCCAATGGAATAATTGCCAAATTAAATTGAGCACTAAAATATATGTCGTTGTGTCATGTGAAATAGTAACTTATGTGATGAAGTTACTTTGTGTGATAGATTTGTAAGCCTGTCGACATGTTCTATTGGATCCTTCAATATTCATTTGTTTCGGGTTAGTGAAAATGTTATTCTGAGAAATGTGGTCCTACATATAGGCATTAAAAGTGAGAGCAATAGAGTACCATATCATGCTATGTTTTAATTACCTAGGAAAAGCCGACACTTAATAAATGTCCGCGACAACGATACATATTTACACAAACTTTTAACATCCTGTTGGTAACTGGAAAAGTTTATATATGGAAATATTTCAATATTTAACCAAATGCTTAATTGTATAGCTTTACAAAAAAGGCCGTGAAAATGCGGGTAGCCCATATTTTGACGTTTTACTTACCTAACTAACTGAAAAAAATCATTGAATGTGTGTTGCATAGTACATTTAAACAGTATTCATGTTAATTAATTTTTAAATAGTTCTGTCATATTTGAAACATTAATATTTGCTAAAGTTATTACTTTTGTTACGGTTTACTAAGATTTTTTCAATCAACAAAAGTACGGGTTAAAAGTTAACAGGAAGCTACATCTCGAGCTAAACCTCGTTTTCGCAAAAAGAACAATTCCCATCAGAGATCAATTAGTTCCACTGTCTGCTAGAGATGGAGCTCGCTGTCTGCTAATAGCTCTTTCGTTCCACTTCGAACCTGCTTCTTGGGTAACGTTTAATAATATATTTAGCTTTGAAAGTACCTTATTTAATTACAAGTTAAATAATTAACTCTGTAATAAAAATACAATTATCTGATTTAAACCATTATGCGTAGTTTATTACCAGATCGTATCAACCATTATTATACAAATGTTATATTATAATAAAAGTATAATTTAACCATTTGCTAATTGAAAGATTACACGTTTCTGTAAAATAGAAATTAAACGCATACAATAATAAAATTTGAAGTAATAAATACGCACTGAAAATAAATTCGTAATAAAAGTAAGGCATAACAGTTAAAAAAGTTAAAGTGACTAAGAGTTTAAAGTTTCTCCAGCGACTTGTCATTTTGTCTTTTAATATTATAATATTTTGTTATCTTATCGATAGTAATTTTCTTAATTGAAGAGAATTTACTACTCCAAGGTATATGTTTTTCACAGACTTAAGAAAGGATTTTCAAAAACTATTAATGTGAGCATTATTGTAATCTGAGATGGCCAAGGATGCATTGTTCAAGTCACATTCTTTGTAATGGGGGAAACACATGTAGTTTATATGTCTTTTTACGATATGTAGATTTTTTTGATGAAAAATCAAAAAAGTATTCTAAGCAAAACATTCTGGTCTAGTAAATCACCATACGCAATTGGAAAAAGGCATTGTAAACCATCGCTACATTTAAATTATTGATATGCTGAGAATGGTTTGGTTTGGTTATGGACGAAAATAAATTTTGGTTTTAAATTTTTGTAGTCGAGAAATCACTGGACGCTGATTATTTGGTAGTTGTATACACTTTGTTTCATACATAACATTTTTATACATTGCCTATATGGAGGAAAATGATAAATAAACGATATAAATCACTTCAATGTATTCCTTACTCTAAGTAATATTGAAGCCACAGAACTTACTTCTCTTATTAGGGTGCGTAGTTAGAAAAGTTGCATTTCATACCCTTGGGCAAAAATAAATTTAAACATCGTAATTACTATTCTACTGTTGGATGAGTCTTATGCTACATTATTGTCAGGAGAGTTCTACTCAAGATACAGCCAGGATCTGCTCCAGTTGTACCGGCCAATGTTTGTGTTCCGGTTAATAAGAGACCATTGTTACCGCATGACATTCGTACATCTCCTAGTAGATCGTTTTAGTTTTTGAGTGGTATCCGCTCTCGCTAATAATATATTTTTATTTATGTATTTATTTCATAAATTAGCTAATATTAAACTTTTAGAAACTACTTTCGACATTTGCGTCACCAAGATGAAAAATAATCTATACATCTAACATACGATAAATAGATCAAAGAGCAAATAAAGTTATAAATAATGTAATTAAACAATAATGAATGTGTAATATCAATAAAATAATAATAATTCCTTTTGCCTTCAGTCTTCAGAATTCTGTGATTAAACTTTTAATCTGGATATTTGTTGATATTGCATATTGGTATTAATGCCCAAGGCTTAAACATAGTATTTTTAGAAATTTTCATAATTTTACTAGATGCTTGGTTGCTCATCTCTTTCCTCAACGTAAAAAAATGTTATGTTAGTACATAGTTGATGAGTTAAGATTAGTTTATAACAGATGCTCTAAAAATTTGACATTGTAATTATTAGATGTTTGATGCTAGAGTTTGCATGGGTTCACTGAGTTTTAACTGTTTGATTTAAGTACTTGTATACTGTAGTAGGCGACTACTACAATTAAAAAATGTAGGAATACTGCTTAAATCTGTTTGAAAATCACCTTAATTTTATCATAAATGGATGCCATAGGATGTTTGGGTTTTGTAATTAGAAACACAATGTGTTTTCATTCAATTAATCGTATTATTAAACTATACAATGCATTCGTAAGAAGTAGGCTGGAGTATTGTGCAATAATTTGGACCCCTTATTCGTTACACAGCATTGCTTCTCTGGAGCTAATTCAAAACAAGTTTCTAAGGTATTTATATTTTAAAAGATTTCATGTTTCTTGTGAGCGAAACCTGTCAACAACTGTCTTAAGAAGTATTTTTTCTTTATAAAATTTGTTAACAAGACGAAACCGATCTATTATTTTATACATTTGTACAATTTTACATAACTTAGTTGATAGTTATTTTTTAGTTGGTAAGGTTTTTCTACATGTCCCAAGAAATAATCTGAGACCCTCCTTGGTTTTTTTACACCACTTTGTAATACAGTGCAGTTTTATAATTTTTCATTCTTTAAAGGTATTAGGTTGTTAAATATGTATAAAAATAAATAGGATATATTTAATAATAATTTTAATTCATTTGTAAATAAGCTAAATATTATTTTTTAAACTTAAGGTAGTAACCTAGTTTTGTTAAAGTTTTAAATATTATTATTATTTATTGTATTATATTTTTTTTTCGTGCTGTAATAGAAACAGTTATTTTTTACTCGGCCTAATAATGATTTCGTAATTTAGTTTCTTCGTATACGTACTTATATATTATATTAATTATTATTATTAACTTGTATTGTCAATATAGCTGTTTTGTGATAATATTCCTGTAGCCATTGTACAGGATAAATAATAAATGTATAGATAAATAAATACATGCCTAAACTGAATAAAAATAATTAATTGTTTTCTTTACCAGATAAATCGGTTTTTGCAATGGAATGCCTCCCAGGGTATAAAGAACAACAATGATCTCCATGTCATTACTAGAAGGAAGAATAATAATAAAACGGAATTATTATGATAAAAGTAAAACATATAAATAAGTTGATGACAAAAAGAGCTTATGCAGGTCTGCAATCCTTTAGGGCAAATGTTGTTTTCTCTCGTATACAAAATAATACAACATAAACTTGGAACGTCACTGAGCATATATGAAAACCCAAACGTTGTTGAAATTTACATACATGTAAAAGGGATTTTTGTTAACATTTCTTTTATTGTACTTTAATGAATATGCATGTGAGTTCTTAACTCCTTGGTTTCTTGTGAAATAATGTAATAAAATATGTAATTGTTGCTGGTCACTGTCAAGTTCATAAGGATGACTAAATATTACATAATTGTCCTTCAAAATTGTGTGCATGTAGTTTAATCAATTATCTATTTATGTATATTTCAATATAATTTTTTGCACTTAAATGTAATAAATATTACATTTGAATTAACCAACAAATTACAATGAGAGTATTTCTGGATGGTATTATCATACAGTGTTGTCATGGTATTAGTGGTGGTAATCTGGTGATTCTAGTGGGTGTAGAATCGGGCAAGATCTTATTTACTGAGCGTTAGCGAAGCCTATCACTCGTTTGGGAGGAAAAATTGCAAATTGCTCTGTCTGTCAACAAGATATCTCATAAACTTGCGCATGAAACTTTATTTATATATATAAGGAGCACTTAGTTCGATGATGATGCAAGTCACTCCATGCGATATTACTTTACATTGAACTTTAACCATAATGTAAATGACAAAATAGCAGAATAAATAATTAGTAAACAAACTCAGCTCTTTCTATCACCACCATTATTATTCATTAAAATATCAGACGTTTTAAGTTTTTGCAATTTTGATCAATCACGTTCCTTTTGCCATGGTTAAATGCATGAATATTTCTTACTAACAGAAATAACTGAAAGCAAACAGAGAAGGCTAAGTCACGTGAATCAAAGAAAGCCTTGCTATTGGCTGAGTAGACATGTTGGTGTTTGATTGAACTCACCTGTAGGCTTATTCTTATTTGATTTGGCACTCTGACTTCTTTTTTTTTCAACAATAGTGATTACAGTAGAAACCACAATGTAGCATCTAAATCAGCTTCTAGCTTAAATTTTAGATTTTATGGGCATGAATGGATTTAATAGTTACCTCCTCACTAGTATTAGGTCTTCGAGTAATATGTTAGTTTGGTTGTTTAAACACATATGTGACAGAAATAATACAAGAAATAACAAATAATTGAGTCATAACAAGTAAGGGCTCTATGGTGTAGTTGTAGCGTATTCGGCCGTAAGAGACAGGTTGAAGTCCTGGCGCGGAGGAGCAAGTACTTTTTGTAAATCAAACTTAGTTAAAATGATTTATGTATATAATAATGTATATTGTACAACCAAATAAAATATAATTGAATTGTAAAAGAAAGGTATCTGTGGTGTAATGGTAGCACATTCACCCGGCAAGTGAGAGATCCAGGTTCGGGTCCCGACGGAGCAAGTGCTGTTTTTGATTCAATGTTTATTGAAAAAATAATAATGTATATGCATATATTTATTTATAAAGCCTTGATTACATAAAAGCAATTGCCATAAAAACTTTAATTAAATATATCGATTTAAAAAACCAATAAAGATAACACGGTTGTAACTATTTTGTTAAAAGTATAGGAATTCTGTTACAGGAGATAAAATGAATTGTATTTACTGAAGAAAACAATACAATGTGTGTTTTATTTCAATTCTGTGTAATTTGAATGTTTGTTCATGTGTGGAATTTGATTTTCCTTCTAATTATTCGTTTTCTACATGGATACACATTGTTTGAAGTTACAATAATTTCGAACTATTAAAAGTTGTAGTAGAATAAAAAATAAAAGGCCATTTCATCTATGAAATAACTTGTTAATTTGAGAGGTGGCTCTCCTTTACTTCAAACAGCTTTATTGTTATTAGTTTCCATTACATTGTTATATATTTCTGTATTAAACTAAGTTAAAACGTTTGCATGTTTTGAATTCATACATGGAATTATTTGAATAAAGAGAGTGTTCAGTTATATTTGCTCTATATTACGTCAAGACATCTTAATAGTTACTGATCCTTCAACTGTAATTTAATTATATGGGCATGCCCATAAGTCAGGATATAACATAACTCTATGTAATTAATGTGCTGTGAGGGTAACCAAGGATGACTGTACAACCTTATACAGGATTAGTTTATAAATAAAAAAAAATACAGTCAGAAAATGTAAGATGAGTACAGTAAATAATAAGACAGTACGCAGCAGCACGTACCTGGACAGCTATAAACTGGGAGGGCTGCAGGGATTCTACATTCACAGATTACTTCATCTGGAAAGAGATAATCTTACACGCCAGGACATTTCTCAAACAAAATAACGTAGGGACTGTTTGTTATTGACTGGTAAGTGAGCAATGTATTTAGTATGTTCCAGATATTATTCCCACTGAAGGGAACTCTGAATACATAAGAGATACAGAAAATATTAAATTAACAAATTTTGTGCATAAAAACACCAAAAAATTAACATGGTCGAATTTATTAATTGTTGTGCAGTTCACTCGCTACGCTCAAAAATGTTTTTTTGGAAAAAATGTCCAAACTAAAATAGAAATAGAAATAATTTATTTCCCATTACCATACAACATCCAAATAATATAATACATTGTATATAATTTAACATTTCATCCAGCATCAAGAAATCAACCACAAACGCATACCCCTATAAACTAATCTAAATAACAATACAAGGATAAATAGATAAATAATATTAACAGTATAAATAAATAACAATACTTATAACAAAGCAAGATACAATTCTTTTAGGTACTTCAGAACATATTTAGATGCTTAGATACAACAGTCATATTCAGCCATAAATTAAAAAAAAAAAACTTTTAATGGTTAGGAAATTTAGGACCTCATAGGTAATACCTGCTTTGAGGTTCCCTCAAAAATTAGTTAATTTCTTTTATCAGTACTTTACTTTTATAACAAATTTTTTAAGTTAGTAATAAACAAAATATAGATTATTCCATAAATTTCCATGTTATTCGTTATTTACTCAATAAAATTTGATTTGATCCCCTTAATGTATAAAAATATGATATGCATAGCAATTTAATATAGTACAGCATAATATAGGAACAATATATGTCTCAATGTATCCTAGAATATATTAGACCCTCAATATCATCCTGCAAGAATAGCCATTTCTTAAGTTCTGTTTTAAATCTCCTACTAGCCTTAATTCTTTTCAAAGGTTCGGGTAATATGTTAAAAATCTTTGGTGCTACATAAAAGTACGTTCTCTGGAAAAAGGTTAAAAACGGTCTTGGAGTTTGCAACAGATTTGGCCTTCTTAGTCTAGATCGATAAGTTCCATCATTACTGGGTAAATTTCCACTCTGCATATAAAACATAATTAACACCTTAAATACAAACAAATATCTAACTGGTAATATTTTCATGCTCAAAAAGAGAGGAAAGGATGGTTCATATCTATTTTTCCCTAGAATAATTCTTATTAGCTGCTTCTGCTGAGTGACAATCGGATAAATATTTGAATAGTAAGAGCTTCCTCAACAAACAATGCCATACTCCAGCCTACTATTAACTAAGGAAAAGTATACAGTTCTCAATACGTCAACTGGGCATATATACATCTCTGGCATATATATATCATCTGGGCATATTTACTCTTTTATTAGTAAATATATGTAATGGTTTTTAACACGAAATCTATATGAAATTTCCTTTAGTTCTTGAATATAATAATGACATTGTTTAAGGATCAGCGAGCAATTGGGGTAGGGTTATTGTCAGTTTTTTACATACAACGATCTATTTTTTTAACTTTATCAACAGAAAGTAGTTTACTTACTTATAAAACATACAATATTTGTTATACTTTTCCCGTAGTTTCCATCAAATGATTCGTAAAAGCTCGTTTTTGTATGGTTTTATGAAAGGAATGTTTATTCTGTTATTCAGATAGTTTTTCAACCTAATTTCACTGCATACATGTTAGATTCAGCTGTTTAGTGAGTTATAGACAACATCTGACAAAGTCAGTATGATATTTTAAGGTATATATGATCTGACAAGTTCTGAGGAATAATGAAAAATAGTAGATCTTTGAGACATTAAATTTCAATGTAAAGGAGAAGCCTATCCAATGTTCAGTATTACCCTTGTGGACTCATGGTACATTTTTCCAGGATCTTATCAAACAGCGGTACAGCACAAAGGCATCAGTACTAATAAGAAGTGTTATGTTTACTGACAGGAATTAAAGTTAAATCTAACTAAGGCCCAAAGCGCCAAAGCCCAACGCCATACACCGTGTGACCTGGGACTCTCCTAGCTTTTATTGTACCACAGTTACTATAAACTTTCAAATAGACAGAAAACATGAACCAATTGACCCTTAAAATTCACTGAGAAATAAAGCTGTCTGGCGAGGAACAAATTAATGAAGGAGCATATTAGGCTGACTATCGTTTACACATTTATATTAGATTGTGGCCTTACAATTATGCCTGTGAATAGGGTAATTCTAGATAGGCCAATACAGTGTGACGATTTAAATTCGTGCATGATTATCATAACTTTGAGAACCTATTTCCTCTTTTAAGATTTAATCTACCAGATTTTGTATTAGGCAAGGATAAATAACAAAATAAGTACCAGTGTATTAATACAATGTTAAAATGTTTCACATATTTACGGAATAATATTTTGAACTTATTTTTATAAATCAAATTATATTTAAAAATAAAACACCTGCACTTTTATATACGTTTGTGTACATAAAAGCTTAATTTATTCTTCCAAGTATATTCGTTACGACGACAAAAAAACCAAAGCTACGTTTGTAATCAACGTTCCTGGAACATACACACATGCATTACAGAACGATTTCTAGTACGTATTTCACTTCTGTAATAAAAAATATATTTAGCTATTTTCTTTATTATATCTAATTTATATAAAATATATTGTTTCAATCTAAGTGATCGTACTGAGAGTTATATCTACTTAATTCCAGAGGGTTTTTGTTATTCAAAGTATTATGATAACTCTGAAGCCCCTGAAGTAAAATTTGACAAATTAAAGGTTTGGCAATAATAACTATTCTATGAAATTAATTTGAAAGTAAAGATTAATTCAATATTTATTTTATAGAGACAGAGTAAAAGTAAAAAAGTATGTGATACTTCTTGATTGACAAAGGTATTCCTTTAGAAAATATTCAGCCCAAGAACTCAATCTAAGGTAAAGGTAAGGTAAAGGGCTGCGTGTATTCAATTGATGAGGCTTTGTGACTGGATTGAGAGAAATGTGTCTTAAACCATCTCTATAAAACTTCCACCTTTTACATTAAAAAAATAAATAATAATAAACCAAACATCTAAATCTGACTAAATAATTGTTTACGCTCCGTTTCTCAAGTACTAAGTATAGTAATAATTACTTACATTGGAATTTATAGTATTAATAGCACATATTTACAATATTATACGCCATATCATCAAAATAGAAATATAATATATAACAGAGTATTTCTTATTTTGAAAATTTGCTTCCAAATATAGATTTATAATTTCTTTTGAGTATTATTGTTTTTATCACACATTTATGAACATACATAAAATTAAAACTAAGGCATCCCTGTTGACCATAAATTTGATTGCAATTAATAAAGTAAATCTTACCTAAACCTTTCTTACAAGCAGCATTTGAATATTAATTCCGGTAGAATCTCTATAATTAAAGGCAAAGCCCTCTCTGACACACTAATCAGAAAAAGAACCATATTTTAGTTTCTCCATCTCCCACAAGCCATACAATAATAAAATTTGACACATGTGCTTTCTTGTTGCTTTAAAATACAAAACTATAAATAATGTTTTTAACCTTTAGCCATTTTAGAAAGGTCAAATTTTACACGCATTTGTATTTATACCCTTGAAAGACTTCCGGTACCAGAAATTACATTATAATGACCAGATAATATATATATTCTTAATACGGCATTACCTATGAAACCAAAAGTAGATTACAGTTAAGTAAAAGTTTTTTTAATTAAGAATACTTTTCAGATCTATCTATGTATATATTGTCTTCGTTGGAGCAACAATGAAAACGCTACTGCGGTACCAAATTTATCATAGACTGGCTATAAATGACATGAACAGTGGACATTTTTTGACTCAAGTAGACTTTTCCACCAGCTTAAATATTTTGTTAAACAGGGAAATAATTGCGTACTTTAATAGGCCACTGGGAACAACTTTCACAGGGAGAAGGTACAAGGACCGGAAGTAGACTGTTGTTATGTACAGTGGGCTTGTGAGAACGAGTATGTAAATGTTTTTTGATCGTTGAAACAAATGAAACACTGCAATGGAGTGAGGTTAATATTACTGAGCTAAACCTTATTTAAGCTACACGTTAAACCTAATATAAGAGCCATTAGATTTATTTCATTTGCAACCACTTAGCAATTAACAATAAAAACATCTATATTATAAACACATTCAGATTCAAAGTTATTATTGGGCTCTATCATACTAAATCATATTTGCTTCCACTAAAAATTACTATGGACTTACAATTCATCCACTCTTGCCATAAATATTTCAAGAGTTATTGAAATTGTTTGATCTATTCATTACAATTTAATGGAATGTTTCAGGTAAATTTTTGTATTTCATTGCTACTCATAAAAGTTGTTTAACTCCCCGAAGTTTTGACGTAAAAGTTGCACTTTTAATTTAAACTTTATTTATGCTGAAGTAGATCAGAAGATTTGAATATGTTCATTCATCATTTTCAGGAGCATTTATTATCCCATATGTTTAATATTTCTATGGCGTCACTGTTATTCACTAGAATATTGAGTGGATAGCTGCTGGTATATTAAGTAGTGATTTGAAAATGATCCGAGTGTCAAACTTCGGGAAATAGTCTAGCAAAACAAAAAATGCTTAGTTTCTGATTTATGTGTGTTTTAAATTATCTTATGAAGCTATATGTTTAATTACACACTTATAATTAAAAAAATAATAAATGTTTTAGGCAAATGCAAATTGTGGGTGCTAAAACACCTGTAAAGCTAAATTCCAGTACCCATCACTATTCATAAATAATTGTCAGGAAAAACAATTTTCTTAAAATTATTTGTTAATCGCATTTTTTATTTATTCACTTACTGATGCTACAAATAATTCAATTGCTAAGTGTATATTAGATTAAATTTCTTCTCAAATAACTACTAATTTTTGACATGTTTAAAGATATTAAAAACAATTAAGGGCAGTTTTAAAATAAACATTAGTTTATGTCTTAGGTGTGTTTATTAACTTCAATCGAAACCAAATTCTGCTACATAAGCGCGCTGTCTTGGCCTGGCTAAAAATGTCTTTGGTTCTCAATCCACATTGAATTATCTGAATCAGTTTGGAGCTATTAAATATTATGAAGGCTCTACGACGAATTGATTAAAATTATCTACAGATAAAGCATTTATATTAAAACTTTGATCAAAGTTAGTATAGAGGTATACAAAATTCAAACTTGGAACAGAACCTCGAAAGAGAAGCTTTAACCTTTGAAAGTGTAAGATGGTTTGTCAAATATAAGTGACACGAGTCCGGTGGTAAGTGTTTCAGTAACAATCCTGCATAACGTGAAACAAACAATAGCCTGTCAGATAAAGACCCCTCCTGAATAGCAGTTGTGATAAATAGTTTCTGTAAACATGACATTGGTCGTACCTGTTGTGACTTTTCTCGGTTTATTTAAATTAAGATTCATCCGAGTATGCGGTGTGATCAGCATTATATAACAGAACACCAAAATTTGTAAAATTGGTTCGTGAATGTATATTTAGATTTCGGAAATTTGCAATCATTATACGAGAATGTTAAAAATAAAACAATAAGGACACTAGCCAGCCCAAGGGCTGGTTCCATTATCTTCTTAAAGTGTTAGGAAATCTTAAGAAAAGGTAAAATGTCTACAAAAAGTAAACCAATAAACTCGCCATAATACAAATTGACAGCAGGACAAGTTTTACGTAAAAAAGAAAAGCATATAAATATAAAGACGCTATTGATGATAACCAACTCAAAACATGTCAATGCACAGATCCAGGAACACTGCAGACCAGAGACTGGGGAGAATAGTTCGAGGAGATTAAGTCTACTATAAGTAGGAGTATCAGTGTATACTACATACTATTTAACAAACTTGACGGTTCTAGTATTAGTGACCATTAAAAGACAGCATCTACCTTATAAATCGTAAATACGACTATCGTGTTCATGTTTTAATTACATTATGAGTAATAAAAACAGTAAAATTAGTTATAACGTAATGTAAAGCTAAAAAGTAGCACGTACCAGGACAGTAGTAAACTAGGAGAGATATTATACTTTTAGAGATTACTTTGCATTGATATACTCGTTTTAGGTCCGGAACTTATCGTAAACGTCTTAAGATTTTATGATTAAACGTAATCTGTTTAACACCTAATGCCCTGTTTCTATTAAATTCTCCTGAGTTTATATAGATTTTAACATAAATATATACTGTATCTTAAGATATACCATTTTTTATGTTTAGTAGTCTGTAGTAGTTATTCTAACCCCGATGGCATCATTTTTGTATATAGGATTGTGTGGAAACGTTATATACCGTCCGTTTACTTTGCTCGACTGTATCTATACTCCAGGTTAGGGTGTCCTGAGTACATGATTATCGATATTAGTTGTAATGGGATACACGTTCTAGTGGCTGTGTGCTACAGGGCACCTGGCCTGGATTTTCATGTGGAATTCGAACACTCACTTATCAATTTTATGGCTCCTTATCGACATGTCATTGTGATGGGGGACTTTAACTGCAATTTACTGGGACCTGATAACTACGACAAGACCAACTTGACTAACCTCTTATTTTCTTGTAATTTAATTATTCTTCCACTAAACGCCACTCACCACACAGCTACTGCCGACACATTGCTGGACGTTATGGCAGTTTGCTTACCCGGATCGCGTTGTGCATCATGGACAATACCCTGCCCCCCTGGCCTTTCTCGACATGACCTCATCTTCTGTGTTTACAGACTATCCATTCCTAAGGCGTGCCCCAAATTCGTATCCTTCAGAAATTACAAAATATATTGATTCAGATGCTCTTCTCAATGATGCGTGGGCTTTACCTTGGAATGAGGTAATTCTAGCCCCTACTGTTGATCTTATGGTCAATAAATTTAGCTCTTTTGTTTCTTCACTTTGTGACCAGCACGCTCCACTGGTGACAAGGAGGGTTACTAGGCGGCCAGCTCCCTGGATCACAGATGATATACGTAATTTGCAGGCTCAAAGAGATTCTGCATTTCGTAAAGCAAAACGTACTAAGTCACCTTCTGATTGGCTAATATATAAAAGACTAAGGAACAGAGTCAAGCAACAATTTCGCAATGCCAAAATAAGATTTCACTATCTACAATTTTCTGTTCAACAATCAACAAAATCGTTATGGAAAAAAAGTGAAAGAGCTTGGCCATAGGTAAAGTTAAACTCTGATAAGCCTATCTCAATTGATCTAAATATAATCAATAACTACTTTGTGGATATCCCTATTGATCTATCCGGGGCCCGTGATTATACCAATGAGTTTGAGTGTTGTTCCACTTAATCGTGCTCGGCATCAGTTCTCTTTTGCTAGTGTGACTGAGACTGACGTTATGAGTGCGATCTTGAGAATTTCTAGTAACGCAGTTGGAGCCGATATAAAATACCTATGAAATTGTTGAGATATATTCTTCCCGTAGTAGTTCCTATTATTACAAATATTTTTAACAGATCTCTTTCTTCTTCAATATTTCCGTCTGTTTGGAAACTCGCTATTGTTCGCCCACTTCAAAAATGTTCATGCCCTGCTGATCCCTAAGACTTCAGACCTATTAGCATTCTATCAGCTTTATCTAAATGCCTTGAGAGAGTGGTGCATCAACAAGTATGTTTCTTTCTCGAATCCAATAAACTTTTGTCCAACTTTCAATCAGGATTTCGTACTAATCACAGTACAACGTGTGCTCTTTTAAAAATCACTGAAGATATACGTTCGGCAATGGACAAAAAGCTTGTTTACTATTTTAACGCTTTTTGATTTTTCTAAGGCTTTTGACTGCGTTTACCACCCATTGCTTCTTTTGAAATTGTCTAAAATCGGATTCTCTGATGGCTGTGTGGAGTGGTTTAGGTCGTATCTGTCAGATCGTCAGCAGTGTGTTAGGTTCTAACGACAAAGACTCCTACTGGAAACCTGTGAATCGAGGGGTGCCACAGGGCTCTGTCTCTTGGCCCTCTTCTTATTTTTCAATTTACATCGACGATTTGACTGCTATGATCAAACACTCATTTTTTCACCTGTATGCCGACGATTTACAAATTTACAACCACTTTTCCATTTCGAACTATTCTAAACATTGTTGCTGACATGAACACTGACATTGACGCTATTGCAACGTGGGCCTTCAAACACGGACTGAAAACTTAACGAAAGCAAGACTCAAACTATTCTTATTGGAACTTCCAGACTTCTGAGCGGGTATCGACTTGAACAACACTCCTACACTCATTTTGAAACGGTCATCCCCTTTCATACAGTGACAAGGTCAAAAATCTTGGACTGACTATTACAAAAACTCTTAGTTGGGCCAATAATGTTTACTGAGACTTGTGGCAGGGTGTTTGCTGGTATTCATAGTCTTAAGCAATTTGCTATTTATTTACCTTTGAATTTGAAAGTAATGCTAGTGAAGACCCTGATTTTCTGCCATTTCAATTACTGTAGCGAAGTTATAAATGACATGACGGTTGAGCTTTCGGACAGATTACAACGTGCTCAAAAATTATTGTGTTCGCTTTATCTTCAACCTCAGACGATATGACCATATAACACCCTTCATCAATCAGTTACATCTGTTAAAGTTGAATCTACTCCGTCAGTTCCACATTCTCAGCATGTTACATTCTATTTTGTATAACGATCATTCCCCTTCCTATCTGTCCCTGAAACGCTTTTCTTTCATTTCTGAAACAAGCAATTGGAATACTCGACGTGGAGCCTCTCTGTTATCTATTCCTGTTTCATAGATCCTCTATTTACAGTAAATCATTCACAGTCTCTGCTTGTCGACTTTGGAATAATCTCCCGGATCATATTAGAGGTATTCGTAGTCGGGAACGGTTTCGGGGGGTGCTTAGGGACCATCTGTTTTGGGCCTCTTCGGGTTGACGATATCGTGGCATAGGGTATGGGACGATGGCTTTGTATGAATGGTGATGGATGAATGTCTGTTAAATTCCTTGTAAGTTTTATTCTATGTATTTATTTTTAGTTTCATAGAAAACCTTTGTTTAATTTTATTACCTTATATAAATAGATATTATGAATTTTTCGATTGTAAAATAGTAATGTAAACTGTATTGTGGCTCTTATTTTACAGTAATAGTAGAGTTTATTAATTTATGGTTAGGTGTAAGAGAGGACTTAATAGTCCTAACCTCGCCAATTGAATATGTTTTACGTTTGTATTCAATAAAGTCATTTTTCATTTCATTCATTATCTATAGAATATTTGGAAAGTTAAGTTGAATTTAAATCTCTATATAAATAAATTGATAATCAATCCAATAAATATACTAATTTTTTATTCCAACCTTATTCTTTGAGATTAGTAAAAAAAAAAAAAAAAAAAAAAAAAAAAAAAAAAAAAAAAAAAAAAAAAAAAAAAAAAACAGCAATATACGTAACATTTAGTCGGACTAAAGTGCCTAGAAAAATAAAACAGATGCCTGTATTTTAGCAATGGGAATCTTCTTTACCATAAAATTAGTATCTTACTAATGATTGCTCATTTGATGGCATTCATAAGAAAAAGATATAAATATGAAATCAGTGTTCCCGTGGCTTTTCACGCAATTTCTTAGGGTTTCCAAATTTCTGGCTCGAGTAAATTATATTTCCGTTAACAAAGTTGAGTTTGCCATCTTTCAAGTATGTTAAAAAGTGTATATTTATTGCCATTTTAATTTATTCTTAGTTTTTTTATGTCATAGTGGATAGTGCCTTTTTGCAGATTAAGAAAATACATATCAAAAATCAGAGAAGCCTGCTTTTGTCAAAATGCAACTAAGATAGGTTTCATAACAGTCTTTAAATGTATAGTAAAGTTTAGATTACTCGATCATTGATATCTGACGTGCTAGCAGTTACCCGCTGCTCAGCACGCAAATTAGAAGACGTTGCACTTGTATGACCACTGTTGATAGGAATGAAACATGTATTCGACGCCAATGTTGAGTTTGTCTATGTTTGCCACGATTAAGAAAATGTTTCAAAAATTGTATAATTATGGCCATTTTATTTTCTTTCGTTCTTAATATTTTTGTTCCACAGTTGTTTTTCTTTCCAACCAAGAAAATGTATATTAGCCTACACATCAGAGAAGCCTACTTCTGTAGAAAAGTAACTAAGATGGGATTCATGACAGTCTAAATTTATAGTATTACTTAGATAGTAATTTCATCTTCTATTTAATACTTAAAATTTGCTAAAAATGTACTCTTAAAAAATAGAAATTCAGTAAGTATATACTATAATCAAGGTAAAGCTAATAATCTATGCACTATGTAATATAGATAATGGTAATCACATATATGTATTCTTAGCTAGAATGTTGTTAATACTGAGTTCTGAACATTATATAACTGTTGTTAAGAAACTGTAAAATATTTATCTATAATTACTGGCGGAAATACAAATATCTCACTAACGTAGACTAATTTAAGAGTTTACGTACATTTAATTCATTCTTTGAATGTTTGCTTGTTTCCTATAATGTGGATTGAAACACTGATTCGGTAATTTTAATGTAGTTACCTAGTAAAAAAGGACCATATAATAATAATTTAGTATTATTTTTTTAAATAAGGTGTCTAGTAGTATATAAAAGGATCAAGTAAAAAGCAAGTAAGTCAGAAAGTTTTACGAGGAGAGTAGAGTAAAAAAATCGTAAATGTAACATAAATAAATTAGGATACAAAGAATAAATACGTGACGTAATTCCTATGAAGTTGCAAGTTTTTTTATCTCAGCAAAGATGACAAAGATATTTTTATAATTTTCACCTTTTGTAGTACACAAACATTCTATTAACTTTTGTGGTAAACATTAATTTAGTAAAGAAAGTACAACTATTATGGTTTTATGAACAAACACGGTGATTTATTTGTATTTTAATACTTGTACATCTACAAATAAAATATTTATATGAAGTGTATAGTAAAATACCTAAGTGAATAAGAAGAGCCGAAACAGAAAATTTCATTCTGGCACGTCCCATTCGTGGATGTTATAGTATGTGTTTTATTGGGAATTTTTTTAATCATAATTCATGTTTAAATTTTGTACTTTTACCACCATATGCTGTTTCTAATTTCCATATTTTTTCCTTTATGTCCTTGTTTTAACAATCTTAAGGCGCTAATTTGTCATTTGAAGAAGAGGAGATACACGAATTTATCAACAGTTCTTGAAATTTTTAAAGATTATAGCGTAAAACGGTGATAGATAAACAATTTCTAATTTTTCTTAATTATTCTATATGATAAGGTACGATAAGGCGAGGCAAATATTTTCATATTATTTTGAATTACCATTGAAATTTTAATTTTTAAAAAGTTATACAATAGATCTTAAGATTCGATGCCTTGCTGCATAAATTACCACAGGGAGGCATGTAGTGCGATATCTTCAGAATCGTTTGAGATATTTCATTGAAGTCTAGAGTACATATAATATAAACGTGGGAAAACAGTTGTTTATTAAAACAGGCCAAATGTAGATTTTTATAGGAGCCTATCGTAATTTAATATTTATCCTTTTAACTAAAATCTCTTTCTCTATAAACTGATTCTTATAAACTGATAAAAGTTGAAGTTAGTAAACACAAGTTTACCTGAGGAAAAAGTGGTAATAAAACAGTGTAAACGTAACATGAATAAACCTGGATATACAAAAAGTAAATACGTGACTGCAGTTCTGTACAGTTACAAGTTGCTTTTATCTCACAAAAAAGTATACTTTTAGCGTTTTTTAGAAGTTTAGTAATACGAGCCTCTATTAGTTCTTATGCTGTACTTTAATTTATTATGAAGTTATGTGAATAAAATATGTGTTATTGCTGATATTTATTTGGAATATTTTTCTTCATTTTATTAATATAAATACTTTATGATGATGTAAGATATATAAAACAGTGCGGTAATTAATATTTGAAACAATTATACAATCTTAGATGTATTAATAAATCCAGAGTAGCTAATTCCCTTTGCAAAGCAGGTAGTGCCTCTTTAAAATCGTAACGTTGTCTATCCGTTCGTGCAGTAAGTCTTGATGGAAAAGTTCTAAAGACTTCTAAACTTTTTACTCCGTTACCTCTCGATTCAAGTAAGAATTGTATTGATTAGGTCAAAGTTTAAAATCAAAGGTAAAAATAAAAAGTGAAAATTAAACAAAACATTTATAGTTTAATGAGAACGACGGCAAAGAACACATAGTAGAATAAACACACTTGTGTAAAATGTAGTAACATTTTCTCTGACGACATAGAAGCACATAGAATGTGATGATGTTATTGGATACGTTGGTAATGTTCAATTACTTTCCGTCGAATAATTCGATTCTGTAGGATTTAATATCGATAAATGTGTCTCAATTAATGAGCCATAAAATAGAGAGGTTATATATGCTTTAGTTTACGATTTTTTTTAATTTTCTTATTTGACTCAAAAAATGGTCTTTAGACGAACTTGTTGGCAGAGTAAATGTTGCATTAATACCAAGAAGTTCAACTTTTCCGTCTTGTTGCGGTTGGACAAATTTATAGGAACTAAGTTAATTGGAGTTTGCCTATTCATGTCAATGTTCTCATTGTTAGAATGGGGACCTCGAACTTATAGCAGTATTCGTACTAAATTAACTTGTTTTCCTCTTTTGGTATCTTCACCTATGTCTTAATGTTTTACGTAGTAAATTTAAATTACCGTTCCGATTATAAAGTGGTATCTTATTTTGAACTGATTGAAAATCGGATCCCTTGCAACAGAAATTCTCCCTCATAAGTGTAGAAGAATTGAATAATCAATGGACACTTAGGTTTTTCACTTAGGGCTAGAAGCAGAGAAATTGCTAAGTGGCCTCAGTCCAATATGTATATTTGCGATTCTTTCCGGAATGACAGGATATTCATAAGGAGTAAATTTGGGGATAGAGGTCACCTCCTGATAAGATCCCATGGGAGGAAATAGCGGACACCATTATAACTCATGTGACTCTTTAAAAAGTGTGATTACTGAGGGCGTAAGTACTTTAAAGGAATGTTATCTTCTAATTTACACTTTTTTAACAGCACACATATTTTTAACTTAATTTTAACTTTATTATCCTTTTTCTGCTTTGTATTCATGGTGGAAGTGTGTAGGTTTTAATGGAAAAGACTTTTTTTTACTTCCACATAATTCAAAGTGATGATGCCTTAACCGGCGAAAGCGCTTTTTAAATAAATGTTATGCGGAAGTAAAAAAAATGTCTTTTCCATTTATTATCCTTTGCAATAAAAGTAGGAACCAGGCTGGAATTAATATATTTTTTTATTTATAAACTACATATTATTACCATTATTATTTTTTCGCCCATCTCCAACAATCAATTAAACCCCATCATCGTCTAATCGAACATGACTGAAGGATCTATCAAAATTGTATTAGGGATTACTATACAGAACAATTCCATTACTGCTCTAATCCAGTACAAAATTTACTAATCTTTATAACTTTCATAAATTCCATAAAAATGAAAAGCAGAAAATCTCGTGCTAAAGTAAATTTTATTCTCTATACCTTAGCTTTTGGCCAAACTTCAGAGGAAGAAAGACTTATAGATATACTTATACATGAGATTCTGGGGACATAAGTTTAGTTACTTGTGTTCAAGGGTTTTTGAAAAATTACCAACTTACGAGAGATTATTTAACATTTGTTCAATCAGGTTTAATTTTGTATTTTTTAGAAACTTTCTGCAGGGCCAAATTCTAATGAGATGAAGGCAAATATAAAAAGACCTTTAAACTCCCATCATCCTCTATTCCTCCATCCAAGGGTTGATGAATTTCAGTACGTAATACTACCAGGTGTTACGATCAATGCCCCATCGCTGTTTTATTCGCATATTTTTCTTCTAGGACTCTTATTTGACCATTCGAAGACTAAAATACCTGCAGTAGTTGCATACTATAATGTTCAATTTGTTAGTGACGTATAGGTTGATTATTAAGTCAGCATGCTTGAATGTAGAAAAATGTAACTTTAAATACGTCAATGGGATACTCAAATCTTTCGTGGAGTTGTTCAAAACTAATTTTTAAATCCACCCCGTTTTTTTTGTAATACTGGTAGCAATCGTTTCGTACAAAATTCAAAGATATGATCTTTATTATTGTTTTATATAATAGCTGATTTCGAAGATTAAAATTTAGATTCAATCGGTTTCTTAAGTATTTCTTTACATCATATTAAGACAAACACATTTTTTCCAGTCGGCATAGGGCATATTTATTTCATTTTAGTATATGTTGTATGACCAATTACTGCGATGTAAAAAGGATTCAGAATTATAGAGTATCGTATATTTTATACATATGACTTTTATAACATGTATTTACCTTAGCATAGGAGTGGGTTAGTTAAATGTTAAAAGTTTAAATCGGAGTTGTGAGATTTTCGGAAAAACTAAGCTTGTCTCAAGTGGACGGAAAAACTCCTTAATCCACAACTTTACTTGGTTTCCTCCAAAACTAAACTCGTTAAAACACATCATGTGTCAGTGTCTAGAGGAATTAAACTTATTCTTAACTATAAAATCAATCATAAATCTGTATCTATCTTCTCACCTATTTCTGAAATACTAAATTAAAAAAATTAAGTACCCAACCTTTTAACTCAGTCAATAAAATTTATATATTTTAAACGGTTTTTAAATACTTCACACATTTGTTCGTCAATTTCGGTAAATACTTTTAGGGGTTTTTAATTTCTGAAATTAACCGCTATTGTTTGTATTGACCAATTCAGAAATATTGAACAACATCTTTTAAAAAATGGGTCTTGCTTCTTTTTTATTTGAATTGTACAATGACAAGAACAAGACCTATATTTAAGTACAAAATGTAGCAACACATCAAAAATTCAGATTTAAACGTTTGTCATACTTAATTACATAGAAGATATGTCTTAAAATCTGAGTCGTATAGCGCAGAATCCACAGCAGATTCCACAAGAGGCTAAGCATAAACATTCATTTTGGCATATCCAGTTTATAACTTTTATCGTACATGCTGAATTTCATTAAAGAACATTTCTTTCATTGTCATAGTTTATTTCTTAATTTTACATACTCTCACATGTCACTAAATTCCATGTGTTTACGTTTATGTGTGTCGTTTGTGACTTTTGCATATTCTCAAAAATTTGCTTATATAGTTGTATAGTTATATGGTTTATATGTTAGATAGTTTTTTATATATCTCCGTGTTGTACCACCTTCAAATAGCACATAACAGGAAAAATAGAACAGACTACATTTATTAAGAATACATGATACTTTCCAATTTTATTGCATACAACTTTATATATATATATATATATATATTATATATATATATATATATATATAATTTTATACGTTATATGTATAAAATAACTAATGGTAATACAAATTAATATTAAGTATATTATTGTAAGACCGATTTTATATATTTTTATAGTATACAACTTTGGTGTGTGTATATATATATATATATATATATATATATATATATATATATATATATATATATATAATCGGTCTTACTTATAGAAACATAGTAAAGGAAAAATTCCTTCATATAATAATGTAAGGAGATCATTTTAATACTAATGTGTATTACCATTAGTTACTAACATTAATAAATAATCCCTGTGATTCTATAAAGCCTTGCTGCAGATTTTAACAAAGGAATGATTTTTGTACGATAATATGAGTACCGGTTATTGAAAAATTGTATTTATATCTAGTATACATAAAATGTTTACAAAACTTTGTCATTTATGAAATCAGGACTACATAGTAATACGGATTCGTTTATGAACCTTTTACAATTTAATATTCATCCTTTTAACTAAGATCTCTCTTAAGCATATGAAATAGAAAGGAAACGCAAGTAAATAAAACATGTTTGCCTGAGGAAAAAGGGCTAAATAAAGCACTGTAATCGTAACATAAATAAGGTAAAGTAAAACACAAAGAGTAAAAACGTGACAGCAGTCCTCTAAAGTTAAAAGTTGTTTTTTTATGTCACTCAGCAAATCTCACACAATAGAGAACAATATGTTTTTGATGTTTTTACTGGTTGTAAACTTCTATTAGCTCTTGTGCTATACTTTAATTTAGTGGGGAATGTACATGTACATAGAATTTATTAATGGGATAGTACGTCAAAGGAAACATGCAGCTTATTAGACAAAACGCGGACAAGAAGGGTATGAAGAGGAGATCGAATGGTCATACTTATTATGTTTATTTATGAAATGGAATAATTTTTTAATATATGTATATTGATTTTGTAAATCAAGTTGGTATTATATTAGTAAACATTGAAATGTGATGATAAAACAATGCTACGACAAAAATATTAAATATCACTATTACACAAGTACATTTATTTATGCAGACTATTTTATATAGGACAAAATTGGCAATTATGTTTTCAGAAATTTTCATTGTCTGTCTATAAGTGCGATAATATTCTAATGATTTCGAATTTCGTACTTCAGTCAATGTAAGACCTCTATTCATTGAGACAAAAGTTCAAAATTAAAGTTACAAATGAAAAGCACACACTTTTATAGTTATTGCACCATGATTTTAACGAAATTATCTCAAAATTAACAAAATGTTAATGAACTGAATAATAATACATGATATTTTGCAATGTAACAAAGTACTGTGATGGGATATCTTTATAGGTTTGTATCACTTTCTCACTTTCTGTTGGATCCTTCGATTCTGTCAGGTGTGATCTGGATGAATGTGATTTATTAGTTTATTTTGACAGGTCAGTATAACCTTCGTCACGTCTGTCAGATCCTATAATTCTAATTTTTAAGAATGTGCTTCCGATGACAATGTAGGCTCTAAAATTGAAAGACAATATCACCTTCTGTTTACGATATTTTTTTAAAGATTGGAGTTGAAATGTGGTCTTTAGACAAACGTGGATGAAAAGTGAAGCAAACGCCGTCAAGTTTAAAATCGACTGACATAAAAAATGCGATCTTCTCAATAATTCTATTGTTCCAAAATTTCACATTCTATTGAAATGTGAAAAGTTAAAAAAATTAACTATTTACACATCTAAATGCTAATCTATTGATAAAAGTTATATGTAATACGAAGTATTGGTTTGTAGTATTATAATTACTATGGTATAGTATAATATAAACGAATAAGGGTACAGTTTTTAATGCAACATAAGTTTACCAAATATATAATTCCATGAATATTGAAATCGTTCCTTTATTGTTAAAAAATGTGCCTTTCTACAAAGTTCACATCCACAGTGGCTTTTTTACTACGATTTCTGATACGAACAAAGGCGAGGTTTACTGTAAACAGAAAATAACCTTGTTTTCTTAAGAAAGAACAATTCCCATCAGAGATCAATTAGTTCCACTGTCTGCTAGAGATGGAGCTCGCTGTCTCCTCCAATAGCACCTTCGTTCTACTTCGAACCTCTTCTCGGGTAACCTGTAATAGTGTATTTGGTTTGAAATTGCCTTCATTTCATTCGAGGATCAAAAATTAACTTCCTAGTAAAATCAGTTACCTGACATAGATTATACGATTCTTAATTATCAGGTCGGGTAGATAAAAACAATCAATACTCTACAAATGTTTTGTTAAAATACAAGTACAATTTTAACCTTTCACTAATTGATTGAGTATAAGGTTTATAAAATAAAATGTTTTCTTTTATTTAATGCTGTCAATGTCATAAATTTACAACAATATTGGTATTGGTATTGTTAATAATATTTTAATCATTTTCAAACTAATCTGTAAATAGTTCAATAAGTTGTTTCCGTTATCTAAATTTTGGTAATATACTTTGAAATTTAATAGTTATGTGAATATAAATACTGAGGTTGAATTTAAAGACAAGTTTAGGTGACAGTCATATGGATGATATTATCGTATAATGTATCGTATAAGAGTAGTAAGGGTTATCTTGTGATGGTACTGGTTGTCCTTACATATGGAGATAGATGAGCTTATGATTACCGTCTCTATTCGCAGTAACGCGATACTGTAAATCTCTCCATTCATTTTCTAAGCATCGTGGGTGTCTTCATTCACATCAGTGAATTGACATATGCTGTTTATAAACTTTGCCGAATACTTGGAAATTATTTTGCTATATGTGACCAAAACGAGAAACATTAAATTCTTCAAAGCACTAAGCTTATTCTCAAAATGTTTAACGTTTTATTAATGGAGAGAATAAAATTTACTCGGAAAATTTAGAATAATTATTAAGTATTCTGTATATTACGGGGACGTGTATTACTATGTCACGTGCTAATACAGTATTGCATGCAATTTCTGTCAATGTGTTTATAAAATCTTTTATCATGTGAATTCCTCGTTGCCTTGTATACGGTTCCCTATATCACAAATGGAAACATGTTCGCTAACGCTCAGCCGAATCCAATGAAGTAGCATGCACTCGATGCTACTTATATGGAAATGAAGCGGAAAAAATAGAATAAAATTTTCACAACACCTCAAATAATAAATTTCACTAACACTTAGCCAGTTATACTATATTTTCTAGATCTTAATTTCGTTTAGTCTGAATCACACATTTGCAACTATATTTTAAACATTATTTATAATTGTTTTCACATACATAACTAACATCCAATAACCGAAGACGAGTTTATCAGTAAATAAAATAAAAATATAACAGACCAATGCAAACGCTTGTCAGTGTTATCTACTATAACTGGACAAGTACAATAATTGCCAGCAGCCTATTCGCCAGAACATGACTTTGTTAATTAGTCCAGTATGTAGTTGCAAACGACCATGTTCATTCGGTCACTGACATGTAGGTTGATTGCAAAGTTCGCACTTCCATATGCTTGAGTGATAGCATGTACAAACCTAAACTTTGGGAATTTTTCAAAATAAATCGAAGTTTTTCTCTGAAAAGTTTCATGCATTTGTCACGAGGTGTAATAATAATTATCCCTTTCTTTTGTAACTTTGGAAGGTAAATCTTTATTAATATTTATTTTTTAAATACTAAAGACCAAAATTTATATAAAATACTGAATATTTTTTAAATCCTTCTTAACATTCTTATAAAAGTAAGCTATATGCGAGCATGCGTTTATATATGTGTATGTTTATATACACATATATAAACACCATATTTTATTATTTTTTATTTTTACAATTTCACAAAAAGGGGAAAGAATGAAAGTTCACCTTTTTTCAACTCTCTAAACACTATATGTATTACAAAAAAAAAAATGCCATAATATCTTTTGAATTTATAGAGGAATTAGATTGGGTTTATTAAACATGAAGAGGTTAACAGAAGTCATGAAATCCACAAGCAAAACGAAGAACAGTTAAAATTTAACTAGGCGGAAACTTGTTAATCGAGAAATTCTCTTGGTGCTCACCAAAACTAAACTCGTTAGAAGATATCATGTGTCAGGAGCCTGTGAAAAGTTAAATTTACTTCTAATTATGTACTGAAGAAATAGATTTAAGCCTTATCATCTGTTTATTAACGGTGAGACAATATCCAGAGTCAGTTAAACGCATCTCATTTAAACATTCTTGATATGCTTTATAATCTTTCTTTAAGTTCATTAATGATGGTAAATATTTTGAAAAAAAAAAGAATCTTGAAAATTTACCACTGTTTGTGCCACACACAGTGGAACAACAGGTTTTGAAAACTGTTGTCTACCTTCTTCAAGTGTCAGCTGTCACGTTACAAGATCTAAGATGTACTTAACAACACAATTAAAATAGGTCCTTTAATCGCCTGTCATACATTTTAAAAAGACAATTTGCACGCATAAAAACAACATTTATATCAGAAACTCATAATGTAGATACTACAACAGGTAAGTAGAAGCTAAGCTTAAAACAGAATTTTAGTACACTCACTAGTTTCTTTCATTGTTAGTTAAGAAACTTAATTAAATCTTTGTTTGCTTCACTGTCATATTGTTTTAAACAGTTATACTTCAGTTTATATGAGCTCAACATGAGCCCTATGAATAAACCTGGAGACGTCCAAGCGAATTTTGATCTCCTCCCTTATTTTGATCAGGACCTCTGGGTTAAACTAATTCAACTCTGAGCTGTTGCTTTAGGTGATAAATATACGAACTTCATGACGATCACACTCTCAGACAAGTAAAAGGTAGCGCCAAAACCAAAAACAATGCGGTTTATAAAATGTTGATCCAGTCTATTTTCATACTGAATAATAACGGTAAATTCATAACTATTTAATTTGCCATCTAGCTTTAAAGAACGGAATAACTGAAATTTTTAGCCATAAAATTTAAGGCTTTTCTTCAAAACTGTGTGAACTGTAACTGACGTCAACTTCGCCGCTAAGACTTTTAGGACTTTTTACAAAACGGATTTGTATATATTTTCGACGGTTTGATGTCCTGATTTTATCTCAACTGTGCGCGCGTTTTGTCCAATAAGCTGCCCTTTGATATATCCCTTGACATATCATACCATTAATAAATTCTGTGTCTATAAGAGAGATTTGCATTAAACACTCGACGGTACTCACGCTGCGCTGAAATCACGTATAAACCTTTGCCAGCCAAACAATACAGTGCACCTTTCTTTAAAATGTTGCCATTGTGGCTGTTTTCGTAATAGCTTTAACCACAAATGATAATAGTAGGTAACTCGGCTTATTAAAACACAACTGTTTTACTTGATATCTGTTTCATAGAACTGCGATGAATAATAGAGTAGCTATAACCAATTAAAAGTATGACAAGAGTTTGTGGTTACACTGTATATATGTCTTAATATTTTTTTATGTTTTTAAAACACACACACACAATATAATTACTTAATATATATAATAATAATAATAAATGTAATATATACATTATGTATATATATATATTTTATATATATACATATATTACAAGTAATATTTATCTGTTTATTATTTATGGAATGATCACATTATAACGAGTCCACAATAAATCATATCCCTCAATGCACATTTATTTCTGTTCCAGATCATTAAGTTTTAAATATAGCTTATCCAGGGATTTCTAGGAATAGTCTTTTAGATCCATTTTCATGCTTTAAATGGTCCACATACCAATATCTATTTTAGCATAATATGCTATTAAGTGGTATAATATATTTAAATCCAAATGAAACAATTCCATTCATCGTTGATACAAAATTAATGTTAAATGGAGCCTCGAATCAATATAATGGATGGGAGTTCATCAAATTTAGTAAGTACAATAAAGTAATAAATTGTTGTTCTTTAAAAATATTTAACTTATTTTTTGGATGGATAATACAGTTATAATTACTGTTTATTATTAATCAATAAATGTGGCACAGTAGTCTGGCTATGTTTCTGGCTACAACGATACGGTAAAATAAACATTATACCTGATGATTCTCGAAGCTGCTTAAAAGAGTTGGTTAAAACTTTGGAAATTTACTTTGTGGAATAATGTAATAGCACCTTGTAATATTTACCGCAGCCAGTGTATTAGGGGCCGGAATATATTAAGCTGCGAGAGCGTTGAAAGGATACGGTAAAGGGTGAATGGAATTTCAAGTAAGAATTTAAATAGGATTATTCTCTCCTTTCATAGAAGGCGAGGAGTACATATATTCCACAAACCATCTACATAATTGTTAAGTGTATTTTTACAGAATATCTATAAATACTGGTAAACGTATTGAAATCTATTAAGGTACCTGATACGGAATAGGTGGTTTAAACTTGAATATAGCAAATCAGAATCAACCAAATCGTATGTCTAAATTTTGTATATAAAAATAAGAGAATACGAGTAGCAATACTCTTTTTTAAGTACGGAAACCTATTTCGATGAGGTTTCAGAAAATTACGATAAGAAATGAATTCGCTATGAATTAGTAATATATCTACCAGTACATAAGATTATCCACTAATATATTCCATCAATGCAGGCCATAAAGCTAAATCAGTAGAAAGTAATTAGAAATCTGAACATTGCCAATTTAAAATATATTGTACGTAAGTAAGTATCTATCTGGAAATAAGTAGGAATCAATAAAGTAATACATAAGCGCTCCTCAATGAGGTTAGTTTGGTTGGAAGCCAAAGTACGACACTGTTTGTGAAGGACTTGATGGCGAAATTATGCAGTGCTATAAACAATCATCGGTGAGGTGAGGAGTGTAAATGCAGTTAGTAATTCACTCACTAGCAAAGCCTCACTTCCGTTTGTTTATTTATGAGCATTGTCAAACAGTAATATTTCAAATTAAAGTCCTGTAGTAGCAATATTGCTGCTCATAATCATTAATAAAACCATTGCAGTGAAGCAAATTAACTAAAATCCAGACAGTTTATTCACCGATGTATTTCTTATAGTGGATCCTTAAGCATTTGACGCCAGTGGGGTGGGTGGGTTTTTTGTAATATCTGGTATTTATACAACCATACTTGATACTCATGCTTTAAAATAAATCTCATAAATATTATTGTTTCACACCAGAAAATTCCATGGTTACTGATTCTATTACAGAATGCAATACATAGATTTTTGTGGTGAGATATCGAGCTTTTTACCATTTCGTTTCACTAAGAAATAATATTATTCACTGATAAAGTTATTTTATAAAACAATTCAAAAATAAATTAGTCACAAATTTTATACATTAAAATTATAGACCTTTATTTTTGCCAATATTCTTCCTGTTATTACTCCTTTAAAATTATGTTTCACGGGCTAATGAATTTAATTCAAAAATATTCACATACACTCAAATTATCCCATTGGGGGGGTGGGGGGGTGGGTTAAAAGTCTGCATACACCAAAAAACTCATTCGATCATATAAACATGACCAATCATTACTTTTCGTTTTCATACTTTATGTTGCCTTGCTTTCCGATCAGGAAATTATATATATATATATATATATATATATATATATATATATATATATATATATATATATATATATATGGATGGCAGAGAAGTCTAATTCTGTCAAAGTACACTGAGATGGGTTTTATTATAGACTTTAGGTATAAATTAAAGGTTAGATAGTATCTTTGTATTTTGTATCAACATTAGAGTACTAACAAACCACTGCGTACCTAAGATTTGCTAATTTCACAGTTAAATTAATTTTTAATACAATTCTCAATTTTGTTATCTTCTTATATTCTTACTCTATACTAAACAGCGGTTGCTCAAAATTTTTATATAAGAAGTGATGTAACTATCAAGCTTACTCTATTCCTTCAAAACTATAAACGTAAACAAATTGAAAATTATGGTATCATTAGTAAAACTTATGGTTGTAATGTCATAATATTATGTTAACCCAAGGCACTTGATTAAATTTAACAGGCTCTAGAAGTAAATTAAACTCTATATCTATATAAAACCCGTAAATTCGCAATACATTGACGTTTATTAATCGAGATAAAAACTATCCTATCTTTTAAGTTAGACCAAACATTGTATATCTATAACATTTCATTGAATTCGGGTCAGAGTTTTTGGAGGTTTGCGTAAACGAACAACGTAACACGAAATTTATAATATATATATATATATATATATATATATATATATATATATATATATATATAAATAAAGATAAAAATTACACATGTACGAATTCTGAACATTACAAATAATACAAATTTACTGTCAGGAAGTTTTGAAAAACACAGCAATTTCCAGAATTTCTTGTCGCATACTTAATATATAGAGCAATGAACCATCGTATTGGAAAAACTAGTCTAAAGTAATTTGACTGAAACTTTGCCAATGTATAGTTGTTTGCGTTCTTACAAACCTAACTTGTACTGATCGGATTTTTTATCGGAAAAATAGGTTAAACTTTTGCTGTGTAGTCTATTATTTCCATGAACAGACATTGTGAAATATCAATACTTTGAAGTAGCACAATGTAAATTTTAATTTTACCTCCATTTTACCTTCCATTACACTATATGCACTCTTCCATTATTTTGCTGGACCCCCTAGTTCAGACGTTAACTCCAAATTGCATGGGTCTGGTCTGTGGTAATGTAGATCGCAGATGTTGCACTAAGTGGAAGTTTAAATGTAGCTAAACACAATATTCAATATGATTCAACCCTTCCCACCATACATAGCTGTGGTATGGTTTTAAAACATTTTAGAACACTTATTACGCACCCGATGAATCAATGAGAGCAACTCTTCATCTAGGTTACCCAATATTTCTACTAGTAAACCAGACATATTTTCTTGTAAAATAAAATATAACAGTATAAAAGAGGAATGGTACTAAGAATAAGTATGGGTTCTTGCATTGGGTGTATGCATAACCTGTGGAGGCGCACTTTAGGAGCTGTTGCGACAACGGCGGCTATTTTAAGATTCACAATCTCTAATTTTATTAATTTGTTAAATTGGAAAAAGTGAATTACTAATACTCTTTCGAACGCGCTCAATACAAATGTTAAATTTGCTTTAAATAAATGTTTATTTCTGTAAGAATTATGGCATGTTAAGTTCTAACCGGCAGACAATATTTATGATGACTAGAATTATGATTCCTAATTATTACAGCAGACATCTTCAGCATGCCTATTCCAGTGCATAAAAACCCCACCTATGAAGTAAAAATCCTTCTGTCTGTTATCCTTCATTCCTATCCTGGCTCTTAAGGAACTAAAGCTGCTCATTGGTCTACTATCTCGAAATTCTCTTGTTTAATTTCCAAATTTACGATCTGATGTTACGTCTTACAATCGGAAACATCAGTTTTGAGCATCAGTCGTACACATACTGATCTGAGAGTTACTGTCCACTATTTTTCTCTGATGAGTGCTATCACTAAACTGACAAATAAAATGAAAAATTATATTCTTTCACCCGTATAAAGTTAGCTAATATTTATTGTATATCAAAAAGAAATTTACTGTAAATTACTTGGACAAATATAGGATCAATAACATATCCACCGTTGTATTAAAAGCTTGAGATAATACTTCAAGATAAATGATCTCATCTTCTTTCTTGAATTCCATTCCATACAGATCTTAACAAAACAAGCCATGACAGCTAGTTTGACGGCACATTAACCAACAAAAGATAGAGTTCACTCAGTCAAAGTAAAACATCTCTCCAAGCCATGTACGTTTCAACCGCTTCAAGCAAAACTCACCCTTGTGGCCAATTAAAATTTTTCCTGCGTAGTGTAATTGTTATACAAACTACTGAGGCAGAAGACCGGGGTTAAGGATGCCGCTGATGCTATAATTGCTTATAACGCTATTTGTAGGCATAAGATCCGTATACGAGTACGGAGTTGTGAACCAATAGTTTGATATATGTTTTCTGCCAGATTATTAGTACTGTTACTTTTAGTGCCAAATCAATTTGCGTTTATTTACTTACTTAACTTACTTGAAAAAAAAAAACAAAAAAAAAACAGTTTACTCCCATAAGGAATTACTTAGATTAATTGTTTAACTTCTTTGATATATACTAAGACGCAATAAAAACGAATCTCTTGATATTTTATATTATTATTTAATTCGCTAAAATTATATTCCAAATAAATAAATAAATGAATAAATGATAAATATTTATTTCCAACATTTACATTCATGTTTACAAATAAATTAAAAACTTAGGAAGTCACTGACCAAGAACAAGTAGCTGGTCAGTGTAACAGATACACAATACACAAATAAACAGTTTATAGCTTGCTCTCATATAAAAAACTAAAAGGTCAACAGACTGCTTTCCGCGACGTCTGCACAAGACTACGAAAAAACCACAACCAAAATAAATACATATAGCCGACGTTTATATAATACAGAGTGACTAATAACTAATTAGACACTAATTAGACAATGCAAAGAGTAACAAAAAATGTTTTGAAAAAAATAAAAATATACAATCTTATGTACTAAAATCATAAAAAGGTTTACAAAAAATGTATAAACAAATATATTGAATGTATAAACAAATATATTAAATGTATAACAAATATATTGAAATAATGGAAAATTAAATTAATTTATTACATAAAACTACATACAAATATCAGGAAAATCACATACGTACACTTACATGCACACGATAGAACATCCACACTCCAAAACATACATTTACACGTACACACTACTATGATTATGATAGTTTTACACAATCAGGTTAAAAATTATGTAATAATGATGTAAACAATATAATAGGTGGTTGCATAAAACTTAAATTAATACACTCGTTAAAAAAGCAATATCAGGTTTTGTAAATAGCCAGGATATTAGTAAGGAGCAGAATTGTTTTAAGTTATTACTCGATTTGGTTTCATCAGTCATTTGATTAAATAATTTTGGGCCCACGTATTGAATGGACTGTCTATAGAGTTCTTTATTAACTTTGGGTAACCTGAAGATTCTACTTTCACTAATTCCAGTTTTATACGTCAAACCACTTGTACCTAAATTTCCGCTTCTAGTATAAAATATTCTCAATACTTTGTATACGTATAGATGTTCTATAGGCAAGATTTTCAACTGCACATATAGTGGAAAGACGCTATCTCTTCTGCTTCTATTTAATATAATACGGATGAAATAATTTTGTGTTACTTTTATCTTATTTATCAAAAATTTATACGTATTTCCCCAGAAACTAATTGAGTACTGTAATCTAGATTGGATTAGGGCAAAATATAAAGTACGCATAAGATCTGTATCGCAATAATTTTTAGAAAATAAAACGTTCTAATTGATGAGCTTAACTTATTATGTAACGCGGTAATATGATCCCCCCATGTTAATTTACTATCTATTACTACTCCAAGGTATTTGTAACTATTTACTCTTTCTATACACTGACAGCTACATGAATTTACGTTACAATTTATCTTGTGGTATTTTAAGGGCCTTTCTAATTCGAAGTCTTTAAATCCAAAGATTATATATTTAGTTTTTGATACATTTACCTGCATGTCATTCCGACAGCACCAAATTTGTAAGCAATTTAAATCACTGCTTATCTTTTCGTGTAATATTGCATAGTTTTTTGGAGAATAAAGAAAAGCTACATCGTCTGCAAATACAATCATTGGTGTGCATACCACTGAAGGGCTTCAAAATCTTCATTTCTGTAGGTTTGTCTGTCCTTACGATATCTTAAGAATGAACTAACTTACAAGCTTGCCATTTGCTCCGATCTTTATTTATGTATAAGCAATATTAAGATTGATGATGATGCATGTTCCTCACTAGGAGTTGGCCATGCATTAGCAAACAATTCTATTTCGTCTTTATGTTGTAAATGAAAAAAATCGTATAATAAATAAATTTATGCAAATCTGAGTACAACTGAGTTACATTGTAACTTATTATATATTTAAATGTAAAGAATATCAGAAAGAAATGAGTTATAAATTTCATACATTGTTGCTATACTTTAAGGATAAATTTAATCAAACGCATTCTCTTTATGTCCCAATACTTTTATTTATATTGAGAAGGAGACATTCAAAATACTATAAATTTTGTAAATATTTGTAGAAATATTTTTCATCCCATATTGCTGATTAGGCCCGAATGGTTTTTTTTTTTCTTTAATTAGAATTAGGCAGCCTTTATTAGACGGTCAATGTACTAAGGATCGCTCAGTACATACAAAATTGAGGAAAATATAACTAAAAATCTATCCAAACTCACTTAAAAACTTACTCGGCTCTGCTTAAAGGTGGGCTATTTATGATGGTACTATTTTCACAAAACATAATGTCTTTCAATGCTTTAAATTAAACAACGGTTATCTCCAGCGCGCCCAGAGTGCTTGAGGTAGTCTCTCTCTCTCTCTCTCTCTCTCTCTCTCTCTCTCTCTCTCTCTCTCTCTCTCTCTCTCTCTCTCTCTCTCTCTCTCTCTCTTTTATATATAAATGTTTAAATATAAAATAGTATCATCATCTCAACCCACTTACTGTAAAAAACCTGAGTATTTAATTGTAGAAGTATGTCACGGCTGGAAATTATTATTATGTGTGGTTTATAGACCTCCTAAAGCGGGTCAATTAGCTGAATTATTTGATGTGTTTGCTAATTTAGTACCTAATTACCAGAATATCTTAGTCCTAGGTGATTTTAATATAGACCTTAATACTAGTAGACCGTCTTATGACAGAACTCAGTTACTAAATCTGGTGGATAATTTAAGTTTCACTATCTTACCTTTACAACCTACCTATCACCTACCGCAATCTGATACATGGCTTGACTTAGTTATTTGTAATGACATGGACAAGGTGAAGAATTATGGCCAGGTTCCAGCATCCGGGGTATCTTACCATGACATGATATATGTGGAAATAGATCTAAAAGTTAAGATAAGTAATATGTGTACAAATTTAGTTAGAGATTTTAAGAATATTAATATTAAGGAGCTTAAAGCCGAATGTGCTAATGTACAATGGAATGATTTGTATGAACAAAGATCTATTGACAATAAAGTAAAAATACTTGTTAATAATCTTAATGTTTTATTTAATAAGTATGTTCCGGAAAGGAGAATACATAAAAAGAGGCCTGTTTGCCCTTGGCTGGATACTGCTGTAAAAAATATGATGACTGAGAGAGATATTTTGTATAGACATTACGTTAGAACAAGAAATGTTAATATATGGGAAAGGTATAGAGTACTGAGAAATAATGTTAAACGATTATTGAGAGACAAACGAAACAGCTATTTTCAGTCATTGATTTCTTCTGAGGGTACAAATAAAAAAATGTGGGATGTTATTAGAAATCAAGGTATTGGTAAACAAACCGATAGGGTAATTGAGCCTATGATTAATCTTGATAATTTGAATGATTATTTTTGTGGATTTCAAAATAATTTTAACTTGAACCTCATTGAGTACTATGAGAGCCTAAGTAAACCTAACGAACAAACGTTTAATTTTTGTGAGTTTTCAGAGGAATAGATCTACCGTGCTTTTAATACAATCTCATCAAATGCAGTTGGTCCAGATGGGGTTCAAGTTAAATTTCTTAAGTTAATTTTCAAGGAAATAGAGCATGTGCTATGTCACATTTTTAATTACTCCATTAGTAATAGTGTTTATCCCAATGAATGGAAAAAAGCCAATATCTTGCCTTTGCCTAAAGTAGCCAATTCTGTACAATGTAGTCATTTTAGACCAATAAATATATTATGTGTACTGGGCAAGTTACTTGATAAGTTAGTATATTATCAATTAAATGAATTTGTTAATAGAAATAACATAATGTTTAAGTACCAGTCAGGTTACAGAAGTTGTTACAGTACATAAACAGCGCTAATTAAAGTTACAGACGATATTAGAAGAGCTATTGACAATAAACGTCTAACTGTACTTATGTTGTTGGATTTTAGTCGTGCTTTCGACTGTGTTAATCATTTACTGCTAATGTCCATTTTGAAATCGTACAATTTTGGCAATGCATCTATCGAATGGTTTGAATCCTATTTGTCTGATAGAATGCAAAGAGTAAAGACACAAGGTGGAGCAACCTCTGATTGGAGAGTTAATTCTGTTGGTGTTCCACAAGGCTCTACGTTGTCAGCCCTTTTGTTTAGTTTGTATATAAATAGGATAAGTGATAATATATTGTTTAGTAATACGATGATGTATGCGGATGACATGCAACTATATATTCATTGTGACGTAGATAAATTGAATCATACAATTACGAACCATCTTAATATTGACCTTATGACTGTGTACTTTTGGTGTAGAGATCATGGCTTGAACCTAAATATAACCAAATGTAAACCAATTTTAATTGGATCTTCTAGACTAATGAACAATATTTTACACAATAACATAGCTCCGATAAAAATTGGCGAGCAGACTATTAAGCTTGAAAGAGATGTTATTAACTTAGGTCTAAGGCTCAGTGATTCATTGTCTTGGAATAATCAAGTTAATTATGTCACTAAAAGGATATATCAATGTTTATATCAATTTAGACGTTTACGTTTTAGACCTTCTTTGGATGTAAGAAAGCAACTAGTTTCGGCTTTAGTGTTTCCTATAATTGATTACGGAATTGCAGCTTACTGTGATGTTAACAGTGTACTAACGAATCAATTGCAAAAAGCTCAGAATGCTTGCATACGTTTTATATATATATATATATATATATATATATATATATATATATATATATATATATAACTTGAAATACGATGAGCATGTAACACCGTACTATAAACAAATGAAATGGCTAAAAGTACAGGAAAGAAGGGAACTTAGTGTACTAAATTTAGCTTTTAAGATTTTAAAATATAAAAAACCAGAATATTTATTTGAATGTTATAATGTAATGCACAATGTCCATTTAAGAGCAACCAGATTTGGCGATGAGATGTTTCAGTTTCCAATTCACAGGACTGTCACGTAAACAAAATCGTTTATAGTGACATCAATAAGATTGTTGAATAGTCTGGATAGTAGTATAAAGAGAATTGAAAAAGAACACATATTTGCTGGTAAAGTAAAAGATTTATTGTTACTAAGATATGAGAACTAACAAAAAGAAAAATAATTTAAAAAAATGTAATTCCTGAGTTATATAAGATATGTATGTTTAGAAATAGTGATCGATTGTTATCAGTGATATAACTGTCAGCTCAATGTAATTGCAGCAACATCATAACTTTTGTAAGATAATATTGATATAGTGAATAGATAATCGTGTAATAGTTAACGCCAAATAATTTGTCCTCTATGATGTGTCTGTGTTGTAAGTGAATAATTAGTGATAAAATAAGGACAACTGTATTGATTTTAGGATTTTTAGAGTTGTACAAAAAAGCGATCTAACTTGTAATATGAAATGTATTTAGGGTGTAGTAATATGTGCTATATAATATATTTGTATTTAGCAACAATAGTAAGACAAAACCCGCAACTGTAATGTTTTGTAATATTCTGTATATTTTTCTGCCTGTTCTGGTGTAAGAGTGGACCGTTGGTCTAAACCAGGGCAGGTTAAATAAATAATTTATCAATTTATCAATTTATCTCTCTCTCTCTCTCTCGTCCTATTAATTGCGGTTCACTATAATCGCAACTATACTTCATTAACTAAAAGAGAGGGTGGTTTTTTTAAAGCTTGCAAATATCATAGTAAGAGACCGAATATGCCGCGCGGTGATCGTAGCGCAGCCCTAGCGTCCGACCTCAGAACTAACTGAACTAATCGCCAGGACCTCAGCACTACTCATCTATACGAGTAATTAATATTCTGTGTACCTAATGCAATCATAGGTATTATTGAAGTTCGTAAGTTGACATATCGTCAGGTACGATTACGTGGATGTGTCCAATGACTGCACAATGACAACAGGTTAGGATTGCTAATGACACTCTAAACTAGACACTATAATAGCAATAATAATTTCATCAAATCCAGTTTGTTCACTACGGTGTCTTAAACTCGTGGCAATATCTAACAATCTAGGCCTCCCACATTTAGTATTTTAAATCAACTTTATCTACATTATAAGATTTCAGTACTATTATACAACTTTTTGCTTAAAACATAATGTAAAATGTTAGAAATGTGTAATTTCAGAAAATCAAAAACATTTGGAAGTAAAAAGTATTCTTATAGAAAATAATAAAGTTAATTTTTTAAATACCCTACAAAGAAGCCCCTAGCTAATTAAGGTCGCCTTCTTCATTATATTAAAAGGATTCTTCAAAGTTTTCAAGACTTATTAAAGTAAATCTCAAGCCTTAAGTTCATTCGAAGGTATTTTCATAGCGGGTGTTATAAAGTTATATTATAGACTCTTTATAAAACTATATATATATTGAGTTAAATTTAAACTTTTTCATAATAAATACGATCGTTTGTTAAATTTAAGGAATTTAGAATTTCAGCATGTAGTGGTTATTTAGGATGTTTTAATAAAAACTGAAATACTTTTTAAAATCTTCCTTCCGCTCAAGGGCCAATGGTACGAGTAATAATATTAAAAATATAAGGAAAAAATGAGTTGGTAAAATACAAATTCCTTATGTCAACGCATCTGAACGTACAGCTACAGTCCACTAAAATCCGTATATTTAACTTTTTTTATTAGAATATGCTACATTATAATATCTGACGATATTATACATGTCAGGAATACTTACAATTAAATACTATTATACAGGGTTAGTCATAAAAGGTGAATGTATATTAGGATTAGGATTAGAGAAATAGAAACTAAATGCAACCATTCTAAATTAAATATAATTCACTCTACATTCTTGAGACAAGATCATTTTGTTTGTCCAAATGTGCATTAACCCGGGGCCGTGACATACACGAGTATGAGACAAGAGGCAGAGATGCCTACCGAACTGGAAGACACAGGACGGGGGTTTACGAACACTTGCCCTCCCAGGCAGGTATTCGGTTCATCAACAAGTTTCCAGATCAGATAAGAAATGCCCCAACGCCTAAGGTGTTAAAACTCGTTTAAGACGCTTTTTAGTGTCGCAAGCATTTTATAGTGCTGACGAGTTTATGGCATTGGACTGGATGACCGCACAATTAGCAAACTGACTACCGGCGCTGAAAATGGGAATATTGGCTGGATGAATGTGGGGAGTGGCTGAAGATTTGTATGTTTGAATGTGGTTTGAGGCGAAATGAAAGCTTTAAATTTTAGATATTTTAGTCTTTACTATTGCTATACTTGTGATAATGTCCTGGCAATAAAAAATTGATTTGATTTGATTAAAACTTAACAGACAATAATAAAAACTAGGCGTCGCGGGCGGACCTCGTAGGGTGGCGGCGAGACGCGAACGAACCACGTTCCAAGACCGACACGAACCACTAACCAACTGCTGTAGCGTACCAACCTACTCCGGCGACTGGCTGAACCACAATAAGCCTATACACAATGCGATGCGCGGTAGTCCGCCCGCGCACCCCCCGCTCCAAGGCCATGACGCGCGGGTCCCGCTGGCGGGCCAGTTGCACCGAATGTGTTAGTCCCAGAGATCCTTATAAGGATAATGGAAAACTATGATCAAATTATTGCATTGTCATCGTTCCTTGATAAGTATGCAAAGTTTCAAATTAATCAGACTTCTGGAAATTGGTGAAAATTATGCTCAAAGATTCCGTTACACACATAGATACATAGATACAACCGAAGCTTATAAAAGGTTGTTAAAAATAAATGGAGATATATTAATTTTTTATTGCTCAAAAACTGTTATGTATAGATACAAAAATGGTTTAAAATGAAAAAAAATATTCTTCTTGCAGGGAAGTTTAAAAGACGGTATAACATGGTATAACCTTAGATTTACATATTTTAGTTACGACTAATTTTAAATTTTTAAAAATATTTATGTTTTGAGGTGGGGAAGTTTATTTTAATACGCTCATATGACTTTTTTTACAAATTCGTAGTTTCCTACTTTTTTTACTTAAAAATTTACTTAGATACCTATTTAGTCTGTTTTTGCCCACCATTTTAAAAATTTAAAAAATATATAGTTTTTG
The DNA here is from genome assembly GCF_021130785.1 of Homalodisca vitripennis. Taxonomy (NCBI): domain Eukaryota; kingdom Metazoa; phylum Arthropoda; class Insecta; order Hemiptera; family Cicadellidae; genus Homalodisca; species Homalodisca vitripennis. The sequence goes on from NC_060213.1 coordinate 108,024,307, forward strand.
AAGCCACAACAATTACGGATTGCGATAACAGTGAAATCTTTGTGAAAAGTACAAAATGAACGGAAACTTGGGAGAAATCAATGAAGTTGGAAGACACGTCCCCAGTCACTTCTTCCCCAATTCAATATGAGCCAAAGTTTTGATTGCATTCTCTTCAAAAATTTTTGGTTTATAATATTTTTATAACATATATGTGCTATTGATAAGTTACATGGATTTTGGCTTTAGACAATTATAAACTAAAAAAATTCTTAGCATTCACAAAATATTTATGATATACATAAATACATGATGAATTGGTTAATAATAGAGTAGGAAGATAATTAAACTAAATATTGCTAGTTTTCACAGTTTTGCATTAAATTTTTCATGTATTACGATTATATTTAGTAAGAGATTTAAAACTAAAATCGCCATAAACGTATAATTTGTATAAAAATAATATAAATTTTACAAGAAGGTTCCTTGGCAAAATGTAATAATTTCATATAAAACTACATTAAATTTAGTTGTCTATTTGTACTATGTTATAATTGGAGCATTCATGGCATAACAAGTGTGATTTATAAACGATTGCCCTCAATATGGAATTTTTAAATTATTTTTGACAATAGTTTTTCTATATTTCTAGTTTAGAAATTTAGTCAAATTAACTGTTAAAATTACTAGTTAAAATGTACTACTTACCAAGTTAATAGCCAGGTAATCAATGGTCCTGAAATACGTACATAAGCCATTAAATACATTAAAAATTATATTTTAAAACTTTTAGCTAGAAGATGGTAAATTTAATTTTTAAATACAAAGGAAAAATGTATGTTTGAGGAAAAGTTTACTAGTATTTTATCCCTGTTATGGCATTTTTAAGAACTTATTTTTACTGTAAAACGTTTTAAATAAAATACAGTGTCTCTAAGTGTAGTCAAAGCACTCTGAATATGTGTTTGTGTTTAAGTAATTTAATACAATTTTTAAACATTATTTCATAATTTACACAGGGAAGCGTTTATATAAAAAATTCTCCAATTATGTTTTAAACTACGTACCTAGTCTTAACGCCACGTACAAATCAATAACTTACAATAAAACTAAATGATGCTTTAATATTAATCAGTCATTTTGCCAGCTAGTTCAACATTTTACTTAGCTGTATGTGACTGAGAATGGGCACAATAAAAATGATGTATCTAAATGTAAACATTCCATGTAAGGTACTAAAACTGTTTAAAGAGAGCTACACTTACAGTTATAGAACAAAACACTGATATTATTTGACCTTTAACGTTACATTTGTATTGACAAACGTACTATATAAAACGGTAAATAATCAAGAAGAGTTCTGTAAATGAGTTGCTGCTTGTGTGTGAATTTAAAAGTTTGTATATATATATACACTCGTTTAATCGTATATATATATATATATATATATATATATATATATATATATATATATATATATATATATGGTTTTATATATATATATATATATATATATATATATATATAAGGGTTTTGGTTTTATAATGTATTACATTATTTTAGAAAATTATTAAATATGGTTATGGTCATTATTTAATTATAAATAGCAAAAATTTAAATCTACTAAGAAACATGCAACAACACAAGTTGAGTGGTATTATAAAAAATTCAAAAACCATGTTTTGCATGTGGTCACTTATACAAGTATACCGTGAATTTAAGAATATGTACCAGACTACAAAAATCTGTTTTGTAAAGCACAGGAATCGAATCCACGCACAACTCCAAGGCCAAATTCCACATCCGAGAGTAGCGCCTTAGGCCGCACATCCATCCTTACTTAATTTTTTGGATATGCAGATTTTCAATACCTCATCCATTAAACCTCCGATATTAATATTTTGGGATGACGTGAAGTATCTGTCAAAACACCGTGAAGAGTTAAAAAGCAAACATTCCTAATTAATACATTCATAATGAAAAAAAAAAACACATTGGAGGAACAGTGGTTCTTCACCTTCTGACCTTTTATTATCCCTTTTCTAAATATCTCAGAGGATGTAAATGTGTAGCCACCCCGTTTGACAATCGAATTCCATAATAACTTCGAATGGTAATGAAGCACCTCTATTTTCCATCACAAGGTGAGGTGCTCCAGTTTCAAATTAAAAGAAACTGATGTAAATTGTACTTGTTGAGTTGGATTGCTGTAAGCCTATTGCTTGTAATAGCGCGAGGAACTAAATGACAAGGACACTTGTGTTTTGGTGAGCGTTGAACAGTTAGTTAAAGCCAAATATAGGAAATATAACAACGTATACGAAAATAGTAATGGAAACATCATTCTCAAAAGTTAAACTGTAACTGATAGCTATATCAGAGTAACTGAAGCAAATCTCTACACTACACCTAGAGTCCATCGTCGCTTCGCAAAGACGAAAATTAATTTTTGCTGACTGTCTGGTCTGTTGGGAATCTTTAGCGTGTGAGATTTGGCTCGCGAGCCTTATTTTGAAGACCATAGGTCCAGCCTACTGCGAGGAAAGACTGTTGGAGTGGATGGAGCTCTCTTAGTGTTAATAGCTGTCGCTAACCTAGAGATAGTGCTATCCCTTGCCTGCTTTGGCTGGAAAGGCTGGAAAGAAGTAGCTTTCCCTTCCTCCAAGGTGACATGACTAAGATGTATCTTATTATCCCACCTCATGAGAACACGAAAATGTGACCCCTACCTTCATCTTGTCACTCTAGATGTAGCGCAAAGGTTATTTTAAAACTAATTGCAATGAGAGATTCATCAGTTTCTTGTCCCAAGCGAAGAAAACAAGTACTACCGTTTTTGTGTTTACGAAGCATAATTTTACATATGTGTAGTAATATATACAGTATAATATATGTATATATATATATATATATATATATATATATATATTATAACTTAAATACATAATGACATGTTTTGCCGTAATAACATGTTATATTTTGGCGTTATACATTTTTAAATATCTGCATATTTTAAGATCTCATATCTCTTAACAAATGGTATATTTATATTGTAAAACAGTATTTTGGTCTATTACACTAAAAAATCGTGTAAAATGATATTTATGTTTACGTATTATTATTAATCTAACGGAGAACATATTAGTTAGTTAGATACAAATATCTTTAAAACTACTTATAAAATAAAATTATATAAAACTAATAAATAAATGTAATATAATTTGAATTCATGATTTATATATTCTAGTTATAGCAGATATTACTAAATTTACGATTCATTTCGTTTATAAGTAAATAAATAAAGAACTATTTATAGTTTTAACCAAGATAAGAAAAGTACTACTTTAATGTAGCGTTTTAAGTCATTTTACAAGTAAAATATTTGCAATATCGGATCAGTAGAATTGAAAAGAAAGTTGCTCGGAATTGAAAAACTTTGAAGAAAAGTTTGAAGAGATGTCTCTGCCACTTTCTACTGCCCCCACAGTAAATTGTAACTCTTGATTACCACGGTATCTGCTCGAGTTCTTCGTATTGAACATTTTATTGCAAGAAGCTCTCAATATATATTTACTTGTAAACTGAAGGAAAGCAAGCCCTAGAAAATAATTCTAGCGATTAGTTGTTGATAATACAAATTTAACATTAGATACCCATTGAAGCAAAATATTTGAATCTTATTTTGTGATTTTTACAGGGATTAAGAAAGATGATAAATTTTATGCAGCTAATTATCACATATATAGTCTATTCGATTCAAACGGTATTTAAATGGATGGATTGTATTATTATAATGGACATTTGTTGTACATAATGTAAAGTTTATCACCCTAACTTATTAGAACTATTAAATGAAGACGGGTTAGAAATTTACGAAAATAAAAAATATTTAAAGTAAAAACGTTTCTTTGACCATAGTGAAAACTAATCAAGTTAATTTCTTAACTATCCTACAATGGAGTTCCTAGCTAATTAAGGGCGCCTTCTTCATTAAATTAAAAGGATTCTTCAAAGTTTTCAAGACGCATTATAGTGCATCTCAAGCCTTAAGGTAAATGTTTTCATAGCGGTGTTATAAAGGTTATATTATAGACCCTCTGTAAAACTATATATAATATATCGAGTTAAAATTCAACTTTTTCATAATGCCTAGAAACGTTTGTTAAATTTCAGGTCTTTAAACGATGTTTTTATAGTGCTATTTATAAAAGCTCACATTCTTTATAATGTTATCAACCCCCTCGAGAGCCGATCGTACGAGAAAGAATATTCTAAAAATATAAGAGCAAAATTTGTTGGTACAATGCAAGGTTTCTGTTGTCAACGCATCTTAACTTGATCAGCTACCGCCCTCTAAAATTTCTATATTTAACTTTAGTTTTATTAAAATCATGTTACATCAAATATGTCATTATAATATATCTTACAGGAATCCTTACATTCAAATACTATTATAAAAAATATATATAATAAAATAAATTGAATCTAAATATTTTCTTACGTAAGAAAGTGTAAAATAATTGGAACCCCTCAATCGAATTAAGCATTTTTTAACATAAACCTATATTAATTTTGGCTATGGTGAGTATTTGAAATGCTTATTAATTCGTTCGTAGTATTCAACCCAAATATAAGGTATTTTTAAAACCTAATACTTTCTCATTTTGAAACGTAGTAATGACTGATTCATGTTTCAGCTAAATGTTTCTTTTGACAAGAATATTAACATTTTGTACCTTGTAATTAAAAGGTTATGATCCCGCATGTAGTAACTATAATGTACAACAATAATCGTCGATTACGTTTTATTTTAATTATTAAAAATGAGTTTTAAAAAAAATTTCTTGCCCAAAAACTGTTATATGTAATACGAAAATGGTTTAAACGTAAAAAATAATCCTTTTACAGGGACGATTATAATACGGTACAAAATGACGTAAAATGACGTATTAAATCCTTATATTAAAATATTTTAGTTACAACCATTTAAATTTTTTTAAATAGTTATTTTTCTATGTGGGAAGATTTTTGCAGTATGTGATTTTTGATTTTTTGTACTTTTAATTTTTACATAAAACCCCTTTTTGGTCTGATTAGTCCACGAGTTTGAAAAATTGTAATACTATTGAATTCAAACTTTATTGTTTACTATAGCTATAAAAGAATGTTCCATATGTTATAAGTTTTATTTGAAAATGCTGAGATTTGAACCCTGTACCCCTAGATTTGATACATTCTGTTACTAAAATTGTATGCGAATATATTCACATACATTCTACTCAGAATCCAAAAAGTAAGTTTCCGGTGGTTTATTAACTATTATAAAATACTAAAATCGTTGCTCCTCTGGCATAAACTATTACAAATTTTAATGTAGGTTCAATCATTCAACTTATTTTTAAAGAAAATGAAGGCTGTTCGTGGAACAATTAAAGCGAATAAATTGAACTAAACGTCCTAAAGCAGAACTAATATTATTTTGATTACTGTAACTAATTAGATAGTTATTAAATTTTATATTTAAAATAAACTTAAAATGTATAAAAAATACATTAGGAAAAAAATTAACGAAACGGATTAAGCCTACGAACTTAATGTAAAAACAAATAAATGAAGTGGATTATTACATAAAAAAAGACAATACTGTTGTATAACGTATTAGTGTATACAAGTGCTTTAAGCCACAATATTTACAAATTGCAATAACAGTTAAATCTTTTTGAAAAGTAAAAATGGAAAGGAAAACTTTGGAAGAAATCAGTGAAGTTCGAAGATATGTCCCTAGCCAGGTTTTTCCCAATTCAGAGTGAGCCAAGACCTTTGATTGCATCCTCTTCAAACTTTCTTGGTTTATAACACATTTATAAAACATTTAAGTGGTGTATTACAGCGACATGGATTTCGCCTTTAGTCAATCATAACCTAAAAAATATATACTCTTAAGTATTCACATAATATTGGTTGTATACACAAAGACTTGATTGATTGGTTAATCATAAGGGAAGAGGATACTTGAATTAAATAATACAACTTTTTACAATCATGAATTTAATGTTTCAGGTAATATTCGAGTATATATTACGAAAATATTCAGTCAGTTAAAAAAAATGCTATAAAGGTATAATATATAAGTAAAAATAAATATTAGAAAAAAGTTCCTTGCAAAATAAAATAATTTCATATAAAACTACAATAATTATTAGTTAAAAAAATTATAATATACTACTTGTATAATGTATATCTTTTGTAATTTAAGCATTAATGAAATAACAAGTACAATATTATTTAAGTACTATTACGCTCTTTATTAAAGTTTTTTATTATTCATATCGGTGATTTTTCTAAACTAATATTTAAAAAAAAGTTAGTCTAATTAAATTATTATTATCAGTTTAATAATATATTTAACAGAAGTTTTAAGCTTAAAAATTTTCATTTCATACACCTATAATTTATTTATAAAGCATTATATTTAGATATAAAGCATTTATATACATTTACTACTTACCAAGTTATTAGTCAGGCAATCAATGATCCTGAAACACGTACATAAACTATTTACTACATATTAAAATGTATTTTAACATTTTTACCTAGAAAGTAATTTTTTGTTATAAATGTAAAGGAAAAGAATTATTTTTCAAGTAAAATACATTAATTTTTTTCCCTGTTATGTTATTTTAAGAATCTGTTTTTACTCTAAAACGTTTAAATTAAATTATAATCTCTGAGTGTACTGAAAGCACTCTGAATGTGCATTAGTGTTTTTTCATTCAATGCAATGTTTAATCATTATTTTATTACTGACACAGGCTAATGTGTATATAAAAAAATATACTGCACTCGTGTTATAAACTAGTTTCATAGCCTAAATGACACGTGTGAATCAATAACTGAAAAATAAACGATTCTTTAAGATTAACCAGTACTTTTGCCAGCTAGTTCAACAATATTCTTAGTTAAATTAGACTGATAATATACACAGTCAACACAGTCAGCATGATGTACATAAATGTATAAATGATATGCATATTGTTAGATCCGTTTAAATAGCTACACTAACAATCCTAATCTAACACATTAATAACATTTTATCTTGAACATTGCATTTCAAGAGGAAAGAGCTGGAAGAGTTCTGTAAAATGTTTACGAAAAAGGTTTAAAGTGATATTTATTTATACAGCTTATTATTATTATTGGCCTATCTAACGCGGAATTCATTAGTTACAGTTTTATCCAAATATCTTTAAAACTACTCAATACAATTATTTAAAACTAAACTATAATTTGAGTAGAATTCTAATGCATAATTTTTATAGTTCAGTCATAGCAGGTATTACTAAATTTATGGTTCCTTTCGTTTATAAATAAATGCGGAGCTGTTTATGGTTTTAAATAAGATAAGAAAAATACTACTTTAATGCAGCGTTTTAAGGTGATATTTATTTATACGGCTTATTATTATTATTATTAGCTTATCTAACGGGGAATTCACTAGATAGAGTTACATAAATATACCTTTAAAATTACTCAATGAAAGTATTTAAAATTGGGCAATAATTTCAATATAATTCTAATGCATTAATTGTATAGTTCAGTTATAGCAGATATTACTAAATTTACGTTTCCTTTCGGTTATAAATAAATACAGAGCTATTTATGGTTTTAACTAAGATAAGAAAAATACTACTTTAATGTAGCGTTTTAAGTAATCTTACAAGTAAAATATTTGCAATATCGAAATAACTGGAATTGAAAAGAAAGTTGCTCGGAATTGAAAAAGTTTGAAGAGATATCTCTGCCACTTTCTACTGGCCCCACAGCAAATTGGAACTCCTGATTACCACGGCATCTGCTCGAGTTCTACGTATTGACAATGTTATTGCAAGAAGCTCTCAATGTATATTTACTTGTAAATAGAAGTAAAAGAAGTAGTAGAAAATAATGCCATTGTTTAGTTGTGGATAAGACAAATTTAATATTAGATTCCCATTAAAGCAAACTATTTGAGTCTTATTTTGAAATTTATATCGAGAAATGTTACAAAGATGATACATTTTATGTAGCTAATTAGCACCTGTAGTTCATACGAATGTAAATTAAGTAATAAGTTTTACACCTGAAAAAATGTTTATAAACTATAATTTATCATTTATATGTAAACATTAAATAAATTGATCCATAGTAGTAGTATAGCCCCTAAAAGTTTTAATAATTCACTTATGTTAATTTAGTTTTATTTACGTAAACCTGCTCTGTGCCAGATTTTGGACTCAATGAATTCTAAATATACATTGTAAACATTTAAAATAGTAATACATAATAAGGCGTTTAGTTCTTGTTCATTAATAACGTTATATTCCGAAAAACTATATAATGTATAACTATTACATTTCCACTACAAAAACTATATTCCTTAAACAGTACGTTTATTGATGATAAAATGTTTTGTAGCAATTTTCAACCCTGCATACTCGCTAGGCTAAACTTAAGGGTTGTATTGTAGTGGCGGGTCGAATGAATGAGTGTAAATTATATCACAATGTCTTTATCATGACAAAACTTATTTAAAAATGTCATCCTGGAATCGATCCCATTACAAGTTGATTTGCAAATGTAAGGTTGTATTTAGGACATTTACTGTCAAATATGAATGTTAAGTATAATGTAGAAGTAAATTAGAAGTAGAAGTAATTCATTCTTGCCTAGCAGAATGTCATAAGTAAGTTCTTATTATTTCATAAATTAGAAACATGTCACCGATGATTCAGTGACGTAAGTAACAATGAAGGACTAGGTCACTGGTCGCGTAATAGGCAACGCTGAGGTTGCATACAAAATTTATTAAACTTCACTTCCTCAATTTTATGGCAACTATCCTTAGAATCTTCCATCTTTTACTAAAATTACATTAATAAGATATATTTTTTAATAAAATTATGATATGTTAGTTTTAATAATTTATTTATTTTCACCAAACATCAGACATATACAAGGTGTTGCATGATATATTGAATTTCACACACCTTCTATCACATCCACGTCCATAGAAGCAACAACCACTATGACGTCATAAAAGGCCTATTTTTATAAGCAAATTAGAAAAAAACTTGAATTCTACTAATGAAATATGTTAATGTGTCAGATACTAAAATAACATATTAAAACCATTATTCATATTCTTTGAAAATGTATTTATCCTGTGATTTTATCGTTTCATCACGGTTACTCATAACACCAGTATAACAAGTTTCACTAACGCTCAGCCAAATCCCATGGAGTGAAACACGCCATTATTGAACTCGATATTTTGCGTTTAATGAAACAAATCTCTATGCTCCATTTTAAGGTTCAATTTTGTAATCGAAGAAACAGCATTTATAAAATTGAAAATCAGAAGTCAGGTATAATAATACAATGTGACATGAAGCTGTATAATACGTCAAAAACTAAACAATGCCAGTTTAATACATTTTGAGATCTCTGGCTTACAATAATACCCTGGGATTATAGAGGTAACAGCAAAGCTTAAGTTGTATTATATTATCATTTGCCACCATATTGTTGAATAAACAGTCCATTCTGCCCATTGTTGTTCTGACCGCAAACTTATTATCAGTATTGATTTCAAACTAATCGCTATAAATACAGATGATTCACCGGTTTCTGTTACTTCACCCGAGAGCTAGAATGAGTAATTTCCTAAACGTAACTAACATTCGCTCCACAATGAAGCTAGAAATTTCAAATTTGTCTGTTTGTCTAAAAATAATCTTCTAATCACATTCAATTTCCGCTGCTCTCTACCCTTGGAGTAATAATTGCTTTTGTAAATCCAAAACGTTATTTTATCAACACTATTAAACCCAAAAAGAGGAAATACTATAATAAAAATTATATTTAGCAATTTTATTATTTCAAACAATTGTTATACAATGCAGATTTATGAAAGTAACTTTTATTTCATCAAGATCAAAGTTTATATCCGGGTATATCCTGAGCACAAGAATATACAGAGAATTTGTTAATGAAAATCTATCTAACCTAAATTACTCTAGATGTAAATATAAGTAAGTAGTCATCATCCGTTTTAATGGGAAACTCAACCACTGGGGTAAAAATCTATAGGCATCGTAGATAGGCTGATGTATTTTTCTATTTTAAAATATATTTTAATTTTAATCAGTTCAGTGGCTGTTGTTTGATGGAACATCATTCACATGTAACCTTCAAAAGTGTAATCAACATAATTAGTAGAATTCTGATGCCTGTAACTTTACAGTGATGCAAATGACTGTATCCATGGCAGATGTATTGTCAATATTTTACTCGAGAGAGGAAGCCTGAAGTGCACAGTCTATTTGACTCGTTGAAATTCCACGCCACGTGAGTAAAGGGAAATTAGGTTCTTTACTGCAAGGATAATGCAGCGGTTCACACAAACACTTTATATTTATTACAGAACTTTAGTGGAGACTTTTAGTTGAAAACATTATGTGTATGAGAGTGTGTGCTTAGGGAATACAAACAAATTTTGTTTATGTTTTTTAAAATTCAGTAAAAATTGAATATTTCATGGTACACTTTCAGTATTAAAGACATTATTATAGCTTCCACAAAATTTTATATCAACAGTGATATTGCCATAACCAATAAAAATTTCGTATAGGACATTAAAGAAATTAAGCGATCTTAGTTGATTTTTGGCAATTTTAGTACACTGAACAGAGAATTTATATTACGCCAAGGGATCTAAAACATTATTTTTCTTTAACACTTTATATTTATTAAAGAACTTTAGTGGAGACTTTTAGTTGAAAGCATTATGTGTCTGAGTGTGTGTACTTAGGGAATACAAACGAATTTTGTTTGTTTTTTAAAATTCAGTAAAAATTGAATATTTCATGGTACGCTTTCAGTATTAAAGACATTATTATAGCTTCCACAAAATTTTATATCAACAGTGATATTGCCATAACCAATAAAAATTTCGTATAGGACATTAAAGAAATTAAGCGATCTTAGTTGATTTTTGGCAATTTTACTACACTGAACAGAGAATTTATATTACGCCAAGGGATCTAAAACATTATTTTTCTCTAAAAGTCAGATTACTGCTCAAAATAGTTGAAATGCGCCCTCGCATCAGAATGAGTCACGGGATCTTCCTGTTCTTAACTATCAGAAACTCATTTATACTGTTCTTTGTAAATGAACAAGAATTGAAGTCCAAGCTTTAGAAACAACCTTTTCGTTGGTTATTGCAACAATAAATGCTATTATTGGCCTGAAGCCGATAACTAACGTTTTCCAAGTTTAAAATTAAACATAGTTCTCTCATATGTCTGCTATAACATTGTTGATTTGTTATTGCATTATTTTAACTTATACGACTTCTGAATATCGAGAATGTGTTGATAAAAAAAAATACTCAAGAAATTCATCAAAAATATTTTTTTTATCAAAATATACGAATCATTAATTCTTTAAAGCCAATCGAATAACTCTCAGATGTGAAAAAATAAGATTTTACAGAATGCACAATACATGGGTTAATACATATGGTTCAGGACCATATTTACAGATTAACTTTTATATGTATATTTTAAAAGAATATTTTTGTCTATATTTTTGGAGTTGAAATTGTAGATTATGCTATTAGAATATTAAATGCAGCCAATTAGAGATATTATAACTGTTATACTACGCTTTTTAAGAATGAAGACTGTCGGGCATTGCAAGTTTATTGGCGTTCAACACGGTATTCTGGGGATAACCACAAAGCTACATCCGCACAATACGATCATCTACTATTCACCACAAAGAATATTCCACCTATTGTTGTCCTGTTATACCTTTGAAACTTTGTATTCAACATCTTTACTAGGATCAGGAGGATGATCTAGCAAACCAGGACGATCCTTCACACTTACTCATGGAAGTATCAGTACCTACTAAAAATCCCTTTAAGCCTATTATTTAATATTTTAAACACAAGTTTTAAGAGCCTGTTTTCCTAAATAAGTACAAGAATACTCGTACAAGAGCAATAGTTTAGAGGTATTTGTTTTTCATTAACAATTTTTAGTTATTTGGTAGACGACGTAAGCTGTTACTACTACGTAATACTTGTAAGCCTACTGTATAAATAGTGAGGTCACTACTTAAAATCTATGTATATTTCGTCAATCGAACAAATTTCTTTTCTTAATTATGGGCAGCACGGCCGTCAATCCGTCAATGGTTGAAGACTACTACGAGAATCTTATTGATGTTATTTCTTTGCATTAAAACATTAAAATGGGAATTATTCATATTTCAGAGTTTCAGAGATATATAATTTAACTATACTGTCTAGTTATGAAGCACTAAGGCTACGTGCTTAAAACGTTATTAGTTTATATGAATAAAATATATTGTACGAGTGTATATGAAATTTTTCATCAATAGAATTGAAACTTGTGTTTTATAAAATTTAGTTTCTTAATTCAATCTACACCAAGTAATTTAAAAAATTTGAAGACACAGAGATGTTTCAAAAAAGGAAATTTAATGATAGCCATGGCAATAGCCGCTTTAGTCTAATATATGAGATTACATGTTATCCATATATTCATGTTCAAAATTACAGGCCATTTAATTATTGAAACTAGCAGTTGAATACATTTAACTTTATACATCACATAGCTTTATACATCACTGGCTGTACTGAAATAAAATAGTTCCTCTAAATATTAGAGGCTGTTAGTGGCCATTTACAATTTAGCTGCAAAAGTGATTACATTCAAGGGTCAAATGCTTGCACTCCTTTGTTTGCAACTTGCTTTTCACGATGGGACGTTAGTGAAGAAAAGTGGATTTTTTACGATAATTTGCTATCGTTTGGTGATGCAATTTAATATGTAACACGACGTATCGAGATCAGCAATCTGATCCCTTTTTCAGGTGAATGAATAGCTTAGTACATAACCACAATCTAAGTTAAAGTGAATAAAACATTCTGGAGTATTATGACACGTAAGTCAGGAACCACAATAGCTATGTTTTGTTTTTTTAATACACACTAAACCTAAAATATAGACTTAACACTTAACAACTTAACACTCATTACTAAAACTTAATTACAGAATACAGATCAAGGTACTACAGTGCATGGTCTGCACTCAACGGCTAACAAAATAGAAATAAGCAGGTTAACCATTTATGTAGGTTAACTGAGAAGTGTTTGATAGGTCCATTAGGAAACATTATAGTAACTCAAATCACCGTTACTTTAGGATCAGACACTCCAAACATTCTCCTTTTACACCACGTTCCACCAATGTCAGGGAGAGCAAAGTTAAGGCTATTATAATTGGAAACCAACTTATTGTAATATACATCTAATGTAAAATAATTATCATATTTAAATTTTTAAGCTTAAAACCCTTCGTTTTCAGCTCGTTATTTTTTAAAAGTAAATGCGAGTATCTCTCACTCCAGTGAAAATTTTTTTCATTACCTGCTGATTCTCCTCTTAAACAAATTCCTAGTTTCTGTTATCGTCATTTGGTACTCGCTTTTGACTAAATGTAAGAAGACAAGATTTTTACTTACCAAAAATACCTGAAGTACTGATTTACAATATGCACTAAAATGAACTATGAAGGATAATTTATACGAACTGGAATGTTAGAAATAGATAAAATTTCTAGATATTAGGTTATTTATTACACCATTTCAGTTTATATAGTATAATTTAATATTTTATAGAATAAAAATAGCTGCTACTAGCCACTTTACCTAAAAATAACTGCAGTGTAACACCAGCGTATATTATTTTTAATTATACATATCAAGTACATCCAGAGTAAACTATTGCCATATTTCCATCTCCTAATCCTTTCTAAAGTATTTCGATAATTAGGTTTAAGTATGTTCATAATTGAAGAAGGTGAGTGAACAGCCTGTGTACAAAAATGTGAACAACAAAATTCATAAAATTAGTTTGATTTAAAACTGCAATGTGTGTATTTGCTAGTGAAGTTTGTTAAACAATACCTTTAGCCGTATGCTTAAAGCAGGGAACCATAAACGATTCTTAGTAAACACATGTATTTTAATATGTCGGGGCACTTTCCTAATTTGTGGATAAAAATATTTATATTTAATGTAAATATTATTTCAAAGTTTAAAAGAATTCATGCATATCTGGATAGAAACATTGAATCTTTCATCTTCACGCCTTAATTTATATGAAAAAGGACCAGTCACAAAATAAACGGACTAATATGGAATATTTATCATATACAAAATATTAGAGGCTCTCCCATCATTAAAAAATGACAATTGATAAAGCGAGAATTATTATGGTATTTCATACAGAGATCCGATTTTGTACTATCTCATTGGTCTTAATAGATACTAAACCATGGTACGACTCAAGAACAAATATCCTTTGTTCTTTAAATTAAAATATCTACTTTTTAATTGAAGTTTTGTGTATCTTTATAACATAGATGCCTATAACGCCATCTTTATACGTATAAACCAACGAATGAAGGAAATACTTATTTTTTTATAAAAGTACGGTATCATTGAATATAAATCTCAAATAATCTTGTTTGGATTTAATATTTTCACATAACTGATTATTGAAATTATATAAATAAATAATTCAATCCCTTTCATCATGTCAAAACAGCAACATGCATTTTTATACGTAATATTGATATACGAAGGTGGTGAAACACTATAATAAATTCAAAATTTTAATACAATACAGTTCAAGTGATTCCATGAAGTTGACCTAATTCATTCATTATCTATAACTTGGTTGAAGAATAAACATATTTTATCAGTCCATCTAATTTATTATTTGTTTAACATTTTTATGATCCATATAAGTATCATATTGAAAATAATTGCAGTAGTAATTGGGAATTTACTGGCAATATTTTTTAATAATTTGGTAGTAAGAGGTACAATTAATTTACACTCGCCTCATTGAAATTCCACGCAACGTAAGTGGAGAGAAATTGAATTTCTTATTGAAAAGAGAATAGACTGTCTCAGTTGTACACATCATGGCTGTTAATAATTGCCGGAATTTATATTGGGTACTCTTTTGATACATATTTGTTTCATTGAGCAGATTTTTATTGTCAGTAAAAATTAAATGTTAACATAAAAATTCTACAATGCAAATCAAAATATTCCTTGACATTTACATTGTATACTATTACAGTAGCAGCAGTTTATAGCATGACAAGTAAGAAATATTAATTCTTAAGTGTTCATTTTGTGTAAACACAGAACCCTGAGGATAACCACAAAGCTAAAGCCATGTATTAAGGTCCTCTACCATTATTATACACAACGAATCAGCTATTGTTGTTCTGCTATAATCTGAAGATCTTGAATTCAACGTCTTATCTAAGTTCAGAACAAGGACTCTAGAAAGCAGAAATACAAATAATGCATACATTTTTTATAAGGCTTAAAAGGCGGTTATACTTGCAGCGACCTTGAATTTATTTCTATTAAAGCAATGGTTATTTGTTATTTTGTATAACATTCTCTTAGTAGCTTTTATTTTATAAATAAATATGAATCACTAAATGTGTTGCTGAGTGCTCTATGACGGCGGATTGATGTGTGTAATTCATTAAAAAAATGTTCGTTGAAGTTAATGATAGGTTTATAGGAGAACAAATATCAGAAAATGTTCCCGGATAACTTTAGAGTTGAAAAATAATAATAATATTTATATTTTACAAATAAATTTAAATAATTTTAAAAAGCTGTTACTGTACTGTAAAATTTACAACTTCTTTGAATTTTCAGCTAAATTCTTCAGACTAGAATATAAGGTTTACAGTTACATTTGTCTGAGAGTTTTTGCATTGGTCTTATAGGTAACTAAGATTGCAAGGAGAAAATAGCAGAATATAGAAATTTTCAAACAAACTCAATACACCCATTAGAGATTTATACATAGACTATTTAACACATGTTGTTTAAATATCTCAAAACATACATAATTTTATAGTCAGTTAGTGTACAACTTTTTTACACTGGTATGCAAATTAAATTGGAATGTATTATGTGGTGAAATGTCTCGAGACATATTTCAGATGTAGACTTTGAGGGTTAATTTCTATAATAATGAGATATATAATGCGTCATTTTCGTTTCAACTTCTTTTTTGAATGATAAGAATGAAATGAGGTATAATTTTGATATTTTGCATGCAATTATAGAGAAGCATGTTGATATAAGTGATATGGCATATTCCACCTTGTATACTTAGTTATGGTTCAATTTAAGTTAATAAATATAACTATAATATTTGGCCAAATAATCATTTTCATAGGCAAAATTAAACGTGTATAATATTAGCTTATATGACACAATAAGTACACTGAACCGTTGTTATTTTGGTATCAGCCATTCCAAAACATTCCCGTTTAGTCCTTCAAGCATGTTTTACCAATGCCACGGAGAGCAACGTCAGGGCTATTATAATTGGAAGAAGCCAACTATTTGGATACACTTATACTGAAAGAAATGTTATTCACATTTGCAACGTTGAGTTTCAGAGCATCGTTTTCTGCCAGTTATGTTTGAAGAGCCAATGCGATTAACTCTTAAGTCCACTGAAAACGTCTCTCATTACCTTTTAATTCTCCTCTTACACGCATTCCCAGTTTCTGTTATCATCGTACGGTACTAATTTTCAATTAATGAAAAAAGACTGATGTGGTACTGATTAAAAATTCATATGTATTGATTAAATGTGTATTTATATACGAGAATATTCTAAGAGGCAAAACATTGGTACGAACTGGAATGTTAGAAAGTGAAAAATTGATATTAGTGAAGTAAAAATGCTAAAATATTAAATAATTTATTACACGTTTTTATATCCCATTAGTACCCATGGACATAGATCCCTGGTATGGCCTCAGAGCAACTATCCTCTATTCTTCAAAATAAAATATCGTTTTTTAATTACATTTTATTCAAAATATGCCAACATTGTGTCCTTATAATATAGATCCTTATAATGCCCCCTTTATAGTGAAAAAACTTAATATTTTATAAAATATACAGTTGAACGTACTATATTTTACAATATTAATCCAAAGTTGTCTTCTTTGGAGTACTTATTTTCACATGAATTATTACTAAATTGTTTAAATATATGTTCAAATATTTTCATTTTGTCAACACATTTTCATGCATTTTATATGGAATATTTATTTATCAGGGTGGTGAAACACAACAATAATTTTCAAACTTAAGTAAGGTTACGTATTAATTCTTGTTATTCATAAAGTTCACTTAGCATTTTTGCTTAGTTAAATAATTAGCTTTTGCGTGTTGGAAAAACAAACATCTTTTATATCTAATTTTGTATACAAAATTTGTATAATGAATATACAGTTACCAATCACGGTGAAAAGACTCGCAGTAATATTGAGTGATATATTGTCAATATACTTCCTAGTAATTCAGTAGTAAGAGGTGCAATGTATATTTGCCTCATTGAAATTCCACGCAACGCGAGTTGAGGGAAATTGAATTTCTTATTGAAGCGAGAATAGACTGTCTCAGTCACACACATTGAGGCTGTTGAATACGTGTATGTTTGTCTATCGGGTCCTCATTTGTTGCATATGAGGTTCATTGAGTTACATTATTGTCATAGATAATAAATTAAAAAGTTTAAGTAGCAAATAAAAACATTCTTTAATCGTCACACCTTACTATGTTTCTATAGCAGGAGTTTATAGTATCACAAATGTAAAATATCAAGATGTAAACGTTCTTTTTTTTATAAACACAGGACCCTGAGGATGGTCACAAAGCTAAAGCCACACAGTAAGGTTCTCTACAATTATTATAAGGTACAAATAATATAACACCTATAGTTGTCACATATAAATTTATACAAAATGTATGCTTGACACATAAATAAGACAGTTAAACAAACGAATGTAATAGACGTAAAATATTCAAAAAGTAGAACAGCAAAATAATAATTTATAATAATAAATATAAGAATATCAACTATTGTAAATGTGCAAGTATCTGTAAATTTTTAACGGTACCCTAAAATTGTATGTACATGAATTTTAATGTAAAATTATATCACGATAATTTCTTCAATAATGATGCTGATTACTCCGTAAAACATACCCCAATTATTTTTGTTGTTCACTGTTTGAATAATGAACAACTGTACTGTTTTTTAAAATATAAAAAGCATTTGGAATCGCGTTGATTACATATTTGATATGAGACACCTCCTATAGTTTCAAGAAAGAAAAAAGGTTCTTGCAGTTTTCTAAGGTTGTATTCATATTATGCATAAAACTAAAGATCGTTTCACTTCTATTAAAGGACAGCACTACTTTGTGTTTTATATTCGAGGTATTCGTTATCAAAGTTTTTGCTTGTATTACCTGAAAACAGAACTATAGCCACCCTGTTTACCTTAAAACCAAAAAATTTGAAAGTGAGAAAATACTAAACTTGGGAATTTACAGTTCTTTACTACAATTGACTTGCATATTATATACTGCTAACATGAATGGTATGAGAGATCGAGGCGTCTGTTTAAATACAAAGCCATATTTCTGCAGTGTCTTCCCTCCCATGAATTAACCAAATTAGTTTTGGAATTAATTTTCTTACTAAGGAATCTGACTCCTTTGTCTACGACGTATCTTTCTCTCAATAATCTAACATGTATTTTGTGAACATAAGTGTTTACGTTGTATTAAGAGGTAATAGGAAATATTAGTTGTTTTTCTGTATTTAACCATTATTGGATATAGTTGATTAATATATTATTAGTTATTCAAAATTAACTAGAGTAATAAACATATAGACGACTTTATTTATTAGGAGGGATTTACTATGTAGATGTGATCAATATTTTCAATCATAATATGGTAAGGCATCTAAAATAATGAAATAGTAATAGATTATTTTTAATTAGTTTATATTCAATACAGTATTAATGTCCTGGTAAATCATGACTCATGTAACTGGTAATTTGTAGTTTAACTGTAGATAGGAATTTGTAATACTTCTTTATATATTCCTAGTTTAAATCCTTTGAAGTTATTATATAATTTAGGAATACACCGTAAGTATATAAACTTTAAAATTTAAGATATTTTCAAATTATTTGTTGTTATAGTTCAGTACGTAACATCATAACATAATCTATAAATAACTGCATCACGCAAATACCTTGCTACAAGATGGACTTATTACAGAACTAATAACAACCTTGAAACATAGGTGTCACTCTAGTTAAACGTGATAAGATTTAACTATTAAATTCATTATTCTAAGGTTTAGGAATAAAGTGTTTACCGTAAAGTTATTAAAATTTGCTACAGCCGCTATCAAGATTTTGCTTTAAAAATACACATCACATCAAGGTTTTGCTTTAAAAATACACATAAAATCCATATAACAACGCTCTCACGAAACCTAACCGGTTAGTAAAACACATATTCACTTTTTTAAGATCAAGTTTTTGACTTCTTAAAAAATTTAGGACATTTTTAGATGTCACGCGGACACGCAGACAGACATGGATGTAATTTTTTCTCTCCCTCGAGTGACAGACTTATTTAATGCGCGGATAACAATCATATTAGTTAGTGAATTAGTTAGAAAGTGTTATTAATTGCTAGCATGGCGGATCGCGATGTTACTATAATTTATATCAACACGATGTACCTTACCGTCTTTGATAAATACCTTTTCTTGTCAAAGAACTAATTATTTGGACTTTTATAATGTAAAATTCAACAGCTAGTTCTGTATAATTAATTAGCATGATAAAAAGTAAATATATTATTTTAAATTTATAACAATAACAATGGGAAATGGTAAAGAAAGCGAATAATATAATTGGGTAGTTTTTACCAAACTATAAAGTATATTTTATATTAAATATACTTTATACGTACGAATTTTGTGTTTTACAAAAAAGATAAGGAACACAAAATTGTATCTCAGTTTCTGCTAATATAAGCATAAAGCATTTATATATACTCTAAATATATTCTCCATTTTAAATTTATAACAATAACAATGGGAAATAGGAAAGAAAGCGAATAAAATAATTGGGTAGTTTTTACCAAATACCATATTTTGTATTAAATATAATTTATACATATGAATTTTGTGTTTTACAAAAAAGATAAGGAACACAAAATTGTATCTCAGTTTCTGCTAATATAAGCATAAAGCATTTATATATACTCTAAATATATTCTCCATTTTAAATTTATAACAATAACAATGGGAAATAGGAAAGAAAGCGAATAAAATAATTGGGTAGTTTTTACCAAATACCATATTTTGTATTAAATATAATTTATACATATGAATTTTGTGTTTTACAAAAAAGATAAGGAACACAAAATTGTATCTCATTTTCTGCAAATATAAGCATAAAGCATTTATAGATACTCTAAATATATTCTCCTGTTATTACTGAACTATATTGGACGTTAAATAAAATGAGATAAGCTTAAAATTCAAAGAATTTATAGATAAAACCTTGGATCACAGCGGTCATGACAGTAACTACGTAACTATTCCCTATAAACACGAAATCCCACGGGATACATGTTAAGCTGAAGCCTCACAATACAATCGTCTGCTGTTACTGTATTGTGGCGTTTCCTCTCATTGTCGTCTTTCAGTATTTTAGCTATCCCGTATTGTTCATTCATAGCATTATATCTCAAACAGGAATAATAGACCTACGGAACTAATATATTATGTAATGGTTTACTTTTAAAGCTGAGCGTTAGGTTGAGGAGTAGCTTGGGTAAAACTTAGCTAACTTTAAGTTCTGCATGAAGCGTAATTATTATTCATGGAATTAGACTGGGTGATAGCGGAAATTTTTATTTAGGTTTAATAGGTCACCATGATGATAGCAAGGAAATCTGGAATTAAAGAAACTTAAAAAAGTGAGTAAACCTAAATATGAGAATAAAAACAGTTAAAAAATGTACATTTTGATTCATAGCTTATATTAGTCTGAGTATACTAAAACCCTTTGCAATGCATCTTTTGCTTCAAACACACTTTGGTACAACTTGGTAGTAAGAATTTGATTCATGCAACTAGCAACAATAACGGGATGAAAAATACATAAAATAGTAACATCAGCAGAAATTATAGTAAAGCTATATACAATCGCCTAATAGTTTTACTGCATACTAATATATGTTCCATGCTAACTTCTAGACATAATTGAAACCATATCAAACACACAAAAATACATTTACAATCATATCATATTACTAAACACTGATTAAACTGAACGACATTTCTTATTCTTGGGCACTATACAATATTCATGAATTTAAACACAACATTTTTATTCTTTTTGATTATGAATCCGTATTAAGATCCCTTAAGATTATACGTATTTTGTAGCAAAGGTTTTTAGAAAAAATGTTTGCTACTCGGCAAAAGTTTGTAAATCTCTCTATTTTAATCTGTAAGCTCCACTAAGGAGATTGAAAGGAAATCTGCCAATTATGTTTGTGGTATGCTATATCATTAAGATAAAAATATAGGATTGAAAGTTCGCAATACTACGACGTACAAGATTTTAACTATGTACACACATGGGATTCGTGGTATAATGTAGAAAGCTAAACCCGCACAATACGGTCGTCTACCATCATTGCAAAGCACAAAGAACCTTCCGTCCATTGTTGGCCTGCCATACCTACATTCTAGCGGAAGTTAATGGAATAAGAAAGAATTTAATACTGTACACAATGTAATTACATTTCAAAGGAGACATAAAATTAAACTTGTTGGTACTTAAAAGGCGTTTGGCGACCATGAACAACAAGGATTGAACTCAAAAGGTAATAGATACAGCATGATAATGTAAATAATTCTTATTGAATAATTTTCGTATACGTTTGCCAACATCTAGAAAGATTTGACTAAACCACGGCAAATATTGCTCCAAATAGTCTACCCATCTGGTAGATACAGTGGATATTTGAGAAATCGAAGTAGGAATGGAAATAATCATGAGAATAACCAGAACCTTACTATTGGCTCCTGGTTCTGAAATTGAACAATTCAAAATGGGATTCGTCCCTAAGTGGTACAACAAAAGGCTATAGTATTTTATCCACCTGAAATTTATTCATCTCTGTCCAGAAGCTAATAGTTTGAAGTTAAAATTAAAAACGTTTAGCCGACAGTTCGAATACGTTTTCATTCAGAATGCTTTGTTCTAGAAAACCCTAAGGGTTTGAACAGAATTTTGTAAAAGCTCCCTAAAGACTTGTATATACGATTAGTGTGAATATTTGAAGTAAACAGAGAGCCTTTTCAATAATCACCCAGTGCGTGTTTTTTTCTGAAGGGTTTATTATCCTTTATTTCTTTATTGAAAGAGGGGTTCAGTGGGGCGGATTTATGAAAGAGTTCTCTAAGTAGGTTATCTACACAAGTACATCGTTCTGCTCTTCCTGAACTTGGCATGTAAATAGCTCAAATCATACATTAATTGAGTAAGTTTTGTTTTAAGTGACCACAGTTCTTAACAGAAATTGTGGGTATTAATCAAAACTCATCCGACTTTTAAAACTGTGGCTATCGTACAAGATATACTATAAGATATATTATTATTTTCGCCCAAGATAAAGGTATCGATTTGGATAAAGTTACATACAAGTCCTTGTACAATTAAAACCTGTTTCAATTAAGTTTATTTTTTACTGGCTACTGTAGCAATGAAATACATACATTAACTAAAAAATAATTTAATCTTTAAATATTTGAATTATACTTACAAAGATAATATGCATTAGTTCGTGGAGTGGGGCAGTACAAGGTCCTTCATATTTCAATGGACATTTTAAAATACACCTTAAACCATATGTGTACTGCAAAGTATAAATACCAATGTGTAAAGAAAACATTTATATAAACATAAATTTTAAAAGTAAACATGAAATGAAAGTAACTATATTGTTAAATTTACAAAGTTGAAATACATCAACAAGCAAAATAGATTTTAGATGAAATAAAACTGTTCTTACATGCAAGTATCTCTTTTAACTAAAAACATGGGGTAAATTGTTTGTTCAAAATAAAATAATAAAAAAGGTTTTTTGTGGCAAAATCCATTGTTAAGCTTGCTAATTGCCTGAAGATCAATAATATTACATTATAAAATAAGATTTATGTTATGTCGTATATTACCGCACGATTGAATTTTACTTTTGGTAAGTGAAACTTACAATTGTTTTATAACGGATAGGGTCAATCCAGAATTTGATAAAGCGGTTTTCGGTAAATTAGACCCTCGGTAATGTTTTTGGTAAGAAAATTAAAAGAATCCCACATGCCTGCACTAAAAATGTAATGCATACGGTAATAATGTATGTAAAACATGATTATCTGAGCGTTAGTGAAGCCTATCAGTCCAGGGACTTGAAAAACATTACTTGCTGTCGGGCTATCTGTCTGCAGCGTGTCTTGAGAACGAACTGACGAGATCCCGTAATTTTATTTCTATATAAGGAACATTGAATTCGATCATGTCTTTCTAAGGCATTCGGCTGAGCGACAGCGAACATTTTTACTTTAGCCTGGAACCATGATGGTAAGGTAAAATGACAGAATAAATATAATTGTGCACAAATTGAGTGTAGTCGTATGATTAAAAACTGAAATAATAATACCTGTAGTCGAATGAAATGAGCTGTAGAATGATATGTCGTATGCAACCTGAGCAAAGCTTACTACTCGAAATTTGGTTTGGTGTATTCCTACTTTGTAATGATAAGTACTACACAACAAAACACACTTTTCGTAATATAAATTTTAAGCCATCAGTTTAAGATTTTCCTCTAGTTTTTTTAAATTTATATGAAACATATTTCAACCCATTGAAACAATTTATTTAGGGTAGATAAGCATGTTAAAAAACGAGTCAAAACAGAGATTCTTTACTAGCCGTAAGTGCGTAATTTTCCGATAAAAATCAGGAAACCAGGAAATATTTGGAATTGTTTTTACGGGATGTTTTCTACTATCCAGAGTAAATCACAGTCCTCTATACGCTCAGAGGTGTTCCACATTTTCAAGTCAAACCGGTCGGTGAGATTTATGTCGGATGGGTGACAAATGAAGCTTACAGTGGACTACTGTTAACAGAGAGTTATTGCATTATACACTAGAGAATGTACTTAACAACATGGCACTAGTGAGTGTGTACAGCTAGTGAACGTGTACGTACAGTATTTACGACTTATAAAACATTTAGTTCAAAAAACATTTTAACGTTTTACTTCGAACTCAATCTGTAAATTTCTTCATTTAATGAAAATTTATATCGAAATTTCCAAGAGTATAATGTAAATTTAATACCTGGTATCAATTTACGCCCTTACATGTTTTCAATTTAATTTTAATCATTTTTGGTAAAAATAATATTTTTTATTATATTTTATTGTATGGACACAGTGCCATAATGCACAATAATGCAGCTTTATACACATACTGATGAAAAATAAATTACAATATGTTATGTATAAAGGCTTTGATCTAGAAAACCCTAAGGGTTTGAACAGAATTTTTTAAAAGCTCCCTAAAGACTTGTAGATACGATTAGTGCGAATCTACACTGAGAAATTCTGTGATATTTATGAAGTAAACAGAGAACCTTTTCAAAAATCAGCCAGTGCGTGTTTTTTTCTGAAGGGTTTCTTATCCTTTATTTGTTTATTGAAAGAGAGCTTCAGTGGGGCGGATTTATGAAAGAGTTCTCTAAGTAGGTTATCTACACAAGTACTGCTGCTCTTCCTGAACTTGGTATGTAATATACATTAGTTAATGGGGCAGTAAAAGGTCCTTCATATTTCAATGGACATTTGAAAAAACACCTTAAACCATATGTGCACTGCAAAGTATAAATACCAATTTTTACAGAAAACATTTATATGAACATAAATTTAAAAAACAAACATAGAATGAATTTGGTAAAAATAATATTTTTTATTATATTTTATTGTATGGACACAGTGCCATAATGCACACTAATGCAGCTTTATACAAATACTGGTGAAAAAAGAAATTACATGTTATGTATGAGTGATGTAGCTCAACTAAATTACTTTAGGATCTTTACAGAAAATGCAAAATTTCCCTCCCTCTCAAATTATAAAGGATCTTTGAGAAAGGCCTTCACTGTTTTCTATGTATTTTTTTAATTGTACGCATAATTAAAAAAAAAAAACATGTTCTGTTTTTATTTGTGGTCAAATACTCTATTGACGTTGTTAATCTACTCGTAAACTATTATTTATCTAGGTATTAATTAGTAAATTAATGATTTCTACTGATATATTACGTGAGTTCAATAAACATTTAGTCATTTAGAAAATCATGCTGTAAAGCATACTTCTCCGTTAAGATTTACAAAATTCAACTTGTTTAACAATCGTAAATTACTGCTTAAGTTATGCTTTCATTTTAATAATTTACTAATATTATATTAGGGTTGTTACTGAGATAAAACTAATGAGTCTTATACCATCATAATTTTCTCTAACACTCAGCCAACCCCCCGATGGATGGACATTCACCATCGTCGAACTATATTATGTCTATGAAATGATTTCACAAATTTTTTATAGGTTTATTTCTTCTACGATTGTTTCACTGCCACCATGTTTACCTAAACACGAATTCTAACGCTCACAAAAATGCCATGGAGTGAAGTTCGCCATTATGGAATGCGATGATGCTTATACGAAAATGAAGATTTATCTTTATTATAAAGTCCACAGGAGATTTCGGTTGACTAAATCGTGTGGAATGACAAACAGACAATCATTCAGAGATGAAAGATTACAAGCCCTCCCACTTCGCTAATGCTCAGAAAATAATAATAATGGAGGGCTTTTTACTAATTAGATAATAAATATTGTATTATGTAATTAAAAATGTTATCAAACTGTTATGTCTCTAAGTTTAGTTACATTGCTTGTAAAACTCACAGGAATATCTAGAGACAAAAAGATGGAACTGTGGCAGCCCACAGCTCGATTTCCACGCTATCTGAGGTGAAGTGTTCAATTTGCCGCTCTGACACTCTTTGAAATAAGAGAGTCTCTGTTGTCTACTTCTAAAGAGAATTGTATTTCAGCCATGCCTTAATGAAATGGTTAATGGAACTTGGAGTTTGAAACTCTGGTATTAAAGTCTAATAACATGAGATTCAAACTTAACAGATTACGCACTCAAGAATACATTCCATAAAATTGAATAGTATGAAAATCATATCATTTAAGCTATGAAAATAACGTTATATGTGGAATTTTCTTATACGTTATATGTCAAGACCCATACAACAACTAACAGTTAATACCAAGATATCGTATATTTGCCATCGTTATGCATTAGAATTTGTATAACAGACATTTGCGATAACAAAATATAACGATATCAAATATCCGACATTCTACTATCCTTTTAAACCTTCCATTGTCAATAACAAACTTTAAATAAAGAATACATTGTATTGTTGAAGATTTATTCTATTTGGATATCCTGTACTTATTTTAAAAACAAACTCTCCAATGGTAAAAGAAGTTTCATTTTTGTGAGGCCTTTCATTTTCAAGAAAAAAATCATCGGAGCCACAACTGTAATTTTTGCCGTTCTTAATTAGAAACTAAAAATTGTTGGATGCGTTATAATTATATATTTAAAATAAGACATCTCTCATATTTCCTCGATTGAAAATAAGGTCGTTAAAGTGTTTGCTGTTTAATATTTTCCTTATGGGGCTGAAATAAAGATTACCACAATGCAATCTGCCCTTAACCATAGTTATCTTTTCAGCCTATTATCTTAGAACCATTTATTTATAACCTCTATATAAGACTAAGTTAATATGAGAAAAATGTAACAAGTCTGTAACAAAACATTAGCTAATTGCTTACATTATTACCTAAACAGGGATTTATGTACTATCAGAGTAACAAATGTACATATTTCTTTCTTAAAACTATTACGGAGTTAGTTAATTAAGTGGGTTTAAAGCAGGATATCATTCAATCCTCGGAACATAGTATTCTGTTTTTGCGACATTAAATGTCGGAAATCCTATTATACTCTTAAATTATCCATTGGTAATAACAAATTTTAAATAAATAATAAAAGCAGTTATTTTTTTAATAAAATCCCAAAGTTTTTGATAATTTGTTGTGTATAACATAAAGTAATGTATAATAATTATTCAATTTAATTTCCAACATTTAAATTGCGGT
The DNA here is from genome assembly GCF_021130785.1 of Homalodisca vitripennis. Lineage (NCBI taxonomy): Eukaryota > Metazoa > Arthropoda > Insecta > Hemiptera > Cicadellidae > Homalodisca > Homalodisca vitripennis. The sequence goes on from NC_060213.1 coordinate 108,051,621, forward strand.
TAATATTAATAGACTTATTATAAAGTTAAAAGTTAATCCAGTGGGGAGTGGATGTTGCCAACTTAGTAGGTCAGATGTTTATTTATAGAGGTTAAGCCACAGTAGGGGATTGTGGGGGCTTTGGTTACATTGTGTTTATCTTGACTTATTGACCCAGTTAAATTATACTTTCTCATCAACTAAACTAAATATTAAATGTAAATATATAAATAGTATGTATAAAACTACTGTTGGTAATTTTAGTTATTCACCACACAAATTATTGCCAATACATCTTCCTTCCATGATCGTGTATTTAAAAAATATGAATTATTTGTTGTACACAATTTCAGGTAGATAAATTTCAATACAAAATTTAAATCACAATCATATCATTGTAGCAAAATAATTACTATTAAGTTTAAAGTAATAATTAAAATATTTTAATAACATGTATAAATAATACACTAATGCAAGAATACAAAGTTAATATTTTAACAGTTCTTAAATAGAATGATTTAATTTTGACTTTTGTTGTGACATGATTTTAAAGATTAATTAAAAATTTTGTAGGAAATAAAAAATATAAACAATTTTCCCTAGAGTAAAAACAGTGTGATGTTTATTTTCAGTATTTTTCTTGAATAAAACTTAAAGAATAAGATTTAAATCCACATCTAAAACAGTTTGTAACTAATAAGAGGTAGCAGCACACCACACCGCATGTCGCATCACTTGGGCTTCGCTGAATTTATTTGCATGGATTCAAGTATTTATCTGTACCTGTTACAGTTTCATGTGTTATAACATAATACTATTGTACTCAGTTCGTTCTCGATTATCTCGTTTCCATCACAGTTAGCCATAACAACAATGTATAAAATTTTACTAACGATCAGCCAAATCTCGTTGAATGTCAAGCTCCATCATCGTAGTCAATGTTGCCTATATAACACGAAGATTCATGCAAAATTCTCAGTCTATAACTGAGTTCTTTTCGAAACATCGAGTGGAAAAACATACAGAAAAGAAATTTTCCTTTTAAAGTTGTTTCAAGCTTAAAAGCTTAAAATGTGTTTTATATTTAAATTTATGGCAAGTTTCTTAAGAATTTTTACAGTACAGAACATTATTAAAAACGTATAGTGGAACTTAAAATAATTACAGATCCGACCGTGCAGGGTAATGCACTAATTATAGAGTTACCTCAAGACAATACCAAATGATCACATATTAATAGACTGCCTTATTAATGTAAATTAATCAGCATAGGTAATCCGAATAGCAAATATCTTGATTGATATATTCCACAAGTCAGTATACATCACACCATGTAATGTATACTCTGTGTTAAATTGTAACCCACTTACAACTTCACAAGACTTGTCTGTTATTTAAACATATCAGTTTATGAGTTTTAGGATAAGTGTGAATTAAATCTCATAGGTACTATAATTAATTAATGTGTATGTTATGTGTTATAGAATAAAAAATATCAAAATAAAAGATTTATTACGCTCTGTTTATTTGTATGAAGAACATTACTGCCAGATATACGTAAATACAGCGTTTATCAATATTCAGAATATTTAAGGGTATTATTATATATTCTCATTTATATTTATATTATTAAAAATCTGCTATAACTTGTTAACCAGAAAAGTGATTAATTAATCGTTATATTTATGTTGAGTTTGTAAATAAACAAATCGAGTTTACAGTTTTTTTTTAAATTTGAATATAGTGAAATAGGGTTTTTTACAACAGTTATTGTAAAATCATTTTAGTTTTTAAGTCTGTTTGGAATTATATAATTTAGATATTTTGCCTGTATGTGTTTTTTAATATAACACATTTTTTTAATCCTATAATTTTATTTTAATTATTTTAATTTTAATAATATTAATGAATTTTAATATAGTCTAATCAATGTATTACAAAATATTGACAGCTAACTTTTTGAAATGTTGACCATATAACCACTAAAAATAACTCGCAATAATTGTATTTTCCAAATATTTAAAAAAAATATGTATATAAAGTGAAGAACGTACTATATTGCAATTTTAGTATACGAGGTTAATCACTAGAGCCACTTCCCACTGCAATTAGGTAACAATATATTAACTATCGATTATAGCCCAGTGGCTCGAGTAACTATGGAGCACGCGTACTACAGTTACAGAACACATTTATCACTTGATTGACGTAATCAATATGTTGTTCAATTGTTAATAATTTTTCTAAATCTATATTCAAACATGAGTTTCTCTACCCGCAGGTACTATCCTCTAATATATATATATATATATATAATTATGTATATATATATACATAATTATATACCTGTGTATATATAATTTCAAGATACATTCACAGTGGTTAAGTTTAGCTTCATACATTTTACTTGAAATGTTGTTTCGTTGAATAATATAGGCTCAAATTAATCAATATCACATGGTTGTAGTATTTTCCTATTGCTTGCGGCATTTCATAATAGTTTATATATATATATATATATATATATATATATATATATATATATATATATATATATAAAGTATACAGTATATAAAAACATACAGTTACGAAATGTTTGAAAAACAAGAACATGGTATATCACACACACATAAAATATATACCATATTCTGGTAACTGTATATTTTGTATTACAATTCTAAATAAAGATCTATGAAAAACTCGGCAATTATTTGTAGGTTTAAAGCTGTTTTTATAATGAACACTTTAACTGCTAAACTTATTTTTTGCGAAAACCTATCACATGGCCAATTTATGACTCCCAATCTTTTACTTACATAGACCTCCGTGTATATACTTTATATACACTGTGTATTTTATCGCAGGCCATGGGTATCATTTTGATACAACAAATCTACCCTTTTTTCCTTGTACATCAATCCTCCACTAAATATCGTACATTGCTGTGTAGCCATGGGGGATAAGAGAATTAAATCGTTTTCTAAAATTAGGTTAAGTTGGTAACATTGGGTACGACACGATCATATTTTTATTATATCTTGATTTATATTAATATTGGAGTAAAAATAAGTTTTTAGGCTATTCAATCATCAAATAATCGTCAAGCATAAAACCTAATTTCCAAATTATCGTAAATGTTTTAACCAAGGCCCTGAATTACAAATTCATGTAATAAAAAAAAATCAATGCAAATATTATAAACATGATGTTTTCTGTTTATTGAAACTAAACACACGGAGTTTAACTGGTTCAGTATAATGTATAAAAGTCCAGAGCCAGTATCGAAGTAAAATATATATCGTTTGAATGTTTGGGTTTAGTCCCACTGTAAATGTTTTGTTTTGAGCTTCATCGTTGAATTTCTATAGATCTCTGAGGCAGAGTCAGATACCAGATCGCTGCAATAAAATGAAGGTGAAATGGACCTAAACTCAAAATTTAATTGAACTAACCCTTCCTACCATAGTAAGGTGGAGATGCAAGATGGACTAATCTTTGTTTGAATGCTAGTGTCAACATAAAGAGTTCATTAATATTCATTACATTTAAAACAGAAACGAAATTAAGCTGCCTGCGTTATTTAAACGCAAAGTTATTATATTACATATTGTAGTATATTAAACCAAACACGATTAGGTTTTTAAGTACTATAAACCTGTACTTTGAAGTTGTTAGATGTATTATATTTAGTTTATATTACAGTTAAATTTAATAAATTATCAATTGCCAATGATGAACGAGTTAATGACTAATTTAATTATTTGTGCATGAAGTACATAGGCATATGAAGAATATAGATCCACATAGCTCATTCTTACATGTAACCCCAAACGTTACATTTCATGCAGTTTATTTTTCAGTAAAACATATTCGAAAAACCTTTCTCCGATACTCGCATTTGTTCTTTCCATAACTTAAATAAAATAAAGACTACAAAATATTTATATTATGTAAACTACGTAATTATAGTAAATAAGTAGTATCGATAATTTTATAGCTTTACTGTGGAATAACATTTTACATGATAATTGTATTTGTATAATAAGAAACCTCAAATAAAAGTATTTATTCCATTTATTTTAAAGATCCTAGCAATTATTATACATACTAATAAAAAATAAGTAAAGAATAAAGCAGGTTTAATGTATATTAAAATGAGATGAGCTTGTATCAAGTTGGAATGAACTTTTCTGTGTAGTTTATTCTTCAAAGGTATTCAGAAATTCTCTAGAGTAAACTTTCACCTGTTCTAAAGCGGTAAGTTTCTGGACACCAGATTAAAAACAAAAGATATCTCAGTAACTTTTTGTTAAAGAATTCTTCTCTTGAAACCGTACATCGCCGCTCGCACACCCACAGCAAACCATCAGGGAAGCGCGCGCCATGGTGGCGAACGGGATGCCGGATCAAAACAAACTAGGTAAAAAAGAACACCGTGGGTCAGTATACTCAGGTTCATTTACTAAGACACCGCATAGGCCTATCCAGTCAAAAATAAATATATATATATATATATACTATAAATAAAAAAAAAATAAAAAGTGCCTGCAGTAGTATACCTCAAACAATCCTCGTCAGGTGCACCTGCATACAAAAATTAGAAAACGCCATAATTTGAAACAAGAAATGCCAATTCCACCCGGTATCCTTCGGCTAAGGGCGGGCTCCTAATGAAATCCAAGAAATAACTAAATAATATCTAAAACTAACTTAAAATTAAATAACAAAATATAAACTATATAAATGGCAACAATAACAATAAACAAATAAAATAAAGAATATGGGCAGGGTATCACAGATGTTGACTAGTAGAAATGTCCATCATGGTGGCCGTCCTTCAGCAGAGCGCAAAAGCGAAGGTTCTCTGCGACCACGCATGATGGAGAGATGGCAGCAGAAAATCAACTCATCTCCTGGACCTCATCAGTGAGGGGCCGTAAACTTAGCCGCACATGTCAGAAGGAGAATAGCTCAGCAAAACTAACAAACACTAAATAAACAAAATATATTAAATTGGAGCTACTCCTAACTTGTACACCACGGCTCGGAGTCTTTGCCACTCTTCCGGAAAGGCCAAACGCCTTCAATGGTCAGTGGCCTCTGCAGCCAATAAACCACACACACATACACTATATAAAACACACATGAGCCGGGGGAGATATAGGTATTGAACCGGCTCAGACTCCCCCCCCCAAAAGGAGGAACTCCCCTCTGTTAATTTCTTCAAAATGAAGAACCAAACGAAATGCCTCTCCCCCCAATGGTTGAAGAATTATAAACCGGAAACCCTGAAGTCTGCAGAAGGGAAAACCAAGAAAATCCAGTTGGAGGCCAAGAAATCACTCCAAGAGTTGCGTGGGTACAAAGAAGAAAACAGGAACCTTGATCAGGAAGAAGGAGCAGAGGTGATCAGGCCTCTGGACCTAAAACCCTCCCGCACAGACTAAAGAGAAATCACGGATGACTCCGGCAAGGCTTCAGATGGGATATGTGCGCCTTCCTGAAAATCTTCCCGGACTGAGGATCTCCCAGTCGGGCAGTCACCGGAGTCAGAAAACTTCAAGATGCGGTGGGGGACCAGTCCACCTGTAGCAAAGTTTAGCAGCTCCTTTTATCCACAGCCGAACTGACTGGGTGAGCCTTGCAGTAAACTAGATCCCCCACCTGGAAGGGATTGGCAATACGACCTCGGTTGTACTTCCTCCTTACTAACTCCCTAGCCCGAATGAGATTCCGCCTGGCTGCCTCCCAAGTGGCTTTCACATTGGGAGTACCAGGAGGTTGGCAGAAGATCACTAATTTTCCAAAGGTTCGCCAAAGGGTTGTTTGGCGGAAAGCCAAATAATAACTCGAAAGGTACCGCCTTGTGACTTTCATGCTGGGCCGTATTAAAGGCAAATTGGATCCAAGGTAGTTGTTGATCCCAGGTGGTCTGATTTTCCGCATGAAAGGCAATGAGAGCAGATCGAAGATTGCGATTAAAACCGTTCGGCGTGAGAAGGCTGAGGATAGAAAGGGGAAGTAGTCACATGGCGGATTCCGTGCCCAAAGCACATTCTTTTAAAGATATTGGAGACAAACTGTGAACCATTATCGGAAACTAAGGTGGCGGGGATTCCAAAGTGTTGAACAAAATGGTTACGAAGTGCTTGCACCGTGAGCTGCGCGGTAGCACTCCGCAGTGGGAACAACCAAACAAACTTGGAGAAGGCATCCACACAAACAAGTAGGAACTTATTTCCGGACTTGCTACGCGGGAGAGGCCCAACATAGTCAATGAAAACCTTCTCCAAAGGTTTTTCCGCCACCTCAGATGACAAAAGACCCAACTTGGTATTTTGAGCGGGTTTGCTTAGCGAGCACAGTTCACAAGAACGTACTCGAGCTGCAATATCCCGGTCCATACCTTTCCAGATGAACTGATCCCTAATCTTCGCGATGGTCTTATGAATTCCTAGATGTCCGCCCACAGGAGAAGAATGAAAATACTGAAAGACCATCGGTACAAGAAAGCTTGGCAGCACTAACTTAGTTTTCTCCGCTGCTTGTCACGGCAGCATAGAGCACCTCGGTACAGAAAATAAGGAGGGTGGGCACCTCCGTTTTTAAGCTCATTGATGATAGCAGTCAGCTCGGGATCCTTAAGTTGGTGTGGAACAATGTCCGAAAATGCCAGAGGAAAGTCTAGGAGCACGCCACAACATGGCGGCTCTGATAAATTCTGGTGGTCGTTGGGTAAGTGATACATGCGTGACAGAGTGTCCGCTATGATATTTTGGGTGCCTCGCACGTGTTGCACTGTGAACTTAAGGGCAGAAATTTGGACTACCCAGCGACCAATCTTCCCGAGCTGACGGGGGTGGGCAAGGAGCCAAGAAAGTGCCTGGCTGTCGGTTTTTCCAACAAAAATTCTTTATGTTCTAGGTAACGCCTGAACTTATTAATTCCAAACACGACAGCCAACATTCCAGCTCATAAACAGAACAACTCTTCTTCTCACAAGGGGTTAACGTGCGTGAAGCATAAGCTATGGGCTGCCGGATACCATCTACTTCTTGTGATAAAACAGCAGCAACGGCTAAGGAGGAAGCATCAGTTTGCAAGACGAACTTACGACTGAAATCAGGCATAGCCAAGACTGGAGGCTGCATCACTGCCTCTTTCAGCTGCTCAAAAGCAGTCTGTTGCGCTTCACCCCACTCAAACTTGGCACCCTTTTTCCTAAGAGAGTTCAGAGGGGCCGCCACTTCAGCAACATTGGGGATGAAACGACGATAAAAATTTATCATTCCCACAAAAACGGGCAATCCCCTTGGCATCCTTAGGAGGAGGAAACTCCCTGATTGCCTGGGTTCTCTCTGGATCAATACAAACACCTCGAGAAGAGACAAGATGACCCAGAAAGAACGATATTTCAGGCTGAGCAAAACTCACCTTTTCAGGATTGACGGTTAAGGCCAGACTCTCGCAGCCTAGTTAGACTTCCTCTAGATGAGTCAAGTGCTCCTCATAAACTCTCACTGTACACAAGCAGGTCATCCAGATAGTTGAACACGAACTTAAATTTGACATCATGAAAGATAGAATCCAGGAGTCTGGTGAGTGTTTGGGCCCCCACAGCCAAGCCCATTGGCACTCGGGTGAACTGGTACAAATTCCAAGGCACACACAAAAGGCAGTGAGAGGTCGAGACTCGTGTTTTTAGAGGAATCTGATGATATGCCTGATTAAGATCAAAAATGGAGAAATACTTGGCCTTACCAAACCAGTCGAAAGCAGAATGCAAATCGGGGAGAGGCACGGAGTCAATTTCTATCTGAGCATTGAGCTTTCGATAATCCAGGACCAATCTGGACTTCCCATTAGGTTTCGGCACTAGAAACGCTGGACTGGAAAAAATTTGAGCAAGACGGCTCGATTACCCCACTCTTAAGTAAATCATCAATCATATTTCTCAGAATTTCCATCTTGGGCGGAGCAAGCTTATATGGATGGGAACGTACAGGACGGGTGTCTGTAAGACGAATCTCGTATTCCAAGAGATTGGTCGTGCCCAGTTTGTCAGTTAGGACTTCAGGAAAACTGGAACAAATCTGCCTTATGTCCTCAGCCTCTTTCGGCGTAAGATGTCCTAGTTGGTCAGGAGGAGTCAAGCTCTTATCTTCCATCTCTAAGGCAGCAGTCCCACGAGACTCGACATCTGAAAAGGGAAACGAGCAGCACCCGCCTGGCGAAAGCAAAGAAAACATGACTGGAGGCCAAATCCAAAATCATGCCAGTTTTTCCGATAAAAATCTGCTCCCAAGATGAAAGGAAAAGTCAGGTCCTTAGCCACCAAAAAAGCTCCAATCCCAAGAGAAATAATTAATTTTGATGTGAATCTGGGCACTACAGATAATAGGTAAGGTTTGCGTGAAGCAGTCCAGCAGATAAGTGAACTAGGCTCAACCTGCCGTATTAGCCCAGAGGATTTTAGATCTTCAAAAAACGACAAAGAAATCAGGCTGCGTGCTGACCCCAGAATCAACCAGGGCCTTCTGCACCACATTCCCCACAAGTACATCCAGTTGTGGGCAGGTTGAGCGGGCAGCCCTTACTCCCTGCGCAGCCAGAGCAGCAACCTCCCCTCTCGGCCAACGATGATAACTGTTCCCAAGTCTATTTCTTTCTGTTTTCTTTCTGTTCTGCATTAAAACCAGCTACCCTTTTACCATCAAAATCAGGTACATATTTGCCCTCAAAATTACCTTTACGGCACGAGTCGGGCTTACTCGTCCGCAAGCTTACTAGTTTTTTTTTATTAAGTGGACAAAACGGTCTAATATGTCCCACTTGCTTGCAGCCATAACAGGTAGGAGGCTGCCTACGGGAAGGAGCAGCTGCTGGCTCAGGACTGCACCGGAACATGGGACCGGCCCCGGAGGCAAGTGAGGAAGATGCCTCGACATGGCCTCCCTTTGATCATCCGCATCCTGAACCCCTCTAGAGATGATGGAGAGGCGGTCCGAATCCGCAAAAGATGCGGGACGGCTACAAAAAATCAAACGGGAGCGTTCTTCAGGTTTAATGCCCTCCAAAATAAGGCTCACCAACTCCGTTTCGCTCAAGCTCAAGCGCAACACCCGGGGCTACATCCCGTATCTCCCCGACAAAATGGCTCAACGTCTCGTCTGGTGCCTGAGGACGGTAAACGCGTTCCACCCGCAAGCGCTCCCTAACCCGAGCAGGTACAAAGAACTCCAAGATCTCGGCGTGGAACTGGTCAAAGGTGGCACCTCTCTTAAGGCAGTCTAGAAGGCGATCAAAAAGCGGCCTTAAGGAAGTCTGCGCTAAAATCTGCATAAGCATGGCATCTGTCATACCAGGAAAATTCTCTTAGCTTAAAAACTTCCAGAAGGAAAATGGATAAGTAAATTAGTGTCAAGCCCATCAACTCTGGGGAAGTGTTGTAAAACACTCCCCAAAGGATGGGGCAGTTTGCCAAAGCTAGAAAAGGAAGGCACAACTATAGATGATGCCTCACCACTACCCATCGGAGACATAGTAACTCTGGGAGGCTCTAAAGAAAGAGCCGGTGGATGGTTAGCAAAAGTAATGGTAGTGGGAACCTCCGTTGGAGTGACAGCGGTAAATAGTACCCCCCTTCTCTTTCACCGAGCGCACCTCACTCAAACCATTCTAAGGCTTGTTTAAATTTGTTACTGGCCGAAAAAGCCCAACTTTTAATATCAGAGTTTAAACTAGGAGCTGACATAAGTAAAACTATTCTGTCACGCCAATGTAAAAGCTGAGATGCCAATCTAGCCTTTGCTGACCCGGACATGGGAAGTGACTCAAAATTAATATCGTCTTCTAATTCCTCCATGCGGGTTTTACAAAACTCAAATTCTGTGTTAATTTGGAACTCTGCATTCCAGCTGCGGTCCAACGCTATACAAGCCCGTAATTGAGCTCTTAATGCCCTCACATCTCCCTCGGGCTTCTGTCCTCTCGCCAGGACCTCAAAAACCAACTCGGACTTGCGTAGATGTTCAGGCACCAGGGAAAACGCCATACCAAACAATTAAGACAAATAAATACCACAATAAACAACAAAGCGTACGCAACAATTACTTAGTAACCTAAGTGGACTCAACTCACAAAAGGCTTACACTGACGAGGTCCAAGTGAAGAACTTAATACCCGCTACCTAATAGAAGGATACCCTGCAAATATACACTAACCACAAACCTACAAACACCTAAGCAATAAATATAACAAAACAACACATTGATAGGGGAGAAGTAGAGTACAGTTAGATAAATTTAGCGGTTAAGCAATTTAGAGTCCCTTGCTCCCTGCAAAGGGTAAGTCTGCAGGAAGCAAGACACTAAACCAATTCCACCCGGTATCCTGTGCTAGGGCGAGCTCCTAATGAAAAAAAAATTGTGTACTCTAACCTCCCCCTACCTAACACTAACCTACACCAACAAATAAAACCAGAACTGAGAGACAGCTGAGAGAGCAGCTAACCACGCTCTGCTACCATTGAAACCGTACATCGCCGCTCGCACACCCACAGCAAACCATCAGGGAAGCGCGCGCCCATGGTGGCGAACGGGATGCCGGATCAAAAACAAACTAGGTAAAAAAGAACACCGTGGTCAGTATACTCAGGTTCATTTACTAAGACACCGCATAGGCCTATCCAGTCAAAAATAAATATATATATATATATACTATAAATAAAAAAAAAATAAAAAGTGCTGCAGTAGTATACCTCAAACAATCCTCGTCAGGTGCAACCTGCATACAAAAATTAGAAACGCCATAATTTGAAACAAGAAATGCCAATTCCACCGGTATCCTTCGGCTAAGGGCGGGCTCCTAATGAAATCCAAGAAATAACTAAATAATATCTAAAACTAACTTAAAATTAAATAACAAAATATAAACTATATAAATGGCAACAATAACAATAACAAATTAAATTAAAGAATATGGGCAGGGTATCACAGATGTTGACTAGTAGAAAATGTCCATCATGGTGGCCGTCCTTCAGCAGAGCGCAAAAGCGAAGGTTCTCTGCGACCACGCATGATGGAGAGATGGCAGCAGAAAATTAACTCATCTCCTGGACCTCATCAGTGAGGGGCCGTAAACTTAGCCGCACATGTCAGAAGGAGAATAGCTCAGCAAAACTAACAAACACTAAATAAACAAAATATATTAAATTGGAGCTACTCCTAACTTGTACACCACGGCTCGGAGTCTTTGCCACTCTTCCGGAAAGGCCAAACGCCTTCAAAATGGTCAGTGGCCTCTGCAGCCAATAAACCACACACACATACACTATATAAAAACACACATGAGCCGGGGAGATATAGGTATTGAACCGGCTCACTCTTCTTTACATTTTCCAAGCATTAGCAATGTAGAATGTGAGTGTTTACCAATGCGACAATAGATTTTTACCACGATGTACAGTAAATTTATTAACACTAATGCGATCATATGAAAATCTTCCATTTGCAATTATATTAGTGATACAATAAAAAGGCATGTGAAGTATTACGTTGGATTATGAACATGACTACTGACATAATCTGTAATTTATTGAAATTAAACCTAAATAAAACTATCGGAAAAACACATACAAGATATATCTTTATAGATATATCTTATTTATATCTATAAAGTTTCAAAATGTCTGGTAGACACGTTTGCGATAATTTGAACTCATGAACCACAGAATGTCCATGCCTTATCCGTCCATTCAATTTGAACATATAGGTACATAAATATATATATTGAATATGAAAGTACTGGATTAAATAGTAGAAAAAAGTTATAAATCTTATGAATACAAAGTTTAAGAACCAATAGTTCAATTCCGCTCATATAAAAACAAGTAAAAGTAAAGTTAATATGTCTTATTTTATCTGGCGAAGTTAGGGCTAAGAAGCCCTCTCTAACACTTAACCTCTAAAAAGTATGAAACCTCTAACACTGGGGACCAACGGCTTAAAGGTGTCTTCCGAACCACCACCAATGCTTGGCAGCCATATGGGGGGGGATTTCATATCATGTTGCTAACAGAATTTATAATTACAAAAAAAAATATTTCTCAAATACATGGTCACAAAACTAAAACAGGTAACCATTACTATAACTCGCGTTAAGGCTACTCTATTGATTATTTTACAAAATTGGTTTCAAATTTAGGTATTTACAACTTTATGGTTGCATAGTAACGTGTAAGGTGATGAATTGAAAAGATGTTTGTTTTATTCAACTCAGAGTAATTTATTTTACCATGAGATATCACGCCCGGAGTTATAAAATTTATTTAGATCATACCAAAAGGATTTATAAGCATTCAAAGAAGGAATATTTTGCCAATCTTCTAGGGTAGGTCTAAGAAATAACGGTTTACTATGAGAGTATGATTTTTGCTGTACCTCTATGAGTTCATTATTCAGGAAATGGTGTAAGAAAATAATATTTTTTTGAAAAGTAGCCTAGTCTAAGAAGCCTATTTTTTTATAACGTTAAGTTTATCGCGTTAAGGCTACTCTATTGATTATTTTACAAAATTGGTTTCAAATTTAGGTATTTACAACTTTATGGTTGCATAGTAACGTGTAAGGTGATGAATTGAAAAGAGGTTTGTTTTATTCAACTCAGAGTAATTTATTTTACCATGAGATATCACGCCCGGAGTTATAAAATTTATTTAGATCATACCAAAAGGATTTATAAGCATTCAAAGAAGGAATATTTTGCCAATCTTCTAGGGTAGGTCTAAGAAATAACGGTTTACTATGAGAGTATGATTTTTGCTGTACCTCTATGAGTTCATTATTCAGGAAATGGTGTAAGAAAATAATATTTTTTTGAAAAGTAGCCTAGTCTAAGAAGCCTATTTTTTTATAACTGAAAAAACATATTACTTTATAACGTTTCATGCCCATTCTCTAAAAGTTTAATACAATTAGATATTTTTCCTGTTAGAAATATCGTCATTATATTTATTCCCAAAATACTATTAGATACCTCTTAGCTTTATTGCATGTTTATTTTTAATCGTGTTAAAAAAATATATTTTAGGAAGCTTTGACTAAATAGGTTATAATGTTATTTTTATTACGAATAACGAGTGCTTTTAGTATTCCCATAATATATCTGTTATGACATACTGAAATAATTTTTGAATATGGAGTAACCATAATAAATTATAACCAACGTTGGAGTCACCAAATTGAAGTACTCGATTTAACCCATGAATTGTAAGTGTATATATATTATAATGACTATGTGGTTTTATAATTAGGATTTTTCCTTTAATAATAACATTATTACAGTGATAATTAATAATTCTATGAATATTGGGATTTAAATCCGTTTGTAATTTAATGATATTTGAAATGATTTGAAACCAGATATGGTTGAAATTGTAAACCAGATGTCAGAGCACCATTATTAACAGTAATGCAAAATATCAAACAATGGTCGGGAATTCTGTAACTATTGGTAAACCATCAGGAATCAGACCTCACTAACGAGGGTTAAATGGTGGCAATAAAGAGAATTGTTTTCTAAAGAATGGTCTCGTAAGTCTTTTACTTCTATCAATAGCTTTAATATTATACATTATAGATAATATCTGAGACACATTTGACAATCTCTTTAGAGCTTCAAAATTACTTTTCACCACATTTCAATTTCATCAAAAATTTGAAGTTTAAGAAAACAATCAAATCTATATATATATATGTATAATATATACATGTAGAATGTATTCTTAATCTATCTGGAAACTAGCTTTTTTAAGGAAAATAAAGTTTAATAAAAAATATTTTGAATCATCTATATATATATATAGATAACTTTATTACAGTCTCTAGTTATCAATATCTTTAAATTATATTTAAAATAAATATAATAGATTAATTATTACATATAAAGAGATAGTTGAGAAAAGTTTTTATATTCTGTCGACAAACGGTAACCCTTTTTACGTACTATTCTTCTCCTATAAGCTTAATAATTTTCGATAGAATTGTCCTGTATAATTAAATCGTGGTGCAAATAGTAGACTAGTGTAGAAATGGTGTATATAAAGCAAAACTAATCAAGGGCAAGAACACCACAGGAGTTGCAGGAGTTGTATGTGGTTCTGTAGATTGTTCACTCCTCCTAGGTGCGGGATTGTGTGATTGAGGTGGTCAAATTTGATAGATTGACCCAATAGTGGTCAATATTGAGATTCCTTTTCACTTTTTATTTTAATATAATTTTAATGTAAATATTATTTACCTCTAATCTCACAATAATTTAACTTACATAAATCGTTCAAGCTCATGTAAGGATTATTCCGAAACATTAGTGATGAAAAAACACAATAAAGAAGTAATACCCCGTTAGATTAATACTATTTTATTTAGAACAGACTACCTACGAATTCTATCATTGCACTCTTGATATGTTTTATATATTTTATTCTCGTTGGAAGATGCAAGACATCTTAGAAGATGCAACACTTTCAACATCTTAAAGCGTGGCATTACAACACTTACATTACTTCACGACACCTTTCACTCGATTCATTTCCCTTATTTATCACTTATCAGTTTTAATAAATTTATAATCAGCATCGGCCTTTAATAACGTAGCATATAAAATATACTTATGCTGGGTTTAAAAGAAATGATTGAAATAAACAGTATACCACAGTTGTGTGCTAGTACAATACTACAGAGTAACACTGTGGAAATGTGTCTATATATCCTCCATATCAGACTTAACTTCCGAAGTATCAAAATATAAATTATATTTTTCAATTTATTTAAACACATCAATTAATTCATATTTAGGTGTAATGCGTAGAAAAATACTCTATTATTGGAATACAATTATACCTAAAACCGTTTCCAGTTTCCTTCTGTTTTCTCATTCATAAGTTTTTCAATTTCCTACCTGGTTAGTTTGTTTGGTAATTAATTTGAAATCGTGATTCGACAAGTTGTAAAGTTTATATATTTAAGTAAATTGGCTTGAAAATCACTCTAACATAAAAATAATATGATACCTCTGAGAGGCAATTGAGCACTATGATAAGTATGATGTATTTACTCGTATTAAATTGAATACAAATATAAATGTTTTAAAGGCCACCCTACATTGTGCAGTACTCAATTAATTTTGAATTTAATCCCATCCTAAGTTACATTTATTTAAAACGTCATCCCTGTCAAACGTCATTATGTCGTCATCCCTCTCCTGAGGGACAAATTAGCTTGTATCTCACCGGGACTTGCAGCAAGAAGGACGGATCTTTGCATACTGACTACTTCACTCAAGTCTTACACTTCTTAGTAAATAATTCCCTCGTATTATATTAAATATTCATTAGGATTCTTATAATACTCTTTGATATCATAGATTACTACAAATCTCCTGAATGAAATATTAGCACAATAAATAAGAAAATTATAAGAAAATAAAATGGTAGAGTACACATTGTACCGTATTGTAACAGAATATGCCTTGCTATTTTCAAAATATTTGTTCCTTTCCACTCGGTTACAAAATTGATGAATGCTATCATACACATAAGCAGTTAAACTTAACCCAACCGGATTTAACAATGATTTGTAACTTAAGAACACTCAATGACATCTTAATTTCTGTTATATATAACAAAATATAATAATTTAGGTAACCCAGAATAGAAACAACCAAATAATTTCTTTAATGTTAGCTCTGAAAACTATAAATTGGTAATGGTCATGAATAGAAAAACGCGGTGTTTTTAGCATACTTCAATATAACGATATAAAATAGTATAATTATTCTTCGGACATTAGTCTTTCCTACATTGTACTAAAACATGCCAAAGCTAAGACAAACGAGAAAGTTATATTAAAACAAAGTAGTATCAGGGATTTAGCGTCAATAATAAACGATTAGTTAACTATAAGTAAAAGATATCTCTATAAAACAGAAGATAGTTTTTGAAAATTTCATTGCGGGACTTATTATCAATATGATATTCCATGGCTTTTCAATACTTAACCCATGAAGGAAACAGGATTTTTCCGGACATTTGCCATCGTTAAGTGAAACAAGAAAAACAGTAACACTACGTTTCGAGATCTGCAATCTGATCTCTTCTTCAGGTAAAGAACTAACCTAATACATAATTACAAACTAGGTTAAAATAAACAAATCTTACTAAAGCGTTGTGGCACGCCTGAGTCAGGAATCACAACCTACATGTTGTATGTCAACTTCACTAACACTAAAGACATGCACTTAATAAAAAAACTATACAAAACACCAATCATTAAACTAAACTACGGAATACAGGTCACAATATGTCTTCACTCGTCTACTAACCATTTACGACTGACCAGAGGGTAGCCAATGGTAATCGTGACGGCCGGCTAAAACAAGATGGCGGAAATTACAAGGGAAGGGGAACAGGAATGGGCCCTTTTCGTTATTATTGGTTCATGCGAGATGAACTTCTTAAAACCATATTGTGACTCCGCATTGGTTTATTGCAAATATCCGATCCGTTTGATACTTTTGGTATTCTCTTTAGTTCATTTTTTAGAATTGGCAACCAAAGCGGCCTAATCTCGACTGATGGTTGACTGATTGGTTGGTCTGCCAATTTAATGTATGTTGCCTCAATTAATTTCCTTTTGAAGAAATGTGGTTCCCGATGTATTATGTGGGCTTCATCCCAATTCATATGATGTCTTCGGACCAACAATGGTGTGCAATTTTTGACTTTTCTGTGAAACCCTTTCTCGTGTTTTCTTTGTGTTCTTTTATCCTTATGTTTAGTGGTCCTTTTTGTCTCGCCTATGTATTCCCTATTGCAGCTACATTTTTATACTGTAAACACAGTTTTTTGGAATCCTGTGTGCCATTTTTTGGTTTTGTTTTTACGACGAGACTTTGTCTAAGAGTGTTGTGTGTTTTAAACGCGGTTCTAATGTTGTACTTTCTACCTACTCTTCTAATTTTCTCCGATAATCCCGGCACATAAGGGATTGACATAAACGCAAATTTATCACAATTCTGTTTTTCTGACTCAGGAATGATTCTTCTGGTTCGTTTGCACTTATTAATTACTAATTGAGGGTATCCATTGCTTCTGAGATCCGATTCAATTTTCTTAAATTCTTCTTTTAGTCCATCTTTATCTGAGCACAAGCTCTTTGCTCTATCAAACAACGAGTAGGCTACTCCTTCTTTGACAGATTTTTGATGGTTGGATTGATAATTTAAATATTTCACCTTAGATAATTAAAAAAGATTCACCTTGCAGGGAATTGTCTAAAGTCCTCTTGGACATCTTAACACCATTGGTAGGAAAAACTGACTCTTTCATCAAAAATTCCAGGGATTTCGTAGAGAAGTCAAAATCCCTAAAGTTGACTGAAACTGACAAACTGGTAAGTTTTGATGTCGAAAGTCTATTTACAAATGTACCAGTTCCAGAAACTCTCGGAATTATTAAATCACGTCTCAAAGAAGACCAAACATTAAAGGATAGAACTAAACTTCCCGTGCCAGTAATTATGGAACTGTTAGAACTATGCACTCATGCAATTATTTTGAGTTAGAGGGTAAAATTTACCGTCAAGATGAGGGGATGGCAATGGTTCTCCACTGTCTCCTATTTTCGCCAATATCTTTATGGAGGAATTCGAGCGAAAAGCTTTGGCTTCAGCTCAGTTCAAACCGAAGATTTGGTGGAGGTATGTGGATGATACCTTTTGTTATTTTTCTCATGGGAGACATTGAATTAAATAATTTTTTGAATCACATTAATAGTATTTCTCCTTCCATCCGCCTCACAATGGAAGTGGAAGTCCAAAACAAGCTTCCCTTTTTTGGATGTGTGTGTATTAAGAGATAGGGATGTCCTTAAGACAACTGTTTTTCGAAAGATAACACACACAGGAAAATATTTAAATTATCAATCCAACCATCAAAAATCTGTCAAAGAAGGAGTAGCCTACTCGTTGTTTGATAGAGCAAAGAGCTTGTGCTCAGATAAAGATGGACTAAAAGAAGAATTTAAGAAAATTGAATCGGATCTCAGAAGCAATGGATACCCTCAATTAGTAATTAATAAGTGCAAACGAACCAGAAGAATCATTCCTGAGTCAGAAAAACAGAATTGTGATAAATTTGCGTTTATGTCAATCCCTTATGTGCCGGGATTATCGGAGAAAATTAGAAGAGTAGGTAGAAAGTACAACATTAGAACCGCGTTTAAAACACACAACACTCTTAGACAAAGTCTCGTAAAAACAAAACCAAAAAATGGCACACAGGATTCCAAAAACTGTGTTTACAGTATAAAATGTAGCTGCAATAGGGAATACATAGGCGAGACAAAAAGACCACTAAACATAAGGATAAAAGAACACAAAGAAAACACGAGAAAGGGTTTCACAGAAAAGTCAAAAATTGCACACCATTGTTGGTCCGAAGACCATCATATGAATTGGGATGAAGCCCACATAATACATCGGGAACCACATTTCTTCAAAAGGAAATTAATTGAGGCAACATACATTAAATTGGCAGACCAACCAATCAGTCAACCATCTAGTCGAGATTAGGCCGCTTTGGTTGCCAATTCTAAAAAATGAACTAAAGAGAATACCAAAAGTATCAAACGGATCGGATATTTGCAATAAACCAATGCGGAGTCACAATATGGTTTTAAGAAGTTCATCTCGCATGAACCAATAATAACGAAAGGGCCCATTCCTGTTCCCCTTCCCTTGTATTTCCGCCATCTTGTTTTAGCCGGCCGTCACGATTACCATTGGCTACCCTCTTGGTCAGTCGTAAATGGTTAGTAGACGAGTGAAAGACATATTGTGACCTGTATTCCGTAGTTTAGTTAATGATTGGTGTTTTGTATATTTTTTTTATTAAGTGCATGTCTTTAGTGTTAGTGAAGTTGACATACAACATGTAGGTTGTGATTCCTGACTCAGGCGTGCCACAACGCTTTAGTAAGATTTGTTTATTTTAACCTAGTTTGTAATTATGTATTAGGTTAGTTCTTTACCTGAAGAAGAGATCAGATTGCAGATCTCGAAACGTAGTGTTACTGTTACAGTTTTCTTGGTTTCACTTAACGATGGCAAAATGTCCGGAAAAATCCTGTTTCCTTCACAATCCTTCCATCGTCAAAAATAACCTTCAAACAAAGAATTGATTCTCGGTACGGACCCGGAACCAGTAAACAAATCAAAGACCTTGAGAGCTTGCATCTTAAAATTAACTAAACACATTAATCATTTAACTTTCTTGCATAAATGTAAGGTTGAAGACCTTATGCCTATAGGGTTAACTCTAAAAACTCCTTGTTCATAGTAGGAAAGCCAGTAAAATTTTGTCTTCTGCTTCTAAATCTTTACTTAAAGAAAGAATTGCATATCATCATCGTGAAAAATACCTCCTCCAAAATAGTATTGAGTGTAAAAAAAACTGAATTAAAAACACTGATCGTACAGAATTCAACAACATTCTCGAAAGCATCCAAAATAGATGTATAAAAGTTTCTGAAACAGATAAGAAAAAGAAAATCTCCAAACTGGAAAAAATTAGGCCTAAAAAAATGTGATTTGCCTAAGGATGGCAACGTGAATACGGATGCAATAATAAAAACGTAATCAATCTCTCTTCGAAAATCCTGAATGAAGCGAAAATATCAGTATTATCCAAGGGTTTTAAACTTTTTCTGTGGCACAAAAATCGGTAAAGGCACTGGATTTCGTAACTGGGATTGAGTCGGCTGTTCACAGTTACCTGAGGAACAGGGGTGACCGCTTCCGCTGCGAGGCCAGTCTTTTACTCAGAAAAATTCCTCCCACAAAACCCCAATTTAACAATAGAGGAGAAAAAGGCCAGGTCGATCCTTGGGAAAGATGACACGGTCAAAATCTTACCTGCCGACAAAGGCAACGCTACTGTGGTACTTGACTCAGTAGCGTATAAAGAAAAGATTGCGGAAACTTTAAATACTGGCAAATATACAGTTTTAAATAAAGACCCGACTGATTCATTTGAACGCAAAGTTAGCAAACACCTTAAGAAAACATAAAGAATTTTTTTCAGATAAATTTAGATCTAAATTAACTCCTCAACCACTCCAAAATCCCCCACATGTATGGCCTTCCCAAAATCCACAAACCTACCATCCCTCTCCGGCCCATCATTAGTTCTCGTGATTCACCTTGCAGGAATTGTCTAAAGTCCTCTTGGACATCTTAACACCATTGGTAGGAAAAACTGACTCTTTCATCAAAAATTCCAGGGATTTCGTAGAGAAGTCAAAATCCCTAAAGTTGACTGAAACTGACAAACTGGTAAGTTTTGATGTCGAAAGTCTATTTACAAATGTACCAGTTCCAGAAACTCTCGGAATTATTAAATCACGTCCTCAAAGAAGACCAAACATTAAAGGATAGAACTAAACTTCCCGTGCCAGTAATTATGGAACTGTTAGAACTATGCACTCAATGCAATTATTTTGAGTTAGAGGGTAAAATTTACCGTCAAGATGAGGGATGGCAATGGGTTTCTCCACTGTCTCCTATTTTCGCCAATATCTTTATGGAGGAATTCGAGCGAAAAGCTTTGGCTTCAGCTCAGTTCAAACCGAAGATTTGGTGGAGGTATGTGGATGATACCTTTGTTATTTTTTCTCATGGAGACATTGAATTAAATAATTTTTTGAATCACATTAATAGTATTTCTCCTTCCATCCGCCTCACAATGGAAGTGGAAGTCCAAAACAAGCTTCCCTTTTTGGATGTGTGTGTATTAAGAGATAGGATGTCCTTAAGACAACTGTTTTTCGAAAGATAACACACACAGGAAAATATTTAAATTATCAATCCAACCATCAAAAATCTGTCAAAGAAGGAGTAGCCTACTCGTTGTTTTGATAGAGCAAAGAGCTTGTGCTCAGATAAAGATGGACTAAAAGAAGAATTTAAGAAAATTGAATCGGATCTCAGAAGCAATGGATACCCTCAATTAGTAATTAATAAGTGCAAACGAACCAGAAGAATCATTCCTGAGTCAGAAAAACAGAATTGTGATAAATTTGCGTTTATGTCAATCCCTTATGTGCCGGGATTATCGGAGAAAATTAGAAGAGTAAGGTAGAAAGTACAACATTAGAACCGCGTTTAAAACACACAACACTCTTAGACAAAGTCTCGTAAAACAAAACCAAAAAATGGCACACAGGATTCCAAAACTGTGTTTTACAGTATAAAAATGTAGCTGCAATAGGGAATACATAGGCGAGACAAAAAGACCACTAAACATAAGGATAAAAGAACACAAAGAAAACACGAGAAAGGGTTTCACAGAAAAGTCAAAAATTGCACACCATTGTTGGTCCGAAGACCATCATATGAATTGGGATGAAGCCCACATAATACATCGGGAACCACATTTCTTCAAAAGGAAATTAATTGAGGCAACATACATTAAATTTGGCAGACCAACCAATCATCAACCATCAGTCGAGATTAGGCCGCTTTGGTTGCCAATTCTAAAAAATGAACTAAAGAGAATACCAAAAGTATCAAACGGATCGATATTTGCAATAAACCAATGCGGAGTCACAATATGGTTTTAAGAAGTTCATCTCGCATGAACCAATAATAACGAAAGGGCCCATTCCTGTTCCCCTTCCCTTGTATTTCCGCCATCTTGTTTTAGCCGGCCGTCACGATTACCATTGGCTACCCTCTGGTCAGTCGTAAATGGTTAGTAGAGACGAGTGAAGACATATTGTGACCTGTATTCCGTAGTTTAGTTTAATGATTGGTGTTTTGTATAGTTTTTTTATTAAGTGCATGTCTTTAGTGTTAGTGAAGTTGACATACAACATGTAGGTTGTGATTCCTGACTCAGGCGTTGCCACAACGCTTTAGTAAGATTTGTTTATTTTAACCTAGTTTGTAATTATGTATTAGGTTAGTTCTTTACCTGAAGAAGAGATCAGATTGCAGATCTCGAAACGTAGTGTTACTGTTTTCTTGTTTCACTTAACGATGGCAAATGTCCGGAAAAATCCTGTTTCCTTCACAATCCTTCCATCGTCAAAAATAACCTTCAAACAAAGGACTTAACCCATCCTTCCAGTTCGTTTACGATAAGGTTATCTAGACAATTAATTACTTAATTTTTTACCCTACATTTTAAGAAAAAAAAGTTATGTCAATTTAAATTACAACCTAGTCCATAATCAAAGACATTTAGGGTTTTAATAAAAACTCTGCATTAACAAAACGTTTTTAATAGTGAAACAGTCAGAAATGTTAATGTTGAAAATTAATCTCACGGATATTGGAGAATTAACGACGACCTGTTGATCAAGCATAATGGAGAGCAGGATTAGAATTTGTATTGGATGTTTTGATATGCTAACCCCTCAATTTTTATTACTGAATGGGACTACTTACCTATATTTAATTTGTTAAATTGTGGTATATTATTAGAATATGATTGCTTTTTTAAATTTACAAGATAAGTTACAGTAATATTAAGTAGACAATTATTAGTGGACAACTATAAATATCGACACTATTAATTAATAATAATGAAGGATTTTACAGTGAAATGATAACTGTGAAGGCATTTTAAAATCAGAGGTAGATAAACTTGTAAGAACTTATTTTTACAATAGTTAAAATGTGCAATAATTATAAAGGAATGAAGCTTGAAATAGTATTAATATATTTTAATCAATTAGAAAAAATATTGTGATTAAAACTTGTCATCATCTTCCAAAGATATCCGTGGTTATAGTATCAGGCTTTTACGATGTTTAATAGGGATTTTACTGATTAAAAGGACTATCCATTACGTCTACTGGTATAATTTACAGTTACCAATAATCTGGTTTTGTAGCAAATCATAAATTCCATATTTTCATTTAGCAGTTTCGTATAAGCAAAGATGTGGGAAAAGAAACAAATATAGATTCTTAAGCGCGGAACTCTACTAATTATTGGTATATTAGCTGACTTTTAAGCTTTGTATAAAAGCGATTAAAGTTATTATTAAAATACAAAAACAACCATTCAAAAAGTTATAGAAGCCGCAATTTGTGTTTAAAATATTAAATAAATACACCACATCGATAAATATTGATTGCTTATTGGTTCATTTATATACTATAAAATAAATTGAAATGTTTAGCATGCTATTAAATAACCATCCAGCATAAGTAATCTTACGAAGGCTTGGTAAAGAGTGTTATAGGCTGTGCATCTTTTAACGAGAGAATTATTAAAAACAGTAAAATATTTTCCTACTGCATTATCTAAGTTTCCTTGATCTATATAAGATTTCAAAAAACAGTCAGTTTACTAGACAGCACCGTTTGTACTATTATTTAAATAATTAAACAGCAACACTAACCATCTTCATTGTTAGCACGCGTGATGTGCACTTGAAATACGTTTAGTACTCGTGTATTAATTTTTTAAATATGTATTTTAAAAAATTAACCTGATGAGAACAATAAGTGTTACGACCATGATTTGATACAGATAAATTGTACAATCCATGGTATCCAACAAGAATTACTGAAGATTTTATTATTTTGTAGTATAATAGATAAAAACATACGTTTATCAGATCTATTAGCCACTTCTGGCATGCTCCTATAAAACATCCAACGGTAGCCACTATTTCAGTTGGCAATACTGTGAAAAAATATAGCTATCCATTGTAAAAGAAGTTTCTAGGCTTTATCAGGCAAATCTTACTGCTGACATTGTATAATGTATAATCGTTTATTGCGTTTCTTGTCTTGTTACGAACATTGTTGGATGGAAGTTGGAATAAATAAATCATTATCAATGTTATGTAATTACGATATAAAGCTTTATATTATAAAGAAAATGTTGTCACTTCCTCTGTGAAAAGAGATCTTCAATTTGTTTTTATTTAGAACATATTTTACAATTAAATATAAGCGTTAATAAAGACTGACAATGGTATTTAGCACCTACCATTAGAGCCTTATGAAACATATATGAAGAGATGTACTCACGATACTGATAAATATATTTCCTCTCCTCGTTAGGCAAAACGTGCATACTTTCTCTATTTCCATAATTTATAGTTTAATCGTCTACTTTTAATAACCTGTACGAAGAATAATTTGTACTAATATTAGACCACGTGTTATGGCAGTGTAATTGTTGAAAATATACTGATATTATCAATTACTATTGTTATAATTCAAATTTATTTCATTAAACTTTATAAATATCACATACAAATAATTGAACTGTTACTATTTCACAAATAATTTAAAATTGCTCTTGTTTGTGTTCACCATTACATAAGTGGGTTAAAATTACTCAGTTTATCTATATAAGACATCTATTAATTTATATACATGAACTATAACGTTTTAATTTAGGATACGAAGAGTTCATTGGTAATACATGAGCACCCATTAAATTTGGATGATTCTCAACGAATGTATTTACATTAATATAATTGAAAACCAAAATGGCAACGAGAAAATTGCAGAATAACCTACATATGAAAACAAATTGAGTACAACTATATAAACTTTTGGCATGCAAAATGGTAACGCATATAAAGATATTTCTTTCTTAGATCAGTTACCCTTTTGCCACATACTGGCTTGGTCCTTTGATCATATATTGTTCAATTTATGCGTAAATAGACAAAAAAGTTTGATGATGGTTCAGTCTCTCTAAAGGATTTAGCTGAGCGTTAACGTAGCCTATAACTCAGTGCGACAACCTTAGAATGATTTTTAACTTGACATTGAAACTTGAAAACTGGCAAGCTGTATTGTTTATTAATGACACATAATTACGATTACTTGATTATACTTAGTTAGCATTGCCTAGGGAACACTAATTATGTATATCACTCACATTTCACGAAATCATTAAATTACTCCTGTATATAAAATCCATAATAATATTAAATTAAAAAGTGTACGCATTTATAATGTAAGAAGTCGTTATTTCAAATCATTTTTATATTTTTAGCCTCTAATTAACTAAGCAGGTCACTAGTGTGTATATTAAAAGTATAATATAACTTTATGGAAAATAGTATGACACATAATGATAATCCAGTGCTGCTTTGATCTCGTAACTAAAAAAGCACCTGGCTGACATATCGCCACATGTTGCATTAGCATGTCTCTATGAAGTCACTATGTGTCTATGATGTCACTCATTATTTTACTAAACCTTTTGCTTTTTGTTTTTCTGTTGAATCAAAAATGTTCAAATTATTATAGCCTTTTATAAAAATTCCTACAAAGGTTTGTGATTTGATGGATTTTATACATATTTATGTGTAATTTGTCTTTTAAAAGGTAGTAATTTTGGAAATTTGAAATGTTTTGGGAAGGTTATTAATAATTTAAATATTTGTGTAACGTGTCTATAGTAAGGTTATCTTCTATAAACCAATTACAACTATTTTTGTTTTAGTATAAGAGCGATCAATTGTGTTCTGAACTAATAACCCTTTATTTTAAGAATGCACAAGTTCCAATGGAATTTAATAATTAAACTCAGTATAAATTAATAGTAATTTTAATAAAAATTTAAAATCAATAATAAAGCAACGCCAAGCTATCTTTTTTTACTTTGAATTTATTCTCAATTATTTCGTATTAATAAGCCATCAAAAGTTCACATGTTCAGCCTTAAGATTAACAATCAATCAAAGCATCAATAATTGTGTCCTTCAAGTTCTCAGTGCTAATATTTTCGACACAAACTCAAAATCAAAATCTTCATTAAATTTCAAAATAAAATAATCTTCTTCAAATATAAAATGAAACAAATAATAAAATAAGACTTCTTCTCAAAATAAAAATCAAACAAATTAAGGTAATATTAATAATTAATATAGGCACAAAGACAATGTCCAACCTGTTAAACTCAAGTTGTATCAAATACGAAGTACTTATTTCCTGTAAATTTCCAATTTACAAGATTATTGAATTATCCAGAATAATCTGCTTGGCTTTGAATGTTAAATTTAGGAACTTGTAAAGATATATATACAAAAAATGTATATAGAATCTCAGAACATAAAATAAATTGTCTTTATCAGTAGGCTATTCCTGATTTAACCAACATGAACAGGAAAATATCATCAAGCAATTTTCTATTTAAATGTTAAATTCTAACTTTCACAGTACCTCACACCTCTCCTGAGGACTTCACCAACTAACAAAAATAACTGTTATAGATCAATTAATTTAAACTTCAAACTTTAAATTTTGAAAAGAATTTTAATCTTAAACTCAACCTTCCTACCGAAAAATCGATACGGCAAGAGTAGGCTATCACTTCTACACGAACTTCTCTCTCTGAGCACACCGCAAAGACTCCCCTGAAAAACTACTTGAATCCACCGGAAGGATCTAGAAATCCCTCCCACCATCTAATCAACCTAACCTTGGCCAATCAAAATTGAGCAAAGACAATATCTGAACTGGATGGTACCTATCCAACCCAGACCTGTAACTTATGCTCAATACCTAGAGACAAAAGGAAGCTTCTAGGCATTCCTCGAACCCGAATCGACAAGAAATTCAGCACTGCTCAAAGGATCACAATTCTTACAATTCACTTATTATATAAATTTACAATTCTCTTAATCTAAATATAAATATTCCTATAAATAATTAAATAATACAGGAAGCATCCTATAAATGAAATGTTTTTATATTATGAACTATAAGTGGTATAAAATCATATTTTCATATATGTGTCCATTGGATGTACTTAACGAGTTTTTTCTGTAAAAAAAATAAGTTCTTCTAACATAGTTTCAGTTGTAGAATGATGTGACAAACCACTACAGCAGTTTGATTAAAAAAAATGTTCGGTTGATACTTTCTCTATGACATTGATGTGGAATATTTCCATAACTGACTTAGTTTACACAACTTCATTTTTGCATGCTCGCCGTCTGTAAATATTAATTTGTAAACTTTGAACAACATTTGTGTTGCCTCTTACGTGCATTTGCTTACCAACCTTCGTTCCCAATAATGTATCCTCTGGTCTTCACGTTAAAGACTACTAACATGTAAAGATAGCTTTAAATTATGACACTAAATAGTAATTTATATGGAAATGATCGTGGTTTAGTTCTTAGGGATTTCAGTTTAGAAACGTAGTTTAATGCAACATAAATATTAAAATTACACCACCAGACGCGTGTGTTGTCAAAAGATAGAGGGTAATCCATCTGTTGGTCCGTCTGCTATAAATTCATAAGCACCAAACTATCAAGGACTACATAGTAGCAGTAACAGAAATAATTATATGTTAGTTAATAAAAGCAAGGCTATTACCATACACAAAAAAAGAGGTTGATGAAAGCGTGCAAATATAAAGACTGGAGCCATGAACTGAATGAAACGCTATGTTTATCATTACCAAGACTGATCGCGTCGGAGAAGGAGAATACTTGGAATAGGACTGTTTAGGAGGTCACCTCGAGGAAAGTGGCTCTGTTCGTAAAGTCCCCTGGTAATTATTATCGGCTATCTGTGGAATATGGATAGCTATAAGATTAAAAAAAGTTCTGAGACGTCATTTAATTCAATTACTAAATAGATAATTGTTGCATTTTATAACAACTCTTGCCCTAATCAGTCATTGTTAATAATTCCGAGTTAAAAACTATAGGTATATTCCATGTATATTAGAGTAATAAAAATATCTTGTTAATACATTTTCCGTGCAAAGTAGCAATTAAATTATAAAATGCCTAATAAAGTTCAATTCACATTAAAATACATTACCACTTATTTTACCAAATTAACATTTCTTAGGTTAACTGAGGAGTATTATATAGGTGTTTCTATGATTCATACAATCATTCTTATTTTAGTGTCAACCTCTCCAAAACATTCTTGCTTAGTCCTCCAAGCGTGTTTACCGACGTCACAGAGAGCAATGTCAAGACTATTATAATTGGATAACACCACATAATTGCGATATACTTCTCCTTAAGGAACTTTATTCACATTTGCAATTTTCAGCTTGAGAGCGTTAGTTTTAAGCTTGTTATTTCTGAAGAGCTAATGCGAGTAACTCTCAGTCCAGTGAAAACTTTCTATGAGTAGCTGTTAATTTTCCTCGTACACGCATTCCTAGTTTCTGGCATAAACGTACGGCACTCGTTTTTGACTAATGGAAAAGACTCGAGTGTACTAATTAAAAATGCGTATTTTTTATTAAGTGTGTACTTATGTATGAACACACTTTATACGACAATATTTCCACGACAAAGAATACTATACAGAGATGAAATTGACGTTATTGAAGTAAAACTGCAAAATATTAAGATATTTATAAAAAAGCTTTCTGCTTTACTTTAGATTACTTTAATATTTTTCACGATACATATAAATAGCTATTACTTTGCATGCAATTCTGCAGCGAAAAAAAATGTTTATAACCTTTATGGATACATAGCAAGCATGCAAAGAGTATGTATCGAAATTTCCATATATGCATCTCCAGATCATTTTTAAACCAATTCGATAATAAAATTCAAAATAAATATGCTCATACTTTAAAGTTATTGAGGGAAAACGGCCATTGAGAGTACCAATGTATGATAAAAATGTATTATAAACATATAAGTTTGAATAACTCTTACAATGCTTACGAATGCTGGTGAGTTGAAACAAAACCTACAAATTGGGTGCTTAAAGCTGGGTACCATAAACGTTTCTTAATTAACAGCTGTAATTTATGTAGTAGAAAACTATCTTAAATGTGAATACTCGTATTTAACTCACATTATTCATTTCAATGTTTAAATCAGTTATTGCAAATCGTATAAGCTTTCGATTTAAAAACTATGTGGTGAATAGGATAAGTCCAAAACATTAGACTAATAAGTGACTTCAATGCGAGAGATATTATGGTATTTTATCCACAGATACGATCTCGTATATATATTTGAAAGATAGCTTTTTTTGTATATTCTTTTATAAAAAGTACACACACACACACACACACATATATATATATATATATATATATATATATATATATATATATATATATATATGTACCAATTTTTAAGTACCTGTGATCAAAGCAAGTGTTCAAAATGTTTCCCTCCCATCATCTGACAATGTAGTAATCGAAGCCAGGAATCAATAATTATTACCAATAACACAACTACTGTTAGAATGTGGAAGTGGCAGATTGAGTCATACACAGCATCCACAGAAACTTAACGTTTGGGCAGGTATTATAGGAAATCAAATTATAGGGCCATTATTTATCAATGGTAATTTAAATGGTGACTCGTATCTAGCAATGCTCCAAAATGAGATAATTCCTGCACTATAAGCTGTTCTTGGTCGACAATTTCAGAGAATTTATTTGCAACAAGATGGCGCGCCACCACACTTTGCTCTCCTTGTTAGAGAATACTTGGATACAATATTCCTTCACAGATGGATTGGAAGACGTGGTGCAGTAGAGTGGCCTGCTCGTTCCCCTGATTTATCTCCGCTGGATTTTTTTCTTTGGGGATACCTCAAAGATAAAGTTTATAGTACTAAGCCTCGAGATTCGGCGCACCTAAGAAATCTCATAGACCAAGAAGCTCAAGATATTCCTCGTGACTACCTTCAAAATGCAGTGGATGGCTTTTACAACCGCCTAGGACATTGCCAGACGATGGGAGGGGAACATTTTGAACACTTACTTTGATCACAGGTACTTAAAAATTGGTGTTTACTTGTAATACTTAATAATTTACATTGTTCAATTGTTTTAAAATTCAAATAGCTATAACTACTGAATGAATCCACCTTTTGAAGTCCGGTTTGCAGCATTGAACTCTGCTAAGTAATACCTTTAATTTGATAACAAACTTGACCTATGCTGCTATTTAAGAATTTTGTCTGACTCCTTGTGGACCGTCCCCCAAAGGGATTATCTGGTCGGTAATTGGGCAGATATGTGCGTTACTATCACCAGTAAGCACGTGTAAACTTTGGTATTTTTTTATATTGTGGTTTAAAAATTAAAAAAGAGGTTCCAGACTTAATTGACACCCTGTATATATATACCTTTATACGAATCAACCCTCGGATAATAAAAAGTACTTATTATTTTATAAAATATAAAATTAGAAACACTTTATCTTTCAATATGAATCTTAAGTTTTCTTCTGTAGATTAAATCTTTCTTCATCAATTATTGCTGAACTGATAAAAATAAATGATTACGCGTCTTTCACTAGGTCAAAACCTACTCGTGCATTTTTATTTAGAATAATTATTTTCAAAGTTTCTGAAATTCAATTATAATTTCTAAACGTAAATACGGCTGTTTATTATTTTAGTATTCATACGAAGTTCACATAAAGTTTAACTGGTTCATTAACTTTGGCGTCGTGGAAGAACAAACAGCTTTACTTGTATATCCAATTGTTATATTTGTAAACGTTAATTGATGAATATACCTATCACATTGGAAGGTCTCGCAGTAACAATGGGGAACATACTGTCAATATATTCGCTAGTAATTCGGTAGAGGTGCAATGTATATTCACTTCATTGAAATTCCACGCAACGCGAGTAGAGGGAAATTGAATTTCTTATTGAAACGAGAATAGACTGTCACAGTCACACACGTTATGGCTGTGTACGTTTGTGTGTTGGGTTCTCCTTTAATGCATATTAAATGCATTGCGTTACATTTTGTCATCGATACAAAATAAATGTTAACATTACTATTTTGAGAATAGATCGAAGTATTCCTTAACATTCATACCAAAACATTTTTCAGTAGTAGTAGCTGTTTTAAGATGAAAGCGCCCGCTGTGTATAAACACAGAACTCTGAGGATAACCACAAAGCTAAAACCATACAATACGGTACTCTACCATTATCGTACAGCACAAAGAATCTTCCACCTATTGTTATCATTCCATACGTTGACGTTCTTACAATGAACACCTTACCTCAGTTCAGAACTCTGAACCTATAATACCATACTTTATCAATTAATAATGCTGCTCAAACGTCGGCTGTGGTGGAGGCCATATTGAATTTCTCTGTATTGGAGAAATGTTTAGTTCTAAACGCCATCACACCATTTTTTTCAACAGCTTTTATAACAATGTAATAAGTCTAATATTAAGCCTAATTATATAAGGTAAATATTGAAATAAAATAAAAACAGTAACAAATTTAATAACTCATTTGATGATAAACGTACAAATACTTGAAGTAGTGAAATAAATGACGAACAATAATTTAACAGAAAGAAAAGTAACATATAATTTATAATTAATCTTAATAACGACAACTATTATTAGTGTGTAGAGACCATTAATTTATTAACAAACACAATCCTGCAGCAACATGAATTTTATTATCTAACTATATCACGGAAGATTTTAATATCTAACTATTGTTTAGTAATTTTTTAAGTAATAGAAAAGTATAAACTTATAAAAACCATTTTTTTAGCCTTTTAGTGCATTTTTATTATGTACAAAAATGAGCCATAATTCGAATAACTCATATAATTTTAAGGCAGATAATAAGGGTGTCTGAATTTTTGCGTTGTTCTTATAGAGTAACACTAAAGATACATACGCCTACAAAGTAAAAAACTACATTATAAGAAAAATTATGCTACGAACGCTGAAGATCGTATTGGTTTAATTACTTAATATAAATAAACCTGAGAAACTTCTATGTGGTGTTTAACTATAAGTGATAAATTTAGATTTAATTATTGTTTCCAATTAAAGTTCCAATTCCAAACTTGTAGGGGGTTAGACAAAAACGAAAATAACAGAATAACATGTTTAACCGACATTACAGTAGTTTAAACGTAGATATTAATTAAATTTTTATAGCGTGAATTTACAATTAACCCTTCTGTATCCCAAATTCTAATCCTTACGTTATCATACACATGTGTTCAAGGATAGGAAGTTTGCTAAATGTATAAACAAATTCTTACATTTATTCCTCGTTATATTTAAGTATGGGCCATTAAATAATCTCTGTATGTAAAAGACATAGCCCTTAGTTATTCTTTCACTAACACACGTATGACTAATTCTACTTTCTTTCAATATCCCAGGAAGTTGAAATTAGGCACGTACATGCCTCATGACATTAATGGAATAAGTTTAGTATTTTCATCAAAGCCAAACACCTATGAAAGGGGTTGCAATCTCCAATATAAACGTATTTTGATTTTTAACTTTTCGATATTTTAAGAAGATAAATATTTCACACAATTTTACTTATTAAGAGACTAATAAAAATGTTCTATGAAGATAAACCATCCAAATCGGTTAAAATGGGGTTTAAACCCTATAAGAAATATATTTTACTTTTTTGCTTTTATCAATGTAAAGTAAGACGAAGTTTTACACATACGAACTTCTTAACTTCCATAGAAAATCAAAAGCATATTTTTAAATATAAAACGTCCATAATAGTTGAAATAGGGCTGCATAACTAAAAGAACTATATACTTTTTCTTAATTGAGGAAAGTCCTAGAAAGATGAAATTAAAAAGTAAGAACTGTAAAACTACTTAACTACCATGTAAAACATGTAATCCAGGGTATAAACATCAAACTGGAGCCTCACAACACGATAATTTACTGTTATGGCGTTTCCTCTCATTGTCTTGCAATACTTAGGTTATCGCGTATTGTTCATTCAGAACATTATAACTCGGGCCAGTACAACAGTAATTGAAATATAGTAGGTTTTGGTTTAATATTAAGCTGAGTGCCAGCTTACTGTTGAATTGGTAAAAAGGCATTTATGTCTGTCTTTACACTTTGAATCTCGAGACATAGCTGACCTTACTCTTAACTAATTTCTTAATTTTACTTCATTTTTAAATAAAACCGACTTCGATGATGTTGCAAGTTAATCCATGGGATTTGAGGGAGCGTTAGTGAGCATCTTTATATAGGTATTAAGAGTCACCCTTTAGATAATAAGGAAATCGGGGATTAAATAAACTTGAAAACAAAGTTATAGAAATTCACCATAAGAAAAAAGCTATAGACTTGAAATGTTACATGCATCTAAGCAAAGCCAGGCTAATGAGGCAGAATAATTGTTTATTTATCTCTTAGAATATCCCCTGTCGTTTTTGATTAGCTAAGAACCCATCTAATATAGTAAAGAACTCAGTATTATTTAGAACAAAAACATTTTAATTACACCTGACAAAGGAAAAATTAGTTATTTATTTTAACTATTTTTTCACACATACAATGTTTTGAAAAGAGTACTCTAAAAGGTACAATGAAGGATGTAATAAGTACATAAATACAATATAAGCTTAAACATGAAATATCAAGAAACTCAGTAGCTCATTTTATCTTAAAGGGGGCAATGTACCCAAAACATATGTTTTTTTAATTTCTGCCACTAATTAATCTTTTTGTTCATTAAAGTGTCTCTCTAGGACAGGGTTTTAAAAAAATATATTATTAACCCCCTCCCACCCCTCTTCAGGGGAAAGGGAGGGGGTTTTTCAAGAAAATTAGAATTCTTGTTTTACACCATAGCTGCTTTTGTATTGCACCTATTCCAAATTTTTAGATATTGTTTTAATGCTAATAAATAGCCTTAAAAAGTGTAGTATGGAATTTTGTGTAGTTATCAAAATAGGTAAGTGACAATTTATTTTAATTTTTTTCAAAAAATTATAATTTTCTATAAATGGAAAAAATTATATTAGGAGTATAATTTAAAATATACTTGATCCCATACTACACTTTGTGCACTATATATTGAAGATCATATGTACAAAATATGAGGTCTCTAGGTCAATAAATAAAGAAGTTACGTTGTAAAACGTGTTGAAAAACACGGAAAAAACAAAATTACGGGAAAAGGCAAAAAACTTCATATGTTTATTATACCATGAAAAGTAAGACTATTTACATAATCATTGTTCTTGTGTTTAGTGTCAATATATTTTACACTTAAAAGAGTCCAGTCCCATAGGTAACACCTTTCTTTTTTTAATATCTTTTCTTCCTTTTTCATCTTTTTCAATTTAACTTCCTGACGGTATTTTTTATACTTCAAGCTCAGTCTTTTCTTTGACTGCAACACTCTTCTTAGTATTGATTTTTAGTTGATTGCTTCATGACTAAATCAAATCTAATAGTCTAAATCACTAAATTGTTCAACAAAACACAAAAAACACATGTCATTCACAAAGTGAGGTTAGAGTAAAGTAACTGGAACTAACAGCTGATCACTGACAACAGCTGATCTACTGAGTGATTACCACACATCAAAAAGCTGGGATCTTAGTTCTGAAACTATGACATTCTAATATACTGAATACAGCAATAAAATACATTAGTAATGAATAGTTATATGATATATTATGAATATATATATATATATATATATATATATATATATATATATATATATATATATATATATGATATAAAGCTTGTCACTAATAATGGCCGCCTGGAGGAGACAAAATCAGCTCTACACGCTAATAGATTTTATTTAAAAAAACACACTTTTGGCAATGATAATGCAAAACCAATAATTGATTATTGTTTCCAAACATTTTAGAAACTAAAAAATAAAATAAAAATTTTTTTAGAAAAAATAAATGTTTTGGGTACGTTGCCCCCTTATGCGAAGAATTCACAATAATGTCCCTGCTGCTGCATGTTATTTTTAGCTAACTGAAGGTCGGTTCGGTTGAGCATTAATCTTTCAGTGTTTACAAGCGACTTTAGGTTCGCTACATCATAATCCCACATGATGTATTTTTAATTTTTTCAGATTATATAAATAGATGATACTAAATTATTTAATCCTAGTTTAACCGGCATCAATAATTTAATATTTTATATAACCTAAAAATGAAAATAACTTAACATCTACTATAAACTATAAAACATCTTATATTAATTTCGTAAAATAACCCTTTTCCCTCACGTTGAGAATACTGTTAGAAATACTTTAATGAAAGAATTATCCTATTTCATGATGTTCTATATGCACAGAAAGGTTTTGTGATTCAGCATAACATTTCAGTAGCAGCACATACCCGATGTTCATGAGTTAATATTTTGTTTTCATTAAGATAAGCGTCCTTCGGTCAGTCGCTTTCTCTCATAAATTTTGTTATTTCAGGGAACAGTGGTTGAACCAAACAATTTCTTGTATTATTATGGACCATAGAATATTCCTATGTCTTAAAACCATATTCTTATTCTTCTTTGATTATATATGCTTATTAATTCTTTAAAATTATAAGTTATGTGTAACAAAGATTTTCAGAAAGAATGTATAGTACTTGGCAAAAGAGGTTAAAACTTAAATCTTCCAATTACAATATTTTACGTTATTCTCGAGCATTAACTTAAATTAATATGGTTATAACTTACAATATCAAGACGTACAAGGTTTTAATTGTTGAAAATTTTTGACACACATGAGTCAGGGGTATAAGGTAGAAAGCTAAACCCGCACAATACGGTCTTCTACCATTATTGCAAAGCACAAAGAACCTTCCGTCCATTGTTGGCCTGCCATACCTACATTCTAGCGGTAGTTAATGGAATGTCAAAGAATTTAATATTGCACACATTTTAATTATATTGAAAGGATACATCAAAATAACATGTACTCTACTTAAAAGACGTTTGCCGTCCATGACCTCTACAAGGATTTGAACTAAATCCAAGGCAAATATTGGTCTAAATAGTCTTTCCAGCTGCTAAATACAATGCTTCCCTGTGGGTAAACAATACAGATGTGTGGAAAATACATCTCGTACACGAATTGAGTATGTTTTTCGAAGTGGCTACAGATGGTAACAGACATCCCGGAGCATTGCAACTGTCTGGAGTGTGGAAATATTTACAAAATCTTAGTCGCGTCTTAAAAACTGTGGCAGTTATATAAGCAGATTTGAGTATTATTATTTTCATTCATGATAAATGTAAAGATTTTGTAAAAAGATAAAAATATAAACCCCGTGTTCACCTGCTTTAAATAAATTTTAGGCACAAGACTACTTTTCTTCCACGATACATATATAAACTAACAAATATTTTCAATGTAGCTATATTTTTGTATCTACACAAATAATGTACAATAACTGAAGGATCGAAGAAGTGAAAGACCATTCATATTTCAATACGCATTCTGCAAATACACCTTAAAACCATACATGAACTGTAAAGTGTAAATACCGGTCTGTACAGAAATGTTTTATATAAACATTGATAAAGTAGACATGAAATTAACGCACACATTAATTAAATTGAAAAAAAAATAAATAAAGCAGCAATTGAAATATATATTAAGGTAACTTATGAAACATATGAAAGGGTAACTTGCACAAAAGAGCCTTTTTAACTGAATTTTACGAGCAGAAATAGTTTGGTTAATACGAAGTACAGTATAAAAATTGTCCTTTTTGTGCTGAAAACTACTATTACGTCTGGTGTGTGTATCTAGTGTAGTTGTATTACATTGAAATTTAGGTTTTTCTTAACTTGTATTCAAACTATTATTAAACACATTTAAACTATTTCTTTGAGTCAGATGAATATTTAAAAAAAATTATTCATAGCAGAAAGTGTCTGAAGAAGACAGCCTCGCTGTCGAAAGGCCTCACAAATCAATAAAAAAGTCTTAAATATTGGTTTTATGTTTTTCATCTAAGTTAAAAGTGACCAATATAAGCTCCATCTACAGCATTTAAACACATTATATATTTAATATGAAAAATAAACGTATTCTAATAGAGAGTACAACGCAGTCCTATACTCGTATACGCTTAGAAGTGTTGCACATTTTCAAGTCAAACCGGGGGGTGAGATTTATGTCGGCTGGGTGACAAATGAAGCTTAGAGTTGACTACGGTTAACAGAGAGTTATTGTACTATACTATAGAGAATGTACACAACAACATGCCACTAGTGAGTGTTTACAGGTAGTGGACGTGTACGTACAATCTGGATGAGGTATGATAAAATTATTAACATATATTCAATGATTATGATATAAATTTACGTTTCATATATTGTTTGCGTATTTACAGTGCTCTGGCAGCTGTATTACCGTATTGAGGGTAACTAATATAACGTAAATATTAAAGAATAATTGTGGTTTTAGTCAAACGAAGATTCAACTGTACGGACACTCTACCCTAACGCACAATAATGCAGCTGTCAGTTGATATGATGGTGAAAACTAAGTTACGATGTTTTATGAGTAGCATACTCAGCTAAATTATTCTGGGTATAATCAAAGAAAAGGTAAAAATTCCTTCCCTCTGATTCTAAAAAGGATCTATCAAAAGGACTTTCCTGTATTCCACGCTGTATTGTTATTGTTACGTTTCATGAATGCAATATATATTCCATTATGTACAACAATTATTCTGTTTCATCTGTAAACTTGTATTCCATCGACAGCGTTACTCATAGATGATTATTTATCTAAGTAATATTTGAAAAACTAATAAATTCCACTAATATTTTACATGTGAGTTCAATAAAAATATCATTTATACTATTAAGGTGTAAAGCATAGTCTATTTCTCGTGTAAGATGTACAGAATTCAATTTTTTTTAATTATCCTAACTTACCACGTAATTAATACTCTCCTTTTACAAATTAAAAACTGTAATGATTTGCTTTTTACGCAGTGATAAACTAATGAGTCCTAAACCATCAGTCAGCCAAATTTCATACATCGTGTAAAAAAATAACTCTATATTTTCTATACAGAAACGACCTGAAAAAATTACAAAACCTTACAAATCAATTTAAAAATAAACTCATTACGTATATTTTTATGTCATATATTAAAATGTTAAATTACTGAAATCAGATTGTTAACAGGTTTATTTATTCATTGGTGTAATTTTTACCTAAAATATCAAAGTAAAAATGTTCAATAACTCTAAGCCAACTTCTATAAAATGACATGAACAATAATTGAACTCGATGATAATTATATGAAAATAATGCTTAATGCAAAATTTCAAGTATATAGGAGATATCAGTACTCCTACATCGTGTGGCGCTACATATAGATATGACATTACAAAAGCCCTCTGACTGCTAGCCTTCGTTAAACGCTCAGATTAGCACAATAAAAGGGATTTTATTCCTAATAAAATATTCAATATTATAATATGTAACTTAAACTTGTGTGGAACTTTTATATCAAAGTTTAGCTACAGTGTATGTAAAACTCACAATAAGATCTGGAAACTGAGTTGAACTGTGGAAACCGAAGGCTCAATTTCCACGCTATCTGAGGTGCTGTGTTTAATTTGAAACTCTGATACTTTTTGAAATAAGACAGCCAATTTTGTCTAATTCTAAAGAGAATTGTATTAGAGCTATGACTTAACTAAATAGTTAGTGGAATAACCTGACATTCCCTTCAAACTATTTTTTCATTCTGGTTTGAATTAAACACATTGGAGAGACGATTTGGGTTTTCTCTAAAAAAATTGCTGTGGTAAATTCATTTGAATCTCCGGTATCGACGTCCAAGGTAAACTCCACGTTACCTTGATTCCTTGAATGAAATTAGGTTTGCTTGATACTTATTATTTTTAGTATTTATTTAAATTCTGAATCTATTAAAAATATTGATCTAAACCGAAAGCATGCAATGAATAAATAATTTAAGGTTATTTCTTATAAGTAGTTGTAGTAAATTTTGTACTTTTAAAATTGCATGCATTTTATTAATTTTGAGATATTTCACGATCTTATGATAATTATTATTCTGTATAGTTTTTATTTATAATTTTTAAGAGTGTCATTTCATAGTGAAATATGGGCTTTGGAAAGGTGAATAAATTGAGAAAGAAATAATTAGTAAATACATCTTTAAATTGTTAATAAATACGGTTTATTTTTGTAAAACATAGACATAGTTGTATATTGAAAACAAGTTTTAAAATAAGGTATGTTGTTAAAGAAGAAATATTTTGATTAACATTTTAAGTCACAGGAGATCAAATTGTAGCAAACTTAAGCTGATGTCTAAATGCTGACAACGCAGAATTGAAATATGTCGCTAAACGAAAACGACAAGCTTCTTCACCCAATATTTATTTTTTTCCTCAGTCTCTCACCGCCTATGGTGTGTGTAGGAGGTTCTGTGCGTATTGTATTGCGTCATCGGATCGTCCAGAACCCTAATGTTTAGCCTTTAGAATATTTAAATAT
This sequence comes from Homalodisca vitripennis, assembly GCF_021130785.1. NCBI lineage: Eukaryota > Metazoa > Arthropoda > Insecta > Hemiptera > Cicadellidae > Homalodisca > Homalodisca vitripennis. Next base: position 108,090,934 of record NC_060213.1, read on the forward strand.
ACCTTTATTCTGTATTAAGTTTGAACTGGCGAGCTCTTCACAATATTGAGTTTTTAGCATAATTCTATGCCTGAAGTTTATTTGAGGAACATGTAACGTTATTTGCTATGACAAATATTCAAAATCCTTTTGAATTATTTATCGGTCATAAAGAATTGTAAACATAGAATAAAACATTAGTTGTAAAGAAACTTTTCACAAACTTGTTTTTCAAAAGTTGTGCTGTATAACGCAAGATAATGTATAGTAAACATTTAATTAACTTGTCAGTCCTTAATTTACGGTAAAATGAAGAGGCTTATTATAAAGGTAAAAGGTAACCCAGTGGAGAGTGGGTGTTCCCATCTTAGTAGGTCAAATGTTTATTTATTCAGGTTAAGCCGCTGTAGGAGGGAATTGGAGAGGCTTTGAGTTGCATTGAGTTTGTCTTTACTTATTGGCACAGTTACACACCATTCTATCATCAAGCAAAAAAAGAAAAAAAAAACATTCTATATCTAAATATAAAAATGAAAAAGTTTTTTAAAGAATCAGATTCAAGTTCTCACAACACAGTATTCTGATTTTGCAACATTAGATGGAAATATCCGAAATCATGATATATTTTTTAACCTATTCCTGAGTAATAACAAACTTTAAACAGAGAATATAAAGAGTACTTGTAAAATAGTTCAATACCGTCAAAAATTGAACGGTAAAACATAAAATGATTTATAATACTTATTATTGAATTTAAATTCCAATATTTAAATTACGGTGAAAATTAACATACTTGTTAAAAGTTATTCCTGTGGGAGTTTTACATTTTAGTAGGTCAGATGTTTATTTATTCAGGTTAAGCTACTGCCGAAGGGGATTGTGGAGGCTTTGGGTTACATTGAATTTACCTTTACTTATTGACCTGGTTAAACTTCACTCCATCATCAATAAATAAATAGCAAAATTAAATATAGTCGTGCAATGTAGAATACTATTAATGGTAGTCTTTTACTGTGTCCATAACTGTCATTGTTTGTACCTCTGATGACCGTATATTTAAAAACGATGACTTATTATTAATATTCCATTTCAGTTAGATATTTTCCAACGCAACATAAAAATCCAAATCACATTATGATAGCAATATAATTTATCAAAATGATATTAAATTACACACGTGGATCACAATATGAGTTAATATTTTGTCAATTTCTTTATATAATGTTTCGATTTTGATTCTTTCTCCCAACATCCATAAGTATATTAAGAAATGGCACAAGAATTGCAATAAAAACATAACATTCAGTTCGATGTTTTATTTTCAGTATTTTCTTTGAATAATACTCAAAGAATAAGAATTATATCCACGTATAAACACTTCTGTATCTTTAATACAAGGTAGCAGTACACCACACCGTGTGTCGCATAACAGGCTTCACTGAATTAATTTTATATAGATTCAAGTATATAGCTTTACCTGTTACGTTTCCATATGTTACACGTCATATGATCGTACTCAGTTCCTTTACAGGTTTACTTATCCTGCAATTTCCTCGTTTCTGTTATGGTAAGCTATAACAAAAATATATCATTTTAATAACGTTCAGCCAAATCCCGTCGAACTTCGTGATTCATAATCATACTCAGAGTTGCCTATATAAAGATGAACCAAAAGTTTGAGCCTATAAGTTATTTCGTTTTACATACATGTACGGACAGACAGGCAGAAAGTAAATTTTCCAGCTCTTCCATTGAAAAGCTTTGTAACTCCTAGCCAATTATATTTTTATATTTAAATTTATTGTAATTTTCTTCAGACTTGTTTACGGTATATAAAATTAATTCAAATGTCTGTCAAAGGATAGTGCACTAATTATAGAGATACCTCAAGACAATACCAAATGATCACAGACTGCTTTATTAATGTAAATTGATCAGCATACGTAATTCGAATGGCAAATATCTTGATTGGTACTTTAAATGTACCAATTTTATGGAGAAATCACGTTACATGAGGCAGTATATACCACTACACATAATAAATGTAATGTACACGTGTAAATTTAATGTACACTGTGTGTTAAATTGTAACCCAATTACAACTTGTATGTTCTTAACTGTTGCTAAGCATTAAATAACAGTTTAAGGAGTTTTAACAGTACACGTAAATTCAAACTTTAAGGGACTAAACTTAATAATATATATATATATATATATATATATATATATATATATATATATATATATATATATTAAGTTTAGTCCCTATACCCTATGATTTTTTTTCATTTATTGCAACAATCTAAATATAATATGTATTAATCTTTATTTAAATGGATGAAGAAGATCACAGCCACCGTAAATACAGCATATTTCAATACTCAGAATACTTTCATTTAGGATGTAGATTGACTTTGAACTCTTTGTCTTGTAAACAGCTTTTTACTATGGCGACCATTTAACTAATTAAAAACAGTTCAAAACAAGAATTTTTAACAGATTTACCAAGAATAAGTAAATCAAGTTAAAAATAACCGAAATATTGTAACTTTAGTGTATGCATCAAACACGCTCGTTAATCACTCGAGCAAGTTCCCAGTGCAACAATTAGGTAACAGTATATTAACTATCAATAATGATTAGTAGCTCCTGTAACTATGGAGAGGATGTCCTACATTTACAAAACACAATATTTCAATTATTTATTAATAGGTTAACGTTAAAAATAAATAATTTTCGTTTTAATATTTTTCTCAACTGATAAATAAACATGGTTTTACTTTATACATGTATAGATGTATGTATATATACATACTATGATAAATAGTTATATCCAGACATAAATATACACAGTGGGTACTGGAAAAGCGTTTTAATTGAAAAAGCAACCTCAATTCCTTTAATATTATACGGTTGTGATATTTCCCTCTTCCTTGTGCCGTTTTATAGCAGTCTTTTATAAACACACGTATAACATATAAACCAAGATATAGTTTTCCTGTTATTTAGCATTTTCATGACGGCATATTTCTTATTACAAAAATATAAATCTATGTAAATGTCAGCAATAGTATTTAGGTTTGTTTTAACACACATTTTTAGCGTAAAATGTGTTTTCCTTATTATCTCTTTAACTTGTAAGACCTTTTTTTGCATAAACCTATTACTTGGAAAATTTGTGAGTATGACTCTTATACCCTTTTTGTATAGGTTATATACACAGTAAATTTTAACACAGGCCGTAGGTATGATTTTGATGCAAAGAAACACATTTTTTTGCATTTTCATCAATCCTAAAGTTCTCATTAAATAGCATGAATTGCCTGGAAGAGTACAATAATGAAATTGTTTTATAAATTTAGATTAAGATGGTAACATTGGGCACCGTATAATCATTTTTATACACGATGTTTATATCTTGGTTTGTATTATTATTGAAGTAAAGATCATTCATAGGGAATTAAAATGTTCAATTATCAATTAATTGTAAGAAAATAACTAAAACTGACCAAATGACCAGAACGTGTTTTATAGTTCATAGCCGCGAGTTTATTGTTTAACACAAATCCAACACATAACATTTTCTGGTTTTGTAACAATTTGCAATACTGCATTGTTAGAGCGTGAGATTTTGAGTTCATTATGGCGTATTTTAAAATCCAGCGCCTGACTGCGCCAAACCATATAAAAAAAAAACTCTTTAGCTTCTTTCAATTATACACTATTCAGTTTTGAATTCAAACAGATATTTAAAATATTGGTTCTCTTTTGATAATTAAAACAAAAAGTACAATGTAATGCAGTTTTTATACCTGATCCGTTGGAACAACATTTAATTAACAGATGTGTAATTTGCTATATAAAAGTTTTGCTTGATCATTGTGCTCAACCTCTTTAAGCTCTTTATAACTTCAATACCCAAGAACCTTTTCTCATTAAAAAGAAAAGCACACTGTTAGAATTGTACAAGTCATTAAAGTTTTGCAACGTACAATATTCCTTTTAAATACTTGGTTGTTACTGTTTTCTGTAAAATACACGCAAACCTAAAGGTTTCGAGAAGAGATTCTAATACGGACAAATTATTACGAATATTCATAGTTAGTGAGTAAATAATGAAAAAGTTTCAATTCCTTGAAAATTTCGTATTTGTATAAGTGTTATAATTGCGTTTAAAACATTTTTCCAGTAATAAATAAGTTTTTTTTAAAATTTAGCAAAACCAATCATCACTCGTGGAGCTGAAAAAATTAAATTTATATTTGTGTATATGTATGTTTGTCCAATCTATAACTCTAAAAGGACCTGACTAAGGACCTGATATAGGTAATACTGAGTTTGATGAAAATGCTCTCATTCTATGGAATTTGACTGATGGTTAGTAAAAAATGTTACATTGACCTTAAAGCCAACCGTGACTCAAAGAGATTTCAGGATAAATAAAATTGTATACAGCCCAAAGTCCCCCCCCACCCCCCCCCCCCCCCACCCCCCCCCCCCCCCACCCCCCCCCCCCCCCACCCCCCCCCCCCCCCACCCCCCCCCCCCCCCACCCCCCCCCCATTTTCACATTTAGCGTTGAAAATATTTTGTAAAAGGCAACGGTCATACAAAAATAATTTCGAAGATTCTTAGAGTTTGTGTATTAAAATATCTATGCATTATATTTCCCTCAAATGTTTAAAAAAAAAGGTGGTTCTTACATATCACATTTCAGAAAAGCAATGCAATTACAACCATTATCATAAACAAAGACTATTGAGGTTATTATTAAAACTCGGCATTAAAAAGCGTTTTGGATGTTGCAACAGTCAGAAATGTTGATGCTGAAAATTAATCTCACAGATATTGGAGAATTAATGACGACCTGTTGATGAAGCATAATTAAGAGCGTGGTTTCAATTTATATTGAATGTTTTGACATGTTAAACCCTCTGTTTTGATAAAAAACAATGAAACCACTCTTCGTTTTTAATTGATCAATAGTGGTATATTGTTAGAAAATGTTTAATTTATTTGAACTTCCCTAATGATTTGCTGGAATTTCTTTAATTTTACTTTGATTATACATAATATCTATAATGATAATAGAGTAATGTTTCATTATAATATGTATGCTTAGTTAGAAATTTTTTCACTAATGTTGTGTGTAATACTCGTATGATTGTAATATATTATTATATGTTTGTATTACTGTAAACATAATATTGATTTCTCGTAAGAACTAAAATTTGCACACAAACAAGGACTAATTTATAAAAAACATATTTCAGTACTTTTCTAACGTAAGATTTTTTCAGACTTCTTTGTAACTTTACCATGTAATGTCTGTGAATTTCATAAACTTATTCAAATGATATTATTTTTAAGAGGTGAATTTCTTACATAAAACGTAATATTGTAACATAACAGTAATACAAAAAATGTAACTATGTTACTGGTGTAATGAAATGTATAGATTTAAACCGTCGTTAACTTGTTTCCGGTGTCATCTTGTACTTTGTACTTATATTCACGATTCTGCGTTAAGTAGATGAAAAAATTATTTCTTTGGTGGACTTTTCCCAACGAAAATGTATAAGATAACAATAAAATAATACACTATAAACTTAGCTTGGAGATAACTATAAAAATTGACACAATTAATCATCAATTATTATGAATTTCACGTAAAATGACGTTCCACGTTCAGAGCTACTGGATATTGAACTTTAAACTACTATCGATCACCTTAACTGATATATCAAAACGTATTTCTAATATCTACGAAATTTTTTATAAATAAGTAACTGATTGAAATAAAGCTCGAAGTACCAATGCTCAGATTTCATCGGTTGGACATATATTTTTAATAAAATTTACCGTAATTTTCCAAGAATTGATTTAGAAACATATTACTAAGAAGAAATAATAAATATTTACTAATAACCTGGCATTACAGTACATAAAGATTAATATTGCCTGTCTATACATTCCTTCAGTTGTTCCTCATAAGTGAAGTTATTAGAAAAGAAACAAGCATGTTTTCTTAAGCATGCATCTCTCGTATTTGTTGTGTTACTATATAATCTTGTTTATGTATATACTACCTATTACAAATTGTTGCTAATGAGCTACAACAAATATGCAACAAAACATACCTCAAAAGACGCAATTTTCGTACACAATCTGAAAAAACATATAAAATTTTAAATTTACTCGTGCATGATGTTTAATTTTTACATTATGAAATAAATTTAAATGTTTAGCCTCTTATGAAATAATCGTCCTACTCCTGCGTACTCTTATGAAAGCTTTTGTATTTATATGAGTGTTAAATACTGTTTATTATCATTGGCTTATAATATAAAATGTTTATATAGATAAATAACAAGTGAATGGTATCCAGCAATAATTACTGACGATTTTATTAATCGTTGTAGTAACAAACTGTCCTTAAAATATCCATAAAAGGAAAGTGTATTTTTTATAAATCTATTAGCTACAACTGGCAATCTCTTATAAATCTGTATGAAAGCGGTATTTTTAAATTCGTATGGTTTGATTACGATATATTTGAGCTGCTATAAATCATCAGTGTGGACACGATTATTCGTCAGTATGTCGGTTGGCAGTACTGTGGCGATATGAACATTCATTGTAAACAGAGTCTCTGCAAACTGCTGTTGAATTTGTGATGTTTATAAACGATTATTATATTTTTTGACTTCTTAGCAACATTGGTGGTTGCAGTTAGAACGAATATATCATCATCAGGATTATTTCTTTACGCTGTAATAACATCCTTAATATTATTAACAAAACAATTTTGTCACTTTATATTCGAAAAGAAACCATCAATATATTTGAATTTTTATAACATATTCTAGATTTAAATTTTATCGCTGATAAATATTACACATGGCAAAAAAAACACCTTTTGAAAATATCGTCTTGACCAAGTAAAGCCTAATTCATGAAAAATACTGAATGGACTCATGGTATTGATCTCTCTTCTTCTTTAACATAAATTTTATATCCATTGTCTATTTCCGTAATTTCTCGTTTAATCGCGTACTTTTAAATAGCTGTACAAAAATTATTGCAAGTTAATTTTACTACAAATAATTACTTCACAATAAACCTAAGTTTCAGCGTTACTGTAGGAATAAATGAAACATAATACTAATATTGTCAGTTAGCAAGTCCAGAATTCAAACATTTTCACTAGACATAAACAATATTATATAAGTAAACTATTTTCATTTCAGCCATATAATTCATTCATAAATTTTTTATCAAACGTTCTTTGACCTGACTGTGTCTTTTGCAATAGGATTTAGTTCTATGTAGTAAACAAAGAGTTCAATGATGGTGCAAGTTACTCCATGATATTTTTATGTTCCTCAGCGAATATTTTAACATTACTATTATTGACAACTGATGGCTATGAGAAATTCCAGGATAACTACATATGTAAACAAATGGATTACATCTATGTGAAGTTTTAACATGCAAAATAGTAACGTATATAAAGAGATTTCCCCGTTAGCTTAGTTATATTGTGGCTACGTATTGGCTTGGTCCTTCGATAATTAATGGTTCAATTTATTTGTAAATGGGCAAGATAGAGTTGTGAAGGTGTATGGTTCTCTGTATGATTTAGCTGAGCGTTACCGAGGCCTATAACTGAGGGTGGTAACCGTAAGATGATTTTTAACTTGAAATTGACTGGCAAACTGTAATTTTTATTATTGCTATATTACTACCGTTACTTGGCATGGTTAGCATTGCCTAGGGAACACTTATTACGTATATCACTCTAATTTCACGGAATTTTTAAACTACTCCTTAACAGATAATCTTCAAAATAAAAAGTGTAAGCGTGTGTAATATAACAAGTCAAAATAAAAAAAATAAATTTTAAATTTGTAGCCTATTTAAAAGTAAGGAAGTCACTAGTGAGTATTTTACAAATCATACGACAGTTTTATTAAAAATAATATGAAACGTCTTAATCATCCAGCTGATATGCTTCTTTCCCACATATAAAAAGTACCTAGCTGGCACATATCCAATAATTAATTTAGAAATTTAAAATGTGCCGTGATGGTTATTAATAATTAGGCATTTGTAACATTTTTCATTATTATTAATACTATACGTAATATAAAAACATATTTTGTTATAATATCTTCCTGTTATTAAATATAGTTGTATGTGAATGAATATATTATTGGGACCTATATTGGTGTATGTGGTTGAAAGTGTTGATGGTTAATTCAGTTTTGGACATTTTTCATAGACATGTTACAAAAACAGAACTGCTAACATGAATAAGAATGAAACTTATAGTAACGCCCAATTTCTAGTACCCTGTAGTCCTATCATGTTAATCATCGTGAGTTTTATGTGTTAAACAATATAAACCTGCCATAACAAGTAATCGAATAGTAAATATATAATCTAACAAAGATCGGGGTATATTAGTCAGCCGGGAAGATATATTGTAATAAAATACCATATTTATTTCCACAAATGAAGTAAAGCGGTAGCTCTGCATATATCAAGCAGAACTTGGTATTGCATTAATTATCAGGATTTAAACAAAACCCCCGTCTTAAATCCTGCACACAAATGTTTTCTTGCTGAATATTCACAGACACTCCACGTATATTCCTTAAGAGCCGGGTGGAACAGGCAGTTATCTTGATTGAAGATGCATAATTACAGCGTTTAAACTCACGCACTGTTATGAAAATACTAGCAGTTAGCCTCGGCTCCGCTCGTAGGTTGTTCGTAGGTAGAATAGAAAATCTTTACACACACATACGCAGGTTTTAGAAGGACAACTAAGATGGGTTTACAACAGTTTTTAAACTTACAGTAAAAGTTGGATACTAACTTATCTTTGATACAGCATTACAGTACTAACCACTCACTCCATATTAAATATTTGATAAAATGTGTAGTTAAAAATATAATTTTGCTAAAATAGTTAGCTAGTTAAATATGTATATGAAAAATTTAAATAAAATAAAAAAGTGCAAATATAACTTTTTGGCCATATTGCACCAGTGTTAATGAAAGACGAGTATTTATTTTTATTAAGTTCAACTTAAAATATAAGTGTTCAATTAAGCTGTAAGAGCCTAAAAATTGCTTTTGTGTGTTGAGTTTTAAAATGTACTTTTGAACTATATATAGTAACACAGAAAACGTGTCCTTATGTACAGTTTAACCAGAACTGTTGCGCTGCCTTGATTAAACACCACATGGTTGAGAAATACACAAATCCGTAATAAAAAAAGGGCCAATAATTTTTCTATAATAGCACGTTGCTTGGTTGTCCATCATTGTTGATTAGTCTGACGGATTTCATAAATATCATATTCAAAAATGTTTGTGTTTGCCAGTTTATTATTTATACTTCACTATCTATATTTTCAGCTTGGAAATTACAACCCGTACTTTTAAGAAAATTCACTCTTGAAATAAATAAAACATATTTTATGTTAGTTCGATATAATTTAGGGGTTTTTCAATAAAGCACTAAGTTCTACAAACATCTGTCTCAGTTTTAGAAGTGTGTATCAAACCACTAAAGTTAGTTATATATACAATGTATTTCGAATGATACTTCCTCTGTTATATGGATAAAAAATATTTTAATGCATAACTTAGTTGGACACAGTTTTACTTTCGGAAACTCAATGTCTGTAATCATGTAATTTTTTACGAGCATTTGTCAGTTTCCTCTTACGTGCCTAGAAATTTCCAACCTCCAACCTTATCTTCTGTCCTTCAGCTTAATAATCACTATCATATAAAAATATTTTTCAAAATAGAACTAACTGGAAACTAAAAAGGATTGTCGTACAGTTCTTCCGGATTTAAATTTTCAACCGTAATCTAGTGTAATAGATATTTATGATTCTGGCATCAGACATATTCTTTTTTACCAAATTAATCTAACTATAATTTATATATCGCTGCTAAAGCAAACGTTTCCTACCTTACTAGTTACCTCAGCTCTTGCCGTGGAACAAGAAATGATGTTCTCCAATTTTACATCCCTGCCTATATATTTTGTTGCATATTGGTTTGAGGAATTTGTATTGGAATAATTGACTTTTAAAGTTACAATAAATATATTCCCAGGACAGGCAACTATTTAATAGTAAAACATAGAAATGTTTGTACACTTTTCTAATACATTTAAAGTCATTGAAATCCATCTAGACTACTCAACGCAAAGTTACGAATAAAGATTCAAAGAACAAAAGGACGAGGATGTCACAAACAAGTTGGCGACAGTTACACTTGAGACATGCCATCAAACTCGGAACGTGGTTAACACATACCACAGACTTCAAAGTTCTGGACTGGTATTTTATATTAGTCTCTAGTAATAATACGTGTTACAAAATAAAATAGCCAACAAAAGTAACATAAATGAAATACTATCCCTACATAAATCTCATTCAGAAATGTTGCATGTTTAATACTACACAAAAATGTATCGTTCACATTCTTTAAAGACAATTTTCTTTTTTACTTTGTATAGCTTCCTACACAATCACACTAAAAGAATATAAAATATTATGTAATAAGTAAATTGTAATCATAAAAGGTTTATATTATTCTAAGATATCGTAAAATTATTATTTAACTTTATTTCGTTTATAACTTGTCAATACTTCATTTTAAAGTATTTCACTGCAAATGAAAATAAGAGTCATCAAAAATAAGAACAGCGCCAGTAATATATTTAACTACCGTTAGCTGATCGTTAACGAAGCTTGTATCTTGAAAGGTAGGAAACATTATAATATCTGCTCATACGATATCTCAAGAATGAATAATCCCAGACTTGAAATTTTGCACGCTACTTCAGCGAAGTCTTTTATGAGACACGGTTCGTGGCGTACTCATACCTTGTATTTATAAAAGTATAATTAAATTACGATATAATCCTACATATTTCATGAATTAAAAAATTTAATCGCAATAAAATGCAAACTAGGAGTCTGTTTGTGTTAGAAACAAAAACATTTGTGTAATTGTAACAATATTTAAAATTTCTAATTGCTACTAGATCTATTATAAAAATTGTTAATTTAAATGTATTTTCTTCTTCGTTTCTAATAACCTAGGTAACTGTTGTTTTAATATTAGGGTTGACGAGAGTTTCAATATTCAGTTATTTAAAATTATTTCCACTTTATGTAGTCTAGTAGTTTACTGGAAAAATTTTGTACCTGTAAATAAAATGGGTGTTTTTTACATTGGTTCTTGGAGTTCTGATTATTATATAACAATAAACATATATAAATTCATTATATTAGTTATGTTATTAACTCCACTTATAGGGTTATCTATATATTATATATATATATATATATAAAATAATAACCTATTTTAACATTTTTCTGAAATTCTAAACTTAGAATCAGTACTACCAACTTTCAATATATTCATAAAAATTTTCAATCAGCCTACAAACACGTTACATTGATCTTAAATTAATAAATACGTATCTCAAATATAATTACAATAATAATTCATAATAATAATTATTATTATTATTATATTGTATCTAAAATATAATTAATTTAACGGTTAACTTTGATTTAAATTTATATGTGTGGAGTAACAATGTTCAAATCTATTTGTCAGTGTTAAAAATGTTATCATTTGTTTCCATAACACGGAAGCAACTTTATATTTCACTCACATTTGATTTGAATAATGTGTTTAAAGTCTCCGGAGTATCATCATGAGCATTAACTTGAGTTGTAAACATGTCCAAAACAATATCTCTGTGGTTAACAGGATATTTTATTGTTTGTGCTACAATAACATAACTGTTAATCACTATTTCAACAAAGTTAAAATAATAATGACAAAGAATCGAGAATTAATCGTAATTCTTCATTTGTTCCTCCAAGATCATTGTCTTCATCAAGTATGAGTTCCTCTATACTTTTTACTCCAACTGATAAGAATGAAATCATCTCAGTCGTAAAGTCCTTGAAAACAAGCAATTCATCAGGATTTGATGGAGTTTCATCCAGGATTTTGTTGAGCTGTATAGATATATTGGCTGATCCTCTTGCACAGATTGCGAACTCGTCATTTGAATCTGGGAAGTTCCCATCACACTTGAAGCTCTCAATTGTAAAACCTATATTTAAGAAAAAAGGAAGTCCAAATGAACTTAGCAATTACCGCCCCATTTCGATCCTTTCTACATTTTCAAAAGTTATTGAAAGGCTTGTGCTAACCAGACTTTCCAATTACCTGTCTGTCAATGGAATTTTACATGACCATCAATATGACTTTCGTGAGGGGTTGTCTACAGCCAATGCAATTTTTAGTCTTCTAACTGAGGTATCAAACTCATTGGATAACAGGAGTCACGTGTTTGGCCTATTTTTGGATCTTACGAAGGCTTTCGACGTTGTGGATCACGGGTTGTTGCTCGGAAAACTTGAAAACTTAGGTATTAGAGGGAAAGCTTTTGATTGGATTGCTTCTTATCTCCTGAACCGTAGACAGATTGTTGAAATTCCTTTTATTGATGATACAGGGTGCTTAAGAAAACAATTTTCTGAGGAGCGAGAAGTACGCACTGGAGTTCCCCAAGGCTCCGTACTTGGTCCTTTATTATTTTTACTATTCATAAATGACATCCATCGAAGCGTGAAAGGTTCCAAGTTGTTTTTGTTTGCTGATGATACCTCCTTGGTCATCTCTGGTTGCAATCGAGCCGAGCTTGAAATCCAAACCTTTGTTCAGGCCAGTAATTTGCTGCAGTGGTTGGGTGAAAAACTCTCTGTTTGTAAATACATCTAAAACCAATTTTCTTGATTTTGGAATTAGAAAGTCTGCTAAAACGTTGATTGAATCTCAAAACATTATGATAGGAGAGTCAGAAATGTGTCCTTCTTTGAATGTTAATTATCTTGGAATTGTTTTGGATGATCAGCTAAACTTTTTTAGTCACATTGATAAAGTCACGAAAAAACTAAGCAGCTGCATATTTTTGATGTATAGACTATCCTGTTTTGCTAGTGAGGAAATTCTTTTGCTTACTTACTATGGCTGTTTTTATCCTTACCTTTGCTATGGAGTCTCTATATGGGGATACGAGAGTAAAAAAAACTCAATATGTTTTTCGTCTCCAGAAAAGAGCTATAAGGATTATTTTCAAGTTGAGTCGTTCCCAGTCTTGTAGAGGTTTCTTTCGCAGTAATAATATCCTTACGTTCCCATCCATTTATATCCTTCAGTGTCTTTCTTTTTACAAAAAGTATCCCCACCTTTTTTCAGTCAACGTTAATCCAGCCCATAATTACTCCTTAAGAAAAAGAAACAACCTAATCCTACCCTGCCATAAAACATATTTTTTTTAAAAAACAAAGTCTTTACTCCTGCATCCGCCTTTTTAACTCTTTGCCATCCTGCTTGAAAATTGTTGTGGACGATAGGGAATTTCAAAATCGTCTGAAAACATTTCTTATTTCGAGAGAATATTACAGTGTCCGGGAATACGTTGAGGATAATAAATTGTAGATCACTCCTGTTATATTGATTTGGTCTTGTTGTGTTTGATCTGTCAGTAGTCTATACTTTAAAGTAGGATATTATAATTTTCTTGACGAATGCCTATGCATGTTATGTTTTTGGCAATAAATGAATTGATTGATTGATTAATTGATATTCCGTACAATCCTGTAGCCATGCCTTTAATAAGTGAAAAGATATTCTCGAAATTTTACATCATTTAAAAGGATCATGAGCTGACAGGACGAACAAGATTATGAAATAACCGTTCATCAAAATAATTGGAGTGTTTTCCTATATAACGGTGAAAAACTTGTGGCGAAATATTAACCGAATAGTAATTTAAACAAAAGCTCAAGTAACATAGTCGGTGTAAGTGTAAAATAAAAAAAATCTAACGTCATTACACTGTTAAATAAAAAATAGAACAAAACGAAATAATAATTATATATATTCACCCGGCAAGTGAGAGATCCGGGTTCGACTCCCGGTACTTTCTGTGATTCAATGTTTATTGAAATTAAATAAGGCTTTTGCCATTTATACAGTTTAATGTAAATAAAAGTCGTTTGACAGGTATTTGGTCTTCTGATCATATGTTAGTTTGCTTATTTAAACGCATATGTGTCAGATACGGCCAAATACAAAATAATTGAATCGGAAAAAGTAAACGCTCTGTGGTTTAATGGTAGCACATTCACCCGGCAAGTGAGAGATCCGGGTTCGACTCCCGGCGGAGCAAGTACTTTTTGTGATTCAATGTTTATTGAAATTAAATATGGCTATTGCCATTTATACAGTTTAATGTATATATATTTATATATAACCCTAACATTTTAATAATGCATATTCAATGATTAACCAACCGGTAACGACAACAGGTTATACTGGTGTAAAATACTACGGTTGGGAAAGAGGTCACTAATTTAGTAGGACAGACGTTTATTTATTCAGCCCAAGCCTCTGTAGAAGGGGATCTCAGCGGCTTTGAGTTACATTGCGTTTATCTTTATTGGCTCTCCACTCCTTCAGTTAAAAATCAGTGAATATCGAATATAAATATAAAGTTGAAATAAATGTTCTTTTTATGAATGCTGCTTAATGTTTGCCTTTCGTATGATATTTTGTATCACATTTTAGTTTATACTTCGTTCAAAATAATTTATATTATATTAAAGACTGCATATATTTACATTTCAGAAATTCTTAAAATAGTGTTGTTCAATGTCTGTTCATGTAAATGCTAACTATTAATTTAAAACGCTTCAATGTTAAAATTTAGATTTTACTTTGTTCAAGAAAGGACCTATCAATTATTTGATAAAAAATAAAAAGAAAGCAAAGTTAAAACCTATAAAATGCATTTATCCTTGATGATATTTCAGTCAGTTCAGTAAAGTCTTCGTCACGTTCTATCAGGTGCTTCCGTGATCCTTTGGCTCAATGATAAAATTACGAAAAGTTTTAATTATTTTCGACGAGTGTCTGATTCACACCACTGGTACACATTTGCAACGTGATTAGTACCTTTTGATATTTTAATCTCAAAACAATATTCATTCACAGGTGCTATACTGAACCATTTTCAAACTGGTTTAGTATAGCACCTTAACTTCAATATGATAATAATATTAGTTTAGCCTATATGAGGTGTGAGCTAAAACTAACTTAACAAATGGGGCTTAACAAATACCACTTAAGTCTACGATCTAAGAAGTCATTTACGACCAGCTCACCCTCTTAGATCTGCTAGCACGCCTCTTATGTTTCTTAAGGGTAGTTTATGACTTTCCTTAAACAATATTACTTGAAAATTGTAAAACCTACCCCTTCCCTTCACATATTTTATGCAATCCGTTTTTCTATTCAAATACGTATTTGGGGTAAGAAAACAAACACTGATCTTGCCTAACAAGAAACTATATCTAGTCTGCTGAAAATCATTCGATAAGCTATGTCGCTGCTTACTGAAATTCAGGTTCCTGTAATAAATATATTTACCTTAGCATAACATTTTTGTCATATTACGTACTCCCTTGATGAAAGCATAACATATTTTCTGTCTGGTTTTCACAAAGAAACGCAGACGAGACCATGCAGAGCAGTGCACTAATGACAGTGCTGCCCCCTGGGTAATTCTTAACTATCAAATATTGATGGAAACTGTAAATTAATCAGCGCGGATAATCCTCATGACGACATTTTGATCACCACGTGTTCTTTTGTTTTCCACAAACATTAAAACGGGTTATTTAAATTATTTACTGTTGGTAATATTTCTTAAATTATTAAAATGTTTAATTTGATTATGTAATATTTTAAATGTGTTTAGATACAATCTAAACAAAATGAGCATATTTCCAAAAATAGTATTTAGAGTTTTCCTGATATTTATGGTTTATCAAATGTTAGTGTTAAGATACATTCAAAACTATAGTTCTTATGCTACTAGACTTCGATTTAGCAAGAAGCATTCTACATGTACATATTGTTTGGTTGCGTATAACATTGTTTTTATGTACAAGATATTTCACTCATTGGCATTTTCTGGATGAAGCACAGGATATTAAAATAATCCCATTTATATATGACTATATTTATTTTTCGTTATGTTTCAAATGCAGTAGTATATTTTATGACTAAAAGGAATAATTTAATCTACTTGGTGTTAAACCATTCTTATGTAATATTTAGTTTTATAGCAACTAATTCCATGAAATATAACTACATGACGTAATATCCTAATCTTCCTATTGGTTTTACCTTTTTTGAATGTGTTAAAAGTAGGATTTTCATTACGCAGTGTTCAGAAATATTCATGTCCGTGGTAGTTTTACACAAAAATTTAAAATCTTTGTGGGCACGAAAATTTTAAGAAGAAAGTATTTAAACACTTTAGCTTCAAACCAGTTTCGTTGATACTGTTCAAGTCATAATAATATCTTAAAAGTTAATTTGAAATAAAATCAGAATTTTCGCCAGGCAAAAAATAGATTTTGATATTTCTTGAACGTAAAATGAACAAAAGCATATAACTTTAATAAAACAAAACATGAATTTAGTTACCAATTCCAATGCATACATATTACTATTTGTACATATTAAATAACAATTTTGCAATAAATTAGTACAAATAACAAATTAGGAATTAACGACGTGACTGATATTGTTATGTAAAACAGAAAACATAATATACGTATATTTAGGTAATCATGGTATTCACAAGGATATATATATATATATATATATATATATATATATATATATATATATATATATATATATATATATATATATAGACTTTGGTAATTAGAAGAACAAGTATTAATAAGCACATAAATATTATTATGCCTGTTCTAATTTATGGATCACAAATCTTTGTAAGGAATGACACGAGGAACAGGTGATACTGAACCAACTTCTGTTTTAAGCATTTGCATTTAGATTGTAAAATATGGAAAACATCTTACAGATTGTAATAGTCCATCATTGTGATAAGGCACAACAATGATTTCCTTACTTTATACTCATATAACGAATTTTAAAATAAAAATATATTTCTCGTAATATGATTAAATTTACGTATGAACGAACTATCTTTATTGTTCTTTGCTATAGTTTAAATACCTAAATTAAATGTTAAGATTTGTGAAATTGTAAATGGCAGTCTACAGTTGCTCCTTTAATGATAAGTTATTTCGCTGTATATTATGATTATTTTTCCTCAAACGGAACGTAGATCATCGAAATAGGTACACATTTGTATATTTTTTTATGTAACAATTGTAATTTTCCTATATCCTTTTATCTTATTAAACGTATTCATGTATTGCGCAGCTTTTAAATAGTTTTTCCAAAATATATGGACAAATTAAAGGTTAAATGTGTATTTGTTTAAGTCATGTTTATTCTTACTTGCAACTAGAAAATTTTAGAATAAATATATTTGAAAACAAATCGTACAATTATATCAAATTTTAACATGTAAAGCCTACTGAAATGAAATATATACTAATAAATTGGCATTGTTTAAATTTGTAAAGTGCTACCACAGAATAGACAATAAGTTAACAAAAACACGTTGCATAGTTGTCTGTTTTCTCCGTTAATATATTATGTATGTAATAAATTTCTACCACTCATGTTATAAGTCCCAGCTCAGTACATGTAGTATGTGTATTCTTGAGTTTAACCTGTCATTTATGTTGAAATTAATATAATCACGTGATTGAGAAATTGCATTGATTACCTATGTTTAACCGTTAGAACACGTATTAACTAAATTTCATATGATCACTAAATCCTAAAGAAATCGTTTTACTCTATCCCCTTTATAGAGTATTAAAGGTGCCGGTTTATTACCTTTTACCAGATTTTGTTTTATCGACATGTTACAGGTAACAAATAGTTACCGCCCTCATAAAGAGAGGTGAAGATCATTACTTTCACACCAACATTATGTTAATCACGTGATTAACACCAAATTTCTGAAGTTTTCTTCGTTACCCAAATGTGATGTATATGAACGCACTTGTATGGCAAAAATAATTCAATCAACACATCAGAGAAACCTTTATTTTGGAACCACTTGCGACAGGAATTGTGATTTTATAGAACACAATTACACATATTTACATATTTATGGATGTATAACGCCTGGGAAAAGGTTACAGACGGATTAGGCAATTATAGCGGGAGTCCTGGTTTATGTTATAAATACTTTATGAAAAACCATTCCATGATTAAAGTAAAATAACGCTACATCAGTATTGTGTCCCAGGCTTCACTTTGGATTTATAAAAATGTTCAAGTAAGTAGGTACATTGTTACAATGTTACATGACATAAGGACATGAAATTATACTCAGTTGATTTACAAATGTCTTTATTTGATTACCATTATGGTTACCTATAAATCTAATGTGAAAATGCCCACTAATGCTCAACTAAATTAAATTGAATGAAATATAAAACTATCAATTTGAACTTTGATTACATATAAAAGAAGCTTCATAATAAATTTTCGAGTCTATAGCTATATAAATTAGCTCTCGAGATATGGCATAGATAGATAGACAGAAATGAAATTTCCCCAATTTATTGAAATATACGCTTGGTTAATGCTCATGCAATAATGACGCGTCATCATCAAACCTTGATACGCAAGTGTTTTTTATTGTTACTTATCTCTTGTATATAGGTATATATGGTTCCCACGTAATGCAACATCTCTAGGTCTCTTTAACTTTATAGTCCATATAACAATTCTTAGAAGCAAATTCTCATTATTTTTATGGAGTAACTTAGTCATAGTTTTCATCCTGAAAATCCTTTTAATAAGTTATTTTAGTAGTTTCACATAATGTTTACAACTGAATTAAAAAACTTTTACAACATATTTTTTAAATGATAAACTTAAATGAATCCAAGACCTAGAGAACTTTACTAGGCCAGAATAACATTTTGGAGTACCTTCCTACAATAATATTGGACCTATGGATGGATACGTATGGTTTAAAAATTCAAAATTAAACCTTCAAGCACTTTTGATGTTTTAGAAAAGAATACTTGGCAACCCAATAATTACGTTTTAATTACAATTGGACTCACCGATACAATAATATTGACGTACGAGATAGTATTTATTATCAAGCAACTTAAATAAAACATTCAATGGCCTCAAAAATGAAACTAGCTAATTGGTGGTTAATGCAGGAGGCGATGTTTCAGTGAATATTTTAATCTTACCTACCAAAAGGTTTCCTTTGTTCCAAACGTTTGTTGTAATAATTGCTTTGAGAGAAACGCTCTTTGTAATTTTAAAACTTCTCATGATTCAGAAGGTATTGTTTTTATTTTGTGATATGGACCGAAGAAATAATTACTTCTTTATATTATTTCTTGTTACCTTTATGTATTAAAATTTAGCAGAAAAGGTTCTACGTATGGATTTACCCATATTTATTACAAATCACATAATATACTATTTACTGGAATTTAAAAGTTTTGCAGAAATTGTAACTCTTAATGTGCGGACTGCAAATTTTTCAAGAACGTCACTGCCCTTCTTTCAGAGATTGTGATGACATACTTTTTTAATAATGTTGGCATATCAATGTTTTTTTATAATATTTGTTGAAGTTCTAATAACATGTGAATATCGCTTGATAAATAAATGTGTTGTAGGACGTGGCGATGTTGGAAGTACAACCTATAACTATGAAAACTTTTATGAACGATTAATGTAATCATTTCATTATTAATATGGATATTAGATTTTAGTAAATGCAATGAATATTCAACTAGTTTTAAAGTTTATAGTTGTATATTTGTTTGGTGTGATTCTTCTCCTTTCTTTGACTGCCAAACAACCAAATTCCATTAAATTTTTCGTTAGAAATGATTTAAATTAAACTTGAAGGTGGTGACTCAGTCCGTTAAGCCGTTATCACATGAACACTGGGGAAAATGTACATTCAGCAACGCAATATTCGTATTATTTTAACGTACAGCGTGGGTTACGTATCTTCTCTTACATACCAATTAGTTAAAAAACATCCAATGGTAATATAAAACTTGAGTGTTTTAAACTATATTGAAAGTGTAATATGTAAGTACAGTACTTTACCAGTAACTGGAGTATACTACTATAGCATAATAAACAATTTCACTGGAACTAGAACTAATTAACCCTCATAAATGAGATAATTTACACCCACGCTTTGTAATTAGATTCAAGGAAAATACTTATGCACTATAAAATTACTTTAATTAGTAGCTGAAACTGTTAAATAACACCCTTCCAGAAATGTCATTTATTATAAATATAACAAGTTAAGAGTACTATCATATAAAAATATTTTTCATAAATGGAACTAACAGGAACCTAAAAAAAGACTAATTAATTATAATCTAAATTACCTATAAAGCAAACGTTTCTAACCTTAATACTTCAATTAGCTCTTAACGTGGGACAAGAAATGATGTTCCTACCATTATCATCAATAATAGTATATTGTGTTGAATTTTGTTTGAGAAATTTGTATTCGAATGAATCACTTTTAAAGTTACAATAAATAGATTCACAGGAGACGCAACTATTTCATAGTAAAACTTGGAATTTTTAATACACGTTTCTAATATTTTAAAGCTATCTTCATGCTACGTATAATATTTAAAGTATTCTTATAATATTATTTCATCACTATTCATTGACGTCCATCAAGACTACTCAACGAAAAGTTACGAATAAAGATGCAAAGTACAAAAGAACGAGAATGTCACAAACAAGATGGCGACAGTTAAACTTAAGACATGTCATCAAACTCGGAACGTGGTTAACACATACCGCAGACTACAAAGTTCTGGACTGGAGTTTAGT
This sequence comes from Homalodisca vitripennis, assembly GCF_021130785.1. Taxonomy (NCBI): domain Eukaryota; kingdom Metazoa; phylum Arthropoda; class Insecta; order Hemiptera; family Cicadellidae; genus Homalodisca; species Homalodisca vitripennis. The sequence continues at coordinate 108,111,841 of NC_060213.1, forward strand.
ATTAGTCTCTACTAATAATACGTGTTACAAAATAAAATAGCCACCAAAAGTAACACAAATAAAATACTATCCCTACATAAATCTCATTTAGAAATTTTTCATGTTTAATACTACAAAAATGTCTCGTTCAAATTCTGCAAAGAAAAGTGTGCTTCTTTTTAACCCTCCCAACACTACTACCCTATAAGGATATAAAATTTTATTTAATTAGTAACTTTTAATCATAACAACTGTATATATTTCTAAGATATCGTAAAAATTATTATTTAGCTTTATGTCGTTCATATGTTGTCAAAACTTCATTTTAATTTGTATGACTGCTAAGGATAAGAGTCCTTAGAAGCAAGAACAGCAACAGTAATATTTAACTATGGTCAGTTGATCATTAGCTTATATCTTGAGAGGCAGGAAACACATTATGTATGTTTGTCTGTTCTCACGACATCTCAGGAATGGATTGAGTTGTAGACTTTAAATTTTGCATCCAACTTCAGCGAAGTCTCTTATGAGAAACAAGTCGTGGTGTACTCCTACCTTGTATTTAATAAAGTATAATTAAAGTACAATACAATCTCACTTGTTTTAAAGAATTTACTGCATGTAATCGTAGTAACTTTAAATTCAGGTTCTGTATATATTATAAATAAAAAAATGTCTGTACTTGTAACAATATTTAAATTTCATAATTGTACTAGATCCATAATACAAATTTTAAATTTAAAATGTATTTTCTTCTTTCTTTCCCAAAAACTAGGTAACTGAATACAAATGTTATTTTCATATTATGGTTGCCTGGAGTTTTAATATTCAGTTCTTAAAAATTATTTCCTTTTTATGTAATTTGGTAGTTTACTGGAAAATGTTGTACGTGTGAATAAAAAAATGGGTGTTTTAACATTTGTTCTTGTACAGTATTTGATTTTGATGCAACAATAATAATAGATAAATATTATATACAATACAATAGATAACATTATATTTAATTTAGTATTATTAAAATAGTTACTTATTTTAATATTTTTCTTAAATCCTAAACATCCAATTAATATTACCAATTGTCGTGAAATGTCATTATATTTCTACTTAAAGAAATTCGTAAAATTTTCATTCTGCATACAAATATGTTACAATGATGTTAAAATTAATAAATACATATATAAATTATATTTTATTAATATAATATTCGTTTAATTTTGGTTTTAAACTTAAAGGCGTGGAGTAAAAACTGTTCTAATCTGTTTGTCTGTGGTAAAAAGTTTATCATTTGTTTCCACAACACGGAAATAAACTTTATATTTCACTTACATTTGAGTTGAATAATGTGTTTAAAGTCTCCGGAGTAAAATCATGAGCGTTAACGTTGAGTTATAAACATTTCCAAAACAACATCTCTGTGGTAAACAACAGGATTTTGTATTGTTTGTGCTACAATAACATGACTGTTACTCACTATTTCACTAAAGTTTCAATAATAATAATAACGAATCATGAATTATTCCGTAAAGTTCTGTAGCCTCGCCTTCAATAAGTGAAGAAATATTCTTGAAATGTTACATCTTTTAGAAGAATCATGAGCTGTACATAATAGTACATACGAAGTAAATATATTGTTTTCCATATAACAATAACCTTATAAATCAAAATAAACCACACTGCAAAATACGATATAACAAAAAAACCACAGTTTTAATACAATATCACTGATCTACAGGCTCACATATGCCTCAATAATAATTTTTAGCACAAAAAAGACGATTTTGTATGTTATTTAAAATTTAACTAAACTATTGCGCATCGAAATATGAAGGGTAAAGACCCTTATTTCTGCCTTATTTCACGAATTACTGTATATTATCTGTCTATATTATTAGTTAATCTATGTATCTTATAGTTACAGTACTGGTAGTCAATTAAAATTTAAATTTAATCAAAGCAATTAACTGAATCGACTTTTATTTAAATTATTTCAAAATCTATCTTTATCTTTAGCCAAAATAATTATACTCAAAACTATTTATATAATTGCGACAGTTTTTAAAACGAGAGTAAATTTTGGTAAATATTTCTTTACTCTAGGTAATTACAATGCTCCGCGATATATGTTAATAGGTGTAGCTACTTTGAAAAAGTACTGAATTCGTGTATGAGACCTATTTGCATACTAAGTTTTGGAGCAGCATAGGATGCACTTGTGTAGATATCCTAAACCTAAACCACTGAAATCCTGTTTCGTCTACGAGTTAAGGCCTAAGCAACCCTCCAGAAAAACTCGTATTGGACGATTTTTGAAATTTTCCCCCTCATCTGATACTTCACTTGGTAAGTATCAGTAAAGTCCAATGTACATTCATACTAATGGCTAATACAAGTATTTAGGGAGTTTTTCAAAATACTGACTGTCCCAATCGCTTAGAATTTTCCAGGGCAATGCACATTTTTTTCTAAATGAAACATATTGGAACTGCTCAATAAATGATCTTCGCAAATTTAAACGACTAATTTCTAGAGAGAGCTAAAGAGAGATGTATAATGTTCAAGCAAACAAAATTCTATAGTAAAATTCTCAGTTCTATGTTGCTGGACTGAGAGTAGAGTTGTATGTGACCTGTATTCTGTTGTTCAGTTTTAATAATTAGTGTTGTATTGGCTTTTACTAAGTGCATGCTTTAGAGGTAGTGTGCATGGATTTAACACAGAACACGGATGTTGTTTTTTCTGACTTATGCGTGTTACAACGTTCCGGTATGATTTGTTAATTTAAACCAAGATTTTAGTTATGCGATAGGTTATTTTGAGTAACAGATCAGATTGCAGATCTGGAAACATAGTGTTTCTGATTGTATTGTACCTCTGAATAATAGCAAATGTCCTGAAAAATCATGTTTCCTTCAAAATACTATAATCTTTTCGCCTCTTTTCGAAGAATTCCAGTTTTCGTTGTTTATTTTCAGTACCAGGAGCCATTAGAAATTAATAGTACTTATCATGACTCTCTTCACTTGGATTTAGATTTTCCACACATATGTAGTGTTTAGTCACAGGGAAGCACAGTATTTAGCAGCTGAGTGGACTATTTGTGTTTTGATTAAATATTTGTCTAGGATTTAGCAATCCTCGTATTTCATGGTCGCCTTTTAAGTACCATACAGTTTAATTTTATGTCTCCTTTGAAGTATAATTACAATGTGTACAATATTAAATTCTTTCATATTCCATTAACTTCCGCTAGAATGTAGGTATGGCAGGCCAACAATGGACGGAAGGTTCTTTGTGCTTTGCAATAATGGTAGACGACCGTATTGTGCGGGTTTAGCTTTCTACATTATACCTCGGACCCCATGTAAACCTAATAGTCTTGATATTGTTAGTTTTAATCCTATTAATTTATATTAATGGTAGAGCATAACGTCAAAAATTGTAATGGAAGATTTCCTTTTTAATATTCTCAATGAACTAAATATTTAAATCAGAGATTTTGACAACATTTGGCCAAGTACCAAACATTATTTCTAAAAGTCTTTCCTACACATAACTTATACTTTTAAATAATTATAAGTATATATTATGAAAGAAGAAGAATAATATGGTTTTTAAATATAGAAATATTATTTAGTGCTTAGTAATAAAAATTGTTTGGTTCAACCACTGTATACTACAAAAAGAAGATTGATAAGAGGAAGTGACTGACCGAAAACGTGAATCTTGCTGAATACATTATATTACCTCATGAACTTCGGAATTTGCTGCTACTGAAATGTTATGCTGAAGCACACACCCCCTCTGTGCATTTAGAACATCAAAGTTATTTTAATTTTTTTTGTTACATAAAATATCAAATTGGTATTGACATTGGTTAAACTACGTTTAAATAATTTAGTGCCATTTATTTCTAGACTTTTGGATGAAACATATCTATTATGTTACACTGATTTTGGCAGGACACTTGCATATACTTTTCCTCTAATATCTGCTAATGTTGCTTTATTCAGTTTCTTTTATCTCTCTATTGCTGCTATTAGCATGTATTACATTTTTACTACCAAGTTGTACGAGGTGAGTTGGAACCAAAAGGTGGATTGCAACAAGCTTGTTGTATATTCAGACCATTAAAAAATACCAGTCAGAAATGGAAAAAAAACAGATCCAATCAAATAACATCATGCATAAAAGATTAAGCAGATATTTAAAAACATGTTAAATTGTAATAATATTGTCATTACCAGGTTTTGTATGGGATATATTTCAACTACATGAAATGTCCCATCAACTTCACCACGTTATCAATCCTAGCACCCATTCGGTAACATGCGTTGAAAATCATAAGCACTGGACGGTAGGATATGAAAGTACATAAATATTTAGTGTAGAAGGAATTTACTGAAACATCAGTTGAATGTTCTTTGGCCGTGGACGGTTTTAGAAATAGTTAAGCGTTACCGATTGAATTTATTGAAACTTCCATATTTGGCATTAATTGGATTTATATGCGTAGGTCCCTGATGACCAATCAGGGGATAAAGGGGTTTCAATAATTAGCACTAAAAATATAAATATACTGCAGACATGAAATATGTTTTTTGCCGTTGAATCTTCAAGTGTGGTGTAGCAGACCTAAAGTCACTTGAGAGCACTAAAACATTAATTTTCAACAGAACCCAAACTTTTATTTAGCTGAAAAGAACATCCAGCAGCTTGGACATTATTACCTCAGGATAAAAAACTGGGATAAAATGAGCACTGTGGTTAATGGTTTTTATGAATTAACCTTTAAGAATGCTTGTATACATTATATCATATCCTTAATCGGGTGTTTTAGTTCCTTTATTCAAAATATTGTATTTTTGAAAGTTAAAATAATAACTAATTTCTATCTAAAACACTTTTTTGGAAGTACTGTTTTGTTGATGATATATTAAACTGGTACTTAGCCAATCAAACAGGAGATATTTGACATAAAAAGAAAATGCTGTTGTTTAATTAATATGAGTCAGGCTTCGCTGAGCTGTATGCAACATTTCAAGTATATAGATATTTTTATTATTATACTAAGGCATCATATGATACTTGATAAAATATGAAAATTTTACTCCCTGCCTTTACAAGGTCACTTAATATCAGAATTCTCGTTAGAATTATGGTGACCCATAAGTCATATATACAAATGTAAATCTCCGTCAAATCTCATGGATTAGCATGCACCATTGAACTTTATGATACCTAAAAAGATTAACCTTATGCAATCTCCATCAAATCTCATGGATTAGCATGCACCATTGAACTTTATGATACCTAAAAAAATTAACCTTATGCAAAACAAGTCTATATGACAGTTAATTCTTCAGATATAATGTGTACAGACAGACATGAATGATGCTCAATCACACAAGCTGGCGCTCAGCCTAATTGCTTAACATATTTAACACAATATATTATAATTATTTTTCCTGCCTGAGTTATAATGCTCCGAATAACCGGTAAGCGATAGCTAAAGGGATGAAAGACGACAATGAGAAGAATCGCCACAATACAGTAATAGCAGACGATCGTATTGTGAGGTCTCCTCTGAACTTCGTGTTTATACAGGGCAGTTACGTAGTTCCTGTCACTGCCACTGTGATCGCAGCTTGCCTCTTTACATTCCTCTTAAATTCTTCGAGTTTTAAGCGTATATGATTGAACTTAAATATCTACTATAATGAAGTGAAAGTTTAGAATATTTGAGGTGTAGATATAAATATTTTCTGTTTATATTAGCAGAAACTAAGATACACTTGTGGTTCACACGCTTTTTAAATCATATTCGTATTACAATATTTTATTTACTATAAAATATGTATTTTGTAAAGACTATCCGGTTTTATACTTCACTTTCTTTCCTAGTGCCCGTTTTGAATTTTGTAACTTTAAAAGAACATAAACGTATATTCAATGTTTATTGTGCAAATCAAGAATGTAGTTAAGATTTTACGCTATATAACTATACTAATAGTTGTTTTCCAAGACACATTATTTATCAAACGATAGCAAGATTACAAAGAGTTAATATCAAGTACAGTATTATCACCATTTTCCATTATAAAATTTATTAAAACTTGAGCACTAATGTGGTTGTTTTCTGAGACTTAGCGAGGCCTATCACACGAGGAATGGATAAATTTTGTCTCCGTCTGTCTATACATCTATCTGTCTGTCTGTCTACATTACCTTTTTTGAGAAGTTAAGAAAATCTAACAAACGCTTTTGATTTGGTGAGGGTATTACTGTGTGTGTTACGTAATATTTTTCAGAGAAAAATGTTCATAGCGGCTGTAGTAACTTCACGGTAAATACTATTTTCCTCACTGAATTTAAGCGTTAAAAATTATAATGTTGAAATGTGTCATTACTATTGTTGTAAGTGACTGGAATTAAGAACACATTAGTAAGTATATTTCTAACCCATCTAATAAAACAAAGCATGTTGTTAATAGCTTTTGTTCCAGAGTTTTAGAGTTTGATACAAATAAAAAATTCATTTAGTAGACTGTAATTTACATACTGCAGTTATTTATAGAGTAGCTATCCGCGGTTTGCACGCAATTTCAAAATTGAATACTACATACGTCATAAAAATTTACTTTTGTAATGGTTTAATATATATATATATATATATTTATATATAATTTATTATATTCCATTATAATAAATTATGGTCCTTGGAAGATATTCTAGGCTCCTAGTACTTCCGAATAACTGGAATTAATTTTTAAAGATCATTGTTCATTAGGACCCTGAACTGGAACAAATATGACTACCGAATTCCATTGAAACATTCCAACATTAATATTGGAATGACTAGCTCAAACAGTTTCAACAATTGAAATATTTTATACTTGAGTCGAGTAGTACTTGGTTGGTCGCAGTAATCTCAATGAAAGCATAAATATACATTTTCATAGTATGAACTCTTTTAGTGTGCATTGCTAAGGGATTGAAAATATACAATAATTTACATTGGATCTTGGTTAAGATTTAAATTTAGTCTAAAGAAGCATTTTGTGGTTCAAGTCAATTATATTTCAAACGCTATAATAATGTTTGAAATTGTTAAGAAATATTTACATAGGTTAATCTTCAAAAGTCTAATTTCGTGAAAGACCGACTATTTTAGGCCATTGTAATTTACTTCCGGTTTTAAATACTTATGACAACGTAGCAGTTTTAAATCTTGTAGTTCCTGTTCAAAAACAATAACAAAACGTTTAACATAATTTAAAAAAATCGCATGTGTAAAATTTCATCCTTCGTAACATTTATAGAAGGGAAAAACAAAAATATAGTTCGCCTATATTTTTGTTGAGGTTTTAACTCTATTTCAACAGATTTGAGTGGTTTATTTTCATGAAAAATCTTTTGTTTCTCTTATGAACACGTAGGACTGTGTAAAATTTTTACCTTCTTAGAACGTCGGAAAGGTAAAGGAAATATACATTTATTTTAAGGATTGCAACCCCTTTCAACCCCTATAGGTGTTTGGCCTTGATTGAAAGGCTACAGTTTTTATATTTAAGTCATGAGACATATATGTGCCCAGTTTCAACTTTCTGGGGTATCGTGAAGACGGAAAATTGGTTATAAGTGAGCAAATGAATACGTGAGAACTCAGGGGCATTTTAGATACAGAGATGTATTGATGGCCCTTACTGATATATAACAATTAATAAATTTATTAGTTTCTTTTATCAGTTCATGAACTTCATAAACAATTGAATGATTTAAACTAGGAATACAGAAAGAATGATTAAAAATTCCCGTCTTAAAAATGAAATTAACATCTAATCAACTAAAGATTACCTACCAAATTCCCTCCCCCAAGACTCCCTAGACCATTCTTGCTGTATAAAATGTCACACATCCTTCGATTATTTTCCCTTTTTTTAGCCACCCTACAAGTTTGAAAATGAAAATATTACTCGCAACAAAATTATGAATTATAAACACCACATATAAGTTTATAAGTTCTCCATTTTGAATATTTAAACAAAAGTTTCAGCAGCTATAGCCTTTTTAAAATAAATATAGATGTGCCTGATGATGGAATCAAAGATTCAGAAAGTCCTTGCCTAAAATAAAATAAATATTGGAAACTGTTTATTCCTAATTTTTTTTATTAATATAACCGTGTATGTTTAAAATAGTTCGGTTATACAAACCGTAATAAGATGCATAACATATGGAATAAACAAAGGAGTCAGCTTCTTCAGTTATGACATTTAATGGTAATACTCACTGCGGTCAAAGCCAGATATAGGAAACCTTTCCTGCAGACGAAATAATTCTAATGAATTAAAATATACTCCTCAGACCCTCGTACAATAAGTATTAATAGTTTTCCATTCACAAAATAATGCACTGCGATGAAAGAAACTATTTATTTTTACATCATCATCATCGTCGTCAGACGTTTCCGTTCTCACGAGTCGTCGTCGTACACAGCCTCCTCCACTTCAGTCTATCCTTCCAGGTCTCCTCTTCATCCACCTGTATTTTCTGTAGTCCCCTTCTCTCTATGTCTTTCCACACTTGGTCCTCCCATCTTCCTCTCGGTCTTCCTCTTGGTCTTCTTCCTCCTTCCTCCTTCTCCAGTGCTATTCTAGGCATTCTATTATCTCCCATCCTCTTCACATGCCCCATCCACTGTATTCTTCTTCCTTCCATTGTCTCTTGCAGTGAAACTACCTTCAATCTTTCTCTGGTTATTTCGTTCCTTATTCTATCTCTTCTTGTAGTCTTCTCTATCCCTCTTAAAAATCTCATTTCTGCAGCTTGCAATCTGCTTAAATCATTTTTAGTCCACGTCCACGTCTCTGCTCCATATAATAAAATTGGTTGGAAATAAGATTTATACATCAATACTTTTGATTCTTTCCCAATGTTCCAACTCCACACAATCTTCTTCACCATATTGAAAAACTTTCCACTCTTCCATATTCTGTTTCCTATCTCTTCTCTTATTGTGCCCCTATCTGTTATGATACTTCCTAAATAACAGAATTCCTTCACCTTTTCAAGTCTTTTTTCCTTCAACTAACACGTCTTTGTTATTTCCATCCCTTCTCTCTACTTTCATTACTTTACATTTTTGTATGTTCATCTCTAAACCATATTTCTTCGCCACTTTTGCCCATTTGTTTAACTCTCGTTCTAACTCTTCTTCCCTATTTTCCCATATCATTATGTCATCCGCATATGCTATTGTCTTAAGTTCTTCTGCTCCTCTGTTTCCTTGTACTTCTAGAATAATTTCATCCATTATAATATTGAAAAGGAAAGGTGACAATATGCTTCCCTGCCTTACTCCTCTCTCTGTTTTAAAAGTATCTGTATATTTTTCTTCAATTCTTACCCTGTTTTTACATATGCCATACAGGTTCTTTATTCTTTCTACTATTCCCTCACGCAATCCTCTCTTTCTCATACTCTCCCATATCCTTTCTCTCAGTACCTTATCATATACAACTAACAAAATTTTGAAAGATTTAATTTTTCATTTTGTTTTTTAGAGTAAAGGGCCCTCAAACATCTGTTCAAAGTATGACGAAAACAGAATTAAATAATTTAGTTTTTCTTATAATATAGATTTTTACTTTTTGTAGACGTATGTAACTTGAGTGTTACTCTTTAATAAAAATGCATAACGTCACACACCCTTTATTTTATGCCTTAGAATTATGTGAGTTATTAGAATTATAGCTCATGTTTATACATAACCAACATGCATTGTAATGCTTTAAAATGTTTGTTATATGTTCATACTTTTTTAATTATTCAAACCATTACTACAAAATAGTTAGATATTATAAAATTCCGTGATAAATTTAGATAATAACATTCATGTTACTGCAGGATTGGGTTAATAATTTATTGGTCTTTACACGTTTATAATAGTTGTCATTTTTAAGATTAATTATAAATTATATGTTGCTGAAACTTTCTGTTGAATTATTTTTCGTCTTTAATGTCACTACTTTAAATCCACGCTATTGTATTTATGAGTTGATCACACAATGTGATGTATTGTTTATACATTTATTATCAATGCCGTACTAAAGTTTTTACTGTTTTTATTTTATTTTTATATTTAACATAGTTAATTAAACTTAAATCCAGACATATTATATTGTTATAAAAGCCAACAAGTGATTTGTCCAATTATGCTGCATTGATGTATATAACTAAACATTACTCCAATGCAACAAAATTAAAAATGACCGCCAGTAAAGCTGGCTTTTGAGCAGCCATACTAATTCATAAAATATGGTAATCGTCAGCGTTCAGAACCGACGTAAGGTGTTCAATGCAAGAACGTCAACGTATGGAATGACAACAATAGGTGGAAGATTCTTTGTGCTGTACAATAATGGTAGAGGACCGTATTGTGTGCCTTTAGCTTTGTGGTTATCCTCAGGGTTCTGTCTTTATACAAAATGATCGCTTTCATCTTAAAACTACTACTACTGAAACAGATTTTAGTATGAATGTTAAGGAATACTTCGATCTAGTCTCAAAATAGTAGTGTTAACATTTATTTTGTATCGATGACAAAATGTAACACAATGCATTTAATATGTATTAAAGAAGAACCCAATACACAGCCATAACTTGTGTGACTGAGACAGTCTATTCTCGCTTCAATAATAAATTCAATTTCCCTCTACTCGCGTTGCGTGGAATTTCAATGAAGTGAATATACATTGCACCTCTACCGAATTACTAGCGAATATATTGACAATATTTTCCCCATTATTACTGCGAGTCCTTCCAAAGTGATAGGTATATTAATCATTAAACGTTTTCAAATATAAAACTTGCATAGACGGGCAAAGATGTTTGTCATTCCACGACGCCAAAGTTTATGAACCAGTTAAGATATATGTGAACTTCGTATGAACACTAGAATAATAAACAGCCGTATTTAATTTTAGAAATTATCATTGAATTTCAGAAACCTGGAAAATAATTATTGTAAATAAAAATGCACGAGTAGGTTTTGACGTAGTGAAGGAGGCTTAATCATTTATTTCTATCAGTTCAGTAATAGTTATGAAGAAAGATTTATTCCAAAGAAGAAAACTTTACATTCATATTGAAAGATAAAGTGTTTTTAATTTTAGATGTTATAAATTAATAAGTACCTTTTATCATCCCAGGGTTTAAAGATACGCTTTTTTGGCATATTTTTTATAAAAAAGTCTATTATAAAAGAATATATTTTAGTTTGAAAAACAGATGATCGTTGCTCCGACGCCGCCGTACCAAGGAACAGTGTCTATGGCACCAATTATATATTACGAGATCGTATCTCTGGATAAAATACCATAATATTGATCATTTTCAAGTCATTTGTTATTATTTTTTTGGACTGATCCTATTTATCATATATTATTAATTTTAAAATTGAAAGCCTTTAAGATTTTATGCAAATATGCACAAACTTATCTAAACCTTGAAATAATATTTAAATTAAATACGAATATTTGCATTTAAGATAGTTTTCTACTATATAAATTACAGGTGCTTATTAAGAAACGTTTATGGTACCCAGCTTTAAGCACCTACTTTGTAGGTTTTGTTTAAAGCTGCAAACAAGATACTCACCAGCATCCATAAGCATTGTAAGAGTTATTCAAACTAATATGTTCATCATACATTTATATCATACCATTGGTGCTCTCAATGGCCGTTTTCCCTCAATAACTTTAAAGTATAAGCATATTTATTTTGAATTTAATTATCCATTGGTTTAAAAATGATCTGGAGATGCATGTATGGAAATTTCGATGCATACTCTTTGCATGCTTGCTATGTATCCATAAAGGTTATAAACATTTTTTTTCGCTGCAGAATTGCATGCAAAGTAATAGCTATTTATATGCATCGTGAAAAATAATAAAGTAATCTAAAGTAAAGCAGAAAGCTTTTTTATAAATATCTTAATATTTTGCACTCTTACTTGAATAACGTCAATTTCATCTCTTTATAATATTATTTGTCGTGGAAATATTGTCGTATAAAGTGTGTTCATACATAAGTACAAACTTAATAAAAATACGCATTTTTAATTAGTACACTCGAGTTTTTTCCATTAGTCAAAAACGAGTGCCGTACGTTTATACCAGAAACTAGGAATGCGTGTACGAGGAAAATTAACAGCTACTCATAGAAAGTTTTCACTGGACTGAGAGTTACTCGCATTAGCTCTTCAAAAATAACAAGCTTCAAACTAACGCTCTCAAGCTGAAAATTGCAAATGTGAATAAAGTTCCTTAAGGAGAAGTATATCGCAATTATGTGGTGTTATCCAATTATAATAAGTCTTGACATTGCTCTCTGTGACGTCGGTAAACACGCTTGGAGGACTAAGCAAGAATGTTTTCGAGAGGCTGATACTAAAATAACAATACCAGTGCGTTATAGAAGCACCTATCAAATACTCCTTAGTCAACCTAAGAAATTTTAATTTGGTAAAATTGCTGGTTATATATTTTAATGAGAATTGAACTTTATTAGGAATATAATTATTTTGCTACTTTGCACGGCAAATGTATAAACAAGATATTTTTATTACTCTAATATACATGGAATATACCTATAGTTTTTAATTCGGAATTATTAACAATGACCGATTAGGACAAGAGTTGGGACTAGGCGAGCAGAGAAAAGTTAGGACGCTATTTTCAAATTCAAGCATTGTTGGAAAACTAAAAAATAATCTCATCAATTATCAATTTAATATTGAATTACATGAAATCTCAGGACTTTCTTTTCTCTTCTAGCTATCCATATTCAACAGATAAGCCGATAAAAAACTACCAGGTGACTACATACTTTACAAGACCACTTCTTTTTAAAAAAACAGCTCTGGATTTATAAGTTTCATATTATTTTTAATAAAACTATTGCATGTTTTTGTAAAATACTCACTAATAACTTGCTTATACAGGCTATAAGTTTTTAATTTATTTTTTAATAATGACTTTTAATATTACACAAGCTTATGTTTTTATTTGTAATATAATATAATTTAGTAATCTGTCATTAATAAACATTACAGCTTGCTAACAACCTATAGACAATGGATAGAAAATTTATGTTAAAGGAGAAGAGGGATATTTATCAATACTGTGAGTGCATTCCTTCATATGTTTAATGAATTAGGGTTTAATTGGTCCAGATGTTATTTGCTACAGGTGGTTTGCTATGCCATGTGTAATATTTATCAGCGTTAAAGTGTAAGTTTTGAATATTTGCTAAATAAAAATATATTGAAGGTTTATTTTCCAAAATGAAGTGACAAAATTGTTTTGCTATTAATAGGATGTTATTATAGCGTAAAGAAATAACACTGGTGATAATATATTCGTTCTAACTGCAACCACCAAAGTTGGTTGGAAGTCGAAAATTTATTAAGCTTTTATAAACAATACAATGTCAATAGCAGTTTGGAGACTACGTCTACAGTGAAAGTTCATATCGCCACAGTACTGCCAACCGAAAATCTGACGAATAATCGTGCTCACACTGATGTTTATTTAGTAGCTGAAATATATCGTAATCAAACCGTTTATATCTTTTTCAGGTTGTCAACGAAATTTGCTGCTTTTAAGGTATGTTTTTTTGCATATTTGTTTGATCCCTACAGTAACAATTTGCATCTTTTTATACAAAGCTTAAAATAATATACAATATGTATTTAAACAAAATTATATACTAACACAAGTAGTAGAGGTAGGCCTACATGCTAAGAAAAAACCTTGGTTTATTTTCTAACAACTTCAACTGTACGAAACAATTACAGGAACGTATATAGAGCCAGTAACTACCATTATAGACTGCAAAGCCAGATTATTAGTAAATTTAAAATGCTTGTTCCTAGTAATATGTTTCCCGGAACATTACGGTAGGTTTTAATTAAAATATTTGTCCAAACTGATGAAAGTTGAGCATTGTTAATGGAAACAATAATCAGTTGCTTATTTATAAATATTACAAAAATATCAGAGACATTAGAAATATTTTTTGATATATCAAGTTAAGGTGTTCCATGAAACTACTGTTCAAGTTTCAGTGGCCGAAACTGCACGTGGAAACTTCATTTTACTGTAAAATTCATAATATTAATAATTAATTATGTCAATGTTTATAGTTATCTCTGTGCTAATTAGAAATTTATAACGTATTGTTTTACAATTAATTATCATTAATTTGCGTTGGAAAAAGTCCACCTAGCGTACTTAATACTAATTCGTGAATACAAAGAACAATATGACATAGGAAACAAGTCGACGCCAGTTAAAATCTGTACATTGCATTACACCAGTAACGTAGTTATTGCATTTCATTTACTGTAATGTTCTTACCTTATATTTAATCTTATTTGCATTACAATTACTTTACAAAATTTAGTTAAATGTAAGAAATTCGACTCTTCAAAATCAATTGAAATTTACAAATCAATCGGACTAAAAGATCTTATAATGTAAAGATATAGAATATTTTTACACATTAGTCCTTGTACACATGTCTTAAAAGTTATTTGTAATCTTAGCAAGAATTCAATATAATATTTACACTAATAAAAATATATAATACAATAATTAACTGTATTACACACAACAGTATTAATTTTGTCAGTTCATTGACTAAATTTAACGAATTAAATCCTACTACATTATCAAGTACACACTTCACTACACTATGTATAGTAAAGCAACTTAAAGTAAAAGGAATTTTAGGAAATCATAGGGTTCATATAAAGAAAACATTTTCCTAACAATATGCACTATTTGATCAATTAAAAACGAAGAGTGGTTTCATTGTTCGTGATCAAAACAGAGGTTTAACATGTCAAAACATCCAATACAAATTGCAACCATGCTCTTAATTATTCATCAACAGGTCTTCATTAATTCTCCAATATCCGTGAGATTAATTTTCATCATGAACATTTCTGACTGTTGCATAATATAAAAACGCTTATTAATAACGAGTTTTAATATTAACCTCAATAGTCTTTGTGTATGAAAATGGTTGTAATTGCATTGAATTTCTGAAATTTTGATATGTAAGGACCGCTTTTGTTATTGAAAATTTGAGGCAAAGTCATGCATAGCTATTCACAGAAACACTCTAAAAACTCTAAGAAATTTCGAACTAATTTATGTATAAACGTTGTCTTTTAGAAAGTATTTTCCACACTAAATGTTAAAACCTACATGTCACAAGTTAATGGTCACTAGTGTTTTGGCTTATATAGTTATACGAGGGCTTTCAAAACCATTGTTAATTTTATAGAGGTTGCTTTCCTTTGCAGTTCTTTAATCATTATTGGTAATTGACACTAAAGCTCTGATTCGTTTTAGTTTGCTGAGCTTTAGTGAAGCCTACCATTCGTAGGGCTTTATAATTGTATTACTGCCTGTATGTATAACTTTTTGCATGACTATTTATCTATATACATATACATATATATATATATATATGTATGTATATATATATATATATATATATATATATATATATAATTTCAAATAAACATTGAATCACAAAAAGTACTTGCTCCGCCGGGAGTGCTATGATGCGGAATTTTTATGTCAATTTCTTTTTATTGTGATTGTCCATAAGTCTGTCTTTCCGCAGTTAATGAAGAAGGATATTAGCTATAGATTTGAAACTTTGAAACCTCAGAGTAGCCTGTTACGGCACTTGTTATGGCATAACTATATTTAACTATATTGCCATAACTATATTGTTTAATATAACTTCTTCGTTTTGGTTGGCTCTGGGATGTTTTAATACAAGGTAGAAAAGACGAATGTGTCGTGAAAAAACACTCTGGGAAATCGTTGTCACACAGATATAATGTGTAAAGGAGATACTTCCCGGAAAGTTTACTCATTACACACTCTCAGCACCTCTTTGAGGATCACGATACCGTCATACTGATCCATGCCATTACCAGATAACACCTATCGTTGTCTTGCAATAAACTTATTTGTGAAATTGAGAAATAATTCTACTACAAGTTCGTATAAATTTATTTAAAGTTAATTAAATTCAGAAGAAACTAACTAAAATATAAATTGAAAGAAGTTTTTAAATTCATGTTTACGAATCAAAACTAGAGCAATCCTTATTGTAATATCTAGACTATTTTGAAACAGTCCTAATGGAATAAAACAAATGTGTGTCGCTTCCATTGATAAAAAACAACGTTAGTATAGATAGGAGATTACGGTCATAAATTAATTTTATAGGAATTAAATAATGAACGGTTGATATTAAATTGCATTGTACAGTGTAATTTGTTTTAATGCGTTCACTTTTTAACCGAATAAGCTTGATATTTATATTTTCACAATTAAATTATATCTAAAATTTATTTAAAAGTAATTTTTTTATTTCTAAAGAATGTTTATTTCGTTGCTGGAACGAGACGATGTTGAACATGCAAAATGCAACATTGAACATCAATTTTCATAATCGAACTTTTGAGACTAGTATTGAATAGTACTTTTCGTCTTGATGCAAAATGCAACCAAATCTTTTACAATATTGACATTCCGTCGTCTAGTCATTTTTCCATGAGAAAACATAACACTGTTTTATAGTTTATTTATTTGTTTAAATCAACTGTTTTAACACGGTAGGACTGTCAAAAAAGTAACGGAATCACACCGATGTTTTTACACATATAAAAATGTCCGTAATACCAGAAACAATTATGCAAAACACTTCGATGTGTCAGAAAGCACTCTTCTAGAATAATCAAGTCATAGATACAAAGAGGAGTATAGTAAGTTTGTACGTGATGGAGTATTACTAGTTTATTTGTCCAACAAATCAACAGACTTGAAACCAACTACTTTGTAAAGTAGGGTTTCGAAGGAAAAACCTGTGTTTTAAATAAAGGAAAGCATAAATATCAGTAATTATTTAATTTTCTTCAGTTTTTGTACGCAAAGAATTAGATTTTTACATTAAAAAGAATTGTTTCCATAAAGAAAGTAATGTTTTGGAGAGGAAAAACCAGATGACGAGGGAAATGAATACATTTGCAGATCTGAGCTGTACGTAAAGTAGCCCATTATAGAGTAATACAAATTTATATTGTACTCGTATATCGTATTTATTGTACAAACAAACCGTAACAACGATTATAGCAAAAAAAAGGAAGGTTCGAGTTATTTATGCATTGTTGTCAGTACTTGTCAATTTGAAATTATGTTATGTTACTTAAATGTGTTAGTATAAAACTATATAAGTGACTTACTGAAATTATTGAAACTATAAATTTGAAACGAGTGTATATTTCATAATCTACAAGAAATCTAAACTAATATTAAACAACAATCTATTAAGAACCATTCATTTTTAGCAAGTACTTATACATTTTTTCATTGCAATTTAATTATAAATGGTTACAAAAAATAGAACATATTGAAGTATGATGTATCTATACTGGAAAGTGTTGATTCAACGTGAATATTAACTTTAGATCCAGCTTACCTTAGAGGTAAAAGGATAGAGGAAGAAGAAGAAGATAAACTGAAGTTACACTTAATATTTACATCTGAAAGCACCATATATATATATAATAACATCATATGCAGAACACACGCCTGCCTGTCCATCAGTAGTATTCCACTCTATTTTCAAGAGCAGACATCCCAAGTTATAACACATCTTAACGGCTTAATATTTGTGATCAAAGCACATTTCTGTAGGGACCACCAGGGAGTGCAGTTGAGAGCGCGCCGTGTCAGCTGGCAGTTGATGTATTGTGCCTCGGGCACTCTTTCGTAGCCCCTACTGTAGGAATGTAGTCATATTAAATCCCTATTGTGATATACATTCGTTTATATTCAAGTGTGCTTAAAACCCATACAAATATCAGTTTCACACCTAACTTTAAATAAATTATTTTAATTGGCTTTATTTCTGTAATCTAAACTACTATATTATGTTATATGTGTTAAATGTTAAAAAAATAATAATAGGTCTACATTTTTACTGTGTGATAGCAGTTATAAATTACGTAAACACAAGAAATAAACAATATTTTACAATGGTATACAGATTTCTATTACAATACGATACAATGTATCCTGTTATTATATATTCTCATAATGTTGTTCTTCCTCATGCATTAATTCATTATATTAAGGAGTATTCATTTATCCTAATGAGTATTTAATGTAATACGTGGGAGTAATTTACTCAGAAGAGTAAGAGTTGAATGACGAAGTCAGCAAGCAGAGTCGTCCATCTTGCCCCGGTGAGATGCACACCAATTTGTCCCTCAGGAGTGGAAAGAAGACCAAAACAGATAGCGCTAGGGATGAATGTAGATTTAACGTGAAAGGAACATTAGGATTGTCAAAGTTAGTTTAGTAACGTACAAGTAGGGTGCGGTTTATAATAAATTTAAGTATGTACTTAGTTTAACACTTTTGAATATGTAATATTTATGACGATGTTTTATTTTCTCGCAGAGTTAGAGTATTATGTTTTTATTAGAAGTATCTTCTGCCAGTTTAAATGTAATTAATCTATAAAGGTTGTCTTGTTTTAACTTGCACTTATTATTATCAATTATTCAGTTAAAACAAACTAATAACCAGATAAAAACCAGAGGATGGGTTATAGATACAATTATTAGCAAAAAAGAGTATTGTACGAGTATTAAATGCATTAAATCCGTATGGAAATTAAATACAATTTTAAATAAATCGAACAATTTCTACGGTATTTAGATACCTCTGAAACAAAATTTAAAATTTTTATGCATCGAGAATACAATGATGAAACTTGAATTAAAAATGAAATAATATTAATTTAATGGTGCATTATTCTTTATTGGGTTCCTAAGTAACTGATATTTCGCGACCATTCTTTCATGAACTCAATTATCATAACTCAATTAGTTAAATTGAGTTATCAGATATCGTATTCCATGTTACTAATGTGAAAGATTAAATAATATACACATTAACATGAACTTAATAGGATAAATAGAGGAGTGGAATTGAATTGTGCAGGTAAGGAATCGTGGGAAAGGAACTGACACCTCTGTATTGACCAATTATCACACAATCCCGCACCTGGGTGGAGTGAACGGTCTACACAACCACACTCAACTCCTGCAACTACTGTGGTATTCTTGACCTTGATTAGTTTTTTTTTATATAGCATTTCAACAATACTTTACTACCTATGTTTACTACCTATGTTATTCTGCCAGTACACTGGATAATTCTGTCTAAGAATAGTTAGATTATAAGAGATGAATAGTTTATAAAAAGGAATAGTGTTTTTCTTCTGTAAATTGAATTTCTTTTGCCCGTATGATTTTATGTATAATAGATGATATGTAATATTATTAACTATATAGTATTTCAGGGGATGTATTTTTCACTAATATTTAATTTGTTATCTATATAAATATTAATAAAGTCAATAGGTACTTGTTCCGCCAGGACTTGCTTGTGTATATACATACAAGTAATTATGTCATTATTACGAAAATATTATATATAAATATAATTATAAACAAAGCCTACATTGACTTAAATTTAGTATTTAATTTTATTCTGCATATTAAACAAGTTATAAATGGCGATTTAACTGCTTATTTGTCAATGGAAGCAAAGAAAACATTGTAAATTATCATTCAATTGGATTAGATATTGGTGTTCGAAATGGATGCACGCAAGTATGCCGTGGCGTAAATATGTTTGGTTTAACATTTATATCCTTATGTGGATGACTATTGATGTTGGACATCTCTACAGTAATTGCAAATAAAAATTCATTCAAACTCGCGATCAACAATTTCCAAAAATGTTAAAATAGTGAAAATAAAAAAGGTAGATTAGTTTTTAAATTACAAATCTTTGTTGAGATGCTTGCATTAAATAGCTCTGCAGAAAATTTGTATTTTGTAGCTCTTAAGGGATTGTGAATAGTATTTATAAATAATCTTTAATTATGAGTAATATTAATAAATTTGAAGGAAATTGACAGCCATAACAATTATCTCACCGATCTTTAAAAAACATCTTTGTATGTTACCATCATCCAATCCACGTTAATGATGCAATATGAATCCTGATGGTTTACCAATAGTTACAGAACTCCTGACCAACGTTTAACATTTGGCAGGCGCAAGACATCACCGTTAATGATACCGTACAGAAATCTGGTTCACAAATCAATAGTAATTTGACATTTATTTATTTATTTATTTCATTCCAACGGCAAAACCAATGTTTACAAATCAAATCTATAACATGCAGATACTTAAATATACTATAACAGAATACTAGCATGCAAGCAGTATAAATACAAGCAGTATTGCAACAACTTGAAAAGTATACTAAGTATAATAACAGCGATAAATATGTATATATAGTAACAAAAACAAAAACAATTAATAAATACTATCTGTACGTATGCAAGAAATAAAAGACAAACCAATGTTTACAAATCAAACCTATAACAAGCAAACAATAGGTATACCAGCAACCGAATACATGCAGATATAAATACGAGCAAAAAGTACAACTTGAAAAATATAGCTAAGAATAATAACAATCGATAAAAATGCATATATAGTAACAAAAACAATAACAATCAATAAATACTATATGTACGTATGCAAAAAAATGTTTAACAAATGAAGAATTAGATACGGTAGGACGCTTCATGTAGAGTCCTGCATATATATATATGTATTTAATCATATATATATATATATATATATATATATATATATATATATATATATATATATATATATATATCTGATATATATATATATATAAATGAAATTTATTTAAAATCTGTTTTGTCTTTTCGATTTGTATGAGGTTTTACCATTTTGGAACATTAAAAAACTATATTTCGATTAAGTTAGATAAGGGTGCTTATTTGTTCCCTGTACCCATGTTCCCTAGGTCTCATGCAATATACTAATCCTAACTTTATCGCATTACTATAAATACAATCTATGAGCAGTAAGAAAAATGTCTACTGTGTCATTGGTAAACATTTCACTCACAAACTGCATTGTTGTTGCATGAAAGCAGTAGTGAAGATATGAATTCTTAGAATAAAAAGTTACTGAGTTATCCTTTGTTTCTTAGCCCACTGTTCAGAAATTTATAACCTCTGAAAAGGTGAAAGCTAAATCTAGGGAATTCTTTGAAGAATAAACTACAGCGAAAAGTTAATTTCAATTTGACGCAAGCTCATTTCATTTTAATATAAATTAAACATACTTTGGACTTTAATTGTTTTAAATTTGTATATATAATAATTTTTAGGATGATTTTAGTATAAATTATTGGAATTTCTTATATATTGTTGTACATCTCATAACAAAAAATAGTCATTTACTGGCAATGGAATACAAAATTTTATTTTTTGTTTATTCTGAAACATATTACTTTGTAACATATTATTTACACAACGGAAGTACAACATTATTGACAAAACTTGTTTACTATAAATAGCAATATTAGTAAACCAATTTTAATGCACGTAACATATAAGTTTAATAGTAACTATTTCCAATCGATTATAAAAGAAATTAAATGTTCGTTTTACTTAACCCCTGAACTTACATGAAAAATGCAATGTTTGAGGTTAAATATAAAAGTTGGCCATGTGCCAATAAGTTCGCCTGTGTACTTTATACATAAATAAATAAATTAGTTATTAATTCATTCATAAATCAATAAAAATTAAGAATAGAAAAATGGTTATGCGATTGAATTTTATCAAGCAACACGTTTACGGTACTTAAAAACCTAATGGAAAATATCTAGTTTTGATTTTACGTACTACATGTCATGAATAACTTTAACATTTAATTAATGCAAGTGACCTTTATTCTTTTTGTGAAATATTTCCTAAATATTTATGAATTCTTTGTGTTGACTTCAGCCTTTCAACAAAGGGTCAGTCCAACTTGACTCTCAATCTCACCTGATCTAATTATGGCTCTTTCTCAATAGCCTTGTTAAACAATGCGGTGTGCAATAACAGTTTACTTGCTGTAGTTGATTGATACTGTGAGAGCAGCCATAAATATGCATTGTACATCCACTGCTCTATTCTAGGAGGCAGTTCCTTAACTGGGCTCACAATTAGATCCAAGAAGAGAAGGTTGACAGGTTGCATCTTTTTACCAACCAAAACTATATTACATACATTTAAAAGCCTCAGAACTCTCGGGTTACAATTTAAAGTATGCATATGTTTAAGAAATGGATTTGGAGTTCGTAATTATAAAGGTTGGGAATAGTGGTGTTAGTGCCTTTTAAACTGTACTAATTGTTTGTTTATGCTTAAAGTATAGTTTTGGAGTAAGTTTTTATTCGATTTTGTAAAGTATTGCTATAATGGTTGATTTTTCCAATTATTTTTGAAGCCAATAAGTTCTCTCTTTATTGGAAATAAGGCCTCATTTATTCTACTTTATATCATATACAGTATTTCCCTAAACTTCACTTTATATAACTTCAACCATTGCTATTGTTTAGTATCAAGATAAGAGTATGCGCACCAAGCGTCGCGTATCAGGCTTCGCGAGGGTTTCATTCAAAACTTTAAGCCAACATCTTATTTCATTATGCTACATGTGTTACTACACTACACGTTAAAATGTTATATGATTGCACTTTGGGCTGTATACAATTATATTTTATCCTGAAATCTCTTTGAGTCACGGTTGGCTTTAAGGTCAATGTAACATTTTTACTAACCCTCAGTCAAATTCCATAGAATGAGAGCATTTTCATCAAACTCAGTATTACCTATATCAGGTCCTTAGTCAGGTCCTTTTAGAGTTATAGATTGGACAAACATACATATACACAAATATAAATTTAATTTTTTCAGCTCCACGAGTGATGATTGGTTTTGCTAAATTTTAGCAAAAACTTATTTATTACTGGAAAATGTTTTAAACGCAATTATAACACTTATACAAATACGAAATTTTCAAGGAATTGAAACTCTTTCATTATTTACTCACTAACTATGAATATTCGTAATAATTTGTCCGTATTAGAATCTCTTCTCGAAACCTTTAGGTTTGCGTGTATTTTACAGAAAACAGTAACAACCAAGTATTTAAAAGGAATATTGTACGTTGCACAATTTTAATGACTTGTACAATTCTAACAGTGTGCTTTTCTTTTTAATGAGAAAAGGTTCTTGGGTATTGAATTTATAAAGAGCTTAAAGAGGTTGAGCACAATGATCAAGCCAAACTTTTATATAGCAAATTACACATCTGTTAATTAAATGTTGTTCCAACGGATCAGGTATAAAAACTACATTACATTGTACTTTTTGTTTTAATTATCAAAAGAGAACCAATATTTTAAATATCTGTTTGATTCAAAACTGAATAGTGTATAATTGAAAGAAGCTAAAGAGTATTTTTTTTATATGGTTTGGCGCAGTCAGGCGCTGGATTTTAAAATACGCCATAATGAACTCAAAATCTCACGCTCTAACAATGCAGTATTGCAAATTGTTACAAAACCAGAAAATGTTATGTGTTGGATTTGTGTTAAACAATAAACTGGCGGCTATGAACAATAAAACACGTCTGGTCATTTGGTCAGTTTTAGTTATTTTCTTACAATTAATTGATAATTGAACATTTTAATTCCCTATGAATGATCTTTACTTCAATAATAATACAAACCAAGATATAAACATCGTGTATAAAAATTATTATACGGTGCCCAATGTTACCATCTTAATCTAAATTTATAAAACAATTTCATTATTGTACTCTTCCAGGCAATTCATGCTATTTAATGAGAACTTTAGGATTGATGAAAATGCAAAAAACAATGTGTTTCTTTGCATCAAAATCATACCTACGGCCTGTGTTAAAATTTACTGTGTATATAACCTATATGTTATATACGGGTATAAGAGTCATACTCACAAATTTTCCAAGTAATAGGTTTATGCAAAAAAAGGTCTTACAAGTTAAAGAGATAATAAGGAAAACACATTTTACGCTAAAAATGTGTGTTAAAACAAAACTAAATACTATTGCTGACATTTACATAGATTTATATTTTTGTAATAAGAAATATGCCGTCATGAAAATGCTAAATAACAGGAAAACTATATCTTGGTTTATATGTTATACGTGTGTTTATAAAAGACTGCTATAAAACGGCACAAGGAAGAGGGAAATATCACAAACCGTATAATATTAAAGGAATTGAGGTTGCTTTTTCAATTAAAACGCTTTTCCAGTACCCACTGTGTATATTTATGTCTGGAAATAACTATTTATCATAGTATGTATA
The DNA here is from genome assembly GCF_021130785.1 of Homalodisca vitripennis. Lineage (NCBI taxonomy): Eukaryota > Metazoa > Arthropoda > Insecta > Hemiptera > Cicadellidae > Homalodisca > Homalodisca vitripennis. The sequence continues at coordinate 108,136,224 of NC_060213.1, forward strand.
TATACATACATCTATACATGTATAAAGTAAAACCATGTTTATTTATTAGTTGAGAAAAATATTAAAACGAAAATTATTTATTTTTAACGTTAACCTATTGATAAATAATCGAAATATTGTGTTTTGTAAATGTAGGACATCCTCTCCATAGTTACAGGAGCTACTAATCATTATTGATAGTTAATATACTGTTACCTAATTGTTGCACTGGGAACTTGCTCGAGTGATTAACGAGCGTGTTTGATGCATACACTAAAGTTACAATATTTCGGTTATTTTTTAACTTGATTTACTTATTCTTGGTAAATCTGTTAAAAATTCTTGTTTTGAATTGTTTTTTAATTAGTTAAATGGTCGCCATAGTAAAAAGCTGTTTACAAGACAAAGAGTTCAAAGTCAATCTACATCCTTACATGAAAGTATTCTGAGTATTGAAATATGCTGTATTTACGGTGGCTGTGATCTTCTTCATCCAATTAAATAAAGATTAATACATATTATATTTAGATTGTTGCAATAAATAAAAAAAATCATAGGGTATAGGGACTAAACTTAATATATATATATATATATATATATATATATATATATATATATATATATATATATATATATTATTAAGTTTAGTCCCTTAAAGTTTGAATTTACGTGTACTGTTAAAAACTCCTTAAACTGTTATATTATGCTTAGCAACAGTTAAGATTTTTGTTTGGTTTTTTTAAAAAAATATGAAAAAAAAATTGAATAATGTTTTTGTTTTTTTGAAATTTTAGATTTTTAAATTTTAATTTTTATGGATTTGGGGGGTAAATGAAAATTTTATGAAAGAAAAATTTTAATTTTGTGATAGTGGTTTTTTTATTGATAAATATATTGTATTTTTATGTTTTTGATTTTTTATTTTTGGTTTTAAAAATTAAGGGGAAATGGAAATTAAAAAATAATTTAAGTTTTTTTATGGTATAGGGTTTTAAAAAAAAGGGGAAGTTATGGAAAAGAAAAAAAATTTTAGTATTTTTTTGAGATAAATTTAATTTTTTATTTTTTATTGGGGGGGTTTGGTAATTAAAGGTAAATTAATGTAAAAAGTAAATTTTGAGTAGTTAAGGGGAATAAAAAAAAATTGATAAAATGTAAAATTGAATTTTTAAAATTTTTTTTTCGGGGTTTTTTTTTATTGGAATTTAAATTAATTTATTTATTTTAAAAATTATTTTATGTTTTATTAAAATTTTTAAAAAAATTGAATTTTTAAAGTTTTTTTTTTTTTTAAATTTTTTTTTTTTTTGGAAATGGTTTTTATGATTGGTTTTTTTAAATTTTTTAAAAATCAATTTGTTTTTGGAGAATTAAATTTGATTTTTTTTTTTTTTTTTTATAAAAAATTTCTTTTTCCCCCCGGAAAATTTAATTTAAGTTCATGGGTTTTAAGGTTTTTAAAAAAGGGAGAATATAATTTTTATTTTTTTTAATTAGACATTTTTGTTTAAAACAAAAATTTTTAATTTAATAAAATTTTTTTTAATTAGGGGAGATCGGAAAGAAAGTTAAATTTGTCCTAAAATTTTTACCCTTCAATTTTTACAAAATTTTGAAAAAAATAAATCAAGGGGTTGTTTTCGCAAAAATTTTTAAACAAAATTTTTGAAAAAATCAATCATTACAGTATATTCCAACGTACATTCGAAAAATCCCATTGGGTCGGGAGGAAAAAAAACCAAGAAAAATTTATTTTTACCCCTTTTTTATTGAGTTGCAATACCCTTTTTTGTTTAATTTAAAAAGAAGATGTGCAATTTTTTGTGAGCCATTTGTGATGCCTTATTTTTTATGTTTCCATGTTTTATTGTAATTTTATTTGTTTTAGGTCGGAAAAATTTGGGGGTTTTAATATTGCAGACAAAAAAATTTTTAGTTCTTCTTTTTACTAATATGTTTAAATTTTTTCGAAAATGGGAGGTATGGAAAATGATTGGTTAAAAACATTTTCGTTGTTTTTTATTGTTTTTATTTTAAAACGTTATTTTACATTTTTTTCTGAAATAACAATTTTTAAAAAAATAATTTTCCGTAAATTTTTTTGTTATTAGAAAAAACTTTTACCATTCCCGGGATTGTTGTCGCCAGGTCTGTTTTTTAGAAATACATGAGTTTTTAAAAAAAATATATTAATTATTTAACACTTTTTGGTTTTCTAAAACTTAAAAATTTCTTCAATGGGAAACATAAATTTTTAAATTTGGGTATTAAAGTTTTAAAAATTTAACGTGGAAATTTTTTTTGAAAAAAAATTATGGAATTATTTTAATTTGTGTATAGTTTTTATTTGATTTAAAAAAATATGCAAAAATAAATTATTGAAGTAAAAATGTATTAAAAAATTTTATAAAAACTTTTACATATAACCCCTTTTTAAATTTATGGAAAACCCCTTTTTTTTTTTATATGTTATTATAGTTTCTAAAATTTTTTTTTGTTTAGGGGTTTTAAACAAAAAAATTTGACACAAAAAGGTACCAAAAAGTTTTCAATCTTGGTTTTTATATGGACCCCCCAAATTTAAAAAAAAAAAATTAAATTTTAAAAAATTTTATGGAAAAAAAAAATTTTTGAAACATTTTTTTAAGGAAATTTAAATAAATTTTTAATTTTATTTTAATTTTTGAAAACAAAAAATATTTATATTTTAATTACTTTTTTTTTATATTTTTAATAAATTTTTTTTTAAAACCCCTTGAGGAGTCAAAACATGCCGCCACTCAGGAAAAAAATGAACCGCCGTTTGGGGGGTTAAAAACAGGGAAAAGGGGTTAAATTTTTACTTTTTAAAATTTTACAAATTTTTTCATTAAGAAAATAATAAACCAAAAATTCTTATATAACGCCAAAGTTTTTAAGGGTGCAGAAGATTTTTTTAAAATATTTAATCCCAAAGTTTTTAAAAGCCCTTTCCCATGTTTTTTAAGTAACTTGAAAAAAAAAACTAAAAATTTCGGTTTTTTTCCAAAACATTTTCTTTTTTCCCCCAAACATTTTTTTTTGAGCAAAGTTTTTTAACACTTCCTTTTTGCAAACCTTTGGGGTTCATGGCCAACGTTTTAAAAGGGTTTTTTTTTGTGAAAATTTAAATAATTAAAAAGGGTTTTTTTTATTTTTTGTTTTTTTTAAAAAAAAAATTTTTAAAGGAATTTTTTTTAGGGGTTTTGGGGTTTTTAAAAATTTTTTATTTTTTCCTTTTAGTTTCGACTATTTTAAAATTTTTACTTTAATGGGTTTGATTTAAAGTTTATTTTTTTTTTTTAATTAAAAATAAAATTTAATTGGGAAATTTTTTTTAAGGGAAAGAATTTTTTTCGTTTGGGGCTTTTTTTTTAAAAAAATTTTTTTTTTTCCCGGGGAAGGTTTTTTTAATTGACTAGGGGTTTTTGGGTTTCCAAAATACGGGTGGGGTTTGGTTAATTGGGTTTTAAAAATTTTTGGGGAAAAAGGTGGCGGGCCCTTTTAAAAAGGTCTAAAATTTTAAATTTTTAAAAGGGGAGGGAAAGAAAGGGGTTTGGGTGGATCAAAAAATTTTTTTTTCTTTAAAATTTTTTTTTTTTTTAACCGTTTTAGTTTAGGGGTTTACGAAATTTTTTTTTAAAATGTCTTTAAAAAAAAAATTTTTTATTTTGGGGAAATTTTGTTTTTACCCCTTTTTGGTTTTAAAAATTTTTAAATCTTTTTTTTAAAATTTAAAAAATTTTTTGAATTTTAATTAAGGGTTTTTTTAAAATTTTGTAAACCTATTTTATTTTTGTACCCGGGGGTTTTTTTTTTGGGGGGGGGTTGGGTTGAAAAAAAGGGGGATTTAAATTTTTTAAGGGAGATTTTTATTTTAGGGTTTTTTAAAATCTCCCAAAAAAAAAACCCCCCAAAAAAAGGTTTTTTGGGTTTTGGTTTTTTTAAAAAAAAAAAAAAAGGGGAAAGTTTAATTTTTAGAAAATTAAAAACAAAAACCCCCCTTTCCTTTTCTGGCAAAATTAAAAAACAAAAAACCTACAGGGGGAAAAAGGATGGGGGATATGAAAGTCATTTTTCGGGGGGGTTTTACTGTTTTGAATTCCTTTGGGTTTTTCCCGGTTTTTTTACAGTTTTTTTTTTAAGCCAATTTTTTAAATTTTTTTGCTTTGAAAAGAGGGAAAAAATTATTTGGGGGTTTTTTAGAACCCCCAAAATTTGGAGGTTTAAAAATTTCAAAAAAAATTTTTTTGTAGAAAAATAAAAAATTTTTGTTTTATCTAGATTAAAAAGTTAAAAAATTTTTTTTAAATTGTTTAAAACCTTTTAAAAAAATTATTTTTTAAAACTTTGTTTAAAAATTAAAATTTAAATTTTTTAAAAATTTAAAAATTATATTTTTGAAGAATTTATTTTTAGGTTTTATCATAGAAAAATTCTAAAATTTCCCCAATTCAAAAATTTTTTTAAATTTTCCCAAATTAAAAAAAATAAATTTTCAAATTTTAAAAAAAATAAAATATTTTTAATCTAAATTTTTGGCAGACTAAATTTTTTCGAATAAAAAAATTTTGGTTTTAAAATTTAAAATTTTCCTTTAAACTTTAAAAAATTTTTAAATAAAGAAAATTTTCGAAATTTTAAATTTTAAATTTCCCAAATTTTAAAAAAAATTTTTATTTTAATTTAAAATTTAAAATTTGGGAAAAAATTTAATTTGTAAAATTTTTTTTTAAAATTTATTGGATTAAAAACATATAATTCAAATGACACTTTTTTTAAAATGGCTTTATTTTTTTCAAAAAAAAAACAAATTACAATTTTTCTAAAAGTTTTTCTTTACCTTTTTATTTTTCTAAGCCCGGGAAAAAATTAAATATTAAACCCAAATTTTTTTTCCGAAGGCATTAACCAAAAAATGGATTTAAAAAATTTTTTTTAAAATTAATTTTTAAAAAAAAATAAAAATATTTAAAAAATTTTTTTTAAAAAATTAAAAAAATAAATAAGCCAAAAATAAATTTTTTATGAAAAAAAATTTTGTATTTTTTCGTTAAATTTTTTGTTTTCCCTTTTTTTTTAATTTTTAGTTTTTCTAAAAATTAAAAAATATTTTTAATTTAAATTAAAAATTTTTTAAATTTTACACTTGTTAAAAATTTAAAAAAAAGGGGGAAATTTTTGAAAATAAAAAAGCCTAAAACGGTTTGGATATTAAAAGTTTAATTTTAGGGTTTTAAAAATTTTTCCTTTGTCAAGTTTTTTGTGAATTCTTTTGGGGGGAAAAAGGGTTTTAAAATTTTTTAATTTTAAAATTCTTTTATTAAATTTTAAAAAATTTGAAAAAATGTTTTTTTAAAAATATAAAAAAAAATTAATAAGGGAGTATGTTGGATTAAATGTTGAAAAAAAAAAACCCAACCAACAACCTTTTTGTACTAAAGTTAATTTTAAAAAAAATTTTTTATTATGGCTCAAAAATTTGAAAAAATAATTATAAAATATTGGAAATTAAAAGCCCCTTTTAGAAATTATTTTAGGTTTAATTTTTAATCAAATTTTTTTTAAAATTAAGATTTTTAACATTTTTTTTCCCCCCCCAATTAAGGGAAATTTCTTTTTTTTGGCCCCGGGACTTTCTTTTTAAAATTTTTTTTTTAAAATCTGAAAAAAATTAAAAAAAAATAAATAATTTTTAAATTAAAATTTTAAATTTTTTTTTTTCTTTTAAAAAAAATTTTTAAAAAATTTAAAAAATTTTAAAAATTTAAATTTTAAAAAAAAAGTTTAAAAAATTTTTTAAAAACCCTTTTATATGGGGTTTTGAAAATTTAAATTTTTATTTTAAATTTTAAATTTTTAATTAAATTTTAGAAAAAAAAAAACTTTTTTAAAAATAAAAATAAGTCTATCAAAGAAAATTTATCTTTTTTTAAATTTTAAAATTTAAATTTTTTAAAATAATTCCCCCAAAATTTTGAAAAATTTAAATTTGAAAAAATTTTTAATTTCACTTTTTAAAAAAATTTTTTTTGTGGTTTAAAAAGGTTTTTTATTTGTTTTTTTTAAAAAATTCCTTTTAAGGAAAAATTTTTTAAAATTAAAATTTTTATTTCCCCCACTAAAATTTTAGGTTTTTCTATTTGAAAAATAGTTTTTTCCCCCCTTTTTTTAAAATTTTTCTTTTCCAACCAGGTTTCGGGAAAAAACCAATTTTTTTTTCCACTTAAAAAATTAAAATTTACATTATGCCTTCATCATTAAAAATTTAAGGGGGCCCAAAAAAGGGTTTATAATTTTACTTTTTAAAAAATTTTAAAAAAAAATTAAAAAATTTAAAATTAAAAATTTTTTTTTATTAAAAATTTTTTTTTTTTTTTAAAATTTTTATTTCCCTTTTTTGGGATTTTAATTTAAATTTAAAATTAAATTTTTTTTGAATTGGTTTTTTTTAATAAAAACCTGGTTTTTTGTAAAATTTTATCTTTTAAGGGAAATTTAGGTAAATTTAGAACTTTTCATTGTTTTTAAAGCTTTTCAAAAAAAATTGTAGGGGGGAACAAATTTTAAAAAAAAAATCTAAAATTTTTTTTTCAAATTAATTTTAAAAGTTTGTTTTAAAATAATCGAGTTTTGGAAGGGTTCTTTAAAATAACAAAAAAACAAGGGGAAATTCCTTTGTTTTAAAAAATTATGTATTGTGGTTTTCTTGTGGGTTATCATTTCGGTTTTATAAATTTTTTTATAAAAATTTATAAAAAATTTTTTTTTTAATTTAAGGGTTTTTTTTTTCAAAAGGAATTTAAAAATTGGATTAAAAAACTTAAAATTAATTTGATCCCAAAAAGTTTCCCCAAATATTTATTCTGAAAATAAAATTCAATTTCAACTGGTTTTATTTATAATGAGTTTAAAAAATCCCAAAAACGCGTTTTAAAATAAATTTCGTTATGTACCCGGATTCAAAAATTTAAAAGGAAAAATTAATTCCCCTTTTTTACCCCCCCAAATTAAAACGTAACCTGGTTTAAATTAAATTATTTCAAAATACTTTTTTCAAATTTAAAAATTTTTTCCAAATTTTAAAATTTTTAAAAAAAACTTAACCTTTTTTTTAAGTTTGCAAAACAATGGGAAGCGTGTAAGAGGAAAATAACAGTAATAGCCCCCCCCCCCCCCACCCCCCCCCCCCCCCACCCCCCCCCCCCCCCACCCCCCCCCCCCCCCACCCCCCCCCCCCCCCACCCCCCCCCCCCCCCACCCCCACGAATCAAAGCTAGAGAAATCCTTGGCTATATGATATATAGATTATTTTAAACTTAGTCCTAATGGAATAGCAAAAATTAGTTTTATAGTCCTTCTATAATGAACGGTTAGTATTACATTGTATTGTACAGTGCAACTGTTTTAATGTGTTCACTTGTTGACAGCATATGCTTAGTATTTATATTTTCAGAATTTATTTGTATTAAAATTTATATGGCTATAGTTTTTTTTTATATATAAAGAAGTAAACATGCTAGTTCATTTCATTGCTATCTCGAAAGCGACCTACTGCGGGGCGAGGCGATGCCTAACGTGGAAAATGCTATCAAGTCTCACAATAGAACTTTTTAGGCAAGTATTGGACAATACTTTTCGTCTCAATGCAAAATCCACCAACATTTCTTAAAAGATTATTTGACACTCCGTCATCTAGTATTTACTCTTCCATAAGAAAACACAACACTATTTTATAATTAATTTTTTTATTACATCAGCTGTTTTAACGCTGTAGTACTTGTAAGGTTTTGTAGGGTTGGTTTAGTTTTAAGATTAAGGTTGGTCTGTGACATATTTTGAGCAAGGGTTGCTGTGAGAGGATTTAATAATAGGTTAGATTGGCAGTACAAATACCCTCAAATGAACCAACACATTTATTTGTGACAACATTTCATTAAAATGATTAAAGATTTTAATTAACAATTGATTGCGTCAATCGACATATTAAGCACAAACCTTAATACCTTAATACTTTGAAAACATGTTTGATATTAAATTATTCATTACAATTTATTTTAAATTTAATTCATTATAACATTTACTAGTAATTTTTGTAGTGTGTGCAATAATAATGAGTTCATGGACTAACATGAGAAAACTTTCTTTAAAATAGCTAAACATTTACATGAATTTAATATTTTCGAAATTGTGAACATTTTAAATAGATATGGAATTGAAAATGATTAATGAACCCTAAAATATACTAAGTTCTTAAAATTACTTAAATTTTATTTCACATCACACTTATTACGCCTAGAGATATTTTTCCGCACACGAACACAAACACTCCCGAACTTCACTTTTCGAATTCCCGGCCTCCACTTCCACCTCTCCTCCTTGTTCTTCAGTTTTGATGTTCTTCTCCCGCCAGCTCATTGACCACGCCTCTGCCAAATCTCTCCATCATAATTGGTGAGTAACAATTTTCCATATCAGCATGGCCTGTCCCTTACATTGTTCGCACGGTTTTTTACAAAATAAGCATTTCCTGTTTGTTTCACCATCGGCGTCTGGGCGGATGTGCGTATCTACTTACATCCGGAGGATGTTTGTCTCGAATTGCAATACGAGACTTCCTTTCCAGCAACTATCTGTACATCTATTCTATGAATTTTATTTTACTAATAATACATATGTCTTACATTCCCCTGGCTTAATTGACGATTCTACCTACGAATCGTACTTATAGTCTAATTAAGGTTATCATTGGGTAGTCACGTTCATGTACTGTAGGCTTCAGAAATTTTATTTTGATGTTATTAATGTGGATGAAGTAGAGGGCTATAAAAAGAAGTAGTGTTAATTATAGAAGTCCAGGCTAATAAAATGTACAAAATGAGTTCCGTGTTGTTTTTACTATGTTGTTGTCGTCGTGTTTTTAGCTGGAAGTGGTGTTGTCTTTGTAGATTGGGAACGAAGCAGGTGAATGCTCATGTAGCTCGGAAGAGTAGGTAGTGTTGTTGTGTTGAGAATGCTGTGTAGACATCTTCCTTGTTGTCTTGCCAAGTCATGTATTTGGTGTTCTGTCGCAATGTCACAACACCATTCGAAGAAATCTCCGACGAAACGTGTGCGATCTTCTGTTTTCTATCTGGTTGCTGTCTTTGGATGAATGGGAGGTGTTCTGCTACCATTTGCTGATGTATGAGGGTTTGTAATGTGGAAAGGTTATTCTGTTATCTTGCAATAGGTTTGTGAGTTGTTGAGGTTTTTAGGGCAGAAATTTAAAGAGGGTTCGTTTTTAGGTAAATTTTGCTGTGTGTTGAAAGGAATTTTGTATATGATAGGTATGGAACTGATATAAGGTAGTGTCTGAGGCATTGGAGTAAAGTACGCTCCTTTGAAGATTTGTACTAGAGGCTTATTGGGGTTCTTCTATGTTGTGGTTTGATGTGCTGGGCAAAGGTGGTCAAAAGAGGCATGGCAGGTGCTGTCAGTAGTAGTAGTAGGAAGTGCTGTAAGGACTTCATCTGTCTCGTGGGCGGTCGGGACGGTTAGAGTGCTGTAGACTGGTGTCTTGTAGATTTGTGTCTTGTAGATTGGTGTCTTGTAGACTGGTGTCTCAGGTTGTAGTTGGCTTTTTGGTGTCATAATTCTAAAACTTAATATCTACATGGTTACATATACATTTTAGGTTAACATTGTATAATTAATACACATTTATGCCTAAAGTTTTTTATTTACAAAAATCTTTTAATGACCTCTCGATGATGTGTCGTATTTCCCTAGCTCTATGTAATTAATATTTACTAAGCATCTTAATCTCTAGTGTTCTTAAATAAGGTTCGATATTATGTTAATTTATTACATTACAAAACGATAACTACGCACCTTTGTTTCTGAGGCATATGTAATATCCCTTCTTTGTGCTTATTTTCCATTAGTAATTATTATGATCATAATATATTTTGCCTAATCAAGGCTGTTATAGTTTGGTTAATGAGCAATATTGCTGTGCTAATACATACTATGTTAAATATATGTTACTTTCCTTCAATGTTAGATTAGCTATGTAATTAATTAAACATGTTATATAAGTCATTTACATGTCATATATTGAAGTATTTGTTTATCCTAGGATTATATAATATAGAACATGTATGTCTCTTTCTTTGAGATGCATCTCAGGAAAAATTGAGTCCTTGTAGGGTATATTATGTTAACACTGCTATCTACTAACTTAAATAAATATGATATATGTAGTACACTTTATCATATTTTATATTCTTTATTACTAGGCTATGTATACACGTATCCCTCAGGTAAGTATAATATGTACGTTGTGTCAAGTTAGAGTAACGCTTTGTTATTTGCAGTAAACGAGTACGTGGGAAACATTACTTGCATACTAAGCTGTCCTGAACCACCAGGGGCCCTTGGCGACCCAGACCGCTGGTACAAGGCAATGCCCCCTAGTCATAGTCACAACATAGTCGGTGTAGTAGTATAGCGTGGGAAGTTAGTTGAGTTAGCAGAAAACTTATCTGCCTGAGAGACATACCAGAGTCACGGTCAAGTCTTACTAGCCAGTCTAAGTACGGTTACCGTGGGTTACAGGCTCTGCTCGTGTCGTGTCGTGTGTGCTGTGTTAGTTGTCCTGTGTATTGGGATTATCTATACCAATATCTTTTGGTACGTGTAAACCTATCACTTAATCACTAAATTACAGTAAACCTCACATTAAAATACAAAGTTAGGCGTTTTAATTTTCTAAAAACTTTTATGTCTTTATTCTCTATCGTTTTTTCCGACACAACATCGAGATTTTAATATACATTTTTTTATTTCTGTTAGACTTTACTTCAGTGACTCTCAAGGTTATATAACGTTATAATGAGTCATTAAAACCGTAATCAAGTTAACCGGTCTCTCAACTCCTGGAGTATAATACCTATTTCTTTAAAGCGATTCTTGCGTGACTATGTGGTAGCTTTTTAACCTCATATATATTATGAAAGTATTGCGAAGATACTTTTCACTCTCTTCAAATTTTTCTACAAGGCAGTGAGTGCATAGTGATGTTCATGAGAAATATTGCATATATTATTCTTGAATATTTTTATTATTGCTCAAGTCCCTTCATATTTGTTTTATATTCTCTTATAGAATAATTTCATTCTAGCAACATGTATTGGTTGTTCTGTTAACCTTCCCCTGTGGTAAATTTTCTACTGCATATGTCACTTCGTTAATTTTTTTCTTGACAACGAAAGGACCTCTAAATGGGTGTTTGAAATTTACTATATTTTTTTGTGTGGTCTTTCGGGAAATGGACCAAGACTTTCATCGCCGGGGTTTAAATCCAAATGAGTTTTTTGTCACGGTCCAAAGTATTTCTTTTGCGCTTCCTGGGCTTTTTTCATGATTTTCGGGCATATCTTTGCGTATTTTGCTCTAAAATTTCTATATTTTCCAACACCCATTTTTTCGGGATTATCCTGTTAAATATATACAATCAGACGGTAAGTTAGCTTCGTAACCAAACATGAGGTAGTGCGGTGTGTAGCCTGTTGAAATGTTTACAGACGTGTTTGTAGGCAAAGGTAACTATTTGTACGTATTTTGACCAAGTTTGGGGTTTTTACACAACGTAATGAGATATTGCCTTGATTAGCGTGTGGTTTGTATTTTTCAACCGCACCTTGTACTTGTGACATATAAGCAGCGCCTGGCCTTTGTTCAATCCCGAGTGCATTTAGTAACTGTGAAATTACAGAATTCATAAAGTGCGTTCCTCTGTCATGATTAATAATTCTAGGAAATACAAATGTGCAGAATAGATTTAAATAGTTTTTGCGCTACTGTGTTCGTATCTGCATTTCTACAAGGGGTTGCAAATGCCATTCTAGTGCAGGCATTGTTGCAACTAGGATATATTTTGTAAACCATTACTTTGTGTAATATTACCTAACAAAGTCTATTGTTATTCTGTCAAAGGGTTTTATGGAGGGTGGAATAGGTTGTAGTAGGCCGTAATTTTGTGTTCGTTTTTGGCCTACGTAGTTGACATTCTTCACAAGATTTTGTATATTGGAGGATATCACGGTACATATTCGGCCAGTGATATCGTAATTTTATTTTTGAAGCTGTTTTGTAATGTGATAAGTGTCCACCCGTGTAGGGGGTTGTCATGGAATATTTTTAATATTTCTCTTTGTTTTGTTTTTGGGGTATAGCCAATAAGTTTCTAGTTTCTTGTCCGTTGAAGGGTTTTGAAATATAACAATCCATCTATTTCTTCGTAATGTCTTGAAGCCCGTCTGATTTTTTATTTACCGCCTCAGGTGAGGTCATCGCAAGGCCGTATTTGTTTTCAAATAACTGTCTTGAGCTTGTAGTAGGGGTAGATTTGTCTGTATTAAAGTATTGACAGTTAAACACACGTCCGTAAATTCTTCATCCAAAGGTTGTTCTAAAGGATTTTTGCTTAAGGCATCTGCTAACACGTTTGTAGCGCCACGTTTATGTTTTACTACAATGTCGTAGTCTGTTAATGACAGTGCTAATCTTGTTTAATCTAGTGGAAGTGTGCTTTAAAATTTTTATAAAACTGTAATGCGGCACAGTCCGTATAAACTGTTTGTTTGTCTACCAAGCGTGAATTCTCTGAAGTAGTTCACAGCATAGGTTAGTGCTAGCATTTCACGTTCAAGCATTACTGTAACGCATTTGGGTATTTGAATATTTTTTTGACATGTAATAAATTGGGTACATTCTATTATTTTCTTCATCTAACTGTAACTAAACGCTGCTCCCGCATCCAATCAAACTGCTATCTACATAAATGTGTGCTTCCCTGTTTGTCCTTCCAATGTGATAGTAATGGTGGGTTTGTCAAAATTTGTTTGATTTTTTTTATAAAAGCCTGTTCACAATAGATCCGTCCATTTAAATGCCATGTTTTTAATTTGAATATTTTATTATCTCAGTAAGGGGTTGTGCTATTTTGGCATAAATTTTGGATGAATCTGCGGAAGAATCCTGAGCATCCTAAAAATTGTCTCACTTGCCTTACACAATTTTGGTCTTTTAAATTCGGTTGATAGCTATTCTACTGACTGTTTTTGGGGTATAAAATGCCTTCCCGTGATACCTCGTGTCCTAAAATGTTTACACCTTTTGTAGAGAAATTTACACTTTTTTGTATTTAGTTTCAAATTAGCTTTTTCTAGTTCTTCTAATATAGTTTCTAGATTATGTAAGTCATTTTCAAATGAGTCACCATAACAAATTAGGTCATCCACGTAACAGATGACTTTAATTATAAAGGTGGCGGGTTTAATATCGCATTCAAGGCTTTACTAAATAATGTGGTTGAAGTTGAAAATCCCATCGGCAGTCGGCAAAAACTGTAGAAGTCTATCAGGTGTTTTTTTAATGGCTAGGATGTGCCTATCTTCTTCTTTCCTAACCTCCATGGAATAAAATGCATTTTTAAGGTCTAATTTTGTAAATGTGTGCGCTTTGTTCAAAGAGCTTAAAACCAGGTTTACTGAAGGAATGGGGTGGGCATCTGTTTTTCAACTGTGCATTAACCTTCCTGAGATCAGCTACCATTCTGTCGCTTCCATCTTTATTTTTCACTAAAAATACTGGGCTTGCATATTCTGTGTAATCCTGACATTCCCTCTAATAATTTTTGCTTGTACTAAATCGTCCAATAATTTGTTTAATTTTTCCCTTTCTGTTTTTTACCTACTCTGCCTATACGGTGGTGAGTTTACAGGTTTTCGTATTCGGTTTTAATTCAAGTTTTAACAGGAGGTATGTTTGCAGGAGTTAAATCGATTACCTTTGTTGTAAATAATGTGTCTGTATTTCTGTAAAACGTCAAGGACTTTTTTTTTGTGTTCTTGGAGGGTTAAATTGTGGTGAGATATCAAATACTATGCCGTCCTTATCTGTCAATATTGTTTTTCCTGTGTCACTTGTGTAGTGGGGATGGTGTTCCAGGGTAGGCTGTGCTTCAAGAGTTGGGTAATGTATATGTCCTATCGTAGTATGTGCGGGTATCCTTTTTGGGAAATTTGATGCATTATAAATATTTACAATTGTATCTGTACCATCTTCCCCTTCTGAAAGATATGCATGACATTTCTTTTTTTATTCTTAGATTCCTATCTGTTTTCGATGGCTGTGTTCGAGACTCTATACCTTTTAAGGAGCTAATCCTAATATGCTGATGTGGTGCTATAATTATGTCTTGTGGGGCTGTTACATCTGTTATTTTGCTGTACTACTTCTAACTCCTGTGTGTTTTTAAAATTCTTGATGTCTAACTGCCACTGTTCATTTCATAGGTAATTATATGTTCAATCTGATATTTGGTAATTTTTATTGTTTTATATTTTTATAGTTTTAACTCCACGCAGTTCTGAAATAGGAATATGTTTCCTACCAATATTGGGCTGTTTAGAGATCAGGTGTCACATAAAACGTGTCTTCAAGTATTACCTTTGCCAATTTATTATGGCAATTTTTGTCGAACCCAAAACTGTTAATGGTATATACCGTTAGCCGATTATCAACGAGGGTATGTTGCTAGTTATTTAATTTTGGTTGCACAAACTAGGTCTGCTCTAATAATGTTTATTGTTACATCCTGTATCTATAATGCAGGGGTACTGGATGTCGAGGGTTTGTGGTCAAGGCTACGTCCTATTGTTAGGACAGGTATCTTCTTCGTAGTTTTAATTTTCGCAATTTAAATATGAGTTTCATAAATATCCTCTAATAATAATGTTTTATTTTTCCTCGGTCTGTGTATCCTGTCTTGCGTTATTTCTTGGCAAGTTAGTACAATCTATCATATTCTGTTTTCTTCTGTTGCTCTATGTGATTTAAAAATATGTATAGTGTCTATCTCAATGGTTTCTTCCAATCCAGTATGTGTGTTTACCTCCCCCATAACTTACAATCTGGGTCCTGTTTTAACGTGCGCTACTACCTTTAATACGCTAGGTTTTTATCTGTCCTGTGAAATTTTCTGAGACTGCAAGGTTTCTTGTAAAAACTGGGTTTATTTATATTTGTTGTCCCCGAGGGGTTTGGTTCACTTAGGGTTGGGGTTGGATTGAACGCCGATTGAAGTTTCATGGTGTCTTATAGGCTTCTGCATAATAGGTTGTTCAAATTTCTTGCATCTTCTTTAAGGGTGGGAATTCTTGATTATAATCTATGGCTTTAAATATCACTTCTGAAACTGGTCTTTCCAGGGGTTGATAGTGGTAGTACTTTTGGGTTAGTTGGAAGTAAATGTCATAGACTTTATACATTTGTAAGTTTGTCGATTCCTTTGGTTAAGATCTATGGTGTTATTTGTTTTCGCTTTTGATAAGGGGGAAGTTCGGGTAAGGGTTAGTGTGACCTCCCCCTATTTCCCGTTTTTTTTGATGATTTTGTTTATAATAATTAGACTTGTAACATGATTCGATAATTGTGGTTTGTTCGCTTTGCAGTACCTGCAGAACAGCTCTTGTGTATTGTTGCTTTTTAGGTGCCAAAGCAGTTACTTTGGGTTTGAGAAGTTAATGAAACGTTGCTTGAAACCAGCATTTTTCCAGTATTATGGTTGTCTTTACGGCAAATAGTGCAATACCTATTTTTGTCTAGCAGGTTGTATTTGGGAATGGTTTTGTCTTCTCCTATCACTGAAAAGTAACGTTGTTTAATCATAGGTGGCCTTTGGGTTTGTTTGGGGTAGTTTGAGCTTTCCATATATCTATTCTGGTGAGGGACTAGGTGTTCTATCATATCTTGGCTTATATTTTGAGTGATCATACGGGGATGGAGACCTTTCTGTACCTGTGGTTATGATTTGGAAATTTGGTTTGTAGTTAGGGTAGCTACTAAATTGTGTTAGGGTGTTTACTTCTGTTTGTAGTTTATGGATAATGTTTTGTTCATATAAGGGTGTACTATAGGGTCTGTTTTGCTGCAACCCTATTGTACCTTTCTTTGTTTTTCATTTGTGTTAGAAACTAGCTGTTCTGTAATTTTTAAATTAGTCTCTAGATCACTTAAGGTGTCGTTTTTTCAGTCCTATAACTCGTTCTCACAGATTTCTGGTTTTAGTCCCTGTAATGATAAAATGTATTAATTTGGCTTGTCCTGTATTGTAGGGTCATATCTTCGGCATGTTGTTAATATATCTAAAAAAATAGTTTAGTTTAGTGTTGGCTCGTTCTCTCCTGTATTTTGTGTTCTAAAATCATTTGTAGACTCTGGGTTTGTGCTAATGGAGGTGAAAGCCTCTATGAAAACTTTTAGCAAGTTGATCCCATTGTATGGCTTCCCCCCTAGTTGTTTTTTGCTTAATAGTATTTGAACCAAGTTAGTGCTGTGCCTGATAAATGCGCTGGGAATAAATTAACTTTAGTGTTATCTGTCCATACTGTTTGAAGTTGCTGGCAACTAGGAAATTTGTTCTAAAAAATCTTGTGGATTTTCGCTCTGGAGACCTGTGTAAGTCCCAGCTGATTATTAGCGGTATGTTTTTTCCCCCATGGTTGCTGTGTTAGTTCTGTCAGGTAGTGTGAGTGGCTCGTTAATGTTGTGCTAAGGTTGGGGGTGCTTGCTGTGTCTTGATGTCCGCCTCAGGGTTATGTACTATGTCGTATAAATTTGTTGATTCTCTGCACTAAGAAAATCCTCGATTGTAGCTAGATCCTTATAGTTTTCCCTGTCCTCTTCACTTAGGTGAGTTTTTCGTGTAGTTAAATTATTAAATATGGTTTTTAATATTAGGGTGACTTGCGCTTATACGTGTTAAGTTCTTAAGTTGCCGCTAGGGGATAGGTCTGAGGTCTGCTACAGTGTCTGTGTCTCTAGATAGTATTCCATTTTTATTAATTTAATATTTTATTTATGTCACTTTTGGAAGTCCTATATGTGTCTAATGGTATTAAATCTTCATGTAGTAATGGTTTCCCATTTAATTATACATGTCCATTGACGTACCTCGTACCTCGTTAGTTTACTTGGCGTTACTCACTCTAATTACGGGTTTGAAAATATTTTTGAGTTATTGGAAATTTAATTTATCTTTGTAGGTAAATGAGTGGTTTGTCACTGAAGTAGGCTATTTTTAGTTAAATACTTTCTTATAAAATATTATTTAGTTCTAATTTATACCTAGGCCTATGAAACTATGTGCTCGCCCATGTGAGGAATTTGAATGCCAATCGAGTTTTTAGGCGCCTCCACCATGTAAGGTTTTGTAGGGTTGGTTTAGTTTAAGATTAAGGTTGTGACATATTTTGAGCAAGGGGTTGCTGTGAGAGGATTTAATAATAGGTTAGATTGGCAGTACAAATACCCTCAAATGAACCAACACATTTATTTGTGACAACATTTCATTAAATTGATTAAAGATTTTAATTAACAATTGATTGCGTCAATCGACATATTAAGCACAAACCTTAATACCTTAATACTTTGAAAACATGTTTGATATTAAATTATTCATTACAATTTATTTTTAAATTTAATTCATTATAACATTTACTAGTAATTTTTGTAGTGTTGCAATAATAATGAGTTCATGGACTAACATGAGAAACTTTCTTTAAAATAGCTTTAAACATTTACATGAATTTATATTTTCGAAATTGTGAACATTTAAATAGATATGGAATTGAAAATGATTAATGAACCCTAAAATATACTAAGTTCTTAAAAATTACTTACATTTTATTTCACATCACACTTATTACGCCTAGAGATATTTTTCCGCCGCACACGAACACAAACACTCCCGAACTTCACTTTTCGAATTCCCGGCCTCCACTTCCACCTCTCCTCCTTGTTCTTCAGTTTTGATGTTCTTCTCCCCGCCAGCTCATTGACCACGCCTCTGCCCAAATCTCTCCATCATAATTGGTGAGTAACAATTTTCCATATCAGCATGGCTGTCCCTTACATTGTCGCACGGTTTTTTACAAATAAGCATTTCCTGTTTTGTTCACCATCGGCGTCTGGGCGGATGTGCGTATCTACTTACATCCGGAGGATGTTTGTCTCGAATTGCAATACGAGACTTCCTTTCCAGCAACTATCTGTACATCTATTCTATGAATTTTATTTTACTAATTAATACATATGTCTTACATACTGTATAACGGAATTTGTTAGCTATTAGAGGAGTGCAGTTAACGGAATTACACTGATAAAAATGTCCGACTTACAAGAAAAAATAAAACAAATACTTCGATGTGTCAGAAAATTAGAGAAATCACGTCATAGATACAAAGAAGAATATACATATATATAAAGTTTTTGCAGTAGTGACTAGTTGAATGTATTGCAACAAATCAAATAAATGAGGAATAAGCTACTAGTTTAATTTTCCAAGAAATCAACAAATCTGAAACCATCTACTTAATACAGTATGGTTTGGAACAAACTCTTGAAAATAAATTAAAACATAAATGTCAATAATTATTTCATTTTCATTAGCTTTCTATGCAAATTGATTGGTTAATTGATTGCATTCATTTCCAAAATTTACATACAGAGTAATAAAAATATCTTTTTAGAAACTTATCAATACATGGGCATCAGCCTATGTGTGGGGAAACGAGTTCATCAGTCTGCACTAAACTAATAACACTAAAAAATCTTACATTAAAATAGAGGGGTGAATTAACATTATTAACATTAATAAATTAAAACAGATTTAACCTCTAAAATAAACTATACAAGACCAGAGCATGGAATACTTCAGTACATTTAGTTAATAACAAATCTAAAATTAGAACAGAATATGACTTATGTAAGAAATAAAATTTGGAAACTTAAATAGGTAATGTAAAAAACTAGCATGAGAAAGAGCAATCAGAAAAACATTTATAAAAAATTAACCAACATAAGTAGAGAGTGACTTGGGTCACACCAGCACCACACACACACACACACACACACACACACACACACACACACACACACACACACACACACACACACACACACACACACACACACACACACACACAAATAAAAAGCAACTTTTATATCGTAGAAACTAGTTCAAAAAATGGAAAGTTCGTGTTATTTATGCATTGTTCTCTGTATTTGCCAATTTGAAATTATGCTGTAACCTCTACTCAAATGTGTTAGTATAAATATATATGTGGTGACTTACAGTTTTAAATTATCGAAACTAATATAAAATGAATGTATAATTCATAATCTAAAAGAAATTTAAACTGCAATCTACTATTAACCATTAATTTTTTAGCAAGTACTTCTAAAATGTGACATTGCAATGTAATTCTAAAAGGTTACAACAAATATAACATCTTAAATTATGATTATTTATAGTAGGGAGTGTTTATTCAATGTGAATATTGACTTTAGCTCCAGATTCTCTTTGAGGTAAAAGGGAATAGGAAAAAGAAGAAGATACACTGACGTTAAGCTCAAAATTTACATCTGAAAACACCATAATGTATACGAATGTCATATGCAGACCACACGTCTACCTGCCTGTCAGTAGTATTCGACTATATTTTCAAGAGCAGACCGACAAGCCAAGTAAAACCTCTCAACGGTTTGATATTTGTAAGCAAAGAACATTCCCTACAGTAGGGGCCACCAGAGAGTGCAGTTAAGGGAGGAGACTATTTGGTGTGTGACCTTGGAGCAGTCAACGGGGACTGAGCTAAATAATTAACTACGTTATTTTGAGGTATGTACAGTACAACAACAGTGACAACTGTGTCACCCAGCGCGCCATGTCAACTGGCAGTTGATGTATTGTGCCTCGTACACTCTTTCGTGGCCCCTACTGTAGAAATGTAGTCTTTTTATATTAAAGTGTGCTTAAAACACTACGTTCTATTCAGAACCAATATCAATAAGAGCTTTCAGACCTAATTTTAACTAAATTATTTCAATTGGCTGTATTTGTGCTATCTAAACTATTATTTTGTGTTATATCTAACAGGGCAAGACATTCTAAAATTTCATTATTTTATAAAAAATCTTGAAAAGTAATTCTAAATTATGTAAACACAAGAACAAAATAGATATTTTACAACGATGATTTCTGTTACAATAAACATTTTATTCTGGATATGTACATTAATTCATTATATTAAGGAGCATTACATATATCCTAATGAGTATTTAATATTATACGAGGGAATAATTTACACAGAAGAGTAAGAGTTGAATGACGAAGTCAACAAGCAGACTCGTCCATCTTGCCCCTGTGAGATGCATACCAATTTGTCTTTCAGGAGTAGGAAAATGACTAATATAGATAGCGCTAGGGATAAAAATAGGGTTAAAATGATAGGAACATTAAGATCGGACTAAAGTAAAAACTAGTTTAGTAACGTGCCAGTGGGTTGAGATTTATAATAAATTCTAGTGTGTACTTAGTTTAATACCAGTAAATACTTAATATTTATGACGATATTTGATTTTTTCGCAGAGATAAATTATTACCTTTTGATTAGAGGTGTTTTCGGCCAATTTAAATTTAATTAATTTATAAAGGTTGTCTTGTTTTCACTTGCACTCAGTATTAACAATTACTCAATTAAAACAAACCAACAAGGTAGAAAAAAACCAGGGGATGGATTATAGATAGGCTACAATTATGTACAAAAAAGAGTATTTTATAGGCATTACATCTGTATGGAAATTAAACGCAATTTTAAATACATCGAACAAATTATACGATATTTAGATACTGCTACGTCTAAAGATATAATTGGGTGCCTATGTCACTGATATTGCGCGATAATTCCTTCATGACCTTAAAAATTAATTAAATTGAGTTATCAGATATCATAGTCTATGTAATTAATATAACAGGTTATATAGTAAACACATTAACATTAATTTAATATGAAAAATAGAGGAGTGGAATAAGATAAATAAATAAATCAAATGAAATGAATTGAATAGTGGAGGTAAGGAATGGTGGGAAGGGAACTGACACCTCTGTATTGACCACTTATCACACAACCGCGCACCTGGGTGGAGTGAACGGTATACACAACCACACACAACTCCTTCAACTCTTGTGGTGTTCTTGTTCTTGATTAGTTTTGCTTTATATACACCATTTCTACAACAGTTTACTATCTACCCCATATTGCCAGTACACTGGAAAATACTGTCTAAGATTATAAAAGATGGATAGTCTATAAAAAGGATACTGCTAACCTTCTATCAATAAATCCTTTTTCTCCCTATTTTTCATATGTAATAAATAATCTGTTACATTATTAATATATATATATATATTATTTATATATAAATATATAAAAGCCATTACAAACATTTTTGATTCATTTTATTTCCCTTGCGAAAGCTAGTAATTTAATGTATTAGGAAAATACTATGTGTAAAAATAATCATAAACAAAGCCTGCATTGACTTTAAGTTTACTATTTTAATTTACACTGCATATTAAACAAGTAATAAATGGCGATATAACTGCATGCTTCTTTGTCAATCGAAGCACAGAAAACTTGTCAATTAATGTGTAAATTATCGTTAACTTCTCATTTAATTAGATTAGTAGTTGGTCTTCTGAATGGATTCACGCAAGTACGCAGTGGCGTAAAAATGTTTGGTTCAACATTTATAACCTTGTTTGGATTACTATTGAAGTTGGACTTGTCTACAGAAATTGCATTTGACACTTTATTCTAGCTCGCGATCAATATTTTCCAAAACAGTTAAAATATAGAAAGGAAAGAAGTATTGATTAGAATTACATTGTAAATTTGTGCTAAAGTACTTCCATTAAAAAACTATGGTGAAAAGTAATATTGTTTTAGTGCTTAAGAGACTGTGAATAGTCTTTTATAAATAATCTTTAATTATGAGTAATAATAAGACGTTTAAGGACAAATACGTAAAAATGACGCTTTAGAAAACATCTTTCCATGTTACCATCATCTAACGCACGTTAATGTTGCAGTCTGAATCTTGATGGTTTACCAATAGTTACAGGAGTTCTGGCCAACGTTTAATATTTGGCAGGTGCAAGATATCAACGTTAATGACACCGTACATAAATCTCGTTCACAAATTTGCCAAGTAATCAGATACCTATAATTTAAACTTTTTGTACAAATCATTTCAATTTGGATGATGTTTTATCATTTAGGAACATTAAAAAATTGTACCCAACCAAATAAGCACCCCAAAACACTAGTACTAGTATGAAGTTGTTATCTCGCATTAACAACTTTTATGAGGAAAACTTTGCTTCAGGTAATTATTAAATGTATTATAAAAAGGTAAAATTTAATAGGAACAAGTTTTTTTTCAAAAAACATTCAAGAAGTCAGTGACGTCATATCATCGTTTTTTACAACAATATCATGTTTCCTGTACCAAGGCAAGAAGCTTTTGGCTTCCAGGAAGTTCTCTTCTGGGCTTATTTCTTTAAATATTAAGGAAAATACATCAAGGTCTTCTTAAGGGTATTGTTTTAAGACTTAACACCACCTTCAACCATCCAAAATTGATTTTATTTAATTGAATAAACCTTATGATCTCAGTTGGAGCATTTTCCAAAACTTAAATTTAAAATAGGATTTAAATCCAAACATTCATGGAAATATTGATTACTACAGTAATATATTATTGTTAGAGAAAACTAATTTTGTTGGACAACCACGTGAGTACATTATAATTACACACACATTGTGGACATTATAATTTATTTAAACTTTCCAGTTTTTGGGCCAAATTGAAAACTTTAAGTTGTTGGTGACTCTAACGGGGGGGGGGGGTTTAAGTACAGTTAATATGTGCTCAAAATGTATTCCAATGTGGTTTAGTAGATATATATTTAGAGTGTTGCAATACCAAATTTGGATTAATATTTATGAATTAAAATAACATTTAAAATACGTTTTAGTAAAATTTACCTAAAATATTTTTTTACAGAATAAAAAATATAAATATGATTACTCTAAGAGGTATTTTAAAACAGTATATATATTAGTGTATCTTGCAACCAGGATAAAACTAATAACTTTCACAAAATTAAATAAACAATCCTTTTGATGTTAGTAACTTTTTTACCTATATATATATATTATATATATATATATATATATATATATATATATATATATATAAACATGTGTGTGTGTGTGTGTGTGTGTGTGTTTTATGCATGTGTTTGTGTGTATAGGTATTTTTTTTAGCTCTTAAGAGACTGTGAATATATATATATATATATATATATATATATATATATATATATATATATATATATATATAATATATTATACTCTATGTTTTATATATATATATAATATATATATATATATAATATATATATATATATATATATATATATATATATATATGTGTGTAAAAAATAACCATTATATATAATTTTTTTTATCACATAAATAAAATATACGAATAAAAATCTATTACATTTTATGAACATAGCTAAATTCCATAACAAATTATTTACTCACGGCATGCCCTAAACTAGTAACCACAAGATAGCCGAAATATTCCTTCTTTAAATGCCTATAAATCCTCGAATTGTAAGAGATATCGAAAACAGTAAAAAACCTTTCTATCTTCAAGGGGGCGGGTAATGTCAAAGACAAATAAATTTTCCTGATTTAAATTTAACAAATCGATTTATTACATTAAACTCTAGTAGCAACTACAGAATTTTATATACCCAAATTTGAAAATAATTTGAAACTATTCAAAAGAGAGGAAATAACGAGATTTATAGTAAAGTTCACCTGATTTACTTCTGAGATAATGTATATGAGAACTTATTTATTTTATCATGACTTCAGTTAGGAGTATGATATGACCTATGTGTTCTTCTGCTTATTGTGGTTTCTGGAATTTTTTTCCTTACTGTCGAATTCCAAAGAAATTATATTTATAAAGTTAATTCACGAATGTTATTCAAGTAGGGCATCTAAATTCTGCGATTCAAAATGTTACAAATGTGTTCGCCAGCCATCTAGAATACTTATTGATGTAAATCTTATTTAAAGTATGTATAATTCTGATAGTTCGATTCGAGGTTTAATTGGAATAAGTTGCAGATTATGATAGAGGTACATTTTAGACAACAAGGTCGATTAGGGTTAGTGGTGTTAAAGAATTTAAATTTTATAGTAATTATTTAAATATTTTAAAAACATTGTTTTGAATTTTCTTGATAAATTTTGTGAAATATTGCTCCTATAATGGTAATTTATTTTATTTATTTGGTAAAACAATAAAATATCTCAGTGTTGGTAACAGGGTCTCGTTCAATCAATTTTATATAATACATATCCCTAAATTAATATAATAATCCATATGTGATTGAATTAATATAAATAATCTATTGTGCAGTAAATATAATGTCTACCGTGTCATTGGTAAACATTTCACTCACAATCTGCATTGTTGTAGCTTGAAAACAGTAGTGAAGATAAGAATATCCTTTGACGAAAAAGTTACTGAGTTATCCTTTGTTTCTTAGCCCACTGTTCAGAAATGTACAACTTCTGTAAAGGTGAGAGTTTGCTTTAGAGATTTTCTAAATATCTTTGAAGAATAAACTACACTATAAAGTTCATTTTAACTTGATGCAATTTCATTTCATTTTAATATACATTAAATATACTTTTGACATTACTTATTATTAATTATTATGTAGAATGTTAATGTTTCTACAATACTTCTAGTGTAAATTATTGTAACGGTGTATTTAGTTTTAGTACACTATATAACAATTAAAAAGTTATTTACTGTCAATGGAATAAATACTGTTAATTTTGTTTATTCTCAAACGCATATTCTTTTGATATATTACTTACACAACGGAAGTATAAAGTTATTGACACAATATGTATACTGTAAACAGCAATTTTATTATATAGTATTAAGTTTAATGTACTTAACATATGTGTTTAATAGTAACTTTTTCCTATAAACTATCAAAGGGATTAAATATGAGTATTAGTGAAGGTTTTAAGAATAAGAATCAAGTTTTACTTAACCCATAAACTTACATACAAAAATGTTATGTTTCAGGTTAAATATAAAAGTGGATCGGACCGTATGGCCCTGATTTTGCTCATTATTATTTATTCAATATGATATAAAATTGCTTATATGATTGAATTGCATCAAGCAACCGAGAAATAAATGTTTATGTTACCTTAAAACCTAAAGGAAAATATCTAGCTTTGATTTAACGAACTACATGTTACTCGTATTGATAACTTTAACATTTAATCGATGTAAGTGGCCTAGTTTCATTTCTGGAAATATTTTATAAATATTAATGAATTCTTTGTGTTGACTTCAGCCCTTCAACAAAGGGTCAGTCCAACTTGACTCTCAATCTCACCTGACCTGATTCTTGCTCTTTCTCAATAGCATTGTTAAACAATGATGTGTGCAATAACAGTTTACTTGCTGTAGTTGATTGAGACTCTGAGAGCTGCCAAAAATATACATAACAGATCTCTCACATCCACTACTTCTATTCTAGGAAGCTGTCCCCTACCAGGTTCACAATTAGATCCAAGAAGAGAAGGTTGACAGGTTCCATCTTTCTACCTATCAAAAATAAATTACATACATTTAAAAGCCTCAGAAGTCTCGAGTTAAAAATTTAAATATCCATATGTTTAAGTAATGCGTTAGGTTTCGTAATTATAAAGCTTGGGAGTAGTGGTGTTATAGCCTTTTGAACTGTACTATTTGTTTGTTTATGCTTAAAGTATACTTTTGGATTAAGTTTTTATTAAATTTTGTAAAGCATTGCTATATTAGTTGATTTGCCCAATTATTTTGGAAGCCAATAAGTTCTCTCTTTATTCGAAATAAGACCTCGTTTAATCTTTTTATATGATATACAGTATTTCCCTGGAGTTAATTTTATATGACTTCAACCATTGCTATAAGAGTATGCGCACCACGTGCCACGTATCAGGCTTCGCTAACATCTTATTTCATTAGGCTACATGTGTTACTACATTACACGTTTAAAATGTTATATGATTGCACTTTGGGCTGTATACAATTTTATTTATCCTGCAATTTCTTTGCGTCACGGTTATCCTTAAGTTAAATGTAATTTTTTTACTAACCCTCAGTCAAATTCCATGGAATGAGAGCATTATCATCAAACTCAGTATTACCTATAACTGGTCCTTTTAGAGTTATCGATTGGACAGACATACATATACATAGAAAGATATTTAAGATATATTAAAGATATTAAAGATATATTTCCGCGAGAGATGATTGGTTTTGTTAAATTTTAGCCAATAAGCGTGTTATTACTTAAAAAATGTTTTTAAAGCGACTATAAAACTTACACAAATACGAAATTTTCAAGGAATTGAAAACCTTTCATTATTTACTCACCACTTCTGACTATTCATAATCATTTGTCCGTATTAGAATCTCTCCTCGAAACCTTTAGGTTTGCGTGTATTTCACCGAAAACAGTAACAACCAAGTATTTAAAAGGAATATTGTACATTGCACAACTTTAATTACTTGTACAATTCTAACGGTGTGCTTTTCTTTTTAATGAGAAAAGGTTCTTGGGTATTGAATTTATAAAGAGCTTAAAGAGGTTGAGCACAATGATCAAGTCACACTTTTATATAGCAAATTACACAAGCTGTTTATAAAATGTGCCAACTGATCAGGTGAAAAAGATTGATTTTTTAGATATGGTTTGGCGCAGACAGGCGCTGGATTTTAAAATACGCCTTAATGAACTCAAAATCTCACGCTCTAACAATGCAGTTTTGTGTTGCCACGATTCGATTCCTGGGAATACTTTTTCTAGGTTGAAATAGTAAAATTGTTAAAAAACCAGAAAATATTATGTGTTGGATTTGTGTTAAACAATAAACTCGTGGCTATCAACAATAAAACATGTCTGGTCATTTGGTCAGTTTTAGTTATTTTCTTACAATTAATTGATGATTAAAATTTTTATTCCATAACAACTGATCTTTACTTCAATAATAATACAACCAAGATATAACCATCTTATATAAAATTATTATACGGTGCCCAATGTTACCATCTTAATTTAATTTTATTAAAAAATGTCATTATTGTACTCTTCCTGACAATGCATGCTATTTAATGAGAACTGGAGGATTGGTGAAAATGCAAAAACAATGTGAGTTTTTTTCTATCAAAATGATAGAACCCACGGCCTGCGTTAAAATTCACTGTGTATAAAACACAGGAGGTTATAGAGTGACACTCAAAATTTTGCCAAGTAAAAGGTTTATGTAAAAAAAAGTTTAAAGGGATTATAATGAAAACAGATTTTAAGCTGAAAATGTGTGTTAAAACCAACCTAAATACTATTGCTGAGATTTACATAGGTTGTTTTTTTTTAATAAAATATGCTGTTTTGAAAATGCTAAATAACAGGATTACTATACCATGGTGTACATGTTACCCGTGCATTTATTAAATATTGCTATAAAAACGGTACAAGGAATAGAGAAATATCACAACCGTAAAATATTAACGGAATTGAGGTTATTTTTTCAAGTAGAAAGCG
Organism: Homalodisca vitripennis; assembly: GCF_021130785.1. Taxonomy (NCBI): domain Eukaryota; kingdom Metazoa; phylum Arthropoda; class Insecta; order Hemiptera; family Cicadellidae; genus Homalodisca; species Homalodisca vitripennis. Next base: position 108,163,813 of record NC_060213.1, read on the forward strand.
TTTCAAGTAAACCCATTGTGTATTTTTATGTTTGGAAATAACTATTTATTGCAATATATATATACATATATATTATTGTAAGTTTTGTAAGTGTAGGACATGCTCTCCATAGTTACAGGAGCCACTAATCATTATTGATAGTTAATATACTGTTATCTAATTGTTGCACTGGGAACTGGCTCGAGTGATTAACGAGCGCGTTTGATACATACACAAAAGATACAATATTTAGGTTATTTTTAACTTGATTTACTTATTCCTTTAAAGTCTTTTCAAAATACTTGTTTTTAATTAGTTAAATGCTCACCATAGTAAAAAGCTGTTTACATGACAAAGAGTTCAAAGTCAATCTATATCCGTACATTAAAGTATTCTGAGTATTGAAATATGCTGTATTTACGAATAATTGGCTTTGATCTTCTTCATCCAATTAAATAAAGTGTAATACATGTATTATTTTGATGGTTTACAATCAATAAAACAAAACATATATATTATGTATAGTCCCTAAAAGTTTGAATTTACGTGGTCCCTTGAAACTCCTTAAACTGTTACATTATGCTTAGAGTTAAGAAATTCAAAGTTGTAAGTGGGTGGGTGGGTGGGTGTAAGTTGTGGGTGGGTTATAATTTAACACAGACTGTTCAGTACATTTACCATTACATTTATTACGTATTGTGGTATATACTGTCCTATGTAACGTAATTGACCCTTGTAATGTACCAATCAAGATATTTGCCATTCGAATTACGTATGCTGATCAATTTACATTAATAAGGCAGTCTATTAACATGTGATCATTTGGTATTGTCTTGAGTTTAACTCTATAATTAGTGCATTATCCTTTAGTGCAAGGTCGAACTTGTATTAAATTTTGAAATTCCGACAGACATTTGAATTATTTTTATATACTGTAACAAGTCTGAAAATACTTACAAAAAAATTAAATATAAAAATATAATTGGCTAGGCATTACGAAGCTTCTCAATGGAAGAGCTGGAAATATTAATTTATACCTTTCTGTCAGCACAATGTCTGGAAAACGAAGTAACTTATAGGCTGAAACTTTTGGTTCATCTTTATATAGGCAACTCTGAATATGATTATGGAGCACGAAATTTGACGGGATTTGACTCAACGTTATTAAAAATGATATATTTTTGTTATATCTAACAATAACAGAAAGGAGGACATAGCAGGATAAATAAACCTGTAAAGGAACTGAGTACGATCATATGACGTTTAACATATGGAAACGTAACAGGTAAAAGCTGTACTTCAATCTGTATAAAATTAATTCAGTGAAGCCTGTTATGCTGGTTTTTGCAGGTACTGCAAGGTTTTTAATTATACGGCCGTTGGAGGCACAAACATTGGCAGTTATGGATCCAGTGAGAAACTAAAATTACCATTATTTGTATTCTACATTACACGTATATACTTAATTTTGCTACTATAGATGATAGAGTGAAGTTTAACCAGGTCAATAAGTAAAGGTCAACGCAATGTAACCCAAAGCCTCCACAATCCCCTTCGGTAATACCTTAACCTGAATAAATAAACATCTGTCCTACTAAAATGTAAAACTCCTACTGGATTAACCGTAATTTAAATATTGGAATTTAACTTAAATCACCAAAACCTCCTACAAAGACAGTTCTAGTTCCTGGCATATTTTTATTCATCAAGAACTGGTAATACCTACAGTTTTAAATATATAACCGAAGTTTTAATGATTTTATAGGTGTTGATAATAAGGCTTATTCCATGTTAGAAACTAATCGTAATCATACTTAGTTTCAACTTTAATAATTAATGTTTTGTAACAATAATTATATGAACATATTTTCCTCTAACCTATGGTACAATATTTATAGACTTACTGCCTTTAACATCTAATCTTATAAATTTTATACAATCGTACTTCCACATTTATTTGCAATTATCATTTAATATTTCTAACAGATTTCTATTTTAAAAAGATATGTAATGTTCACAAAACTCTTGTGTACTTAAGTTGCTAAAATCATATGGGTGCACATGGTCCTTTACCTATTTCGTACCTATGTATTTAGGTTTTTCCGAAAGTAATAATAGGTTAATAATTTTACTCTTCTTGTGAATAAATGCGCTTTTGGAAATAATTTAATAAATTAGCTAATGTATTTTTTTATTTTAGTAAGCATGTAGCCCTGTACGATATTTATAGCTTGAATCTAATTTTAAGGTCGTTAGTACCGTGGATTGAAATTAACTAATAACAGTAGCGTTTTAGAAATAACCGAAACGTCTCTTCTATATGTGAAACACCAACCAGGATTAAAAAATAGTTTCAAGATAATGCCATGTTATTCTACTAACTATTTAGTTAAGCCATAGATGAAATGTAATACTCTTTGGAAGTAGATAGCAGTGGCTCTCTTATTTCAGAGAGTATCAGAGCGGCAAACTAAACACATCACCACTGTGGAAATCGAGCTGCGGGTTGCCACAGTTGAACTCCTTGTCTCCAGATCTGTTTGTGAGTTTTACAAGCACTGAAGCTAATCTTTAATATAAATGTTATATGCAAGTAATAGAATATTGAACATTTTATTATAAATATAACTTCTCTTTTGTCATTAGCTGAGCGTTAACTAAGCCTGAAGTTCAGAGGGCTTGTATAGTTTCATATCTGTATGTAGCAGTATACTCTATATAGAGATACCGATATTGCCTATATACTTGAACTGTTGACGAGCCGAACCCCCTTAATAAGTAACACTTTAATATAGTCATAACATATTTCCTTTTATATATCGAGTAAAAATTATAGAAATCAATGAATAAATCTGTTAACAAGTTGATTTCAGTAATTTGAATTTTCAAAATCTGACATGGTAACATACTGATGAAGTTATGTTTTCAATTTATCGGTAAGTTTCGTAATGTTTTCACACCCTTCATGAATAGGAAAGATAGTATTAGATTTTCAATCATCATATACAAAATTTGGCTGACTGATGGTTTAGAACATTAGTTTTATATTTGCAAAAAGCATATCATTACTGTTTTTAATTTGATAATAAGTTTATTAATTACGTGGTAAGTTGCGATAGTTAAAGAAAATTGGAATTAGTATCTTTAAACAGAAGTAGACTATGCTAAAATATTAGAATAATTTAATAGTTTACCAAATAATACCTAGATAAATAATCGTCCACCAGGAGATTATATATATATATATATATATATATATATAAATATATATATACTTTGGATACATGAATTTATATTCCATTACATTAACCTTATTCTGTTTTTATTTGTGTACTTAAATTTAGTTGAGATATATATATATATATATATATATATATATATATGAAATATATATATATATATATATATTGATATATATATATATATATATATATCAAATGAAATATAAGTCCACAAATAAAAACAGAATATGATTAATATAATGGAATATAAATTCATGTATCCAAAGTTAAAAGTAAAAAATACAGCTTGGAAAACAGAAAAGTACTTCTAATATAACCTTGCTATTATCGGAGGGAAGGAATGTTTTTCATTTTATGTAAAGACACATAGAGTAATTTAGATGGGATATAACACTCATAACGTATTGTAACTTAGTTTTCGCCATCATGTGAACTGACAGCTGCATTATTGTGCATTAGGGTAGAGTGTCCATACAAAAATTTAAATCTTCGTTTGAATAAAACCACAATCATTGTTTGATTTGTACGATAAATACGTTACCCACAATACAGGTGCCCGAGCATTGTATCCGGCAGATGTTTAGAAAGTCGGACATACAATATATGTATTTAACTTAATTCAAAACTTGAATTATTATCATCGCCCAAAACTAACAAGGAGTGTCGCCATTAATAAAAATAATTAAAATGAATACACTATAGTTACAACAACTTCAACATCTGGTTCCAAGAAAATTACGATTCCTCTTCACTGTCCATACTAATCGTAAGATCTCTGTAAAACACTGACTCGTCTTTGTTTCACCGTCTACTCACTAAAGTCTCCCCAAACTAATGATACTTCTGAGTATATCAATAAAGCAAAAGATTAAGATAGTAATGCACTACCACCAACGCTGTAATACATAAAAATATTTAATTTTATCTATGGACATGTATCATTGTGTATACGTTTGCCTTGGCAAAATATTGGGCAAAGAAAATAGCGTTTGGTACTTTTTTTATCATATTTATGAACGCTGTACACATTTTAATAAAACTTGTTTTTCTAGAATAACTGATTGTATGATAAATTTGATTGTATTAACTATACAGGATGTAAATAATTCATACAGGTGAATGGTGTGCTATTGGTACGGGGGCGTTATGACCAGTTGCAAATCTTTTAAATCCTTCCAAGATATTCCAAGTCTTACCACCCTACCACCATTCTGTTTATAGTTATACAGAGTGACAGAGCTACCATAGTGATTAATCCCTCCATTGCTCTGCAGTCACCCAGCACTATCAGCGGAAAGTGTGCTGTATTTATGACTACTGAGTCGACACGAACAGATAAATGAACTCATTAAAGGAACGGGTCCGAAAGACGATACGTTCACTTCATGGCAGCCTGAGTGCGCTACGATACTACCGTCACACCACAAAAGGAAGTATCATGTTATAGAGCGCTCAAATTTCCGTGCCTCAATTTAAACAATTGGATAGGTTACTAGTGTAATCAATGGTAATATTACACTAGTAACCTATGGTTAGATTACCCATGCTAAGAATTATATAAAATACAGACAATATGTAAAACGTAAATTTTTATCACAGTTGTTGTGTACATTCTCTAGAGTATAGCACAATAACTCTCTGTTAACCGTAGTCCACTATAGGCTTTATTTGTCATCCCCCCGACATAAATCTCACCCACCGGTTTGACTTGAAAATGTGCAACCACCTCTAAACGTATAGTGGACTACGTTATACTCGCTCACATTAGAATACGTTTTTTATTTAAAAATATAATGTTGTTTTACAATTAATAAGTGTATTTGGATGTATCAACATGTGTGTTTTATAGTGTAATTAAATTTAGATATATACCCTGTTTTAACAATTTTTCCTGCTGTTGTAATTGGAAAATGCTTACGGTTTGTAGAGAATTTGCTGCTATGAAACTATTTTTATCACATTCTCATCTGACTGAAAGAAATAGGGTTAAATGTGTTTTAACGATAGTTTGAATACACGTCAATAAAAACCTAAAATGCCAATTTTAAGTTTATATATACAAAAAGTAAAGCGTTTTGGTTTTGAAAACTTACTTATTATTACAAGGTAGGAATACGCCACAGCATGCTTAATAGATTTCGTTAAAGTTACGTGCAAAATGTTAAGTCTACAGCTCATTTTATTAGACTAAATATGTTATTAATGTTACTATTTCAGTTTTAATGTGTCAAGTGTACTCATTGTTTCGACCAAATGTATTTATTCTGTAATTTTATCGTTACTATAATGATTCCAGACCTATGTAAAAATGATCACTAAATTTTAACCAAATCCCATGGAGGGGCACTGGCCATAATCGAACTCGATGTTGCTTTCATTAAAAATTAAGTTTAATGCAAAATATCAAGTCTATATAAGTCACTTCGTTCTCAAAAAAAATTTACCGACGGTCAACCAGACAGAAATAAATTTTTTCAAGCCTTCTGGGCGATAGTCTTCAAAAACTCACAGCAAATGATTTATTACATAAATTGTTTCCATAAAAAATTGCAATTGTAATATACATACTTATGAGGTTGTTCTCATTTAGGTACAAATTATATAAACAGTCCTTATTAACCAAAAAAACCTCTCAATCGAGTTCTTGATAATCAAATCCAACATAGGAACATTATTTTAAACCTTATACAGGGTGACAATTAAGTCTTAGGACGACTTTATAACTTTTAAACGACAAGGAGATATCGCAACCAACTGAAAACGGTCCTTTAGGATTGACTGATTTTGTCTTTTAGGCTTCTAAAGCGTTGATTTAGATTTTAAGAATCAAGATTTATAAAACAATTTCTCAGTGTTTGGGCGTTTTGGAGATTTATAAGAATATTTTGAATTTAAAGTACTTCTCTATTAGAAACTCCCAAACGGTCAAATTATACAATTCCAACTGCAACTTTGTTATATTTATTTAAGGAGCCAGGAAAGAGCCTGGTCTGTCGCAAAAAGGTCGTCTTGAAAACATTTCATGCATTATTGATTTAAAAGTTTCATTTTTACACCACTCTTTGTAAAACAACTCCCAACGTTGGCATGTAAAAATAATAGTGTGAAACTTTCAACTATTTTATAAACTCATATGTAAGCTCTTTGGAAACTTACATTGCAAAAAAATCGGTATAAACATATATATTAAAAAAAAATTTCAATGATATGAATATAAAATATATAGCTAAAACTTAAATGTGTGTGTGTGTGTGTACATATATATATATATATATACGTAAAACGTAAAATTTATTAATTGCATATTAAATGATTAACTAACCGGTAACGACAACAGGTTATACTGGTATAAAGTACTTCGTTTTGGAAGAGAGGTCACTACTTTAGTAGGACAGATGTTTATTTATTCAGCCCAAGCCTCTGTAGAAGGGGATCTCAACGGCTTTGAGTTACCTTGCGTTTATCTTTATTGGCTCTCCTCCTTCAGTTTAAAAATATATTGAACATAAATATAAATTTGAAATCAATTTTCTTTTTACGGATCGTGTTCAATTTTTGTTCTTGATGTGATGTTTTGTATCTTATTTTAGTTTATAGATTGTTCAACATCTTTTATATTATACAAAAGACTGCATTTTATCACACTTCCGAAATTCCAAAAACCGTGTCATAAAGTGTTAATTTTTTCGTATGTCTGCTCTTGTATATACTAACTCTTTATTTAAAACAGTAAAATGTTTAAAACTTAGACTTTTCCTTGATAAGAGAGAGAAACATATTAGTGATTTCTTAAACAATTCTAGAGAAAGCAAAGTTAAAGTACAGAGAATTCATTTATCCTTGTAGATGTTACAGTCAGTTCGGTAAAATCTTCGTCAAGTTCTTGTAGGGTCTTCGATAATCCGTAGGCTCAATGATAATATTACTAATAGAGTTAATTATTTTCGACGATTCTCTCAAATTTCAACATAATTACTATCTTTTAATATTTTGATCTCAAAATAATATTCATTTCAGAGGTGTTATACTAAACCATTTTCAAAATGGTTTATTATTTAATATGGTAATAATATTAGTCTAGCCTATATGAGGTATGAGCTAAAAATAACTTACAAGATGGGCTTTACACCTACCACTTAAAGTCTAAGATCTAAGATTACACGAAGTTTATTTACGACCAGCTCACCCTCTTATATCTGGTACCACGCCTCTTATGTTTATAGCTGCATAGAGGAGTTTAGGACTTGCCTTAATAAACAATAGTACTTAAAAATTGTAAAACCTTGTTGCCGTATGGTAAAACTAATGTTTTAATAATTTCTACAACAGATGTTCCACATTCACGTTAAGCACAATTTAATTTACTTGAAATGATATAAAAGAAGATTAATCGGAAACGAGACCCCGTGCATTAAAAAGCCGTTTTTCTTGTTTTTATATATATATATATATATATATATATATATATATATATATATATATATATATATACAGTTCTCCTTAGAAAGAAACAGATTTTCAGCCGCACTATTTTCGGTAGGGGTATCGTAAGATTGAAAAGTATTAACTGATAATTTATTCTCTGATCATGTTTTTATCCTCACCCACAGCTAAAACCAACCGTTAGTTATGTTATTAAATAAATAATATATCAACGTCAGGTAAACTATACTGTATACTGATCTTTAGACAGGCAACTTCCCATTAGATTTTACGTTTGTTTTGTATTCTGAGAGTGATGTTGTTATTATTTATGTGTATAATGGTTGGTTTCAAAGTTTAGCTAAAAAAATAAAGCTGAGAAAAATTATCATGTCATATTTTTGACCGTTTCTATACCCTCCGATTTCACCTTCCAACGATACTAACATGGCTAACTATCTATTTCTGTCATATGGAAAAAATTCGTCTATCGATTTCAAGAAAAATAAGGTTGGGAACATACGCAGTGCAAATTTTGCTTTCAGTTCCAAGACAATGATACAGTTTGCATTTTTTTTTGAATGAAGAATGTTTTGTGACTTTTATTGTTTTTAACTAAAATACACCTTTCAGTTATGAACAGCCATACTATTTAAACGAATTATTTTTTTTTAAACGTACGAATATTTTTTATTTATTTAAATGATAAGTCTAACTATTACTACGTAATCCTTTACAAAAAAAACTACATTACAAGAACAAAACAGTAACAGTTTATTCTCTTTTTTATTAAAAATAAAGGATGATTCAAATTTACAGCTTGTTGTACCAGAGCATATTTTCTTGCTTAGTTCACACTTCCCTTAGACAATCAAATTACTTTTTATTCCATAGCTAAATGATATTTTCACGAGGAATAATACATTTTATTAATATTTTTACGTATAGAGAAATTCACCCAACCTTGAAATGTTATATGTTTAAGACATTAAGAAATTGTAAATTTATTTTAAATTTAAAATAAACGGCAATTTCCCTTTAAATACCTACCTCTTCCCTTCAACAAATTTATAAAAGAAAATTTCGATTCTTTTCTGTCAAACATAATTCTTTAAACATTGAACTCCAGAGTTTAACCATACTGTCTTTTGGTTAGTACACAATTAGAATTTTGTGGTGTCTGGGAATCAAACGTTTTACTTAAAAGCCTCCAAAGCGATCCGTTTTTCCTATTCTCATACGAATATGGGACATGGAAACAAACGCTGGTCTTCCCTAACAAGAAATTGTATCTAGTCTGCTGAGAATAATTCGATAAGTTATGTCGTTGCTTACTGAAAATTCAGGTGCCTTTAATAAATATTTTTACCCTAGCATAACATTTTTTGTCATGTTACGTAATCCCTTGACGAAAGCATAACTTATTGGACGAAAGCATAACATATTTTCTGCCTGGTTTTTACAAAGAAACGCAGACGAGACCATGCAGAGGAGTTCGCTAATGACAGTGCTGCCCCCAGTGTAAATTATTAACCATCAAATATTGATAGAAACTGTAAATTAATCAGCGCGGATAATCCTCATCACAACATCTTGATCAGCACGATTGCTTTTGTGTTTCGTAAACATTAAAAACGGATCATATAAATTATTTATGGTTGGTAATATCTCTCGAATTATTAAAATGGCTAATTCAATTATTTAAATGTGTTTAGATACAATTTCAAAAATGAGCATATTTCCGGAAATATTATTTAGAGTTTTCCAGATATTTATGGTTTATCAAAATTTTACTGTTAAGATACATTTGAGGAGTGACAAATCAAAACGTGTTTTGTCACCAAAAATTCGATATTGAGTTATGCACATGGTTTTTTTCCTCTCACTGAATTCTATCAACCTATACATAGCAAAAGGCACCAAAAAATGTTTTGTCCCATGTAACTTAAGTAGGGAAAATCATGAATTTAATCAAACTGTGTTTTGTCCACACCCTCATTTAGATCTAATCATGTTTTGTCCAACAACCAATGGGAGTCAGTCCGCGAAGTGTTCTTATTGGTTTCAATGAGTCATGTGACTATGTTGTGTTGATTTCACAGTGGTAGAGGTTATGTTACAGTGAGTTCTGTAAAAACTTATGGCATTTTTGCTTGTGTTTTAAAAAGGATAAACAGTAGTTTCAGTGATGGAAGAGTTTTCAATTAGTGAGTTGGATGGTGGAGAGTGCCAGTTTCCTTAATTAACAACGATTCAAGAAAAAGAAAAAAAGTAACAACTAAGGTTAAGGCAGCTAAGCTTAAATGGTATTCAGCTCCAACCGGAGCAGTGTTGTTTGTTCCTTGCAAACATAACACATCACATTTGATGTGTTGTCAAATTAGGCCAAGAGATGTCAAAATTCTCAGGGATAAACTGTACAAAATCCGCAGAATAAAATTAGACAAGACAATATTGTAGCCAGTTTAGTACAACCTAGGCCAGTGAAGAGGGCGTAGGCCCCGTAAGGAACGCAGTGAGCTACAAAGTTCAGGTAAACGTGCATTCTCAGTTCAGTACTTTATTCCTTCAGTAATCAATAATAAACGTATTCCAGTCTGCAAGGAAAACTTCTTATCCATTACCAAATTTGGGCGAACTAGGCTAGCAAGTATAATTAAAAAGGTAAATTCTGGACATGCAATCGCTGAACATAGAGGTGGAGATAGAAAAAGTAGAAAAAGCATTGCAAAGAAAGAAAAGGTTAGAGAATTTATATTCAGGGTTGCATGCAACTGAAAAGTAATTGCAATAGAACAAAATCAAAAAGGGTTTATCTTAGCAGCCAGTGTAGTATAAGAAAACTACATAATTCATATCACTCAACGCTTTCTGATGCAGAAGGTAGCTTAAAAGTTTAGTTTTTCTATGTTCAGAGACATTTTTAGAAATGAATTCAACATAGGTTTCAGAACTCCAGCGTCTGATGTTTGTAGCCAGTGCCTAGTAATAAAAGAAAAATTGAAAACAGGCGCCACCAAATTCTCAAGAAAAAGCTATGTTAATGGCCGAAAAAACCATCCACAAGAGGAGAGCAAAGGCATTTTACGACTACATTAAAACGGAACCTGATAACTCCATTTCATTATGTTTTGATCTCCAACAGATCCAGCCGCTGCCTAAAACTTGCATTCAGGAAGCATTTTATCTAATTCAATTTAATTTTTATTCATTGGTTAATAGTTGACTTGGCCACAAAGGACCCTATTTTTTACACTTGGACGGAAGACCAATCTGGAAAAGGAAGCACAGAGGTTTCATCAGCACTTTTTTATCACCTTAACACAATGGACTTCAACGGTAAGACTGTACTTCGTTTATTTTGTGACGGGTGCGGTGCTCAAAATAAAAATAACATAGTACTTCACACACTTATGTTTTACATGCACACAGTAAATACAACCTTAGAGGAAATTCAGATATATTATCCCGTCAAAGGGCACAGCTTTTTACCTGCGGACCGGATTTTTGGCAGAGTAGAGAAAATTCTAAGAAATAATTGTCACAATTTTATCGAAAGAAGATTACACTAAGTTGTATCAACAAATTGGACAGGTCAAAACAACTTGGAATTGACTGGCAAACTTTGAATACGAAATCCTTGTCAACGTACTTCAAGAACTTAGAAGCAATTAGTGTAATGAAACGAATTTTCATAACCAAGAGAGCAACTGTGACAAGTCAAGTGAAAAATAAAGACAAAACAATTGGTGACAAAGAAGAAAGTTATTAAAGTTGGCGTGAGAGCTACAAAAAAACTACCGTTTTGAAGATATGGATGAAGAGAACTCTGTGACTTTGTACAAAAAGAAGGAAACGACAAGAAGATAAATGGATATCGCACTAGAAGAGATTCTTTTAGGCCACCCAATTTCAAGTGAAAAGAAAAAGGACGTTCAAAAACTGTTAGAGATTATGTTTGGACAGGGACTGGGAGACCTTACCAGGTGAATACTTTGAATGGTACAAGAAAATCATCAATGACACTGAGGCAGTAAATAATCAAGACAATGACAATGATGAAGTTTTGTGTGTGAGTGTTTGGAAGACGAGGTTGCCATAAGAATATAAACAATGATTTCTTGAAGGTGAATTAAATGTTAAATAGTTTTTATCAATGTATTTCTTAATTTTTCAACTGTAGGTAACTTAAAATCAATGTAAATAATACACTTTTTGAACAAACTATACTGTTTTACTTATATAATGACCCCTTATCCATTGTCGTGGTTATAAGATATGGTTCGATCAAAGCGTGATATTTGTCCTTGAGTAATTTAAACAAATTGTGTTTTGTCCAACCCGTTTGTTCAAATAGTGTTATGTCCAACTTTATTTAAGCACTTTTTTACAAAGAAAAAGGAAACTTTTAACAGAAAAACAGAGTTAATTATAATTTTAAATCGTATGAACTTCATAATGAGGCAGCCTAAAGAATGTAAAGCTTAAAACATATGATCAACAATTTTTTGTGATTTCCCAATATTTTTAGTAACTGTGACAAAACACGTTTTGATTTGTAACTCCTCACCTATAGTTTTTATGCCGGACAGTTATCTTATGATAATTCCAGAACGATATCCGCCATGATACGATTATTCTATTTAATGCACATATTGCGTGATTGTGTATAGCATAAAAACAATACACGATTTTTCACTCACTGGTATTTCCTGTATGAAGCACAGGATATTAAAACAATCGCCATTTATATATGACTATATTTGTTTTTTCGTTTATTTTTACGTATATTTGATAACTAAAATTAATACTTTAACGCAGTTGGTGTTAATCCTTTCTGATGTAATATTAAATTTTAAAGGAATTAGTTCCATCGAATATAACTATATAATATAATAACCTATTCTTCCTATTGGTTTAATCTTTTTTTGAATCTGTTAAAATTATATAAGGAAGTCTCAATTTAAAATCGAAGTTGCTTTTTAAATCGAAGAAACCATCGAAGAATCTTTTAGCTTCCAACTAGTTTCGTCGATAGTGTTCAAGTTTTCAAAATACTAATAATAATAATAATATTCTAGGAGTTAATTTAAAATACAATCAGAACTTGCGCCTGGCAAAAACAAAGATTTTGATATTTCTTGCACGTAAAATGTACAAAAGCATATAACATTAATAAAATAAAAAATGAATTTTTAGTATATATATATATATATATATATATATATATATATATATATATATATATATATATATATTTAGTAATTATAAAACCAGGTATTAATAAGCACATGGATATTAGTATGCCTACTGTACTTTAAGGATGACAAATATGTATGAGGAAGGGCACGAGGAACAGGTGATACTGAACCAACTTCTGTTTTAAGCATTTGCATTTTAGATTGTAAAATATGGAAAACACCTTACAGATTGTAATAGCTCATCATTGTGATATGGCACGACAATGATTTCCTTACTTTATACTCATATGACGAATTTTAAAACAAACAAATATATTTCGATTAAGATATATATTAATGATTAAATTTACGTATTAACTATTTTTAACTCTGCTATATCGTAAATAAGCTAAGTTAAATTATGGCAGTCTATAGTTGCTCCTTTAATGATAAGTTATTTCGATACATATTAAGATTATTTGTCCTGAAACGGACCGTCTATCATCGAAATAAGGTGCTATAAGTTGTGTAGTGTACCAATTGTATTGCGTACCACGTATTTATGCATTACAGAGCTTTTAAGTACTTTTTTCCACATATATCGATAAATTAAAGATTAAATTTGTATTTTTTTAAGTGATGTTTGTTCTTACTTGCAACTGCCAACATTGTAGAATAAAACATGTTTGAAAACAAACTGAGTAAAATCATATCACATTTGAACATGTTCTATAGTAACACATCTAGCCTACTGAAATTAGATATATACTACTAAATGTGCATTGTTTAAATTTGTAAAGTGCTACCACAGAACAGACAATAACAAAAAACACGTGGTGTAATCGTCTGTTTTCTATCCTAGTATTAATTATATCTATAATAATTGTCTACCACACATGTGATAAGTTCCAGCTCCGTACATGTAGTATGTGGATTCTTGAATTAACCCTGTTGTTTAAATTGATATTGAATATGATTACGTGATTCAGAAATGTAATTTTTACCTATATTTAACCACAAGAACACGTATAAACTGAAATTCATATGATCACTATTATCTAAATAAATCGTTTTACTCTATCACCTTTATAGAGTGTTAAAGGTGCTGGTTTACTGCCTCTCACCAGATTGTGCTTTATCGACATGTTACAGGTAACAAATAGTTACCGCCCTCATAAAGAGTGGTGCAGATCATTACTTTCACACCAACATAATGTTAGTCACGTGATTAACACTAAATGTCTGAAGTTTTCTTCGTTACCCACATGTGATGTATAAGAACGTGTTTTCTATGGCAAAATAATTACATCGTGTACTTCAGAGAGAAACGATTATTTAGGAACCACCAACGACAATAATTGTGATTTTATAGAACATACAAACACTTACTTGTGTATTTATATATTTTTGGATGTATAACGCCCGGGAAAAAAGTTACAGACGGATTAGACAATTTAGCTTGAGCCCCGGATTATGTTATAGTCAAATACTTATACAAGTAAAGAACGATACATCAGTGTCGTGGCCCAGGCTTCACTGAGGATTTACAAAAATGTTCAAATCAATAGGTACATACGCTACATACGCTAATCTAAAGCTCATCACCACTTTTCATCAATCCATGATATACGAGTTTTGTTACATTTCCTGTTTTATAAAGGTATATATGATTCCCACACAGTCCCACATCTCTAGGTCTCTGTATTTTTATAGCCCCTATAATGACCCCTACAAGTAGTCTCATTATTTTTCAGGATGACCTTAGTCATAGTTTTCAATCGGAAAGTCTTTTAGATGCGTTCATCAAGTAGATTAAATATAGTATTTACAAAATAGTTAGAAACAAATTATAACACTCTTTTTATACCATCTTATATGAGACCTAAAGAACTTTACCGGCGATGAATCACTTTTTGGAGTACCCTGCTGTGCTAATATTGGAACTATGAATGGATACAAATGAGTTAACAAAAATAAACCTTCAAGGAAAAAAACTACTTAACAATTCAATACTAGGTAAACCTACTTTTTAATTACAGCACTTCGACTAACACGTACAATGATATTGACTTACGAGGTACCATTTATCATAAAACAATATAAATAAGGCAGAGGCCGGAAAATGAAACTTTATAATTGGTGGTTAATGCAGGGCGGCGATGTTTCAGTGAATATTTTAATCTTGCCTACCAAAAGGTTTCCTTTGTTCCAAACGTTTGTTGTACTAATTGCTTTGAGAGAAACGTTCTTTGTAATTTCAAAACTTCTCATCACACAGAGGGTATTGTTTTTATTTTTTGACATGGACCGAAGAAATAATTACTTTTTTATTATTATTTATTGTTACCTGTACCTATTTACACTTTTCAGAAGCAGTTATGTGTCGATATCGACCTATATTCAGTAAGGATCACATAATGTCTTATTTACTGGAATTTGACAATTCTCTTACCTAGTGACTGTAAATCCGCACAAAAATTCTTAAACCTGTGGACTGCACATTTTGTGTACGAACAATAAAATGTCGCTGCCCTTCTTTTAGAGATTGTGGTGACATAATTGTTAATAGTAAGGGCATATCATTGTCTGTTATATAATTTGTTGAAGTTTTAGTAAAATTTGAATATTGATTATGTAAATAAATGTGTTGAAGAAAGTGGTCGTGTAGGTATTGATACATGAGGTTTTAAAACGTTTATCAAGAATTAATGTAATCATTTCATTACCAACACAAATATTATATTTTGTAAAAATACAAGGAATATTTAAATGGTTTTTTGTTTGTAGCATTTTATTTATTTGATATAAATATGATCCTTTCTTTGATTTCCAAAAACGAAAATCATTAACTTTTTCGTAAAGAAAAGATTTTTGTTAAATACGAAGCTGTTGACTCAGTCCATTAAGCCGTTATCACATGGAGATTGGGGAAAATTATATTCAGTAACGCAATATGCTTATTATTTTAACGTGCAGCGTGAATTTTCTATCTTCCCACATATAATAGGGTTTTTATAATAAAAAAAGAAACAAAAACAATTCCAAGTTTATCATCCTATTCGGTTTTGTTTCAATTTTATTTATACAAGTCCAATAATGTCTCTTTACCCTTGATAGGTATCCATAAGATCAATGTAAAAATGTTTGATAACATGCATCACAAATATCATGGATTGATACGCACTCCCATTAAACTTCATGTTGACGATTGCTGTCATTTTTATTTCGATGCGGTTAGCCAGATTGATACATAGAGAGGAATTAAACGGTTCCCACCTCTTTCAGTAATAATAAGTAAATAAAAGTAAGATTCTGTAAAGGGTAATGTACAATATCATCAAAACTAAACAAACATATAAAAGCTTATATCAGACAACTATTAATTAATTTAGTCGTTTTCCGACCACAAAGTAGCACACTTATAACTTGTATAGGAATATCCCCGTTGGTAATTGAGTCATTAGATAGATTTTGGCTAGTTTTCATTGCGTATCAGAGTAACCGTTTGGCAGCAGACTTTATATATGTGATTTTAATCTCTTACTCTGCTGAATTTCATCTGTGTAAACAAAAATTTATCTAAGTATTTCTACAAAAAGGGCTAAAACTACGATCTTTAAGTTATCTGGTAGAACATTGGCATATTAAACCATAATGGGAATTTAAGTTCTTGTCCGATTTCAGGGCCGTAAGGATTAGAGACGGTTTTCAATTTATTTTTTTAACCACCTTGTAAGCTTTGAATTTGGGCAGTTGAATGAAAATTTTAATTTAAATAAATCTTTAATAGAACACAGGTAAGCTAATAATACCTGCAGACGTATCGTAATTGCATATTTTTAACTACTGTGCGAATGTTAGGTCCCAGGGCAGAGCTCGAATGCCGAAGACATTTTGTATATTTCAGACTATTTTTACAAAAGTTTGCATAGGTTCTAACCTTCTAGGGGAGGGTTACAATATAGAGGTTGGGAGTATATGAAGGTTCTCCCGAGACGGAAGTTCCATGGCACAGGAAGCGCCCAAAACATAAATTTCTCTAACATTTTTCAAAGAGGAAATTTAGATACGAAAATCTTTTAGATATCAGGAGCCTTCGTATTCCTAGAAGTTAGAATACTTCACAGGCCACAATCTCTAAAAGACCTAACGTTTCTACCAACGGACAAGAAGCTTAAAGCCGCCGTGACCTTCTAGTGACTGAGAGCGTATCCAATAAGAAGCACTAATATTACATTCTTTATTTTCACACACTTGTATTATGAATGCAGTTGTACGAAAGCAGAAGCTTAACTTACAATAAATTAACAGCTATGCGTAATTTTTTCAATCCATTTAGTTATTTTAGAGTGAGTACCTGTTATGTTTGGAATGAACTTGTAATTAGTGTAACAGTATGAAAGGGACAACAAGGCCAGAGTTAGCAGGGCGTGGCTCATGCTTCAATACTCGTGTAATGGTGTGTGTTGTGTACATTCGTGCATGTGACCTCCCATAACCAAGGTCCACCCTTTCACGTCTATTGTTTATTTGTAGATTTGCATTTACTGCTAGCTAAACCTCTCACTAGCAGACCTTATATATATTATATATATATATATATATATATATATATATAGAAATGTAAATTAATACTTTTAATAATGAAAACAAACAATATCACTGAACAGCAACTCACACGCACCAAAAAAGGCAAGAGACCGGGAAAATCAATATCGGCACTTCCGGCAGCACCACATATGAGTAAATTGGATAAAAAAGCAAAAAATCGGTAGATAAAAACAGCAAAATCGAGATTCCTTCACCAATTCTTCTCCATCGGCAATTACAAGTTTAAAAAAGTACAAATCATGTGCCAGATGTTTAAAAATCAATAACTAATAATAATGTGATAACTATACTTTTCAGGTACTCTACCGTATACCAGTATTTCTGCATTGATTAAGGTTCTTTAAAGGGAAATTTTATCCTTATCTTATCCATTAGACAATAACGATATAAATTACTGAAAAGTTCTACTGAATGAAATTTTAATTATAATCAAAGATTGTCTACATAAAGATAACTTGTAATGCCCCGTACAGAGTGATAACTACGAAGCATAGGCTATTTGGACCCATTGATTAGAAACATTACCGTAATTAAACAGCACTGAAATGCAGTTTTATAATGTTAACAAGCAAATCGGAGACTCATAACTGATATTATCTAATTCATGAACCCAGAGTTGTTTAAACGATTAGAACTTTAGTAGTAATTAACAAACTCAAAGTTTCAGCCTTTCGGCGATTAGATATTAACGGTAATTTCTTGCACCTGGCGCAAGTGTAATATTGGTTTTGGTCAGGAGTACAGTAATTATTGGTAAACCATCAGGAAACAAACTATAACTCTAACGTGTTTTTGATGGAAGTGGTGGGCACTAAAGGGTATCTAATAGACAATGAGATATTTTTCTAGAAACTTATGCTGCTAGAGAGTATTTTTAAATAATTAAAATCAATAACATTCTTTGGACTACTATTTGCTATATTTAAAATCAACGACGAGTCAATCTCAAGTGTGACTAATATAATCACAAATAAAAAATGTTTTCCATTGTAATAACATATTCACATAATAAATCGTACATCTACAGACAAAGAGCTAAGTATTGCCCATGCAAAACAATTTTGCAAATCTCAGATTAAAAGTCTTTTAATATGACTAATGGCGACGATCCTTTAAAAATACCTGTCGACTTATTCTGTTCTATTGTGTCAAGAATATTACAATTGTAATTAATACTTAGAGTGAACAACGTAGGTTACCACTTAATGCGTGGTGACGCTCAGTCAAAGTAAACAACGTAGGTTACCACTTAATGCGTGGTGACGCTCAGTCAAAGTAAACAACGTAGGTTACCACTTAATGCGTGGTGACGCTCAGTCCAAAGTAAACAACGTAGGTTACCACTTAATGCGTGGTGACGCTCAGTCAAAGTAAACAACGTAGGTTACCACTTAATGCGTGGTGACGCTCAGTTCAAATTCCTCGGTGAATAAACACAATCATAGAGTTCATCATTTCCATGTAGAAATGAACTCTCATACAAAATGTAAAACTGAAGATGAAATATTTCCCAAGATATATCTAGCCACATTATGCATTCACATTTTTCATTTGGTTGATTTTGATAGCAGTCTTTAAATAGCAAATTAGGTATCGACACAAAATCACCATAAATGTAATTGTATGTGTCAGACTAGTTAAACTACATGTTTTTAATATGCAAATAATAGAACCTCATGTTACTGTACTCAGTTTTGTTTACAATTTTACTTATCCTGCTATTTTATCGTTATCATCCTGGGTTGCCCATAACTCTGAGCATAAATATTTGCTAAGGGTAAGCTAATTTCGAAGAGTGACGTGCACCATAATCAAACTCAATGTTCCTTAAATCGAAATTAAGCTTCGTGCACACTTTCAAGTGTTTTTATGCCTGTTAGTTTTCGATATATTTGAGATAAGACCTGAAAGACAGATTAGACAGACAGAGAAAATTAAATTTTTCCATTCCTACGAATAATAGGCTTCGCTAACGCTCAGCCAACAAAATATTTAAACTGTTTTAAATATAAGCTTACTTGACACTATAACAATCACTTACGTATACATTATACAGTGTGGCAATATTATATTATGACAGCATGTATAATTGTTGTAAGCAAACCTATTTCAATATACATTACTCTTTAAAATAGTGTACGAGTTCATTACTTTGAATGGAGGAAAAATATTGAGAAAGATAAGTAATCGTGACCACCTACAGTACCTGTGAGTATAAAAAATAACAATAAAGGTTATAATAAACATTAAATGATAAGTTAAATGAAGTACAGTGGAGCTATTGTTTTTACGATGGAAAAAAGAGGACTTAACATGTCAAAACATCCCATACATAAATTATAATCCTGCTATTAATTATGCTTCATCAACCGATCCCGTAATTATTCGTTCAATATCCGTGAGATTAATTTTGATCATTTCATTTCCGACTGCTTTATTATTAATTCATATGTTTTGTCAACGGCGGTGATTTCAAGACATATTCACTAGGGCCTAGAATACAGTAATCATAATAGTACTAATCTAACTGTTTATAGCACATAACAGCATATTTTTACAGATATGTTTCGTGTAGTAAAAAATATCTTAATAAATTTGTTTTTGTAGGTCTAATGTACTGTAACCAATAAATTTTAAAATTTATAGCTTGCAATCCGTTTAAATTTTCACCTATGGAATTTATTAAGCCTCCAAATACCTCTGCCACATTAGACTCTTAATTTATCAACTTTTTATGTTATAGCTAAAGCTATTACAAGCTTTAAGATTAAGTTAAATTGTTTCAATAAAGACCTTTGTTAGGTTGTAATGTGGTTGTTGCTGCATTTATCTTAATCTGTCTCTTTCTGGATGGCCTCAATTTTGAACCTGTTTATTAGTAGTTGATATTGGCTTTCGAGCTTTCGTAACGAACACGCAAAGCATGTCTGGACATAATTGGTTTGGATGATCCAATTAAAAAATCATGAATGTTTTTAAATATTAAAGGCAACTACCTTGAACCATATTACATTGGCTGATACGGGCATATCTGAGGAATCGTAGGTATTGGCAAAATTTTGTTTTCAAGAGATTCTAATCTGTGATAACGTCAACACTCTTCCGGAAATTTTGTTGTGCTAACAATTACAATATACGAATAATTTCTTTAAAAGTACCAAAATATGAACTTCAACTAACAATGGTAAACAGTTTTATTATAAGTTTTAAAGTTTCCATATAATAAAAGAAAGTTGGATGACCTATTTTTTGTACCGTTATCTACAAAGAACCTGTCTCGGAGTGTGAAATGGGTAAACGACGTTCAATAAAATTCCATTTTCTTGACAGAATTAAACATGTTTTTATGTATTTTTCGACACTATTTTACAACTATCTTTTTAAATTGGGGACAAATTAGCACTCTATTGCTTAAGATATCCTTACAAGCTTATCGATTTAACACGAAATCTTCAACAACAACTTAATATAATAGTTTGAATGACAAAGAAATTTCTGTATATATAGGCAGTTCTGTAAAGTCAACATGTAAATGTGTGTAATTACTATTAATGATACTATTAAAACACTGTATTAACAAAACGTTTTGAATAATGAAGCAGCCACATATGATGGTGCTGGAAATTAATCCAACGGACATTGAACGATTAATGTCAGTCATTTGAAGAATAATTAAAAGGAAGATTTTTAATTTATATTGGATCTTTAGACATGTTGAAATCCTCCATTTCTGCCATGACATTCTATGCCAATTATACTACACATAGTCTACTATCTGATGGTACCAATGTACTAATGGTAGATTTAAGTTGTCTTAAACTAAAAAATCGAGTCGGTGAAGTAGTATGGTTTAGATCCTCAAATAAAGAGGTTTATATTATTTAGAGGTTTTAGATCCTCAAAATACATTACTAATTTTTTTTGTGATACTAAATTGATACATTTTTCTATATTAAATAGTTAACAATCTATTATTTTTTGTGTTTTATTACTCCATGTTATTTCATACCGCCATCCATGTAAGTCTACGAATATAATAGAAAGCAGCGTGTATTTTAATAGAACCAGCCATACTTACGTTAATAGACGTCGGGTAAAATCCGCGGACATCTTTCCAGTCCACATTAAATGGATCACCTAGGGGGAAATGGAAATGGAAATCAGCACAAAAACTACACATCCGTTCACATGCAGTTTTCAATTAGCACGTTCAGAGAGGTTCACAGACGTTCTAAGAGACGTTGAAAATTCCGTTATGTAAAGGTCTTTAAGGCAGTTATTAAGAAAGGACATGTGATTTTGGTCTTTTAATTTGAATAGCAAAGTTGTTTAAACGGAATATTGTACGAACTTTTAGATTTTATCGGATGAAGAGGTACAGATTACATAATGTTATCAGGAATACGGAAAGAAGTTATACAAATACAGCAAACGAAAACTTCTATAAAACAGTATACAAGTCTGCTCAGCTGAAAAAAGTAGAACAGACGTATGCTCACGTTCAGCTAACTTTAGGGCTTATTTTTAATAATCAATTAGAAACGTTTAAGACTAAGGTGGAGTTGTTATAAAAAGAAACACCACAATGTAAAATGATGAAATTAACATAGGTTAATTTTTTAAAACATCAAACTTACCAGAAACGCTTGCAGTTCGTAGGATTATCTGAAATTAAAAATAACATTAGTAATTGAATTTCAATTAATAATTCTTTTCTGCTTTTACTTCTGATTTGGTTCAGCAAGTCATGTTTTAATATACTGGGTATTGATACTCTATGTAACAATGCTCTACAAGTTAAAGGTTATTAATAGAAAAAGTTCAACAGATGTTTATAAGTCACATAGCACGTTGAAAGAAATTCTATCCTGGCTCCATTAATTATTTTTCCTTTGTAGAACGAGTTTTAGAATTATATTGGCTCTGTTCCCTTTGTCCAGAAAAGGAACCTGCGAATCTGGTGAAATCTAAATAGTGGATAGCAGTCATAGATTCAATTCATATGTGTTAAAACGAGACTTATTGTCACTGCAAAATTTGAGGCAGTTTAAATAAGAAACCTCTTATAAAGACGAAACGTTTTTTAAGTTCAAATTAAACGTGTAAAGTTGGCACACGTGACATAATTATTAGTCTATTATTTAGAAAGACAATTAAGTGTAAATTGTCTCTATTGTATTTTTAATCTGATACTGAAAGTTGGCCATCAATACTAAGATAATTAGCCTACTCTTTAAGTTATGTTAGTTTACGAGTAGAACGATTTTTACATCCATTTTCGAACAAATTTAATGATACTATTTTAAATTGCGGTTAAAAAAGTATTTTAATTTTTGTTCTCTATTTAATAAGTAATTATCAGTTACCATTTTCAATTGAACATTATCTCTTATTCCCCTTGAAATATTTTACACTGAATATATAATTCATAGAATACATTTAAAATCCCCCCCCCCCCCCACCCCCCCCCCCCCCCACCCCCCCCCCCCCCCACCCCCCCCCCCCCCCACCCCCCCCCCCCCCCACCCCCCCCCCCCCCCACCCCAGGGTTGACTTTTTACTAGGATTAAATAAAGCCGTTTATCTTATTTAGATTAAAAACAAATGACCCTCATAACATAATAATTAAATATGAATATTTCCGTTCAGTATTGAACTAAAATATAACTTTGGTTGTGGTTGAATATCATACCATAAACATCGAAGCCGTCATGTTTTTTTGGATTGGCTCCCAAGTTTACTGGTTCAGTTTGTTTTCAGAACAGTTAGAGTTGAAAGAGGAAGCCGGGTTTGTTTTACAGCCTCCTCTTCAAGTGTTTGTTTTTGTTTGGTATAAATAGACTGCGACGTGTGAGAGTCGGTGAGGCTCTGAGCATTTCTCACAATACCTTGACCCAGTGCTCTGTTTTATTTCACTTTCGTGGATGGTAATATATTTCAAAAATACGGTTAATTAATTTATTTTCTCACTATGTGGCGTTTGTATGATACGCGTTCCACCCAGTACTTTGATTTTTGGAGTAACTATTTGAAAGAAAACTATTTATAGAAAGAGTTTATTAGGAAGATATTATTATTATACGTATCATGATTCATATTTAATATTTTAGATATTAATTCAGTTACTGAGAGATATTTACTACTCTCACCTTCAGTTAAATTGATACATTGTACACAGTTAGTTGTACTTACATTATTTTAACAGAAAATACCCAAATAATGTCTTATTGTGTTTGGCGGAAATGACATTTATATTTGGGATATTCTATTATTTCAGTTTAAAAAGTTGAAAAGTATATAAATCAAATAATAATAATATTAAAATCACGGTATTACTTTTGGTTTCACAATGCTAATTTAGGGGGTTTTCTATAGAAGAAAAAAAAACACTTTCTACCATAATATATGTGTTTAGATGGCGGATTAATATCAACTTATTAGAGTTTTAGTATATGCATATTGTTGGTTATTTTGAGATTAACGTTTACTTTGGTAAGCGTTTTCTAAACCGTTACAACTTTTCGAACGCTAAGTCTCCCTACTGCACTAGGCTCGTAATATCTTAGGATAGAATTTGAATTCTGTCGATCATTGTTACAAACATAATTGTAAGAAAAGATACAATATTTGTAATGCACGTTTTAAGCCTCATTATAGAGTATCAAGTTAACGTGAGTAAAATCTTGGCTTAACAAGATTGGGTAAGATTTGAAAATTTGAAATCAGTCGTCTCAAATTATCTTTTGTAGTAACTTAATGGTAACAATTCTGTGTCTGCTAAAACGATAATTGGCGTATGTTGGTTTCACGGATCTCAACATTTTTGAGAGAGAGAGAGTGAGTGAGAGAGAGAGAGAGAATGTCTTTATTTTTCCTGTGTGGATTTAGACCAAAGTTCAACTCCACTATCTCCAAAGCATACTTATAGGTTTAAACTTCTACTTAGTGATTAACGCAAGACCCTTAAGTTTTTAATATTGTCATTATTGTCTATTTCTTATTGCTGCAAATCAAAACATTGATTTTCTTACAGCAAGTTTAATATCTGAATTTAGTTACTACTTCTTACATTTTATTTGCTATTTACTACAACATTAATCTAAGAAAAGAACAATTCTTTACATATATCGCTCGAATAGATTTCTTTTATAACTCTTGAGAAATCATAATTCAGTTTCACAGTCCCTCAAAGCACTCTGCAATGAATTTAATAGCCTAACAGATGAGAGAAGGATTTAGGACTGAGTCTTCTAGAATTATCGGACGTCGATCAGGTGTAATTAGTTTGGTATACATTTGAAAAATTATTTCGTCAACTCGGTAAAGTAAAGGATTTATCATTAAGTTTCTCGCAAATTGTCATACTAATGTCCAAGTATAGAACATTATCACAAAAATCACAAAATTTTCTACGGCTTTGTTCTGCTCATCATACAATTACCAATGCCATACATGCAAGCGTCCTTTTCATCAATCATTTCCTCTTGTTATTACATCCATTTCCCTGTGACGTCTCTGTTATTGTTTGTTTCCGTTGTTTAATTACAGCCATCGAACATTATGACGACAAATACCCATACCTACGAGATCTGGAAAGAAACAATATTTGGTAATACGTATGCATGCCTTATGTTTAAGTTAGGCCTGGTAAACGTTAAACCTTGACATTGAACAGCTTGAAAAGATATAAAAGTACTTAATTTCAAATATTTTTCAAAGTATTCTTCTTTATTTCTGGCAAGTAATTTATGTTAGTAATTTAATATTAATAGCAAAGAACATTAATAAATATCATAACTAGTATGAACTATGGAGATCTATTCAAACAAAAAAAATCATAATGACGTTTCTACACAGTAATTCATAATACAAATGGACACATTTTTAAGAAAATAATTTCGGAAAAAACATGTTATTCTAGATATTTAGATGGCAATTACTTGAATGATTTCAGATAAAACCTCACATTCAGAATGCCAATGTGAAGGATAGTAATCTCGTCATGAATGACTGCGAGAATGTCGCTGCCAGAGAATACTGCATTATTAGGAGTCGGTGGTCCATGAGTGGCCATGGTCGGCTGCTCTGATATCGTCACTGAGTTCTGACCTAGCAAGTGACAATGGTCTGGATGTCATGTCACTTCAACTATTGACACTGATTGGTAATACCATTGGTGTTACATCATTGATTGGTTTCATTGTCTGGAAACGCAACTACCATAGACTTATGTCTATTAACTATCTTATCCCGAGAAAATATAATTAAATGGCTTCTCAAATTGGAATAGAATATTTGCCCGAGACGATATGAAACAGTTTTCTGAATTTTATATCTAAGACCAAGAGAATATTAATTATATACCTTAAAAACATAATAATGGTGCAGTTAGTGTAAGGGAAACTTGTATCTCATAATCAGTAAGAGCAGAATTTATCCGTATCAGTGTATTAACTTAGTAAAGGATCGAACTTTAATTTTCATTTTATTTTTATGTTAGTGAAGTCTATTGTCGTACTCAGGGCGATAGCTGGCGATGTATAAAAAAATACTGACAAGACACTCTTCACGTAGCTTAATTTATATAAATGAAGGCAAGGTCGAGTTAGAGGATGGTGTTTCACTGTACTTGGATGACTGTTAGTGAACACTTTTACATTATTAATATAGATAACCATCATGTGAACATTTAAATGGGAAAACAGACTTTTCAAAAAACTTGAGTATATGCATATATAATTTTATTACATAACATAATAATACATATAATTAGGTTATTTTGATGGATGGGTTGGTAGAGCCTTCGTCAAGTTCTGATAGGACTTCCAAAACTCCTCTGTATCGGTTAATTTATATACAAATAAGAGGGGGTTCGATAAGTGAAAGTTACACTTTGGAATTAATTTTGTTTATTTATACGGCTTATACATTATTTCAGGTAATTTTAGATATACCTTGATACTTTTGGGTCACTGTAATACATCTTAGGTTATAAAAACATATGAAATATAAATAAACATTCAACGTGGAGAAGACATTACCAAGGGACAGGATCAATTAAATATAAGTTAAAACAACAATTCCAGGGAGTTTGTGGCCTGAACGCTGAGACCTTTCGAGGAACATCATTACAGAGAATTATTCTAAAGGTAACTGCGATTGTAATTGCATTCTAAATTTTAAATATCCAACAATTTTATGAAATGCCCACTTTGGATTATAGTTTTTAATACAGTGTTATCTATAAAATACTAAATATAGATAAATTAATGAAATACAACGAAAAATATGTCGACTTTGTGCGTTTTTAAGTACAAAACAAGTTCCTTGTAAATATAACCAAGACGCCTACAACTGTAAGAGTGTAAACAGAACGATAATTGTCAAATAAACACCCACTTCCCACAGTTTGTTGTTCTTACACAGTAACAACTCTTAACATCTGCTTTACTTGACCAAATTCCCTGCAGTTATTTATAGTTTTGAGTACTTAAATATAATAATATTTTAGGGCTATGATGTAATATAACGTGATATGAATATATTGATACATAAGTTCCCTTGATTTGACAAAACAAATAAATAAAATTAAAGCAAAATCAGTAACAACATTCTAAAAACAACATAACTAACCACTGGTGTACATTTATTTGCCTTATTATTCCTTATCACACTTAAAGTTAAAGAAATCACTACCTGTTGTTTACACTGGTGCTTTTATTAAGCTACTAGCTAATGTTTCAACAAAAATTACAATGAATCTTTTATTGGTTGGTAAAATTTAGGATTACGTACAACAAAAACTAAATATTCTTTAAATCCATCAACTACTCCACATGGATCTAAGTGTATTTTTGTTGAACAAATTAGCAACGTCGAGCGTAGCTGCTCTTTGGATTAGCCATTGCTGAGCGATTATATTCTTGCAAGCAGCCCATCGGTCAAGTCACTGGTGGTGGTTTCTAAGTTACCTTGAAGCCGCTGATCTCAGGTTTAGTATTGGAGAGAACTTCTTGACCCTCTCGTCTGGTAAAATGAGACGTACATTAACTTTAACTTTTAAATCTATGCTACAATAATAATCTTGTTGATGATCCTAAAGCTATTCAATAAAATTCGAACCGTAAGAAACTAAACGTACATGTATAATGTGTATATTATTTAACCCTTAAAATTCTAATCATATCCCTATTAATTATCTTATGATTTCCTTAATTTAGACGAGAGAATAATGAAAGCTACACGTGATTATGGGGTTAATGGGGTCTCATGTGATAAATAGAAATTGTTTCGTATGCAGTCATAAAAACTAAGGAATTCTTCTGAATTAGTGGTAATTTAGGAAGCCGTACAAACAGACCACTGTTCGGACCACTGACTCAGAATATGGTGCATATCTCTGGCTCTGACAGTTCGGCGGTTTGCCATGTGTATGTTAGCGGATCATTCGTTTGAAATTGAAAGAACATTTATTTTCACTAAAGCATTTATCCAGTAAAAGAAAAACGCAATAATAACTGAAATGTGACCAAACTTAATGATAAACTCATATTTATTTGGTGTACCGATATTTTCGTATAGGTTTAATATTTTATAATTGAGAGAATACGTGTAATAAAATAGATGACATATGATTATTTTATGAACATATAAATATATATATATATATATATATATATATATATATATATATATATATATATATATACAATGTGTGTGAAATATTCGCTGAACTCAAACCAATAAAAGGATGTTTGCTATTTCTAAAATATAAATGTTTATATAAATGTATGTAGAATTATACACAAAAATCATAACTGAAATAGGAACAAACGTAATGATAAACTAGCTCATATTTATTTGGTGTATTGATATTTTAATATGTGTTTAATACTTTATAATATTGAGAACATATGTGTAATAAAATAGATAACATATGATTCTTTTATGATTATATTGAAAATGTATAGGAATGATATATAAAATATTCGGTGAACACAAACTAAAATAATCTGGTTTGCTATTTATAAAATATATATTTTTAATGTATTTGAAAATATTCAAATACTTTCAAATTATAATACTTTTTTCTCATTTTTGTAACCAAATAAAACTACTGTTCTACAAAAAATCATTTGAAATGTTTAAATAAACCTTATACATAGAATAAAATGTCATATATGTTAAATACTGTTTTCAAATTTTGTTTTTAATTTCCGAATTTCGATTTTCCATTGTTCACTATATTTAAATCCTCCATGGTTAGTTTTGTTGTAAAATCTAAAAAAATTGGTTGACCTATTACCTCTGGTTAGAAACTTACCATGTTTTTATTTTTTAATGACAGATTCAGGACTACCCACTTATCTGCTGTTAAATTCGTAGATGATCAACTCAGGTGTTTTCAAACATGAGTACACGAATAAATAAAAGATTCCATAGTATTGATAGTTCCAATAGAGTTGGAAGTTCAACTTTTTTAATGTCTTTTTCGAACTATAAAACACTCATTAGTGTAAAATAAATTGTTTGTATGTATTAATTTATATTGGAAATATAATATTATTATTGCTTTCTTTAAAGTCTTTTATGATTGAAGGATAGTAAAGAAAACAGATTTTTTTTGTATTACTGAACGCAGAAAAGTTTCCGCAAAAATCCTGTTTGCTTCACAATATTATTATATCTCACTTGAGATATATTTTCTAAAACATTACATAGTAAGGCTTGACATCAGCTCCATATCTTAAATATAGACGTACATACATTTTTGACCGTACTAAACATACATTTACTTGTTTGCCATGTTATTCTGATCTAAATATATTCCACTTTAGTTTTTAAACCACAAGCTTGGACTAATTGAAATTGTTCGCTTAAATTCGTTTTACACAATCTTTTCGTCGTCACATACAATCTTCAATCATACTGAATCTTATGTTTACTAATGATTTATCCACTTTAGTATTGAATATTTATATAAATATTTCCTATTAAATGTGGTAAAAATTAACATACAAAGAGATGTGGACGTAGTGAACTCAACAAGAATTTACAGCCACTGTAAGTAGTAGTAGCGAACTGATGCTGGGATGAACGTAACTACATTTTATGAGACATAACAATGATGGAAATGACAAGGAGGTAATAAAGGGGCTATTTCATTTATAATTAAATATGAATTGTTTTACAACTACTTGCAGTCTCTGGCATTTGAATAATATATACTACTTCAAGAAACAAAGAATTTTACTAGCGAATCTTAGAACATAATATATATAAGATTTACTAATTGTAACCTTTTTACTTAAATATAGACAGTATCTAATAATATTTGGATGTCTAGTTCCATTACCAATCATATAACTTTATTACTGATAAAATTACAACTTTAATACTGAAAGAAATAGTTGATTTCGTTTAGGAATATTTTAAACTTACATTTTATAATATGTTTTGTAAATTTTTTTTTAACTAATAACGATAAAGATTATACATCATTGTAAAATATGCTTGGTGTTTCCATGTATTACGCTTTTGATTGAAATAATATACTCTATAAGTAAATACATAATTATGGCCCATCCAAAGGGTTAAATAGTGCACACTGATATTTAAGAACTGTCAGGTCTATTTGACATGATAAACAACAGATGGCAAAGGTGTGTGACCTCAAATTTAACAGAAAATATACAAGTACCATATACGAAATGAAATAAATCTAATTTGACTTTACGTAATGAGTAGTTTAAACTATAAATATATGAAATCTATTACATATTTTGGTTTCAGGACTTTTTTATAGGTCACAAGCACTGGGCACAGTAAAAAGTCGTCGTAGTTTAACTGAAAAAAAGCATTTAGATCCAACCTGGCTATCACTTTTTATTCCAGAATTTTTTGTAAAGTTTTTTAAAAAAAAAATAATAGAGAAACCCAAAAATTAATTAGATAGGCTTTATCATTTAAAGTTTTTTAATGATCAGTGAAGCAGTTCTATTGTTTGAGATGACTAATTTGGTAATTTGGAGTAAAATAAATCCTTAAACCACCTAGGAAGTGACTGGGAGTGATATCCTTTACATACAATAGACTATTGCACAGTGCTTGTAATGTAAATATTTGGATCTTAAAAATCATAAAGCAAGAATACTACTGTTCGCATTAAGTAAACAATTAAAAAAACACCCTTATGCAAATTTGGGGTTTTGGGCAGTACTTGGTTAAAAACTTTCATAAGATTTTAGTATTTAATTTAATAATTATTGTCAGTTTATATTGTTTCTGAGAACTTTTTCTATTCTGGCTTTAAACCATGTAACATATCTTAAACGTAGAATTATTTACTCTATATAACCTTGGAAGTGCATATCGTATTTTTTGCATTCTACACATAGAACACAAATTTAAATTTTAAGATTCAATCTATTTATTGTAAACGTTTGTTTTTATCAGAAAAACATAACCTTACCTTGTTACACGTTATAAAAACTTTATCCATATCATATATTTAATAAAGACATTTTTTGTTTTGTTTTTAAGATTAAGACCTATTTAATTTATGTAGCCAAAATATTTTATAGCATGACAAAGGATATTTGTAAAATATTTTATTAACTAAGGTACTTAAATAGCTTTTGTATGAAAATCTGGATTAGTAAAATATGGTATATGACTTAAAACGCTGATAAAATTAAACGTATGTAATTAATTTTAGTTTAGCGTTTTTTTTCTTTAGCAAGGAGCATAGAAATTTATATGTCTTTACTATTTTGTTATGTTATTTAGAAAGTTTAAGGGATTTCTTATCTAATATTTATTCCTGCATTTGCATTAGTCATTATATGACCAACTAAGCCTGAGGAAACGTATTTTTTTCAATAGAGTTTGAGGGGAGGATTGAACTTTATATATATATATATATATATATATATATTAAAAATATATATATATATATATATATATTATATATATATATATACATTTTAAAGGCAACCCAACAATTGAACGCACGATAATTGCAATTCGTGGCTATCAGCCTATGGGGGTTTCCTCACGTGGTATTTTCAGTCTCTTTTCTGATAAATGTTTGGCATTGTCTGAGTGTTGATAGAAATTATTTTACTTTACAAGAGAATCGAAATAGGCTTATTAAAATTATTAGCGGGCATTGTCTTTTCTTCCTTTTATTGAACGTTTGATACGTAAAAAAAGAATAACTCTCTATTAGAAATCCATTGAGTTATGAAGAAACGTTTTCCATTTGTTAAAACGTTTATTTATGAAAAAAAGCAATAAATAAATAACCCAAACTGCTCAATTGAGAATTTGCCGTAGTTAATTTGATTTTTGTGGTTTAGTGTTTGAAATACATAAGCTCAAACTAGTAACTGAAATCTTAGGATTAGAAATTAAAACACTTTTTCTAAATTTTTGGGGAAATTAATTATGATAATTAATCTTATTACGACAAAATTAAGGAGAATTTATGCTGTAATCTGCTTCTTACGTAATTATAAGGAAGGGAGCGTTTAAAAAAATTTAAATTATCCTACCAGAAATATATTTTTAAGTCACGCAATACTGAAATCATTTTGTACTCCTAAATTCTTTAATACACGTGTAATTTTATCTATATCATTAAGAGAAAATTTCAGTCAAACTTATAAATTACGCAATTTACTTTTCCAAGTAAGTTAAATGAAGTTGAAATAAAACCTTCATCATAAATAACAATACAAAATCCTTTACAAAGGTTTCATACAAGATAGAGAATATTGTCTATACCAATACACACACTTAAAATATACACCAAACATAAAAGGTAATAATAGGTAGGTCTATATTTATAACAAGAATAATAGTACATAGTATAGAGTTATCATAAAAGAACAGTGTGGTTTCGAACGTGGTTTAAAGAAAAACCCGAATTTACTTATTGTTAATGTTGTTTATTCATCTAATATAAATATATAAAAAGTGATTTTTACGTAACCAATCAATTTCAATATGTGCGTCGAAGTCGCGTGAAAAATATCCAAACGGTACTCAACTTTTCTCCAAACATTTGTTAACATTTCTATGGTTATGGTTGTCATTTCCTCATTAATCCTCGGTGTGAACGACTTAAGTTCAGATCGTGAATTATTTGTGAATAAACAACGCTTTTGATGTATCTCACAAGAAAAATCACAAGGTGTCAGGACTGGGTTCCTTGGAGGCCACAGCATAGGCCCTTGTGGCCTATCCATCGATCTCCGATTTCCGTTCAAAACGTCCGTGACCAATGCATTGAAGTTTGGAGGAGCACTATCTTGTTAAAAAATGAAGTTCATAAATGTTATTGAGTTAGTAAAATAGGCTAAGAGAAGCATTACATTTTTATCATGTCAAGGTACACAACTCCATTAATTGTTCTTTCAGCAAAGAAGATAGTTCCTATTACGCGATTTTTCATCACACTACACCTAACATTAACTTCAGGCGGATCAGGTTGTTTCCCAACAATTACGAGTGGGTTTTCAGAGCTCCATATTTATGTATTTGTAAAAGCACACCCAATCACCTGGAAATGAAGATTCGTCTGTAAAAAACTATATCATCTAAAAATGAATCTTTTTCACTTATTCTATCCAACATTATAACAGCGAAATATTAGCGATTTACAAAATTATCGGGATTAAAATTTCTAGTATCTGGCTTTTATAAAGCGCTTTTAATTTTAGTTTGTATTGTAAAACTTTACGAACTGTTGCTTTTTAATACCTAATTCAACGCTTCGACGAGGGACGGACTTCCAAGGACTGCCATTTAATTAGTTCAAACCGCTTCGTCTGGTACACTGATCCCGTTTCTTCGAATTGTTTAATTTTTTATGCATTGCTATGTAATTTTTTGTGCAGTATATTTTCTAAATTCACGTCAGATTGTTCGTTGAACTAAAATTATGAATTTCAATGCAGCCAACAATAATACACACTTTACTTTATCTTTATCATGCATATCTTTCCCGATAATATAATGTACTTTTTTCTATGTTAAAAATGCGTTTCATATAAGTGATTGAATAATAAAAGCCTACACAATAAAAATCCCAATAAAATAGTATATATGTTAAGATATTTAGGGTACATGTGTTAATATTTCACATTGAATCTCATGTGCGTGGGCTTGTTTGCTCTAACGGGTAAATGAATTTATTTACAAATTTATTTATTATGATATTTTCTTGTTGTCTTTATGGTTACATATAAGATCAATCTACACCCCCTAATTCAGTGTTCCTTGTTCATAAATTAAGCTTAACGCACAATTCTATATGTCAATTTGTTTCAGAGATATGTGCGGACTGATATACAAAGAGACAAAAATAATTTTTTTCTATCAACCTCGTGAGTGAAAGGCTTCGCTAAAGCTCAGTAAATCAATAGCATATACCAAGGTGAAAGAAATAAACGTGAGGTTTTTACGAACACGGATTATAATACATGAAATCGACAGGAAATGAATATAAAAGATCCATGTCCATCTGGGTGGTATCATCTGTAGAGATTTGCTAATTGGAAACAATATCACCTGATTCCCTGTTGGAAATCGTTAATGAACAAAGTTGTAAGCTTGTCGACAAGGTTGGAAGCTAAGCGAAGTCCACAAGCTACTTCACGGAACTTTCTTCAATACTCATTCACAGTTTGCACAGAAGTATTTATGTAATTGAATTTTCCATTTGAAGTTAGGTACATCGTTTTAAGACCTTAAAGTAGTCAGATTTAAAAGTAAGTGGATATAAAGTAAAGTATGATAAAGTAAAGGGTTCTCAACAAAGGAAAAATTTTGTAAATTCTCATAACTATTTTAGGAATTTTTAAATTTTAATTTTTTTAAATATACAAAACTCTTTACATAAAAACATGATGATTAGTCGTTTCTGAATTGAAATCATAAAACTTCTAACTTTTACTATAACACGTGTCGCTATTATCGACTTGACATTTTTATGCAGCCTCGGCAAAGCTTGTTACACTACTCGTCTTGTGGCTTAATCCTCCCTTGTATACATATACCAATATATTGTATACGATGATCTTGTTTGTAAGAAAATTTAATTCTGAATTAAATAGAGAGGTATATAATTATTGTTTAGTGAAACAAAAAAATCAGTAACACTACGTTTCTTC
This sequence comes from Homalodisca vitripennis, assembly GCF_021130785.1. Taxonomy (NCBI): domain Eukaryota; kingdom Metazoa; phylum Arthropoda; class Insecta; order Hemiptera; family Cicadellidae; genus Homalodisca; species Homalodisca vitripennis. Next base: position 108,198,424 of record NC_060213.1, read on the forward strand.
ACCTGAAGAAGAGATCAGATTGCAGATCTTGAAACGTATTGTTACTGATTTTTGTTTCACTGAACGATGACAAATTTCCGGAAAAAATCCTCTTTCCTACAATCCTCCATCTTCAAACCAAAATAAACTCCAAACAAAGAATTATTGTTTGATGCTATCTTAATTTATCGGCATTCCACGTCAAACATTTTGTGATAACATTTAATATCATAACGAGGAAAATTCGTTTCGTTCGTAAATATTTCCATATAGTAATTCAATCGTACAGTCAATGAGATTTAAATGACGGATATATAATTAGCCTTTTTTTGCTCTATGAAAATAAATACCAACACCAGAAAATATAAGTTTTTTGAGAAGTTGTGATAATATTTACAAGCCTAAGGAGGTGATAAACCTATACGTGTGTTATAAAATTACTATAAAATTAGTTGTATCTTTACTTAGTGGTACTACCTAGATGTGGAGGATTGTTAATGAAACAATCCAAGTAGTATGCTGATAAAAGTAATTTTATACTCATAATTTACTTTCCCGTTTTATAAAAACAAAGTTTTAATATTGAAAGTAGTTATGCTAACATATTTTGTCTTGCAGGCCCATTTATTTAGAAATACAATAATCACTACTTTATAATATTTTTCGAATAGGATATACTAGTAGGATTATTAAATGCGAAACGTGAATATCATCCTATTGTTAACATTCCAGCACGACAATCGGCTAATCATATTCGTTTGCTAGAGAGAGATAGACATTTTAGTTAAATTTGAGGATAACATAGACCATTCAAATTATTACTAAAATATTTATCTTCTGTACTTCTACCTTTGAAACCTTTTTCATAGATAAATATGGTTTTTGATATATTTTAATGTTAATATGTATTCGTCATTAAATAGCATTTGGAATCACCATTTGTTAATATTTAGTGTGCATACATTTGATTGTATTTGGTCTATTTATTGATGTGCTATATCATTATTGTTGTGTTATTTTACAACGTTACTTCCACATATATAATTAAGCTGTACTTGAAAGTCTTTCCATCATCCCTTTGATGACAATACTCTTTTTTTAAGAACTAATGCTTAGAATAGGAAGTAATCATTTATTTAACCTATTCTGCAGATAGTTAAATTGTAAATTGACGGCAATTACCTGTCCTGGAGAATGCAAATTTCCCCTCTGAGGTAAGGATACTTCATGCAGTTGATTGAGCAAAGAACTCTTCTGAATGTAAAATTTTACAGTTGCTCATCACCATTTGCTGAACAACCAATTTGTAACATCAAAGATTACGCCACAAAGGAATAAAGGAAACGGAGAGTTTAAGAAGTATCTCAAACTCTTTTTTTTATGAGAGTAATTTACTCCTAAAGATTTTACTGTCTCTTTACCCAAAGATAGCATTCGGGAAGTGAAAAAAATGTTCCTGTTACTAATTGTACTTCTAACATTATAAGTTTGTTTTCGTTTTATCTATAACTTGCAACCTAAAGTTGTAAGTTTGCAAAGAGTACGGTAACGAAAAAAACAACACCTTCATTGTGAGTATTTAATATATAATATTTAGATGGATGACCTTACCCTGACAGTAAAATCTTTGTGATATTTGGCAAACTTGTATAATAGAGACGTTTAATTTCGTGTAAAAATGAATTATAACATTAGTTACATTTTGTAAGTATTTGCTGTTACGCAATATAAAGTCTAAAATCGTTAGATCTGTCCCAGCGATGAACTAATATGATAGGTTTCCCTTAGGAGCACTGTAAAGTTTCATGAGCCATACAACTTTTAACGCCTTTTTAGCCACCAATCCCTATCAAAGTTACCAAATGTTATGTATAATAAGTACGCTACATATATACATAAGTATAAGTATATCTGTACATATACATTAATTAGATTTGTTTAAATAAAAATAGCCGAATTTAATTTAAATAAACATTGAATCGAAAAAGTACTTGCTCCACCAGGACTCGAATCCGGATCTCTCACTTACCGGGTGAATGTACTAAAAGTAGACCACAGAGCCCTTACATTTTAAGATTCAATTATATTGTATTTGGCCGTATCTGTCACATATATGTTTCAATAATCAAACTAATATATGATCGGAAGACCAAATACCTGTTAAAAGACTTTTAATTACATTAATTCAATTTGTATAAATGGAAATAGCAGAATTTAATTTCAATAAACATTGAAAAATTACTTGCTCCACCGGGACTCGAACCAGACAAGAAATAATTTCCACCGAGTTACAGTATTTTCCAACTAAAATTATACTTCTCTCCTTTACTCTACTTAAAACTTTAAGATGCATTTTTCATAGTACAGTAAATATTTAAACTTCTGTGAAATGCGTCCTACAGTTATACTACTGCGCCACCAACAACACCAAACTCTTGGCATCCCGCAGGGACTGTGTTTCGGACTTGTTTATAACCACGCTCACCCTCACCAATGATTTTCCTCCGGGGACTTTAAGCACTTTATTCAGGTCCAAGTGTAAATAAATAATAATGATATTTCCTCTGCTTCTGGGAGCAAATTATGGTAATTTTTTACTTGCAAAAACATTGCTCTGTCCCTTTATCCAGATTTAAATGACAGGATGGCAGGAGTCATTGGAGAAATCGGCAAACGTCAAAGAAGACACGAATCATAAATACTCGTTACTTTTTTAATTTTAGGCCATAAATATAAATATTAAACGTCCTGCAATAATACATTTTTAATCAATCAATTATATGTGATAGTCAATTATGAGAATCTGTGGTGAAATTAGGTAGAGTTAATTAAACATTTGTGAAACATTATCTATAACTCATTATTACAATGGCATGTAATCTCAAATAAAACTATATTTGCTAAACAGAGTGTTTAAACTTTCATATTTTACTGTTTATTATTATTTTTAAATGAAATTAAGCATATTTATACTACTTGTACTAAATGCAGTAAATTTTAATAATTCTTATCGCTGCTACTGATTCTCTGTTTCTAGGTTTTAAAAGTACATAATAGTAATAAAAATTTTAATGTGAACTCTTAGATGGGTAAAATAATAAATGTTGGACGTATTAACAACGTATTACGATTAAATTTAATATTGGATCACGATCTCTGTGTAAAAATTGTAGTTAATTCTGTGATTCCCAATATTTTATTTGCAGTATAGTTATACTCCTATCTTCTCACACTAAATAAATTTTTGGTTTATTTTTACATATTTTGATCTGTGCTTGCATCTTACGTTTTAAGTTGATATACCTGTACAAGAGAACAGATGAAAAACCTGGAGTTTAGTTTTGCATTTTGAAAAAAATAACGATTGCACAATTAAAAATATCGCTTCTTATGTATTTTGCGGTTACGTTAGGTTTACTTCTAGTATTTTAGATATTAAATATATAATCATAAAACGAATTAACTGTAAGCTGTACAAAGTTTGCTCGTAATTTTCGACCCACCATTCCACTACAGGAATATTCTTGAGTTATTTTCTTCCTTTTAACGTATGGCATAAAAACGATTATATAATCTCTTAATTTATAATTATTTTTTCATTATGTTACAGTAATGCAATTTGAAACTTATATCACCAATAATAATTAATTTCCCTATAATAATTAATACGTTTATTTAAATTAAAAACCTTTGAAGTGAAAATATAATTTGTTCCATACTTGTTACCTATTAAACATGCTGAAACATTACGCTCACTCCATAACTCCGTAAACCTACCTGTTTTCTATTAATAATTACAATAAATGTGATAGTTTTTAGATTTAAAAATCTATGTACCAGCTACATATCAGACTCACAGCCCTTGGCACATTGCCAGATTGTCAGAAGCAGAGATATGCACCATATTCGGAGCCCGTGGTCTGAGCCGCGGTCTGATTATACCTGACTTCAAACATTACCACTACAGTCCAGAATTAATTTTTCCTGTTACCTGCAAACATAAGCATAATTTATATTACTACAGAGGAGGTATCTATCGAGTGAATGTAATTCTTTTACCAAAACGTTTGTTCTGAGTAAAATTTTACGATGTGAGGAAAACAAACAACTAAAGATCTGCTAAAAAGTATATTTAGTTTTTAATTGAATGTTTACAATTTGTGTAAAAATCGTTTCCCGCTAAAACCAAAAGGAAGCTTAAAGCTATTATTTTAAGATATAAAATTTGTTTACGTACATTAAAATAATTCTGTAGAAAAAATAAACTCTTTTGCAAAACAATACAACATGTGTATATAAATAATTACTGTGAGTATTCTTATGACTTTCCTAAACTATCTTTTTAAGACCATAGGAAATACTTATCCTAACAGGTTATTCTGGTAATAGTAGATTATCTCTAAAATTGTTCCTGTTTTTAAATAAGTCTGTTAAGAAATAATTTTAAAAAATGTTGTTTTTGAAACTAATACATAAGGTGTATTTTGAATCTTATAATTTTAACTTAAAATTCCTGAAATGTTTAGTTTCAAAAACAATTTTTTTAAATTATTTCTAATCGAAATATGCGAATCATAGGCTACTCAGAATGTTTATAATACATGGTATTATTTTTTTTTAATAAATTATACGATGATCTTAAGATTGATTCATAGATGTTTTGAAATATTATTTACTAAAGTGTAATATTTCCTAAATGCCTCAGCTTCGAGCCTAAATGTTTAACTGAAACTATTAACCCTGCTCTCACTGAAATCAGTAAAAAACGTATAAGAAGTATTGCTCGGCATACCATGTTTATCAGTTGGTGCATATATATATAAAGGTACTTTATTGGGTGTACGAGTTTGTATGTCGGCGTTGGCTTTGGTGGGAATTAACAATATTGAAACAATTTTTTTAGTTTCTTCTTTATGTTTAAAATTAGCTTAAAACCTTTGATAGGTTTGATAGGATAGTTCTTGAAGGAATTTATGACAGTAACAGTCATAGGAAAGATATATCCCATGGTATGGTATGCACTATAGTCGAACTCAGTGTTCCTCGGGTAGAAACGAAGCTTCGTGTCCAACTTCAAGTACGTACATCAGTTCGTCTTCCAGATATTATTCAGACAGACATTTCCAGCCCCACTATATTTGGAGATAAAATGAAGCAACAAACAACTTAACTGATCGCATCCTATTGTTTCGGACTTAACTGGACGTAAGATATGAACTATAAAATGTTAAGCATTTAAAATTGTAAATTGTGCTTATAATAGGCTTCTCCGTTGTCTTACCTATCTAAAGAATATTTCTGACGATACTGAGAACTTGTATGCCCATTTTCTAAAGTTTTCAATTTAGACAGTTTAATTTATAAATCCTTGTTATTTATGAACACAAGGTAATTTTTAACCAAGTAATTAATAGATACAAAATATGCAAGCGATATACATGCCTGTATGTAGTTTGATACTACGATAAACTATTTTCAAAATAATTTATTTCTTTAATCTCAACTAAATTATAATAATTCTAACTACAGCCAAAACTACAAAGCTATAACAGGACGGATAAATGTTGTACGTGAATATGTATTTTAACGGTTGTTGTTTATATTATGAGTTTTATTCTTGTATGTAATCCTTCCTGCTACATTCAAGTATTATTAACGAGACTGACCGTGGACAGGTAGGCTGTTTCCGCCTGAATATTACAGCAGGCCTCCAGGCTTAAGGATTTATACAAACATTCATAATTTAAACGTCCAGGAATTGTCCCAGCGCTCTCACGTCTCTAAATGATTCCAAACCTCAACCGATTTGACAGATTTACTTACAAAAAAAAAGTTTAACTGGTTTCACAACAACGTAATTTTATTTTTTTACGACATCTGATAGCCTTGAAATAAAATTGGATTTGGCTAATATCGGCTAGAGCTTTTTTATACTAACGTTGTCTCCGTAAATAAGAACCTTTGTTATCAGCAGTTTTATTTTTATTTAAATATCTACATCATAATTGTATATGTTGACAAAAGAACGCAGTCTATATAGGGTTATATTCTATTGATTACATAAAGCTTGTGATAAATTTCAAAATTATAACGGTTTTATTAAAATAATTATGTAATATCGTGTTTGTAAATTTATAATTTTTAATGATTTTGACGATTTTGTTTGTTATTTATTTATTTACGCTGTCATATTACTGCTAAAGTTAGAAATAAACTAAAAAATATTAAAATCAAAGCTTAATCAAAATTTTCATTATATCATTACATATGCCATCTCATTAAACTACTCCCCGTATCTTAAACAATCTACGACAACCGTTATTTAATTTACTTAAAGATCTTACTTATTGCGTAATTGTGTGACAATGTTTACTACAAACCTATACGAATCGGTTCCAACAGTTGTTAGGTACACCGAGCCTATTTCAAGTTGCCAAAACGTTACTACGTCCCCGTGGGGATCATTTTCCAGACCAGCCCATTGCCACAACTGTCAACAACAACAACAGACATTGTCTGCTAACTGCTGACTAGCACGTGTTTGGTCGCTTTACGTGTCTGCTCAGTTTCAAACACTTTTCAAACAAATATTAATGTTATAAAACTAATTATCCGTCGTGAAAAATGTACTTTAAATACCAGTACAGAGACAGATAATTATAACAAATGTCTTGACTATTGTTGCCGTATAACGAGGATAATGTTATAATATATAAAATTTATTGTACAATTTATTATAAAAGTATTGTACTGATGGGTAGCGCAAATACCGAAGGATATTGCTGCAGTAATATGATATCTACAATTTCGTAATGTACACAGATAATAAATAAACTTTTAACGACACCAATGACGGCAATAAAGAAAGTGTTTGAAGACTTTAACAATTGTCATCCGTTGTTGCGAATGATATTTGTAATACTTTATTCACTAACCGTTAGGGTATAGACAACCCCCCTAACGGGGGTTGGGGTTAGGGTTTACTGTCAATTTAAATCGATAAGCTGTCAGTGTTCTAGACATTTCTTTGAAATGTGGTAACAGGTTTTTAATTGACACCTTGTCCGTCGTATGTTAGTTTTAATTGGAAGCCGTAATTGTAGGTCATAATTAATTCAAAGCTTTATTTCTACCATTCTTTGTTATTATACACAGTATTCTATGTGGCTAATTGTCGTATATATATCCCTCTTACTTTTTAATTAAAAATATTTTTCCTCCTTGTTTTATGGTTTGTTATTACATGATACAACACTTAATGTGTTTAGTTTAACGTTTAAGGTACAAAGTTATAATCAAATATAAAAAATATTTAATGGAATTACACCTTAATTTATTACATGCATCGTAAAATTTCACTTAAAAAAATATCTCAAACTATGCAAGATTGTCAACAGACTCATTTAGATCTTTTAATACTTTTTTACTACTAATTTTATGTCTGTCCATAGGCCTTTTTGACAATGATATGAGCTATAAACTTTAAATTGTGTAAGCTACCTTAGTTAAGCCTGTTACGAGACACATGGAATAACTTACAATTTGCTTGTAATTATACAAATTACGTGTTCCCTCTTTTTATATTACATACCCAGAAAATTATGTATGTAAATCTGATGTTATGAATTGTTTTAATAGAAATGTAGGGAATCTCTGGGTAGAACTGTTCATATGACAGTTCAGTGTGTGTGTGTGTGTGTGTGTGTGTGTGTGTGTGTGTGTGTGTGTGTTGGTTCAGTAGAATTTGGAGTCGTCGTCCTCATATCCGAAAGTAACGTGTGTATTTTTCTATATCTAAATTAGCACTATAGTTGTACAATATCCGTAATCATGGCAATTATCTTAAATATTTAATTTAGAATGCCGTGAATTTATCATTGCAGACATAATAATTTTCATAATATTTACTTTATTGAAATTAACTTAAAATCCTTCTTTCAAATGCAAGGCAAAATTTTAAAATTACAGGTCACTTAAAGATTTTTCACTATCAGCTTACGTGTTTCTTTCTACAGTTATTTACTCACATTATGATTTTATTTGCCCTTTCACTCTTGTATTCACTTTTATTTTGAAATGTATAGTGTGTGTTCTGTTAACAACATAATATTAACATATTTTCAACTAAAATAAGGTTCCATTCAATAAAAGACAAAAAGGAAATAATATAGGTAATATTTCCTTTTATTTCCTCGTATATTGATTCCTGCCAATAACGAGGCCGGAATCATAAAATAAACCAGAGTGTTTATTTTATGATTCCTGCCTCGTTTATGCTAATATGATTGGTGACTCTTGGCTTCTAAGCGAAAATTTTATTGAAGGAAACGAATAAAATTAAAAAAACAAATAATACCATGATACCGCATTATTAGTTTGGCAACGAAATATATTTTATATACATTTATTTAATTGACTACTGTTAGCACAATAACTAGTATTAACTGTTAAAAAATCATTTCAAAATAAAATTTAAAAAAAGTGTTATGAATGAACGTATACTATGAATAATTTTTGCAATATAAAGCAACAATTGTATCAAAAAAATATATTATAGTTGCAATAGTTCGTGTAAATTGATTGTTTAATCATCATACAAATTTTAACTAAAACACCATTGTCTGCACAGTTAAAATTTAATTTAAAATTATTTAGCAGCCAATAACCGGTGGCAAATCTTTAGTGAACAATTTAATGTTAGTCACCAAACGGGTGTATTTGAATTTTTGTTTAACTAAGATAAGAAGCGTGGTAATACAGGATATAATGCGGCAGTGCATACAAACCTATTCGTAGACAGCAACGTTTAACGCATTGCAGAATTATATAACTCATTATTCTCAGTTTGAATAGATTTAAAATTCCACTGTACTTTTTGTATAAAAAATAATTTTTTATCCACAGTATTTGACATCATTATTAGGTCTACACCCACTTTTTAACAGATCTTAACTAATATAGGTATGGACGTTCTGGAAGGAAATAATAAGTTTTCGTCGTTTTTTTGGAAGTGATTGAAGGTATAAAGGCTTGAATCATCTGTAATTTATTACTTAATCAAATGTAAGCTTTTTAACATATTACGTGTGAATTGGATAAAGTAAACTTGTAATTAGTGTAACAATATGAAAGGGACAACAAGGCCAGAGTTAGTAGGGCGTGGCTCATGCTACAATACTCGTGTAATGGTGTGTGTTGTGTACATTCGTGCATGTGACCTCCCATAACAAGGTATATCCTTTCATGTCTATTGTTTATTTGTAGAATTTAATTTTGTGCTAACTCGACCATTCATTATAGAAGAAATGACGTTCATAAAAAAGTCTATACGAAAGATAATATTTCTTTTCAATGTTTCTTGATCATAATTATCCTACTAGTATTTTATCTATAGAAGTGTAGATAGGTGTATGGGCTTACATATTTTCATGAAGAAAACCTTCGAAAAAGATTGAGTTGAGATTTTATACGAACTTACTTTGAATAATGGAATAATATATGTTTATATTTGAGTAGGTTTAGAAATATTACTTGTGTTCGTACCTAAATATTTGATGTATAAGTTGGCAGAAGATACTTATTTATAAAACATATCCTAATGTCCATTAAAATATGCCTTAAATAGCTGCTACATAAATACAAGTTAGAGTTACCGTTTGTTTGCTGATGGTTTACCGATAGTTAGTTAACTTTCGACCAACGTTAAGTATCTGTGCCAGGTGCAAGGATTTACCGGTAGTAACACCATAGAGCTTGAGTTTGTAAATTAGTACTAAGGTTCTATTTCCTAGTTAATTAGATACGAGTTATATTTACTCCACGCTGTATTATATCTGCCATATTTTAAACATAATACAAAGGTACTATCCATATCTCATTTCTTCTATAAAAAGATATTAAATTTACTTATAAGTAAAATTTTAGTCATTATAATCCATTATAATTTTTCCTTCCATAATTGTAATTATTTCTTATTTTGTGTATAGGTTGAATAAAGATACTCAACAAAGATACTCAATAAAAGATAACTCAATAAAGATACTCAGGATACTCAATATGTTTCAGGATATGTACATTGTATTAGGTATTCCAGTGATTTATTGTGAATGAAGTCATAGATACGGCGTTTTAGAACAATTATTGTGATGCCTAATGGAATGAAAGTGACACTAAACTAATAAAACCGAAAGAATTAAAATTTCTTCTCAGCTAAGATTGAAACTTGAAAGAGCAGTTTCTTGGCAGCAATAATTAATGCATACGAAACACAAACATCTCAAATTAGAGTGTCAACAGTGAAGTCAATTAGGAGCAGCAGGAGAGGATGTATGGTAGACCTCTCTCAGTGTGATGTGAACCTAATATCTGTACTTGGCGAGTAATTATCTAGAAGTTATATTCCCCCTTGATTTCTTTTTATAATTCACTCTTTTTAACACTCCCTTAGTGTTATATAGTAGAATTTCATACCTGCACATCACTTTAATGTTTATAGTTTTAGGCAGAAAATATTACAAGTATCTAATTTAAATTTTATATTTAGGCAAATATTATTTCGTGTATGTCTGATAGAGAAAAATCTACATTAACATTTTTCTAAATAGCGTATATTGTCATATTGGTGTATAGTGCCAGATTTATTTACTGTACAAGAACAGAAGTACAATGGTACTTTTGTTACTAAAATAAAGATTGTATTCAAACAAACTATAACTTTTCATACTTGTAAACAAATAATATGTATATTGTTCCATTATGAACACAATAGACAGAATGAAAACTGGACAAATGTATTTAAGCTTAGAATTTTATGGACAAAGTATAACGAAACTGTCTTACTTACCTTTACATTTATAAAACACGTGCTTATATTTCTAAAAAAAAGGTTAATTACTTTAATATTATCTGTTCTAGAAGCCGGTATTCAGTGATAAACAAACTTTAATGAGCCACGTCTATCCTTTCTTATTTTGGGTTTACCACTGTAAACATAATCATGTCACAAGAACTGGGAATGATATTTAAAATTTACCGTGTTCACATATAGTTTTCTTAATTTTCTTTAGATAAAATTTACATAGCCTAATTTTAACAATGGCATCATTTGCAACTTAATTTGAATGATAAATTTAATCATCGTTGTTATTCGTACATCTTTAACAAGGTTTAAAATTATTTATATTTTTTCTCCAATTGGCTTTTAAGCATGCCCGTAAACAAAAAATACATCGCATGTTTTATTATGCAATTTTTTGTGCACATAGTGTGTTGCAACAAAAATGTTGCTTACATTTAATATGTTGAAATCTACAAAATATAAATTACTAAAAATGACAATTATACAATTAATTAGGAAATATAAACTTGGTACTAATTTAAAAACTCAAGCTCTATGGTGGTACTACCGGTAAATTCTTGCACCTGGCACAGATACTTAACGTTGATCGAAAGTTTAGTAACTATCGGCAAACCATCAGCAAACAAACTGTAACACTAACTTGTATTGTGTAGTGGAAATTTAAAGGATATTTTAACGGACATTAACATATGTTTTGTAGAGGATGGTGGTATAAGCAAGTACACATATAACAATTACTTTATAAACAATTTTATCATTATCAAATTAATAAGATTAGTAAAAATATATAGAAGGGTTTTACGAATAAACGAATCTACTCATTGATTTTTAAGTTCAAGTTGCAATTGTTATATTCCTTCTTTTACTTAAGGGGATCCGCCACCTTTAAACGGTATTTTTTTGAAATTTTTGACTTTTTCTGAAAATCATATTTTCTTGTTGTACATACTATTCTGAACATTTTTACTAATTTTTAAGCCATTCTGACATTTTTTTCTAAACATAATGCAAATAACAAAATATTTGCAAATCGTAATTTTGCCTACTTTACCATAATATTAAATTTTAGTGGCTTACAATGGTTTATTCACCAGTTATCTTGAATATTTTTTTATTTATAAATAGTAGACTAACTTATTTATATGCTTATAAGAATGGTAAAGTATTTATAACACTCATTTTATATTATTATAATCATATATTGACCTACTTTTATTTTTATTTAGTTTCCGGAGGTTGGCTGCACTGAGTCTGCATTGTTTCCCAGCTAATCAATCAGATGTTTGAGATTGATTTGTTGATACCAAGTAATTGTCACCTTAGGTTATGTGCACATGTGTATAACCTAGGTTTCACTTTCATGTTTTACAGTTGATCCTGATTTACTTCAATTCTTAGTTAAAAGGCAACGCGTTATTTACAGACAATATTATTTTAGTGTAGCCTCAGAGAAGTATAAGAGGTACAGAAAACTCCTAAAATCTGCCCAACTTGCTGAGGAGGAGAAGAAAAAAGAAAATGAAGGTGCTACATATGGTGCTGGACAGTTTTAGTAGTAAGGATAGAACTTTTATCTTTAGCGGCTATTTCCCGTAAATTGATTTTTTCCATGTTTTTATACATTAATGTTTGAATAAAATCTAAAATAATTGTCTTAGAGCTTTCTAATTTTTACACCTTATTCTTAATATTATAATAAAGATTTTTGGGTATGGAAATCCATTTCCTACAATAATTAATATTTTTTTCATATGTTCATACATTTACGATGAAAAACACTTTAAATCTAAAATTTTATTAGCGTACAGTTTTTTTAATTTTGATGCTAATGTCAAATGCATACCCAAAAAGTTTCTTTATCTTATAAGGAACAAACTAAAAAAACAAAGAACAAAATTGGTTTTTGCTGTCATACCGCGACCCGAGGTATGACATACTCACTTTTTGTTAGATACATTAAAGTAAGAGGACGTTAGATGTTATCTGATAATAGCCAGGATCAGTATGATGGTATCATGACCCTCAAAGACAGGCTGAGAGTGCGAAACGAGTAAACTTTCCGGAAAGAAATTTCCTTCAAGTTCTAATGTGGGCCACCGTTTTACCGGTTTGTTATTTTAGTTAAATCCTTATTTTTTCCCTTCTATGAATTCTGGAAATAAGCACAAAGTCTTCATTAGTCTTCATAGTAGTCATCATTGTTGGAAATTACAAGTAAATAAGCTTTAACTTTTTTTTCCAAACGTGTTAGAAGTAAAATTAATTTCTAGCATACGACAAACATGTATTACTTTCAAATTGAAATAGTTTAACGTAATATTTTTTCATAACAAAAGAGATATTTTTTTAATGTACCCCAAACAATAGGTTTGACAGTGATAGCGATAGCGTTAACCTTCAAAATAATAAATGCAACATTAAATTATATCGAACCTACGTAAGCTTGAAAAACAGTAACACGTGTGAGTATTCCTCTGTCATATATGGAGCTGGAAACTTGAATATCGCTAGTTCTCTTCCAGCTGTTTAAAAAAAACTAAGAGAATAAAAGTTCCCTGCTTTGGTCCTCCATGCTTGGCAAGAAGAAATTGACAGCCTTAGATAATAACAGCGTATTTCTATTCTAACTGGAGTATAACTAAATAATATCTCATTTCCAAGTAAGTAAACAAAGATGACTTGTTGTTTTTACGCTTTTTATTTTATGGTACATTGTTGTAGCATAAATAAAAAGTCTTAATACTTTACTGGGAATTCTAAGTACTTTGAAATAAATCATAGGTTAATCATAAAATTCTCCTAAAATACAATTAAATTCAATCTTACCTTAAAATTTTCGGCTGTAGTAAAAATCTGAAATAGAATGAACAAGATTAATAAACTAATCTTAAATTGATACAGAGTTGTGGTTTGACTTTATTATTAGGATTTAGACAAAGCAGTTTTCCCTAATTCCATTAAAAACAAATTTTTTCTTATTGCTAATTGATGGACTATGAATATAAGTTTTGAACTAAAATATAAGTTTTGTTGTGCTTGAAGATCATACCATAATTTTCGATGCCGTCGTGTTTATTTGGACTGGCCCCCAAGTTTACTGGATCAGTTTGTTTTCAGAAAAGTTAGAGTTGAAAGAGGAAGCCGGGTTTGTTTTACAGCCTCCTCTTCAAGTGTTTGTTTTTGTTTGGTATAAATAGACTCCGACGTATGGGAGTCGGTGAAAGGCTCTAAGCATTTCTCACAATACCTTGACCCAGTGCTCTGTTTTATTCTATTTTTTAATAAGCAATATATTTTAAAAACGGAACTAAATTTTTGTTTTCTCCACCATATGGAGTTTGTGTTGTACGAGTAATTTTTATCAGATGAAAATAAAATTCCATCTGAATTGGAAACTAACTAATGAAAACTAAAACCATTGAAAGAAGGAGTTTTTATACGAAGAAACCATTATCATGAATAATATGATTCATATTCATTATCTTATATATAATCGGTTACTGAAAGGTGTATTGTACTAATCAATCTAGGCTTTAGTTATTGGTTTAAAGATATGATCAAAATAACGTCATGTTGTGTTTTACGAAAATAACAAACACATTTTGATCCTCTACTATCTGAATTATATATATTCAATATAAATAAAAAATGACGGTATTTTTTGTATTGATAATGGCAATTAATGTGTTTTTTCTTTTCAAATAAAGGTTTTCCAACATAAGATCTGTGATTAAGATGAGGTATTTAAATTGTTGAATTATTCACAAAATACATAAAAAAGCGATAGCATAATTTTTTATAAATGGAATCATTAACATATAAATGTTACAAGAACACAATTCTACGTTTTAGGACTTTCATCTGTCTTCTTGTAGAAGTGACTAAAACACTTAAAACGTAAGATGCAAGCACAGATCAAAATATGTCACAATAAACAACACAAGCCGTATTATTTTAGACATTAGGTCAAAAATGGATATTTTACTATGTATATTTAAACCTTGTTAAACTTAAACAACATGAAAAAATTCTTTGCAAACAATATGCAATAAAACATTGAGAATCACAGATTTAACAACAATTATAATATTGATTCAACAGTAAATTAACAACCTGTTTAAAGAGTACAAATGTTTGTGTTTTTAGGAATCTTAAACTTAAAATTTAAATTGTTATTAATATTAGGTACTGTTAAAACTAAGCAAAAGGAAAACGGTGGTAGCGATAATAATCATAGAATTATTTAAATTTACTACATTGAATACAAATAGTATAAATATGCAAAATATAATTTTTAAATAAAAATGAGCAGTACAATATGTACGTTTCAATACTCTGCTAAGCAATTTTTTTTTTTTTTTTTAGGTTACATGCTATCGTAGTAGTGAGTTATGGATAGTGCACACATTCAACTAAATGGATAGTGCTTCACTGATAACCGCAATGTACAATTACCAATACCTAATTTACCCACGATTTCTCATAATCGGCTTTCAAATATAATCGGCTGTACGCTATGTGATACTCATATGCCTGGCCTAAAAATAAAGAAAACAATTATTCATGATTGAATCTAGTTTTATTGTTCTTCAAAATACTTTCCATTAGAATTAACACACTTTTCCATACGTTTCAAACAATTTTCGATGTATCCCATTGAGAATGAGGTAGCGTCTTGAGCGCAAAAATAGCTCCTTCTGATGTTGAAAATCATTGACCTCACAGTTTGTTTTCGAAGTGCGGGAGTAAAAATAAGTCATTGGGCACCAAATCAGGGCTGTATGGTTGATGGCCCATCCATTCGACCTTCTTTCTGGTTAAAAATACAATTGTTTGAGCAGCGGTGTAAGAGCTTGTATTGTAATGGTGAAGAGCGATTTGCCTCTTCTTTCACTTCTTTTCCGAATTTCTCCAATGACTTTTGCCATCCTGTGATTTAATCCTGAAAAAAGGAAGAGAGCGTTGTTTTTGAGGAAAAGAATTTTACCATAATTTGTTTCCAAAACAGAGGAAGTAATATTGTGTTTTTATTTACACTTGGGCCTGAATAAAGTGCTTAAAGTCCCCGGAGTAAAATCATTGGTGAGGGCGAGCGTGGTTATAAACAAGTCCGAAACACAGTCCCTGCGGGATGCCAAGAGTTTTGTGTTTTATGTGCCGAAACAATAATAGTAACTGTATGACACATTTCACAGAAGTTTAAATATCAAAATAATATGAAAAATGTATCTCGAACCGTTGAGTGGAGTAAATGAGAAAAATATAGTTCTAATTTAAACATAATGGAAACTATTTCTTGTCTGTGTTAAACATGACGTATATATTTTAAGTGGGAATTACTTCTTTCTGTATGTATGCATGTCTAACCAATATTATCGAAATGTTGTATGAAGCTTCATTTCTATTGAAGCAAAACCCAGGTCAAAAATTTTTACATTGGTCTTATGGGTAATCGTGATAACAATGATAAATTGCACAATAAACAAATTTGCTAACAAACTAATTTCGATAATATGGAGTTTTAACATATGACTTCTGACATTATAAGAATTGTAGCCTAAGTAAGCGTTCACATTGTGAAAGATTTTATCCCTAAGCTCTAAATTGTGCAGAACTTTTTATTTCGAAATATATAGTAATGATTTTTATGATGGGTCGTGTCCATCAATGGAGTTGGGCTGAGCGTTATTGAAACCAGTGAGCAGTCTGTCTGTATATCTGTTTGCAGGACATCTCCAGAATAAAAAGATCTGTGGAAATGAAATTTATGTTGCTTCAGCAAAACCTGTTACGCAAAGCATTTCGTGGTGTACGAATACCTTGTTAAAATTAACCTTCGACTTAAAAAACCCCACGTTCAGAAGTTTATGTTATAGATTACTTCTGAGTAGTTTCTAATGTATTGACTAATTCAGGCATCATCCAATAAGGTCAAATCGTTTTATTAATAGATAAACAAGAACTTTTTAGTTTCGTTTAGGATGATGCTTTCAAGCATTTTATTAAGTTATGTTTGTAGCGTTAAAAAAAATACATAGCACTTTGTAACTTTGATAGGGTTTGGTGGCTATGGGGCGGGAAATGTTGTACGGGTCATGAAACTTTATTGTGCTCCTAAGGGCAACCTACCCTATTAGTTCTTTGTTAGGATCGATTTAACGATGTCACGCGCTATATCGCTCAACAGCAAATCGTCGCTAAATTCAATCAATGTTTTTCTTTACTTTTACAATGTGTTATAAAATCTGTTAATTTTTTACAGTTTTAATATATACATAGCAAAATCATTTTTGAAAAACCTTAATTTTAATTTTCTTTTAAACGCTGTTATGTAAATAAACTTACGTAAATTACGTTCTATATTTATTTTAAACGTAAATCATAAAGTTCCTATTTTTATTTTCTCTATACAATAGGAATTTATTTTAGTTATTGACTTTAAAACATATCAAAATACAAAATAACTATAACACTAAAATCCAAAGTAACTATTCATACTATTAAATTAATGGAGCCTGTGCCGTGGCTGTGAAGTTTCCCAATTCACATCATGTTGAAAAATATCTCTATCAATTAACAATTTAAAGTATTTTAACCTTGACGTTTAGAGCCATATTACGTTATCAAATGTTAAACTAAATTAGATTTCAAGTAACACCTTAGAAAGTTAAATTTTGAATTGATAATATTTTAAAGCAAATTTAAGACATAATGAATTAAAATCCTTATATATTAAGTTGAACACTTTCTGCTTTATGAAATATTATCATAATAATTTATAAACTAAATATAGTTTATAAATATCTTTTTAATTGGTGCTAAAATATTAAATTTTTTTTTAATTATAACCATGCTATGACTCAGGTTAGTAAAAAAAATGCAGTGACAATATTTCAATTTGGGTAAAAAGCGGTTTCCGTCCAATTAAAACAAACTGTGTTAATTTTGGATACTTTATGTGTAATTATAGTAAAGGTTTGCATGTTATTTAATATCAGTTATAAATTAATACTTATATAGTAAAATAAACCTGTATTTTCTCGAAATTATAAAGGTGTAATATTTATTTTTTGTTAGCTATACGTTTTTTCCAACTAAAATTAAAAAATTTAATGAGAAAGTTTATTAATCAGAAGTTGCAAATTTATAAAAAGTATTATGTTGAAACTTCATAATTATAAACGCATAAATTTCGAAACTTTTTCGTCATTTTACGAATAAATTTGCTGATTTATCCTCATCATTAAAAAATTATTTTTGTATCATAGGATTGTTCTTTACAATAAGTAAAATGGTTCTCTCAGAGTGAAAAAGTGCGTAGGAGTTTTCTACACCGTGACTTTTACTCACAGGTCACTTGCCCACAGATTGTGTTACAGAAGTAGGAACATTTATCCATGAATTAAATAGAGTATCGATTGCAAGAGCAATAAAGAAAACATATTACTGAAATTAAGATTTTTTTAGAACATATACCTTTAATTTATAACAACATATATCGTTGCATATTTGGAAAAACATTACAATTGATTTATAGAAAACTCGAAATAATACAATATACTAATATTTTGTAGATAATTTCCTTTTAATTTAAAATTAAATCATAAAAGAGCTCTATAATATAAAGAAACCTGGGCAAAAAGAATTTTAAATGAATCTCATGACGCGTACTCATATTTCTATTGTATCCTGACTTCATTGTGTAACTGATAGCTCAATAATAAGCTTATTAGTTCTGAGACTTTTTAAATGGCAGTACATTATTAAATCCATTAATAAAATTGAAGAACTGTTTGATAGCAGTAAAGAACACGAATCCATCGTGTAACTATGGATTTTTATCGCGGATATTTGTGAATTTACAATGGTACGTTCAGTAAGGTACCGGTACAACTGGGCCAAACAACTGCTGTAGACCGGGATCATCTTGGTAGTGTCCTAGACATTAGCCAAGCTCATTTCAGCAGATTCCTCCGTGTTTGTTGCGACTTAACTGCGCTTATACACTGAATATGAAACTTTACTGGTGACACAACTGGACAATTCTTCTCCTGTACTCCATAACTTAATGCAACAGACTGAATTATATTTAACATCCAACATTGCAATTGAATACTTAAAATAACGTAGTTCAATTAAAAAAAAAATTTAATGTTTATAAAGTTGACTGGTGAAGACCTTAAACTGTAGTTTTCAAAAATAAAAATCTGATTATCAATGGATTTGCAGTTCTAGCTTTGTAAGTGAGAGCAAAAAGTTTGAGAGATCACGACTGTGAAATAACTTTCAGAACGAATCTTGAAGTCTTTATATCTAAACACCTTATTATCTTCTTACATTCGCTTTCAAAGTTAAGGAATTTGAAATCTTTGAAAATTTCAAATAAACTTCCTATTTTTCACAAACCAGCGCTTTATATTTTCTTAATACAGGTATTATTGCTCTGTCGCCTACTTACTGAGCAATTTTTTATATTTAAAAATAAATAAAACCGGGCTGGTTTTATAACAATAATATGTAACAATGTATGTAACTTATAGTAGGTAACACAAACGTATATTTTCTTTACGGACTATATAAAGCAATAAAAATAATTGTGGAGTATAATTGAATTATTTATTTAAATAGAACCAAATTTGCGATAGCTTTAATATACTATAAAAAGGAAAATAAAGTTTACTATTTATAAACAAGCGGTAATTCTCTGCAATTACCGTATCAAAGTCGATAACTGAGCTTGAATTAACTTGCTACATTCAGGATGTTATTTTGGAATGGTCACAGCTGTAATCGGTACTTTCAAATCACTAATAGACACTTCTACAGCACAGGAAAGCAGCGATAGTAGTGCATTATTGTAGTAGCAAGCACCACCAAGTTGACCACGTAACATTCAACAAGCATTGGTGGGAAGGGTTTTGCGATAAGACACGATTTCAATAAAGAATTAACCAAAATGTCATAAGGAGGTTATTGTCAGGGTATGGTCGGTATAATGTCAAAATACAACTGATTACATTTGAACTTAATACTTAACTTAATACTTAAAACTTAATATATTTGAAATATTACATACTAAATATTCTCAATGAAGGTGTCATGTTGTAGGGCACATAGTTTACTCTTTGTAATCTTTAAGTTACAAGCTAAAAATAAACTAAAAATTGTGTTGAAATGTAATCATTGTAAGTATTATTAGGCACACGTATTTCACTTACCGATTCCCATTTTCATGTAAAAAGACAGCTGGGAGTTAATTACTCTCAAAAAATAAAGAGTTCTGAGAGACTTCTTAAATTCTCTGTTTCTTTTATTCCTTTGTGGCGTAATCTTTGATGTTACAATTTGGTTGTTCAGCAAATGGTGATGAGGATCTGTAAAATTTGGCATTCAGAAGAACCTTTGTTTAATCAACTCCGTGAAGTATCTTCACCTAAGTGGCAAATTATCATTCCCCAGAAGAAGTTATTTCCGTCAATTTTCAATTTAACTACCAGCAAACTGGTTAAATAAATATCTCCTATTCTAATCATAACTAGTTGTGTTTAAGAAAGAGTATTATCATTGTATTGATCATTTAAAGGTGATGGAAAGATGTTTACGTACTGGCTAATGAGACGTTTCCAAGTAACATTGTAAAATAAAACAACAATAATAATATCTACACATCAATTAATGGAACAAATAAAATAAAATATATGCACACTATTATTTACATACGGACTCAAAATATTACTTACCACATTATTTCAATTTCAAATAGCATAATATGAAGTACACAGTTTGAATAAATCGTAGATTTTGATATTGGTTCATTAGGGATCTTCAGTCATGAACGAAAGATATGCAGCCCTTTACATTTTATTACTGACATTTACTATATATATATATATATATATATATATATATATATATATATATATATATATATATATATATATTAATTGTCAGTAAATTTATCAATGATACTTTTTCAAGAGTAACCATATTGAAAATTAAATTTATTATTTTTATTGTCTATATTATTCTTATATATATCGAAAATGTCCGGCTCGATTAAACATACGAATATGGATATTACATTGTCTTGCAGGATTAACAACACTAGAATAGTTAGTATGCAACTATTCGAATGAATTAATTGAAAAAGTAATGATTTTTACTTTCTACATAAAATGAGACGAAATATACTGGCATAACTATTTTAAATATTAATAATTTTTTATAGAACGGAAAAGCTAATTTTTAATGTACTTGTATAATACAAAATTACGTCAGGATACTACTTGAATGGTTTAAAATATACAAACCTCCACAACGTCATAGTAGCGCAAAGTAATGATACTGCTAATTGTATAGCATCTTTATTCCACACGTATACGTTTATCACCTCCCTTGGCTTGTAAATATTATCACAACTTAAAGAAAATAGATTTACTAGTATGATTATTTCTTTTCAAAGGGCAAAAATGTTACTTATTTATCCGTCATTTAGGCCTTATTGACAGTAGTATTGAATTAATATATTGAATTATTAAATTTATGGACCTTGTACTCATTATAATATCACACCAAAGTTTTAAAGTGGAATCCTGATAAATCAAGATAGCATCAAGGAATGATTATCTATTTTTGTCTTTAATTGAGTTTTCTTACGTACAAGATTATCATACGTATTTTTGAATTTAAAATTTTCCATGACCTTCAATGACGTAAAAACTGATTATAAATATTTATTGAAGTTTTAAGGAAAGGACCTTTTTGTATACAAAGTTTGTAATATGTTTTTTATTCAAGCTGTAAAAGTACTTGTTAATATTTTTTATATAAATTATAATACATAGGATTTTGGTCATATCAGTCTTGAGAACAAACTACAAAAATATCTCAAATTTCTTTAAAACTTCACTATATTATTTAATCTAAATAAAATTTGTATTTAAATTTTCAAGCATTTCATGATGTACCGAATTTGAACGTGCTTCTATTTGTCCTTTGATCATGGATTAGTTGGCAATGGTTTTTGGTCATTAATAACACCACAGCGTGAAAAGTATTTCAATTAATGAACTTACTGATTAATTATTATCATGGTAATAAAAAAACTAATAAATATTTACAAAAATAATTTGAACCAACATTTCTAACGTATATTCCAAATTAAAAAATATATTAAATTGATTATCAAGTTTAATTTTTAACTTGAAAATGTCTTGATAACTATTTACTTAATTTACATTCATTGAAATTGATCGTTTGATAGGTTTTGCTGAAAGTAAAAGTAACGCTCATGCAAAAAACTAACTGCCTGTTTAAAACTAAAATCTGTGTTACTGCAAAAGGTCTTATACGGTACATATCTCTGAATTTTTATTTACATTTTAAACTGACTAAGTTAAGGTTATAACCCTAACGGAGTCCCAAAACGGTGTAATTAGCTTTAAATATATAATAGAAAAGAGAATTATATAAATACTTCAGTGCAACATGTGAAGGAGTATTGAAGAAAGTTCCGTGAAGTAGCTTGTGGACTGACTTAGCTCCCAACCTTGTCGACAAGCTTACAACTTTGTTCATTAACGATTTCTAACAGGGAATCAGTTGATATTGTTTCCAATTAGCAGATATTTATATATGATACCACCCAGCTGGACGTAAAGCTTTTACATTTCGTTCCTGTCGATTTCATGTATTATAAGCTGTGTTCGTTAAAATATCTTTCTTTTCCGTTGTTATATGCTATTGATTTGCTGAGCTTTAGGGAAGCCTATCACTCATGGAGTTAAAAATATTTCTATCTCTCTGTCTAGCTTTCGCTACAATATTTCTAAAACGAACTAACCTATGGAATTGTGCATGAAGCTTCATTTATTTATGGGGAACACTGAATTGGAAGCTGCAGATGCCACTTCATGAAATTTGGCTGAGCGTTAGTGTATATTTTTACATTATTCTTATGACTAATCATTTTATGGCAACTAAAATGATAAATAAATTTGTAAACAAAATCTTATACCCATAGAGATCAAACAAGCTTAATACACACACAAGAGATTCCAAACGAAACAAATTAACACACGTAGCCTAACTATCCCAACAGATACATTATTGCAGAAACTTGGTGTGTAGGCTTTTATTATTTAAACACTGATATGAAACACCTTTTAATGAACAAAAATGTAAATGTATATTATCTAGCTATACATGTCGAAAGATTTCATATTCAATCTTAAATTTCACATGAAACGTCATATCCACAAAAATAAATTCTATGATATGTAATTTTCGTGTCAACCCATTTATATAGTATACTAATGAATGCTCTATTAAAACTAATTAATATATTATATTTTCCAAGGTAATGTAGTAAAAAAGCGTTTGATTTCTTATCATATAAATTTCTTGGAGTATATGTACTTCATCACTACACAAAAATAAACAAATTTACTGCTAAAATTTCTTGTTTGGGCTATTTGGGTTATCTATTGCAATGAGCATCTAATGCATATGGAAAGAATTCATAACTCATTGGATTCTATAAGAGAGAGAGAACCAATTACGTTCATTAAATGCAAGGAAAAACAAATTCCAGCTGTTAATGTTATTAAACCTAATTCAAATTCTCTTGCAAAGTAAAATAATTCTATCAACACTCAGTTAAAGCCAAATATTTACCGGTAAAGAGACTGAAATACATGTGAGGAAAACCCCCGTAGGCTGATAGCCACGAATTGCAATTATCGTGCGTTCAATGGTTGGCTGCCTGTTAATTGTTTTTCTACAGGAGGACCATTCATGAAAAGTCAATCCTCCCTCATATACTATCGAAAACAACTGATTTACAACTTGGCTGTGCTTTCTGATGGCAAATAGTTTAGTTAAAAAGAGTTTTTATAGCGTTTAAGCTGTTTAAAATAAAAATATATTTCTTCAGGTTTAAATGGTTATATAATAAATTATTCAGCAAAACTATTTCTTTACAATATGTAAATAATCAACGGAATTGGTGAGAAATATATAATTTTTCAGCCTGTTGTTAACATTTTTAAACAACAACGCTGAATGTTTCTTTTCTGTGTCTTAATTCCTACATCACAAATCTATGTTAATAATTGCATACAATTCTGCTTTAATTTTCTTAATTCATAAATTTATAAGTCTTAAAAGGATTTAATTTCCATCTTTATATATTCCTAAACAATTATAGAGATGTAAATGGTCTTACAATGTGTTATGAAGGAAGACGATAGTGTTTATAAAAGCAACTATCGTAATAAATACATTATAAATGCTAAGATTAAATTTTAATATATATGAGCTATAATTTAAAAAACCTATATCAATTTCTAAAGCGTGGAGTAAATTCTAAGTTTGAAACATTTACAGTAACAATATTTAAATTTGGAAAAGTAAGAAGCTTTAACATTGAATATACTGATAACCTTCAAGAAAATGCCAGTATCTTTTGGAAGTTTTAAACAAACATAACCTGAAGATTTTTATTGTTTACGTTATTCCAACTTTATGTTTGCAGGACCAAAACTCCACCATACAAACACTTGGAAATAGTCTACAGTTATCACGGTCCCCAAAGAAGTTTACACTGGATAGAAAGAATTTTCCTCCAAATGTATTAATGTTAGATCTTTTTATAACCAATTTACCTCGCCAAACATTTGCGATTGCATAATTTGAAATTCTAACTGACGAAGCCCCCAGTTTAGTGAATTTAAACTACGCTCAACAAATTACTCTGATACTAATCAATTCAAGTTTTTCCATTCTGGAAAAGCTGGAAAGAATTCGGGGATGAAATATAGCTTGGCTTTACCTCAGTTAAAAATGATTTTTTACTGTACCAAACTAAAAAAAAACATGTATTATTCCTTATTTTTCATACTTAAAAGTTCTAATTAAATAATGCTTGATCCTTAGAACACAACTGTTAGATTTACTTACTATGGAGACTAAACTCTTTTTCCCAGTAGAGTCTATTATTTTCAATAGACCTAATAGATGTTACTTGATTGGGCACCGTTGAACCTTTGCATGGACTATGATTGTTTTTGTATACTTGTAGTATAAGATTTTATATGTTTTGAAACGTATTTTGTAAAAGTATAAAAGTTTTTCATCATTAGTCTGGACGTAAATAAATGCAACTTATTAGGTGTATATAAGTTTACAAAATACTAAGCCAAATGAAATATTTCTTTTACTCGTAATAACTAGTTTTG
This sequence comes from Homalodisca vitripennis, assembly GCF_021130785.1. Classification (NCBI taxonomy): domain Eukaryota; kingdom Metazoa; phylum Arthropoda; class Insecta; order Hemiptera; family Cicadellidae; genus Homalodisca; species Homalodisca vitripennis. The sequence goes on from NC_060213.1 coordinate 108,223,498, forward strand.
TGAGCAATATGTGAATTATATCATGTTTAATAATAATATTTACTGATATTTAATATATTAACTTACATAAGATATTTAGAATAATAATTTCTTCGTGCTTTATAAAGGAAAATAATATATCTTTATGGTATATTTGTTTACTTTATTTGCTTAATTAAATTGTTTTCAGATCTCCAGTTTTGAACTACTTATTTTATTTAAAAAAACGTTAAGATATATTCATAAAGTACTTTTATTTGACTGTATAGCCCTATGGATTACATTTTCTCTCTAAACATAATATATATATATATATATATATATATATAATATATATATAATATATATATATATATATATATATATATGATAAGTATTACAGTTAATAGGCAAAATATAGATGTGCTTTTAGTTTCCTTAAGGATCGGTATTGATTGAATAATTATAGAACCTACAAACAGAGTAGTATAAACAAACTGCAAAGATGTAAAGGTAAAAGCTAAAGGTAAAGGAAGTATTATTTACAGATAAAAGGGCTAAAAAGCATTCTTCAACACTTAACCTAGGGTTAAAGGTGACCAACGGCTTAAAGGTGACTTGCCAACCACCACAAATGGTCAGGTTACTTGCAAGGTCAGTAACGCTCAGCCGTCACCAATCTAAAGAGCAGCTTCGCTCGACATCGCTAATTTTTTTAACAAGAATATAATTAGATCCACATGGATTAAATTTTGGGTTTAAAGAATTCTTGCTTTTCGGTGTATGAAACCTATGTTTTTACCAACCCAGAAAAGGAGCATTTTAATTTCAGTTTAAACATTGGCAAGTAGCATACTAAATGCTACCAAGTTTAGTGAAAAAGGTAGTAGTTTCTGTAACTTTAAATATATGATTAAAAATAGTAACAAAAAAATGTACACCAATGTTTAGTTATTTTTTTCTTAGAACGTTACTACTTATTTTTCTTTAATTTTTGTATCAAACAAGGGATATATTAATATTAATATATTTTATTTGTATTATATTAAATCTTAGCCTAACATATAATTTATTATATTTAATTATTAAACATTATAAATCACTAAAAGGAAATGACTCAAGGAAAGCAGATGTTAAGAGTTATTGTTGTTTAAGAACAAAAATCCGTGGGAAGTTGGTGTTTATTTGACAATTATCTTTCTGATTATACTCTTATAGTTGGAGGCATCTTGGTTATATTTGTAACAAACTTGTTGTTTTACTTAAAAACACACAATCAATCGTGTTTTTGCAATGCATATATTTTCTTCATTATCTCTTAGCAGTTTGTACATAGCACTGTTGTCGTATTAAAAACTACAATGCAGAGTTGGCATTCCATAAAATGTTCGAATATATGACATTCATTTAGAATGCTTAAAGTAATATCTAAGATTAAATCCAACCAAAGATATTTCTCCAAAGGTCTAGACTTTCAGTTCACAACGTTCTCTGGAGCTGTTTTGTGTTTGTTTCAATCTACTTTAAATTTCTTCTCCGCCCTTGTACTGTCTTCACCACTCTGAGCGTTTATTTAAATTTCATACTTTATAGTGCCTTTCAGTGATTCATTGCATATAAGATGTATTCTAGTGATCTAAGAGTATTACAATATAGCTCAAAACACCTCAAGTAATATACATGAATTGCTGGGAATTCGTATATTTGAAAGATGGACAAAAAATAATTATAACATTTTATTTAATCTGTTTATTTATATTTCATACTTTTTACTGTCTTTTATCCATTTATTTCAATTTATATGTATTCCAGTCACTGAAAATTATCAAATCATATCTCAAAATAATTTAGCAGTAAAGGAATATACAAGCCAATTAAATACAAAAACGCCACTTCAAAATGTAATTTTCAACATATAAAAATTCTTTTAATTCACATTCCAAGTTGGTTTCTTATATTGGGAATCCATAGGAAAGTCAGAATTTCCAAAGGAAATTGTGGTATATCGAATATTTGAAAAATGAACTAAAGAACAAATTAATTCAAAAATTGAATTTAGTCTTAAAATATTAAGATCTACGTAATGCGATTTCTTCCAGTTCTAGATATTAATTTGAATATTTACTAAAACATTTACTTAAAAAATAGTAATACTTGAACATATAAATGTGATCTGAACAGTATTTTAACATTATACATTTTGTTTTGTTGAATAGTGTAGCGTTTTTAAAGCTACATTGGTTTATATGTTTTTATTAAAACTTAAATTAAATTAAAATTTTGGGATCGAAGGATTGGGATTTAATTTTAGATTAGATTGTGAAAAGTCAGGGTAAAAACGAACATGTAATCCTTTGGCAAGTTAGTACTGGTAGTTTTAAATTGTTAGGAAGGCAGGTTGACTGCCTTGAATTGATTAGAACTTGTCTTGTTGCGACTATTGTTATCCTTCTTTGATACAGCTGGACCAATGAGAGAACACCACGGATGTCCTGCAAAGTTGATTGGAAAGGGAAGTATTTAAGCGCCCGTTCATAATTTTCGCCCTTCTTTTGGTTATTTTCGTGAGATAAGTTAATTACAGTGCGCCGTGTTTCTTAATTTTTTTTTCCGCGAGGGATTTTGAGGAAAAAATTAAATTCATAGAAACTACAGAGCGATCTGAATAACTTATTATCGAGGAACAATAGAGCATAATAGAATCATACAAGTTACATTTGGTTTATGCTTGCAAGAAAAGTTAATTAAAATTGAACTTTGTTAATAACTTTAATTGAAAGTTGGAAATTTTGCAATTTATTAATATTTAACTGGAAATATTTAATTGTGAATTATTAATTGGAAATTAATTAAACATTAATAATTGTTTGAGAGAGTTGTAATCTGAATTGCAGAGACTTGAAAGTTAAGGTTCAACTAGTGTAAAGAGAAGTTTAAATTTTTATTTTTTGAATTGTGAGTGTACTAAGAAGTGAATATTTTTATTTTCATTATTTCCAAGTGGTATTTGATTTTTATTTTAAAACTTTATTATTTTATTTTGGAAGAGAGCTCTAATTTTTAATTTGATAAATTTGATTAATATTTTTTATTTCTTGCCAAAGGAACTTTTAAATTTACTAAACGGTATGTCAATTATTTGTGGAAAATAGAGTGATAAAAATTCTGAAACGTTGAACTTATTAATTTGCCAATTTAAAATAAATCCATTATTTTATTTAGAACTGTGATTTTTATTTTAGAAAAACCAGATAATATTTAATAGTTAACAAATTTAGTAATAAATTGTACTTAATATTCACTAGAAGCTTACTAATAAAAAATATTTTATATCGTCTTAGATGTCTCATTGATAATTTAAATATTAATAGTCTGGAATATTAATATCCACAATCAAAGTCGTTATAAATAGCTATAATTAATATACTTTTAGTAACAAGAAACTATATGTTTGAACTTATTTTTGTTGCATATCTTAATAAAATTACCGGCTCATAGAAACTGTTTTACGTATCAGTATCGGTGGCTATTTATATATTAATTAATCTACAGTAACGTATAAAAACTGGTTCCAGATAAAATAAAGACAATATTTTTTTCAATGCCTATAATCATATATAGTTTGATTAAATTTATGTTCAGTAATGCAATTAGTATAAATATTTGATTTTAATTTTTAATATCGTAAATAAATATAATTCTGTAAGAAATCAATATTTTCCATACGCTATGTTTGAACAATAAATGGGTAATTTCCTTATACAAACAACGTAGGAGTACACCAGGCCACGTACCGCGTAAAAGTCAATACTGTGAATCACTTCAGTCTGGAAGTGACATGCGGAAGGACAAACAATTATATAAAAAGAGGTTTTTCAACCCCCCCCCCCCCCGCATACAGAACAAATATTTCGGCAGCCTAATGTGTGATAAGCTTTAATGACGGTCATCCAAACCACATGAGCCAGAAAAATCATTGAAATTAGGTTACAAAACTTCTCAGAAGAAACCCATAGAGGAAATGCTCTTCATTAAACACTAATTGCATATGTAGAAATCAATTTACATACAAAATTTCAATGTCATGGTTTGTTTTTGATGTAACCATTGGAACACAGACAACCATGTAGACAGGCAGAAGAGGGACTATGTCATAACCCTTAGTGATATCAAATTATGATATCCAAAATTCTAAGTTTACAGTGCAATTCATTCTTGAGATATCACCATAAGTTATAAGCTTTTCTAACGCTCAGCTAAATCTTAGGGAGAGACATGCGTCAACCCTAAATCCTTTTCTTTATATTCAATTTAATGATTTAACCGAGTATTGGATGTCCTATCAGAGCGTGAAGAAGATCCGATCAACCAATCCAACTAAGTACGGAACTTTAATTATGTTCATTGTTAGATCATATATCAATATGCTTTATGAATAGATTTATAGCATATATATTCTTTAATATGCTTTAAGTTAGGTAAAAACTTTGTTAGTTCTGCTATTTTGGTGTTCACATCATTGTTGCCTATAATACAAATGTAAAAATATTTACACACGAACCCTCACCCAAGTCCAATGAAACACCATCCTCATACTCGACCTTCCCTTCATCTCTCTAATGATGTTACGTGAAGAGTGTCTTGTATACAGATTAGTATTTTTCGATTCATCGCCAGCCAACCACCCTGAGTACAAAAAAAACTTCACTAACGTCCAAATTTTGAAATTTCAAATTCAATCCTTTTTTAAAAGAAATGGACGGAAACTGCTCTCGCCTATTTTATGTAAAAGTTTCGCCTACACTAACTACACCATTATTATGATTCAACTAATACAATTACTACTTCATTTGTTTTTGATGAAAAATTTATTGAAATGTTTAATAACGTCTAGAGTAAATATTATTTTTCAATGACAAGGGCCATTTAAATATATTATCATTCAATAATAAAGTTAATAGGTCTATGGTAGCTGCTTTTCCACACAATTATGTTACTAATCAGTGTAAAGTGCTGAAGCGACATGACATCCAGACCATTGTCACTTGTTAATGGCTTAGAGTACAGAACTCACTGACGATATCAGAGCAGCCGACCATGGCCACTCATGGACCACCGACTCCTAATAATGCAGTATTCTCTGGCAGTGACATTCCTCATTCATGACGAGATTACTGTCCTTCAACATTTTCATTCTGAATGTGAGGTTTTTATTCAAAATCATTCAAGTAATTGCTTAGAATAACTTAAGTTTTCCTGAAGTTATTTACTTAACAAGTGTCTATTTGTATGATGAGTTAATTTAAAGAAACGTCCTATGTCTTTTTTTATCTAATGGATCCTCATTATTCCGGACTACCCCAAAGAGAATATCGAATAATTTATAAATTACCTGACATCAATTTTGAAAAATGCTTTGAAAAGAAAGCTATTTGATATATACATTTGTATGCTTCTCCATACTGTTCAATGTCAAGATTTTCACTTTTACCAGGCCTAACTTTCTTTAAGGATTTGTATTTTTTTTATAAATAAAAAACATGCACATCTTTTTCTAAACTTTGCTTATGACAACACTCCTCGTAGCTACGAATATTTGTCTTCCTAATGTTCGATTATTGTAATTAAACAACGGAAACAAACAATAACAGATACAACAGATGGGACTGCATGTAATTAAAGAGGAAAAGATGAAATCGTCGATGAAAAGGGTGCTTGCATGTACGGCATTTACCATTTTAGTTCTTCTGGAATGATAAGCAGAGCATATCCGTATACACACAACTTTAGTGATGACACAGAAAATGTCCTATACTTTCACGTTGGTATGAAAATCTGCGAGAACCTTAGTGGTGATTCCTTTACATAGCCAAGTTGAGGGAATTTGATCAAAGATTTAACTCCACATTTTTAGATTCAATTCAATTATATTCTACACCAAATAGTTCTCATTGACGACGGATAAGCCACCGACTGACGTATCATAAATCTTCGAAACTAAATCTTCGATAGGTTTAAATGGAGTTTTGTACATGTTTGTTTACCTCTTACGCGTTTGCTGAGAAACAGTTTCGAAAACGTTTGTAGCCAAAATTGAAATATGCATGAAACCACGATACTCTATTGGTAATTTTTATCAAACACAAAATTTTTACCATTAAGGTACTATAAGAGATACCTCGAGACGGGCGATGTTGAATTGTTTCATAACTAGTCGTGAGAAATAATATAAAAGTGTGATTTCACTCATATGAAATCAATACTCTTCGTACTCCCACTCTTCGATGATGAGGCTTGAAATATCAATTAAAAATTGAAAGCATTTGCTTATAATGAAGAATGTAATGGTGCTCAACAGAATTCATATTTGATCCCATGAGGTTACTACGATCCTAATGCAGTATGGACACTTTGCGTGCAAAAACGTTAACTTATTCCAATAAATCAAAGTCTTCAGCGATGTTTGAAAAACGATCGACACTAACGTAAATACTACTGATAATCACGCATTCATAACCGCAACGGGCGAAGTGACAATGGGGCGCAATCATTTATACCTTAAAATTATTTTTCATACGTTTAGAAATATTTATATTGAAATGGTTTTGTAATTCATATTATGGGGATATAATTAATTTTTCTAATTCAACTAAAATAAGTCATGGAGTTTACTTTTCCATGATTGCTAAAATGTAGTAAAAATCCATTGAATGGTAATATGAAATTCTTCAGTTACATTTGTCCATAAGAAATACTAACAATAAAAACATATGCTCATATTTATTTTTTAATGATGTGCTAGTTTCTTATAAGACTTTATTGCACTTACGTTTTTTACAATTTATCAACAATTGTATTACTTTTTTATGATTAATGAATTTAACTATGTACCAGTTTTACTATATTACATCAACAAAAACGCGTACCCTGTAGGATTAAATACTTTTAATGGAATTACAATTAAAAACATTTTCAGTTAAATTGTGTTTTATTCTATACTTGTTACATAGCAAACATACTGAACAATTACGTTCACTCTATCATTCTGTAAACCTACCTCTTTTATATGGAATTAAAATAATTTATTTCATTTTAAAAATCTATGTACCAGCAACATATCAGACTCACGCCCTTGGCACATTGCCAGACTGTCAGAACCAGAGATATGCGCCATATTCGGATTCAGTGGTCTGAGCCGCGGTCTGATTATATCTGACTTCAAACATTACCACTACAGTCCAGAAATTCATTGTTAACTGTTATTTAATAAGGAAAGTTAATTTATATTACCAATTACAGGAAGTATTTATCGAATAACCGTAATTCGTTTTTCAAACGGTTTGTTCTTGAGTAAAAGTATACGATGTGAGAAAAACAATAAACTAAAACAGATCGTGTACCCAATAAGTACATTTTGTTTTTCTATGAACCTTTTATGAATTCTATAATAGTCCTCCCCTAAAACAAAAGAAAAATCTTTAACCAATTTTTTTAGATATAAAAATTATTCAAGCTTTCTTAAAAACAATATATTTTTTGTAAAAAATAATACAAAATGTGTAATTGAATACTTTAGTATTCTTATGAGTTTTTTTAACTAATTTTTCAAGATCAGTTAAATAATTTATAATAATAGATTATCCTGATAATAGAAGATTAGCTGCAGCTTACTTCTTATTTCAATAACAAATACACTAAACAGACTTAAAACCTTACATTTTGCCAAACATTCCTAGAAATATTTTTAAAAGATTTTTTATTTTCATTTTCTATCTGATAAAAATATAAATATCATATTTAGCATCTGTATAATACATGTTATAATTTACGAATTATAAATTATAGTATGACGTTAATTTAGGATTGATTTATAGACTTAAATTGTTACATAATCTTGACCTCTCTAAAGTCCGTAAAAGAATTGTAAGGAATATTGCGCAGTATGCAAAATATTCTCCTCCCCATATTTAACTAGTGCATGTATAGAAATGTACTTCATTACATATACGAGTATGTATGTCGACGTTAGCTTTAGTAGACGCTCAAAAATTGGAAAAATAATTAAACGTTTTTTCTTTATGTTTAAATTTAGCTAATATATATCCTTTTATAGGATACGATATTGTTCTTAAAATAATTTCTGATCAAAATAACTACTTATCTTGACATAAAGATATAATTTTGTGCTTTTAATCACAGGGCCAAAATGGAGATGTGTAATTTCATACTCTTTTTCAAAACTCCTTTACAGAGACAAAAGGGCAAACATAAGGGAAAATCAGTAAAAGAAGTCTCTGCAAAGAATAAAATTCTCGAATTGGAACACAAAATGGAAGATTGAATTAATAATTTTGTTGCTTTATGATTCTTTGTGTTGCCTAAAGGAAATTTACTATTCTTTAAAATAAAATACACCTTCAAAAGTTTGTTACATTATGTAAGTTTAAGATATACATTACAAAGTTTAGTTAAACCATGCAACTTGGAATATAAATTTAATTAAATATTCTGATGCAAAAACATTGCCTTGCTAATGAATGATCTACTTTCAGATTTATGGAGGTAAAATGGAACAACTAACAACTTAACTGATTGTATCCCATGGCTTCGAACCTGATTCAACGTTAAGCATTTTATATTATAATTACTGTTTATAATACGCTTCTCAGTTTTGTTACCCCAAAAATACTATTTCTAATTTTTTTGATAACTTTTATGCATATTGTCTAAAATTAAACTCTAGTAAATTAACTCCTACTTATTAATGAACCTAAGTTAGTTTTTACATAAGTTGTTAATATACATAAAAAATGCAAGCCAGTTAAGGCCTTTTTGTATTCGGATAGCACATTATTATTACTATTTAAAAAATAATTTACTTGCTTATTCTCAAAAAAATTAGAAGAATTTATTCTAACTATAACAAAAATACATAGCTATAACAGGACAGATAATTTTGTAGTATGAATAATTATTTGACTAGTATTTCTTTTAATGTAATACAATGGAAAAGTTATTGCATCAATTATATCCATTTATTGATTTTATTGACTTTACTTACCTTACCATGAATTTTATTTTTTAATTCTATCCTTTACTCTACACTCAAGTATTAAGGATTATTAACGGGACTGACCGTGGGCAGGTAGACAGTTTCCGCCTGAATATTACAATAGGCCTGCAGGCTTAGGGATTTATGCGACCATTTATAATTCAAACATCCAGGAATAGTCCGAGCGCTCTCACGTCTCTAAATGATTCCAAACCTCAACCAATTGTACATATTTACTACAACAGCAAAGAATGAATGTCGCTCGTTTCAAAACAAGTTTATTTAACATTTTTACATTATCTGGTGGCCTATAAATAAAATTGGATTCGAACAATATCGGATGAGAGTTTTTTTTTAATTAACATTACCTCCGTAAACAAGAAACTTTGTTATCAGCAGTTTTAATGTAAGTTAAACTTCTACTATAAATCTGCTCAAAGAATTTCAGATTCTGTTAATTTCACAAAGCTTGTGATAAATTTCAAAGTTATACCGGCTGCACTAAAATAATTAGGATAAATATTGCGATATTGTCAATATTAAAAAATTAGTAATTTTTAAATATTTTTGACGATTTTTTGTTTTTATTATTTATTTTCGCAGTCATATTACTCCTAAGTTTGTAAAACGTACAAGTGAATTAAATTCTAAGTTTAATCAAACTTCTCAATATATAAATATGTTTTCCACGCCAGGAAATTAAATTACTTTCAGTATCTAAAAATAAACTAAAAAACCAGCTTTTTAAAATTTCTTAAAGTTTAAACTTATTGCAGAATTATGTGAAAACTTTTATACAATCCTATAAGAATTGGTTCCAACAGTTGTTAGGTAAAATGGGCCAATTTTAAGTTGCCAAACCGTTAATATGTCCCCGTGGAGATCAGTTTCCAAACCCACTCATTGCAATTATAGTCTACAACAACAGACATTCTCTAACAACTGTCACTTTGTTGACTACGACGTGTTAGGTCGTTTTACGTGTCTGCTTAGTTGCATACACTTTTCACATATCCATGTTTAGGGTTTGAAACAAATATAAATGTTATAAAAGTAATTATTCGTGAATAAGGTCCTTAGAATACGAGTATAGAGACATATATAACCAATGTCTACACTTCACTTTGAAAATAAAAATATATTTAATAAAATATAATGTCTCTCTACCTTATTCTGGCCAGCTCTTCACAGTTTTACTAAATAAGTATAACATATACATACATTTAGCTAAGAGTATTTAATTTATTCCTGCCTAATAATAAGAAAAATTTGTTATATACAAAATGTAAAGTAAAACTTTGCACAGTAATATTGTATAGCAACTGACGGGTAGCCCAAATTACGAAGAATATCTCTGTAGTAATAGGATATCAATGGTGTCATAATGTACACAAATAATAAATAAACGTTTAACGACACCCATGACAGCAATTAAGGAAGGTTATTGAACAATTGATAGCATTTTTTATCCGTTCGTGGAAATGATATTTGTAATACTTTATTCGCGAATTGTTATGGTATAGATCCTTTACTGTCAATTAAAATCAAAAAGCTTTCAGTGTTCTAGGTTTTTGTTTGAAATGTGGAGACAGGTTTTTAATTGACACCTTGTCTGTCGTCGGTTAATTTTAATTCCAAGCCACAACTGGAGGTCTAAATTATTTTATAGCTTGTTTTCTATCATTCTTTATTATCACACACAATTTTCTATAAGGCTAAGTATCGGATATAAGCCCTTCTTGCTTTTTAATTTAAATTATATTTCTTGCTTATTTTATCTTACTTATTTATTGTTGCATAATACAACGTGTAAAGGGTTCAATAAAAAGTTTATTCATAAATATTTAAGCAAATAATGAAGAAATTTCACCATACCACATTACATACAAAATTTTGTAAAACACTATGCATTTTGCCAACAGAGACGTAAATAACTTATAGTAGTTCAATGTTAGCTAATCTTATCACTCAGTACTGATTTCATGTAAGTCTACATTTTTACAATAATATGGGCTATAAACTTTAAATTGCGCAAACTATCTTAGTGAATCTGTTACGCGATACATAGTATGAAACATAGCTTTTTTTACTAAACTATATAAATTACGGAATACCTCTTTATAGACGTATATTATATACCTAGAAAATTATATGTGTAAAGCTGATGTCATGAATTATTTTAACAGAAATATAAGGAATCTCTAGGCAGTGCGGTTCGTATAACAACTCTTTGTATATTGGTTCTGAAGAGTTTGGAGGCGTCCTCGACATATCCGAAACGAACATGTATAGTTTAGCCTAAGAAATAGCACGATATTTGTTCAATATCCGTAACCATGGCAATTATCTTAAATATTTTCGTTTAGAATAAATACCGTGGATTTATAAATTACTTAACTGCAGTTTACTTTATAAATTACTTAACTGCACTTATAAATTATTATACTGCAGGAATAGTAATTTACATAATATTTACTCACTTAAAATTAACTCAAAATTCGATAGATTAAAATAAGAGTTCAATCCAAGGCTCTTCATTGTCAGTTTATGTTTTGCTATCTCTAGGGGTTTGCTTAGATTTTCAATTTAATTGCTCTTTCATCATTGTACTAACTTTTCTACTTTATTTACTATTAATACTTTTCACGTTCTAGTGCTATTCATTCATTCCTTGTGTGTTCTGATGAAGTTTTTTTTTTCAAAGTAATTTTCGTGAAGTTTTAATACTCACAATTCTTAAATAAGATTGCTAATCGTGCGATACCATCGTAAACTTGTACACTAATCACTTTATCATCCGAATCAAATCATCATTATATATTTCTCAATAATAATATAATGCGAGATAAAAGTACTCCACATCTCGTGTCGTGATAGAATTTTGTTGTGGTTATATGTGAAATTCCAGATCTATATTTCACTACGTTTTTGCGATGTCCTGCAGGTAGACAAAGATAATGAAACAGTAAGAATGTTTAAATTCCCCCGCAGACAAAATAGAAATCGTGCAGCCTACAGAGTGATAGGATTTAATTTCACTCACCCAAACTCAATATTTATGCAACATGCAACATTATATAGCAATGCAATGGAGTTATTTTCATCTATAAATTGGAATGACTCAATATATCCTATAACTAAGATTCATACTACTGATACGTTTTTGGAAACTGTTTGTTGTTAAAGGATAGAATTCTTTCAGATGTTACTCTTTATTTTGAGGTCCTTGTAAGAGAAATCAAATATGGATTTTTATTGCCTGTAATCTTTCTTTTTTATCGCTTTCGATAAGCTTCTTGGGACCGATACCTTCAACCAAATTTATCATACGTTTTTTTCTATTTACGCATGCAGCACTAATTCCCCTTTCCGTTATCTCCATTTTAAGATGAATAGAAATAATGCAGGGAAACTATTATTCTTATTAGTAACGGCTTGCTATCCTGGAGATCATACACTCCAAAATTACTAAATCACGTGCCTTCAATCGCAGTATCAATCTTAAACAGAAAGACATGACAGATGGTATTGCATTTCTATATTTTTGTAACAATAACTTTTATATTGCATCAACACTTACTCGTAACAAACTGATAATAAGTCTAGTACAGTTTTATGATAGAATTAAGGAATATGATGTACTAAATCAATTTCACTAGAATCAAAAAGCATAACACACTGAAGGGATCTTAAAAAATGAAATCTCTTACTTTTTAAATGTATTTTGTTCGTATGGTGTAAATCATAGCATTGAAATGTTTTTGACTAAAATACAGTCCCTATCGATTAAAGAAAAGAAGAAAATATAGCTTAAAAACTCTTAATTTGATAGCCAAAATCTGATGTGAAAGATAGAACCTGTTTATGTTATGGTTCTTGCTACGGTTATGCTATTATGGATGGAGACGTCTAGGCTTCTCATTGAACTTGTTAGCTTATTCCCTTATAGCAATGAGCTGTTCTTGTTATAATATTAACACCCAATATTTATTGCAGCGCATCTTGGATTTCATCGAAATTATGTATTATATACATTTGTACTTAATTTTAAGAGATTTATTGCATAGAATGTTACATAAATAAGAACATATATTAACAGTTGTGATGATAATCTATTAGACTACAAGGTTGCGCGTACAAAATGTTCGCTTACGCTGAATGGACAATTTTAAATCTGTAGCTGTGTCTATAGCTAAATCTTTTAATAGGCTGTATCAACATGCCAAAATTTAATGATAAAGTACACAGCTTATTTACCCATTTATTTACTCTTCGATTTTGTCTTTTCCATTATGGTTACTGATAAAGATCAATGTAAAAGTGTTATTTAACGCTCTGGCAAATACCATGTACATGCACCACCATCGAAATCGGTGTTGCCTCTATAGAAACGAAGCTTTAAATCTATAGTTAAGTTTGTTTTCTAATTATCGTGTGGACAGACAAAGAATAAATTAAATTAATCCTGACCCATGAGTAATAGGCTTCCCTAATGTTCAGGCAGTAATGTAGATAATTTATTATGAACTATAAATAGTCGACAGATGGGAGAATTAAATTTTTCCTTTTTTTCTCAGTTAACACCTAAGGCAACGTTAAAGTTTTCTTCATAGCACTCGACTTCAACTCACGGGTTGCTTCGTGGAATTGTTTGCTTAGGTTTTCATTTTAATTGCTCTTTCACTATTGTCCTGTCTTTTCCTCTCAAGGTGTAATTTATATTTCACGTGTTGCGCTGAGTGTTATTTGTACCTCCAGTTTGTGTAGCACTTGTAGTCAACAACTATCAGGTAACTCGTTTGACTTAATATCTCAGAAAGTTTAGATTTTGTACGCGGATCGTTCATGACTCAAATATAAAAATTAAAAAATGCCACTAACATCACACATTTATAGGCGTTTTAGATAAGAAGATCGTTAATGGACGAGAAACTAAAATATTAATAGTCGTCGAATCATGTATAAATTTAACGAGCCGTTAAATAAATTGATTTCCTAATATATCTGGTAACTCAAAACAACCTTAATTATATTTATGCTGCAGAAAATACAGTTTTTCAGTTTAAATTCTTGAAGATGCAAATAATACTTGACAATTGGAAGTGAAATATATATAAATAACACAGCAGCCAAGCTTGTCCGTGGTACGTGCCTTCGAATAGATTACTTTTATTTCATTGGCATCCATAACGAGAGATTCTTATTTAGTCATGACCAAAAAGGTTTTATTTCCTTTGACATCGTACGTATTTTGATACAAGTAGAAAGAGTACTAGCAAAATTCAATTACAAATGTAGCCTTACATATTAAATATTCAGAAGATTCCGTTACGTTCATGTATGTAGGTATATGCTACTATAAAAGCTATCCGATATGAGTTTTCAGAACAGCAGTAGTTATCCTACAGTGTTACAAACATAAAAATTGGCTCACTGAACCAGTTTTTAAACAACATTCCATTGCAGAGACTAAGGAAAAGATTAATATTGGCGAGGAGTCTCTGCAAACAGGACAGTTCTGAGCCGGGGCTCAGTTTCGATAATGTTGTCTATTATTTTCCCCACCTCGGCCACTTTTGTCAGTCGGTGGGGGGGAGGGGGGGGGTGATTCCGTTACCGTGTTGATTATTTTCTCCCTGGATGGACTGATTGGTCGAGGTCAGGTGGTTTATCTTGACTGATTACCGAAATCTCAGAGCCGCCCTCAAAGCTTATCACACTGAGAAACAAACTACCTGGGATGAAAACCTGAGCTGGCTTCAGTTAGCCTTCAATTCTGCTCTTCACGACAGTCATGATTTTCGCCTTTTCAGGTCATGTTTAGTCGTCCTCCTTCTGATCCCTTGTCTAATCTCTGGAGTCTGGATAGTCTTCTTCCAGTGCCTGGTACTCCCAATGTAAGTGACACCTGGGAAGCAGTCAGGGTTAAGCTCCTACAGTCTAGGGAAAGGGTGAGGAGAAAATTCAATAAAGGACGTATTGCTAACCCCTTCCAGGTGGGGGATCTTGTCTTTTGTAAGGCCCATCCGGTCAGTTCGACCGTGGATAAACGGGCAGCTAAACTTTGCTATCGGTGGACAGGTCCCCACCGGATTCTTCGTTTTCTCTCCCCAGTTACTTCTGAGTTGGTTGATCCCGTATCGGGGAGGTTGTGGCGGAAGGCCCACGTTTCTCATCTAAAGGCCTTCCGTGGTGACACCTCTGGTCATGCTCTGGATACTGGTGCGGCTGCGGGGGTGTCCGGGGACTGATCACCCCTGGTTTTCCCTGTGGTTTCGTTTTCCTCTCTTTCTGTTTTCTTCCTTCTCCAAGAGAGGCGCCTCTCAATATTTTAGGAGGATCGTATTTAGTCTGACTCCTGCTCAGGACTTCGTTTCCTGTTAGGGTTCTCGACTTCCCGTATCCTGTACCGGAGCTTGTTGGTTCTTCTTTCAGTGGGGGAGAGGTTTTGTTTGGGGTTGCACCCTTTTTAGTGGGGGAGGTTGAGCCGGGGCTCAGTTTGGATAATTTTGTCTATTATTTTGTGTATTATTTTTCCCACCTCGGCCACTTTTGTCAGTCGGTGGGGGGGGGGGGGTGATTCCGTTACCGTATTGATTATTTTCTGCCTGGATGGACTGATTGGTCGAGGTCAGGTGGTTGACCTTGACTGATTACCGACTAGCTGATTACCGGCAGCGGCTACTAATCGGAGCGGTCGGACACGTTCGGCAGAGGCGACGTGAATCTCTGTCTGTCAACTGGTCGTCCTGATGCCCATGGCTGGCTAGTTCTCCGACTTTCGGCAGGTAATTGTTTTTTCTTATTCTCTCTCTTAACTTAGTTGGTGGTTTTTCTCTCCCACGCAGACATATATTTTCGTTCATCAGTTGAAAGTAGTTTATTTATTATTTTGTAATTTGTTTTCCTTGTGTACGTTTTCTTGTTGCAAAGTGTTCTATCCTGTCATTTCGTAACGTTCTAAATTGTTAATTTATTATCCATGGCAGTTAAATTTATATTTTGCGCTACTGCTTTCTAATTGATCCGTTCGGTGAACGGAAATGATTTATTTAGTAATCACCTATTCTTTATTTAGTGTAAGCGAGACGGTACAGACTTTGCAAATTTTGTTTCCTCGTGTTTTGTGTTGCGTGCAAAAATTGGGTGGCAACATTCATGCTTTCTATTTTATTGTTTAATTAATTAATTGCTTTATAGTAGCGTGAACTGCTTAGTTTTGGATTATAATTTAATTATTGTTATTTGGGAAATAATGTACTGTTATTATTTGTAAATTACATAATATACATTACAATTAATATTACAGAATTAATAAAATACAGTGAATTATTTTTACAAGTAAATGTTACCAAGCTGAATAATTTAGTATGGCTGTTCTAGCCTATAAGTAAATGTTTAAATATTTGAAAATTTGTTTTGTATGTAATATTTAAAATTGTCACCAAGTAGTGTATCTTGTAATACTTGGTATCTTTAGTTATTTTCGGGAAACAGTTTTTTCGATATTTAAAAGGTACTGTTAGCCACAGATTGTTATTTTTAATTGTTAAATTTAAATATTTTATATATACTTTGTGCCAAACATAATTAAGTTTTTATTATTTCTCGGGTTATAGTGAAACTTTTCTGAATATCTACTAGTTATGTTGGGATTAAATAGGGTCCCCGTGAATGCCGTCAACCTGACTGGTGCGGCGAGTCTGCCCAATGGAAACAACACTGGTAAATCAAAATTGAATGCCCGCGCCCTGCCAGCGCCGTACCGTCCTCCAACTGGACTGTCTGAGCTTCAATTCATCTTGAACAAGGTTGGAACTAAAATGCTTTTCCTTCTTCTTTTACTGGACTTGAGAGGATCGGGTTTTATGGAGCGCTGCCAGATATTATATCTGGAGGAGGGCCAGTGTTAAGTTAACATAGTATTTATTTAGTTTAGTGACATGATCTGTAGGGGAGGCAACTTCGGATTCGTGGAGGCAACTAAGCCCCGCCTCCTTCTAAAATCGGCTTTAAAAATATTTTTTTTAATTTTAGCTACAAACTTGAAACAAAATTACTTTTTTTTAATAGTGGGCCTAGAAGTTCTACAACCTTTTCCCTCCCCTCAGTTCATAATAATTACCAGTTCAAAATGTTATATTTACTACATGCCGTACCTGAAACTATGTTATTAATATGTCACATTTCTATATATTATGTAAATTGTCAATTTTGGAATTCTATTTATTTTGTTATTTAGTTTGGACAGTTCTAGCACTAGAACACACTAAGCGTAATTGTATAATATTGTTTTCTGATATTGTCTGATACCTAGCTTGATAAAGTATTATTGAGATTGCTTTGTAAATAAAATACAACCATACAAATTGTGTTTTGTGTTTTCCAAGTTAGAGCTACTAGTTGTAACTAATTGAAAATAGTTATTCTGATCTAAAAATACTGTATTTATATTGCGTAATTTCAACAATGGAATAACGAACAACCTAACTGACCGAGTCCTCTTGCTTTTGGCCTCACGTTGCGTCATGTACTTACGTTACTTTAGCATTGAATCTTTTTAAGAATTCTTAATAGGTAACAATGTTTCTTTCCTAAAAGAATTCATGTTTAAATGATTCTTTGGTTTTATATATATTTTTTCTCAACTAATACTCTAAAAAGTTGCTCGGTTAAGATAACTTTATCGTTAAATCCTGAAATAAATTAGAACCTAAAAGGTTTGTTCATCCAAAAAGTTTATATATGGGGAAAAAAGGCAGCCGAGTAACGTGGTCAGATATTACATACAAGTCCTATTTCAAATGAATTCCAAAATATGCCATCAATTATATCCGTTTATTGATTTGGTTTTTAAATACGCTTAACACATTACGAATTTTGATAGTTAGGTCAAATCCCTTGGGCTACACTCAAATACCAAGTACTGTTAACGAGACTGACCGTAGGCAGGTAGACTGTTTCCGCCTAAATATTCCAACAGACCTGTAGGCTGAATGATTTATACATCCTTTCAAACGTCATACAACTAGTATTTGCCCAAGCGCCCTCATGTCTCTAAATTATTCAAATCGCCAACCAATTAGACAGTTTTCTAAGAAAAGTAGAGAATAACTTACGAGTATTTTAAAAACCAGTTATTGGAAGTATATAGAATGTCTAGTAACCACCAAAGAACATCACGTTTGTAAACTACTGCTAGGGATTTTTTAAAGCAACGTTACGCATGTAAATAAGACCAAAATCGTTTACAAAAGCTGTTATTGTGATATAATCATCCATTACAATTCTTGATTAACCGGACACATTTCCATATTCTATTGGTCATACCCTATATGGTAATAATATTATTGCTAGGTAGTAAAATATTTGTAAAATTATGATTTAAATTATTTTTAGAGCATTTATATCGTTAGTAAAGTCCCCTCTGTTATAATACTTCTAGTTTTTTTAAATAAAAAGTAATGAATTAAAATTCTTCGTTTTACTAGATTTATGTTTATATCGCTTCTCACAGACTTTAAATCGCTTTCAGTTTCTTAAAAAGAACTAATAAGTTAAAAGAAAAAAGTTAAAAACTAATAAGATCCATACAATTCTTGATTAAATAGGACATATTTAATTTATAGCACTAACTCTATTGATCGTATGGTACCTAGTAATACTAATATTACTAGTTAGTAAAACAGATGTAAGTATAGTATTTAAATCATTTTTCGAGCATTTATATTGTTGAAAAAGTCCCCTCTGCTGTATTAGTTCTTAAATTTTGCTCAGTTCTCAGTTTAACTAAACTTCTCTTTGTATCAATACCTTTGCCTTCTCAAAGACGTCCGAAAGAACTGAAAAACCCGTCCTTAAAATCAATTCACGCTACTATCTTATCGTGAAATTGTGCAACAAAGTGACTAAAAATATACATGAGAACTCTCTCTCTCTCTCTCTCTCTCTCTCTCTCTCTCTCTCTCTCTCTCTCTCTCTCTCTCTCTCTCCTCTCTCTCTCTCTCTCTCTCTCTCTCTCTCTCTCTCTCTCTCTCTCTCTCCCGTGCGCTCCTGCTCTACTACTCATATTGGAGATTATAATTCATTGTAATTGTTATTGTTGTGAAGTATTAATGGTAATAGTAAAATGCAGTGTTTAAAGTGTGACTCAGTTATTGATCTACAGGAGAAGAAATTAAATTGTATTGAGTGTAGAGGATTTTTTCATTTGGGATGTGCAGGAAACCTTACCGAGACTGATTATGATTACATCATAGCTAATCAAGTTAACTGGAAGTGTAGTATTTGTGATAAGAAGAAAAGTACAAGAGGAGATGCCACACCAGTAACGCCAGTAAGTGAGAAAGCCTTTGTTTTTAAACAGGGTGGTTCCGAGGCCGATTCAGATTCCAGTACTACTCTTGTATCGGGTGTAACTAAAAAGACATTATGCCATACATGTAAAAAGGGCTTTTCTTTTAATACGCATAGAGCACAATGCAGTTATTGTTGCGAAAGTTTTCATTTTAAATGTATTAAAATGACGAGACAGGATTTTTTAAAGATAGAAAAAACTTGGTTGTGTCCTGTCTGCATTGTTCAAGACGTAGCGGTAGATAAGAAAGCAGACGCGGCCTTATCTGCCGCAGATAAGATTAGTCCCGTTGCCTATCCCCATACAGGACTATTGACAAATGTTGAAACCACATTGGCAAGTTGTAGACAAGAGAATATTACACTTTCTGATATTCTCAAGGAAATGAAAGAGTTTCGTCTTGAGGTTAATCAAAAAAATAAAGAGTTTGCCAATTCTCTTGAAATCTACTCTACATGGGTTCAGGAGAATGGAGAGAGTATCAAATCTATTGAAAACAATGTGACCCAGTTAGTCAAAGATTTTGAGATCATAAGTCAGGAACAGTGTAATTTAAAAAGAAATAACGAAATTTTGACTAAAAGAGTAAATCAATTGGATCAAGCAATGAGGGACAATGTGGTAGAAATCAACGGCGTCCCATTGAAGAAAGGAGAAAATGTTATGGACATTATTAAGCAGCTGTCTGCAAAAATTGGCTTTGATTTTCAAGAGGAAATGATAGATAATTGCTACAGATATAGATCTGCTGTGGTGGACTCCGCTAGACCGGGCGGTATTGTTGTGCGTTTCCTGCGCAAACTTGATAAGGAGCAGTTTATTTCAAAACGTAAACAGAAAAGGAACGTGAATTCCAGAGACCTTGGGTTCATGGAGGGGGACGCGCGGTACCGATATATATCAATGACAGCCTTACTCAGGATAAGCGGAAACTCCTCAATGAAGCCCGTAAAGTCAGGCGGGACAAGTTGTACACCTTCCTGTGGGTTAAAAATGGACGTATCTTTATGCGTAAAAATGAAGGTGATCGATTTGTTGTAATTGAATCAATGGAGGACTTACAAAAGCTGGCTTGACTAGCAGCAAAAAGCCTTGGAAAATGTGTTATTAATGTAGTTATTTATGATATGTGTGAAAACGGATGTGTTTTAAGTTTGATTTATTTGGTTATCCGTTTAAATATTGCCTCATTGTGTTGGTGTACGGTGTTGTTTGTTTGTAGCTCAAATAGATTGTCTTATGTCAGATTCTAATAGAAATATCTCTCTTGTAGCAAAGTTGAAAGAAAAATTTGATAGCTCGAGAAAATGTGTAAAAATAGTTCATGTTAATGTTGAAAATTTGTTAGTACACAAAGAGTCTTTTATCGATTTGTTTCACAATAATTTGTTTGATATAGTTGCAATAACTGAAACATTTTTGAAACCTGTTGTTTTGTCCCAACCATACAATATTGATGGTTACAATTTTATAAGACACGATAGAGAAAATAAAGAGGGAGGAGGTATTGGTGTTTATATAAAGAAGTCACTTGGTTACAAAGTTTTAGCAACGTCACAGGCAATTTATTGTCGTAAGCCAGAATATTTAATTGTAGAAATATCTCAAGGGTGGAAGTTGTTGTTATGTATAGTTTATAGGCCTCCGAAAATTGGTTTCATTTCTGAATTTTTTAATGTCCTAGCGCAATTATTACCAATTTATAATAATGTAGTCATCGTAGGAGATTTTAATACAGATTTGAGTGCCGAGAGGTATTTTTATGATAGGACTGAGTTGTTAAATTTAATAAGCAATTTGAATTTATCTGTTTTGCCGTTGGAGCCTACTTTTCACCTACCAAGATCAGACACTTGGCTTGATTTAATTATATGTAATGATGTTTGTAGAGTTAAAACTTTTGGTCAAGAACCAGTGTCTGGTATCTCATATCATGATTTGATCTATTTAGAAATTAATTTAAAGATGAAACTTGTGTCAAATAAGGAGTCTGTGATGGTGAGAGATTTAAGAATATATCGATAGATAGTTTTAAAAGAGAATGTTTGGCGTTGAACTGGAATGATTTGTACTTAAGCGATTCTATTGATGATAAAGTAGAAATATTAAGTAGTAATATAAAAGAGCTTTATAACAAACATGTGCCAGAGAGGAAAATATCACAACGAAAGACTTGTTGTCCTTGGATTACTAATGAATTAAAAGGTTTAATGTCACAAAGAGATGTATTGTACAAACGTTTTTTAAGGACTAAAAATGTTACAATTTGGGAGAATTATAGAGTTCTCCGAAATAGGATAAAAAGGCTTTTAAGAGATGGAAGGAATCAGTATTAGCGAAAGTTTTCATTTTTAATGTATTAAAATGACGAGACAGGATTTTTTAAAGATAGAAAAAACTTGGTTGTATCCTGTCTGCATTGTTCAAGACGTAGCGGTAGATAAGAAAGCAGACGCGGCCTTATCTGCCGCAGATAAGATTAGTCCCGTTGCCTATCCCCATACAGGACTATTGACAAATGTTGAAACCACATTGGCAAGTTGTAGACAAGAGAATATTACACTTTCTGATATTCTCAAGGAAATGAAAGAGTTTCGTCTTGAGGTTAATCAAAAAAATAAAGAGTTTGCCAATTCTCTTGAAATCTACTCTACATGGGTTCAGGAGAATGGAGAGAGTATCAAATCTATTGAAAACAATGTGACCCAGTTAGTCAAAGATTTTGAGATCATAAGTCAGGAACAGTGTAATTTAAAAAGAAATAACGAAATTTTGACTAAAAGAGTAAATCAATTGGATCAAGCAATGAGGGACAATGTGGTAGAAATCAACGGCGTCCCATTGAAGAAAGGAGAAAATGTTATGGACATTATTAAGCAGCTGTCTGCAAAAATTGGCTTTGATTTTCAAGAGGAAATGATAGATAATTGCTACAGATATAGATCTGCTGTGGTGGACTCCGCTAGACCGGGCGGTATTGTTGTGCGTTTCCTGCGCAAACTTGATAAGGAGCAGTTTATTTCAAAACGTAAACAGAAAAGGAACGTGAATTCCAGAGACCTTGGGTTCATGGAGGGGGACGCGGTACCGATATATATCAATGACAGCCTTACTCAGGATAAGCGGAAACTCCTCAATGAAGCCCGTAAAGTCAGGCGGGACAAGTTGTACACCTTCCTGTGGGTTAAAAATGGACGTATCTTTATGCGTAAAAATGAAGGTGATCGATTTGTTGTAATTGAATCAATGGAGGACTTACAAAAGCTGGCTTGACTAGCAGCAAAAAGCCTTGGAAAATGTGTTATTAATGTAGTTATTTATGATATGTGTGAAAACGGATGTGTTTTAAGTTTGATTTATTTGGTTATCCGTTTAAATATTGCCTCATTGTGTTGGTGTACGGTGTTGTTTGTTTGTAGCTCAAATAGATTGTCTTATGTCAGATTCTAATAGAAATATCTCTCTTGTAGCAAAGTTGAAAGAAAAATTTGATAGCTCGAGAAAATGTGTAAAAATAGTTCATGTTAATGTTGAAAATTTGTTAGTACACAAAGAGTCTTTTATCGATTTGTTTCACAATAATTTGTTTGATATAGTTGCAATAACTGAAACATTTTTGAAACCTGTTGTTTTGTCCCAACCATACAATATTGATGGTTACAATTTTATAAGACACGATAGAGAAAATAAAGAGGGAGGAGGTATTGGTGTTTATATAAAGAAGTCACTTGGTTACAAAGTTTTAGCAACGTCACAGGCAATTTATTGTCGTAAGCCAGAATATTTAATTGTAGAAATATCTCAAGGGTGGAAGTTGTTGTTATGTATAGTTTATAGGCCTCCGAAAATTGGTTTCATTTCTGAATTTTTTAATGTCCTAGCGCAATTATTACCAATTTATAATAATGTAGTCATCGTAGGAGATTTTAATACAGATTTGAGTGCCGAGAGGTATTTTTATGATAGGACTGAGTTGTTAAATTTAATAAGCAATTTGAATTTATCTGTTTTGCCGTTGGAGCCTACTTTTCACCTACCAAGATCAGACACTTGGCTTGATTTAATTATATGTAATGATGTTTGTAGAGTTAAAACTTTTGGTCAAGAACCAGTGTCTGGTATCTCATATCATGATTTGATCTATTTAGAAATTAATTTAAAGATGAAAATTGTGTCAAATAAGGAGTCTGTGATGGTGAGAGATTTTAAGAATATATCGATAGATAGTTTTAAAAGAGAATGTTTGGCGTTGAACTGGAATGATTTGTACTTAAGCGATTCTATTGATGATAAAGTAGAAATATTAAGTAGTAATATAAAAGAGCTTTATAACAAACATGTGCCAGAGAGGAAAATATCACAACGAAAGACTTGTTGTCCTTGGATTACTAATGAATTAAAAGGTTTAATGTCACAAAGAGATGTATTGTACAAACGTTTTTTTAAGGACTAAAAATGTTACAATTTGGGAGAATTATAGAGTTCTCCGAAATAGGATAAAAAGGCTTTTAAGAGATGGAAGGAATCAGTATTTTCAAACGTTATTTCAAACCAATAAGAATTGTAAAGATCTGTGGAAGGTAGTTCGAGATAATGGAGGTGGAAAGGAGCGTAAAAGTTTATCAGACCCAGTCGTAAATATAGATAGTTTAAATGATTATTTTTGTGGTATTAGCAATAATATAAATAATAACCTTGTTGAGTTTTATAATAACCAGAGACATGTGTTTCAAGCTAGGAATATAAGTTTTAGTTTTAGGGAAGTCACTGTAGATTGTATTTTGAAAGTATTACAAGACATCTCGTCTAACGCAATCGGGGATGATGGAATTCAACTTAAGTTCATTAGAATAATTTATGATGAAATTAAGTATGTTTTATGTTATGTTTTAAATTTTTCTTTGCTAAATGGAGTATATCCGAAACAGTGGAAGAAGACTTTGATATTACCATTGCCTAAAGTAGACAATCCGCTGGAGTACAGCATTACAGATCAATTAATATTTTATGTGTATTGGGCAAGATCGCTGATAAGTTAGTTTACAAACAATTGTGTGATTTTGTAAATGAAAATAATATTCTTTATAAGTATCAATCAGGTTACAGAAAATCATATAGTACTCAGACCGCTTTAATTAAAATTACTGACGACATAAGATCAGCTATAGACAAGAGAAAACTGACAATTTTAATGCTTTTAGATTTCAGTCGTGCTTTTGACTGTGTCAGTCATAAATTGTTGCGTTCTATTCTTAAATCATACAATTTGAGTGAAGTAGTCATAGATTGGTTTGATTCGTACTTGAGTGACAGGTATCAAAGAATTAGGACTGTAAATGGTACCTTTTCAGATTGGAAATTAAATTCAGTTGGTGTACCCCAAGGTTCCACTTTGTCTGCTCTATTGTTCTCATTGTATATAAACAGAATAAATGAACCAATTGTTTTTTGTAGATCGTTGCTTTATGCAGATGATATGCAGTTGTATATTAATTGTGACATTGATAAAATTGATGATGCTGTTAATATGATGAATGTTGATCTGGAAGTGTTATTTAAATGGTGCAGTGATCATGGTCTTAATCTGAATATTTCAAAATGTAAGCCAATCATCTTTGGTACTCAAAGACTGTTGTCACAATTAAATTTAGAAAATATTACACGAGTTAAAATAGATGGAGAAGATCTGGAATACCAGAAATCTGTAATTAATTTAGGAATAAGGATAAATAATTCTTTATCATGGACAGATCAAGTAAATTATGTCCATAAAAGAGTTTACAGTAGTTTGTACCAATTTAAGAAATTGTGCTTTAAACCCACCTGTTTATGTTAAAAAGTTGTTAGTTATGTCCTTAATTTTTCCTGTTTTTGATTATTCTTTGGCCGCTTATTGTGATGTAAATAATACGTTAATTACTAAGTTACAGAGAGCACAAAATGCGTGCGTACGGTATATTTATGGTTTGAGATTAGATGATCACGTCACACCATTTTATAGAGATTTAGGGTGGTTAAAGATAAAAGAAAGGATTGAATATAATGTTTTAACAGTTATGTACACTATTCTTAAGGAACATAAACCTGATTATTTGTTTGAAAATTATACCAGAATGGATCAAGTACATGCAAGGCAAACGAGATTTGGAAATGTCACGTTACAGTTTTCCAATTCATAGGACTACTACGTACTCCAATTCTTTCCATGTTCAGTCTATAAGAAACATGAATACACTGGATGACGATGTAAAAAATTCTACAAGTAAAAGATTGTTTAAAGAAAAATTGAGAGGAATCCTTTTACAGAGATATACCTAATTATTATAAACAATTTAATTAATTTGAGACAAAAGTGTGTTTTTTTTGTGATTATACTGTTTAATGTTATTATAAATTTTTGTATTTAATAGATTTACATTATTCATATGCAGAAAAATATTTTATTTCTACATTTTGTAAAATTTATTGTTATTATTATTATGTTGATTCTTGATACAACTTATATAATGTCAATACTTTGATAATTGTGGTGATTTATTTATTTGTTATGTTTTGTTCTTTTTTCATGTACAGAAACAGATTTTATTACTATTAATTGTTATTATGTAAAATTTTTTATACAATTTTAGTACAGTTAAAATATTATTGTAAATGATGTATTCGTCACAACTCAGTTTTATTTTGTAATGTATTATTTTGGAGCCTGTCCTGGCGGAAGAGTGGACCTATGGTCTAAGCCAGGGCAGGTAAAATAAACGAATTGTCAATTGTCAATTGTCTCTCTTCAAGCCGTTAATTTATCAAATATACTTTGTTTTATTTATTCCATGAACTATATATAACACATCGCTTTTCGCTAATATTACATATGAACCACCCAATATGATCCATTATAGCTCTGGTTGATACGTTTATATCAAAATGTGGCAAAATGCCTAACTATAACAATTTCGTAAATTTTAATTTATTTTCTGCTTTTTTTAGAAATTTAACAATTACCAATAATACAAAAATTATAACTTATAAAGTCAACTATGGACAAATACAATAATACTAGATTTTCTAAACTAAGTAGTGTTTTATCCCACAAGTTAAGTTTAAATGAAAAAAATATTTTTTGCTCTTATTACAAATAAATTAGATCATGACACTAACCCATTCAACGCATAGCAACATTGATTTGTTGGTCAGAAATTTTACGTGGCTTGTTTTTAAATATTTTTATTATTTTACTAAAGGATATTTTCTATTTTAACAATATATACAAATATCTTTTGAATATAAATCATAAAATTCTATTTTATTTTTAAGGATTATCGACTCTAAGTATCTATGAAAAAACTTTTTATGTAAAGCAGAAGTTAGGTATAAGAGAAACTCAAAGAACTTTTTTTATAGTCCTGCTCATTTAATAATTCTCTCTATGTTCATGCTTTAGTGGTTCTAGACGTCTTCATTAATATATGTGTATTGCTTATTTCTGATTTATAAAGTAGTAAGTCAAATAAAATTCACTTAAATTCTGATTTAAATCGCACTTATATCTTAGAATGAAATGAAAGTTCACTCCAAGATTCTTCACTTTCAGTTCACGTGTTGCGCCCTAGAGTTGTTTGCTTAGCTTTCCATTTTAATTGCTCTGTCACCCTTGCACTCTTTCCGCTCTGGGTGCTATTTATACTTTTCACGTCATAGTGCCATTCATTCATTCCTTATGTGTTCCATAATAGCTTTATTATATCACAGAAAATTTAAGCTAGTCATCAAAGCTTCTTGTAGATTCACAATTCTTAAAAAAACTATTGAAATTGTGATATATCATTATAACCTTAAACACTAATCTCATAATTGTCCAATTTCAATTACCATTATTTATATCTTAATACTAATATAATAATACCAGGATTTTATGATACATGGCATGTCACATAGCACTTTTCGCATGCTGCACGCAAAAATTTAAATCTTTAAATCATGTATATCTCCTGCAGACAAACAGACAAAATAGGAATTATGCCAGCATACTGATTGATAGTCTTTAAAGACTCAGCCAAATCGCTTGGGCATTCACCATGACCGAACACATTCCTGTATATATAAGGATGAGGTTTCATGTAACGTTAACAGTAAGTTCATTTTAGAGACATCGTGCGGACATATAGGCAGGCAGATCTGAAGTTTTTCCAGGATTTTGAGTGATATTCTTTGATAACTCCTAGCCAATACACATTTTAAGTTATGACTTATAACGCACCTACCCTTCATCCTTAAAATTAACGCTCTGAGCTAGTTATATCATAACATATTCAAGTGGCCTTTAAATGCCACAAAATTTATTTTCTTTAACTACATTTAAGAAATTGGTTTGGTGAAGTAGGAATGCAAGGTAGGGAAAGTTTTACCAGGATCGCATTGTTGTGGTTTATACTACCAATAAATTATCCTTTTAAAACATTATTTTTTTAACTAAATTAATTTATTTCAATATTTTTCTTACAAACATATTTTTTCACAGTGATTATAATCTTTATTTGCTATTATGTATAATAATTGTTAGGGTAATACCAACTCTTACGATACTTATATAAAAAGTAGTTATTTTTCATCAAAATATTAGGTATTTTTATTTCAGCACTTACGGCACTTTCTGTTATCTGCACTGTATGATGAACAGAACTAAACCAAACTATTCTCTATGTTAGCAACGCCTTGTTCTCTGGAAGGT
The DNA here is from genome assembly GCF_021130785.1 of Homalodisca vitripennis. Taxonomy (NCBI): domain Eukaryota; kingdom Metazoa; phylum Arthropoda; class Insecta; order Hemiptera; family Cicadellidae; genus Homalodisca; species Homalodisca vitripennis. The sequence goes on from NC_060213.1 coordinate 108,251,590, forward strand.
CATTAAATCAGCTATTACGGTATTACGTATAATCTTTAACAGACAACTATGGCAGACGCTATTGCATGTTCCGCTTACCCATGGCAAACTGATCATAACAGACTTAAGTTCTTTTAAAACATTAACGAATTTTGTATAGTAATCTAATTACATTGACTATAGATGAAAACGTAGGTAATAGATATATGACACATAAACTAAATGTTTTCTTCATCCTCAATTAAATCATAAGGCTCACGCTTTGCTGCGTGTTATTCACTCATAGTCTACGTGGTGTATTATTTTTTATAAACAACAACTGCTGTGTAACATGTTTGATTTAGTATTCTAGTTCAGTAAAACTTGTTCATTCCTATGTTAAATCTAAGGTCAAATTTATAATATAAATAATTAGTCTAGTATGATGTAAACAATAATAAATAAGAATAGAAGCAAACCAACGCTCTGAAATAGCTATCGCATAAAAGGATAGACAGTCGGTGTGCCAGGTGTCCTTTGACCTTTTTATTTTCTTTTCTTTTGAAAAGGAACCCATGTACCCTGTAGTACCGTGTGTCTATGACCATTCTATCATATCAAGAGTATCGCTGAGACAGGAAAACAAAGACAGGATATCCAAATTCTGGGTCATACAAATTTGGTCTCTAGACGAATGGCAAAGTACAAATTATGTCCTTAACTAGACATTATAAAATCTCAAACCTTACCATAGTTCCTTAACATTTAAAATTGTTAAATAAATATTAATATATAGGATTTTTTATCAAGTGTTTTGTTCCATATAAAACTAATATTTAAAAGATACACTAGCAGGACTGTAAAAGTTTTATTGTATATATTGTATTAGATCAAGCATTTTTTAAATAAGATTTTAAATATTATAAAAAATATATTAGTAATATGTCAGTTTTTAATTCCGAATATTAGTACCAACCTAGATGAAAGAGTTTTTACATTTTATATAGAATAAATGGGACTTCGTTCATACAAATCAATGGAAAATATTTTCTTTCTCATTATATCAACATTTTTGCGCATGAAGCCATCGGTTTATATTTTTGAAAATGCAAGTATCTAGCCCTTTAAATTGGGTAATGGGATATTCACAATATCACAGTACCGGGGTCGTGGTATCTGACTTTAAAGATATTACTCTACTTACACTGGCATTCGTATAAAAAATTATCATGAAAAAGACTTCTTCTTCTATGATATTACATGTGTTTTTGATAAAAATTTTGAAATATATACTTTATGATGGGTAGGAAGTATTTTATTTTTCGTCTTTCCGCTCAATATCTCGAGAAAAAACTGACCAATAGACTTTGAATTTTTCGTGAAGTTTAATCTCATATAGGCAACACATAATTCGATGATAGTGTATGTTACATCATGAGATTTGACAGAGCTACAGGGATCATGGTGTCTTATGGGTAACGAAGATGGCAACTAGTAAATTACATGAGAAGTTACACAATAACGCATGTAACTCGGGAAAAAATTTCGTCTGTAGACTTTACATTTTTCATCAATTTTAATTTTTATATAGCAAAATGTTTAGTTGTCAATTTTAGGGATTTGGCTGACCGTCATTAAAGCATGTCTCCCAATAGGCTGGTATCATTTGTCTTTAATTTACAAGATGTGTAAAAGTTTCTTTCTTGTAAGTAGATTGTCTGTCTGTCTATCTCAAGGTCATACTATATGTGTTATTTTAGGAATAAACCATTAGATGTACAAATACATTTGAAATGACAACACTTTTTTATTTACATTGGTTCTGTAATCCAAATAGTCATAATCTCTTGAAATGTTTGAAAACTCTTTTGTAAGAGTTATTTGAAACATGGTAGAAGTAAAATCGTACCTTATAATAATATATCATATTTGATAATTTTCCAAGTAACAAAAGGGTAGAAGTTCTTGGTAACTTATCTTTTTATTTTACATTTCCAGTAACATAAATGTAAACCAAGCCGGGACCGGATGGCATTATGAGCAGAAATTAATTATAAAAGTGCCTTAGTACTCTTAATATTGATCTCTTTTTATTATTTTTAATCCTGCACCTGAGATGAAATCCCACACCACCTCTACTCGGGAATCCGTGTTCCCCTTTTAAGTCACGTTGCCTTAGTAGTTATTCGAATCAGATATTAACGCTATGTTTTTCAAGCTGTTATAAATGTTATACAGTTTTTTAATATTAATTGAATATGTTTATTCAATTAGTTTAATTCATATATTAATAAACATATGTCATTAATTGAAAAAACTGTTAAGTCAAAGCACATTCAAATATGTGTAAAAAATAGTATAAAACATTCTGGTGGAATTATAATTTTCCCGCCCCTTAAATTAACAACAAAACAGCATAACGACATCCTGTACATCTGCTTCTTTGTAGATGGAGTCATAATAGTTTTAATAATATGAATTTTCATTCAATTTAAAAAGTAGTCTTAAACCAACACAGTATAGACGCGGGACCTGGCACACTGCCAAACTGTCAGAGCCAGAGATACCCGCCATATTCTGAGTCAGTGGTCCGAGCCGCGGTCTGTTTATACCTGGGGCTTCCTATATTACTACTGACCTAAAAGAATCCATTTTTTCGATGTCTGCATACAAAAACTTTTTGCAACTGCAGTACCAGTATGTAATAACGTCTCATAAATTTTAATTATATTATTGTCTAAAATTAATAACATTCAAGATAGATATCACGATGAGAGAAATAAGAAAATATGTCATTTATTACGAAATTTAGTAAGAAAATTAGTCTTAGATTAATGGTATTTCATTCCACGTAGATATATCACAATTTGAATATTTTTTGTTTTATATTTATGGGTTATGATCGATAGTATTAAAGTTATAACACTTAATATTTCACAATAACAAATCGTGTTTATATCGATAGAGTCGGAGTCATTTTCGTGATGTTTCACAATTTTTTTTGTAAGTATGTGGACTCTTATTATATAGCCTTGCAGTATTTACAACTTTTCTTTATCATTTATAATTCAGAAAGTATAAATACACCTGTCGTAAAAGGCTTCACTAGCTTATTTCACTCTTGAGATGACCTGCAGACAGATAGAGACATACATAAAAAATTAATTTGACAAACAAGTCCGCATCATAGAACTATAGTTGTAGAAATGAAATTTACTGTTATATATTAACGTATGTTGCCTTACGATACAATATGGTTTTTGTTCATGAAATTGTGTTTCATTTCAGTTTTTAAATCATAAAAGTCTACATTACGAATTACTGAGTATAAAGTGGTATTGTATGTACATGGTGGAATAGTTAGACTACATGTTTTAATATATCACATGTTTGAATCATTTCTGAGTGTATTGAGTTTGTTTACAAATTTATTTACTTACTTGTTAGATCAATGTAAAATATTCGCTAACGTTCAGGCAAATGTTATGGAATTATATACACCATCATGAAACTAAGTGTTCCTTATATAGAAATAAGGCTTCATGCACCATTTTTTGTATGTTAGTTCGTCTTCTAGATATCGTGCGAACAGAAAGATAGACAGAAATGAAATGTTTTCAGTTCCGCGATTGATAAGCCTCTTTAATTCTCAGCCAATTATAACGAAGCTATATCATAGTATTTGGCAAACAACTATTTTTTTTAAATTGTTACTTCTCAATTCCCTTTTGTTCCTTCTTGAAATTAAGTTTTAGTAATAACGTGGTAGCCAATGTCAAAACCCAGCCAGGATTACTTAACTTCCGGTGTTTTAGCCATGTCAGTACGTATTATTATGTATCTTGTTGTATGTTTATTTAAAATACTCCTCTGCGAGTTTTCAAACTTCGTAAATGTTTCCTTCAAAGTTTAAAAACGTCTCAGATTTATTAAACTTGTAAGTCAAGTTGTGATACTAAACAACGGAATGGACAAAACCGTATTAAAAATTAACCAGACTCTTTTACAGAGACAAAGGGCCAAACAGAGAAAGGAATCAGTCAAACAAGTCTCCTCAGAGGACAGTTCTTGCAATGGAATATAAAATGGAGAGTAGAATAAACAATATCTTTTCTTTATGTATTGTCTACGGCCAAAAGGAATTCTACTACATGCTGAAATGAAATATTAATTTAAAAGAGATTTATTTGTTTGAAGTCCGAGATAGAATACATTTCTTTATAGAGTTTATACTATTTGAAATATAGTTATTAATTCATGCGCAGAAATAATCCAGTGCTATGAAGAACTTTATGCTTTATGGTGAAAAAATGGAACAAAAATTACAAACTGACTGAGCGTAGCTGGCATAAAATTGCTTCTGCCCAGAGAACTTGTGATTTATTGCCTGTAGAAAGAATATATTTTGCTTTTAATAAATATTTACGAGTATGTATGTTTTATTTTTTATTTATCGACAGAAGTATTTTTTAAATGTATTCGTCTAGGGTATAGTTGGTTTCAAAAAAGACCAAACACTAACGATGAAAATTATTTTCTACAAGAACTTCATTCTTGTCATTTTTATGATTTTACATATTTACGTACATAAAATCAGATCTCTCACAATTATCGCTTATTTTCTACATAGTTATGAGAACCTAGATTGGAACTTACACATTGTTTTAAGCCAGGCTAAGTGTGACACTGTAGGTAATCAAAAGACATGAATGAAAATCGTAACAATAAGATATTGAGTGAGCTGTTACGATTAACAGCTACTATTAACTATGTAACAGATGTATTATAGTATTAGCAAATAGGGATTGTAGCTGAAGGTCCAGGTTCTCGCACGCACGCAACTATACACTCATGAGCGCAGACCGTTGGAGCCACTCCATCTCCTGCAGTTTTCTATTGTCGTCCCAAGTTATTTAATGGCATCTTAAACTCGAGAGTAAGCAATACTCTGCTACATACTTCGTGGAATTAGTTAACATATTTACTAATATGTAAATAGTAACTATTTGTTAATATGGGTAACCATCATGGCAAATCACATTTTATGAACAACCTGTATTCAACCATATCACGTTTTGACATGTTACATGATAAAATATGTCGCTTAAACTGCTTATATTATTATGCTTAGTATTATATTACTAATAATATTTCAAATATTTTTAGTAATATAAGAGATTACCTTTAAATTTTGTATGCAACCTAATCTAAATCTGTTTTACAAGTGATAAAGTGTATTGTCTTGAATGCCTTATAAATAAATAAACAATACAACATAAAAGCAATATCTAACCTTAATATTTCATTTTGGTACTAAAATAAATAAAAATCCGCTAATAAACATGAAACACTTCCTATACATCACCTGAAAAAGATAACTATCATATATAAGAGAAAATTTGTGATAAACCACATTGATAAACTGATTTATTAATGGTAGTTTAAAAAAAACAAAATGATTTAAGATATTTTAAAATAAAGACGACAGAATTTATCTTGACAAATTTAAACTCGTTCTGGTAGTACTTTTACTTTGCTTCAACTTATATCATCAATCTCAAACATTTATCCATTTCAAAAATTAATTATGTTGAACTTTAACTGTTAGCTAATAATTAGTTAAAAATAAATAATCCTTTTTTACCAGAAAAGCTGGAATATTTTAGACTTTAAGCCTAATTGGAGAATACTTTTACTATCATCATTTATAAGAATTTTTTGAAAGTAAAAATATTTATGTGTTAAATCTTACTTCAATCCCTTGAGCAATACTGAAATATACACAGCTTATAAGACTGTATGAGGGTAGAAAGTTTCCTTCTGAATACTTTATCAGTTCTGCGGGATGTGGAAGATTAGTTTAGTAGGTAAGAACCATTAATACATGTGGATTTATTCTAGTCTTTTGTGCTCTAGTAATGCTTATGATTAATTAAACATATTAATAAAACTAAAGAAAAAAGTGTATTCACTTTATCATGTTAATTGAAAATACAATACACTAAAAATACAGTACACTATTAATAACTAAATTATAACTCGTTTATAGAATATTGCTTTTTAAGGCTATACTATCTTGGTAAATAGGAAATGACTTATCAGTGTCTACTTGTAAATAATAATTTTTAAGTCTATCGTAAAAAAATATTCACGTAGTTTTGGATTGTATTGTTTATCACATTAGTTACAAAGGAGATTAGCACGCATTCATACGGATTTCATGTGCTGAGGTCTGGAGAATTATTTCTGTTAGTTCTGAGGGCCCACGCCAGAGCTTCGCCACATAACTTTCATTGCCACCGTTCAGATATTTCCTACCTGACCTCTCACTCCACAGAGATGCTTTTCTTTGGTTGACATCAGCGCGGGGCAAAGGTGCTGCCGCAGCCCGCCCTGGTGGCCGGAGGCACTCGTTTCTCGAAATTGTAGCTCGAAATTAAGTAAAACACTGTTCATTTGGGCAAAAGTCTGCTCATTTCTGTATTATTTTTCATTTACGTTTCCAAACATGGCGTCGCATCCGATGACGTCATCACGATGTTAATTCACGGCAACAAAAAGTCACGTGACGCCCGACGTGGATGCACCAACATGGAAATATTGGTCCACGCGTGATCAGTTGTTACATTTTTCATGTTCTACAACTTCGTTATTTCTCATTCCCACCCCGTCAAACCTTATATTGTTCTATTCTGTACGACGATTCCAATAAGTTAATAACGCAAAACTCTCATTTTGCCGCTTCGGCCGTTACTTTTACAATCACCCAGTATTTTATAAAATTATGCAACATCTCTGCCAAAATAAGGTAAACATAAATTCTTTTACTAACCACACACATGCCATGGCAGATTTTTTTATAGATGTGTTCAATTAAATAGAGCACAATTTCAATTTATAATTACGAAAATATTAATATAAAACACACATTTTGATTCGGAATGAATGATTTTAAACTAGCGCACAATAAGTATTATTCTATACAAAACTTTCAAGACAAACTTAGACACTGTAAGGAAATGAATAGTGTAAAACAGATGTTTGGAGTTTGTATTCCAGGAACCAATCAATGGGTAATGGTTGTTGATTTAACGATTCCTTCTCTGTTTATTTTCTATCCTCTAGTGGTTGTAGGCGTCTTAGTTATTAATAACGAACCTGTTTATTACTTGATAATACATATTACTTCTCTTTTAACGTGTAATTTTAACATCGCTATTGTTTAGTTGCCTTACTAATTTATAAACCGTACTGTGATAATAAGTATTAGTTTTTCTATGAATTTTATTGCATTTTGTTCCTTAGTATAATTTTCAGTAATATTTACAGTATCATAGAGTTGTCGGCACGATATTTTTGGCATATTGGATGGTATGAGGTTAAAGGGATTATTTGGCTTGACGTTCTGTTTTCTACACTTGGTGTAATAATATAATTTGTTAATATTCTAATCTAAACTTGGATCCGAAATACTAAACTTGTTTTTTTTTTCACGGTGAATCTTAGTTTTGGTGTAATATAGTTCAGATGGTTAAGTTTCACTACCGACCTGAACCGTTACATAGTACCATGTTGTCCACAAATGAGAGGTACAGTACTATTTGTTCCTGTACTTGTTGGGATGGGAGAAGATTCGCTCGTTTTCAATGTATACATATATGCCTCATATTTAGTAACACGTTTGACCATTGGATTAAATGAAGGTCGGGTAAAAACACAATTTTAGCCATAAAAAATCTAGGGCTTTTCACATTGAATTATACAAAAATAATGTTGTGCAAAAATTAGAGTTTAAACCTTATTAGCTTGTTGAACTTTACTTACTTTTAAAAGTCATAGACGGAATTTCGGTTTTGTCCAAGGTAACCCCCAGGATATGATCACAATTCACCCCAACTCTTGAATTTCAGTTCACGGGTTGATTTCTGGAGTTGTTTGCTTGGCTTTTCATTTTAATTACATCTTCGCCTTGCACTGTCTTTTCCCCTCTGGGTGCTTCTTTGTACGTGGTAATGAATTACGATGAGATTTAGGGAGAGTTAGATTTGAAATACACCTCGGAAATTCCACATTAAAATTATATAATAACCTCCGCAGTTTTTCCAGTCCTCACACAACAATCTAAACTATGACCTATGTTTAATAAACTTATACATATATACGTATCCTTTGTTTGTTTATTTTATTCTGTGTTATTATTGTGTACTTGAAAAAGTTGTTAATACAACGAAATATTGTACAAGATAATTGTAGTTTTCTTTTGAACTGCTTAAGAGACTATATATATATATATATATATATATATATATATATATACATATATACGAGTATATATGTGTGTGTGTGTGTGTGTGTGTGTGTGTGTGTGTGTGTGTGTGTGTGTGTGTGTGTGCGTGTGTGTGTGTGTACGTCCAATATGTTATATGAGTGGTTTAATGGCTTTTCATTATTATTTTGGCCACTTAAAATATTGCAACCTCTATCAATTCAGCATTGGGTTTACAATAATCTCGTGCCATTTTCGATAGATTTTATACGCAATTATAGAAAATCTCTACATAACTTCACTAAACGTGAACTCTGGAGCCCAGATCCCTCCTCCAATGTTGTTTAAATTTAAAACTTATTTATAACTCTGTTAAGTATGTACCTAACTAAAAATAAAAGTGTTCTAGAATGCTTACAACAATTGCTAAACGTTTTTTAATAAATTTCTTTTGTATCTGGAATGGATTTCAGGTTATCAATTGCATTGATTCCCATAAGGACTTTTCAATCGCAAAGAACTGTGTAAAAATGCTTACTAATCTTTGTAAAAGTATTATTTTATCTCAGACATCTCCATTAGGTAAGTTAGTTCGTTCTAACATAGCAGCTTTTAACATTTTTTTAAGCGAAACGTTATCTGGATTGCATTATAACGGTTCCTAATTTCTTTAATGAGGTGTTTATTATCTCAAACTGTTTTCTTGTTATCTAGTACCACATAAAAAAATTATTATATTTTTTACTTTTTTTATTCAACCCGGAAGATTACTTAGTATTACTCTTATATTTGACTTTAATCTCAAGAACACGTATTTGAATATTCAATTTATGGATATTACTAGTGAAGAAAATTGTCTTAAGTTAAATTTCACTTATTCAGTTAAAAAAGTTAAACCAAGTTAAAAAAGATTCAAGATAGAGGGATTAAATAAATAAAGTTCGAATCATTGAAGTAAAATGGCCTTGTTTTCCCATAGGTTTTATTGGATTTTTAATTAGTGTTTTCTCTTAATCAACCAGAGTCCAAACTTCTTAAGGATGACTCTTTAATTAAACTTGCCTTTGAATTTTTCTCGCACTGTCTCTGCAACGTGTTTCACAGCATAATTAAACTGTGGTCAGCCACTTTCCAAGGTAAAGTTAAAATTTGTAAAAAGTTTTCAAAATCGTGGACGCGTAATATCTATAACTCTAAATGCAGCTTACGGAGTTTTCTGCTTTCCCCCAATCTTTTGAAATTTATATATTGTATATTAAGGTACTCCATACATAGTGTAAAGATATTTTATAGTATTAAAACATCCCACTGAAAGAAAGAAAGGAAATAAAGAAATCACTGAGAGTTATGAAGCCAAATACAGATTCTTATAATATTGGATGTTTATTTTCTAAAAGTCTTGCGTTGTTCATACTTTAAGGCTGGAAGCGTATTGGTTTTGCTATAAACTCGTTAGCTGATGCTCTTGTGGAAGATGTGTTATTATTGTTATCTTTGAAAAATCCAAGCTACTTATATATTTGTAAATGAACGGTACACCCAAGGAATGCATAAAAGTCAAAAAATCGGGTTTCTATTTTTATTCTAATGGCTAGCAGTATTTATTTATTTACTCCAATAATCTCAGTTTTTAAATAATGACAGTTAAAATATTTCGTATATCCCCAAACCTGTCAGTACGTGTTTATTTAATGGCCATTGTTATGTAACTTACACTAAATATTAGATATATAAACATAGTAGGTAAAAAAGGTTTTGATAAAGAAAAGGCACTTCAAAATGTTGTTAACTTACTGAGATTCACTTTTTGACCGTTTTCTTTCATTCCATACTAACCCCTACGGAAACATTACACTAGCACTCTTCAGTTCACTTGTTTCTCAGTGTAGATGTTTGCCTAGATTTTCATCTTAATTGCTCTTTCACTACTGTTCTTTCCTTTTCTTTCTGAGTGTTTATTTATATTTCACGCGTTGTTCTGCGATTCATTCGCATCCTTCAGGGCGAGTAGAATAGTTTATGATCTGCTAACTAGTATTCTGTTACTTCTAGGTCAAGTCTCTTTAAAGAAACAAGGTAAGAGTACTCTACACCACTATACGTCGCGAGTTTGCAGAATTTTAAGTCTATTCTTAATTTAATTTTGATAGTTTTCGTAGTTGCTGTCTACATCTTACATTTCATATTGTGATTTTAATGGCTTTGTGTACAAATTTATTGACAGAGTTTTAGTCAATCCTATGAGAACAAAAAGACCTATAGTCTTGAAACGTTGTATTAACCTGAATTTCTATATAGGCAATATCTAGTTCAATAATAGTGAAAGTCACTTGGTGGGATTTGGCGGAGCGTTAGTAAACACTTTGTAATGATATTATGGATACAAATAATGGGAACGAAACGATTGCAGAATAAATATGTTTGTATATAAATTGAGTACAACAATATAATATATTAATGTGTGTACATGAAGCTATAGGCTTGAATTTTTGTCTGCAACCTCAGAGAAGTTTGTAGTGCGTAAGGGGATGTTGGGTGATCTTACCTCGTTTATTCTACGAGTTTTAATTTTTAATTTTATAATAGTCCATTTGTTTTCGAGGTATCGTACTGACAAACACGTGCATACAAAGTTTAACAATCCATCAAGTGATAGGGTTCGTTAACTAAGCCTAATGATGTAGCTGGTATAGTTCTAACTAATAGAAACTGACAATTATATTAAACCCAGAACATTCGGTTGAGACAAAAATGGGCCCTATGATTAATATTATTGGGTTCGGTAATCATGTCCTACTGTATGTAAAAATGTGAATATTTAAGAAAACTGATTTAAGGACTTAGTATTTCTTGTACTACCAACTGTAACAATATATTGAAATGTAATATTATTTTTTATGTAAATAGATTGCTAATGCATTTCTAACATTATTATATGACATTAAATGCTACAAAATAAAGGTTACTAAAGTAAAATAATTCTATGTTTTGCCGTTCTTAATTCTAAACAAATTACATTTAAATTTTTTTAGTTACTCATTTTTAGTGAAAAGAAATTAAAGTTTACTGTTGGACAGGGAAACGGATGGACTGGCCTTTGTCTTCTGGACTCAAAATCAATAGAAACCTTTTAGGACGAAGGAGGAACCTAAGTATCAAGTTTCAAGTCTACTTACTTTCTGTCAAAAGCTATCGCACATACAGGCAGACGGATACATGAATTTCATTGGCTTTTTTTTAATTAAAATCTCTGTTTCTCTATATCCAGAGTCATCGCATAAATAGCTCCAGTTGTTAATAAAAAACGAATGAATATTATTTAACATTGTCAGAGCAACTCTTCTTGAGAATGTCGCAAAGGAATACACCAGTCACTAAATGCTATTTTTACGAAAGACAATAGTCGCGGGGACATGGTGTCCATTTCTAACTGGATACTGTATACGATAATAATTCATTAGGTATATAATATTGACATAATTCCTAGACATGACCAAGGAAATAGTATGTATAACAAACATGGACTTAGAAGCAAGAAAATGAAATGAATAAATGAATTTATTTCCAATCAATATAAACATAATTATAAACATTATAATTTTTGGAAATTGACTCACCACTTTTACAAGTAGTGTGGCCAGTTACTAAATTGAAAAAAAAAACAATAAATACACATTTACGAGAGTCTAGCATCATATATTACTTTGAGCCGCCATTTGGGTATCTAAAAAAAGATTTATGCAATAATACAATTCAGAAAATAAATTACATACAATAAACAAATACACAAAATAAATAAATTATACACACCATTACATACACAAATATAATTAACAATAAATACTAATAAATATCAATACATTACCAATAAACAATGATAAGAAGCAATATACCTGTATAATATATACATAGACCATGAAAATCTTTACACCTTATGACAGAACTCAAATAGCCAATGTCTTGCTGCAAAGTAAGCCAAATAATTGCTTGCTGACAAAATTCTTTTTAATTTGGAATATTTTTAATGTGTAATGGAATATGATTAAAAAACTTTGGTCCTAAATACTGAAAGGAATGGCGAAAAATGGATTTATTTACTTTTGGTAGTCCAAAATTATTTCTATTTACATATCTAGTATAATAATGTATGTTATCATTGCCTACATTCCCACTTCTAATAAAAAACAATCTTAGGACTTTGTACACAAAAATATGTTGAATAGGTTTAATATTTATTTCTTTGTAGAGGGGAAAGGAAATCTACTTACTGTATCTTGTATCATCTATTACATATGGATGGCAACCATTATACTGATCGCGAGAGAAAAGAAGAGACCTGGATTCTGGCCTATCTGAAATTTGCAGGCGCTACTACTAGTATGTTGCCGCGCCTTGTTTCGTAATTCCATTATTGTTTCACTGTTCCATTGCTATGATAAACAATTCGCAGGGTTGGCTGTGGGGCGAAGCGCCTGAAATTACCGCGCGGCAACACACTAGTACACAGCTGTTCGCCGGCACGGGCCAGGTCTCTTCTTTTCTCTCGCCATCAGTAGTTGAAGTATTGAAATATGTTGATTTAAGTTTTTGTTATTTTCGTTACATAACAACAACCTGTAATGTTAAAATCAAACCTCGTTACATATACATATATTGTTCCTCAGAGCAAAATAGTAAACTCCGATTTTTCATTTAAAAAATATTTGAACAAGAAGTGCTAAACCTGAAATAAGACTTCGCAATTTTACTTAACCTTTCGTCCTCTTAATCATGAACACTTAAAATGGGTACCTGAAGCATGATATATGACTAATTCCATTTTTAAAATATCATAGGACCGTATCGTATGAAATCACAAATGCTTTCACTAAGAAAGCTAAGAACTTCGAATTTTGAGTATCTCTAGATTGGTCTATAACAGTGTTGCTGAAATCGTGGGACATATTCAATTAAATACACGGCATTTTGCATAGAAATTGCTGGCGAAGTCATTGATATGTCCTATTATATCTCGCAATACATATTGTTATTAATAATAACCCTACAATATTCATTTCTTTTAAAGTTGATCTTTTCCTATGTATGCATTTTTGAAGATTCAAAAATACTCCAATGACTCTTGGTACCTAATAGTGACGTGAGATATTCACAAAGCTCTGTTTGACCGTGGTTGTGGTACGAACCACTGGCTCCTAATAAGGCAGATGTCTCTGGCAATGACAGGCTGACGTTCTGGTATTTTTCCGTGAAGATAATGCTGTCATTTATCAGTGGCATTCAGAGTTACCTAAAGGATTTAGTTGTATGATTGTTTAATGATTCTCATTAAAATCCATCCTGTGAGATAAAATATGTATTGATTACATTTTAAATTTTTTTAAGATTTAAATAATAATAGAATTAAAGTAAATTTTAATATGCTCTTACTTTAGAAATGACTCCACTACAGTTAAATACCATCTTCCTAATACAATATAGATTTATTCCCATTAAATCTTGGAACTATTTGAAAAACGAATTGTGATATATTTACCAGTTTATTGTCAAGATTGATTCGTATCTCATTTACTCTGGTACTGGAAAGTTAACTAGTCATTATTAAGAATAATATAAGCAAATCTTAGAATTATCGTAAACATTACACATATTATTACGTTTTTTAAACAAGGTAGGAGTAACCTTCACCACGTGCAGTGCAAAGGCTTCACTGTGGTTGCTTAGATAATTTCAGATATATACCTCATTTTATTGTCGAAATATCCTACGGGCAGTTAGACATACAGAAAATTCATGTTTTGATCCACCAAGCAGTCAAAGGAGAAATTGTGTCAACCAATTGAGAGGCTAGCTTCAATGGCACTCAACGAAATTCCAAGTCATATAGCACCATCATAGAACTCATTCTCGTGTACGCCGAATTTTTCATGGCAAATATCCAATTAAAAGCATTTTATCTCAAGATATCTTATCACATAATACATTCACATTTTTTTCGTTCGCATTTTACAGTCAGTGTTCAAATAATAAAATTGTCTGTGACCTAGGGTACCATAAAGGAAGAGTGCGCTAAAATCAAATATAGGTATTAGGAACTAACAATTATTTTAAACTCAGGACATTCGGTTGAGACAAAAATGGGCCCTATGATGAATATTATTGGGTTCTGGGATCATATGTTGAATGTAAATATTTAAGATAACTGATCCGTACATCAGTGTATATTTATAAAAGAATTCTATTTCTTGTACCAACAACTGTAACAATATATTCAAATGTAATATTATTTTTTATAGAAGGAGATTGCTAATGCATTTATAACATTATTAGATGATATTAAACGCTACAGAATAAAGGGTAATAAAGTATTTTTTACCCTTTTTTACATATTTTTTCACATTTTACATCTTATAATAAAATTGTCTGTGACCTAGGGTACCATAAAGCAAGAGTGCGCTAAAATCAAACATAGGTATAGTTTTTTTTTTACTTTGATTTTCGACCTTATTATTGTTTTTAACTCTATGAATAAAAATTTTATCAGTTAAAATATCATATTATTTTACTCACTTTGTTTACAAATTAATTTATTTTGATATTTTATAGTTTCAATTAAGTTATCCATAAGACCAGTGTAAATATATTCACTATCGCTCAGCTGAATCACATGAAGTGACATTCATCACCGAACTCAGTGTTTCCCATATAAAAAGGAACCTTCATGCATACTTTCAAGTCTATCGGTCAGATCCTTTGCGATATATCGAGCAGTCAGACATAAACGAACATTTCCTCCTTTTTAAGTTAAATGGTTCGCTAAGGCTCATTCAATAAAATATTCAAACAATACATTTACTAACTTGTTCGGACATAGAGATTAAGCGCACACATTTTAAGTTTTTTTACCTGATATCCTTAAAGCAAATGAAGAGAAATAAAGACAATTATTTTTTTCACCTTAAACGTGACACCAAAATAGGAGGAAAAGGATACTGACAATAACCTGTAAAACAGACCTTTACATTATATTATAAAAATATATAGTATTTTGAATTATATATAGTTAAAAAAAATTATATACACAGACAGATGCTTGGTAACAACTCCTTCCATGTGTAACAATATATACCGATGGAAGGAGTTGTTACCAAGCGTCTGTCTATATATAAAATTGTTTAACTATATATACAGGGTGAGTTAGAAATATGGTAAAATATTTTAAGACGTGATTTTAGAGCTAAAAATAAGAAAAAAATGTTATATAAAGGTAGGTCCGAAAACGCTCCATTAGTGAGTAATGGTTGGCGAAAGATTTTACTTTGTTTTCAGTTCACCTGGTGAAATTAAGTGATTCTGAAATGTTTTGTTTTTACTCTTTAAATCAAATAAGGTGGATTTATAAGGAAAATCACCTGAAAAATCAAATAAAACCACTCTAGAGGTTTTAGTGTGAACAGGTTTTGAGAAAAGTATGAAATTTGCCAAAAATTTAATAACAAAAATACCGTCTTAAATGTTTGATGTCCAATAACATTGTTAAATAACCAATAAACAAATTGTTTTTCCTAATACAGATTGTAGAGAATTTAATTATGAAAACAACCATAATAAGCAAAGTTAACTAATTGTGTAAAAATGTTATGAAATTGACTCCTCACGTATTATACTACACGGCAAACTTTTGCTGTTTTATAATAAGGAATAAGTATCTGATTGGTAAAAGCTGGTGAAAAACAAACATATTTTTATTTCAAAATGTTCTTTATAAATACAATAAACATATCTACAATCGCTTTTCTACAAGTCTCACTGGAAGATTAAAGATGATGCTCAAAATGACATCCGTTGTTCGAAATGCACTCGTTCATGCGTCTTCCCATCGAGTTTCATACCCGTTAAAAAACTCCAGGTGTCTGCTTAATGGTTTCTACTCCATTAGAAATGTTTAATCGGAGTTCTTCAATGTTATCTGTTGGGGAAAACTAAACCAATGTTTTTAAATGTCCCCAAAGGTAAAAGTCCAAAGGATTTATGTCTGGTGATCTTGCTGGCCATGAAACTGGTCCACCTCGGCCTATCAATTGATTTGTAAAACTCTCATTTAGGTGTCCACGAACAGCCAGAGAGTAGCACAGGTGCCCCGTCATGCATAAACCACATGTTTTGGCGCAAATTCATAGGTACATCATCAAGCAGGTTAGGTAGCTCGTCTCTTAAAAAGTTCAAGTACACCACGCCATTAACCCTGGGAGGAAGCACGAATACGACTAAATGATCTGCTAACATTCCAGGCCAAACATATACTGAAAACTGATGTTGTAGGTGATTAGGTTTGACAGCATGAGGATTTCTGTATGCCCAAGTGTGGTTGTTATGGAAGTTAATGATAGCTGTTCTTGTAAAGTGAGCCTCATCGGTAAACAAAATTGTATTTAAAAAGTTTGGATCAGCACATTTTCCCAGAAGCCATCGACAAAAAGCAACACTGGGAGCAGAGCCTTATGGAAAAAGAGTTTGGACATGCTGGAAGTGGTATGGGTGTAAACTGGTACTCGTGTAGTATTCTCCGAATACTAGATTGGCTGACATTGAACTGTAGTGACAATTCTCTGGTGCTCTTTTCAGGATAACCAGAAATTTCATTAAGAACCAACTCTTCTAATTCAACAGTGCTACATGACCGGGTGATGCCTGCATTACTATGCTCCGAAAACTTCAAAGAACCTGTTTCAGATAGGCGTTGATGAATAGTGGCAAAAACTCTTGCGCTTGGACACCTGCGGTTAGGAAAGTTATCTTGATACAGACGTATTGCTGCAGTAGTACTATTGTAGCGTCCCAAACCATACATTAAATGTATGTCTGCTAATTCAAAGTTTATTACACATGAATATAACCTTAAATCTTTTATAAATGAAACACACAACACTAAATCACTAATAAAATGGATGAAAATAACAGGTTAAAATACTTAACAGAAACACACAGTATCTTTACAGTTTGTTGTTTTGTTCAACAATGAGGTGTCATATGTCATGTAATAATAAATGCCCAGCTGATTATTTAGTATTTAAAAATGTTTAAACAGTTGATGTTCAAATGATTAATTATTACAGCTGTTGCCAATCTGATACTCATTCCTTATTATAAAACAGCAAAAGATCGCTATGTAGTGTAATACGTGAGGAGTCAATTTCATAACTTTTTTACACATTTAATTAACTTTGCTTATTATGGTTGTTTTCAGAATTAAATTCTCTACAATCTTTATCAGGAAAAACAATTTGTTTATTGGTTATTTAACAATGTTATTGGACATCAAACATTTAAGACGGTATTTTTGTAATAGATTTTTGGCAAATTTCATACTTTTTCTCAAAAACTGTTCACACTACAACCTCTAGAGTGGTTTTATTTGATTTTTCAGGTGATTCTCCTTATACATCCACGTTATTTGAGTTATAAAGTAAGAAAAAAAATATTTCAGAATCACTTACTTTCACCAGGTGAACTGAAAACAAAGCAAAGTCTTTCGCCAGCTATTACTCACTAATGGAGCATTTCCGGACCAACCTGTATATAACATTTATTTCTTATTTTTAGCTCTGCAATCACGTCTTAAAATATTTTACCATATTTCTGACTCACCCTGTATATATATATATATATATATATATATATATATATATATATATATATATATATATATATATATATAATTTCAATAAACATTGAATCGCAAAAAGTACTTGCTCCGCCGGGAGTCGAACCCGGATCTCTCACTTGCCGGTGAATGTGCTACCATTACACCACAGAGCGCCTACTTTTTCCGATTAAATTATTTTGTATTTGGCCGTATCTGTCACATATGGGTTTAAATAAGCAAACTAACATATGATCGGAAGACCAAATACCTGTCAAACGACTTTTATTTACATTAAATTGTATAATGGCAATAGCCTTATTTAATTTCAATAAACATTGAATCGCAAAAAGTACGGGAGTCGAACCCGGATCTATATATATATATATATATATATATATATATTTCTAAGAATTCTTAATATTTGTGATTGAATTTTTTTTTATTGAAAATGTAGAAAGCTCTATCTCATTACTCCAAAAAAGAACAGTAAATAGCTAGTTGTTCTACACAATTATAGTTTTAACTTTAAATACACTGCAAGGTACTCTAAAATCTCCGGAACCCATATTAGTAGACAAGAGTTTGCCCTGAAATTCCATATTGGTGGTAATTTATTATTATTGATTTACATTTCTAACATACGGATATTGGATGAAATTAAATCATTCATAATCCGCGAAGGAAACTTTATTATGATCTGATTTCCAACGAATCCACTGGCTCTAACGAAACTGATGATTCATGAATCCATTCCTAAATTGTCTGCTCTTAAATATTAGTTCTGTTTAAAATTCGTGGATTTATGAGGATCCAAAATGAATATTTAAAAATGGTTCTGGCTATAGCATTACTACTTGACTTTAAATTTGCTCATGAACTATCTTCATTAAAGTTATTTGTTCCATAGATCGTTTTGTCAATTTATGTTTAAATCCAATAAACCATGAGATATGAAAGAAACATAGTTTGACTAACCCGAGAGTCCGACTACTTCAGTCCGATTGGCCCTAGCAAATGAATTTGATGTTATTCTTTACTCGTACTTTCAGAATCCACACTGAATTTTGCTAGCATTCATTAGTCATTAAAACGAGGAAACTGTTGTGATACATTACATACAACGCAAGAAGTAGATAAAATAATTACTTACAATGTACCTTCATTTTTTGAAAATTTATAAACCTCATACATCAAGGTGCTTCAGAAGAAGTACTAACACAATGTTAAATTCTGCTTAGAAATTATTATTGAACAACCATATTATAAATGAGAAATATGCTGAGCTCCTATTCAATTATTCGATTGTATGGTATTGACACACGCCGTCACAAATCTATTTCATTCTAATAATCCGATTTAACCGCTGTTAATATCATATAATTTACTAACTGTTTTACGTATTTTCATATCTAAGGAGTGTTAACGACTCATTATTACATTATTTGCATTGGACTGCAGATAATTCAGGCTTCACGGTTAACAAGTTGTAATTTTTGCGTATCTTGAAGACTTCCAGGGCAGTAGTTTGATACCTTGGCCAGATGACATGAGATCTTGTCAGTACTCATGTCACTTTATGTCTAGCAGCCGTTTGGTAACAGTAATTAAATGTGTAATAAGTATACGACTGATCTATAAATATGTGAACTTAATGAAATAGTAAAAATTTTAAAATGAAGTAAATAATAATATACCACGAACCCCTAAATCCTAGTTTGACTTGAAGTGGATGAGAAACTTTTCCTAAGAAAGAAATGTATCCTGATCTGTATTAATTTGTTTGGAAATAAAAATGGAAGGGTACCACAATAATAATATAATCAAAGAATCTTTTTTTGATACAAATTTGTTTCATAATCTGAATTTCCAACAGTCACAAACACACACACATATAATTTTGTATATTCTTTATTGTCATAACTTTGAAACTTCTTGAAAGGTTTGATTGTGTTAAAAGTATATATTATATATATATAAAATATATATATATATAGAGAGAGAGAGAGAGAGAGAGAGAGAGAGAGAGAAAGGAGAGAGAGAGAGAGAGAGAGGAAGAGAGAGAGAGAGGGGAGAGAGAGAGAGAGAGAGAGAGAGAAGATACATACTTATAAGGCAAAAATCTTAAAAATTACAAAATTATTTTTCATTTGATGAAATCAGTCTGAAAATAGAATAATGATTGAGATTATTTCCAGAATTTAGAAGTATAATTTCAAACATATATCAATACTTGATCCATCAAAACATTTTTACTTACATTAGACCAGACAATCCCAGACCCAACTTTTTGAGTGAAAATCTAACACTGACATAACCATAATATATAAATAAATAAATATGTGTGTTTGTGTTTGTTTTTGTGTATGTGTGTGTGTGTGTTTATAATAATACTTCCATATTCTTTCACTGATCGCAATCATTGCAATCATTATTCTCTTTTCAGATTTATTGATATTAAATGACAAATAATTTTGTTATGTTTTTATGTTAACCTTATATTATAAGTATATATTATTGAGCTTCATTCCATACTCATATATTTCTAACTATAGGAATAATATTTTTTTTAATATTGGAGCAAATGTTCTAACGTAAGGTATGACACTTTTTACAATTGAAATATCTTCCTCAAAAATCTAACAAATCAATCAATAATTCACTATTACTCTCTACATTTATCCAGAAATGTTAGTATAGATTCCCTTATTATTTTTCCCTCAAAAATCTAACAAATCAATTAATAATTCACTATTACTCTCTACATTTTTCCAGAAATGTTAGTATAGATTCCCTTATTATTTTTCCCTCAAAAATCTAACAAATCAATTAATAATTCACTATTACTCTCTACATTTTTCCAGAAATGTTAGTATAGATTCCCTTATTATTTTTCTTTTGATTTAAAGTTTATTGTATTATCTATTCCTTAAAAAATATTTCATATCTACCACTTTCTAAATCTAATTTTCTAATATAGTGACGTCTTACTATACGAACTAATGAATCATAAGGGATACATGATAACTGAATCATTAATATGATAAAGTTACAAAAATAATAAAAGTACAGTAGAGATAAACACATACGATAATAGTAAGTAGTCAGGTCGGAGGCGGACGATCGGTCGATCATCATTACTGTTGTGGCCACAACGGTACATTAGCTACTGTATCCGATATCACTGTTAATGATCCATATTGCTTTTGACATTACATTGCGGTTTCACTACAGGTAGATAGTGTCAGTGATTAAATACTTTTTATATTGTAACTGTATAATGGAGAAACATGATATGCATTGTATATGTTTGCTATATCATCCACGTAATTCTGATTCTTTTATTTCTTATTTGTATTTATTATTGTTCTGTTAACAAGCAAAACTGAGTTGAACAAATATTATTGTATCCTATGATTATGATGTTGGATAATGTATAAATAAGAACAAACACAGCCAATTATATTTAATCTTATTGTACAATAAAATCTTCAAACACTTTGCCTACAACTTCTTGAAATTAAATGCGTCAGTACATTATTCAAATTAAATTAATTTGACGTAATTAGATTTCTGTGAAGGCAATAGAATGTATCCTGACATATTATCGTACAGGGATAAAAGAATTATATAACGCGCGTTTCTATCTGCAATCTGATATTTTTCTCAAGTGATAACTAGTCTAACACAGCCACAATTTAGGTTAAAATAAACAAGTCATACAAAGTGTAGTGAAATGCATTATTTGAGTTGTCAGTTGTTGGGTATTTATGAGCTCACATGTCTGAAATAAAGAAAGCGCTTTCAATTTTGTTAGTCATCACAATCTTCGGGTTGGATAACCGTACAGCGCTTATTACTGACCTATATGGAACGCATGCCGGTCCCAATAACTTATAAACTTAACCAATTTGATTGCGAAGAAAAATTCTTTTAAATATTTAGATATACTGAAATTGTTTAAATAATAAATTAAATTAAAGACGACGAGGTGTACCGTGTGTCAAGTTAGCGTGGTTGCTAGCCCACTTGTATCTCGTTCATGATGCCATAGCAGGCCTTAAAAGATAAAAAAATTAATAAAAACTGGTCAAAACAAGTGTCCTCGACTAATTTAACAAAAGTATTGGCTCAATCAAAATTTAATTAAACAAATATTTGATGCTTTAAGCGTGACCACGGGGCCGGAAATATTATACAGTTTAATACGAGAGTTGCGACTACATCGTCTTACACAGAACTAACTAGTAAAACGAGGACCACAAAGTTCCATCCCCTACTCTTCACTCATTTACATTTACCAAATGGCTCGACACAACGTATAGAACTATATGGTAACATGTCATGTATGTAGGCAACTACTGATAAACTTGCAGCAATCAGCAACAGGTTCATTTCGACTGTCTTATCAGCTACCTAAACAATACATTATCCATTAGTAGTTATTCGTAGACCTTGTGTAAGCTATTTTTAGTTAATTTGTTAACATTGAATTTTTTGTATAAGTACATGCATGGAGGTGTCACACAACAGGTGTTTTGCAGTTCCTGACCTATGCGTGGTATAATAATTAGCTTCATTTTACCCTATATTGTAGTTATTTACATAGACAAGAATGAGTTATATGATGCTGCATGTCCAACCATAGAATAGAGCTGCGCGTCTTTGATCATTATCACTCACTAGGTTAAAACAATTTTGGTTTTGTCTGCGAATCGGTGTAAACGTTTCTTTTCTTTGTGGTTCTATGTGGGTCTGTGTATCTTTCCTCATAACATCTAGGGGATGCAATGAGCAATATAAATTTGATAATCTGCAAGCAACTTCACCGAAGGTAACCTTAACAGAATTGCAGTAAATACTCTGACAGACGATCAGTCAAATTCGTAAAACAGAGCTGGAGGCTTAATTAAAGGATTTATCATAACTCTACAGGCCTTTTCACCTGCATCACTCTTCATTCCTGTCTTTAGAGTTTAATTATCACCCGTCCTCATGCTCTATACGTGATATCAATAATACATCATTTAACAATCTTCGTAATGGTTTCATAATAATATCTAGCCTTACATTAAATCGAAACTATATGTTTTTAATTCTATATACATAAATTTAAACTTGATGACATGCAAAATCTGTCTAGATGTGTGTGAAAAATATGAAAAGCGAGTAGTTAGAAATAACTACGATATTTTTAATATTTACAGAAAAAGTGCTATTTGTAATCTTTTCTATTAAGGTAAATTTTTTGAAATTGTTTAAGCTTTAAAGTTTATAATCTAGGTAAAACTTTAGGATCCTACCGCATGATTAATTTTGCACATTGGGTTAAACAAGCAACATGATGTTCGTATTGAAATCATAATTTATTAGTAATAATACAATATTATTTAGCTACAAATAAGTAGAATCCTAAAACAGAAAAGAAATTATTGCAATAACAGGTTAATAATAACTCTGCTTGAACATTTATTTACATGTAAAATAATAAAGATTTCCTTGAAACTCTCAAACTAAGATTGAATACTATTCAAAGTTTATTATTCCATAAACGGCTTTCATACAATCAGAATCAATTTTTGAATATTCTGTAGATATACAAGAACAATCAATTACAAAATAACAACTGATTACGATTCAACGATTTTTTACAACAAAGACACTATCCATATTAGGGTTTATTATAAATTTGCTAATACTAAATTTGTTAAGAAGGTAATAGATATGAGGAGAGCCGGTGATTTTTAGTCATCACAATAGGAAAATTATGTATTATATGATACAATTGGTTCTTCAGTTGAACTTTTTATAATTACTACCCTCTTGCCCAAGTTTAATTAAAGTAACAACTGCTCTTCATATAATTATATGACTATATCAATAAAACTTGTTTAACTTGTTTTTTTGTTCTGTATATACCCAATTTTAAGTTTCGAAACGTCCTCAAAATTTCGGTTCAGTATTGGAGATTAATCGTTTTCCCTCTATATTTGCATCTAAACAATTTTAATTTCAGAAGATTAGTTTTTTTTAATTACCAACTTATAGAAGAAAACAAGAGAATGTTAAAGACACCTTAAATTTGTTTGAAACTAAATTAATGTACCATTCTAAGCGATGTATAACTCAAAACCATCGCTATATACATTGGTTTTGGTTCAATGGATATGTCTTTATAGATATGCCATTTACCAGTTGACAGCTACCCTTTTATTATAATTATGTTGAAAATAACGAAATTGTCACAATTACATCACTCACAGCTTCTGTGCATGGGAAGGAATTTCAAATTAGGTTTGTTATTTATTGTGCCCATTACCTCAAAATTTATTGTCACAAGTTTCCAAATTCCTAGGTACTGCTTGTTTTATTAGATTATTAAATTCATATAATGATAGATTTCGCAGGTTTTAATAACCTCAGTAACTGGACTAAAGAATAAAAATTCGGTGAACTTTCCATATTGTACCATTAATTTAGTTGTAGGCCTATTGTAAATAATGTGCCTCTTTATAACACACGATACAGAACGGTTGTAAACTAAATGAAAACCCACGTAGGCTAACATACACGCTATTGCTATGACTTTTGTTAATGGTTATATAATTTAAACAAAACATTTATGTAGTTATCACAATTTATAATCCAAATATGAAAGTGTGAATTTGAAAAATTAGCTTCTATGCTGAAATGCACGAGGGAACATTAAGAGCGATATACCTTAGAAAGTAAAATTTATAAAGAAGAGTATAAATTAGCTTCCAATTTAAGAGATGGTGTGAAATCGGCTTAGAGTTTATAAAAGTCTGAAGACTCAACCCAATGCTTTTAATAGAATAATTCATGCTCCAAGTGATAAAATTTAATGTTTTTCTGTTTAAGATCTTTGTTGACATTTACCACAATCCTTTGTTATTTATACCAAGATAATTAGTTATTTGTAAGCAAGTATCACGTTCTACTAATGGCTTTAATAGTCTATACTACATATTTCAAGTTTATAAGATTTGTGTTAATTGTTATGTTTGTGCAGTTTATAAGCAAAAAAATCCAAGGGGGAAGATTCGTTGTTATTTACTTTAATATATGTTTCTATATCAGAAATATGCTTCCTCAAGTCATTAAGTCGAAGTTATGGATGTTATTACGGACTCCCAATGCGCTATTTTTGCTACACAAATTAGAATTTGGTATCCGAGGGAACATTAACACGCTGCCTACTGTTTGTTATAGTGACCAACACAATGAAGTCGAACACGATTGATCATTCAATCGTCTGTCATATCAAACGTATTGTCAAAACTTTTCACAACATAGGAATTGCTTTTTTAACACGATTATAAGTATAGTAAGTTGTAGAGCATAATACTAAGTTTTACGAGTATAAATCAGAAAAACTTAAATTTCTGTAGCTCCTAAAGAGTTTAAATTCGAGAGTAGATGTATTGCTAGAGTTTCGAAGCTTTATAAAGTTTGATATAATACCTTCAAGTGTTAATGTGAAATTGATAGGAGACCCGTCTTACACTAGAACATAGGCTAGTATTATATATTAAGGACTCGATATGGCTTTATGGAAATCTTGTTCTTGACCGTCTGTCTGTCCGTCAGTTCTTGCTTGAAGTTGTTGACAGAAAGTCCCTGGATACTTGAAACTTTTTACATTTGTTTCCTCGTGGTTCAAGGAGTAACCCTATTGATTGTAAGATAACAATGGTAAAGAACTATTCGTCTGTCCGTTTCTCTGTCCATGTACACGTCTGATCAACAGCAGAAGAAAAGTTTTAGTAACTTAAAACTTGATAAAAAGACAGGCTGTCCTTAGACGTTAGTGTATAAGTCTACGCGTTGAATAACTCTTAAAACAATGGTCCTAAAGACTTTAAACCTGGTATGTCGATTCCTCATTTTTTTCCGAGGAAGAGCTCTTTTGTTTCTAGGGTGAAAATGGCTTTCCGTCTGTCTGTTTAAGTTTTTCAAGAATGTACCAAAATTCTTAAACTGAAGTAAAAGCTCAGAATTTGTAAGTATAAACATACTTTATATTATTCATAATTTTAAGAAAATGTGTTTAAGGCCAGCTAATTTTGGATTAAACAAACCGAACTGGTAAATTAATTAATTTACACTTTACACTATAATGATTTAAATTTATTGAGAAAATAAATATTTTGGTATGGAGCGCGATAATTTTCTTAACATTTCTCAAAATTAGATATAAATGATCTTTCTGCTGGTGTTTGGTTACATGAGTAATTGAAAATACAATTAATTTAAACAAAAGCTGAAGTTGACAGTTTCTAAGTAAATGGGCTGAATGCTAATGACAAGACAACATCTTCTGACAGTGAGGAGGATCATCAATCTCAGCTTTGACAATCTCAGTGATTTATTGTTACACTTTGGTCTTAGATTAAATTTGATCTTATTTCAAGTCAATTACTTTTCTGGAACTTGCTATGAACGAATTAAATAAAAATCAATAATGTTTCATATTGTATTTAATGCCTGATTATGAAAAGATTTTAACAAGGTGTTACCCATTCTTTGTTATGCCATATAATATAACCATACCATAAAATTAGATTTAGGAAAACCTTATAAATGCCATTGTATCCGTTATCGATCATAGAAACACTGTACTTCTTATATTATCGTATATTATGGTCAAGAAAAGTTTCCAAAATTAATACAAAATGTGTATAGGATGCTTTTATAATTCAGGAGTGTTTTTAAATGACTAAAATTACCATAAGAGGTAAGGTATATTTTAGAATACAATTTATTAGGTATACAATTTAAAACAAAAGAATAAATTAAATTTTACACTTTTTCAATTAAAATATTCCTTAAAGAGACAAACATGTAAGCTTATACTGAATATAAAAAAGGAAAATGATCATTTCGTTGTAAAATTCATGATGTTATATTTAAAGATGTAATACAAAATCGGTTCTGAAGTTTTATTTTTTTATTTTACAATTTCAAGTAAATAATTGAGTAAAAGAAGGTATTTCTTTAACCTAGTTAACAACACACAGTTAGTAAACTAACGAGATATGTAAAGTAAAGTAAAGCAAATGGTAAGAAATATAAGTTGATTATGGAGTCTGCAAGTAAATATAGCTTGTTATATTGAATAATAAAGTCTCGATGGGACTATTAATTAGGGTTATAACGCATGCACATTCCATTCCATACTTTTTGTATGAATAAAAATAATTAGTTTATTTCATACTTCTCCTAAAAATTTATATGCCGCATTAATATTTTGGTGCTTATACTGGGTATGATATGAAACCTACCACAGACCTGTATCACTCCTTCCTTTAATGAATAACTAATCAAAGAAGCACTATGCAGTTTCTGATCAAAGGAAGCGTCATATCCTATTAAATAATGCCGTAATTAAATTCAAGCAATGAAATAATATTAAAACTACTGTTAGTTAGTGAGAGAGCAACAGCTTTCAATACGTAAGTGAGGCGTTAATTTGTAACCAAAATCTAAATTCTAAATATATGATTATTTTAATATCCACATTGTGGCTATATTTAAAATAATTAAAATTAGTAAAGAGCAGTCCAATATTTTTATGAACCGAATTTCTAATATAATTTATGTCAAATATTCAAATTTGTAATAAGATAATTAGTTTTATACAATTATAGAACTAGTTTAGGTTTAATTTTTTAAACTTTGTTAGCCATTCTTAAAGATTTAAGACATAAATAATATACGACTCATACAACTAATCTCCTACTGCATAGAATAATAAATGTAAAAGGGGTACTTAATTTGGTAACTAAGTCATAAATATGATATAGTTACTAAAATAATAAAAGTAAAGCAGAGGTAAACAGGTACGATAACAGTGGTCAGGTCGGACGCGGATGTTCGGTTGATCATCATTACCGTTGTGGCCACAACGGTACATTACCTGTTGTATCCGATATCAACGTTAATGCTCCATATTGCTTTTGACATTAAATTGCGGTTACACCGCATCTATATTGTGTTATTTCGTCATTAAATATGTTTGATAGTTTACGCATGTAATGGAGGAGCGTAATATATATTTTATATGTTTGTTATGTCATCCAACGTAAACCTGGTTTAACTTGCATTTCTTATTATTTGCAGTTCTTAAAATTTAAAACTAATCCTTTTAGCTGGATATTTAATAAATATCACTAAAAACTTTCAAATACATTGTATCTTACCATGCGATAAAATTGTACATAAATTAATTTACTTTTGTAGGAAATTTTTAAAACGCATTATCTACGCATTTTAGCATGAGCATCCATTTTTTTAATTCAATGGCACGGATTATATATATATCTGACTGTAATGAATAAAATGTTATTGTGTTACAACGCTCTGGAATGTTTAGTTTATTTTAACCTAGATTACAGTTGTGTTTTAGGTTATTTATCCACCTGAGGAATAGATCAGATTGCATGTCTCGAAATTATTTTTAGTAATTCAAAACTCTTAATAACCTTGTTTACTTTACAATCCATACCACTGTCAAAAACAAACTT